>NC_070593.1:15614044-16989044 GCF_027409825.1 Scomber japonicus | reverse complement strand
GCTTTTATCAGACATATATTTTCTGCACAACCTCCGTAGATACAAATGTTAAATAGTCAACGGCTTTTATATTGAAAGTAATTACCGGAAGTCCTTTTCCTCACTCTGGCGAGCTTGAAACGGATAGCGTTGGGATAGGCCATAACAACCACCCAACAAGGCGTTGTGCTACTATGGGGAAATACCGAACCGAACCGCATAAAAAAACGGTTAATGATTAGTTTTTTAGTCGAGATTAATGTTGGAAGTCCACCAGAAAGTGGATGCAAGTGGAAATTACTGCATATTGGGGCTTAAATGTGGACGTTGACGTCGAGCCGTGCGTAATGAGCAGAGTTGGAAAAAGAAGGTGTTGAGCTGCATTTTTTTCTCTCTCTCTGCCAGGGACAACTTGGGTCGGAGTGCTGCCTAAACTAAGAGGTGATACGAAGAAAAATAATGTCCGCGGCGCTCTCTACTCTCTGGTAAATATGTTTTAACGCTTTCAACAGTTGCATCGCGTCCTACTCGAAGTAAATAGCTGTTTCCTAAGGGGTAAAGTCAAAGCGACACAGCAGAGATAGCTTACCCTGCCTAGCCTCTTAGGATATGCTACTAATTACAGGGCTGTGGTGAATATGATTCCTCTTCGTAGGCTATGGCGAAATATTTTGGCATTAGTTCCCATTTTCATCAGCTGAGGGGCTAAACCCGCTTGATCTTTGCTCTTAAAAGCACTTTTTAAAACAAGGTTTCCGCTGAGCAGCGATAGCCCACCAGTAGCTCAAGGAGCTCCGCGTTCACGTCAGGCTAACAAAGCCGCTGCAAATGATCGGTTTCTGGATACACGGTTTACAGACGGGATCCAGTCTGTCTCTTTTGTGAGTCTGGGTCGATTAAAAAAGTTCAAGATAGATGTGTATTATAACTTAACTGACCGACCTACATGTTGCTGTGGATTGTCTCCGTGATAAATGGTTGTTGATAGGTTGCGCTATGGTAACAATATAGCTTGTCATCTGGTTATTGCAGTCGGTAGTATTACTGTCCATAAGGCTTTAATGGTGTATCATAGTCATATCATTCACAGAAGCCAAGTATTCAGAATAAATCTAGAGGTCAGTAATTGCTATAGAGCTGCAACTGATGATCGATTAATCGGTTTGACTAATTTGATACGAAATAAGGTAAAAATTCCCTGATTCTAGCTGCTTATATACGAATATCTTCTGGTTTCTTTAGTCCTCTATGACAGAAAATTGAATATCTTTGGGTTGTGGACCAAACAAGACATTTGTGGACGTCATCTTGGGCATAGGGAAACAGTGATCGACATTTTTCACATTTGTCTGACATTTTATGGACCAAACAACTCGTTGATTAATCGAGGAAATAATCAATAGATGAACAGATTATGACAATAATCTTTACAGCTTTGAATAGCTGTAGATTTGCATGCATCTTTTATGCAATTCACTGGAGATATCCTGTCTAGTTTATAGATTTCATTTTTATTTGCCTAACCTACTTAAAGAATCATTTTTTTTTGTATTGCTATCTCATGGGGTTTTGAAATGCAGTGTGTCCTCTAACAATGTATGTGATGTTTGCTTGCATCGCTGTCCATTTAAGTAGTGAGGAGCCACATGCACACTGTGATAATCCCATGGTAATCTTTCTGAAATTCTGGTTAGACTCAGCATTTAGTACATCCTGTTGTCATCAACTGAAAAGGCAACCTGTGTGTCTCTTTCTGTCTCGGTTCAGTAAAAGGTGCATTCACTGCGTTCTTCAGCATTCAGGTTTCTCATTTTACCAGGTTAAGTATTTGTGTCAGTGCTCCGGGGCAGTATAATGATATGTAATTATTGGAGTTGCATGCTCAGACGTCCATGACTGGCATGAAAGGCCATATGCCTGCAAGTACTTGCCTCAGAGTAACTGAATGAGCCGGACTTTGGCCTGAATGCTATTTACCCTAGTTAGCTGGACAGAAAACTCAACAAGGAGCATTGACAACATGCTCAAAATAAGCACTCATTGTTTCCCGAGCTGCCGTTCATTCTCTGGATATTGACTGCCAGGCTGTGTGTAAAGTCACTGGAGTGTGCACACTTAACATTCTTCATTGAAAAGATGGCACTTTTCTGTGCTTGTTTGCAAACAGACGTAGAGTGTGTCATTCATCCATTCATTATGTATCAATCATGTTTTCCTCTAAGGGTCAAAAAGAAAACATCAAAGCTGATTAAATACGATGTCTGACAGAGTTTAGTGTGTATTGTGGCCTCCGGAACAAGAAAAATTAAATCAGCTGACAACATAGTCACTGAAATGCCAAATATGCGACACTAAAGTTCATATTGTTGGTTGACACAGGCTAATCCAGAGGCTGCCCACCATGAGTCATCATTACGGGCACTTTTGTTTCCTCTATCTGTCTCTGTCATGTCAGGTTGTTGCTGTTTTCTAGCTGGTTCTGGTTCCTGCAGTTTCCTGTAGCTCTCCCAGCAGAGCCTGTAATCAGTCGAATGGCCTGATTCACTGTTATACTGATTGACCTGATTGGCAAAAACACTGCAGAGGTAAGCAGTCCACTCTGCCTCTGGATTTTGTCTCTGCAACTATCATTTCATACGAAGTGTGACATCATTATTATTTTAGAGGAAGTCTTTTATTGTTGTTTTTCTTTCCACCTGCGGTTCACTTACATCTCACTGTGGGATGTGTCAATACTGTGGAGGTCACTGTGTTAGATAGTCCTGGTTTCAGCTTGCCGCTGCGTTGCATATTATGATCCTTTTAGAGCGTGCGTGATTGTATCAAATATCCACAGAGTCAAACAGTCTGTAATAACTGTCTGGTTTGCAAAAATACATAATGGCCAATTCTCCCTGTACAGAGGTCATTTAACAAGTTTTATATGAAGCAGACCAGACCTGCATCCTTTCCTGCGATATCACAAGTCACATAAATTCTCTATGCTGCTTCTGTGCTGAGTGCTATGAGGCTTAATTTGATAATAACATGCAAGCATTGCAATAGATGATAAAAATCCTCTGTTGAAGAAATAAAATGAATGAGCTTTGTACTTGAGAGCTCTGTTACATAAAGAGCACTTTGCAGCTACTGTGTAATTTTAGACAGGAAAAGTGTTTAAGGGGACATATTTCAGTGTTTCTGCTGCTGCTACCCTTTAATTCAGGCCTGACTGTGACACGGTGATTGCTCTTCTGCAGTAGATTAGGGTCTGTGTTGCTGAGCCTAAAAAAGATGACTATCATAAGGGGGTGATTTCATCATTTCATTCACAGGATTCACAGTGGGCACGTGTGACGACACAGGTCTGTTTGTGGCATTTTAGATAACAGCCCATGTCTCATAGATTCATTCACTGTTTGCATACAGTTACAGAAAAAAAAGCCAGAAATAGAAAAGTCTCCATCCACCGCTACGCTGCGCAAGTAATTGTTCACATCACTTTTGATTGCTGAAGTCTTGTCATGCCATTTTAGCCTCATTACCAATGTCACTTTGATTCTAAATGTGGGTAGATGTGTGTCGTTAGCCACGCTGTAGTTAAAGAGTGGGATGACCCGTAAACGTCTGCATTCAAATAATAAAAGTACTGTTGAAATTTGGGGTTGCAGATAGAAAAAAAGGGGGACCCAGATACCTACCTCTTCCCCCCCTTTTCTTTAGCCCATGATGAGGAAATCCATATAAATGATTGATTAAGTGCCTTGACTGTCATTTGAATAATACATCAGTCCTGTTCTTGTGCCGGGGCATTTTTTTGAATGGATATGTTGTGCAGGAGGAGGGCAGTGTTTTTTTTAACCATTTTTAGACATTTTCAAGTGGCTGATTTCAAAAAAATAAAATGATCCAGATGACTGAAGCAAGGTGAGGAGTTTGAAATGTTGCATATATGTGTGTGTGTGTGTAGACAGAGAGAGATAGGTGGGGGCAGGGAGTGTCTCCTGTCACCTCTCATTAGGGACGCATAGTCCAGCTCGGCCGGCGACTGCCCTCCCCCGTCTGTGGCGCTGCCCTCCTCTGCTGCTCTCGGCCCGAGCGACAAACAGAGCAGCACACACTGTTTCAGTCCAAGCTGCAGATAAAGTGTCTTAATGTTCAGTATCAGCGCGATTATGGCGGAGATGCTTCCTATTGAACAGTGTGAGTCAGGTCTCAAGAAAATAGAGGAGCTGTCCTAAATTATGCTTTTAGGATTCTGCACTGCAGCTGAAGTTAAATTTGGTTCACTCATTTGAATGAGTTAAAGCTTTGAGTGCGCCTCGCCGGGAATCTGCGTATTGTTCATTTGATGTGTTGGTTGCTTTGTTATATTCTGCCTCTGCTGTTCTCCTTTGAGTATCCCCCTCCACCCCCCAACTCCACCCCACCCACCCCCTTTTTGTAAACAAGACAGTATATATCTCAAGGGCTTCCTCCTCTTTCCTACATATTCAAATTCAATTTCTAATTTTGTCCAAATGAATTCCCTGTGAAGATGGGGCTTATTTTAAGCGGTCTAATGAAATAAAGATCAACCAACATTTTTATTGGAGTGCTCCAGTGTGACTGCTCGGTGACTATTTGTGTGTGTGTGTGTGTGTGTGTGAGGAATAAAAGGCTGTAGTTTTCCATCGAACCCTTGGGAGGCCGCAGAGTGCTGCTCTAAGGGGGAGACACAATGATTTATTAGTATGGTGGGCAGGAAAAACTAGCAGTCTGAGATAAAACAGATCACCCATCACACTTTGAGTTCTCTGTCTGCTCTCACACAGAAAAGAGACTAAATTTGTGACCCATTCTTATATTGAGCTATTAAAGGTCCAGAGCATTGAGAATTTACAAGTCTTTTAATGTTGATAAAGGAGCGTGTTGTAAGTGCCCATGGAAACTTGAGAAGCTATTCCTCTAAGTTTGAATATTTCAGTATTTCTCCAGTCCTCTCGCAGGTAGAAATGAAGCTAGATGTACTCAACTTTTATTTTAATAGCCTGCTTATTTGAAAGTATTCTTAGTTAATGAGGTTCCCAGTTTTCTGTCAGACAGCAGCCAGTGACCGTACAAAGAGGAGAACAGAGAAGCTACTGAGAGTGCCTTGGCCGGAGCCATGCTTGGCAGGAGTAGCACAGGTTGGGGTAAAAAGCAGCTATTTGAAGTTTCTCACCTCTGTCACAATCATAAACGCATTGTTTCCCGTCTTTGAGTTATGTTTGTGTGACCCAACCGTACAATTTAACAGCCACCTAAATCAAGTTTATTCTTTTGTGACATCTGTGTGCATTATCGATTTAAATCCTCAATCAGTATTATGTAATATATGTAATTAAACATTTCACAGCAGACATTTTGACTTGTCATTGTAGGAAAAGCACAGTTGTTATAACAATGGCTCTGTTTTATTCAAGTGTGTCATTAAGTCATGACAGTGTGACAGTAACCCTGAAACTGAAGCAGCTACCATTAATTTTATTATTTGTACCTGTGCTTCTCCTATGTTTGTTGTATGATTTCTATGTTTGTTGTCTTTGTGCCATGCATTGTGGTATTGCTGCTCGGACATTTTAAATTTCCCCTCGGGGATTAATAAAGTAAATCTATCCATCTATCCATCTATCCATCCATCTACCGCGACATGTCAAAATATCCTCTGTGGGGGATGGAGCTTGTTGAGAAGTAGTTAATGGATAAAGTAACGAGGCAGGAATGACTGTTTTCAACAAATCTAAATATGTAAATTCCCGACAAATGAAAGCAATTCACCACATTGATGTAAGAATCATATAATAATATCGCCAGAAAGCTGCTCTGCTCGCCCACAGTTGCTGAATACAACAAAAAACATTACAGTGAAAAGTTCCACTGTATCAACAAGTCAAAATGTCTGACTCTACCATCATATTTCCCACCCCTGTTACACATCATGCACTAAAATGGCACTTAAACCTGACATTTCTCATTATAGTGCTTTTATTAAACAAAGCTGTTTAACAGAGTTTCCCTGAACTGCTACAAGCAGTTAAGTCTGTCTGTACTGACATGAAGTGAGTAGTAAGTAGTAAGTAAGGCAAAGTTTGAAATCTAGCTACAGAATGAAGCTGCTCGGCTTGTTTGACCTCGCTGGAATAATTGTCACTAAAATAAGCAGAAACGCTTACTTTGCTAATATATATGCTAACTGAAAACTGGAGAAAAATCATTAGATTACAACTGTTTAAACTGTTAAAGCGGAGAAGATGAGGTAAAGGCAGAGCGGTTTGTGCTGGGTCATGCCTCCCTGTGACCGTACGTCTGCATTTGATTTGTTGTTGACTGCCAGTTTAGTATTTCCTGAGGGCCAAGCAGAGGAAGTCTCTGGTTAACCTAAGTCACAGTAGAAGATTATAGATAGAAACCCAAACACACAGCCTTCAGATGAGGACCGTCATTCTTTAAAAAAAAAATCCCCCCTTTTTTTTTACTGTTTTCAGGTCTGTAAAATTGCCAAGACTGTGATGATTCATGTTTGTGCTGAAATAAATGTGGCTGAAACAGAACAGTGTGATAGATAGTAATAGATGTGCCTCTGTTCAGTTTCTTTAACATTGACGCCCCGGGCCATTCGTTATCTTTGACAGGGTCCAAACAGTCCAAACTCATTATGTTTTAATCCCGTGAGTTGTTACTCAGCAACATTTAAAACTCAATCACTCTTTGGCTGAAACATCTCTCTTTGCTGTTCTCTCTCTGTCCTCTTTCATCTTCCTTCCTCCAGGCATGGCAGGCTGGGCCCGAGGCTCTGAGGACGCTTCAGAGGATCCGTGCCCGACCCACGACTGAGCATTGAGAGGAATACATCGTCTGAGCAGAATGACTCAGCAAGAGGGGGGACCCCCAAATAGCAAGTGAAGAGAAGTGAGGATGGGTGCCAATGGATCCAGCTATCCACACTCATGCTCCCCACGCATAGGGGCAAATGCACAGGCACAGCAGACTTTCATAGGTAGGTGTTTACTAGGTGGTTTAATTAACTGTGCTGTTATTGGCTGCTCAGTTAAACACAATGTTTCCGCTTTCTTCTGATAGGAATGTCAGATGTGATTGCTTTGCTTGGCTGAAGGTGTTCACGTTATATTCCTGAACCCAATTTGGCACCTTGCCCCCTGGCCACAAAGACACATTGGGGGGTCCAGAAAAGCCAAGCTCACCCTTTTATTTTCATTAACTTGCTTCCATGGCAACTAATGGTGTGAATATTTTTGTGTATGAGAGCTCTTTAACTGGGCTAGTGAGTCAGACCGGCCACAAATAAGCGTTGTGACTAGTTTTTTCTGTCACATGGATTTGGTGTCGTGTCACAATTGTACAAGTGTCAAATTTGAAAAGAAACTTGTGTCTAAAGTAGGCTGGTAACAAAAATCACATTAAACCTGCAGTGTGGGACTTTTCTGTCCCTCTTTAGACAATGAGAGTAATTACAAAAAACAGTCAGCACTTGCTCACGTCATGGCTCCACCATAGCCTTCTCCGTTGTTTTGAACATCACACAATCCCCATGAAATACCTGTTTCATGATCACAATTTGGTCCATTTGGTTTGGTAACATTTGGAAAGTCTAGAAGAGCTATAGGATTCAATTATTTTATCCCCATTCCAGTTAGCAAAGAGCTAAGTGGGTTAGCCAACTGGGTTGGCGGAAGTCTAAAGTGAGCACGCTCTGCCAATAGAGCATGCACAGTATGCCTTCATCCAGCCAGTGCAGCAATGTCAAACCGGACACCGGATATAAAAACTCTGTATACTGTGAAATACAGAGAGATTTATCTGGAAGTGATGGGCTTAATCAGTATTGTATGAACTCAAGGGCTTGAACATAACAGACTTCCATTTATATGTAAAAGTCCCACACTGGAGGTTGAAGTCAGGGCCAAAGTAGTTACTATCAGATTTTAAAATGAATTTGTAGCTTAAAGACCAGCTTTGCTGTATTTTTCTTAGTTTTATATGCTTCTGATGTGATTATGATCAGGCCTTAGACATCATAATGTGCTGGGTTGTTTTTTTTTTACCTTTGCTCTAATGTTGTCAGAGATGACATCATTGTCAGTGAGTAAAAATACAGCAAACATATTACTGTCAGTCCGTTAGTTTATACCCGCATCAGTGAAAAAAGTCTCACATGGGGTCTATCAGGTTGTCTGAGTGGGATTTTTCCAGTACTGTCTTTGATTGGTTAGGAGAGATCAGTGTCTTTTATGAGTTTTAGGAGACATCTTTGATAACCCTATTCTGGTTTATAGCTGTGGGTTTTTCCTACAGTCCTGAATGACAGTTCAGAAAATATTCCCAATTTCACTTTCTCAATGAGTCAGGTCTGAGGTTTTTCCAGACTTCTTCTTTAAAGTGAAAGTATTGTTAAAGGAACCACATTATCAGTGTAGCCCCTGAGACCTCTGAGGTTTGCTCTGAGCTCTGTGCCGCTCAGTGGAGCTGGCCTGGGCTGCGGATGATTCACAGTGTTAGAATGATTACTATTTGGGTCACACTGATATATGCTTAGAGAGAGTAGGAAGAGAGGATCTCCTTGGCAGAGCTTCCTCTGACGTACAGGGTCTGTCAGTCATGCCAAAGATATTTAGTGTAAATGATTGGAGCGAAGTATTCAAATGGACTGAAGTTTATTAAGTAGTGAGCTAATTGGTTCTGTGATGCTCCGTTGTTTGGCCGAAAACAAAATTAAAAGATTGTGTTAGTGTTGTGATAGATGTTTTTTACCTGTTGAACTTGATCCAGAGGTTTTGGTAGCTGGTGTTCCTGTCCTGACATAGCAGACCACATCACAGGGGTACTAGTGACAGTGTTGCCAGCAGTTTATAGCTAAATAGTAAATTGTAGAAAAGAGTAAAGTGGTTATGAAATTTAATTTCTCTCCAAAGGAAACATTTTAAAAAGAAAGTTATTTAATAATCTCACTTTATATATCGAGCTTTTTGGTGATTTAAAAAGTTCTGGTGAAGCTAACTTGCATTTTGGTATGCTTGTGTGTTCATTTCAGGGACCTCCTCCTACTCTCATCAGGGATATGGCTGGGAGTCTAAACTATACAGTCTGGAGCACGGCCATGAGCGACCCACAGACAGGAAGAAGAAAAGCCTTGGTCTGGCGACCCTCAAGCGGCGTTTCATCAAACGGAGGAAGTCCAGCCGCTCAGCAGATCATGCGCGGCAGATGCGAGAGCTTTTGTCAGGGTGGGACGTCCGTGACACAAATGCTCTGGTGGAGGAATATGAGGGCACAGCAGCCCTCAAGGAGCTGAGCTTCCAGGCCAGCCTGGCACGTCCCGAGGCACCCAGCTTGCAGCGAGACCTGGCTGCCCTTTACCAGCATAAGTACTGCACTGATGTAGACCTCATCTTCCAAGGTACTTGCTTCCCAGCTCACCGGGCCGTCCTGGCTGCCCGCTGCCCCTTTTTCAAGACTCTGCTGTCCTCATCCCCTGGCTATGGAGCAGAGGTTCTCATGGACATTGAGACAGCTGGCATTGATGTGCCCATGTTCTCTGCCCTACTTCACTACTTGTACACAGGGGAGTTTGGGGTGGGTGGAGCGGAGGACACCAGGCTGCAGAACGTGGACGTACTGGTGCAGCTCAGTGAGGAGTTTGGTACACCCAACTCCCTGGAGGCAGATATGAAGGGCTTGTTTGACTACATGTGTTACTACGACGCCCTGCTTAGCTTCTCCTCAGACTCTGAGATGATAGAGAGCTGTAATGAAAGAGGGGCTGTGGCTGGAGCAGCAACTGGTGTCTCAGGAGGCAGCGGGTGCCCGGGAACTCCAGATGAGGACCTGAGGGCTCATAAGGCTGTCCTCTCAGCACGTTCACCTTTCTTTAGGAACCTTTTGCAGAGGCGCATCCGCACAGGAGAGGAAATGACAGAGCGCACGCTGCAGACTCCTACACGCATAGTGCTGGATGAGTCCATCATCCCACGGAAATATGTGCAGGTTATTCTCCACTGCATGTACACAGATGGGGTTGAGCTCGGGCTGGTGCTGCGGGGTAGCCCCTCAGCGGGCAGCCTCGGAGAGGTGCAGGCCCTGGTTTCCGGGGGCCGGGGGGCCAGCACACGCACAGAAGAGGCCATGGAGCTGTACCATATTGCGCTGTTCTTGGAGTTCAGTATGCTGGCTCAAGGTGAGTCATGATGACACACATTTAAAGTATGAATTAAAAATACACAATGAGACATAAACTAAGGTGTGGCTCTTTTCGGACATGATTACAGACATGTTGTCCATTGTTGACTGCACTTAGTGATCATTTTGAGCAGGGCTGGCCAACATGACCTAAAATCACAAATTAAGCTGACCATAAATGTAATATTTATGTTTTACATATCACTTCAGGTATTTATATATACTTTGTCATGCTGTATAACTTGTGTGTAATTACAGCATGGGTAAAATACAGGGCTGTGATCATCCTCTGTTGTTGTAGCTGTTGTCAGATCATAGACGTTTATTGGAAACAGTGAAATGAGAAATTTTCAGTCAGTAAGAGATTCATAATATTGGTAATTCAATGAATTTGGTTTATTGGCCAGCTTTGCTTGTGTGTATAGTCTGCTCCTGTCAGTTTTGTTTCATCCCTTTATAAACTGTCCACTGACTACATGAGTCTCAGTGCTGCCAGGGTCTCAGCGAGGACAAATTGCTTAAAACCCACAATACCAACTGTGATAATGTTGTTAAATGGCTGCTATAATGAATTTCAAAGTTAATTTTTCAGTCCATGCTGTCATGTGTTGGATTATGTGGAGTCTATAATATAGGTTGGATTTTGTCATAATTGCCTTTTTTGTGAATTAATGCCTCACAAGACTCAGGCTTACTTGAATATCTCCCTCCATAAATACATATATTAACTTCCTTAAAACCAGGTTATGCATATGTTGAAATATGTGTAATGCGCTCTGACCAGACTGGTGTGAAACAGCTTGGCTGACTGTGACGAGCTGCAGCTGCCAGTAACAGATTGATAAAGGCTGGAGGGTTTGTCAGTGTCTCCGGGGGCAGACAGCTTACTTTCTGATACATGCAGTGCATCCGAGCCTCTGTCAGCACTTCATCACTGGTTTGTTGTTACTTGGATGATGGTGTCTTCTTGACTGTTGCCGCTGTTTCAGAATGACCCCAGTAACATGCCAAAGGTTAAAGCCATGGTTTGACATAATATTTAAACACTCTCCTCCCCTATAGCACCACATCTGAAAGTGCTCTCTGTCAATGCGGTTAATGTCTGCAATGTGCTAAAGCGTTTTTTTCCCCCACCTTAAAGTACGACATTTTGGCCTGCCGTTCAGACTGTGTGGATCCTGAGAGGCTGTGTGACTCACTCTACACAATGATAGTGTCAGTTATCATATCCTCCTGGCTACAACTAATTTATTATTTTCATTACTGATTAATCTGTTTTGTCAAGCAATTGATTAAACACTTGGCATAAAAAACAGTGAAAATTGCCAATTGCAATTTCCCATATCATCAAATATCTAGTTTTGTGCAGCAGTCCAAAATCCAATCACAATCACTTTTTACTGTAGTAAGACGAGGAAAAGCAGCAAATTATCAACCATCAGCATCAAATGTTTGGAAATGTGGGCTTTAAAAATGACTTGATTTATTGGCTGATTATTTTGGCTTACAAGTATTTTTCAGCAACAAATTGCAATAATGCAATATACTTTACAAGCTTAATGGGTGTGGAAATGGGGCTCTGTAGGCTTGAAAATTACAGTAAAATCTGTCTTGTGTAAACAGGAAGCTATGGGGACAACGTGGCTTTTTTCTGTGCGCATAATGCACTCAGCACTAATAAACATGCTGCTATAAAACCTCTTTTAAAAGCACAGGATTAGCTTTGGGAAGCTGCTGTATTGACTGAAGAGCCAAGAATCAATCACCTTTTTTATTAAGTTCAGCGATCTGAATGATGGTTTACTGTAACACACACACACACACACACACAGCTGGTTAGACACCACCTCCCACCCCTCGAGCTGCAGTGTCACTCTTTGGGTCATTCTGGCAGCTTAAGCCAGCAAGCAGGCAAACAGTGTCATCCCCACCGACCATCACCTCCTCCCTCCCTCCCTCCCCCCATTCAGCAACCCTACTCGAGGGTATTTTTATCCCCTCTCCTCCCTCTCCCGCTGAGCTGTGCTGCTCTAATCAGTTCCCATGAAACCTCAATGTGGAATGTGGTGAGATGTTTGAGGTTGACCCGATGTCATTTGCCCAAGTCCCCTCTCTTTGTCTGTTCTGCAGCTTCCTGTTATTCCCCCCTGTCTCTTTCATGCTTTTTTTTTTTCCCCTCACAATTTTACTTCAAAAAATCTTGCACGCTCCAGAGTGTCACATAAGCCTCCGCATCTATGGGGGTTTGATTATGAAATGAGAAATTTTGTCTGAGTCCATTCCACAGCTGGAGACCTCCAGTAGCTGCGATGTCTCTTCAGGAGGCAGCAGAGAGGCTTATGTCAGAGATTTAATATGGAGGGAGCCCTCTCATCTGTCACACTGTCGTCCCCCTTTCCGTGCTCCTCGACTGCTGCCCTCTGGCTGTGTGAAGATTTTGGCCCGTGGAGGTTTTTCCTGGAGCAGTTGAGCTCTGTCATTCTTCCTCATTAATTCTCAAGAAGTGTATCCCTTTACGAGTCCATCTCACTCAAATGGCAACCAATATTAAAAGCCTTATTAATTTTTCAAGTGCACCGCAGAGATAATAGCCGGTTAGTGTGGGTTGAGAAAGAGAGAGAGAGTGTGTGTGTGTGTGTGTGTCTGTGTGTGTGTCTGTGTGTGTGTCTGTGTGTGTGTCTGTGTGTCTGTGTGTGTGTGTCTGTGTGTGTCTGTGTGTGTCTGTGTGTGTGTCTGTCTGTGTGTCTGTCTGTGTGTGTGTCTGTGTGTGTGTCTGTGTGTGACCTTCTCTACCTTCGTGCTCGCCCACTGACTAACCAGTGCTTCCAGTGCCCTATCTTGTTTTTTGGAATTGGCTGACTCGAAGTACCAGTCCCCGAGTGATAATCACACATGATTTACATCCACAGACTTGTTTACTGACCAGTGAGTGCTGCTGATGTTTTAAGTGGATTTGGAGCCTGCAAGCTCTATAAACACAGAGCTCCAAATAATAACAGCAAGACAGGATGCATACATCCTCCCAATGTCAGTGTATTGTTGAACTGTCCGTTGCTGTTCCTGCAGTTTTGTTGATAGTCTTGTCAGTCAGCTCGGCACATGTGGCGTACCACCCGCGGAGAGAAAGGGGAGGCGGGAGGCGGGTTAGTATTAGATATAATGCTGATTCTAATCTTCAGCTCATAATAAAAAGTGCTGCATTTTTAAAAGACTGACTGGGTTAACATTGGAGCAGAGCTGTTGTTTTCCTGTGCCACTGCTTCAAAGTGAGGTATTGTCTGCCCCTGTGTGTGTGTGTGTGTGTGTGTGTGTGTGTCTGCTTTTAAGAGGGCAAAGGTGAGAGACAGAAAGTGAGCAAAAGCACTTTCTCAGAAGACAGGACAGTACAAAGACGAGTGGTGGAGACGGAGGCACAGATGTTGGGACTCCATTCCTGCTTCCAGTCTGTTTATAGCATATAAAAAAGGCAAAAAGCCCGGGTCCACATTTCAACTTCATCCGTCTTCTTAACGATGCAGGATTTCCACCCTTCGTTTAAAAATTCTGCGGGGGCCCAGCTTCATATTTACCCACAGGGACGGACTGCCCCGGACTTCACTAACCCTAACCCAAAGGGGAAGTGCATCAGAAGTGTATGCGTGTATGTATGCATATTTGCATGTGCATTCAGTGGCGTGTGTGTGTGTGATCTCAAAGAAATGGGTGTGTGTGAGGCTGATGGATGAATATGAAGCGTCTGATTCAGAAGCAAAAAACATTGCTGCAGTCATTCTCAAGTCTGGTATCCAATTTCTCAGAGTGTATGTTCAAAGTGCTGGTTTGGGGGCACAGAGGAAGCTTAGATCCTCTAGCTTAAGATAAGAGTTTCCCAGAGGATAGTTGCTGCCGGCGGATCTTACCCAACCCAGAGCTGATGGACAGGATGGCCTGGAATGAGGAAGTCAGTCCTGGGCAGCTCGGACTAGATGTCAATCAGTCTGGATTCATCTCTGTGGGTGTCTGTTTTGTAACGTTATTGATCATAGAGTGGCAGAGAATGAGAGTCACTGAAGTTCTGTTTTTTTGAGGGTTGGTGTAGATATCTTGACCAATCACTCATATGTTAATCTGCGTTGATGTTACAGGGTTTCATTCTGTCTGAACAGAGTTTGAGCGCCAGTGTAGGCAGACTTTTGACAACTTGGCTCTTTTATAAGTGGCTAGAGCAGCAGGTACGTAATTCCCTAAGCCTACTGTGTTTTTTTTTTAATGCATTTTTGATTCATGCGTACAGGTTCGTACACATTGGCACTGTGTGTGTGTGTGTATGTGTGTGTGTGTGTGCGCGCTCATGCACTGGCAGCACATTTCCTCAGGCTGCTGTGTTTACTTATCATGGTTAAGAGGAGGCAGCTTGAGACTGAAACACATCAAGGTATCAATGGCATTTTTGTGGGCTTACAGAGTTAAACCACTGCCTGCCAATCTGGTATGTGCTCTGATTTAGGAAACACAGTAAGGAGGATGCGGGGGCTTGTAGAAGGGAGACCCCTGGGTCGGTGAATACGAGTCAAAACTACCAATGATCCTGCAGAATGTATTGTATTCCTTGTTTATGGGATATGAATCATTAGTGCCCACATAGAGACTTGACTGGGTGCAAATTGTTAATTTTCTGTCTCATTGGTTCTCGCAGGCTGTGAGGACATCGTTGTGGAAAGCCTGTCTCTGGACTCACTCGTCCCGATCCTGAAGTGGAGTTCCCAGCCATACGGCTCCAAGTGGGTCCACAGGCAGGCCATGCACTTCCTCTGCGAGGAGTTCAGTCAGGTTGTCACCTCCGATGTTCTCTACGAGCTCAGCAAGGAGCACCTTCTCAGCGCCATCCAGTCCGACTACTTACAGGTGAGGAAACGGAACATCAGTCTGTTGTCACCTTCGATGACACCCCACAATGTGGAAGCTACATTTCTACCTTCAGCTATACACATGCACACACATACACTTCACACAGGTTCTCTGGAGTTTTGAATACAGCATTGCCTTTGGGAAATGCCGTCAAACTCAGAATCTAAGCAAACCTGTGCTGTCATCTGCATTGCCAAGCTACTCGGGCAGCTGACCAGATGGTTGAGGTGAAGTGTTGTAATCCAACTACATAAACAAACCAGCCAGGCTCGAGCTTTGCTGGAACATCAGATGAACATATTGCATTTTCACCTTATCCTCATTTAACAGCTTCCCAGGGTTGTACTTGACAATGTATAACCTTATCCTAATAATACTTTTGTGTCTTTCTCTCTCTCCCCCTGTCCTATATCTCTCTTGGCCTCTCTCCCTCTCTGTACGCTGGTCTCATTCACAGGCAAGCGAACAGGACATTCTCAAGTATGTTGTTAAGTGGGGCGAGCAGCAGCTTATTAAAAGGATGGCAGACAGGGGTAAGATAATACACTCTATAATTACCCTCTGAACAGCCCCCCTAATGGCTCTGTGGAAATTACCCACTTGCCAAAGCCTCCAATATACACTTAAATGTATTACAAAAAGCAGCCAAACGTTACCCCAGAAATGAATTGATCAGGAAGTGGCCTCATGGTGTCTGGGCATGTGATTGAGTGCTCTGATCTAGTAAACAGTCATCTTCAGTAGGTTTAATGGTAAAATGTTTTTAGTCATCATATTTTAAGGGCTTAACATCTGTATTGGAATGCTTAACTAAATGGCAGTTGATGCAATATTTATCCATAATTTGTTAACTTGGTTGAACAATGTGAGAAATAGCAAGCAGACTGCATATGTTATATTAAAATGCTGCTAATGGTCTGCTTCTGTCCTCATTTACCCAGAGCCCAACCTGTTGAGCGGCACAGCCCACAGCGTAAATAAGAGGGGGGTGAAAAGGAGAGACCTAGATGTGGAGGAGCTAAAAGAGATCCTGTCTCCCCTCCTGCCCTTCATTCGAACTGAGCACATCTTGCCTCCACACAGCGACGTCCTCACCGATGCGGTTAGTACTCCTCGACTGCCTTTCCTCAGCTTGTTTGTATGGCTGCATACACCTGAGCCATAGCGACCTTCATAAACCGAGCATTGATCCACATTCTCCTCTCTTTCACAGCTTAAAAGGGGTTTGATAAGCACCCCTCCTTCAGACATGCTGCCCACAGCTGAAGGGGGAAAGGCCAATGCCTGGTTGAGGCAGAAGAACGCTGGCATCTACGTGCGCCCTCGCCTCTTCTCTCCTTACGTGGAGGAGGCTAAGGTGAGGCTCATTTGCTCCTGATTAATGGGGCTTCCAGACCATACAGGAAGCAGTAGATTATTTGTGTCCTATATAGCTATCATCAGAGATAATAGAGGTTGCTGTGAAGAGGGCAGACTAACCATTAACAGCCTTGGGGAAAATTTGTGGACACGTTCATAGCTCAGCTGTACTGAAGTCATTCATGCTCAGTTGTTGCCACGCTTACTCTCCATTTTTAATAGTTGCCTCTATCATCCTAACTGAAATTCATAGGCTTTCCCAGGGCCATGAATATTTATGAACATATCCACAGACCAGAGAGAGTCATTATTAGATTAAATATAAGTGTCAATCAAGTGGAACTAATTTACAAACCCTCTCAATGTCCTTGAGTTGCATATAGGACTTCACATTTTTCACAAGTTCTGGTCTAATTTTCCGTCTCTCTTCTACCTTTTCTCAGTCTGTACTTGATGAAATGATGGTGGAGCAGACAGACCTGGTGCGCTTGCGGCTAGTGCGCATGTCTAACGTCCCAGACACACTCTACATGGTCAACAACGCTGTACCGCAGTGCTGTCACATGATTAACCACCAGCAAATGTCAGTTAATTCAGCCACAGCTCCATCGGTTGTGGCCAATGAAATTCCAGGTAATAGACTTGTTGCACAACTGTCCTTCTCAAACATCCTTTAACATAATGCTGTGTTGTAGCTCATCCTGATCTCCCTGAGAGATTGTGATTCAATTAAAGGAATATAATCTTTTTTTTTTAAGGATCCACTGCCTTCATTAATATGTGTGTTTGTATTTTGTGCATCTTTCAGTGCCTCAGCTGTCAGTGGTGAAGGAGATGATCCGGAGGCTGCAGGAACTGAGACACACAGAGCAGGTCCAGAGAGCATACGCTCTCAACTGTGGTGAGGGAGCCACCGTCAGCTATGAGCTGCAGCTGCGGGTGCTCCGGGAATTTGGTCTGGCAGATGGAGCCACTGAGCTACTGCAGGTTAGCAGAAAGCAGACTTTGTCCCCAGGGGTTAGAGGGGGATGAGAGGGCTGGAGCTGGGACGGAAACCGGGATAGTAAGGATGAGGACGCAGATAGACCTTAGCAGTGCAGAGGACACAGACCTTGAACAAACCCGACCAGAAAAATCCTTGTTTGTTTTGTCAGCATCACAGCAGATGTGGACCTCTTTAGCTCATTTCTGTTTTTTGTCTTTTCAGAATCCGTACAAGTTCTTCCCCGATGAACGGTTTGGAGATGAGAGTCCAATTCTGGCTCTGCGGCAGGTGGGTCGGTGTCGGGTAAACAGCAGCCCAGCCATGGACAGCATGTTCACAGAGCTGGAAGGGGTAGCAGGCTTCCACCCTCCTCTACCTCCTCCACCTCCCCCGTACCACCCCCCTGCCACACCCAGCCATGCCCAGCTCAAGGGTGCCTGGCGACCCCGTGTTCCTATGCCGACCCCCACCCGTTCCTTCTCCTACCCCTGCAACCGCACCCTGATCCAGCGTCATGCAGCTGCCAAGCATGGCAGCTCGGACTACTCCTCTGCGCCCAGGCCCCAGCCCCCAGACTGCACCAACCCGCAGGCTATGGGCCGAGCTTTGCTTTCAGACCAGCAAGCGGTGAGTGTGTGTGTGTTACTTCCTAGCGTCCTTGTGCTACGTTTTTGTATATTCAAATGCAACCTCACAGTTTGGCCTGGGATCATGTGTAGCTCAACTGTCAGTCACAAATTTGTATCTCATTTCCGATGCAGATGAGCATGGAGCCGGTTATGAGGGAGTTCATGCCTGACATCGCGCTGGGTGTCTCAGTTATGTCCCTGAGGGAGCAGCACATGGCAGAGATGGACAGGGAAGGCCCTCACAGCCCCATGGGCCCCTCAGGCCACCATCTGCCCCATGGGCCCTGCCCTTCTGTCCGACTCAGCCACAGCCACGGTCCTGGACATGGTCACTCCTGCAAGAGACACGCTCCTGAACCCAAGCTGGAGGCTCAAGCCGAGTTCCCTGACCTGTACGACTTTTCCTGCCGACCTGCAACTCCGACCTCCAGTCACCCTCTGCCCTCCTTTGCAGGACCAGACCTCTACAGCCACAGCTGCACCCCCTCCAGCCCCTATCCACCCCCCTACATTTCTGACTCTCAGCCCCAGGGCCACCCGCAGGGACGGACTGCCCCAGACCCACTACGGTTGGATGTCCTCAGTATGACCTCTCAGAGGCATGATGGAGTTCTTGCCAGCCCCTCTGGAGCCCAGCCTAGGATGGGACATATCCCAAGGGGGCGATCAAATGAGACTGACCTGACTCATGGCTTAGGTCATTTGCGGTCCCCCAGTGGAAACATGGACAGCTATGAGGAGAGGCACACAGGGCCTAGAGATGCCCCGGAGGACATGGTTCTTGCTGGAGAATCATCAGGACCGGGCTCCCTTCAGCAGCCTCACAGGAACAGTGTCAGCGAGGAGATCACCAGAGACCGCAGGTCACCCAGCAAGCCTGACTACCCTTACAAGAAATCTGCACTTTAACCCCACCTGAGGATCAGGGGTTGAGTTGAGAAAAGGGAACAAGTGACGAGTGGCTGTCCATCATAATGGGTGGCAAAGCACTAAATGTGTGCCTGTGTGTATGTGTGCGTGTGTTAAGAGGAGCAGAGGAAAGGGGTGGTCAGTGGTTGCTATTTATAGGATCTGTCCTTTTGTCCTACCTCTATCACACTGTGCTATCCATCACACAGTCAGAGTATGGAAAGAATAAGAGCTGTAGGTTAACTGTCAATGCTCGTAATTGATCTGTGGAAGCCTGCGTGGTCCTGCTGGTGTAGAGGATGACTCTGGCTCCACTGGGATGGATTGTATTCTTGACTGTGGTTGTAAAGGAAGAGGTTAGCTCCTGCAGGTCACAACACTCAATGTAGCTCAGTCGAGAACTGACGATTTAACAAAGACTATATTCATGTTGTCTGTTGATCATTTTCACCATAGAACGAGGAACTGGCAGGATAGGAATGTTAATTTACACAAGCAAACAGCGAGCACACAGTCTGAGTATTGTGATAAAATCAAATGTAAATATTGTCTGGCTGTATTCTTGTCTCCCATGACTTTTATTTCCATTTCTTCCTGTAGCATGCTTATAGCAACCCACCTTGACTAGTCCCCCCCCCCCCCCCCCGGCACTGGTGCTGCAGCACTGATGAGTAATGGGCCAAGGCGTGGTCACACAAAGCAGGAATTGGATCTGACAGGAAGTAAGTCACCAGAGCTCGTCATTCTCTGGTAACCCAGTCAGATAATTGTGTCAGGTTTTAACTATCACAACCTCTAAGTGTCTTAGCTTAGAGGTCAGGCATTTTTCAGAGAGGAGGGGTGTGACCGGGGGGACAGGGACAGGGGGGGGGGTTCATTACTGAGATACAGTGGAGAATATAGGGGTGCCATGGCAACTGATTTTTCAGCTGAGCAGGGGTGTGTGTGTGTGAGAATGTGTGTCTGTGTGCGAGGATAAGTTTGATACACACAGGTGTTTAGACAATCTCAGTACTGTACTCTCCCATCTTTAGTCAGGTCTGTTTGTACATATCAGAGAGTCTGGGAAGAGTCTGTGGCACAGGGTGCCGCGGTCAGCGTGCTAGAGCTCCCTCTTCTTTTGTTTAATCCAATAGCATCAAGTAATCAAATCTAAAGCCTTAATCAGTGCTTGGAATATTCAGTTTTAGCTACCTTTTATTCAATTAAGTATGATGTCATTATATTGCAACCCCTGTTAATTGCTTATTTGACTGTTCTTTTCACTACAGACACATACACAGCAGTTTTGCGGGTGGTAGAACTGCTAAACCATGTATATGTGTATATGTATGTATGTATGTGTGTAAATATATATACACATACATACATACACACACACACATATACATTACATATATTACATACATATACACACACACACACACACGGCCTCCATCTCGCCACCTCACAGGAGATTGTGGGACCTGCAAATTCAGTGTTGATACTGTTTAAATATACTGTTAAAGAGCCGCTGTAGCTCCAGAACCAGTACACGCGCAAAAGCCTGTTACCGCCAACAGCTAGCGTACAACCTCACAATACGAGTATCATTGCACTGTAGGAGCCACCTGTTTATTAGTCGAAAGGAAAAGGAACAAATGAATTTTTGAACAAAAGGAAATCTTGTGTTGAAGAAAAGTTGGCGATTGCTGGCTCATATCTCCAATGGAAATTGTATATAATGAATTGAGTTCCACTTGTTCTGATGAATTTTTAAATGGTTTCTATCACATTTTAGTGGTCGTTGAAGGTTTGTGTTTTTACTGTAGTGGACAACACTGTGTACTTGTCTTTGTCATGAAATCTCACTACGAATGTGTGGTATAAAACATAAAGATTGTGTCTCAAGAATCTATTTTGTTCTTAAATGTTTAAATGCATTTAGGGCAGTTTGTTCAATATTGTAGGTGGTGTGGATTACCATGTTTGTAGAGATGTTCTCTTTTTTGATTTTCCTTTACTTTAAAAGTAACAGGAATATGTAGAGGATCTGAAGATATTAGCTCTCTCTAGTTAATGAAGTTGCCAAGCAGAAAAATCATTTTCCATCTAGCTTGCTTCATGGGGAAAAAATGCAAAACTCCAGATTCCTCCCCATGTTCATGTTGGGTAGTTGTTTAATTTTCCAGGACAATGTTCCATTGAATAAAAGTCCTTGTTTTGCTCTTTGCTGTAGAGAAGTCAGTGCCTTCCCCCGCCTGCGGCTGGGCTTTTATTGGAGAAGTGACTTTGATGTCTATGCAAGCTCTTTTCTACCAGCTTACCAGCCTGCATCAAATAGTTCTTT
Organism: Scomber japonicus; assembly: GCF_027409825.1. NCBI lineage: Eukaryota > Metazoa > Chordata > Actinopteri > Scombriformes > Scombridae > Scomber > Scomber japonicus. Next base: position 16,967,773 of record NC_070593.1, on the reverse strand, counting down.
GAAATCTCATGTAGCTTGTTTTGTGTACATAGTGTTATTTAGCACCTTTTGAAATTGAACCATCTGAAATGTGTGATTGCTTGTGTTTGAATTCTAACAGGTACATTGTACTTGTACGGTATCATAGAAAACAATGTTTGTAGATTGATATTAAGTTGCATTTAGTTTCACTGAATCTATTTTTCTACTGTCACCTCAAAAGGTGCGTAACAGTGGTCAACTTGGGCATCCTCAAAATAAACTGGTTTGATATTATGAAATTCACTCGACTTCTGTTGGGTTGTTTTGTGCAGTAGAAACAGAAAGTTTATTGGGAACATCCATCCACATAAAACAATGATGTCACTGTTTCAAACGTGTTTGTTTTCACTGGTCGCCACCAGACGACCTTCAAAATTTAAACACACAGGCATACTTATCAAGTTCACAGGAATGCACAGGGCAGCATCGTGCTCATGTGAAATACTCATAAGCAGACATGATCTTCAAGTATTCAGTGTTGAATCAAATTTGTCTTTTGTTCATAAAAACTCAATGTGCGTAAAACAATGTTTCAAGGAACTGTTCATTTTAAGCTTCAAAGTTAAGGCATCATTATAAATCAATAGAAAAACTGGACATGAAACTGAAAATGCACACAACTCTCAATCCTTTACAACAATAACTGGAAGTCAGTACTATACATTAATTGTTCAAGCTTCATTGGTTGCAGAAAAAAAGCCCTTTTATTCAACAAGGGAAAAGGCTCATCTTCTAAGTCACACATTCATGGAGAGCACCATATGATCCAGGCATATGATAGCAGCAGCAGCACGGCTTCCTTATTACTGGTATCCTGCATTAGTGCGACGTCTTTTTCGAGCCCGCAGCTCCTCAAAATACTGATGAACAGCTTCAGCTGTGACAGTCTGAGAGAGAAAACGGGTCACATTTGACACTTGCCCACCAATATATGATTCTTGATTACAATATTGCATATATTCATCATTTATAATGAAACCAACATTGCCTGTAGGTAAGTAAATAATAGATTGAGTGGGTGTTTTTATATTTAATTCTAACTGTCCAATCCATATTTCCATATTTGCACTTGGATATTCATTTCTCACCTTTCCTTCAGCAGCACACTTTTCTAAAAATGCAGTGATCACAGTTGTCAGCTCGTTGTAACCTAAGGGACGAACGCAACGCATGGTTAGTCAATGTCTCAATCTGTCGTCTCTCCAGCTAATTTCACTTTACGCCCTCTAAGGGAAATTTACTCTGCTGTTAATTTTGACCCCCACATCTTCCCTGACGCTCACCATAAATGACCTCCAGCTGCTGTACGTGGTTCAGTGAGCTCGTCAGTGCCATGAGTGGGTGCTGCCCGAACGGCTCATCCAAGCCTTTGTTTTCGTAGGCCAGAATGGTGTCAGCCTGATCCATAAGAAACTGCACCTGGACGGCAACGTAAGCCCTCTGTACACCAACGCAATACACAGAAGAAACACACATTAAAAAAATAATAAGTACATCAGACATGTGAACAAGGATCAAATGGAGAGCAAACACCTCAGAGTGGTGTTAAAGCATATACAGTATTATACTCAGAGCTATTATTTGTGGTCTACCTTGCAGCTTGTGCAGGTGCAGAGCTTGGAGCGCCAACTGTAGGGCCAGAACACCGCTCCCTCTCTGGGCCTCTCCAGCCCCTGGGCCTGCAGCTCCTTCAGCCTGCAATCCTCAGATTTGCTAGTGGCCTTTCCAGGACTGCCTGTCATTTCCTCATGAGTCCGTTTGCAAGGCGATCTCCTGTTTGTCACTTCCTAAGACACAAACAGTAACACAGGAAGTAATGAGTTGCTGTGTTACGCAGGCAGGAGGGGCAGATGAGAACACCTGGACTCTGTACAACGTCCTCACGCAGGACTGCAGTCTCATCCAAGGAAGTCTCAAGGCGACTGACACGATGACATGATGGGGCGATGAAAATCACCAGTTTATAGTAAACTGCCCTGTGAAGGCTGGCCAAAGCGGTCTACAGAGCAGGGGAAGCGGTGCCTCATGGGTCATTTCTCCTCTAATTACCCAGAGGAGGGGGAAGCACGATAACAGGAGCTGGAGCCTGCAGCTCCTGGGGTATAATCTGCTCATTACCCTCCAGCTCCACCTAGTGGCAGACTGGCAAAAGAACAACTGCTGCCACAGAGGAAATGACTACAATGAACATTCAAAATATAAATTAGAGATGTTTCCCAAATAAATTCCTTCTCACTTGCTTTTCATTACACACCAGCTATACATGAAGTCACACTCACAGTGCAGGGCCTCCACATTATGTAGGAAGATATAAATGAATGAGTAAACTACTAGCAGCACTTACCATAACCCATAAGTAAAAAAGCCAACTTTTTAAAATCTGATCAAAAGTCCAAAATATAAAAATATTCAATTTGCCATCATGTATGACAAAGAAAAGCATCAAATCCTCACATTCAAGAAGCTGTAACCATTCACTCATTTGTCCATAGATAAACAGAGTACAATAAAAGAAAAATGGTTTGATTCGTGCAAAATGTGTGTGAAATGTATGCACTTTGTGCCCTGAAAAATTCCTACAGTGGAATTAAAAACGTGTCCACGGCATGTACACTACATTGATGCTAACAACCCTACCATGCAATACCAACATTATAGTCTTGCATAGTGACGTTTCCTAGGTGTCCAAAATCTCAATATATTACTGAATTAGCTTTTTTTGTATTTAATAGTGAACAAGGGAGTGATTTCAGACATATGAATGGTGTCTCCTAAAGTCATACTTTTTTTTTAACATTTAAATGCAAAACAATGAGCATGTGCCATTTTATAAAGTGTTTTGAGCATATACATGAGTCCAAATTTAAAAAAAGTGATGTTTTGTTGTTGTTATTGTAAAATATAATAGTGTATATACATGGTCAAAATTAAATTTGGCAAAATGAACAAGTACAAACCTAAATGTATGTATCCTCCATGCTCAGTCATGTGAAATGGAGGCAATGGTCTCATATGCACCGTTTCTCACCTCCTGCTTTGTGTGTTCGAGACTGGTGGAGGGTTCTTCATCCTCGGTCTGACTGGGCTCAGAGTCATCTTCCTTATCGCTTCCTTCCTCAACATCGACCTCAACATCCTCCTCAGGATGACTGACGCTGACGACAGGTGGTACTGAAGTGGAAAGACAAATAATAAAATGACTCCCTAGATATTCACTGCTGAGCATTTGCAAAGTTAGACACAGGTTTGTTTTTGCAGCATGTGAGAAGCAGCCCAGGAGAATAAATTACCTGCAAAGTGAGCAGCATACGTCCACAAGAATGGAGCCTTGCCCATGCAGGCCTCACACACCATCTCTTGCAGCTCCTCAGGTTCCACCATGGAGCAGCCCAGGTGCTACCAAAGATAAACAACATAACTACACAGAAAGCAGAAGACTTAACTGTAAATGAGAAAGAAATAAGGTGTGTAGAAATGCTTTCATTGTGCTTACCCTGGTATGAAACCAGTCCTCACAGATGACACACTGAATCATCTCATCGTTGACCTGTGGAGTAAGTGATTTTATGAAGTGATACAGTAGATGACACACAACAGCAATTTTCACAGAAAAACTGAATTACATGCAAGTCAAGAGATCATTTAAAAGAGCAGGTGAAATAAAAAGAATACCTGATCATCTGCGTCTGGATACGGCCGGTCACACGTGCAGTAGCAGCCATGGAAGTTATGATTGTAGATATTTTTGTTGTTTTCATTGTCTTTGGCCTGTGAATACACATGCAATCAAATAACTTTAACAATCAGAACAGGCATAGCAGACAATATGCTAGATAAAGGGATCTGTTAAGAAAAAAAAGAGTATTAAAACCAGAGGACTCACAGGAATCAGCTGACACTCGAAATCTCCAAACTTGCCATTTCCACAGTCACAGCGAAAGTTTCTACACAACAAAACAGGATAATGTGAGCTTGAATTTATAAAACCAGTTTACTGTAAATCCAACACACAAAGAAAAAAAACCTACCTTTTGGTATACAGCTCAAAGATTTCATGTCCTTCGTGGCATTTATTGGCACAGGCCAGACAAACCCCAGCAGGCTCTGCAGTACTGGGAGTGCAAGTGCTGCAGGCAAACACAGCCTGTCTCTTCACATAACCCTGCAAACATAACACACAGTATGCAGAAGACTGTGATTACTAGAGATTATACTAGAGATTACTACTGTAGTAATGCTTTACTATTTTAGAAAAGAAGGGGTTTCAGGGAATACTGCTGTAGCACAAAAGGATGGTAATACAAAACAGAAGCTGCAAACACCTTAGAATAAATGTTAACATATATGATAGAACTACAGCGAGAAATTATGTAAAATACACACTGTCGAAATTAAATACACATCATTTTACGTCCACAAACTGCTGTGCTTTGATCTATAGACAGAGGGGAGCCGACAGTGAGGGCTGCAGGAATGATGATGCGGTGAATGAAGCCCTTCTTACCCGTGAATAGGAGCAGTTGTTCGGGTCGCTTCCAGCCAGCACACACAGAGCCTCCTCCATCTCCTCCTCGTCTGCTACAATATCCTCCGGGTTCGGCTCGTCTTTATTTGCTGCCATGCTGGAACAAAAGGTGCAGAGTGAAGACAATAAATAGTTACACAGCCCGTCTGAGAACAACAGTGTTGACAAGAGGCTTTTCCGGGCGGGAGTTTGGGCCAGACCATGTGGAGGAAGTGACGTAGGGTCCGGATTAATTAATGTAAAAGTCTATCTATCTATCGATCTAGCTTGCTATCTAGCTAGCTAGCCGTGATCATTATGAATATAACATTAAATTCATTGTATGGCAAGTTTCAAATGCATAACAAAAAAATATTAACAAGAAGTTATTTAACCCCTAATTTCACAAAATTTGATGTGATGAATATTAAGACTCTCAAAAGTATAAGCAATATTAAAAGTAATAAAACTGTCAAAATATACCGTGACGTGAACACTTTAAATTTTATTTTATTTATCCAAATACTGTTTCTTTTAAAATCATTATTTATTTATGTAATTCCTATTCTTGTTTCTTTGCGTATCATTATGTTGAGCATTGTTTGTATAGTTGAATGTTTTCTCAATAAAGACAATAACATTAAACTAACGTTATCTGTCTGTCTATGGAAGGTGAGTCATAAGCTGAATACATTTATTTGTTGGTAGATCTGTTTTGTTTGTGTGTTGCAATTTAAAAAGGAACACCTGCAGCACAAAACCTTTTCCACAGGTTATCTTTCTAATAAGCAATCAGCTTTTTTCTGTAATTAAGTAGGTATCATTACTTGTACTTGTAAACAAAAAAGGTCAGCTCATAGCCTAACATTAATCAAAACTGTCTCTCATACACTGAATATAGGGTAAACTATAGTGCATCAATTGACTTGCTTTATCTGTCTAATGGATCTGTAACCATAACAGAAACATGCATCATCTTCAAGTAAAGACAAGTTACTGACTAACAACAGTTGGTTTGGTTTTATGAGGTGGTGTGATGATACTGTGAGTATTCATAATGAAAGAAAGGAAGAAAAAATAACTACTAAGCATCTCAACCACATACAGCGCCACAGAGACGCCTGAAGAGAGTGAATTCAGTTATGTTCAGTCCTGAAAAAGGTGACATGTAGAGGATTTTGATACCTGTCCTGGTGGTCCATGCTGTTGATCCCCCAGCTACTTCAGAAGTGTTGCTGTACTTGGTGTTGTGTACTTTTAAAAATGTTTTTTTTCTTCTTCTTCAAACCATTATAGTGATGTTATTCCTATGATCAGAATCTTGTGAATCTTGTGAATCTTTTAAATCTTAACCATAAACCCAACCCTTTATTTATTTACACAGAAAAACACAACACAAATCATGCACAAAGACCCTCATTCATGAAAGCAGAACCAATGTGAATAGTAATTTCAATAATTTGAATAATATTAATATTATTACATAGTTATAGCAAATAATAATTATATTATAATATAATAATAGCCTATCCTCAGTGACTGACTCAAATTTCATAGTTTTGCCAGTGTACACATATTAGGCTAAATAACTAGCTATTAATGGTAAGAAAAATATAATTTTATGTCATTGCTCACAAATGTTTAACTCTGTTTTGTTGTGTCTGCCAGTGTAAGAAAGGGTATATTTGAGCTGTGTGTTGCAGTGGTTTTCCAATGGATGGCGCCATTATGACTTGTTTTTCTTTCAGGAAAAAAAAGTGCACCGGTGCAGTCTGTGAAGACAGTTACTAGTTATTGCATAGATCAGTGTGCTGTCATTATGCAACCTGCAACACAAATAAAGAAGCAGCTCGTCATATATGTTGCATGTGGTTTGTACATAAATTCACAAAACAGTTAACTGATCAACAGTCTGTGTTAATCTTTTGTAAATGGGTCGTAGTGTGAGCTGACAGCCACTGAAGCGTCTCTCGCAAAGGAACAGGCTGAACTTCTTTGACCGCATCCCGGATGCGTTCAGAGGATGTCGGAAATACTGATGAGTCGCCACTTAGAATTGGTATCTTTGGCTCTAATCATAAAACTACAACCGTTAAAGTCAGCATTGTCAATGATAAATAAAAATACTTTAGTGATGTGTTTTTGAAAGGCATCCAATCAATAAATTAATAAAAATATAAATTAAATTGTAATTCACATTAACATTATTCAGGAACTCCTAATCGTCCTTTTTAACAATTAACTGACAACTCCTTTCTCAATAATAATCTATTCATTGACTGAGGCATATTTAAAACACAATGATAAACTTTCTCAAGACTCTGTCATGTGAGGATTTGCTGCGTTTCTATATTTTAAATCATGATTTAATCTTTTGGGTTTTGGTGAAAACGAAACATGATCGTTGAAAAAACTGGTTGTTTTATCACATTGCCATTATCAAGGCAAGACAGCAGCACTTGAAATCTAGACAGACTGTGACATAAATCAAAACTTCACTGACTGGATCCAGATATGCCAGGCTAAACACCCTGTTTACTGTCCTCAACAGGACAAACACATCAAACAATATTAAAACATTTTTTTTAAATATAACTGTATAAGGAAGATATAATTTGTACACTAAACAAGGTGTGTTGTTTAGTGTACAACTTTGTCTGATAGATGGCTGTACTTCCAAACTTCAATGAAGGTTGATGAGCAGCACAGATCAGTGCCAAACAAGCTCAATGAAAACTTTTTTTATAACTTTATATAACATAGTAAATATATGGAAAAACATTAAAACAGATAACATCAGGGGATCTGAACATGGACAAAATTCATAAATCCACCCACAGAAATGTTATCCGGGGCACAATATAGGTTTAATAGCTTTTAAAATTGAAGGATTGTTGTAATGTAGTGTTTGATTTCATTTTGAAAACAATTCAAATAGGGTTTGTGAATATGTGATTTTGCAAGTCATAAAATCAAACTGATGATACAGTTGTAGTGGTGTTTTGACCTAAACATGAAAAATAAAACAATAAAACATATGAAAAACAAATAAACTCAAACTCAAACAGCCACTGCCACTTCAGGAATTAATATTACACAGGGTAAAAAAGCAAGGCAAGCAAGCCATTTCGTTTGGTTTATTTTACCATTTTGCAAGCAAATAGATAAAGAACAATGGCGCCTACTGCCTCTCTTGCCCTGGTAAAAAAACAAAAACATATGCCCTTTCCTGGTGCCTGCTGGTCCTATACCTGTTTATCTATAAAAATAGATTCATCTCTGCTCAGCTGTCCAGTACACTCAAAAGAAAAGCATTAACCAGTACTCAAATTAACTAAAATGATACGTATACTATAATCAAAATAATTAAGCTATAGTCCTAAAAACACACTTAAATTAACGTGTAATTACTACATTTACCAAGAATAACAAATAGCTCCAACAACAGTATTGATTTACTTTGGTCACACCTGTTTGTCAGTGATGTACTGTCCGGAGTGGTATTTTCCGAGCGGTCCATGAAGGCATCATCAGGCTGCTGGATCCTGGGTGTGTTTCAGACAGCCAGTGAAGCTCACACAGACTGAGGGAGAAGAAACACACCAGGAACATCTCACCGTGGGTCCAGCTGTGCCTGTCATCTGTCACCTCGTTTAAAGAAAACTTCTTCCTCCACCGGACCGGACCGAGAATGGGAAATTACCCGAGCTAGTTTCTGAAGAGGACAACAATTCAGGGAGGAACTGTGCTAAAAAAAAAAAACTACCAGGTTAGTTAGCTCAACACAGCCTCTCGTTGCCAGCTTTATTCGTAGTTGGGGCAGTCGATTCATCATTTTTCTCAGCAAAGCCACCGTTAGTTAACTTATTAGATATTTTAAGAGGGGTGGCATGAATCCGTGGAGCCTTTTAGCGGTGGTCCACTTTGTTAGCAGAGCTAGCTTACGTCTCCCAATCGCATGCCATCGGTTAGCTTTGCAGACTGTCACTATTAGCCAGCTAACGTTAGCAATTGAGGTTAGTGTGATGGGGTCGGTGCGTGTGGTTTCGCTGATGTTGAACCACTTTCATTGTAACATTACATTTTGTAAACCCGCTAATGTCAACCACGGGGACCACTTGAGCTCCAGGAGGCAGACTAGTATCACAAACCGAGTCGTGAAGTTGACTCCCCCCACCACCACCACCACCACTCCTACTCCTCCTCCTCACTGCCCTGCTAGGCTGTTGTGAAGACTACATGGACGTTTTTTTTATCTTCTCCTGTTTATCCCTGCTCAGGTCGAGCCTCCAGCCACTTCATTCACGTCCAGAGAGGGAACAGGAGCACAGCGGAGATGCAGACCTTCCTGAAAGGCCGCAGAGTCGGCTACTGGCTCAGCGAGAAGAAGATGAAGAAGCTCAATTTTCAGGCATTTGCTGATTTGTGCAGGTATGTGGCCTTGACACAAATTCAAATGTGTGTGTGTGTGTGTGTGTATTTTTTAGAGCAACTCACAAAAAAACAGTTTGAGGCACATTTTCACCACAGGGCCTACATCTTTAACAATTCATGTCGCAGTGAGGTGTGTTAGTGTGCTCTCTCTTAATGACTAATCACAGTGAGTTGATTATCTCCTTCTCTCCTCTTACAGGAAATAGGCCTTATGCAGTTTTTATGTGAACTTTCTCTTTGACACATGCAGCATCACCACTTTGACTCCCTGCTCGTGTGTGTGTGTGTGTGTGTGTGTGTGTGTGTGTGTGTGTGTGTGTGTGTTGCGTTCGAGGTTATACTTAGAAGTTGATCAGGCCCTGCAGCTGCTCTGCCCCTCTCCTTTCTGCTGTACTACAAGACATTTTCTTAAAAAAATATATAAACAAAAAAAATTAGCATGAATGTCTCTGGTTTGTGAATGGTGTAAGAAGGCTGTGTTTGTTATGTCTTGAGTCAGTGCTTGTTGAGACATGGCGCTCAGAGCCTGTAGACAGTCAGATGAATGTGTGTATGTATGACTTCTGCTTGTAGCCCAAGGTGCATGTCTAACAGGACGAGCAGCACAAACAGGTGGTATCTATGTTGTTGTTTTTAACTGAAGCCATGAGATTAGTGAAACAGGTGTGTACCCTTTATTCCTACGTTTAACCTTTGCCTATTATTTTATCTATCATATGTTGAGTGTGATTGGAACAGTGTGATATTGGTTATATAAGTTGTCATAAAGTAGGGCATGGATCTCCTCAGCAGACATGACTGTAGGATAAGTGAACTTTCCCCATATATATTTCAGGTTGGGAAAAGGCTCCAAATTATGAGAGCAGCCACAGAGTGTGTGTGTGTCCTGAGCCGTGTGATTGCTGCAGTTAATCTTGAAAATGCAGATGTTGAAATGACAGTGACAACGTCATATGGTCGTCAGTCATTTAGTATTGCAGGAATGCGGCCTGGTAAGTCAGGTATGTTGTCCATGTGGATTGTAGCTGACAATTGCTTTGTTGGATTTACACCTTTTTCCGAGATGGTTGTTGCCTCACAAAGCGACCTGATTGAGCCAGCGCAGATTACCTCACTGTAATCCACAAAACGTTTTTAATCTCGTCATAAACCTCCAAGCAACAGCCACACACACACACACACACACACACACACACCCTGCCCACCCCACCTTCCTCAAGAGCTGGACTGAAAGCTGTATGAAGGGTGGGGACCAAGTGTAGTGTGTGTGGCAGAAGATCAAGTCAGTCGTGAGTTAATCAGGTTTTGCAGAAGAACAACAACAAACGCCATCATCACACGTGAAAGAGCTGTAAAGTTAATGTGAGTTTCGCCACATTTAAGTTTACCACATGGTTGCTATTCCCCGGTCACTCACTCAGGCTCATTGACTAGTTCTCCTTTTTCCTGACATGTCTCCCCTGCAATATAGCATATTAAAAAACAGAAGTCATCCTCAAGAGGAAGGAAAAGGTAGAGCTAAGATAACCTTCCTGTGAATGGCTCTCATATATACTCCTCATCTTTTTTTTTTTTTTTGTATTTATTGTTAAAGGGATTTTGTCTTTCCAGGAGGCCTGTCAGTCATTTGTGAACATCTTCGGCATTATCACAGTCATTGATTTTACTTTCGCACACCCTGATTTTATTTAAAAGATTGACAAGGCAGGCTGTTTTATCCAAGAAATACAAAATGTTCTCCCACAACAAAGTGTGCTAGGATTACACCCCAAATAGTGACCGACCAGGTTTGTGCCCTCTCATCACGTGGCATGCAGCTGACACTGTGAGTGCCTCTGCCCTGTCTCGTGCAGCTGGACCTAAGGAGAATCCTGCTGGTCACAAGTGACGCTCTCGATGATGCTACAGAGCCTCTTGGGCTTATGTTACTTTCCCATAAGTTTGTGTAGCAATTTAGAGACTCTAAACTCTCATAAATCTATTTTTGGCAAAATGCAGTGCCCTTGAGAGCAACCAGCTTGAGCAACATTGAGTATTATGAAAATATTGTCACTAAGTCCTGTCAAGGGAAGGCCACTGTACTCCAGGACATCACGTCTGATGAGATTACATTGAGCTACACCCGCTGTAAGCTCGTCCTTCTCCTTACTTTCATTGGACGTTTTAATGATTTATTCATTCCATCAGTGACTGAGATTATTTAAAACCTGTGGTGAATGTCACTTTAAAATCTATTAACATGTAAAGAAGCGATTGCATCAATTTTTAAGAAACCAACCGAGCAACATATTAACAGAACAAAACATATAAATCCACTGAACCTGGTCGAGCTGGTTTATCCTTCTCCACCTTAATTCTTATGTATCCGTCACATTGTTTGCAAACAATCACAATTTTATTGATCGTAAGTCTTCCTATAACAAATGTTAACACACCCCCCCCCCCCCCCCACCCACACACACACACACAGTGTCTTTGCTTGTTCTACACGTCGACACTATTTCAAACACACCCACTTGTAAACTTTGTAACTAGCAGTCACATACTGTCATGCAGCAGTCATTTCTCTGGTGTACCATAAATACCTAACATTAGGGTTAGAGTTAATGGACACATGATACTGTCTGCTAGTATGAAGCGGTGTAATAAAGAGGCTTGTTTTTCCATCACACCTTCGTGTTCTTGTGTGTCACTCCTGTTGGAAAAGTTGTGACCCTGGCCCGATTCTCTGAAGGATCTTGTCCTCATCTCATTCAATGTGCTGGCTGCGTAACAATATAAGAGAGCAGACGATCTCCATATCTGAGATGAGACGAAACTGAAGGCCCCATTCACATCACATGAAACGCGCCAGCTGCAGTATTAAATATCCACATTGTTGTGAAGCGTTGAATGGCTGCGCTGCTGTTACCATGGGGCTGTAACTTCAAAAACAACTGGGCCGGACAGGCTGAGTTGGTGCTGCTAAACTGTTTGTTTTTTTTTGTCCTCATTGTGAATTCCCTATGACCTAGAGATCTGTTGTTTTGGTCTTTCAGGTTTTTCTTGTTATTTTTCTGCTGGGCACCTTTGGCTAATTTGTGACACAATTGAGCAAGAGAGGACATTTGACAAGCTTGCCCCACCTGAGTTGTGCAAATACCCTGTCTTAAACTTTTTGCTTTGTTGTTTTTTTCTCAGTGGAGGAGTAGTGGAGATTCACATAAATCTGGCAATTCTTTATGAAATGGCAGGTTTAAAAATGTAGAGGCGTTCCCTCTTACTGATTTCTAGAGAAACATCTTCAAATAGGGAAGAAAAGCCAAAAATGGAAGTCCCTTTCACATTCAGATGTGTGCACAAATGGTCAGTTGCTCAAATGCCGCGGTGTATTGTCCACATGGTTCCTCATGTGAGCAGTTATGTTATGAGAGTCACCTCCACCAAGAACACCAGTCTTTTAGGGGGTCTGCTGGTTGCCAAGCAACTGATTTTGATCCAAAGACTAGTATTTCTGTGCTGTTTCTGAAAAATATAATATTTTTTAGCTCTGGGGTGGAGATTTGATATTTCTTTCACAAAGCTCCTACTTTGCTGTCAAATTTATAAAGGTTCATTTTTCATTTATTTTTGACATCTAGTAGCTCCGTACATGAAGTCAAATTGTGGAAGAGCTTTCTGTTTAATTCCTCTTATGGAGAGGAAGTATTTTGACATACATTACATACAAAAATAAAAGGAACCTTTACATTACGAAGTAAAGGTAATTCACTGAGGGCAGCTAATGCAACGACACATTTCTTTTCTTTTTCACAACATAAAAGTAAAAAAAAAAAAAATGTCATTTAAAAAGTTCACGTCCACTGTGCGAGTAGTATATTGCTTCATGTTGAATTCTTTGTGCTTTTATTCTGTGGGTTCATATTTAAGTCTTTTTCTCTGTTCTTATTTGATAAAGTTATTGACTGTTACTTTTTTTTATTTTCAGGAAAAGAGGAATAGAAGTTGTTCAGGTAAGTTGACCTCCTGTTTTATTGTGTACTTTTTAATTTTTCTAACAGGCATTTATTGTCTTATTTTGAATATGTACATTCAGATCCTCATTGAAAAGCAGTTGTATTTCGAAGAACTGAGGAAGAACCAAAACCAAATCATTCACTACACTCACATTTTACACAAATTTTCACAGTTCACTGCTGCGAGTTTGCTCCCTCCTACACGTCTGATGCAGTTCCTTCAGGGACTCTTGGGTTATTCTCAGACTGTAAGCATCGCCAATTATAATCTACCACATCAGGCCATTTGCATTGTTAAGCTGTGTTGTAACTCATCCCAGCACGATATTTCAACACCTGTTGTCACCTCTGTTAACGTTAGAAGAAACTACTCACGGCTCTGAATAAATGTGAGCAGCTACAATTGTTTTTTTGACCAGATAATGATAATTACAGCCACTGAAATATACACTGTGTTAAAATAAATAATGGACTGTCTCTAGTAATTACTTAGCTCTAGTAGAGGATGGGAGCTGAGTTATGTTCAGGTAAATACAGGCTCCAGGGAAGTAAAGGATGCTGTCATTAATGGATATTGCACATTACCCGAAGTACACACAGCACATACAGTAACATGGTAACAATTGTTCCTAAGTCCTGGGAGCTCAGTGCTGAAAAGTACTTGTCAGTTAAAGTGCTCTTTGTGATTGAGGAGGAAATTATTTAGACTTTCCCCTCAGTCTCTGTTTTCTTTTTTAATGCTGTCTCTTGTCTTCTTGGGGGGTTCTCTTCTTTTTTTTCTTCCTATGCTTTGAGGTTATTTTTTTTCCTTTCACTGTGCTGACGATAGCACAACCAGTAAGAGCCTTGTCCTGGGAATAGTCCCAAAGTAAGCAGGCTTTGTTTCTCACTGTGCTCCCAGCCTCTCCTGGGAGACAGCAGATCTTCAGCTAGGGGCACCCAGGGAGTTGAGCAGTCCTCCTACCCCCACCCCCACCCAGCATTTCCCCTTTCTTTCTTTCCAGGACTACCTGTTGTCCAATGAGTTTTTTCCTCCTACTATAAGTCAACCTAAACTTTTTTATATTTTTAGCTGTGCTGTCTCTGCAGATTGAGAGGGTTCAGTTTACACAGATACCCTGAGGTGTTTTTGAGTTCAGACTGGTGATTCGAATGCCTAAGATGCACTCAATTCCAGTCAGTGCCTTTACTGTCATGGCTGCATCACAAGTGCAGATAATGGCAGCCATTGTAACACTTTGGCCTTGTTATACAAGTCTGTGTACAAAGCTGTCTTCCCCATTTCAACTAGTGAATTCTCAGCTCAGCGATCCTCAGACTTTCCCGAAGATTGCACTGTTTTTAAAGCTGGATTATGTCTTTGAAACCAGGAGAAAAGTAATTTCTCCTGTATGGTTGTTGGCCCACAATCCTGCTGTAATGCTTTCCTGTAATTTAAGACCATCTTTATCTAAACCTAAGACAAAATGTCCATTGAGACAATAAATAAACAAAGTAATTTAATAACTATTAATAAGGAAGAGTGATGTAGCAGAAATGGAGAGATAAGAGCGATGAGAGATAGCCATAGATTTGTGTTGTTGTTTTTTTTCTCTTAGAGGGTAGTCGAAAGTGTGGATGTATATATTAAGTCCATTTAACCCTTTCTGGAAGGCTACAGTAGAATATACAGTCCGTTTACTCACTGAACCAAGCCCGCAGGCTCTGACAGACTAGCTGATCCTAGTGATAACAAGTCAGCCTTGAAACTCCCAAGGATGGTTTGAGCCTAACCTATTTCTGTCACAATAAACAATGAGTTTATGTTGTTAATTTATTTATCCATTTTGTGTAAAAATTACAGATTTATTGGAACAATAGCAGTCTACTAGAGCAGGAGCAGTTAGTTGATCGACAGAAAATTAATTGGTAACTATTTTAGTGGTTGTGTTTTAGTAAAATCCATAAGAGAATTTGCCGCTTTTCCTGTCTTATATGAAAGTATTTGTCGGCTTTGGACTATCTAAAGACATCATTAGGTTATCCATAATATTCAGATGGGCATTTTTGACTATGTCCCCATTTATAGACAAATTGGTTGATGGATAAATAAAAGTAACAGATTAATCAATAATGGAAATACACATTAATTGCAGCCCTACAATCAAATGATGTATAGATCATTCAAACCCCATGTCCACCTCACTACGTGTGGTATTTTCCACAAGAGGTTGGATCCTCCAGACATTTAGCAGTGGTTGTGACGTCACGTTGTATAAACAGATCTTTGCTAAATCTGGCAGCCCAAGGGAGTTCATTTTAAATTTCCAGTTCTTGTGTGGGAAAACCATTAACATATACCCATCAGGAATGACAGAAATGAGAAGGAACAGAGGGTTCTTTAGTTTGATTTTACTGTATATATCTCCTTCAGTCTCCAGCAGCTTTCCGCTCCAACTCCTTTTTAAGGAAGTCATTGTCACGCTCACCATGCCTCTACTTTTCAGTCCTCCATCCTTCCTTTCCAAACGATTTTGCACAAGCTCATCAATACTGACCCCTTAGCCTCGAGCTCATGAGAGACATTAGCCTGTCTGTATCACAGAGCTGATGAGATTAACTCACCAGGCTTGGCCTTGAGGAAGCCATTCAAGCCAATATTCACTCTCAGAGAGAGAACACATCACAGCAAATGGCCATCTTTTGAGTGGGCTGTCCAAGGAAAGTTATTGAGTTACCGTTTTTATTATATGGTAAGTGCTTGGGAATTTAAAGTTAATTTCCGGCATGCTAATGTATCTCACCCACATATTGAATTTTGTGGAGGCTGACAAACAAGAGATTGTCTTTCGAAGATATTTATTGGTCTTCCAGTGCACCATGATCCAAAGACAGCTGCTTGGTGGCCATTATTGGCTATTAAGATTCAGAAGCACGAGCTAAGAAGGAGCCATTGATAAGAAGTGAACAGTGGGGCGTTAACAAGAATAAAGGTTTAACTTTACTAAACTGACTAATTGTCACTAGAAGTGACTCATTTAAAACATGATATAATTAGATGCTACAAGTGTGTGGGGGAGTTGTTTTGGCAATTCTTGGAAAGGGTGTGGATGATGATGATGATGACAAATGAAACATTCATCATTTTAACCTTTACTATTTATTATTACTACCCTAACTATCCACTTAGACACCTGGGAGAGGTTGGAAGCTTTATCCACCATGATTAAAGACACCCGAGGCTACTCTTTTCATCCCATATAAAACGCTTTTAAGCTGAGTCACTTTAGTCATGCTTATTAAGCAACGGTTAACCCGATATTATTCTCAACAATGTGCAGCTATTATGATAAAAGCTGAAAGGCAGTTGCCTCACAAGCCATCTCTCCCATTGCACAACATAGTCAGCAATGAGAGAAGTCTGTTTTCTGTGGACTCCAGGGATGCTGAGGAGACGACTATTAGCCTAATGAGCTCCCAGTTTGACCCTCCATATGCTTTTTTGGCTGGAGAATCACCTTCATGTTTATACCCTCTCATGTTTAGTCTTGTACTTGTGAGGTGTGGCCAGCAGCCACTGTTTGTCTCACACACATATGCTCTCTTACGCGAGGGTGTCGAGTGCCACATTGCATATGATATAAATCATTCATCACATGTCTGTCTGCACACTGTCTCGCTCTCTCTCTGTGGGCTAGCATGAGAACAAAGTGAAAGCCAAGTGAGATTAGATCCAGCTGAGGGCAACTGGTAAGCCACATGTAAAAGATACAATGCTTAATGCAGTTTTAGTTCAGTTTTCGATGTTTCATACTTATACACAGTTACGTAAAGAACTGAAGTACACATGTGAGCTATATCCCCTGTGTTTGCTCGACATTGGCGTTCTTAGATTTCCCTGGGGTATAGCCTGGCTCCGCTGTGGACCTACATCAAAGCTGAAAATATATTGGCCCTGGCCTACCCTCACCCCAGGACCTAGTGTGTTTTCTGTGCTGTCCATCACCTCCATAGCTCTCTCCTAGCTCTCATTCCCAGAGGGATCCGCACAGACGTCAGTTGACATTTCTACTTTTAGAATTTAGCAGTACATCACTGACTTAACTGCTGGGTTTTTTTGGATGAGCTCTAAAGAAGGGTCACTCTGTCCACGCACAGGGAGAGGAGAGCTTCATTCCCTGCGATGTGTCTTTGCCAGTGGGTGTTGATCCCTACGGTGTAGAATCGTGTTTTTGTGGAGGGGCCAGGCTGTGGACGGGCCCTCTGTGTTGTGTAAGCCAGAGATTAAAAGCTGCAGCCTTAGTGGACTACAGACAAATTCCCTTCCACCCGGCCTTGTCACACTGACAATGCTAGCTAGACAGAAAACAAAGCGACCACCACTTCAATTTTTACCAACTTGCTGTATCTCACCACCACCACTGCTGAGGCCCTGTCACCACTGCTGCTTACAGCGGCTGGTATCATCACCCAGCGACAACACGTGACAACAGATTTTATGATTGTTGACCTACCAACACAGTGCTATTAACATTATAACAGCATGTTGGTGTGTTTTATGCACCTGCCATATGCTTACACCTCTGTCTACGTGTCTCTCAATCACACAATTCTTGATAAACCAGCTGGACTGCAGAGACACTGAGTCATCAAAACCACACCTCCACATTTTGTTTTTAAACCTGGGCTTTATTTTTCTAGTCGATGCATTCATTACCAATTATTGTTTTAACTGTAGTGTAGCATATCAGCGCCTAAAACATTTCTATTAATATCTTACACTACATCCTGTAGGTTCTACATCACTGTTCTCTAGTATTGGCTGCTATTGTAGTTAAAAGGGGAACTCCACAAATTTAAAACATCAAAGTGCATTTAGTCTTGGGGAAGTCTTGGGGAGTACTACTGCATATGAAAAAAAGGTTATATAAAGCTTTTTGTGACTCCAGAGGGAGCTGCACGAAATCTGATAAATTGCCTGAAGTGATGTCACTTCTCTAACATAGGTTTGGGATGAAGACTACAAGTTTAAAAATGGAAAATGTGTGCGTGTGTGTGTGTGTTTGTGTGTCTGGGGGGATAGAAAGAAGTGAGGTTATCAGACATCTGCAGGCTGTACCCTATCTCTGCCTGAGGTGAGTGGTTCAATGCTACATTAACCGCAGCTAGTTTGTCACATCCAAATCTCAAGTTGAACTGAAAAATGTAAAAATGTATATCTGTGGTTTTACTGTATCCATCTACTGCAGTGCTCAATTAGTGAAGTAGCTACTTCTAGAAGTAACTTTTAAGAAAGATTTTCTTGTAAATTCATGCTCAGGGCCCTTTTTTAATGGTATTGTTCTTTACAAAGTTTTTACATTCATATGGTAAAATACTTTGATTCAGCTAATCTGGGTAATCAGATTATCTGATTTATACATGAATACATTTCATAACTGGATTTCCAGAAATGTATTAACTATGAAAGTTGTGATGTAAAATCAATAAATATCGCCCACCCAGAGCCTCGGGCCTTTCTTAGTCCATACCCACAAACTTGCAGATACAGTAGATATGTGGATTCTTGCAAGCCTGCTTGAATCGCGTTCAGTCATATTGTGCTGTATACATTTTTGCAGCACAGATTGGCATGTTACTTGTGAGCTGTGGGGCGTGTTTCTACAGGCAGGAGGAATGGAGCTTGGAAGAAAAGGAGATTCTTCACGTTAAGATGGGCAGAGGGAGAGACGCTGTGTTGATGTAGCATAATGAGTTCCTAAGATAATACAGCATGAATAGAACACTGCAGGGTGTGTTGGCCTACTGTGCTCACACTGTATGATGTGTAGGCTAGTTGTGCTTGCTCAACATTGAATAAAAACCTATATTTGATGGTAGACTCTCTGTTGAAACTAGGCGTTACTTGAGTGGAGTAGGAATTGAACTACAGTGAGATATTTTGTTCTAAATCAACAGATTTTTTCACAGATTTACAACTCTTTACAACCTCCAAGGGTACACTAATTAGTCATCCATCCATCTCGGCCCTCACAATCATTAACCATACAATGTTGGCTGTGAATGTGGCCAACCCTAAACCAACTGAACCTCTGAACAGTTTTACAGTTCTTGCATTGATCCACACCCGTGTGACTAAGGTGTATTCGCTCTCATTTTACGTGCCGTCAGAATAGCACAAAGGACAGTGAGGTCCTGCCTGAGCCTGGTTTATTTGCACAGGTGTTGCTGAATTGTCCTTTGTCTGTAACAAGCAGGTGATGATCATTTGCTGGGTAGCTAATGAGTCCGTGTACGGCTGCGTTACGTAACCGCCGCACTGCAACCAACGCAGTTTGCTGTTTCGACACAGTCTCAGTGTAACCCTGATGTGTTTGCTCTGGTCCAGCATTTTCAGTTGACACATTCAAGGAGTCATAATGTGCTTTAAAACAATGTGACCTCAGTATAAAAAGATAAATCAAGACTGCAGCAGTTGTGTTATTGCTATTAGAACACACATGGTTGAAGGTCTGGCCAAAATGTTCTGATTATTTATTTGTTTGTCTCAAAATATATATTAGAATATTCTTTCCTTTGAGGACACTTTATCTCTCTGCTTGTCTGTCCTTTCACACAACCCTGACTCTCAACTTCATCAACAAATAAAGCTGTCACAACTCCTAACACCATTTTCCTAACTTTAAAAAATGTCTCACACACACACACACACACACACACACACACACACACACACACACACAGAGAGACCCTACTTGACTCCATCCTTTAGTCACAACAGTCTGGATACATGCAGCCAGAGTAAAGGCCTCTAATGATTCTAGTGATTTGGGCTTAGCATATTCATCAGCAAAGTGTTTGCCATTGACTGCAAAAACCTTGCATCTCTTCTATCTTTTGTAGTGTGTGTGTGCGTGTGCGTGTGCGTGTGTGCGTGCTTTGTGCTGACCCACATAAGTCTTATCACACTCGGTGAGCTGGTTTGACGACTTGTGAACCACTTGGCCAGCGAAGTTGTTTTTTGGGCAGCAGTAAACTTCAAACGAATGCTAATGTGTCATTTTCTCAAAGGCTGTCAAGTATGCTTGCAGCAACTGGATGTCTGGGTATCAACAGACAAAAGAGGAACATTATTTAGAAGCAGCCTTTTTTTATAGTAACTGAAAAGACAGAAAACAAGATAGTATGATTTTTCTCAACCAGAGATAGCATCATTTCTTCTTTCTATTAACAATGTCGGATTGGTGAAGTCCCCAAACTCTTTGTTAAAAGCACCCATTCGATGACATCAATAATGGAACGAGAATATAAACAGCAGAAATAAATGTGTGTAATTAGTTTCAGTACAAAATTGAATGCATTCAGTTCTTTGTAAAATATGATTGTACTATAGACTTTTCCTCCTGATGTATGACACTGATTGTTTTCAATAATGTGAGCAGGTGCAGACATGAGTCAGGCTCAGATATAATTGATTCAGTTACATTTACTAAGACCTGTTTAGTCTGCCTGGTTGGTGCACTGGTAGATATGAGTTTATAATGAAGCAGAACAATGCACATGATATACTTCATTCGTATATATCTTCTCAGGATGCAAATGAGATGAGAACAGCAAAACAACTTGCCCAAAGTTTACGTCAGTTAAAAAAAATGTTTAAAACTCATTATATGGCTTTGTTAACCAGCTGCAGTGCATTGTGGGCAGTGAACAAGAATGTGGCAAAATTTTGACAAGTTGTGACTCGAAGCCTGAGCAAACAGTGGTGATTGAATTGATTTTTTATTTGGGGGGGGGGCTTCATACTGCCTGTGAGAACATGCTGATGTCAATTTAGTGAAGTACACTGCTGGCTCACTGTGCTGACAAAAGAGACAATCACAACAGCTGAATCACTATTATGAAGTTTAACTGTTGATGACTTAAACAAACATTACCACTTGAAAAAGGAAGAATTAAAGTTATATTGAGCATTTGTACTTTCATATTAACAATGATGAATCAAAGCAGTAAGCAACAAAAGGAAGTCTCTAACCCAAAGATGTTCTTGTGTCTTTAGTTGGACCTCAGCCAGCCTCTGGAGGAGCAGGGTCCCCTAGACGTCATCATCCACAAACTGACTGACCTCATCCTGGAGGCTGACCAGAACGACTCCCAGGCTGTGCTGCTGGTGCAGAGAGTACAGGTGTGTATCTGTATCATCTTCCTACCATATCACCTGAGCATTCATGGATACATGAACAGAGATCTGGGAAAGTCATGGAACACATGAAAATGATCATTTCCTGTTTGTGCAGATAAATTAGTAAATGTGTGAAAGATACTATTGGCTGCTATCAATATAGTATTTTTAGATCTGTTCCATGCTTTATTTTAAATGTTTGAGCAAGTTAATTTCTTCTATGTTACAAATAATCTCAACTCAGTGGTCCTCGTTCTAAAACATTTAATATCCAAATACAGTTCTTAAAATGGAGAAAGGTAGACTTCCTCCTCTGGGTTAGCAGCAGTAATGCTGGCGCGGTGAACAAAGAGCTGAGCCAGAAGATAAAGCTCTCAATTTACCTGTCAATCTACATCCCAGCTCTCTTGTATGATCATGAGCTTTGGGTAGTGTAGCAGCTCAGGAAGTTGTTCTCTTCAGCCCAACAGCACTGCTACTTGTAATCAACATTTATGGATTTATGAGTTTTATGATCAGAGTTGTAAACATCACAGTTCAAAGAAAGAAATGGAGTGTGTTCAAGGAATTAACATGAGACAGGCCAAAGAACCTCGACTCCGCTGCAGCACCATAAAGGACATTATTGACTATATTTGGATTCATACCAACATGTTGTGACTTTTAAAAGATGAGTTCTGTCACTGAACAAAGAGTTTTTCTTGTTCTCCCTCAAGTGCAAAACTTGCAGTGCTATAGATGGTGTGAAAATTAATTTTATTATTATTATGTCTGTCTCTTTCGCTCTCTCTCTCTCTCTCACTCTCTGTCTCATAATAACTCAAAGGAGCTGTAATCGTGATTAGCGTCACGCAATTCTGTCAACATGTTCCTGAATGCTCAATTAGGAAGGACAAACAGGATGTCGGTGTGGAGCAAATGTAGCTGCTGAATCTAGTCAATATTGGCACATGGCAGCATTTGCAGACTTTCATGGCCTGTTTGAAACAAATGCACACGCCAACAAAAAAGACCACCATATTATAGATCCTGCACTTTAAATATAATAGCTTGTCACTTTCATTTATACAGTCATTTACAGTATAGCCATCTTCTCAAATGATTTGACCTTTAACAGCAGTCACTTATTTTTCAGTTAGTGTCCGTGCACAGACAGTATAAGGACTTTCAGTTAATCTCCAGCATCAGGCAGGTTTTCTTTGGCTTATTTGATGTGAAACTGTTACACAACAGGCTCTCCTTAAACATTCCAGAGACATAAAGCCATGAATGAATTGAAAATGTTAGTGAAATGATTAGTCGATCAACAGAAAATGAATTGCCAACAGTTTTTGATCATTCATTCATATCTATTCCTGCCTCGTAATTGTGAGTATTATCTCTTTTTTTCTGTTATACATTATTGTTAATTGAATATCTCTTTTGGGACTTTGGACATTGCTTAAGTCATTGTAAGCATTTATGTCACATGCGCCAACCACCCTGACCTGCTTCTCTCTGCAGAGGAACGAATGGTTTCAGTATTGTCTGGCATTGTCATTTATTTCGTCACTTCCCCAAAGCTGGTGACTATAAACGAGGGTTAAATGAAATATATTAGCTGCTAAATCAACATCTCAGCTTTGTGGCTCAGCCCTGTCTTGTACCTCTGTAGTTTTGGCTGTTTACCTGAACATAACTGTCATCCGTGCTTACATTTCTGTTGGAAATATAAGTGTTGGCGCATTAAGAAAATCACACAGCTGTGATCATAAATAATGTTTTGCGTGGTGGAACGTAGAAGCCTTCCTCTCTAAAATAGTCTTCATTTCAAACAAAATGTCTGGCTGGGATGTGCTCTGGTGATTCAGTGGCCTGAGGTACGCAGCAGACCAGGGACAAATATATTTTCCTCCAGAGCTGCGTCATTATGAATGTAAGTGATATCTGTGTAAGAAGCTGTGATTTCAGGAGCGGAATTATTTAGCATTATTATTAGCATTTTGGGCATTATCAGGCACCCAAAAATAATGGCATACAAATATTTATTACCTTTTGGAAAGCAACATTTTCAATTCTAAATAGATTTTGATGTTTATAAACAATTCAGGTTGCTATAGACATGCATTAAGTTTCATGTGCCTCTCTGTGATTGGCAGCTTATGTGAGTGAAACTGATGGGGTAAATCACACCCATCTGGCTTTGGTTAATGTAAGTGCTAGAAATGATTTGCCACTTCAGGTTTGACGCCTGTAGCATCACAGACACTGGCACAAATAAAATCCTCTTCTAAGCTTATTCTCTGTGACGTCGTACAGTTTTTCCCTTGTGGAAACCAATCTACCCCCCTAAAAAATTTGAAGAAAATTTGCAGCCTTCACACCCACACTGACATACGTCTGGCCTCTCTCCTCTCTGACACCTGCTAGCCAGTGTTCATGTCTGTCACACCTCTCCCTCTTGTCTGTGTTTAAAAGCATTTCTTCTCCTGAGATGCAGGAATCAGCAAGTGACAGTCCTTATCAGCAGCGTATTCCTCTGAACTCCTGGAAGATTAGTTTGGATTTATTTTTGGGCAGCAGCATGTTTGACTTACATAACAGTTCCACTGGCTTTGATCAGCACTGGATCCAACAAATCCTACAGATGGGTCCTCAATGTTACATGTTTTATGTGTGTGTGTATAAGAGTAGCTACACATTTGTTTCCATTGTATGTATTTGTGTGTGTGCTTGATGTCTGACATTGCAGCGTGTGTTTAATTTCATGCTAACGTGTATGACAGTGGAACAATGGTGTTTTAAAAGGCTGTGATGGGAGGAGGCAGCCTGTTTGTGTAACGTACAGACCAGCCGGCTCCACCTGACAGCGTTTGTGAGTCAGTAAAAATTGCTCGGAAGAAAAGGTTGGCAGAGAAATCCACAGAGCAGAGATGGAAATGTGGAGAGCACAGAGAGCTGCAAAGTGGAGAGGAGGTGATGTGGGGACGGAGCCAGAGGAGAGCTGAGAAGAGAAGGGAAGGGAGTGCAGTTATGTAAAACGGCAAACCTCATGCTGACCTAACAGCCGGGCGTGCAGAGATGTAGTGATGTAACCTACATAGACCCGCCGGCATACGTCTCATGCTCTCTGTAGCTAACACGCATACACACATAGTGAGGCATGTTGACCCTTCAACCCAGTGTTTGTATTTGCAGTCTGCCTACTCCAATATGTTTGTTTAACATTCTGTATGTGTATGTTATAGTGTGCCTCATATGTCATGGCAGGTGTGATGTACTTTTATATTTAATGTTGTAACACAAACACTCCTGTTGTAGCAGTCATTGTCAAAGTAGTAGATGCAATACAAGTTACAGCTGTCACATTTCAACGAGGCACCTCCGCTCACACTTTCAGGATGTGGTTTTCTATCGTAGTGGATGTTCAGTAATTGTGTTCTGATTTTTGTCATGTAGATGTCAACATAAGTATTAAAATGTGTGTATGTGTTTCAGGAATACATCGATGCCCACCCTGAGACCATTGTCCTGGACCCCCTTCCAGCTATCAGAACTCTGCTGGACCGCTGCAAATCTTACCAGCTCATCCACAGGATAGAGAGCTGTATGCAAGGTAAGATGTTTCTGGCAACTTGGTTACACTTCGATCTGCTTATTTAACGTATAGTTTAAGTCTATATATAATAGGGATTCAAAAGGGTGCAAAATTTTAAAACAGTGGAAAATGTAACTGAGCCCAGCGAGCTCAATTTTATACTTTATTTTATACTATACTTTTATTTTTTTAACGAGACCCAATCTGATCCAAAATGCTGCTGTTGATGCTAACCCAAACAAGGAGTTAAAACACTGGCAGCAAGATGATATGGCCCAATTTAAAGGTCATTACAGCTGAGCAGACAGTCTGGTACAAACTGTCTGATATGGTTGAAAACCCCAGAAAAAGTTAGTAAATAGGCCCAAAGATGGAGTCATTTTGTCAAATCTCTTGTGATGATTGTGGTTCCTATTTTGGCATAATGAGACTCAAAACCCAAGCTGATCAGACTTGATACAAGTTGGAGCAAGACCAGTGAGAACAGTGAAGACATTAAATGAGATCTCATGGGTCCAAATGAACAGCGTTAGTGCTTCTGTTCCTCCGTACAAGAAAGCAGAAGTTGTCAAAAATGATTAAGTAACTGTTGATTCTATGGACAGTGCCTCCTAACATACTTAACATGCCTAATATTATTAAGAGGACAGCAGTGTGGTAACTGCAGGATCTCTGTCTTTCCTCTCCCTTTCCAGAAGGGACACATGGGTAACATATGACGGCACCGACACCTCTCACTTGAAATATGTTACTCGATGCTTCCGAGCAGATGTTTAATTCTTGCCGGTGGGACGCAAAGCTGATATCATAATTCCTCTCTTCCCCTTCACACGACAAAAGCTGCTCATCTTTTTCCCCTCTGTCTGAACCCGTGCTGAACTCAGCTCTGTGTGGGTCACTCCCAGACGAATCAGAACTTGCCTTTGAGTCAGTACAGCAACAGCGTCCCCTGTCACTGAGTTAATCAGCGTGCTGTGTCCTTTTGCTACAGGCAGAGAAATGCAGTGACGACAGGAGCACATTCCCTACCCACCCACACACACACACACACAGACACACACTGTAAACACACCTGTGACTCATCCACATTTCCCTTTACCCCCATACATGGCAGGGAACATAAACCTTTAGGAATATTACTTCACCCGAGCATCCATGAGTGTGTGCGGGGCGGCAGTCTGGTGTCAGAGCAACAGATGAGAGGCATTTTAGCATGTCGGCAGTGTCAGTGGTTTCTTAAAATAGAACTCCAAGAAGACGTCTTTTTTATCCAAACAGACACGATGGCTGTTATGTAACAAAGACTATAAGCTGAATCAGAGGAAGAGGAAGATGGCACTCGCTGCATTTATGATAAGGTTTTTTTTTTTTCTTCTTCACTCCATTAATGCGAGTGGTGCTCTCTGCTCACACTTAAGCCTGCATACCAAACCTCCCTGACAATTGTTTTAGACACAAACATGGAGTGTAAGCCATTATAATCCTGCACCACACCAGAGTGATTGCAAACATTGTGAAAACAACATGTGACCATGGATAAATGTTGTACTTTCTTCTGTCAGCAAAATTACTGACTGAGAAAGTTGTGTTAGGGTTAAGAGTAAAACAGCGGATAGTGTGAGAGTGTGGAAAGTCCACCTTGCTTTCATAGGCACAGTCACTTCCTCCTCCTTATCAGCAGAGACCATGGAGTCCTGGAGCAGCTCCAGCTGCCAAGGCAACCCAGTACTAAAAGGCCTCAGAGAGGCTGCCATGCTTCACAGTCTCCTCAGAATAGTGCTCAATAGGAGGAAACACTTGAGGTGCGCTTGTGCTTTCTCTGGAAAAGTGAACCTTTATTTTATCACTCGAGTGGTCTCTCAATGTTAAATGGCCTCAGTCATAGTGCATTTAGCTGCTCTGCTCTGAATTGTTTAAATGATATAAGTACAAGAATGAGCTCAGCTTAAAGTCTTGTTTAATAGAAAACAGCCAGACAAGGGCCGTACTAGCACTAATGGATCTGTGTCACTGATTCATAGTTGTGCTTATTGGAGCTTTGGCGCTGCTCTGTTGTCGAACTTGGTTTTGTGTTTCCTTTGCAAGCCAGAGCAAGGTGACTGTTTATGTTACTTAGTGGAATCTACTGGTTCCTGTGTATACATAAGTTTCGATATCTTGGACTGTGTTTTATAGACAGAAACCGTTGTCAAGTCAACTCTTCTATAAAACGAGAGCCTCTTTTAATGCCTGAAGCTTATGCCTCTCTAGCTCAGGATAAAAGAATTCTTCCTAATACAAGTGGATCCCTCAGGATCACACAGAAACCTCCCCAAGTTCATTTGTATAAGCAGACAGTCTGGAGGTGCTTGTGCTAGCATTAATCCTCTTGAGACAGTGTCCCGTTTATGCAGCAGATCAATATTTAATCATAGTTTCAGCATGAGAAAGACAAACAGTGTGAGACAGTTTAAGACCACAGACACGCGTCCAAGTCAGATGAGCAAAGCGGCGGACCACGTGCTGCCCGCCTGTCAGGATGACCTGTATGACTGTGCTTTTTCACAATCATTAGATGATGAATATTTCATCAAAGGAGTGTAGGATCTAAAGGATCTAATTTTGTTTTTTCAACATAAATGATTGTAATAGGAGGGAAGGTAAGCCTCTTAGAGCGAGACATCGAGTATTGTATTGCTCTCAGGGCATAGCCGTGTTTGGAGTTCAATTTAAAATATTGAAAATCCTGCTGCTTTGCCTCGGAGGGACGCAGAGCAGTGAGAGGATGCTGGGGTTTCTAGGAAACAAGCTCTAAATAGCAACAGGAGTCCAGTCCTCCACCTAAACAGCAACGCACTTTATGAAGCTTAATGTAACTTGGCTCTCTCTGCCGTTCTCTCCACCTAATGCCTCAAACGAGTGGGAAGATCTGATCTGATCTGATGTGAATCCTAGGTGTTATAACAGGCCTGTCCAGGAATTTCTCCTGCGTTCATTCTCAGGCACGTCAAGGCACTCGGCCAGTTGTTGCTGCAGTAAACATATAAATTTGGAGTTTATTTATTTGGGCTCAAGAATATGATGTAACAGAGAGGACGGATGAGGAAATATAGCGGATGTCTTGATGAGATAAAAGAAAAAGAGAGACCCAGAAAAAACCCAATGTAACTGGATAATGACATTTAAAAAGGGTCTCATCACAGAGCCCCGTAAACGTCGCCCTCGGCTCCGCTGGGTCTGCTGCTAGCATGCAGTGTTTAGACAGAGCCAGAGATTGATCCCCCACCTCCCTCCCTTCCTCTCTCTCCCACCCCCTTATCCCTAAAAGCGTCAAAGTCCTGTAGAGCCAAGCATGCACACTAATACAAACTCGACCACGCGCTCTCATCCACCTTTTCTTTATTATAAATCCTTAAATTGGAGCTTGAAATCTCTTTCGTTTGACAAGGTTTGGGTCTTTTGTTGGCTTTTGTTTGACAAAATTTAAACCCATCTGTCTTTGGGAACTCAGTGATGTAATGGGCATATTTTCGCCGGCCAGATTGTTTTTCTGAAAGACATTTTGCTGCTATTCCTGTCCTGGTAAAATAACATCAGTATGACGAGCGTGGTTGTATCCAGCACAGGGATGAATGATGGGTAACCCCGCAGGCTTCCTGCTCCCAAAACTCGCTGGTTTGCGGAGCCAGCACTGGAATAGACCCAGCTGCACATGGGAAGGTTATAGAGCACAGAACAAGTATCTCACTGACTGTGAGAGAGAATAGGAGTATTCTGTGTTTGTCAGTCACGTAACTGCAAAAAATTGAAGCATTTGTTTTGGCTGGCTAATTTTAGCGGCCCCTTTGATTTTCTTTGCCCCCATCACAGTAACAGACTTTTAACACTGGACTCCTGTATGTGCCATCTTATCTTCCCACACAGCAGCAGCATATTTAGCAGACTTGCCTAGAATCTGTGATAAGTTTTGGGCCTTTGGGAATCTTTTTTTTAGCTCCTGCTTCAGCCTCCGTGCCGGCATTTTTTCTAAATGTTATTGTCAGTATTTTAGGGGCCCAGTAGACCATCCAGAGTTCAACTCAGCACTGGAGTTAATGTAGGCAAATGAGATTCTCCTGACCTCAGCACTAGCTGGAGAGAGAGCCCTGCCACTGCTGAGGCCCACAAGCACACAAAGACCGGCGTGTTTCTATTGTTTTGTTTCATTAGCAATTTGCCAGCTCTCGGTTTGGCCCCCTCACTGATTTCCTGCGGCGATATCTCCAACCAGCTGCCTTATCACCCCAATGTACCTACTGTAGAGGGGAAATTACTGAAGCCAGGACATTAATATTGATGCATCCTGAGCACTGACATCGTTAAGTATGTCAGAGCTGCAGGATGCTTGTTATTTTCAATCTTATCGGAACTGACCGACCTGCGTAACGCTTCCGGACGTGATGCAAAGAGATGATGTAAACAAATAAGATGTGATGTAAAAACATGGCATGGATAAGTGAGACAAGGCCTGAATATTTGTGCTGGCCTTAATGATGTTTAATCAAGTTGTACTTTGTGTTTACTTTGTAATTGTACCTGATTTGCTGAGCTGTGGGCGAACATGATGAGCTGTCAATCATGCCCATCAGTCAAGTGATATATTTGATGACTCTGTAACATCCTCAGCTGGTTTGAGTTGTCTGTAGTTCCCTGTGAGGTTGCGTGTCTTCCTGTATTTCAGCATTTTCGTGTGTGTGTGTGTGTGTGTGTGTGTGTGTGTGTGTGTGTGTGTGTGTGTGTGTGTGTGTGTGTGTGTGTGTGTGTGTGTGTGTGTGTGTGTGTGTGTGTGTGTGCTTGTTTGGGAGAAGCAGAAGGGCCTGGCAGCTTTCTGCTTTAATAATGTGGGCCATTTATTGTTCATCCCCCTGGGCCTCAGATGGCTTCTGTTGTCTTTGTTGTCTAAACCTGTCACAGGGACTGAATATAAATATAACTATTTAGCCAAATTATGGTAAATAAGATGTGTCTATGTCTACGTGTGTGTTTGTGTGTGTGAGAGAGAGACTCATCTGCTCCCCATATCAAGCCGAGGCCTTGAAAATGTTTGCTCAGACTACAATAGGATGCTGCCTGTCATTTTTCTAAGTATGGTATAAATGATAATGGAAAGTATAGATTTAAGTGCTGCTATTTCAGAGGGGAGACTAAAAAAAGTTGTGCATGTTACTCAAACTATCTTGGACAGTTGATCCAGAAATGTAAATCACCATCTACTAAAACTATTCACCAGAGAGCAAAAACTGACAATCAACTTGTATAAGTGTTACTCCAAAACAAGATTTATTATTATTATAAGTAATGAGTGTAACAAATCAGAAATTGGTTTTTTTGTGTGTGTGTGTGTGTGTGTGTTCACAAATATGGTAAATCATGTAAACTGCTCTTTATATAAAAATAAACTGAATGTTTTAGGGGTTTGGACTGTTGGTTGCACCAAACTAGCAATTTGAAACTTGGACTCTGGGAAATGATGATGAACATCCTTAACCTTTTTCTGAAATTTGATAGACTAAGCAGTTTATTGAATTATCATACAAATCCTTTAAATAAAAATAATCTCTGTCATTATTCTCACTGTCAAACTGAACTTTATCAAGACCTCTTGAAATATTTTCTCTGTAACTCTACCGATCCCTTCTTCATTCTTTTACTTCTCTTTTTATTAGATGAGAGGATTTGCTCTCCTCCGTTCATGGTCCTGAACACGGAGTGCAGCCCAGATGTGCTGGAGCAGATCAAGAAGCACGGACTCACATTCCCCTTCAGTAAGTCTCAGTTTTCTAGATAACGCAGAGTCCTTGAAGGTTGGTTAGACTCACATTACACCGTTAATTGTACCAATTGTACTATGAAATGTTTAGTATGTAAATTCTGATATTTTAGTTTTGGATTACTTAATGATCGATACAATGTTTCTTAAAGTGTAAGAAAAGACATTAGTGGAAGAAGTTTTGTCCTCTGCTTTTGTGTCATCACTGCTGGGTGACCTTGCTAAATCCTCTTGTTTGTCCTCGCCTTTATTTCTTCCACAGTTTGCAAAACACGGGTGGCTCATGGAACCAACTCCCATGAGGTAAGAAGCCACAGAGGTCACCCTCCCCACAGTTTGTTTTGCGTAAGCAGTAACACTGGTCCTGTCAGAGGATTGTCATTTAAGTGGAGTCCAAACAACAAAATCAGATAAACTGCCCTACCTCGTGTATCTGTGTGTGTCAACTGAAATCAATACTCAGTCAGTTAAGTCATTCTGGTCAAATAAACTCCATTCCTCCACACTCACTGCACTGAATTAAGTTAGGCTTTAACTAGACTTGTGTCTGAAAGTTGGCTGTTGCTTTGAACAACTTTAATTGATGAATATTTTACATTTTAAGAAGCATTCACAGTATGTCCTCCTGTCCGTAGATGGCCATTATCTTCAGTGAAGAGGACCTGAAGGACGTGAAGCCTCCTTGTGTGATCCAGAGCTTCATAAACCACAACGCAGTGCTTTACAAGGTGTTTGTGGTAGGAGACTCCTACACTGTGGTGGAGAGACCTTCACTCAAGAACTTCCCTGCTGGACCGGCAGGTGAGGACACAGATAAATAGTCAGAAAGAGAGACAGGCAGGGAAGTCCACACCAGCGAGACTGTACAAGTTGCAAGGTTCCTCCTAAATTACCCAATAAAAGACCTCATAAAACAGCTTTACAGTCCCTGTGATTGAACCTATTCGCCCTTTTAAGGGGTGCAGTAGAGCACAATTGAGCTCTACCCTGTCGGTACATGCTGTCCAATATGTCGATAATAAACAAGAAGAGCGGTTTATTTCACCATAAATATGTCAGAAGTCTTGCCCGCTATGCAGCTTTGAATACAGGGTTCCCGATACAAATTACACCATCATTATTTGCATATGCCACAGCCGAGGCCCCCATGCAAAGCAGTTTCACCAGTGGTGGAGTAGTCTGCTTTGTGTAGCAGCGCTGAGAGAGAGAACAGTTGCTTTGAGCCTGGAATGCTGAGTGGTACAGCAGAAAAGCTCGGCCCTTGTCAAACACATAAAGCAGCACACCACAGCGCTACATCTGCACAGCATTCAGATCATCATGCTCTGCAGCCTGGAGCTATATGTGCTGTTTTGTATCCAGTAAGTAAAGGGAATAGCTGGAGGAATGAGGGAGTTATGAAGATAAAAGGAAGGTAGGGGTTAGTGTTTATGTAAGGACAGAGCTTAAATATCAAGGTGTGAGAAAGGGTCTGTTTTGAGACATGAATAAATGCTTTTATCTGAGTTATACTGGTGTTTGGTTCTGGGAATGAAGGACTCCATTTCCCTCACACTTCATTACCATGACCCCTCTATGAGCTGAGGAAGCATATTTATTTGGACAGTGATGGAATTTACTGTTTCTCTCCACTCCTCACCCCCTCTTCCTTCTCTCTAACACTAATGTTAATCATTACAGTGATAACAGAGACAAAAGGGGCAATACATTAAGCAATCAATCCTGTCAACATTTATCACTGTTCAAAGACAAGCCCTCGCCCAAGGCACATAAGTTATATGTTGTGTTGTTCCTGGTGAGCATTACATAGTTATGAGTTAATGGTTAAAAGAAGTCACGCTCCAGTGGTTTAGTTTTCAGCTTCCTGTTTCTTTTATCAGGTGTTGAAACCAGTGAAGCTCAGGTGGGTTCAAGAAACCAGTTGAGCTTTGCTGCCATCTAGTGCCTGAGATGAGAAATGACCACTTTAAAAAAGCAATTGTCATCAAAGCTCTTTGTTTCCTTTTCAGACAGGAAATCCATTTTCTTCAACAGCCACAATGTTTCCAAACCGGAGTCATCCTCAGACTTGACTTCGGTACGTCAAAACTGTCCCCGACTGAAATCCAGTGTGATTTAATGAGATTTGTTGCAGACATGCTTTAATATTTTTATGTTTTCTTAGAGAGAGAACGTAGAGGGAGTGTCTCAGCCACCCAGCGACGATGTCATGAGAGAGTTGTCCAGGTCTTTGCGACAGGCACTGGGTGTGTCCCTGTTTGGCATTGACGTCATCATCAACAACTTAACAGGCCAACATGCCGTCATTGACATCAATGCATTCCCTGGTAGGTGCAGCCGCTTTTTCACGTCCAGGGGGGTATTTAATCAAGTTGCCTTATGCTCCACTACATGCACTTTTAAGTTACAATCAGTGTGTTACCGTGGAGTGAGGCACAACGATGTGTTTTAAATTCTGAGTCATCTCTCTGGTTTTGACATAATGAAGAGGACAGGAAGTTTCACGTTAATGATTGGGTTGGTGGAGTGACCTGGTTCTCAAGTGACACACTCCGGTGCATGCTATACAAACACAGTGATGTAATCCTGTCATGCAACATGCACTGCAGGGTCCAGTGCATCTCTTTTGTCACTTGTGTCATCCTGAAACCTCTTTATCATCTCAAAACATGCGCTAGATCTTTTTCACTGTTAGCATGGACTGCAGGCTTCCACTAATTCATGCTACTGTCAAATTACAGTCACCTGAATAAGTTCATTATGTGTATGTGTAATTGACTTAACATGCAGTGTTACAATATTATTTACATTGTTGAAATACAGTTTGAGACATATGAACACTTAAATCTCTCATGATTCTGTTGGTTTTAACAGCATTTTTAGTGAATGAATTGCTTAACAAGAAGTCTCACTGCTGTCTCACCCTGTCTTCCATTGTTGTCATAAACAAGTGCTCCACTTGTGCATGTCTTTCTGTCTTTGAGAGAACCATTGAAAACCAGCACTGAGGAGAGTTGTGTTGTGAGGACATTTTGGCTGGTCCTCATAATTTCAAAGGGCAATTTGAGGGTTAAAACATGGTTTAAAACCAGGTTAGAATTGGATTCATTTAATTGTGATGGTTAAGGGAATGTATTTTATGAATGAGTGTCCTCAAAAGGATATGAAGACAAACATATGTGTGTGTCTGTGGCCATTTTTCCAAAGGTGTGCTATCCCAGCATCTTCTCTATGTGAATGTGTACTACATGTGTAAAGATTGGAGTAAAGCAACACTTCTGTCAAAATTGAAAGATTGCTGCAAAGTGATCTCTTTCTGGCAATATAAATGCTGCACACATGTCAGATTTGTTTTTCTGTGATTCAAGTAATAAAGTAAGGTGTAATAGCATTTCAGGCTTATTATCAGGCTAGTTGAATACAAGCTTGATGAAATATAATCAGCAATATGATTGGTAGTAATGTACTCAATCATAATACTGTCCTATTTAGTACACATTTGTCTAAATGTCACTGAATGTCTTCGTGTGTTTACAGGTTACGAGGGTGTTCCGGAGTTCTTCAACGACCTCCTGAACCACATCAGCAGCGTGCTTCAGAGCCAAAGCCCTGACGTCGCCCCCGCTAGTGAGCAGCCCAAAGGCCTGCCTGTGAGCACCACAGTACCCAGTGCCGCCCCGCCGGCCCCTGGCTGCTGCAGCATGCTGGGTAAAGATGCCAGCAGCAGCCCCTGGATCGTAGAGGGCGACGGAGGGCTGAAGGGCCCGCGTCAGAGACTTGGCTGCAACTCGGCCATGTCCCCCAACTTCCAGCAGCACTGTGTCTCAACGATAGCTACCAAGGCTTCCTCCCAGTGACTGATCCCCAGCTCCCACTCCGTTTGATCCCTGAACAAAAAAATAAATAAAAAAACGGACGACAATGATGACAATAATAATGAATAATAATCATAATAATTATGATGTTAATGATGATAATATATCTAATCAGAAACAAACCTTTTCCTATATAGTTATTGAAAATGATGGTGATTGGGTGTAAGCTTTTTCTCTCTGCCTTTTTGTATTTTTCGTTTCGTCTAATGAGACTTAACAGTACTGTAATGTGAACTTTTAGGAACTTTGCCTAATAGCTGATTTTATTTTTCTCTCTTGTGTGAGTTTGCTGTAATGAAAGGGGGTCCAGATGAGGTAGTTAACAGGAACAGCCGAATCAGGACTGGAGAAAGATGTGCCACTAGATGTGCAATGTTATGATCCCTTGTATCTCACACACACACATACACACACACACACACGTACACACAAACAGGTGCGTTTACGCTGCGACGGACCTCGCCAGTGATGTGTGCGTTTGTATTCTGGTCTATACCACTGACTCCTCTGCACAAAGTGAGGGGGAGATGAGGTGGCGGGCCAGGCGTTTGAACACTACTCCACAGATCCCAGGCTGCTATGTGACTGTGGCCAACCGACTGCAGAGGACACGATGAGTCTGAACATGAATGACATGAATGACAAGATAGTTTTTCGAGTATTGTTTGTTTGAACAAACGGGGCAAGCCGTTTACTTTTTCCGAGTGCCATCAAATTTACTTCAAGCGTAGGACAAAGTGAATCTTCATGACCATGTGACCAAGTTTGTTTTTTTGGGTTTTTTTTTTTTAATTATTGTTGTTACGCCAATGTTTATAGGTCTGTGAGTATTTTACTGTATGTCAGACGCTGGATGTTAGGTGTTCAACAAAGAAACTGCGTCCCCCGTTTGAGTCGCTCCAGCGCAGGAAGACAAGGATCACATTCCGCTTGTGTTTGTGGATATTTTTCAGAGAATTCCATGATTTATTTACAGAATTCCAGTGGGATCTGGTGAGATTTCTCACATCACTTCATGGGTTTGAAGTCTCCGTAAACAGTCTCTCCTTTTTAAACAGTGTCTTCAATGCTTGTGTCTGTAATGTGAGCAAACTTCTCTCCTGAGGCAAACTTGACCCATCACCATGACATGTGGCTGCTGTGGAGATTTGTCACTTAATCACATCTCAATTTTAAACTCATTTTGTTCATCAGTCATTTATTCTACTAAAATGCAGGTAAAATGTGTATTTGGAGCGAGCCCAGTGGCTATTAAATGAGACGAAATTACAACCATTAAATTCCAACTAGATGATTGAGGAAGTTGTTCAGCTTTATTGTCTCCGTTTGATTTAATCTCAATCTGAAGTGCAACTCTTTACTCTTACAAAATGCAGTTTAATGAGACTCGCAGTCCAGTCAGTTCATTTGCTTTAAGCTTAATTCTCTGACGTGTCTTCTGTCCCAGCTGCTGTATTTGTGTCACATGTTAAAATCATTTGGAAGGGGGGGGAAGTGGATCGGGGAGAGTCCAGCTCTTGTTCCCAGTGTTCACTGTGAGACTTTTTTTACTCCAATTTTGTTAATATCTTTGTCCTGACATCTACTAAGAGCAACTTTATTTTATTGAGATTTTATGGGGAAAAAAATGTTTTATATAAATGAAAGCACGCAATGTTTTTGAACAAAACGGTGGATATTTACTAAAGGAATAGTAAAAACGCAGGGTGGGTCAGGTTAGAAAGCAAAACTTAAGGTGGTGTCAAAGGGACAGATGATCTTGTGGTTGTTGTCTCCCTCTAGCATCTAGTGGGAATGCGTGCCAACCTGCCAAATCAGTGCATACAGATTTTTGCATTCCTCTGAGCCTGCTGCCGCTTCTTCTCTTGTCCCAAAGAGCTCCTCCTAATCCGTTTTAGTTTCTCCCATCAGTATCCGAGGGAATCAACTGCCCTCTCACTCACCCTTCCTCTGTGATCGTAAATAAATTCTTAAAGTGTCACTGCAGCCATGTCACCAGCATCTCTCTGGGACATGAACTGAAGGGACACCATTGACATTTGGAAAACTGTATTTTCACTGGACACAATACATACATGAGAATATTTCAGTTCCAGTTTATGTGTGTCCATGGTGAATTAACAACCGCAGAATTTCAACATGTTAAGGTGTCAAATGAGGCAGCAAGCTCAGAGGAAACTTTCACATCCCTTTCCGATTTAGGTGTTTCCTCACCTAGCAGCAAGGGGAAAAGTCAAGGGTGCAACCCTGTCTATGTTGAAAAGGCTGATATCTGTGTACACCAGTATATGTGTCCTATGTTGTGCTCTTTATTGTGCTTCTAAATGGGAAATAAATGGTTAATCCTACCCTTGGTCATTTCTGCAACCCCTGACAGTATTGTCATGCTCCCAGCTTCCACCTGAATGTTTACCCCTTGGGCGTCTTGTACAGTATGTGTATATATGCCTAGGCTTACATCCGTACAGTATGTTGTTTTGTATCAGTTCTGTAATTGAAAGGAATCCACAATTTTGTGACCTTTTTTTAAAAAAGAAAAAATCAAATCGCCAAAACAACAAGGCAAAATAAACATGTGAAACCATAACTGGCTGTGTTTAATTCAGCTCTACTCTTTTAAATTATCATTTGTGGGTAAATGCTGTTTTCCAGGTGGTTGAACTGAATACAGTGAAAAGTAATACTTAAATATTTCTTAATTCACTGTTAATCTTATGCGGTCAGGATTAGCACTTAAATTATGTTAACATTTAGCCAAGTGTCAGTGATATTATGTATTACTGAAGCTGCGAGGTAGCTCTGAATACTTTAATTTCTTTCTACAAAGATCCATTGTGGTCATCCATGAATATATCAAGTGCAAAGAGAAGACTGCAAAACAAAGTGCAGCAATTCTCTAGCCAGCCTCCAGATGTTTATTGCCTCAGCATTGATGCATTTCATAGAATCGGAGACATACACAGTAACAATGACAGATACATACAAAATGTTCAAGTGGGCCAATCGAGACACTATACAAAACGGTTACTTAATAAAATAAATCTTTTCATAATCTTCTGTACATTTAAAAAAACAAACAAAACAGAAATACAAAGATATATTTACAAGAGCACCAGACAAAAAGAAGGTATCAAAGGCTCAAAATGCTACTTTTTGTTCCCTGCTGAGATGTTTTAGCCTCAAAGTGTTAATGAGGTTGTAGGTGATGTGCCGTCGTCGGGTTGGCGAGCAGACCGAGGATGCTGGAGAGACACTGCAGCTTTTCTTTGACGTGCTCGGGCAACTTCTCGTTCTCCTTGTACCTGTGAAGAAAAACGGACGTTATAAAAGATCCCCCTGGAGCCATTTCTGGACACTGTGCACACTTGTGTAAAAAGACTTATTTTATGCAAATCCTTTTGTGAGGGCAGTCTTTAGCTGTCTTCTTTAGGCCTCACTTCTGTCTCACAATCCAATAAAATGACAAAACATTTCTAACATATTATATATCATACCTGGTGATCCGCCCCTCTGGATACGTGTAAGTAATGCAGGAAACTCCAGCCTGAACCACCAGCTGAGACCCGTCGTTGAACTGCACCCACACCTCTCCACTCGTCAGCTGCAGATACAAAAATATTTCAAACTTTTATTGACAAACACGATTCTGTAGCTTATTACAAAATATTGAGAGACTCATTTATTAAATTACCTGAGATGCCCATCCAACATTGGGCACAAATATTGACTTCAACACTTTTCCTGTGCTCTGCGTGAGGTCCTGTCGCACTGGAGAGCTTTTCTTAGCCAGGCTGGCCGAGGTGAAGTCAGACCCGTCATAAGAGATCATCTGGGTATTAAAAAAAGAGAAAAATCAGTTAATATACCGACTATTAAAGCTTTATCATCTGTCTGTTTATCCTGCAGTGGAAGACTGAGGGACACTCACCGAAGGAGTGATTTGTGGAGGTTGAGGAGGTGAAGCTGCGTCTGGAAGGAGGGGGTGGGAGGGCAGTGATGATGGGCACGGAGGGTCTGGGTTGGTAGGTCTCCTAAAAGTGACAGACGATATTAATATTAGACAAAAGACAAGGAAAACAGGAGCAGCGGGAGTATAGAAATGACAGCATGTTCCTCTCACCTGCCGATACTTATGGGAAAGAAAGGGACGTTCTTGGTACTGCGCTGCTCCTCTGCCGTGATGGCGGCCTCTAGAGACAGACACATGCTGTGGCCCTCGTCGGACAGCTCCACGTAGAGCCTGCTCTCTGGGCTCAGGCCGCTCAGCCCCACCTCGCCTTTA
This sequence comes from Scomber japonicus, assembly GCF_027409825.1. Taxonomy (NCBI): domain Eukaryota; kingdom Metazoa; phylum Chordata; class Actinopteri; order Scombriformes; family Scombridae; genus Scomber; species Scomber japonicus. The sequence continues at coordinate 16,929,136 of NC_070593.1, read as the reverse complement.
ACTGTGTACGACTTCCCGCTCTTCTCCACCACTCGCACCAGCTCTGAGGTCTTGTGGGTCTTTGCCCCTGCACAACACAGGCATGAACGAAGCATTGTAAATAATTCAGACAGAAAAGAGGGTCAGTGTTCATGCACTGTCACAGAAATCGGACTCACCATCGTAAAAGCAAACCTCCAGGTCTGCTGTGGGAGAGTTTTCCATCAGCATGACCTTGGCGTATTTGGTGTAAAGGGTCACTTTAGGAGTCTTGGATTTCACAAGCTGAACAAACTTTGAGGCGTATTGGTATTTCTTCCAATATTTTTCTATCACAAAAAGAAAAGAAATGAATTGAGATACAATTTCTCATCTGACACCAGCTGATATTTCTGGGTGTGTTCAGTCCATCAACATACCTGGCAGGTCCTCATAGCTACAGATCAGAATATCTTCTGGTGGAGCAGGGGGCGAGTCCAGCACAGGAAAACCCTTTCCACCATTAGGCTGGTATATTGTCACCTAAAAGAGATCAGAACAACATTAAGTTACCAGAGTTACAGGAGTCAGAATTATTAAAATTCTGATTAAATTATGCCAACAAGCTTGAGTCATGTTTACCCCCCACCAGTCAGAAAAGAAGTAGTATAATAAAACAAGCTCACCATTGAGCCATCACCCGAAATCCGAAGGACTTCTTTGACCCTCTCTTGACCACTGTGGCTTTTTAAAAGTTCCATACACACTTCGCCTGTGTCTAGGATGCTTACCTGAAAGAAAGACATGAAAAAGAAACTAAACATCAACAAATTTCTCAACTGAAGTTAAAACCATTAAAAGTATTTTTTTTAAAACATGAACACTATCTTACAACAGCATTTTTGGTCTTCTGTCTGATAGGCTTCAGTCTGGACGCACACAGAGGCGGGACCACGTCTCTCAGCGTTTTCTTATCCTTGTCCACATTTGTTTTGGCTGACAAGAGCTTTAATTCTGCTCCGGGTTTATTCTCCCAGTATGAGTCCGGGTTGGAGGGATGGGATTGGTGCAGTTGGTGCACGTTGTGATGAGGGTTCACGCCTCGGCTTTGGGGCTTGTCTGTCCAGGAATTGTGAACCCCCAAAGGTCCTCTGCTGCAATGAAAGCTGCCGTTACTGCTGTGAGCGCTGTTGTCTGTGGGCCTCTGCCCAGAACCTGAGAAAGAAGAGAAAATATCTTTAAAGATTTGCTAAGAGCTGTATAGTTTAAATTGTGTTTCAATTTTTGAAATTTATATGCCTTCATTCATATTTAGGATCAATAAAAGGCGGTATTTCAGGTTAAATCGACCAAAGATGATTTCATTTACAGGCATTTATTACTTCCCGACAAGCCAATAAACTACCTAACAGTTGCTCTGGGTGAAAATATAAAGAGTGATAAAACTGAGGTAACAATGCTGAAATCTACCACCGATGCCCATAAAATCAAAAAGTGAAACACATCAATTTTTTACCATCATTATTAAGCCAGTTAGTGACTCCCTCCAGGTCTTGAAATTGTAAACTTGGCGGATGTGCCGTCTGTGTGGATAACGAATACCCAGAACTGAAAAACAGCAAAGTGAAATCTTTAGTGTCGTGTTACATACGAAAAGTGATCAGAGGATGAATGGAAAGACGACTTACTGTGCTGACTGTTTAACAGGAGGAGAGGGTAGCCGTCCATGCTCTGAAAAAGGGTGTGGAGTGGAGGACATGGAGAAGACTGGTCTTCCTACACCTGTTAGATTCTCCTCCGAGTGGCATCTCCCCAGCTCGGAGTGACTCAACCCCTGGCCTGGTCCAGGCGTGCCAGAGCGATCTGAGGAGTGAGCCCTCCTTAGGTAGCGAGAGTGAGGCTGTCCGCTCTCTCCACTGTAAACCTCCCTGCTCCTGCCCTCCCTGTGAAATCTGTCCAAGGGAAGCTGTTGCTGCCACTGATCTGTATCCTCAAAGCAGGCGCTGTTGGGCTGCTGTGGAAGACTTGTGATGGGCGTCATGCGGTTAGGCAAGGCGGAGCCAATCATGTGCCTGGTTTTCCTTTGTAGGCGGCTGCTGCTGCTGGCTGAGGTGGAGGAGGTACAGGCTGTGGAGATGGTGGCGATGCCGCTGTCCATGGATCCTTCATCACCCAGACGAGGATCCTTGGTCCTGACCAGAAGGTTCTGGGTCATGAATGGGTGGTCCAGCACTGCAGAGAGGCTGGGCCGATGAGCGGGGTCCCTCTGCAGCAGTTGATGGATCAGGTCCTGAGCCTCCAGAGAAACATGTCTGGGCATTTCATATTCCCCAAGAACCACTTTCGACAGGGTGTGCTTAACTGTGTCCGTGTCAAATGGAGGCCGGCCCATCAGAAAGGCGTAGAACATACACCCCAATGACCAGACGTCTGACTCCAGGCCATGAGCACTGCGAGTGGCCACCTCCGGGGAGATGTAGTTAGGTGTCCCGCACATGGTGAAATGCTTTTCAGTAGGGAGTTTGAGCTGTGTGGCCAGGCCAAAGTCTGCTATTTTAATGTTCATGTTGCTGGTCAGCAAAAGGTTCGACAAGGTCAGATCTCGATGCAAGATGCCGTGGGTGTGTAGATACAGCATTCCTTTCACTATATGATGCATGAAATTTCTTGCTGTGAAAAAAAAGGGAAACAATTTAAAAGGCAGGCATGTCAAACACTTCACCAACATAATTCACATTTAAAAACGCACACCCTGCTGAGTGCTTGTTCTGTAGTAGCGCTATAAAGCAGTTTTTTCATGAGATTGTCTTGCACATGTAAACAATGCATGTGGGTAACATGACACGAAATCCTGCCAATGGTTTCACATTATTCTACGGATCTACGGGTGATCTACGGGTTATGAAGAGGGAAATAGATTTGACATGTTAGTTAGACTTCGAGATAACACGGTATTAGTTAAATACGTTTTGTCATTTTAAATACCAACTGTGCCTGACCTTCATCCTCAGAGAATGCAATCTTCTGCTCTTTCAGGTATTGGCTCATCTCCCCATTATGACACATCTCCAACACCAGGTACACATAGTTGCTGTCTTCAAAGTAGTTGTACAGCTAAAAAAAAACAAAAATAAAACATGACCTTTATTTCAGCATGTATTATCATGTAAATGTAAGAACACAGAAAAAAACTGCCCTTTTGTACATTTTCTTATTTTGTAATGTATTTCTAAAATGACATTAATTAGGGACACATTCAACCTTGAAAACTGGCCAGTTAGCAATTAGTCTAAAAATCACGTTCTAAGTCCAATACTTCTGTGCTTTAAAAATAGTTAAAAATACTGAACATTCACTCAGATATCTAGACTAAACAAACCAAAGTGACCAATTCTAATGTGAAGTGGAAAACAGTGACTAGAATACTGAACAAAGTAATTACAGGAGGAAGGGTCAAGTTCACGGAACGATACATAACCATGACAACAATAAAACAAAGCTGATGGGGGTTTTTTTTGGGAGGGGGGGGGGGAGTTGGGGGTGAAAGGGGCAGCTGTAACTGCAAGGTAACAAATACAGATTTGAATTCCAACAATTTGTGCTGTCTGTCTTAAAATGAAAACCTGACAAACTCACAGAGAATATAAAGGGAGAACAAATATATGCATGTTAACTTCATGCAATGTTATAAAAAATCCACTGTACACAGACACGAGAAATGAGATGTGTCCAGCCAACATTACCTCGAGTATGGAAGGGTGTTTCAATCGACAGTGAATCTCCACTTCATTTGTCACTCGCTGGACCATGCCAGCTTTGTGCATTGCTTTTTTGTCGATCTGCAGACGGGAACAACAGAGATGATTACACACCTGCTACTCATGGGATCAACATGTAATGTGTTAAAGTGCTGGTGCTGGGTGTTTAGGTTTGGTTGCGAACAGCCAATCTGTCATCCACAAAGATGGTTAAATGTTCAGACCCCATTTGTGGGGAGCCGAGGGACCACAAGACACCCTTGGGAAGCAATTAGGGGTTAATAGCCCAACAGTTCCAGTTTACATCAACTGTCAGTGACTGGCAACAGCTTGGAGCAGGTAAAGCGTGCTATAATTACCACATATCACTAACAAAGACATATATGAAGGAAGAGGGATTCTTACCGTTTTGATAGCGACCTCCAGACCAGTCTTAATCGACTTTGCCCGGTAAACACATGCAAAGGAGCCTTTGCCAAGGAGGGTGAGGACTTTAAAATCCTAAACAAGAAGAAAAACAAACATTGCTTTCTCAAACAACAAATCAAGTCAGAGGAAAAATAGCAAAATTATTTTAGATAGAAAAATTGGTCTATTTTAACTCTTAAATAATAATAAAATCTTCAAAAAGCATGATACCTCGATCCTGAGCTCCTGATCATAAAACAACCTACTCTCTTCATCACTGCTGGCTGTGGTGTCAGCAGAGAGATTTTGAAAGTAGTAGTGAATAACTTGATCTAACATATTCCCTCTTGCCTGCGACATGCTGGCTGTCCGGTATTAAAAGAAACATGAGACAAAACAAACCAGCCACTAACGATTTCACACAGGAGAAAATCCTCCCACAACAAACGGTAACTGACAAACAAGCCACCGACACCTGACGCTGTCATATGGCCAACCAAAAACCAACAATTATCCCGGCTGTCTTCCCGCTAACGAGGACCACTTCACTTCAAGCCGTTTCCAAGCAGCATGAGGGGCAACCAAAGTGATGCAGAGAAGAAACAACACTCGCTGTCCCAAGAGAGCCGGGGTAAGGTTACACCCCTGACACATTGACACTGACTACTACAACTACTACTTCTACCACCAACACTAATAATAACAATATTAATAATAATAATAATAATAATGATTATGATAATAATAATAAATTACTAATAATGTGTTTCGTGCAAAGAAAGAAGCCATTCCAGGATGTATGAAACAAGTGATATTAGCGTCAGTAGCTACAGTATTAACAAACATTAGCATATCCAAACATTTTAATACGTTTCATTTAGATGTGACTGATCTTGAAACCTTCTATGCACTTTAAACATCTCAATGTTGAGCAAACAACACCGCTCAGCTCACGGGTAACGAGTTAATGATAAACTCCAGTCTTAAATGTAGCTAACAGTAACGCAGTTGAAATCAGTGGGATTAGTTAGCCTGCAGCAGGCGTTAGCCCGACAACAACAGCTTACCTCGATCTTATCGCCTATCGAAACACTCATGGTGCCTGGTTTTGGTCTCGCCGAAGCATGCGGGTGTGTAATAATGTTCCTCGATCGACGGAGTTCATGGATAGTCGGTGCAGGAATCCTCAGAGGGGAGTGAAATGTTGTTCTTCTGTTACCCTCCAAAACTTTGTCATTTCTTCCATTTTGAAAATATGCGCCCGTTACAGCTCTGCCTACGTCACACTCTACGTCATATGACAACAAGCAGGGTTAACCACGCCCCATCCCAGAGCCCTCACATGGGCTCAATGAACAGCTCAGTGTGCTTAAAGTAGTTTATTTTCTCATACTTAGTTACTTTAAAGATACGTTTTTATATTAAAGATTGTATTTTTAAACTTCTTGCACTAATGTACAATGTCTTATAACATCATATGTGTAATTGAATTACAGTTACATGTTAATCTTTCATTTGCACTCTATATCCTTTTAATGATTTTAAAGCAAATCATTATTTTATGCTGCAATCTTATATTTAATGCTCTATTCTAGCATTTTATTTCTCTCTTTCTATTTTTCTGTATTTTGTTTTTATTATTAGTGTGGGGGTGGGGGGTTAATTGTATGTTTTAATCTTTCTCAAATTGCATGTTTTTTTGTTTTATGTAAAGCACATTGAGTTGCCATTGTGTATGAAATGCGCTATATAAATAAAACTGCCTTGCCTTGCCTTATGAAAATGTTGATCATTACAAAGAACGTTACATCTGATCTGAAGTCAGAATCATCTGAAGATTTGGCTCAGGAGGAGGGTTTTTCCCTTATTTTTAAATATCTACATATTACATGTTACTGAATCCATATATTGCTGTTTATAATTCTTTGAAATCAACAATCATGGCAGATATAAATTATCTATCTAGGATATTATGATTTATTATGATATAGACCAAATGACTAATTGAGAAAATAATCCACTGATTAATCGATTATTAAAATAATCGTCAGCAACTACACAAAAGACATTAAACAAATAATAACATGAATAAATACAGACAAAATATCTAATATACTGAAACGTATTATGACATGAATTGGAAAAATAGAGTAAAATAGACATTAAAAAAGGATATTTTGAAATAAAACTGCTGGAATGCAATTTAAAAATGACCTGCAATGAACTACTATTTAGTGTAAAAATTAGCCATATTAATAAAAAGTCATATAGATGAAGTTTTATGCATTGGACTGTTTGATAATTTCATGGTCATATTATATGTTTATTCTTTATTCATTCCAATGATTTCACGTTGTCTTATTTGTTTATTTTGTTTACAATACACGGGGTCTCCCAAACATTATGATTTAAAGCTTAACTTTACAAGTTGAGAGGCAAACAAAATCACATGCAGGAGTGTCTGTGGACTCTCAGAACTGCAGTTCTTCTGTGCAGGTAAGTGTAATTTAAAGTCCCACAGCTGTTGTCACCTCTCATTTTTCTTAGCTGGGGATTCAAATCTCAGTATCCTGAACACTTATCGTGTTGAGCTGTCCTGATCACAGATTTCATGCAGACACAGGTAAAGATTTCTGATTTCTTTCAGGTTCAGCTGCTGAAAATAAAATAATTTCAGACTAAACACATTTTGTCTTAAAGACAAGTGAATTTATTTTTGCCATCTTTAAATCCAATAACTTAAATATGGAAAAATGCAAGAAAACAAAAAAAGGAAATAGGCAACCAATTACTTACTAAAGAGATTTGGTGTGTCAAGCATTGCCGTCATAACACTAGGAATGTGTTCTTTATGTACATCATTTTACAGCACCAGTAAAAAGCCTGGACACACTTTCTCTTTTAAGTGAATGGGAAGATGTGTCCAAACTTTTGATTGCTACTGTATATGCTGGCTGCTTTGTTTTACTAAAATAGTATTTACAGTTTCTAGACTTGGACATCATTTCAAACTCATTAAATACAAATATATATAATTTGTATTTTTGCATACAAACTAATAGTTCTGCAATAGCATTTGTTTGGACAGCACTTTCTATTTCTCTTGTGGTGATAGGATTTACTGCTGATACTGGACGCTTATGAGACACATGGAATGCAAATACAAAAGCTTACCTTCCTGTTTGGTACAGAGGAAACAGTTTTACATCAGAATCTGCTCTTGAACTATTGCATCATTCTTTCTTTTATTAAGTATGTCAAACCTTTGAGAGAATAAAGCACACCATTGTCACACGTAAAGGATGAAAGGGTGAAAACAGAAACCTCAAAAGGTAAAGTCCGATGTGGGGAGGGAGGGGCACACGAGAAAACAAATCCACAAAAGTGGCTGGTGAGGATTGAGAAATGGTCCCAGATATTCATGTTTCTACTGTCTAAATGGTCAGTGATGTTGCTGGTCAGACAAAGAGCTCAGTCCACCTCCATCTCTTTCGTGCCAGATTTTTGCTGCTGGTTTCCCTTGGTGTCTCCCTTCCCTTCTGCACCTTGCTTGGCTGTCGGGCCGTTGTGAGCTCCGCTGTTTTGATCGTTCACTTCAGGGGCCTCCTCCACTGTGGGCTTTGGCCTGTTGATCACCGGATTGCATACATCCTCCAGTTCCTGGTAAGAGTGTGTTGACAGAAGAAAATCAGCAGATCTCATCACTGCTAAATGGAACAATGAATTCAATCCTAAACAGTTATTTACATACCTGTATTTTGGCAATTATGTCTGCTACTTTGACAATGGGATCTTGAGTAATAGCCAGTTTGCTCTGTGCATTGATCTTGCTGTTCAACCAGCCCATGCTTTCATTCACACATTTCTCCACAGCGCTCTTTTCCTCTGTAGTCAAATGTAGGTATCGCTCATCCTAGGAAAAAGTTTGTGACAAGAAATGTATTTTACACCTCTATATTTAATTAATAATGAATTTATACACTATTAATCATCGAAGAATTCACATCCACATTATCACAGAAAAATTACACCTGCAAAACAAAAAGAATTGCAATGGGTGTTGTAGAAAGTGTCACAGCTATGGTTAAGCAGCAGAACAGATCAGTGTGGAAAATATTTAAGACCTTTACAACACTGGATGACTAAAACACTTCATAGAGACATTTGTAAACCTCATTTATGCAGTGCATCACTTGATTAAAAAAGATGTACCTTCTGTTTACAGCAATCCACAAACTTCATGTAGAGTTGTAGTTTCTTGCCAAGCTCTTCAAAAGCCCTCGGCCTGTCCTCATGCTCTCTGTGTCGTTCCTGAATGGGTTGACCCAACCTCTGGAAAAGACGTCGGTGCATGTTTTTGCTTTTTAAAATACTAAATGGCTCCTTAGCCTCAATACTGAACGTAACCCATCTGGCATTCTGTTTGTAAAAAGCCACCTGTCTCAATTTGCTTTGGTAAACCCACTGACACTAAAAATAGAACATTTATTGGAATAAGTAAAACAAACCTTAAGTGCATCCAGCTTTTCCTCATAGACTTGTTTGGGTTGGTCCTCTCCATCCTCATACAGCCAGTTCTCTGTGTCCTCCAGCATCAAGGATAGCCGGTTACTGTCCTGTTAGTCAGACCCAGATTTAACAGGAATATTAAGCTTGGTACATCTTCCCAATATACTTGTGTTTACAATGTCAGGGTGACTATTATCAAAAAGCAGCACTTACATCCTCTGTGATATACTTTTCATAGATCCCACAAAGTTTATCCCGCAGATCGTATACATACTCCTCCACAGCATTTTTGGCATCGTTCAGCTCTTTCACCAGTTTGTCTTGGACAATCATTTGACGCTGTGAAGGAAATCCACACATACAAGAGACTGTGTTGTAATAGCTTAAAGAGATGTGGAACCAATAATAGCAATAACTTTATAATACCATGCCATCCAACCAACAGCACCACAAACCACGGCATTAAAAATTACCTCAAAGTTTTATTAACACCTCTCTGACACAGTCAAGAAATACTAATCGTTAACTTAATGATATCAGATACAAGCATATGTCTTTATGGGGAATAATAACAGAGCAGTACAACATCTGTGAAGTGCATATTGAGCTTTAATTACACACCATTTATTTGGGTGCAGGTAATCAGACCATGACTCAGCTTTTTCCAAGGCCAGTAGGGGCACTCACCTCATACTCCATGAAGTTGCTAAGAACCTCACTGTCAAGCTGTCGAATGTTGTTGGCCGCGATGGGCAGATCAATACTCTTCACCTTGACTTTGGGCTTGCTTCCCCCTGCTGCTGGGTCCTTATTCTCCCCTGCTGCACCCTCCTGGATTTAGAAACCAGAAAACCCGATCCAGCCCTTTAGGTGCATTCCTTTTATGACTCGTTTTTGTATTTTTACAGCATAAACATTTCATACATGGGGCATTTCACTACATCATTTTTTGATTCAACATTTTGAAACCTTGTTTTTAGGTTTTTGTTCCCGATTACAACTGTCAAATTTGAAATACAATAAGTTTTGGACCTGTAGATTGATGTTTGTACAGTCTGACACAGACAGAAAAGCAGGATATGGGTGTTTTATAAGTATTTCTCTAAATTCAAGCCCAACTAACCTTACTGGTGGAACTGTCATCCTCATTTTGCTGGTCTGCCTGGCTTTGGCCTTCCTGGTCTACCTGCATTTTGGTCTGAGTCACAACACACATTCAGATATTTTTAATCCAAGCCAGATTGCATGTAAATAACACACAATTTTATATTCTAACTATATTTAAAAGCACAACACAACTACTTTATAGTCAACAAATGTGAAATAATTGCTATTTAAACAATGTAAATGATATTAATATCTAAACAACACTTGGTGTAATAAGCTGTGATAAACATCATCTTACCTGGTCCTCAGGTCTGCCTTCATTCTGCACCATTGGCTCTGAGTCTATTTGCATGTCCTCTCCTTCTCCTTTCTGCTTCTCAATCAGAGAGGCGCTGGACACACTGAAGATGCCGTGGACATTGACACGCACTTTGACCTTCACTTTAGAGCTGTCTCCATCTGGTTGAGGAACCACGTTTTGTACAGAAAAGTATCCTGAAAACAGATGGAAACTAAATTATTGGTTTGTTAGAGAGCTTGAATTACAGGGATTACACAAGGGCTGGTGATGTTTAATTACAAAGTGATAACCCACCTGAGTCTCCACATGCCCTAGCAGCACCACATGCACATACAAACAACCATACTGACTCATTAGTGCCCATCTGTGGGAGACCTTATGCCTACCATCCAGGTTGTAGGTCCCTTGGGACTCAGCCACAAATGGGCCACCCAAAAAACTATTTGAGACACATGCATCAACCACCTCTCTTATTGTAGACATACACGGATTTTAAAAGGAGACAGATATCTGCATAATATCACATCCTAAAATCTGTTTATCTATTCCTCTGGGGATAGAACTCATGGGTCACTAGCTGGCAGATTTGGCAAAATTACCTATCCTGTGGTCCGGGTATGGGAGCTCTTGAGGGCTGCTGTAGAAGGCTTCAAGGTCAAAGGGCTCCTTCTTGTGGAAGGTAATCACTTTGGAAAATGGAGCAGCATGATTCTTACTGAACACCTCGCACTCTCTGTGACAAAAATACAGCGAGAGGAAAAAGTTAAGTCAGGCTATAAGGACACAGTCAGCACATACTGTATTTTCATGCTGGCTGACCTTACTAGATTTACTATTCAGAGGAATGACTAGAGGGAAATAGATAACCTGTCTTCATGTGAAAATAATCAGTTGAAGTTAAACACAGATTTATTTCAAAGTCATTTCTGACTTGTTTAAATGTTGTTGCACTGTTTGTCTTCCTCTAATAATTATTACTATCATTATTATTATTATTCTGCTTTGGTAAGGTCAATGAGCAACTATTGCACTCCTGCCTCATACGAATACAACCCACCCCACCCCCCACCCCCCCCTCTCAGCTCCTTGCCCAATATGCCTAATTAAGATGTACAATGTGCTTACCCCAAACCATCATCTGTTGGTGATTTCCAGCGTAGAGTAATGGGAAAGGGAACAACATCGGTGATGGAGAATTCGCGCACCTTGAATGCCGGGGACAAAATTGCACACTACATCCAAACAATCAGCACACACACACACACACACACACACACACACACCCCAAAACAATCAGATATTAGCTGCATTTAATATTACTGATCTAAGGTATGTTTGGGATAAATTGGGGGGAAAACTGTTAAAAAGTGTTAGAGGAAAATTCATACCTGAAGTGCACAGCCTCTGGCGACAGCTTCATCTGCATTCAGTGTGGTGCTGACGTCTTTGCCGAAGAATTTGGCGATCCTCTCTTTAATAGCCGGCATTCTCGTAGCTCCCCCAACTACCTCCACTGCATAGATATCATCTCGGCTCAGTTCTGCCATAAAACACAGACACAAGATTAAACAGGTTTCTCATTTATGTGCTATTACAAGAATATTCCTGAACAAATCCAACTAAATCTGAGGGACATACTTGAATGTTCAAGAGCTGCTTTCAGAGGCATCTCTATTTTCATCAGATACTGTGCACACATTTCTTCAAAATGGCCCCTGTGGGTTACAAATAAGTTGAAAAGTTAAAAGAAAAACATTTAGAATGCTGTCTTTGCACTTTAAAGATGCAAGCTGAAGAAGGGAAAAAAAAGCCTTTGTACCTATTCATCCTGCTGGAAACATCAATGTCATTCATGAAGCACTCTATGTTCAGAGGCAGGTCGGAAGAGTTGGCACTCATGAGCTTCTTCAGTTTCTCACACTCCTGATGCAGCCTCAACAAAGCCCTCTGGTTCTCCCTCACGTTCAGCTTGTACTTAGACTTAAACTCTTCGCAGAAGTAATCCACCAGCGCCTCATCAAAGTAGCGTCCACCAAGGTACGGGTCAAACGCAGTGGCAAGGACCTGACAGACCAGAGTATTTTTGAGCTCAGAGTTTAAAGACACAGGTGCAGCGTGTAGGTGAATAACATATTAGAGGCCACTAACCTTGAGTTTGCCTTTGTTGAAGGCCGTGATGGAGACTTGGTATGATGAATGTCCCATATCCACAAATATCACATTTCGGGGCCTCTCTTCTGGAGAAGGGAGGTCCTGTTTGTAGATCCCATAGGCTAAAGCCACTGTGAATGAAAATAAACCACAATTGTTTAGATATTTGCTGTGGGTTCGATTTATTGAGCACACAATTTCTACTCATCTCCTTGCAGTTTCACCTCAAAGAAATTTCACTACCACCAGTTTTCCCAGCAACACTGACCTGCAGTTGTATCATTAATTAACCGTAAACAGTTCAGCCCTGCAATTTGAGATGCGTCAAATACAGATCGCCTTTCAGCATCTGTGAAGAAACTCGGGACCTGTAAGACGGGAAGAAGAGTACGGATCAACATGTTTCATTGGCCCACTTTATGAGTTACGCTGATGCTTCTCTGCAATGTTTTCATCACTCACAGAGATGACGCAATCCACCACTGGCTTCTTCAGAGCGCTCTCTGACGTCTCCTTCAGCTTGGTGAGCAGCATCCCTGTTATCTGCTCCACTGTGAACACTTTGTCTTCGTCCAAATAACGCACCTGTAAACATGATTCAGGAGAAATTAAAAGTAACGGTAACGGTATCAATAAATCTAATAGATGATGTGAAATACAGTCGAAAAAAATATCATCTGTGCGCTCATTCTCACTTATCATGGTCAGCTTCATGGTTGAAGTACATGAACAAAGGTGTGCAATGACAACAGAAAATGGTCAGGGTCAGAGAGAAAGGGGGAAAAAAAACATTAGGCAGTGAAAAAAGAACGTGCTGGAGGTTTTTACAGTGCTTTACCTTAATTCCAGCGTTCCCATTGGCCAGTTTATGTAAGCTGTAAGGCAGTTTGGGCTTTTCCCCTTGGACAAATGGGTCATCAAATGCTCTGCCATGGAACTTTTTGAAGCCATGGACTGTATTTTTGAAGTTTGTAATAACCTGAAATACGATAATTGGAACAGTTTGTAAGAGAGATTGACTTAAAGTAAAAAGAACACAATGATATTATTTCAATGTATAATGTTACTACTTGTTACTTTTAATACATAAATCAGACAAATGGCCAGAGGTGCTCTTACTTGACTCTTGGCTGCATTTCCAATCATGCGATTTTTGGTGGCCAAAGACACACAAGCCCTTGATGAAAGAAAAATAATTACATTAGCGAATTACGTAGGTCACAACAGCAATAGACCTGTTCACAGACGAGACAGAACTGTAATTGACTGACTGCTGTAGACAGAATCAAATGTCGAGTGCTGAGAGGCAGCTTTCGATTAAGGGAATTTCACGAGGGAGTCTGAAGAAGAGCTACAAACTGGGGCAGTGAGGCAGAACAATTCACCTTCAAAAAATTGGCTCATCCTGCTCCAACCAAATACAACATTTAACTCCTCTTTTAGCAGACAAAGAGCAATTCATTTTGTTTACTGACAAAGCTTGAATGCTTCTGGTCATACAAAGCTTAGGGATCCATTTCACATTAGCTGGCAGTGACAAGTCACTCCCTAGATTCACCTTGCCACAAAAATATCCACATTCACTTAAAGGTGCAATGCTCTTTCACGTTTCCACTTGCACATGCCTGCTTGCTGGATGCTGCAGCAAATGCATCCCACTTTGCCTGCTAAATGTCATGCTCATTTCTTGTTATTATAAGATGAAGTCATTGATTATATCCACTTTATATAAACAATATTTCTATTATGATACAACCTGCTTTATTTCTTTGTCATTTCTGGGCTAGTGGTAGAAAACGTGTAGCTTTTTTTTTTGGCAGGCAATAACAGATCGCCATGTCATGCCTAAGCTTAAATGTATTGTCTATCCGCATGTCTACTAACATATCACCATGATGTATAATCTACATACATCTCGTCTTCTTTAAGTTGCTTATCTCAGCCAACTTTGAGGCGCACTGCGTAGCACTGTGCTCAGGGTTATCAGGAGAAAACGTCAGCTGTCAGTCTATTAAAAGTGTTATTTTACACAGCGGCATGCGACAGTTAACCCTATATTTATATATTTTTCCAATTGTAACCTGCTCTGACGTTGAATAAACCCATAGTTACAGGCCTCATCACAACCAGCGCCACCATCCCTCCCGTCTCTGCCCCATCACCGCTCAGCCAGTGCGCCTCTAGACGCAAACATTGCGTAACAAACTCAAACGGACCACATTTCACGGTGATGATGATGTCTGTCAGAACTCATACTTACGGCGTACATCTGTCACTGTATTCATTGGCAATGGTTTCAATGCCACCGCTCCTGGCAACGGCGATGTAACAGTTTTGGAAACCCACATCAATGCCTACCACTGACATAATGAGAGTGCTTGAATTCACCTCTTGAGTAAGTTATCCTTCGCAACGACCGCACCTGACACCTATGAGAAAAAAAATATAAATATATAAATACAATGGCGGTCTATCCCAAGGGGAAAAAAATGAAATGCAATTAAGCGTGTCCTCTCCTTTGAAAACAAACGGAAGAGCTAGCTGAAGGTGCGCTAACAGAATTACTCGCTGTTATGTAAGACAAGCTGTTTATAGCAAACTCATTCAGAGTAATCCCGGGGAGCAATGATGGCCAAAGCGGATTCTCCCACTCCTAGGCTTCCCTAACGTCACCTCACGGCTCTGACAAACCGCTGCTCCTAAAGCCCGCCCCCGACGTCTGTGATTGGCTACGTCACACCATTGTCTTCACGTGATTGGTGCGACGACCAATCAATAACAGAAACATCTAGAACCCAGTGGAAAGGGGACCGTAGAGTACGTCAGAGGTAGACTGGATAGTACGGACAGCAGTGACTATCCATCCATATATACCACCCTGAATTTTGTCTGTTAGGCTCAATTTATCTGCATAAATACGATGTCTTTCCGGGTTGATGAGTGCACATTATTGCAATATCTTTGAAATGAGCCACACATATATCTAATTAATATCTGGAGGTTGCTGGGAGTGGCATACCTCTTAAGATGAAGTGCTGCCTGAGAAGCCTTACCCAGGGGATAAAATCATGGCTCTTTGGATACAGGTGTGGTCTGGCCACATGATGATCTGTGCATTCATATATTATTAAGTCAAAGTAAATATGCAAATTTGTGTAAATGTGTAAAGAAATAGTGCATACACTACCAGTATCTCCCACTAAGACTGATGCTGTCCTTACAATGTTAACCAGGAATATTGCACACATGTACAGTATATAACTTCAGGAACTAATGCATTGCATTTATATATTACAGATTTACTTACACAGAGATTGTTTATTATATATGGTACTTTATTTTTATTTTTTATATCACTTTCACCCATATGTTACTACTTTTTTTCATTATACTGCTTGTGTCAATTTGAATTTGAAGTTATCTTAACCATCCCTGGTTAGTGACAATTGTTCAACCTAACTTCATAAACACAACACAATAAAATCTAAATGAATACATAAATAAAACAAAATAGATATTAAATAAAATACAATATAAAAACAGAGCACAATGAGAAACAGACCAAATGAAAACAAAAAAAAACATACAAAAGGGATGGAGATCTAGCTATAAAAAAAATGGGTTTTAGAAGCCGCTTAAAACAGTCCAAAGATTCAGCAAATCTGACGGATTGGAGAATATTATTCCAGAGGGTTAAGGCTAAAACTGCAAAAGGCACGGGCAACTTTTGTCTGGTAGTTGGAGCAGAGGATGGATAAAAGGCAGAGATTTGAGTAACATTTTATGTCCACCTGCCTGTTATCACCCTTTAAATGACATTTTTGCCATTTAAAATGATTACCTCATCTACTCTATAATGACTTTTACAAATGCATGTGGCAAAAGACTACACCCTAAACAAGTTTTAAAAAGTAGGCTATTTATACTAAGCTATATAGGCCTCATCATCATTAGATTGATCAATGAAATAAGCCTTTTATTATTTCCCCCATTAGAATATGTATAATGCATTCGTTTGAGAATAACGTGAGTTGAAATTCCACTTTTGTTTGTGGTGTCCAAGTTTTGAAAATTGTTCCAAACATGCTCCTACAAACTGAGGATATGTTTTGGATGTAAAATAGTTTTTTGTATCTTATCTCTATAAGCTCAAATGCAACAATGTGTTAGTCAAGGCACTGAAGACAAATACTAAGCAAAACTGGCTTTGGTAATGTTTTTATAAGGAAGGAAATACATATTTTGGTTTTAATTCAAATTATGAGAAGTCCAAACTGCACTGGAGGGATCTTGGATTTTAGTTGTAAATGGAGTTATGATATCTGTAATTCACATTTCAGGTACACAAAATGTAGTTATTTACATATTAGATTCTCCCATAGTTCATTCTTTAAAATATATGTTATAACTTGTCAAAAAGTCTTTAAATATTTCTCAAATGTTTGGTCATAAATGCACTGAAAACGTTTTTAATATGGAGACTGTCTGGTTATATGTATGCTGGTCATTTCATATTTTTTGGGAGTGTTTCAATATTTCTTCACCTCAGTTTTTCTTCACAGTTAGATGGCCACAAAAGTCCTTCCAAGTCCAGATGGTTCTTCTGTTGGAATAGACACAATCGTTTGCACAATCGCTTCAAAGTCCTGATACTCATAATCACTGATGTGCCAAAAGATTAAACGGGCTATTTTGTTACTTGTGAAACCTACAGTAAAGTATAACTTCACAAGATGCTCCATCTGTCTCATTTTAACACAGGTGGCACGTGACACAGTTGGCGCCTGTGATATTTCCCCTTAAATAGGACGTTTCATTTTTCTCATAATAATGTATTGTCATAAAATGACAGCTTTTCTGTTGTAAAATTACAACTTTATTATCATAATAGGGCAATCAGCAATACATTCCAATAGGAAGCCAGTACATTATATCCACACCCATTAAGAGAATGCAGGCATCACACTTGGAGAAGAAATGGCAAATATAAAAGTGTTCCTGCTTGTGCCAAATTGTCTTTCCTAATGTGGGACAGTTCAGGCTGAAATCTGGGACACTGACTGGGAGGCTGAAAAGCCCAGTTCATATTGTATGCCCACATTTGGTCATCTTAGTGATTGTGATGTTTTTGCTGTTACAGATAGTGTGGTAATGTAGAAAATATTATGTGTCAATATTAGTAATAATATAATTTGAACCATGACTAAAAATAAGAATTCATAATAACAAATTATGCATTTTAAAGACTAAACCCCCTCTATAACTATTAGCATTGCACATGTAATGTACTTAAACTATTTAACCATTTCAACAACATGACTATCCTACATCAGTAAAACCAGCTGTCCCACATTTCAAACCACTTTTTCTAAAGTTCACCATACTGTAATCACTTTGTGTCTAGTTGGATTTACAACATAACCTGAACATGTGTTTCCTTGTTTCCAGTGTTGGGGAATAACTAGTTACATGTAACAGTTTGTGTAATTTTAATAATTGTAATTCATGATAGTTACTGGGGGAAAAAATGTGTAATTAAATTACAGTTATATATGAAAATGTTGATGATTACAAAGGGGGTTACATCTGAAGTCAGACCTTTATGATTTTGTACAGGAGGAGGACTTTTTCCTCTTTTTTTAATATTTAACATGTTACTGAATACATATATTGTTCTTTTGAAATCTTTGAAATCAATATTTTTTTTTTACATTTTGTAAATAAATAATGACATGGGCTCAAGTTATGTCACAGTACCAATTAATCCCATGCCAGACTTTTTTCATAAAATATCTTTATATTATATTCTAAACCCCATATGATCTAATGAATACCTTTTCAAATGAGAGATAAATCTTGCTTTATAAGAAATGATCTCCCTTATAAATCATGTCAGTATCCATGAAAAACACCTGAACTTAGATTTTGGTGGGCTTAATTGGTACACTTACCCTAACAGTTGAAAATACTTGTTAGAAAATTTAAAAAGTAATCACATGTAAGTTACATTACTTTGATTAAATAATTGAAATAGTTACTTTTTAAATAGGGTAACTAGCTAGTAATATTTTACCTATTACATTTCCAACGTGACCTTCCCAACCCTGCTTGTCTCCTCGTCTCCTTGTGTCCTCGCACAGGGACCTTCTGCTCCCTCGTGTTGGGACGCAGCCGGAGCTCTCCGAGACGAGTACGCAACAACAGGAAGTGCTGGTTGAACAAGCTGAGCTAGCCAGCTAGTTTTAGTGAGGTAGGTTAGCTTGACATTTAACGAAATAGTCAAAATGGGGCTGTTCGGTAGAACAGCGGATAAACCACCGAAGGATCTGGTAAGTGCTGCCTACTGACCGGCTAAGGTGTCTTTAAGAGTTTAGCCCGTAGTAAGAAGAAAATGACGGCGCGTTGTGCTAACCTTGCTATTGTAAGCTGCCAGTTTAACTGGGCTTGCTTCATCTGTTGCTATTTGCTGTTGCTGCTTCTTACCAGCCTCGTTGCTCAAGTTAGCCTGATTAAAGATAGATGTCAGTGTCAACCAGTGTGTTAATGTTACTTTATTTGACCTTACACACGTGTGTTTATGTGCCAAGTCAGCCGAGCAGCTAGTTAGCATACAAGCTTCACCTCCATGTAAACAAACATGATAGTGCTTCAGCGGACACCATTTGCTGTGACAGTTTAGCTCTTTTAACTTTTAAAAATTGCTTTAACCTAACCAAACTTTCAGATGTCTGTGTGAAACATATCGTAGTGATAAGGGCAACGTTAATGAAGTATGAAATGACAATGTGTATCGTTTCAGATCAATGAGTGGTCTCAGAAGATCAGGAAGGAAATGAGAGTGATTGACAGACAAATAAGAGGTAAGATAAAGAGTCCTTTGTAAATGTAAAATGTCTATCCAATTTACACATTAACTTCCATGTGATTCTTAGGAGTAATTTTAATTATTACATTCGTTTCAAGTAGAGAACCTTGAAGCAAAACAGAAATGAGAGAAATAAAATTGAGTAAACACATTGATGTCACCTCATATGCCTATTGCACAGAAAAAATCGTAATAGTATAAATTACTTAACATTAGAGGCAGTGACTCATCAAGATGGTAAATTTGTTAGTTGTTGTGTTATATGTAATCACATGCTCTTGTGTTTCAGATATTCAAAGAGAAGAAGAAAAGGTTAAAAGGTCCATCAAAGACGCTGCCAAAAAGGGCCAAAAGGATGTGTGTGTGATTCTTGCAAAGGAGATGATTCAGTCAAAAAGAGCCGTCTCCAAACTTTATGCTTCAAAAGCACACATGAACTCTGTTCAGCTCAGCATGAAGAATCAGCTTGGTGAGTTTGGGAATGCATCAGCTGAGTCACTTAACTAGGAAAAATGGCTTTAATGTTATTCATGTCAAATATTTTATTGTCATCAGTAGAATGGCTTGCTCTCTTATCATTAGAACATATTATGCTACTGTGCAGTGTCAGTGAAGGTAACGTATTTGTGTGTTTTCAGCTGTACTGCGTGTAGCGGGAGCCCTACAGAAGAGCACAGAGGTCATGAAAGCCATGCAGAGCCTTATCAAGGTCCCAGAGATCCAGGCCACCATGAGGGAGCTATCAAAGGAGATGATGAAGGTCAGCAGCAGTACCAGGCATACATACATCCTTTTTTTTTTTTTTTTTTTTTTTAATTGTAACGCTGCTGCAGAGTCAGATTACCATCATTGTGTTCTCGTATTCCTCTTTCAGGCTGGCATCATTGAGGAAATGCTTGAAGACACATTTGAGAGCATGGAAGATGGAGAAGAAATGGAGGAAGCGGCAGAGGAGGAAGTTGACAAGATCCTCTTTGAGATCACAGCAGGTGAAGAGTTTGTTTTTTTTTAATGAATGACAACATTGTTACATTAGTATTTTTGTGTACCTAACTATTTATTGGAACCAGAGATTGAATTATAACACAGACTGGTTATAATGAAAGTGGTGTTTCATGGTCCTATTTGCTCTTTTAGGCGCCCTTGGTAAAGCACCAAGCAAAGTCACAGACGCCCTGCCTGAAATGGAGCCTGAAGGAGCCACTGCAGCCTCAGATGAGGAGTCAGAGGAGGATATTGAAGCGATGCAGTCGAGATTGGCAGCTCTTAGGAGCTAAGGTGAACTTCCACTGTTCTGTCAAAGTGTGTTTCACTCCATCTAAGGACAAAGACAATTTTTCATGAGGAGTTTACAGCTCTGAGCATCCTCTCTCTTTGCTTCATATTACAATTGTTTCGCATAATCATTTGGGGTTAACTTTGTGCTGACAGTAATTGTCTTGGGGGAAAAAAGTTTTTTATAGAACTCAGCCAGAAGAAAAAAAAAACTTTGTTTTGTTTTGCTTTTTGTCTTTTATTATCTGGGGTAACCCTAGGTAAGTCTATTATCCAAAGTCAAACAGAAGGGGTAAGAAAGTGTATATATATGTATGTATGAAAAGCCTGCTGTGCCTACAGTGCTTCATCATATTCTTCTTCTGTCCTAAGTTATGGATTGCTGGTGGACGTACTTGGATGTTTATGTTCCAAACAAGTGATTGATTAACTGCTGATGGAAACCATCCTGCAGAAATGTTCAGTGAGGATCACATCATCCTAGGTCATTATTCAGCAGTAGTTCTGATCTGTTAGGATACCAGTAATTAGCCTAAAACACTAGAGGTGACTGGATGGATTTTTCTTTTTGATAGTTCATTTTCTGTACAGTCAAGATGTATCTCTACTAAATGTAGTCCTTCATGTAAAACACACTCAACAGAAAAATGCACGCATACTGCCCTAACCCATTTTTTTATTTTTATTTTTGCATTAACATTCAGCTTGTTTAAATAATTGACTTTGTATCATGATTGATTTCCTTCTCAGCGGGAAGATACAAAGGCAATGGAAAGCTTGGTTAGTGCAGGACCTATGTATTGTGCAAGTATTGTGTGTATAATTTTCTATGTGAGTGGGGAAAAAAATAAGAAAATAAACTTTTAAGAACAAATGTGGCATATGAAGAATGTATCATCTGTTTGAACCTTCAACAGGGCATCAACGGGCTTCATCTTTCATCCTGTGTTCATGTGTTAATTAATGAAGGAAGTAAATTCAAGTATACAGGGGTTTAAGTTCTCAGGCAATGCAATACTTCATTCAATACATTGTACACATTTCCTCCTGTAAAACTTTTCAGGCTCACACATCTTTTCTTGCTGTAATCCCTGAGGTATATATCAGAAGATTAATGAGGAACTTTATAACTCTATGAAACAGTAAATGTTGGGTGTGTTCACATAAGGAAAAACACTTAGGGAAATCTGAACCTTCTAGCAAGCAACAGCCCTCTCAGCAGGTCAGAAACTGTACTGCACTGACATCTGATTAGGTTGAAACAAACGTCTGTCAGCACACAAATTAGCTTGTTCTGAAAGAAAACTGTATGTGCAGTAAAGAGTTAAATGGCTGTTAATGCTTCTTGTCATCATACTGTAGTTCAGGGACTATAGTCTGCCAGTAATCAACTACAATTCAGAAAGTGTGTCAAATTATTTCAGGTTTTTTATTTTTATCCTTTGAGATTATGTGAGTAGAATTGCATAAAATTTCAACTTGGTGATGTGTAGAGTGTGGGGCTTTTTTTTAAGAGGGAGCTGAGATTTAATGTTTCAAAGCCATTCCCTTGGCTTTGAAATGGACAAAAGGATTAGATTTCTACCAGCCACAGCCCGCCCTCGGCAGCTTTTGTTGAACTGTAACAAAACCTTGCCTCTGTTTGTGTCTCTGGCTCCAGTATGTAGGACAGAGGTTGGACAAAGCTGAGGTAGCTCTCTCATGCTACAGGTGTTCTCAGGTTGAGTTTGTCAGATAGTGACCAGAAGCTGAGAAATTTCTCTCAGGGGTATTTTCACATAGATTTTTGGTAGATGCCCTATAGTTGGTCACATTCCCGATACATGAAGAAATAAGTAGTTATTTCCTTTATGTAAATGTAGTCAAAACATATTACATGGTATAAAACTTGTCACGTTATGTCATAGAAGTTGCTCTTATTAATTCCTAGTGGTTTACTTGTGATTGTCACCAAACTCAAGAAACAGACCCACCATTTGACTCTCTAATCTGCTTACTTTGCTACATGCCTATTATTTAACATACAAAGCTAAATTATTATTAGAGAGAAGTCTGAAACAGTGCCCCAAAAGCCCCGAGGGCTTGAGGTCAACTCAAGTCAATTTTACATTTTTACAATAGTGTCAAAATCAAGTTTTAAGAGCGTCATTAATGTAGTTTATTTTGGGGTTGTGTGGAGTTAACATATGTTATGTTCATTTAAACGTGAGGATGTACTGCCTTTCTCAATTTAATATCATTGTAAACTAAATATTTCAGGTTTTGGAAAGTTGGTGGGGAGGGGAGGGGGGATTTGACCATGTGTCTTCTGATATTTTATTAACATATACATCAATAATATTATCCGTAAACTTTAATTGCTGCCCTATGGTACACATTCCTACACAGTTGTATTTCATTAGTTACCACAGACCCTTGGTTGTATTATTTCAGGTATGAGTTACTTTCTGGATCTCTGCAAATAATTAGGCTTTCATGTGATGTCCTCTGTGTGCACTTAATGGGAACGAAGAGGGGGTCTAAAGGTAAAAACACAGATAAAAGGGGGGTATAAATAGGTACCCAACAGGTTTGTCAGTCCATGCATACAATCATATTTCATTTGAACATAGTGCTTGCCAGAAGTCAGTTTTACCCACCCTGCAGGCAGTGTCAGTGTTGTCTGTTCAACTCAACACCGCCATCTATGGATAACAGATCCAGTCCCCTCGCTATTTATCCCGCATCACGTTGCAGCTTGGACGCGCCTGTCATCTGGAGGAAACTCCTCCCCACAGACAGCGCGTCCTGTCGCCTTTCCAGCGCAATGGTCTCCTGGATCATCTCTAGACTTGTGGTGTAAGTCAATTTTTTAAAAACATTTAATTTCATCATACTCCGACATAGACTAGAATAATAAGATATTGCATGTTGCTGGTTGTTGCGGGGGTTTGAGCCGCACATTGACGGTGCAGGAGCTCAGCGCTTTATAAGCCCCCGCAATTTGTCTTATATGTAAGCAAAATATGAGACGTCAGTGTGTGAGGGCGAACAGATGTCGGTCTGTCAAATATTGACTGAAAAGCAGTCTAAATTCCACTGGATGGTACTTTGCCATTTGAGCAGTAATGCTGATCTTGGCCTGTAGACCTACTGTATTTTTTATCAGGCTGGCAGCGCACTGGCAATAGCCTGGCACTCTTTGTGTTTATCAAGTGGCTTTTTTTATTATAGACAAAGAGGAGACATAATCGGTTGAATAATCTATTATCATCTGCGAATTTTATAATGTGAGTCAGATCCAGAAAACATAAGCGTCTTTCACAGCCAGAAACCTAAATGTCACAGAGTGGTGAGGTAACTGAATAACAGGAGCGGTCTTTGAGAGGAGCTATAGTCTGTGTTGATGTCCTATATTGGGGAAAAAACAACAAAAGGGATGGGTCAGTCTTCTCAGGTTACAATGCAGGAGTTATTCATGTAACGAGGCGTGATTGTGCATGTATTCTTATCAATTTCAATCATGTGAAACAATAGAATCAGATTTATTATACTAGGTTATTTTTCACCTGCACAAAGTATGAATCAGCGCTATTGCAGACGGTGTACCAACAGCAGGCCCAAACCTTTAAATAATGAGGCAATTTCATTTAGATGACAATATTTTGCTACTGAGATGGGACTGTCGTTACCCAGGATGTTCAGAACCTGGTTATGTGGGTCGTTTGGGGGTGCAATCTCTAACAGAAAGGTCTAGATGCGTCGATATATTTATGTTGGGTGTCCTCTCTAAACTGTGTTAGACTCTCAGTCAGGCCGGAGTGGTGCAACATGATGTGGGTCAGTAATTTGATCAGTTTGCACTCACAGCTGTTGCCTGAGCTGTGGCACTTCTACAGGGTCCTGGCTCTGTGTCCGGACACTCAGCACAGGTGTCTACACACGAATAGAAATGTAGAAGGAAAAAAAAAGAAGCATGTGTCAGCTAATTTTATCTCGTGCATTTACAGTTTGTCACCTGGATAGTTTGTGTAGCCAAATCAGCTATGGCGCACACACAAGTCTGACTTTCACGCTTGGTTGGTTTGACAAGTTTCTCTCTGAAATGGAAAAATATTGACTTTAATCTCACCTGACAACATGTTTACCTTATTTCTGCTCATGTAAACTACAGCTCAGACAGCTAGTAGACAAAAATAACTTTCCAGATAGTATAATGAAGGAATGGGTCCAGTTTATGAAGCAACTTTGATTTATTTATAGTGTATAGTCAGATTAATTTACATATTCAAACACAGATACACATTTGATGTCCTAGAATATATTTCCCAAGGGCAAATTTTGAAACGTCAGCTAAACTGGTATATAATGTTATCCCAATTTATGATATGTCACATCTGAAACAGCTTGATTTGATATCTTATTCATGCACATATGAATATCTTTTGGCCCTTGTTGTTGACGGCCACATTTTCTCTCTTCCAGACTTGTGTTTGGTACACTATATCCCGCCTACTCATCTTACAAAGCTGTGAAGTCGAAAGATGTGAGAGAATATGTGAGTATTTTATTTAAGTTATGAAAAGATATCCAACCACATAGATATGATTAAGGTTTGTCAACTATCTTTAACTGTTTCATTGCATTTTAGGTGAAATGGATGATGTACTGGATAATATTCGCTCTATTCACGACTGTGGAGGTATTTACAGATATGTTTATTTGTTGGTAAGTAACCTAACATATCTTGTGTCTATGATTATACATACCTATTAGAAACCCTCACTGTAACATTTTATCACTGGCATGTAAAAGATGTTTTCCATCACATTTTTACCGTAGGAATTGCTCCATCATTTTCTGTGTCCATTGCAGGCTTCCTTTCTACTATGAGCTGAAGATAGCCTTCGTGGTGTGGTTACTGTCCCCTTACACTAAAGGCTCCAGCGTGCTCTACAGGAAGTTTGTTCATCCCACGCTTTCCTCAAAAGAAAAGGTGAAAGCTCTTCCCCCTGTTGCGTCTTCCACCACTTCCCCCAGTGCAGTTCAAGTGAAAGCTTAAGTGGAAATACTCAGCCTAGGCTTTAATTTCGTGTGTTGGTGGTTTTGTGACTAATAGAATTTGAGCTTCTCAGCTGTCCAGAGGACAAATGTGCCTTTGTGCCAATTCACTTTTCCAGTTTAGCTGTTGAAGATGTTTTCTGCTGGCCAGTAGACAGGAAAGGTCATGGTATTCGTCCATTTCTCCTTTCCTTTTTCCTCTGCATGTGAATCAGGAAACAGACGAGTGGGTTTTGCGTATATCAGTAGTCACAGAGTGAACAAAAAGTAGAAAACCTTTGATATTTTCTTGTAGATACAACACAATTAGGAGTGCTGCTCCTGGCTGGTTCATTAAAAACACAGTGCAACATAGAGTCACACAACCACTACACACAAGTCCAAAATAAATGAAAAAGTAATGCAATAAGTGTAGTAATATGAAATGTTGCACATAAATACATGTGGTTATTGCACAGTGTGATATTCACGAGAATGATATGATATTATTGCACTTCATGAGAGCAAATATTGAGTTGTAGCCCAGTTTTCATAATCATCAAGTGATGCAATCAAGTAATATAAATAACACCTGTCAACGCAGTGAATCAAAATAACAAGTTACACAATGATAAAGAGACATGCTGCAATGTTCATGTGGTTGTTTTTTGCACTTGTGCCAGGATATTGATGACTACATCTGCCAAGCAAAGGACAAAAGCTATGACACGCTGGTGCATTTTGGGAGAAAAGGGCTGAACGTTGCAGCCACAGCTGCAGTCATGGCTGCAACAAAGGTACTGCAGACTCTGGACTTTTGTTTTGTACTGGCCTGGGCGTACAATAGAGGGGTATCTGGAGGTACAAATATCAAGCATATTGTTTTCATGCCATTCCCATAATGGAGAAGGCCTATTCAATAGAGATTTAAATGTTTATTTTCTAGGTAAAAGATCTACTATTGTGATGTTTTTTTGTTTTTTTTAAAGACAACATTAGATTGTAAAGAAAAGAATATTTCTGCTACGTGAAGTGTCTCACTTTACTGTTGAGACTAAAATGAATACCTGGTGTTTCCTCTCCAAGAGTCAAGGAGTCCTGTCTGACAGACTGAGGAGTTTCAGCATGCAGGATCTGTCTTCCTACCAGTCTGACCCTGTCAATACCGACTCTGGCACCACACAACCGGCACAAGCACAGCACCGGACCAGACCTCTGACACGCAGCAAGACAGAGGGCTACAACAAGGGTGAGGAGACATTACTGGCAGACTGCCGCTTATCAATTACAGCTGAATAGTGACAGCCACTGAAGACAGTGACTACAGCCATATTCAGATGAAAAAAACACAACTTGTTGATAAAAATGCATACCACACTGCCAGCTCACATCAGCTATTATGATGCAATAATAATGCAGCGCTACGGTGTCTGGTTGGTTTGTGTAAGACAGACCATCATGTAGATTTCTGTCTTCCTGCTCAGACTCGTTTAAGCCCACAGATATTGTTTACTGTCTCAGCTTTCCTGAGTGGCCCCTAAAGCTCAGACCCTGCCTTCCTGTTTGGAACAGGTCGGGCCTCTTAGGGCTGCGAGGCTAACCATCCTGTGATAAAGCTCACATGAGGCTGCAGGGATTTGTTCCCAGTTTAACATCATGTGCAAACACTTGTAGTTTGTTTTCTGGAAGGGGTCTCATCAATTTGTCTTCAATCTAATAATTGTTCCTTTGTAGATAAAATGAGACATAACTGAAATAGCTGTACATTTTAGGGAACATCTGACCTTTCAATACAAAAGGAATTCTGATTATTTTAATATCTGCTGAGAATATGCTGCTGTCAGTTAGGGAATATTTTCTATCATGGGTTCTCACTAACTAAAAGGAGAAGTCTGTTGTTATCTTATATTATTCTTCTTATTAAAAATCCCATGTAAAGATAGAACCAACCATTTCTTTTCTTCATTTCTTTTTAAATTCTCAATTCTTTCTGATATTCTTACCTTCTTGTTGTGGTGGCCCATTCATTCTTACTGATGTCAATCTTTAAAAAAAAAAGGTAACCACAAATACATTACTTTTTTTTTTTTTTTACATCTTAAGTAATTGCCCAAAAACAGCACAAGTATTTTCCACCACAGGATGGTGCATGTATGTGAGATTGACTTCATATAAATTACAGTGCTCAAGTTCATCATAATGAGAAAACACATCACCCAATGAAAGGATGAAAGGGTGTGGTTCACGGCACATAGAGACAGTAATTGTTGGTGGGTGTTTTCCTTTTAGGGGTGTTTTCATGGGATTTGTTGACAATTAGAAAAATATATTTTATCCCCAGACTATCCTTTATTCTAACATTTTTAAATTCCAATAGTACAGTCAAGGTTATGTTTTAGCTTTCTGTTGTCAGTGTATTACATGAGATAAAAAAAATAGTTTCAGTGGATATGATTCTGCAGATACTGAAAAGAAGCACAGTGGGATCCTAACAAGGCCAAGCTTGTTTTTGCTGCAACAAATTGGTTCCCAGTTATCATAACTTTCTAGTTAGCCTCTGCTCTGTGGTCTGTTAATGCAGTTTGATATGAACTTTTATATTACTCACAGACCACAATCAGTTGCAGCTCTCACATCAATGGCACAAAAAGGATCTGGCTATCAGTTCAATAAGCCAGGGACAGGAATTTGTTTGTGTTGTTCATTCGTCCCAACGACCTATTTCCACGATACAGGACAGGATTTTGACATGACTGAGTTTGAGGTGTTGGGGTTAGACCTTCACTTGGAGACCAAGGAGTTGCTGTCCAAGACCATTACACCCTCTGAGTCCCAGACCGAGACCGAGTCCGAGTCCACAACCCTCACTCCCCCACTGACTCCCCAGTTCTCCCTGTCCTCCACACCCTCTCCACCTGCCACTCCTCCACCTCAGGAGGAACCCGAGGAAGTAGGGAAAGGGGAGCAGGCAACATCGAGCTCTCAGCAGCTCAGGCTGATTAAGAGGAAGGCTCCTGAGGTATACCACCTCGTCAACATGGCTGCTCAGCTGCTGCCTGATTCTAACTGCCCCTTGAGAGTGGCGATTTATTCACTGATTCACTAATTTTTTACTGGCGTGCAGATAAATGAATCATCACGGTACAGTTCTTCTGCATCTGTGGAGAGTCTGGCTTCTAATACGATTTCTGCACTGATGAATCTGAATCATGCATTTGTTTTCCTGGACTCAAAGTTCAGTGCAGATGAATGTGTGATTGCAATGGCTCACTTGTTCAGAAATGAAGCATGGGAAAAGGGCAAATATGGTTGATATATTGACACGGGCTGCTGTCCAGTGTGTTTCACTCCTTATAATAACTTTAACTTTTTTATTTCATGCTCATAAAAATGATCCCGCAAAATGAGTCCCAAGAATAAACTTCAACATCTAATATCAGTTTGTTTGGCATGGTTGTGCCCAACTAAATAAAGCAGCACTGTTTGAAGGATTATGCCAGTAATTTTAGTTATGTTTTCTTGCTGTCAACAAATCTCATGAGAAGACCAAAACCAACAATGAATTAATCACACTAACAAGTCTTGTCTATGTAGCCAAAGTCTAATGTGTGTCATTCGTCTGCCACACAGAGCTCCAAAAACTATTAAAAACACACCAATGAGCCATATTGTTGCACTGGCTGGCATATTGATTCATTACAATGAACATGGGCACTGTGTTTGTTTATTTTTGGTCATTCCCAGATGTTAATTCTCACCAAATGTGTATTAATCTGCCACTAAAATAGTCCTCAATAAATGCACTACTTACTTATGTTTTACAAATGTTTCCTAAAAACTACAGTGCCCAGCTGTTTTAGGAAATTAAGAAGGCTTTCTACAAATGATATGACAGATGACACTGTGTGTTTGTGTCTTGTTTTTTGTTGTTGTTGTTGTTGTTGTTGTTGTTGTTGTTGTTGTTTT
The DNA here is from genome assembly GCF_027409825.1 of Scomber japonicus. Taxonomy (NCBI): domain Eukaryota; kingdom Metazoa; phylum Chordata; class Actinopteri; order Scombriformes; family Scombridae; genus Scomber; species Scomber japonicus. The sequence continues at coordinate 16,899,819 of NC_070593.1, read as the reverse complement.
TATGAATGTATATCTTCAGTAGGAACTATTGGGCTTGAAACTTGAAACCACAAATGTGATCGGGAAAACAGGAAGGGCATTTGTTGACAATAAGAAAAATGTAAAATAACACCAGCCTTATCCTTTAAATAAAAGTGCTACTAGCTAATAATTTTCATCTCCCTCACCATTTTTATCGTCATCTCTCTTTCCTTCTAGCCACCTCGTAGGGTCTTAAGGCCTCTCACAAGATCCAGGAGTGCTCTTTCTTCAAACAATGAAGCCATGTGAAACTGTCCTCAAGACTACTCCAGCTGCCTTTGCTGCAAGAAGTAAAAAATACTGAATGGCCAAAAGCTACATGACTGAAGCAGCCTTGCTTTGGAATAAGGTATTACCAAAGTGACCTATGATGACCCCTCTATACATATATAGCTAGTGGCTCATAATTTAAAAAATTAGGTTTGTGACACTGAAATAGAGAAATGAGTGAATGGGCTCCATGCTGGTAGAACATTTTGAGTTTATAATTGAATATGTATTTATGTACAGTGTGTGTTTCATCTTTCTGATTTGATTGTTTTTATATATCAGGTTTGGGTAGGCAATCGCATGCGTGTCTTCCCAGTCATTAGTCTGCTGTTAATTACACAGAATGTATTGTCACTGAATACTCCAGCTGGCATTGAGAGTGACATGGTCACTGATTTGAGAATGTGTTAACGAGCCAAGGATCAAAAGAAAAGGCATGGCTGTTTTCACCCTTTTTCAATCTGTTCTGGAGAAACACCTGTGAGCAGATGAATTCTTCTAATCACACCAATTACCTGAGAATTTACCCCAAAAAATCACCCTACCATGTAGTAATGAGATGGCAGACAGAAGTGGCAGAAATATTCTGTTATTTACCTCTTTATTAAAGCCTTAACGTAAGAGATAGCAGACATATGAAAATGTCTCTGTCTCACATGGCGCTAAATATTTCTAACACTATGTTCTCATTAAACAATCATTTTGCACTAAGAATAACTTCACTAATAATTACTGCCCTCAGTACTCTGAAATGGCCAAAAAAAACCAAACAATAATCATGATTATATAATTATTGTTTATTTCTTCTGTGGTGGGGAAATAATGACTTGTGGAACAAGTGATAACATTTGTATCGCAGATGAAGAAGTCTCAGTGGTGCAGACTGTTTTGACAATCTACTGTTCAATTTCTTGGCATACTGTTAAATTTCTTGCCACGTTTCTTCATTTATTTGACAATTTAAGGCAAATTAGGAATGTGTCACGTTCAGCTGTAGCAGAAATGTGATGTAATTTAAGTATATGTAAACATGGCTCCTTTTCCATGTTATAAATCACTGTGTAATGTTCTGCTGTTAACTGAGCAACTCTAAATCCAACGTTCTTACCTTCTTCTTGCTTCTTCTTCTACTTTATTGGAGTTCATGAGTGACTATATTGGTTTGCAGGTTTACAATCTCACATTAAGTTAATATTGGGGGGTGATACAGCACACTTGTGTATATGTATGTTTTCATCCTGAACTTTATTCACTGAGCCTGAGCCTTGGCAACATTTCACACAAATGACTACTGTCAGTTGTTGAAGGTTGGACTTGTGCGTTAGATTCATCATTTTCATTGTATCTGTATCATTCACAGTGGTTTGAAGTTTGAACTAAAGCTTCTCAGGTACAAAGGTTCTGTTTACACGTCATTCACTCTGATGTTGTAGATACACTTGTTATGCACATGAAATGAAAAAATAAGAATCAAACATTAAAATCTGATTGTGTTTCAGCATTAGTAGTATCAGTGTTAGTGTTGAAGGTGATTTCCTTCAATTTAAACTCATGCAAAGTGAAACAGAAAAAACGTGTTGCTAAGTAGCAGATTTGTAAACTTGTGTGTAGATCTATAACCTCATCATTGCATGATATTTGTTATTAATTTGTATGGAGGATTTCTTATGTGATTTTGTGAGAAGGTGTCGGCCTCTTCAGATGCCTGAATTATTTTGTCATTTTCAGTTGCTATGTAGTACAAACAGGATATGTTATGACTATCAGTTGGCTATACATACATATGAGTGACATGTCTTATTTACTGATAAACTAGCCACTTTATTGAGGAGGAGACACCACTTTACTGAGTTATCCTAAGAAATTTTGTTCTGGCAGGCCAGAATGTCAAATTACTTAAATTTCAACTTCAATGTGAAATGAAACTAAAAGCAGTGATGTAATGACATGATGGTTTATGGCTATGGATTTATTGTTCCATTTAATTAAATATTTCTGTTGCTTAAATCATCCATTAAATATGAAGCAAAACTTTGATTGTGTGTTTGTCTTTTTGTCTTAACAGAACATTTAAAAGCAGAAATTCTTTAAGACAGGACTTTATTATGTATATTACAATATAACATTATATTCCACCACAAAACAGGATGCCATGAATTGTCAAATTACACTTTGAGGTTGACCCGATCATGGTACTTCAGGTATGGGTCATCAGCATACCAGTTCCTCCTTCTCCAAAAAGATGTTGTCATTTTATCAAAAAGTTTGCTCTGTGTTTTGTTACAGAATACATGCTCTCTCAGGCGCTTTCGTCTGTCAGGTTTCTTCTTCCACATTTTCTTCTTGTATCCAGCCTGTTACCAGGGAGACACAAGCTCTTTAGTTGGACTGACAATGCTGTAATTTCAAGGTGGTAAAAGGATAGGCTCACAATTTTTCAAGTGTGTCTTAAAACAACAGTTCGGTGTTCATATGAACAGAGAAGTTTTAATTGCAGTAATTTAAAAAAATCCCCTTCAAATGCGCTTTCAATCTAAACCAAAATTCAGTGGCCACAAAAATGTATTTAAAAGTTGATGTGATGCTTATTATGAGGCTTCGGCAGTCTAAGTTAGTCATTTCAAGTAGATATCTGCAACATTTAAAGGCTTTTTAGCATCAAATTCCTTCTTTGTGCTTTCTTGGACAGTTGAGCCTCAGTGGATGTATAGTAACAAAAAGAGGGACTTTGGTAGTAACATGACTGTGATGTTGAAATATATCAACTTGATTTGACCCATTTGGACAGCTGAAAGTTCATATTATAAACATTTAAATACATTTTTGCACAGAAAGAGGACTGAATTTTGGGTCTCATCACTTACATTGTATGTGAAGGGATCTTCTAATGGTCTGTTAGGACAGGAGGAACAAGTACAGCAAGAAAAACACGATTCATTTGGGCACCTGGCTGTTATTTTAAGACAGACTTGAAAAATTGTGAAGCCTCCCTTTAAGAAAACAAACTGATTTTTGGCAGTTCACAGTAAAAGATTTGTACCTTGCGTCTGAGCCAAAGGCCACAGTGCAGCCTCATGAACCTCTCTGTCACAGATTTCACACTCTTCCTCTTCCCCTTCTTCAGACTGTAGTACGTCAGATTTCTGCTGGGCTGCAGAGTCAGAGAGGGAGTAAGAGACGACACCCTGCAAAAACACAAAACACAAAGAAGCACAATCAGAAAAAGCACAACTCTTATTTAAGGAATATTTCATTTAAAACGCCACTTAGCATCAGTCATAGGAAGAAAGCACTTCCTTACTCTCCTCTGGTTGCATGTAGCCATGTACATAGGTCTGGTTTTATTTGGCTATGTTATATCTGTCTCTGATAGCCCAAGATGTAATATGTGGTGCTCACAGCAATTAAAAAATGACATTTAGAGAAATTCTATAGCAACACATTTTTCCAGAGACAATGTCCTGGTTACTCAGGATGATCCACAGGCTCTGCTGAAAATAGTTTTCAATGGAAACAGAATAACAAGGGGCCAAACCAAACCACTACCGTAGCCCAAAACGGACAAACCAAACACTAGCTCTAAGAGAGGGCCTTTCACAATTTCACCGCAGGTTCTTCTACTGACTTGGGAGGGGGAAGAGGGTTATTCTGTTGGTTGCAATCTTCAACCTCACCATTAGATGCCTACACAATGGTAGGATTTCCTTCTTCTTACCTCATCAACCCTTCCCTTTCAAGTGTGGAGGAGAAGCTACGGTGGCCCTCTCTCTAGAGTGGTAGTTTGTCCGTTCTGGGACATTGTAGAGTGGAAGAGGACCCGCACCCCCTTTAGATATAAAGGGCTCACTCTAGGGTAATAAAAACACACTGATTCTTATTTTCAGGTGATTATACACTAATTAACCAATATTATGATCCATTTCTGCCAATAGAGCTCCCTAAATCTTACATGCTGGTCCTTGAACCAGCTAACTTGAGCGTTGGTTTTTGATATTTAACAAACAACTTTGTACTAGAGACCGACCAATACTGGATTTTTGGGGCTGATGCCGATATTCGAAAGTAAAAAATTTCCAATATTGATTTATTGGCTGATTTATACAGTATATATAAATACAATTTTTTTTATCAACACTTGTGATAAAGATATGTAATGGAGGCATGCCATTTACAGTTTAAAAGTAAATGCTGTAATGAAACAGTAAACTTCACTGGGAATTTAATCATCATAAATTGATCAGATATACATAAAATGCTGTCTATGTAATATATATATATACTTTGTACTACAGCAATTTAAGGCGACCAGCTTATTATCAGGTTATTATAATATCATATTGGCATGATGGAAGTGTGAATATCCGCAGCAAGTGTGAACATCACCCTCCCTCTGGTGTGTACCGTTGCAGGATGTTGTAGCGGGGTGTCTGACACACTACAGCCCGCAGAGGAGTGCGGACTGCGGCCGCAGCAAAGCTGTAGAGAGGCTGCGGCTGGACGAGACTGGAGAACTGACATATCTTTGGTGTCCTGGCGCATATGGACACAGACAGCGGCCTCAGCAGCCCTGAGACACACAAGGACAAACATGAAAACATGTTAACAGCAGCAACAGAAAATCACACCTACTCAAGCCTCACGTGCTGCCGACAAGAAGATAAAATAAGAATAAATAATATGTCGACAAACCAAAGTTACACAGCGTGGTTAACACTATACATATTATCATACTTAAAATCGCAAATGAAAAGGTATGCATATCAAATTGTAGATACATACCGGACACCCTCCTCGCCAGGGCGGCAGCCATGTTTCTTCCTCAATGTCGGCGGCAGTACGGGTTCCTGGATAGGACAAATCTCTTTTTTGCAGCGTCCAACGAAAATGCTGTACAGTACATCAGCACCATCTAGCTACCTTTAAAGGATAGTTTCACAAAAGTATCAAGCATGTCGTCTGGTGTCTTTATGGACACTGAAAGAAGATTTCTCTTTAGTTCACACTGGCTGGTAAAATCTTCCCTTCTAATAGCAGACTGCTCGACCACATTTCAGAGGGAAATGCTGCACTTTTTGGGGCTGTTTTCCATCTAAAATTTCTTTCAAAATAAAAATATGGTGCATTTGTATGGACCTTGGTTAAACAACCCCATAGCATATGAAACACCTCAAATTAGCTCTGCCCTGCAGCTGCAAGATTTTAATGTTTTTGTAATGTATACATTATTTAATTTCTTACAAAAATGCATCAATAATAATAATAATAATCCACCTATGAAATATATGCAGTAATACAACATTCTGAAATTGGCCATTCCAGATAATCAGTAGCTTACCTTTACATTTTGTACTTTAAGTAGGCCTGTATGTTGCTGCAAATACTTACTGTACTTTAACATGTATAAAATTTTTCAATGCAGGAATTGTATTTCTAATGCTGTGTTACTACATTGAGGTTTAATTATTTTTACTTAAGTATCTAAGAAACCTTTTTTTTAAAACCACTGCAATATGGTAATGAAGTGCATGGTGCAACTTTCAAGCTGACATTCTTGTATGCAACTTTCAGCCATATCAGTGTCTTTCTACTCCATGGTCGTCACATGTTTAACTGATCCGGAGATCTGTCATTTGTCACAGCCTCATGTTGGATGTTTGTGTATAATGTGGAAATAATTTCTCGGTGCTGTGACTGAATTTTGGGTCCCATCACTTACATTGTAAGTGCATTATGAAGGGATCTTCTAATAGTCTGTTAGAACCATAGACTGTGTAAAAATAAAGACGGGGGGGTATATGGGGATTGACTCTCTTTTGCGGTCAGCTTTAAGTGGCCATTTGAAGAACTGCAGTTTTTGGCACTTTACGTCGGCTTCATTTTTCAGCCCCAGAGGCTGCCACTTGGTTTAAACAGGAGGAACAATTACAGGAAGAAAAAGTTGATTCAATGTTCAATCAAGCACCTGACTGTTATTTTAAGACAGACTTGAAAAATTGGGAACCCACCCTTTAAGAAAACAAACAGTAAAAGATTTGTACCTTACCTCTCTGTCACAGATTTCAAACTCTTCCTCTTCCCCTTCTTCAGACTGTAGTATGTCAGATTTCTGCTGGGCTGCAGAGTCAGAGAGGGAGTAAGAGCGTTTAAGAGTTTAACTGATCTGGTGATCTGTCATTCGTCACAGCCTCATGTTGGATGTTTGTGTATAATGTGGAAAGAATTTTTCAGTGCTGTGACCGACCAACCACAGACTAACAGTATTGTTAGACATTCTTTTTCTTTAGTTTTATAAACCTTCTTACAATAAATAGACCTACTTGTCCCCGATATTTTGAAAGTGAGAGAGAGAGAGATTCTGAGAGCGGCTGTGCCAAAATGAGCTCTTAACTGTACTTCAACTTTTAGATGAAGGAACTGAAACAAATCACAGAAATAAATGATAAACAGGTGCCTAAAAGTACATATAGGATTCTGGCACAAGGACCAGGTCTCTAAACCTCAAGATTTTGAAGAAAATGTCCCAGTAAATTAGCCATGCATTGTATCAGGGTTTCTGATCTGCACTGTAAAAAAAACAAACAACAAACAACTGTAACACGAAGAAGTAAAAAGTCTGGCAGCCAAGTTTCCAGACATAAGAAATTACAGTAATTAACTATAACACACAATTACATGTAATAAACTGTAAAAATACAGAGCAAGATTTACAGCCAAAATGAAGTAGGTTGAAGTATATTATTGTTGATAATTATGCATAACTCCAGGAAAACAAACATATTATGTCAAAATACATGAAAAACAATGACATCTCAGGTTCATTTCTGTAAATGTATGGATTTATTTATTATGTCATTTCTGGAAAAACCCAGTCTATTAACGGTAATCTCCTAATAAAGTTTTTTTCCAATAAATAAGAATGACTGCAAAAAAAAACCCATAAAGGTCATTGGACAGTGGAATAACAATCACTGTAAATGTAGGCTATTTAGTAGTTAGTTTATGACATTGTCCTATCTACCTACAGTGATTTCCTGGAGGATTATGGTTTCTCCAAGTTAAAAAAAAAAAAAAAAAAAAGACACAATGTATAAATACAGAATGTGTGCTTTCAATAAAATTGAATTTCTTCATATGTACAGTAGTGGTTAATAATTTTAGAGGATTGAAATGTTAAAAAATGTTTAACTGTATAGTGGAAAGTAAACATTGTGTCAAAACACGTTAACAATAGCTATATTTAAACAAACTGCTGTAAACTTATTATGTATTATGCAGTTCTGTTATGGAATTTCCCATTATATCTACAGTGACTCCATATTAAAATACACACTCCCAAGATCACACACTCCAGATCAGTGGGTGGCGGTAATGCACCCCACAGTTATTTGCCACCTGAAAAAAAACCAAGAAGAGGAAGAAGAAAAAACTAAGAATAAGAATAAGAATAGCCACCTTTCTGTCTATGATAGCCACACAGTCTATATATAGTGCTTATACTTATATAAAGCCATCAGGGTCTGGCCTATAAATCTGAGGCACTTGAAAGAAATGATTATTGAATGAAGTCATTCAGAAATCACGCTCATCATTATCATTTATTTTTCTTTAAACATACAAATATGACCTTAAAAAAGCAGGTGAAAAACATTAAGCCAACGTATCAATGAAACTACAGACAACACATTGTATTGTATTTAAATGCATTAAAAAACACCAGGAACAAGGCACAGTTCACGCTTCTCTGTAACTGAGGAACTACACGAGTAAATGAAGGCACCCACAAGTCTACCAATGCATGTGTGCAAAGTAAATTAATTACCTCAGTAAAAAAGTGCTTTTCATAAGGGAGATAGTTTCCCACCGAGCTGTAGCACGCATCTCGTTTTCACCGCTCCAGCATACTTCTCATAATCCAGTAACCTAGTTTAGAAGAGGAAAGTATGTAGCTCTGAGTAGAACAACTGTAAATTAAAAAAAAAGGAACTACAAGAATTCACAAAAGAGCCAACCTCTGTCTCTCAATAATATATTCAAATGTGTCACTTAGAAAAGCTGGTTGATTACCAAAGTACTCTCAAGGCACTAAAATAGCAGTCCAGGATTTTACCATCAGTCTTCCTCTATCAGTTCTTTTGTCTTCAGTTGAGAGGCATGAGGAAAAAAAAGACTTGAGTAGGTTTTGTCCTTCTGAGCACTTAGGAAAGCTTGGCAGACGTCCTTTTGTTCACCAGCCAGCATATACAGGTTCTGCATCACAGGGAATCCCATAGTATCGACCTTGAGGTCGTTCTTTGCGTAATAACGGAGCTCGGGCGACAGTCAGCTCTCCATCAGTGTCCTTCCGTTGACGTAGTACCATTAAGATGATGAAGAGTAAAGCCACTGCAAAAGAGAGAGGGTCTGTTGTAAGGCTTATTAGAGAATGACAAAGAGTGCACTGATATCCTTATGACCCTTATTTTATTTCATTATGTCCAGTTTGTTTGTCATGTGGACAATAATCCAAAATACTTTCAGTGTGCAAAAAGAATAGTGTAACTCTCTGCTTGAGGCCAAATGAAAAAAGTTATATGGGCAGCATTTTATGTACATTTGATTCTTTTTTCAAATCAAGTTTAACAGGTATATATGCATGTTTTTTGTTCATACCTCCATTTCATCTTTATCACACGTGTTTGATAACCACATTTGAGGGATCATTGCAGAAAATGTGTATTTCTGTATATATTCTATATATATAAGATATCAGTATCAGCATCAACCCAAAAAATCTAGTTTTAATGCACCAATTTTAATGCAAGGGTGAAAAGTTCCACTGTATACAAGCTGTGTTTCATTGAACCATAGAAAACAGGCGTACCTAATGGGAGCTATGAGCCATTACCGTATCAAACACTAGTTATTAATACTTAAAAGACATTGTTTTGTGTGTAATCAGATTATAGAAATGTTGGACATTGCAGTTTGAAGCTAATTTTAAAGGCAATCAGTTGGAAAAGTATATGTCCCATGTCTTATCATGGTGTTAAGTAAAGGCAAGATGCATTATTATAGAAGCTCTGAAAAATCTGAAAATCATACTGGATAATTAAAACTGTGACATGGTTAAAAGAATTATGAGTGATAAACATTGTATTGGAATACTCCTTTATCTGTGTTAAAAACATGTAGTATTTTTGTACTTGTTTCAGCATTGTCACTCACCCCCTCCTCCAATGACTAACAGAGCAATAGTGACAGGAGCCAGTTCACAAGTGTCTCCTGATTTGCGGAAGAAAGTCTCCATGCAGTAGCTTGGAGCCAAGCTTCCCTCTGGACAGAAAGCATCACTGGGACACTGAATGGGGTTCACATCTGGACTCTGAAAACAGAATATACTCTTTCACTAAACGTATTATGTATTTTTTCTGGTTCATTTTCACAATCTCGTATCATGTAGCATGCGGGGGGCTTCAGTACTCACAGGACAGTAGTGATTCTCTGGGCAGACATCACAGCTTTCCTGACCCCAGTGGATCTGGTAGGAGCCACTGCCGCAGATCTGACACAAAGTCTGATGGGAAGCCTTGTGCATGCCTGTCCAAAACCAGATATCACCTGGATCACCTCTTTTTCTAATACGAGCTGCAGTTCTCATTAACATGACTAATTAGAGGCATGTAGCTTCAAGTTTACCTGGCCGACATGGTGTGCAGGATTTAGCAGCAGACTTTAGAGCTTCTGATCCTCCAGGACACATCTGGCACTGGGTACAACTAGACGAGCTGTCAGAGAATAAGACACTTGTTTTTGACTGTAAATGACAAATTACTATGAGTTTTATGACTGCGATAACTCAGCTTGGTGTTAACAGACATGCAGTGCAGTACATGTCTTGTTGTTTCAGATGGGTGCAGTTTAGGTGGATGGGTGACTTAGTTGAAGTAAGGGTCAAATATGATGACCCAGGATCATGTACAACGCCTTTTCTATCAGTGAACACAAGCTTTGGAGCTGTGGAAATTGTTGCTTCTCGTGGCAGCAACCCAAGAACTTGCTGATGGACACAAGCCGTGCAGGAAACAGGCTTTTCGGGCCTTGGCAAGACCATGTGACTCTTCCCCTCATCGAATTGGTGCTGCCAGAACAGAAGGACGACAGTTTCTGTGGCCAGAACACCTGCAGCTTTTGTTGGCATGGAAGTAAAACTCAGTTGTGGGAGACCATGAAGAAGAGTTTTTGCTGGTTTCAAAAACATTATGAAACTGTTGTGGTGAACAGCTTCCATCCCTCACCCACAAGTCATGAGTTTTGAATCACATCACATATACAAGATGCTTAAATCAGTTTCTTTTACATGGTGTACGAGCTTTGATATGTAGAAGGAGCTCCAGTTAACTGCTGCTTCTTCACTTCGTCAGTTCAACCAAGACACCACATGCACCATCTTACATTTCCAAGACCAGTTTGACTGTATAAGCAGTATTAATATCCACCAAGACATGATCATACTTGCCACTTGAATTTTCATGCTAACTGCTGAATAATCAAGGTGGTAACTACGGAGCTGGTTGTATGTGTGTGAATGTGTGTGTGTGTGTGTGTGTGTGTGTGTGTGTGTGTGTGTGTGTGTGTGTGTGTGTGTGTGTGGGTGCGTCTATGCTGGCACGCAGAATGGAGACATGAGATAGAAACATGTGATGTTCTATCTGGTTGTTACATGAGTGATTTTCCAAACACAGAGATAGTCATGAAAGTTCCTCACTGATTTATGAATCCTAGTTACAAACAGCAACAAAAACAAACAGGAATAGACACAAATAGACACCAAAAACCCGGTGACATTTAAGTGCGACTTACTTGCAAAAGCTCCCTAGTGTACATGGTGAACATGTAGTAGAACTCTGCTGTGATGAAAAGAAACCTGCAACACAGACAGAAAGAAAGAAAGTAACAGCTGTGAGTCTTGTTTTCTCTCTAATTTTAGATGATCTGAAAATTAATTCAGGTCATTCCATAATTACAACTACATAAGTAGATAATGAGTTCATCAGCAATTGGAGAAATATGTATTTAGTGAATAATTGTTTTGAACAGTTGGTTATCAGAGGTCAGATAGATTGCTAACATACAACAATGTGCAGCAACACACTAACCCTAGAAGGAATTTAAAGAATTAAGTCTAATTTGTGACTACAAGCCAACAGCCGATTTGGTCTGAATTAAATTGACTAGTTACTGAGTTACAACACTACTACTTCTTTTTGAATGATTTTTGTTTACTAGCTAAATAAACGCACCTGGGGAACAACTCGTGCAACTGTCTCTACCAGTGTTATTGTTGGAGGATCCAGGAGGGCAGGGGTGACATAATGGACTTCCAGTGAAACTGTACAGTAGTGTGAAATATACAAGAAATTGATTAACTATTTTAGAATGCATTGCATTTTAAAAGAAAGTATGTTGGCAAAACCGCATCCTTACTTTGTGTAGAAGCCACGGTCACAAGGTAGACATTGCTGCTGTCCAGCCATCGACTGATAAAAGCCTCTGTTGCAAGGCAGGCAGGCTCCGGGAAATAGGCACAGCCCGGGGTCGGAGCAGCACGTACACAGCAGGGTGTCTGGGGAAAGACAGAGGACCATTTCTAAGCTTTGACTTTGATGTCTGTTATTACATTTTTAACCACTGTAGAAAGAAATCCTAAGACATTTTCTTTGCAGACAGTATGCAAGAAAGAGTTAAGATCTTAAACATTAAAAAAAATCTCTGTGATGAACTATCATACGAAAAAAAAGAATTTGTGGTTTCATGTCAGATGACATCATCACTGACTCACTGTTGTCCCACTGAGATCCTGGTGCGCAGGGCTCACAAGTAGAAGTATTGAATGCAAAGCAGCCTGGGGTTGTGCTGCTGAGAATCACAGGAGTTACAGTCAGCTCAGTCACGTTCTCCATGAGAGTGGTGTCCACTATGGCAGGCGTAAGTGTCGTCTGGCTCACCACCATGCCTGGAAGAAAACAAATATAAAACACAACTATTTCATTTGCCTTAAATGCTTCATGTAAGTAAATTATTGATTTGACCGTCAGACGACCTCTTGAAACATTCATGCAATCTCTCTGCGGTGTTTGCAGTGTGTTGTCTCAAATGTTTTTACACAACATTGGAAGCACAAAAGACAAATCCTATGAAACATTAACTGGGTCAGCATATGTCATTTGCTTTGGGGGCCCCTTTCCACATCTTAACCCTCAATAATTGCTTACCTTTACAGTATCAGTTCAACATCTATGTGGCTTAATCATAAGCCTTTGCCATTTTTCTGTGTCTTTTGTTCACTCAGTCACTCTGAAATGTTGTGTTTGAGGTGTGTTTGCTCATATTTTCACACACTGAACTGTGCAGAAAGGGGAATGAATGCATAAAAATACATATCAACAAAGTAGATCTTCCTCTGACAAGGATCCAGACTTGTAAACAACAAAACAGAAAGCTTTGTGGTTTCCTGTTTGGTCTATGTCACCTGCTAGCCCTGTATGTTTTATTTCATATAGAAGAAGAAGAATGTATAACTTCTTTATTAAGCTATAGTGGTGTCACCGTGATATATCTTAAGCACATGGTTCAACATCGCCAGTGAGAGTAGTGGTGGCAACAGGTATAAGCACATCTGCAAAACAGAGCCCATATTGTGGTAGTAATCACATTAGCCATGTGCCTAAGTGCTTTCTTGAATAGGAGCCATCTTCCTCATGAAATGTAATTATTCAGAAAGGGGGTCATGTGATTCTTCTGGTCCAGTCTCAGCTGGGTTGGCAACATTTCTCTCTCAAACTCTCAGACTGTGTTAAACTGTAAAAGAACCGCTGTAATGCTGAAGTTTGGAAGGTTATGATATAAAATGATCCCTATTAAGAGAGATTAAAGTGGCGCAAGCACAGCAAGATACAGTGAACTAAAATAAGGTTAATACTATTATCAAGTTCCACAGAAACACAATAAGTCACTTTTATAGTGACTTTCAAGATTAAAGTTTGTTATGAAGTTTGGGTTTGATTGTAAAACCAAGAGAAATCTGAGAAAAAGAGCTTCTCAACAACAATGAACCTAACTACGAGGAACACAACTTGTCTACCTAAACTTTATGAAGCATCTTAATACACAAATCTCCAAATGTAATTATTGTTCATGCATGATATTTATTCCACTCAAAATCATCTCCTAATGTGCAAATGCAGCGTCCATTACACAGGAAAACTCTATAATAAGCTTATTGTTCTTGCTTGAGGTTATTCCAGTTGAGACTGTGAACCTCAACATTGAATTAATATTAGGGTATTCCATGTTATGTGTTGTAATAGCTCTATAATAAACAGGTATATTGCACATTCGTAACATTTTGTAATATTACAGTATTTTTTTCCATAATGACGCAAGATTATAAATCTTACCTAAAAAGCAAGCGGCGGCTATTGCAGGCAGAAGTCTGCGACAGTCCATCCTCCAGATATTATTGACAACTACCTCCAAACAATGCTGAGCTACAGCATCTCGTCCCCGTCAAGTGGTCGAGCAACCTTTGTTTTCACAAAGGACGTCAGTGAAGCTCGCTCACTGTGGGATCAGTCCTCTCATCAGTGTCATATGACAAAATACACATCATGTGATTTTGCTTTAGAGGCGAAAAACTGAGCAAACTGGGCTGAATTAAAGGCAGGTCTCTTGTAGTTGCAGGGGACAGCCAGCAGGGGCGCTGTTGCTTCTTGTATAAATACTGTAAGTATTTGGTATATGGATGGTTACTGTACATGGATCTATTTTTTCAACGGTATTTCCAAACAGATGGCACTGCTTCGACCTCATGATACTCTGAGTAATGATGATTGTTTGTATGTACAGTAACTTGCGACTGCATTTACAGAAGTAACACTAACATTGTTGTTTTAGGGAAGTGAAATTAACTCATGGGTCATAAGTTGAAGGAGCTTATTGTAATGCTGCACACACAAAAACACACACACACACACACATAAACAGGCAGGTCGAATCTACATGGGGTGGTGGTGAAAATGTTATGCTCTTTAGTAGATTTTCTGCAAAAAACCCCTTAAATTAACATAGGCTATGTACTTTTTTATTTAAAATGTAATAGTTCACTTATTGTCTGATGAAAACCAACCACAGTGTGGAGCCTTATGTGACGCAGGATTAACCAAAAGTCAAAGATCTCTGTGTGCACAGTTACATTCAGGTCTATTACCACTTGCTCTACAAACAGGCATTTTTCTATGTGTTTCATGAGAGACTAAAGATCAAGTCTATTTTATGTTTTTATATTTTGGTGTCTTGTAAGCCATGCAAGCTGGGCCCTTGTATGTTCATCATAGACTAACTAATTAACTAGACACACACGATTTCTTTCGGGAGTCCTGCTGGGTTTGTGGTTATCATGGCGCTGTCCGTCTTCGAATCATTTTTCCCACACACTTGTTGATACAATATGCTAACAAATGAGCACTTGCCCAGACAGTCAAAAATGAATAAAATAGTCAATCATGAGATTTCATTTTCTTGAAAACATTTTTTAAATTTCATTCTGATGAGATAACACTACTGTCAGGTAGAAACTTCCTAACTCCATATTTTGTTTTGGACATATTAGGTTTCTGACAGCAATCAGAATTTTCAACATCAAGAGCAAAAGTCAAGCCCTGTGTCATTTTGCTGCCCAACAATAAAGAAAAGGGTGCATTGCACTTTTTTCCCCCCATCATTGAGGTCCCCTTTCTACTCAAGGGCCCCTGGGCACTTGCCCAGATTGGTAGTATGGTAGATCCAGTCATGCAAACATCAGAGCAACAGTTGGATGGTCTCACTGTGCATGAAATAAAACAGTGGCAGCCAATTTTACACAGCTTTAATGGTAAATGTGTCATATTCAGAATGTAACACATGATGATTAATCACACACAGCTCTTACAGCTCATCGCTAACAAACTGTCTGATCTAAAAATAATCCATTGCACCATTTTGTATATGTTTACGTCTTGAGTGTTTCTCTCTGAGAAACAACATAAGGAGCCTCCTTCTGGATATAACGCTCTAAGCTCAGCTCCAAGTCCTCCCAGCTTTTCTCCTTTGAGCTTTCCTGTCGAAACAAGAAACACAGAGATGAGTGAGGAAAAAGATTATTTACTGCGACTACCGTGAAGAATCTCTACAGTAACAAAAACAGACAAAGCTTACAAGTCCCTCACTGAAAGGACACTGTTTTTCTTTGTTGCGGATTTCATGCTCACTTTGTTGTGTGTCCCTGTGTGTCTGACTGTGTGAGCTGCTGCCTGCTCAGCGGTTTTGGCCTTGTTGCTTTCAATTTGCTTCAGTCTTTGGCGCTCTTGCTGTTTCTCTTGGAGCTTTTTCTGCAGAACCAAAACTCTCTCGTCCTGAGGTACGGCCTGCCGGAAACCCAGCGTGGCTTTCCTCTTCTCTTTCCTGTAACGTGCCAAAACTATCACCAATGTGTGTGATATTTGTGTGTTCGTACATTTGTCTGCGCTTGTGTGTGTTGATACGTCTACTTATTTTTCTTAGACCCAACATTTGCCTGACCTGATGGTAGAGGCCTGTGCCAGCGCTCTCCTGTGGATGTTGTCCAGCTGCTCCAGCAGCAGCTGCTTCTTGCTCTCCCGCTCCTCCAGGATGCACTCCCGTTTCTCCTGCTGCTCTGTTTGCTGTGCCTCCTTCAGAAGGCCCAGCCGCTCCCTTGTCTCGGCCACAGACATCTCTCCCAGCAGCCCATGGCCTGCAATCTGGCATGGGACACAAAAAGGTGACACAGAGATGAAAGTGTGTGAGATGTAAGAATGCCAGCGGTCCTTTTCTTTCACTTACCTCTGTGTTGTCAAAATTCTTAACTCTAATGTGAGGAAGTGATTCGATGGCGCGGATTTCACTAATGATTTCAAATTTTCTGCTGAGCTCTGCCTGTGCCTCATCCAGGGCTTGACCAAGGAGCTCTCGACTTTCCTCTGAGACTTCTTTCACTGCGAGGATGGCATAAAATAATTTAGAATGAAAAGAAAAATCATGACAAAATGATCATTGCATCACATTTCATGTTAAAAATCACTCTCTCCAGACATCTTTTAGGATGTATATAAAATGTTGTACTTATAATAATTTGTGTCCGATACAGTTTTCCGCCAAAAAAGTTAAAATATCTTGTTCAAATCCTGACAATTACATCTGTATCTTCTCCCTCATTCAAAATCACAGAATCTATGAATATCCAACTATATATATTTTTTTAAGTTTAACTGCTGGACACAAGATGTTTCCCACTTCACTCTAAAGTCCACTTTTAGGTTTCAAGTTTCCACATCATGCTTGTGTACGTTCAATATTGGAAAATTGATTGGCTGCAAAAGTTGTGATGTCACCAATCCTGTTTATAGGCTCTGCCACTTGAAATCAGATTTTCAGTGAACGCAGAGAAACTCTCCTCTTTCAGCAGATGAAAATGAAAACAGCCTTCAAGTATCAAACTCTACACATCCATCATTCTGCACAGTGAAGCATTCATCTGTACGAATAAGGGGTGGAGTGGAAGGGGACTTGAGGGGGCTCACCAATTCTTTGCTTTAATTTCTGCAGCTTCTCTTTAGCTGATTTTGAGTTCTTGTGGCCCTCTGCCACTTGTTGCACCAAGTCTTTCATTCCTTTTTCGTCCTGCAGCCTTTTCTCCGCATATCTCCGCATCAGCTGAGCTGTCTTTACAAGACACAACAAAGAAACCGTGAAAAAGACATTTTTCACACATAACTATCAATCCCTTTAAAATGACATCTTAAAGCATGTTTTTGTCTAATTACTCTCCTCGTTACACACTTTAAAGTGCTGTGTAATCCTCTGTAAATGCCTTTACCCACCTCTTCTTTCTTGAGCTGAGCAGTCTTCTGATTGCGTTCCATTATTCGTGTGCGGGCCATTGCTGCCTCCTCATAACTGATTTGTCCTTCTAGATGCCTGCGCTCAATCTTTGCCAACTCCTCCTGAAGATCCCTTTCTCGCATCTCTTTCTGCCACTGTAGGAAAGAGGAGGGCTCACGTGCCCCCTGCACCAGATGCTCTATTCTGTGTCAACACACACATGACGACACAGAAAATACTTTGATCTTGAGATCAAGATCTTTACATATATGCAACATCACAATGAGACAATTCAGTCTAAATGAATTGTAAAGTCCGTCAGAGGAACAAGTGTCTAACTCTTTTAACAGTTTGTTTCATGCTGAGATTCATATTAACAGGTAAATGCTGTGCTGTACCTCTGCAGCTCCTCCTCCACCTGACGGTCGTGTAGCGCCTCTTGCCTCAGGATGGCGGCACTATTGAGCTTGACGGGCCAGCTGTTATTCTAACAGGATCAGAAAAATCATCATCACTTCAGTCAATACATCTTATTAATATAATGAAGACTGATCCATTCGAGCAGGTGAAATAATCTAATCTCACTTTATTATTGGAGGGATGTCCAGAGGAATGAACCGAACTGAACTTGAGCTCTGAATTCAAGTCTTTCTCGATCCGGGACATCACTTTCTGCATTAAACGATGGTTCAGCAGAAATGTACATGGTCAGTCAAATTTACATCAATATCTTGTTTTTTATTTTATTATATAAGTTTAAATATAAATACCATTATTTTTTAAAGATAAGAAAAATTGCCCCTACCTTTGTGTTTTCAGACTTATGTGGATTTGCACATCTGAACTGTTTCATATTTGCTTCATACAGCAGTTCCTTCAATGAGGAACAGATAGGATGTCAGGCAGTGTTAAATATTCATTATTTATGTATAAGGTCAAAAATAATTAACAATACAGTGGCTTAGAAATATAAAAATACATTGTCCAGTGTTTTAATGTACAAAAAAGTCATATTAATTCCAGTGTTTAACTCTTGGTTGTGCCGTCAAACTTATTTTTTACCTCAGTCTTTTGATGGTTCCTTTGTTTGATCTCCTCTATTATCTGCATCTCTTTTGGAGTCCTGTAGGTGCTATTTGGTACCTACAAAACAAGTTATATGAGCTTTACATCCATCTATACACAGCTTAATAACCTGTCTATATGTTCTTAAAGGATATACTGTATCTGTGGATAGAACTGTAAATGGCTAACCAGTTTGTGTTTCTCCTGCTGTGGGATGAGCTCAGGTATGGGCAGAGCTCGTGGTTTAGGTTTGGTTAGAGAGAACTCCTGGGGCTCAGTGGTTTTGATTGGAGCTTTCTTGATCTGACTCCCACAAAACATTTTGACAGCAAGCTGGTCCAAGAGATTATCAATCTCAGGGCGCCACCTGAAGGACAAATGTGATAGATATAATCATTCATGTCTTGCATTAAAAACAACTATTAATGCCTAAAAATATGCTCAAGGGACTGCTTTTTTCACCTTAGCAGAGGGCCAACCCAGTGTTTCTCCACGTAGGCAGCATCGTAGATATTATTCCACTTTTCTTGTATCCATGTGGTGAGGTTTGTGAAGAAGAAACTCAGGAACTACAAACAAGCACAGCACACACTAACATACTGCACACCATACTGTAGATTTTCATTGCTGTTTCAAATCACAAATGGACTTTCTTACTGTGTGCATTTTCTTGATGTCCAGAGATTTGACAATGTTGCTAAAACTCTGAAGTCCAAGGTCATCAAGGACAAATGTGGCGAGGTAACAGATAACTGAAAACAATATTATAAATGTAAATATCATGTTAGGCCTATATTCAGACTGAGCTAAAAACAATCTAATTGTTTCAGGTAATTAACTTACTGGCAAACTGGCTGCGATCACCTCTGGATAAACATTTCCCATTCTGGCTGTAGAAGGCATTGATGACCACATCCAACAAATGTTTGTACTCAACACATCCAGAAACAACATCAAGTATGAACTTCTTATGTTGGGTGTCCATGTGCTGCAACAAATAACAACATTTTAAGGTCGATATGGTAAACCTGCCTCATCTGGACACTGATCTGAGACCATCTGTGGTGTATTCCAATCAACTATACTACACCGTCTACTGTACCTGCAGATCCTTTGAAGCATCTTCCATGAAATCATCCAAACACTGTCTGCCTGCACTGAACTTATCGAGCAGCACGGTGGCCTCCTTGACAAGTGATCCATAGCTTGATGCCATTTTATATCGACCTGCAGAAAGCTGGTGGAGATTGATGACTGTTGTGAAAAAGATCTCAGCTATAGCAGAAAGGCCCACAATTCATATTAACAATATTGTCAAAAAAGTGTTCTACCTGAAAGAGATCCAGGTGGTTTCTACAACAACAACAAAAGTTGATTTAGAAAGTCATTTTTCTCAAGAAAATCCACAGAGCGGCTAGTTTTCAGCTCGAACCGTTGCCATGTTCATTCGTTGCTTAGCAACACACTGGTGTAAACAGAAACGTGTCCCAGTTTGAACGCCTAAAGTTAAATGAGCAGTAGTTTACAAATAGAGAGAATGGGTTTTATTAAATTACTTAAAAGATTTGTTTACACTTTCTGACAGTTTAATTCATTATATGAAACCATTAATGATTTTTAACCATCGGAGAGAGATTAACAGTGTGTCATCGTGTCATTCTGATCTTTTGTTGGCAGCCATAACAAAAATTATGACGTAGCATTTCGTGACGTCTGTGCAAACCGTGCGCTGCCTTCACGTGCTGTTGGAAATATGGATATACACACAAAATTAACCACCGACGTGATACATAGTTTACAACAGGGGGGAAAAATAATTATCATCAGGCAGTAGGCCTCAATTTGATTCAGTTCGCAGGAAAAAGTAACTAACATCACGGTTTTGAAGGGGTTAGTAGTGAAAAGCTGATTACTGACAAAATCACATGCAAACTGGGGTTTTAGAGTAGTCTCACAATGCATCAACTGATTTCCTGCCTTAATCTGATTAACATAATCAGATTTTTTGTGAACATGTAAACAAAGTCATTGGTTTGGCATTGTGTTATCACAAATTATTTTTGAAATAGGCAATATATTTTAAGAAACAGCTTGTGGCGTGGAAACTTCAGCTCTTCAATACACTCTACTGAACTTTTCAGTAGTGTCTAAGTAGGAAACATCTTGTGTCCAATAACTAATTTGAAATTAAAGATAAGCGCAACTGAATTTTTTCTATTGTCTTTTTTCTCTTTCAACTTTGTTTGGAACAAGGGTGTTGTACAGTTGTACCTGTCATACAGCATGGCACCCCCTTTCACAAAAGAAACAAAAAACCAGAAAACAACATCACAAAACAACAAAAGTGGTATATTCCTATTTATACCTGTATATATGAGCACATATCCTTAAAGCCCAATATATCTTGTGCACCTCATTTATTATTACTCTTTTGCCCCACTGTTAGTGTTACTGTTTTTATATGTATATATTGCACATACAGTAACTATTCAGTAGTTACTATATCTATCTATCTATCTATCTATCTACTGTATTTGTACATTTTAACTTGTTGATACCCATCTACACGTCACCGCCTCTTCATTAGGTACACCTGTGCAATTCAATTCAATACAACAGCTTTTCCATAAATTCTACTGTTTTCAAGTTTATACATTTTCAGTTTTTGTTAACATTGTCAAAAAGGTGATAATTCTACTTTATGTTTATTACTGAGGTCGTACTAAGTGGTGGTGGCATACTGGGGTGTATTATTGACTGGTGTTCCTAATATTATGTCCCCCTCATGCATGTCAATGGCGTGGACAAAATATCAGGAACACCATTCAATATAATGCACCCTAATACACCACCATCACCCACTATGACCTCAATAATAAACACAAAGCAGAATTATCACCTTTTTGACAATGTCAACAAAAACTGAAAATGTATAAACTTCTTAAATGTAGAATTTATAGCAGGGCTGTTGTATTGGATTGAATTAGATTGCAAAGGTGGACCTGATAAAGAGGCCAGTGAGTGTATATGCCTGTATGTACAAACAAAAAGGGAAATAGATTAGTAATATATTACACTTCCAGAGTCGGTTTTGTTGTTATTTCCGAGATGGAACAGTGGGTGCACGGTGTGTGTGAGCAGCACTTGAAGGCATCACTTCCTGGGAAAGTGGGAGGTGATGTTGTCAACGTGACTGTCATCCAGTAACGCTGGATCGGCGAAGAGCAGTACAGTCGTCTGTGCTCCGCTCGTCTGTATTGTCGGGACTTGGAAAGTGGCCGGGCGGGGGAGACAGGCAGCCAACGTCGGGCTTCAGGAAAGATGGAAATAAGTCGTTGTTTTCGTGTATCTCTTTCGTACGCGCTCACAGCCGTTTTGTAAACTTACCGTAGATTGTGTTTTGTACATTTTATCCGTTTTTGAAACCTTCATCTACGCTAGCTAGCTTAGCAGCCCGCCGCTGATACTGTCAGACTCTCAGGTACAGGAGAGGAGAGGAGGGGTCGGTGTGACAAAGGAAGGTGGCGAGGTAACGATGAACCGCTTTCGAAAGTGGCTGTACAAGCCCAAGGTAAGTTATCTCGGATTCACCCGCTGTGTCAACCCTGCAGTCAGTCATTATTTTAAATGTAATAGCTTTCGAGATAGCTAGCGGAGCTCGCTGGCTAGCCTGATCACTTCATCCACTGGCACACATCTGCTAACGCTAGCCTGTGCTCCTGATGTTACACTGTATTAACCAGCAGACCTCCTTTGTTGTTGTTGCTGCTTTTGTTTTCAAGCGCTACTCAAGCCAAACAAAGCCCAGCAATGTGTGCTTGAATTACACTGATTTACTCACAGCTGCCTTCAGCTGACAGTGTCATTAATTGTAGATATTGTTATAAACTGATTTTCATTTGGTGCTTTTGTAACTGACACTTTGTAAAAGCTTTATAATGTACTTATTGATAACAGTAAAAGCTACTGTAACAAAAACAACAATAATGAAGTTGATATTTTTACATTGAATAATTAAATATATGTTCATATAGGTTAAAAGTTCTGCAATTACAAAAAAACATTGTTTGCATTATTGATTAATCTGCCAAATATTTTTTTTTACGAATGAGTGAGAAATTATTTGGTCTATAATCTTCAGAAAAATGCCCATAATGTCTTTAAATTGCTTGTTTGTCCAGCATTGTTTTTTTCATCCATAAGCACTGATTTACTATCATATAAGGCAAAGCAAAGTATCACAATCTCATAATTGAGAAGCTACCAAGCACAGTGATGACATTTAAGCATGAAAAATGACTTAAACGAATGATCAATTATCACAACAGATGATTAATTTTCTGTCAGTCAATCTATAGATTAATGGGGTACCCTTTACAGCTCAATACCAGTTAATTGGATTTGATTTCTTTGTTAGTTTCTGACATCCTCCCTAACTGCATTCATCAATAATTATTAAAATCCCAAACACATTCAATCAGCTTCTCTCAGGCCCAGTCTGCACCATTTGTAGGCAAAATCATCAGTTTTTGGAGCGAGCGAGTAATGGGTGTGCTGCGGTTCTTTAAATCATGCTCAAGAGTGTGGAAACATGCCTGACACAGCAGTGGAAGTATTGAAGGCCTGGTTGCCTTGTTAAATGAACAGTTTAATATATGCCAACTGCAGCAGTTTTTAGGATGAGTGAATGTAACTGTTTCTCCAGGGAGGGAAATCTTTTGAACTTTGGAAGGAGGAACTGTCAACTACTTAATGGGAAAACTTGTACTCACACAAAACTGCTTAAATGTGAGGCAGGAGGCATTGATCAGTATGTCATTTGTTTGTGCTGTATTATCACAATACATTAAATTCACATTACACCAGTTGGATTAAGAAACTTCTACCTGGTCTGATGCTATAGATTAGCTCTAAGCTGTGGATGTTGTAATACTTAACGTTGGTTTACAGCCTATACAGTCATCAACATTATTCATATGCTCTTATGGAAACTATTTACAGTGACGACTGTTTGGGCAACTATTCAACTGAAAAACACTTTGTGAAATGATGCACTCCATTTATACCATATAATATTATAATGTATCCCTTTTTTGGAGAACAGATGCACAAAGGTTATGATTATCAACTTCAGGACATTAACATAAAACCATATAGAGGTTTTAAACTTTTATATCTTGACTTTTAACAAAGTGCACTGAAGGTGTAAAGTTCAAACTCGGAGCATATCGAAAATCCTGGTTAATTCAGTCTGTCATCTCTGTAAATTGGACATAAAGCTGCACAGAAAAAGGCTGACCTTGCATTTTAACTGCTGTGAATTATGGATCTTGAAAAAGCAGATTGACAAGTTGTAGACTGTGGTGCAGTGTTGTGTTTTCCTGATATAATCAATCATGTTTTTGCTGTGATTAACATGTGTTTCTAATTGGCAGTATACTCCGATAAGTGGGTCTGTGGCGGCAGCAGACAGCTGAGTTGTCATGTCAAACAGGTTGACCTGGCAGATGATAGTAATTGGAGTTTTTGCAACAGTAATGTCAGACAGGGATAAAATGAAATACCTCGGATTATGTATAATCCTCATGCTCCTTGCCGCATACGCACACCTGCGTCATTCTCCTTTTCTCTGGTAAACCGTGTTTGCTGTCACAGCATTTCTGCGGCCCATTGTTGGAGCTTGGCCGAAGTGTTTGGGGTTCACCAAAGTATTGTCACGTTCATGAATGAGACGGCCTCTGAAGTGCTGAGCTATTACATCAGTGCCTTTTTTTCTGCCAAATCACAGCCGTGGTAGGAATTAACAGAGCTATCTGCAGGCTTTTAAATGACCAGTTCTGCCTCAAAGGAGCGTAGAGAAAAGTGCTAAAAGCCTCTGTAATTATGCCAATTGCTATGAAAAGACAACAGTAATGAAAGGGAGGTTCAGATCATTGTAGCGTCCTGTGACGGAGCTGCAGCTAAGCTAGCTAATTGTTTCTTTTTTGCTCAGAGAGAAAATATTTCTTTGGTAATCAAAGTCTGAGCCCAACCCTCATACTCTGCCATTTATTGTTTAGCACTGTGCAGCTTTGTCATTTTACATCAACAGTAAGTCGTTTATTACTGAACTATGTTCTCCTGGAGATAGAAGAATGTCGAATCAGCATGTTCCCTTCACTAAAGCAGAGCTATTGATATTTCCAGAGCTGCTCTTTACCTAGCCAGATAAGTCCCTCTGAGGAGGACTTTCTTTTGCTCTTGCTACACAATCCCTTCCCAGTGTGTTACAGGGTTGTGTGCAGCTCCGCATGGGACATAATGTACCCGTCTATTCTGCCTGACTCTGTCATCAAAGAATCAACTTCAGGGAAAAGACGGACGTGTAAGACTGTCACGGTCGTCTGTGAGGTTGTAGGAAAAAAGGTTGTAATAGTTGACCTACAGCAGCATAATGTATGGAGAGATTGCTCACATTCCTTTAAACTGGTCGGACTGGTTTTTGTGCAAATTGTTAACCCTTATTTCTCTGTATGTCTACAGAGGAAGTATTTTATGTTTGACTGCTTACTAGTTGATCTTTCACTCTACAGCTGTGCAGGAAGAGTTTTAGGTGGGAAAGGTGTAAAATGAGGGGAGAAGTATTCATGAAAATCTGCATCATCGCACATCTCTGCAGTCACAAATAAAGACGAGATCTGGCTCAGGTTTCGGAGCAACCAAAATGGCCACTGTCTCCTCACCTCTCATTCATCAGCCTGCAAACTTGCAGAGTGACTGATGGCTAGAGAGAGAGAGAGAGGGAGAGAGATGTGGAGGAGGCTAAACCTGTACATTTCCTCCACAGCCTGTGTTCCTCTCTTGTTGTTATTCCGTCAGGCCTTCAGGAGCTGACCTTCAGCTTCACACCACCTCATCAGTCAGTGTGACGGGCTCACAGCTCACACCAGGCCGGCCGCGCTCACCTCCATCTGCAGGATGCTACTAATTTGCCTTTCGTTCCTCCTCTTTACCCACAGGACAGTTTAGTGCGTGGGCAGCAGATACTTTCTGCTCTCCTCCTCATCGATATGTCAGAGAGAGGCCTGTGTGTGTGGAACAGTGCAGCTTGTTACAGAGTGTATGAACACATGTAACACTCATGTCTGATTTATTTGATAAGGTCGTACAACGTCTGATAGCTCACTGATTCTTCAGAACTGGGAAAAGTTTTTTTTTTTCAAGTTCTCCCTTTTACATTCAAACATATACATATAGTCCGTTTTTAGATTTAAAATGATTAATTTTGTCTGAAACATGTTTTTTATGGAGCTTTATCTTTAGTTTTTGTTCTTTTAAAAACACCAAATATGGTTTCTGTCATTTAAAATATCAAACAAATGAACAAGTTTTTCTCTTAGTGCAGTCCTTAATGATTGAATTTATTAATGAAATTAAATGTATGTAATGTAAAAGTTGTATTAGAGTGAAAATCTATACTATATTAAATAAACACTATATTACACAAAATGAATGAATGATATTAATATTAGCCCATACTATAGCTAAACGAAATAATATATTTTTATGAAATGTCAGAAAATAATAGAAAATTATCCACCTTCATATTTTAAAGCCTGAATTATTCAAATTGCTTGTTTTGCTTAACAATCCAAAAGTCAAAGATAATCAATTTAGTGAACTTTTGGCATTTGATTTTATGACTTTAATGATTAATCTTTTGTTTTCCAAATTAAGTGAAGTTTAATAGTTAGTTTAACTCCTGACCTAAAACTCTGGACAAGCCTGTAATGAATAAAGTCTAAGCTGTTTATGTTTGATGGTTTAAGTATAATCCCATAAAAATAAACCTGTAGTGTATCTGTTGTGTGTGTATATACACAAAACAACAGTGTCAAATCATTAAGGAGGCATGTAAGTATTTCCCACAGTCAGAAATCACTGTCATACTGCCATAAAAGATGCTTTAAAGATGTTTGTTTACTCTGTCAGAAAACAAACCAGACATGTTGACAGCTGATGCTTTCAACAAAGCAACAGACTTATCATCCACTCAGGAGCCAGCTTTGCCTCCGTCGCCAGCTGTGTGGGCCTACTTAAGATGCAGCAGTAGAATTTATGTTGAAAGGAAATGTTCATCTCTGAAGAGGCGGTGACAACAGCAGTTATAGTTTTATATACAGTATTTGTCTTATTAAAAAAAACAAGTAAAATGTGTGTGGATGTGGAGGCAGCAGGGTGATCAGGGTTGTAGATGAGCATGAGACTGAATATGAGCTCGGTTAATTGATGAGATTTAAATTCATTTGAAGTTGAAGTGAATATTTTTTTGAATCCAGATAGTTCTCATTGTATTTTCAAATGTGAGTATTTGCTGTTTTTCTTTACATCACATCATTTTAAATCAAATTCTTTTGACTTATAGACTGTCGGTGTGATGAAATAAAACGCATAAAGACATCACCAACATGTGATGGCCTTTTCATAGACTAAATGATTAAGGGATAAGGAAATGAATTGATAATGAAAATATCAAATTGTTAGTTGCAGCCATACTACAGACAATTAGATTAGACCAACAACAGATTTTAGAGTACGACAGATTTTAGAGTACGACGGGTCTTGCTATAGTAGGTTCTGCGGTTCTTTAGACCTTGCCTTCTTCTCTGTCCATCATTTGTCATTTATCTGGTTTGTTTGTGTTTTGTATTGCTAACATGCAAGTGGGATAACTGAGAGCAGACGAAGCAATTAGGGGCCCGTCTTTGCAGAGCGGACACCACGCAGTTTGGCACCGAGTCGATGGATGAGGGAGCAGCAAACTGCTGAGCAGTAGCCCGCATGGCTTCATATTTAGCCTCGTTTCGGGGGCTTCTTTGTGGATGTCCCATTCTGCTTACCCACCAGCCATACGGTAATTGATTTGGTGTCAGCTGCCTGGATTTAGAGAGCTGACCCTAGTGCAGATCGAGACAGGCCAGGCGATTGAAGACCTTTTTAAATTCATTGCAGGATTGGGGAATCAAAGCCCACTGTCCTAGGTGTGGGTAGGCGATGATTGAAGGAAGGTGGCTGTGGAAGATGTGAGGGAAGCAGCTAGACCTGATATCGACTAAGAGCTCGCACTCATTTTCTACACCCCCGTCTCTTGTTGGCAATAATTGGTACCCTCTCTGATCAAAAAGCTCTTTGTATTCCTCTCTTCATTGTCACTGATGATAAACATAAAGCATGCGCTCATGGTGCCCTTTATTTATATTATGTGTGTGACTGCTCTGGAAAAGCTAGCAATGAAATACCGTCCCTCCTGCTCTTTGTCAGCAGTGGAGAATGGAAGGAGGTGGAGAACAGTAAAAAAGTCTTTAGTTTGAATTAACACTACTAAATAAATGTTTAAAGGTTTTATTGAAAGCAATACATGGCCGAGCAGTACCTAGCAGCACTTGGTATTAAATTGTATTTTTATTTTATTAGCCAGTACTGATTTATTATTTAGTTGTACCTGTTTCTAAGATTGTAATGAAAGAAGCAGATCATAAGATAGATTGAGATTTTAGTGATGTGAATTTCCATTTTGTACATTAATTCACAGATGTACCAGCGTATGAATGCACTTAAAAGGGGCCTATAGTGCTTTTTGTGATTTTCTGCTATTTATATACTGCTATGATGTCGGATATCTATCTTAAACAAAAGGTTGCTGTAATTCTCTCTGCAAGTCAAAAGCTTCAACCTGCTCTGAACGCTCTGTTTGCAATTTTTTTTCTATCTTGCTTCTGAGTTGACGTCAAATCGCTGTGCTGTTCCTTAGCCTTGGTTGCTAAGGTTTTTTGTGTTTCTTGAAGCTGACTCATTGGGACAGAAGCTAAAACAGCCTGTTAGAGGCAGAGGTTAAAGGGTCTGCATGAAGAGAAGAAGTTTTTTATTTTTAACTGAATCATGCAAAGCTACTCTAGTGGAGTCCCAGAATAAAAATATAGAGCTGGAAATGAGCAGAACAGGTCCCCTTTAATCTCCACTGGCAGGCACCATCACAGAAACCTCTGAAGTGTGCTCTTTTGGACAGATAGTGTCCAGTAGACATCAAAAACACATGTACAGCTGTAATTTCTTGGTCCATGACTGTCATCGTGTGTCATTTAGGGCAGCCTGGGCAATGTCTGCTGTCTGTCACTGTTCATAATGTTGAAATGTAGGTGGACAGAATTAGCCCGACTGAGTCATGCACATACTTGATGGTCAAGAGCTACCATGGTTTTGACCTTTTCCTTACCGCTCAAACTAACGGAGCCTTTAAAACTGCCATTAAAAAAGCTCAAAGGTTATAAAATAATTGGTTCCTAAGTACCGTAAACTTTTCAAATGCATTTTTGTCTTCAGGTTAAGGAAAAAATGATTATTACTGATGTGACGGAGCCATAAATATTGTCTTTTCTTATTCCACACATTCAACTCGACTTCTGGCAGTTTGGCCGGGGATTCGGATGATATGCTAGTAGCAGCTAATGTAGCCTTGAGTCATAAACCACAAGCAGAGATGAGGATCAGTCTGGTAACCTTATTTCTTTCTAACTCTGGATTTTTTGTTAATTCTAAAATTTGTAGACTTCAGACCCAGCGAGTGACAAGTGACATCATTCGCTCTAAAGCCACAAAAGGCTTTATACAACTTTTCTGACACGGCCAGTAGGACTCCCCAAAATCTGGATACAGATGTGTCAAATCTGTGGAGTTCATTTAAATATTTTCCTGCTAGCATTTTCAGTCACTGGTGTTTTTCTAACTGGATAGGAAACATGCATCTTGGCATCTTTTCACGATTTACACACTTCATGCTGAAAATATCAAGTTGTGGATTTTGCTAATCTAAAATGAACCTTCTCCTCTGTAGCTGCAATTTAACAGCCAGTTCTGGATTGTATAACCAGATTATTTCTTGCATAAGAACTTCCCTGCGGTTTCTGGCAAGAGGGGTGTCCCCACGTGTCACCATACTACCATCAGGGGATCCTGGACACGCCTTTAGCCACCTACCATAAATCCTCTGCGCCCCCTGTGTCACCTCAGCCTGTCCTGCTAGACCATGTGCCAGGCACACGCAGAGGTCATTGCTTAGTCCAAATGCCAGATTAGGGCAGCCCTCAGAGAGGAGACAAGCACACAGATTAAACCATCAGTCCAGATGGGCAGACCACTCAGAATATATTGAGTCTCTGGGCTGAGTTAAGTCTGCAGTTTGCTGTGGATTCAAATCAACTTCCAGCTGGTTAGAATAAAATAGATGTGCAGAAATATTCCTGAGCAGTGTGTGATTAGTCCCATTCATTTTCATTCATTGTACTTTTATTTCAGAGGAAATTAAAAAACTTCACTGCCAGTAGCCACACAAAAAACAACACAGAGATGAAGAAACTCCTGATGCAAGCCGAACATGAAAGGAATGACTCAACACAACTGAACCTGCTTCTGCATAACACTGCGTTCCTAGACAGAGAATACTTTTTATTCTGTCAAAGCTAATATAAATAATAGTTGTGAAGTTTCTGTTTGTTACCAAAACGATTGGCTCAATCTTGCCAGTTCTTTATTGCTGAGTCCTGAATAATAAATAAGGTGATGAACTGTATCCGGCTGATTTTTTTTGCCAGTCTGCCAACTGGCTGGATGAAGCTACGCTGGTTTCCCCCCTACAATATTTGCGTCTGATCTTTGGAAGGCAGCCAGAAGGCAGCAAATTGAGCCTGGAATAGAGTATGGAGGGCAGAGGCTAGGCTTCTCATGAGTCCCTTAAGTGGGCTCAGTGTGCAGGCACCAATGCTATGGATGTTCATGAAGCATTAACGTGACAGCCTCCATCATCGGCACAGTCTGAATGGAAACGAAGCCCAGAATCAGCAGCTCGAAGAGAAAACTGAGATGATCAAAAAAATGTTGATTGCACAACATTTCAATAAGAGTCAAACTGTCACTGACTTTTATTGATTTAGTGTTGAACAAAAGGGACAGAGATTTCACTGAGTCATTGTGAAATGACTGTGATTGAGGGGGGCTTAACAGCAATTGTCACTCTGGATGTACTTCTGGGAGCCTAATAGTCTGAAATTATGGGTTTGTGACTGCAATGGATCGGGTTTTTGAGTCATCTCAAAGAAAGGGCACCCAGGACAAATGACAGCAGGAGTATAACAGGAGAGTGGCATGCCACAGAGGACAAGCTGAAACTGCTGAATCATTTCCTCACTTACGCAAGGTAGAGCTGTCATTTGTGATGATGACACAACTTGCAAGTTCAGGAGTCAAATCCCCAGATGTTCACACTCTGTCTGTCCTTAAACAATTTTACCACCCTGATAGGAAGGTGTTTTTTCCCTCCTCCTCTTTCCTTATATTTATCATCTCACGTTCAAAGGTCTGTAAAGTTGGAATATTTTAGCTGTATAATAGTTGCAAGTTATTGCAAGACCAAATGTTTTTTAAACATGGACTGTAGAATCAGAGTCAAGGCCAATACTTTTACTCTGTGCCAGTTCGGGTTATGTAAGGAGAAAACAGGCACTTGTTTCAACAGACAGATCACCCTTTTTTGCTTTTTAGAGCCAAGTCCTTTTATGCCGAGCATCAACCCTGACTCATAGTCCATGTAACAAAGTAAATATTACCATTGGGGGCTTTACTTTGTAGTATTTTATGACTCGTATGGCCCCATCTCTCATAGAAAGCTGACCTAATTGTAGCCCTGTTAACCAGTGGTGTATACTTTGCGGAGTTTGAATCGTTGTTTATGTTGCGTGACTTTGGCTTTGACGCAGGCTGTCACATTGGATTCAGAAGTGGTGTCTATCATTGCTCCGATATGGTCATAAAATATCACTATTGGGGGTTTATACCACATTTCTAATATTAGAAGAATGGTTATTTCACACCAGGCTTTTAGGTCAAGCAACTTGCATTTTTGCTGCCTATCTAGAAGTAAATCAGCACGTCTTAAACATTGCCTGCCTTTGACTGCTTCTCCATGATGCAATGCTGCAGGAATGTTCCCTCTCTGTGAGGAATGCTGCAGGAGGAGACTATAGGATGGCATCTGCTTCAAACGCCTCTTTTCTTCCTCCGTCAGCGTTGGCCTATATGCTTCAGAGATCTCAAACTGAATGCCACCACTTTGTGGGCCGTGTTGTGCCTGCACTAGAAGAAAAAAAAAGGTCTTTTACTGTCTCCTACTCCTGTTTCCTGTTTGGGCATCATGGCATTTGTCTCATAGACTTAATAATTGTCGAACATTTGTCAAAAATCCAGTCAAATCTGCCCACTGGATGGAAATATAACTTTTCTTTTTGACAGGGGAGATTAAGTTTAGATCTACCAGTAAATACCTCAACTTGTGATGGGTTTGTTTGCTTCTTTGTTGTAGTTAAGTTTGATTTAATATTCCTTTAGTCATACTTGTTATACTAGTGATAATTGTTGTCTTGCTATAATATAATGGCTGTCTATTCTCATTCTTCACAGGTGATTTATATGTAGAGAATAAATGTGACCTTGTTAAGAAGAGTATGAAACACTTACTATATTTTCCTTCTGCTTCCCTCTTCCAGCTCATGCAGTAAACATGACATCGCAGAGACATCAAAATGGACTCACATTGAAGAAAATAGAAAGGAACATTATTGATTTTGCTCTGTAGGACTTTCACTACATCCAGGTTGACAATAGAGAGGCAGCGAGGTCGAGTATTGAGTTGGGAGACAACCTGGGTTTCATATTGACAACTATTCGCCCTACTGAAGTGTCCTTGAGCAAGAAGACAAAATGACTGTCTGCTCCAGTCCACTGCTGCTGTAATTCATCCCGCTGTAGCTCTGATTTATCTGTGGGCAAGTCAAAAACTATAGGAAAGGATCTTAGTGCGGTTATGACACATTAATGGGTATCACAATTAATGGACCATATTGGTTTAAGAATGCTAAATCTCCTGGCACGACATATCTGAATTCTCCAAATAACCTTTAAGGTGTTCAAAATGATCTTTTCTCCATCACTGTTATAATGCGACAAGTATCCCAGCTGTAGGTTATATCTCAGTGTTTTCTCCTCGCTGTTTGTTTCATTATTAATGAGAGAGAGTGAGGGAACAGCACCATGTATCATATTCAGAGAGAAGCGAGGGCCCACATGGGGAGAGCATCACACAACAGGAAGCACTGCAAACTTAAGGGAAAAGGTCCTGTGAGAGGTTTTCTGTAAATACCAATATTCAGCGTGACTTGACGAAAAAAACACTCCCAGACAGTCGTTGCATGGCTGCTTACCGATTTGCTGTAGCTCTCTCCTCTTCCAGTTTGCACAGTCACGCTGTTCTTTTAACGGCTGAGCTCCTGTACCGTCATTGGGTCCTTGTGGTTTGTGATGATGCATGCCAGCATGCGGTCGCCATTTTAAAAACCATTAACCTTTCGATCAACGTGAGCCCTCCCCAGGATGTGTGTGTGTGTGTGTATGTTTGCATAGAGTGTCTGCTAGTGTCAAGGTTTCTGTTATCTAGATATTCCCTTAAAGACATTAGGACAATTTATTTTTAATTCAATTTCTTTAGAGGTCAGGTGATCGTTATGTCCTACTGTGTGTGTTGAGAGTGAACATATTTTTCCTCTTACCTTTAGTGTTATTTATCCATCTAGATTGTTCTGGTGTGACTTGTTTTTGAGATATCGGCTGCATGAACTGCATGGCTCTCGGCTCATGGTGCTCAAATTGCCACAAAAAAAAAAACAAAAAAAAAACTCAACAGCAATGTCTCTTTCCAGAAATCATTTCACGGTTACTCAAGATGATCAGCAGACTTTGTTGTGACCAGTTTCATGTAGGAACTATTTTTTTCTATTGAAGTACACCTGCTGGGTTAGACCATGGTGAATTTTATGAGAAGTTGGACACTACAGAAGGAGGAAAGGACGAGCTGAGAAGGATTCACAGCAGGTTTCAGTGATGAAGGATGGAGATGGAAATGTGCTGACGTAGTGGGAAGAGTGTGTTTGGAAGGTGGAAGAGTACTTTCAGGGGCTGATGAAGAAAATGAGAGAGAGAGTGAAGGTTCGATGATGTGAGGATAGTGAATCAGGAAGTGAGGCCAGCTTTGAAGAGGATGAAGATTGGAAAGGCACTTGTTCCAGATGATATACATACCTGCAGAGGCATGGTGGATATGCTTCGGTGAGATGGCATAGCATATTACAGGGTGCCAAGAGAAGGGGTATGGTATTGTATGAGGAAGTCGAGAGGGGTGGGAAAGCATGTAAGAGTGGTACAGGATATGTATAAAGACAGTGTGACAGTGTTTAGGAGTGCTGATTGAGTGACAGATGGGTCAAGGTGGAAGGTGGGATTACATCAAGGAATCGGCTCCGAGCCAAAGGTGATGAACAAGTTGACGGACAAGATCAGGCAGGTGTCCTTGTGGACCGTGGTGTTCCTAGAAGACATTGTGATCTGTAGTGAGGGGAGGGAGAGGAGAAGGTACACACTGGAGAGAAGAGGAAAGAAAGCCAGTGGGAGCAAGACGGACAACATGTACGTCAATGAGAGGAAGGAAAGTGGAATGGCGAGGATGTGAGAAGTAGAGATGGTGGAGGTGGATGAGTTTAAATATT
This sequence comes from Scomber japonicus, assembly GCF_027409825.1. Lineage (NCBI taxonomy): Eukaryota > Metazoa > Chordata > Actinopteri > Scombriformes > Scombridae > Scomber > Scomber japonicus. Next base: position 16,865,923 of record NC_070593.1, on the reverse strand, counting down.
TGGGGTCAGCTCTTCAAAGTAACAGGGACTGTGGAAAAGAGGTGAAGAAGAGAGTGACAGCAGGATGAAATGGTGGAGAAGAGTGTCAGGAGTTATCGCGACAGAAGGGAACCAGAAAGAGATGGATTACAAGAGGGCACTGACACCAGCATGTTGTATGGTTTGGAGGTTTATGGATATGGTGAGAGAAGACATGCAGCTAAACAAAAGAAGAGAAAGATGCGGAGGACAGGAAAGGATGGAGGAGATCCGCTGTGCTGACCCTTAACACGAACAGCCAAAAGAAGATATTTGTGTTTGTGCACAACCTTAGAACCAGCTAGTAAAGGAGAGCCAGACGGCCTCTTTGACAGAAGACATTTCGATATGTCAGAATAGGAAAAGCACATCCTTCATCACTTTCCGCTTCCCTCTGGGCGGTTGTTCTCTAAGGGCTGATGCAGAGATCTTATGGCCCGGTGCTTGGAGGCATCTGAGGCAACGGAGATTCTCCAATGCATCATATAGCCTCCTACGTCTCCACTGTATTACCATATATTATACACTATGGGCCTGATTTACTAAAGGGTTGCGTGTGTAAAAACGTGTGCAAACTTGACATCACCTGCAAAAAATGTGCAAGCTGATCTACTAACGCAGTGCACTGAGGTTTGCGTCTTTCAACTGTGCAAGATAGTACGCGCTGTCCATTTAGTACGTTTTCCGTTATAAATTTGTAACATGGGGCGTTTCAACCCCAGTGTGCAAAATACAGGGAGGAGAAAATGCAAATATGTAAATTAGCACATGCATTGTGATTTACCAAACCTGAAGGTATTATTTCTGACGCTAACTGCATCTATAAATAATAGCTTAGAAGGGCAGGTATTAACCTGCTGATCACTGCACACAGATGACTTTTGTTACTGTGGAGAGGAAGAGACGGAGGAACAATGACAGAATACACACAGGACGGAGTTTTTCCACCTGTGTTAATATTTTGGAGTGGAATAATTTTGGTTTTACTAACACAAATACTCTCCCATATGTCGGTTTTTCTGGTAATATTTGTTTTTGTTATAACTCAATATGTTTATTAACCTCTTCCACTAGAACCTGATCACATTTCATTTTGGGCTTGCAGCTTTCTGCTCATCCAAACTCTCCATTCAGACACACAGAACACTCACATGTTTTCTCACACATTTAAATACTGCTGTCTCTGTTGCACTGTTTTCATTTACGTAGTTATTCTTAGTAGATCACCTGCAAAACGCACGCAAGCACTACAGTATGACTACAGTAAATGACAGTTGTGGCGATAATGACGGTAATGAGCTAAGCCTCCCAGTAAACATCACATGACTGTGGTATTGCGGTTATCGTCAGAGTTATTATTATGGCTCGTTGTCATGATTAAATGTTATTAGTGACACCTGTGGTTTTCCTACTATGATAAGTCAGTATGTCATATGTAATAAAAGCCTTTTGGAACTATTAGGCATTGGTCAGAAAATCCTCATGTAATGTTTTACCTTTTTTTAGACAGACTGAATCAGAAATATGTCTAAGGATACAGTATATGTCTTAAATGGTGATGGATTTAAATTCAGATTATAGCCATAGATATAGATATTACAACAGGATGTAACATATATAATACCTGTAAACTACTGTACTTATGTGTGTGAGGTGATTAGAAATAACACAATCATTGAAAAGCAAAGCACAACTTCACACAAAACCTATAGGAGGAATTAGATTATTTAGCCCAGTAACTCACCACAGTTTTTTTTATTAATCATTTTTGTTTATTGCTTTGAAAATCCAGTGCATTGCGTTGCTTCCTTGTTGCTCATACATAACCATTATCAGAAAGGTAAATTAACTCATCGTATCTCCCTGTGTTCCTGCGCAGAGGACGGACCCCCAGCTCCTGGCCCAGTTCTACTACGCTGATGAAGAGCTGAACCAGGTGGCCACTGAGCTGGACAGCCTCGACGGCAGGAAGGACCCTCAGAGATGTACCCTGCTGGTAAACCAGTTCCGCTCCTGTCAGGTCAGTTGGGAGAAAACCAGAACAGTCTTTATGTGCAATTTTATTGTTGGTGTTTCATATAGAAAAAAAGTCTTCAAAGGGCAAGAGGAGAAAGGTAGAGATGAATCAACCACCAGCATAGATTTGACTCTGAGCCAATTCACACTCTTTTTTTATTCACATAATCACTGGGTTGGACCTGGGTTTGGCCTAGAAGCTTAAAATAAACATTGTCTTTATCTTTATCACCCTTGCACGGATACAGAAGCGGTGATAGGGCTATTGCCTTACTAAACATTGCCTGGCCAAGTAGTTTTAGATCAAGCAGTTCGCTGATAAGGTGCGATAAGTAGGCTTTGTTTGCAGGCAGTCAGTCGACACACTCATGTTGCTCTGATAACACATGGATTTGTGTCATGCGGATCATTAGTGAATGGTTATAAGAGTGACTTCATTTTACAACTGCAGCTTTGATTGAGGTAATCGGGTTTGGAGCAAGCATTAGTTTAGAAATTGCTCTCTCTTTTTGATTTAATCACCTCAATGTATTTTAATATCTATTTTACTCTCAAAAATGCTGACTGATTAAAACACAAACTGAGAATCATAACATATGAATTGTGGCAAATTACTGTACATAGTGATACAGGCCTTTGCTTCAGGTCTTTGTGCGGTCAGGGCTGAGAGGAGCTTAGAGGGTGATGTTGTGCATGAGTGATGGCTGCCATGCTGCATCATGCAGAGAGAGCTAGAGGTGGTATAGGGAGGTCATCATGTGGCTTGTTGTGCTTTAGCCTCCCCGCAGCGCCACAGCACACAGGGGAGAACCACTTAATAAGGTCATCACTTGATCCCCGACTGTTCTGCCCCTCATTCTTCCCTTTGCCAGTATGTCACCTTATTTTTTTCTTGCTCTTTTTTTCCTCAGCTGCTCTCCTTCTTCTTCTTTTTTCACTTCTCCCTACGGAGTTTTAAAAATGTATCGTGTTAACATCCCAAATTGATGAGGCTGTAATGTGAACTCTCAGCCTTTAGCTCAGAAAAGCTTTTTCAGTAGCTGAGAATGAGCAGCTTTTGTTGGGTTGTGTCCATTCCTGAAATTAGTCTTCGTTGACGACGTTGAGTAAAAATGTTTAATACAAACGTTCAGAGAGGAGTCTTTTCAGTGACGCGTGTCCTCAAGGGTTTTGGAGAATGAATTAAGCAGCATGATATCCCACCGCCTCAAGGCCACAAGAATAGAAGGGAAGTGCACTCAAGCCAAAATTTTGCACTTGAACCTGCCACTGCAGCTATCAGCTCTTATTCATGGGCCTCTGTGGGGGTTGCTGGCATGCTGCTCGTATTATGTTGGCACGCCTGTTCTTACAGTGCAGCCTGCTGGAACAGGAGAGTGTATGTTTTAGATGGTCAGAGACTGAGTTAGATAGCGTACACAAGAGACAGGTGACGAGAAAGGGTCAAATACAAACGATGAAAGAGAGAAATAAGCTGGGGGACAAAACAGTGCCAGCCAGTCTATTGTCAGAAGCAGGTATCACTGGAGTCACCACCCCTGGATGATTTGAAACCAAGAGTAGTGAAGGTTATCACTGGTGTCCCCTGCTGGGAGAAGCTCACAGACAGTGGGGTGGCACTCAGACGGGGCCAAGACACATACAGCACACTGCCATGAAGGAATCAATGGTTAAGCTCTCTCTCTCAAAGCTTTTTAATCTTTCTCCTCGGGGCTAGCAGAGAAAGACGCAGTGCTGTGCCTGACAAGATTACAGTGCACAGTGCAGCTGCGGTTGAGTGAAAGGCTCATTGTAATTCATTGTTATGGCTGTTGTACATGCCAGCGGCACATAAGCTCTTGATTAGCTCTTGCTGTGTGTGACACTGCATTTTCACTGCAAGAATTATGGGCTATAATTTAGTGTTTTTATTGAGGGAGACTGTAGCTGCGAGCGCCCTAATAGTGTCATGTACTTGTCAAACTGTTTTCATTCACTTCCTAATCAACGGTCTTTAAATGGTACAACACAATGGTTTTCTTGAATGAGGTTACGTGCTTTTAAGCTTTGATTATTAACCCACATTATTAATTAAAGTAAACACAGAGAGAATGGCTTTTCAGGAACAGATTTTCACTCGCTCACATTTAGTGCTCCAACTAGTTTGTTAAATTTTGTTTTCTGTCACTCTTGTGCTCATCCGCAGGACAATGTGTTGAACATTATCAATCAGATCATGGATGAATGTATCCCCAACGACCGGGCCAACAGAGACTTCTGTGTCAAGTTCCCTGAGGAGATTCGCCATGACAACTTGGCAGGGCAGCTGTGGTTTGGGGCTGAGGTAGTTTATTCCCCCAGCATCAGTCTGGAAGAAAACAACCTTGCATAAGTCTTACACGTGTGCTTAATGCTGTACTTACATACTGTATTTCATTTGAATAATTCTAGTGTTTCTTGTGTCATTGTAAACATAACTTTTTAAGTTTGATGATCTGTGCAAGGTGAGGCCATTTATGATGTACATGTTCTTGCAGTGTTTGGCTGCTGGCTCCATCATCATGAACAGGGAGATAGAGAGTATAGCTATGAGACCCCTGGCTAAGGACCTCACTCGCAGCCTGGAGGAGGTGCGCAATATCACCAGAGACCAGGCCCTGAGAGACCTCAACTTGTACACAGACCGCATGAAGGATGCATTGCAACATTTTGACAGCCTTTTTGCTGAGTTTGAACTCAGGTAAGTGACTGTCAGATATTAACAGCAATTGTAGCAACCAACTCGCAATTTCTCTCAAGGATTTTTGTGACAAGTTTGTCAAAGACATTTTGAGATAGTTGTGACATAGGTCTGTCAAAATTGGACAGACAGTACCAATAGCTAATTTTCACAATCGAATGTCTTGTTTTTTTTGTTTTCAATTCAATTGTATAATTAAATTTAGAATATTCATCGACCTGCTGTGAATGTCATTCCATTTCTTCTCTTCCATTGCCAGCTATGTGTCAGCCATGGTGCCTGTGAAGTCTCCCAAAGAATACTATGTACAGCAGGAGGTGATTGTGCTCTTCTGTGAGACTGTGGAGAGGTGACTTTACAAAAAAACAAACAGAACTGCTGACTTCACCAGAATCAACATATTTATGTGGACATTATGTGGTGATAATTTAATGGTGTGTTTTCCTCTGTGTGGTTGTTTCAGGGCTCTGAAGCAGGGCTATCTCACCCAAGACATGATTGATGACTACGAACCTGCATTGATGTTTACAATTCCCAGACTAGCCATTGTGTGGTAAGTGTTGTCTGTATTCTCCATTCTTCCGCCCACTCCTTCTCTTCTCCTCTGACAGAATTTTAAATATATTTTTTAGTGGGCTGGTTGTGTATTCAGAGGGACCTCTCAACCTAGAGCGAAAATCAGAGGACATGTCTGAGCTTTTCCGGCCATTTCGAACTTTATTGAAGAAAATCAGGTACAGTCCATGAATATTAACATCAAGAATTATGATCTTTTCTCATTTAACAATGCAAAACACTATATGTATCACTGTTACAACTAGTTTTCAATGATGTTCTAGAGACCTGCTGCAGACCCTGACGGACAAGGAGTTGATAATGCTGGAGAGGAACCTCTGTATCTCTCAGGATGGGGAGATATCCACAGTCCAGGCAGAGGCCACAAACACTGTATCAGCACTAGTCCAAGAGAATCACACATCGTGCAGCGCTGCTAATGACACCGCCAAGGTGGAAACTGATGGGGAGCAGGAGCATCTAGCCCTGCTTGTCTGTCCCAGCCAGAAAGAGGAGGTGGCAGAAGTGGAAAAGGGCTGGGAGGAGGTGGAAACCGAGAGAGGGGAGGAAGAGCAGGAGCAGGGTCTGCTGTGTGAGGAGGCAGAGGAGGCTGAGCTGGCCTGCTCTATGCAGTATGACGAGGAGGAACTGGAGCAGCTCAACATGATGGTGTACCGCGTGGGTGACGAGATGTCCACTCTGCTGTCACCTCCCAGCCAAGGTCAGTCACCAGCACACAATCCCAACAGAGGAGAGGCGGGAGGTGCTAGTGGGGCTTCCAGCACTGAAGCCTCTCCCCGCAGGGTCCTGGCAAGCAGGGGAAGGACAGGCATTTATGTAGAGGAGGAGGACCGGGTCTTCATCATGGAAGACCTGGACGCAGCAGGAGACAGCATCACCAGCATCTCAAGAGAGGCCTGCAGTTCTGTCGCCTCACCCTCCAAAGCACCGGAGTCTGTTCGTCCTTTGCAGCGCAAACCAGGTCCACAGTTGGACGCTGTTAGAAACGGTTGGTACTCCGCCGAAGCCCCTTCAGAGCAGCCCTGTCCACAGCCACGCAGCCAGAACACACACTGTCCCAGTGCAAAGCGCCCCCCTTGTACCTCTGCCCCCGGCTCTGAAACTCTGCCTTACACCAACGGGTGGGAGATGGGTTTAGAAGGGACTGCGTCTGAAACTGCGGAAGTCATCGCCCATCGTATGGGTGGGATGAAGCTGTCTGCCACAGTCATCTTCAACCCTCACTCCCCCAGCCTGACAGAGCTGACTGTGGACAAGCTGCTACTGCCGCGGCCCGCTCCCTCTGAGATCGAGCCCTGCGGCCCCCTTGTGGCCACTCACTGCCTGCTTAACTCCTGCGTCTGCTGTGGGAGCTGTGAGGATGGCCACGAGGACACCATCACCACAGAGACCACAGGACTTGGGTTAGGCCTCGCTCTAGGACTAGACACAAACTGTAAGACCCCGGCCCCCAGCACTGTCATCCAATCCGCCACTGCTTGTCGGCTGCCCCCACGAGGTCACGAGCCTCACAGTAAGGGGGACATCTCCCAGCTGACTCCCCCTTCTTCCCGCTGCTCCACAGAGCCCCTGGAAGAGGAAGAAAACTCTCAGCTCTGTGAGAAGTGCCTAGTGGTGGGCCCATGGCCGGGGAATCACACTCAGGACTGTGGCTCCAGCGGAGGGGATGAACCCTCCTCGTGCAACCAGCTGAGGACTGAAAAGAGGCAGCAGGCCAGTGGAGGCCGACTGAGGGACAAGGAGATGGATAAAGACAAGCAAGGAACTAAAGACCCCAAGAGGGACACCAAAGAGGATGGCAGGAAGAGGTGTGCCGTAATTTCTATATTATCATATTGGGCTTTTCTGGGAAGCTCAAAACTATTTTGCATCAACATAGATATCTGTTTTATATTTTATTTTGCCTTATTTCCTCATACACAAATTATTCTGTTACTTTCATGAATTGTTTCTCATTTAACCGTTTGTTGCCTTCAGAGTTTCATTTACTTTTGTGTTTGTTTACATAGTTTGTTCTTCTTTTTCTACTTTTTGGTTGTTTTTAGTTTTCAGAACTCTCCCCTCAGCTCTGTGTCAGGTAGTGACTGTGAGAGTGTGTCGGTCACCACATGTAGTCTATCGAGCAGTGCATACACACCCAGGTAACTGATCACTCATGGAACTGCTAATCGCTGTCATATGTTTGTGAGTGTCTTCTTCTGCCCACGCTCTGATAGTGACTAAAGAAAGAGTGCTTGATGATAGATAAAAAGATTGCTTTGTTCATTTCTTTATGCAGTTCACATTCAGCAACTGATTGATGTGTCAGTCACTCCTTCCCTGTGGGCTACAGGTAGCATCATTGATTTGCTTCCTGGCATAGACTGTAGATTTAATTAGGTTTTAGAGTGTAAATATATGCAGGTAAATTGAGTATATTTAAAGAAATATGTAATGAGCAGATGTGTATTTGCTTTCTTTCTTCACTTCATTTACTTCATTCATCATTATCTGAAAGATTAATTCTCTAAAATTCATAAGATGTGAATTGAATGTGTAAAAATAAAATGATAATCTTGCCCTGTCTGTCATGGCTCCCTCCAGCCCTGTCAGCAGCATCACTCCCAGCTCGGGGACGTCAGAAGACCTTGATCATCGGGAGATCCAGCTGGCCCTACAAGATGCCAAGGCAGCCGCCAGGAACAAGATCCGATCACGCTTCCACAGCAGCAGTGACCTCATCCACCGCCTCTTTGTTTGTATATCAGGTAAAAGCTCTTACTTTCACTTAGTCGCTCTCCTCTCGCCTCATTGGTCTCACTCTGCTGACATCCATCATGTGTTCCTGTGTGATGCAGGTGTTGCTGATCAGCTGCAGACCAACTATGCCAGTGACCTTCGCAGCATCCTCAAGACTCTGTTTGAAGTCATGGCAACCAAGTGTGAGCTGGGAGACAATGATAAGCAAAAAGGTAACAAAAACCTTGTGTGTATAATATATTACATTGCATTTCACACAATTCAAAACTCCCTTAGTGCAACAAAAATAGGATGTCAAGAACTGAAACTGAACTATGACAAAGCTCAAAGCAGGGAATGTCTTTGTTGGCCTAGATAGTTAAAACTACACAAACTTTATGTGCCATATTACTCAAAGAGTTAAATCTGTTACTCCTCAAACTCTTCTAAACTTCATTATTATTGTTAACTGCTTGATGCATTTGAATATAATAGAATAAAAAGGAAACATTGCTAAAAGTTAAGCTCTGGTTTTAGTTTCTTCCTGTTTGGTGCCCATCAGGTCCTGTTCTGCGAAGTGCAGTGCTAGAGGACTGTGCTCTCTGTCAGGAGACCAGTTCCTCATCGGAATTGGCAGCCAAGGCCCGGGAGGGCCAGTTCGAAGGTCAGCATATCCACAAACAGACCTATACAGAATTTAGTTGAAATGTCAATCTGTTCCTTTTTTCCCCTTTTCTGGGAAGAGACTTAGTGATGGTGACAGGCCTGTTGTCTTAACTCTTTGTTCTTGGCTTTGTGTAGATCCTCCAGACTGGGTCCCAGATGAGGCCTGCAACTCCTGCATTGCCTGCAAGGCTCCGTTCACTGTCATCCGCAGAAAGCATCACTGTAGGAGCTGTGGGAAGGTACGATCCCTCTCTCCCTGTCTGAGGGAGCAGGTGGCAGAATTATTATTATTATTATTATCATATTATTCAGTTGAATGTGTTGTTGATCAAACAGATGACTAACACATTGTACCTCATCATCATGTGGATGCAGATTGACACATTACACTCTGTGTCCTTTCAGATCTTCTGCTCTCGCTGCTCCTCCCATTCAGCTCCATTGCCCCGGTATGGCCAGGTGAAGCCTGTTAGGGTGTGCACACACTGCTATATGTTTCATGTCACACCCTTCTACAGCGATAAGGCCGGCATCTGACCCCAGAATATCACTGAAAGCACACAGTCCGCCACAACAAGAGCATATGCAATGGACAGATCCAAGGCTGTGTATAAAGCAAACGCCACACTGCACTGGTAAACCTCAACGGTTGTCATCGTACCTGCTACGCAAGACACCAAAACACATCTATAGATGACAGAGTAAAGACCAAGTGATGATTCGACCTGTTTCTGTTGCTTCAGAGACGCTGGTGCCTAAACAGGAACCAAAGGGTTGGATTTCTGTTTCCAGCCAACAGACACACACACACATGAGATTCACACATGCCTGTCTGACTGTGGAGATGCAAGAGCGGGAGAGTGAACAGGCTATAGCAGATTTTGAACTGATGTTGTGCAGCACAAAATGAGAACAGGCCACTTTGTTTTTTTATTGCTTTAGGTGTAAATGAAAGGACTTGTGACATATTTTCCTATGCTTTAGCGAGCTTCCTACATTGTGCCAGAGCTCCCACGGGACTCGGATTACTCAAAAGAATGTAAGTCATGATAACCATGTAAATAAGGATAATTCTGGTGATAACTACACTACAATGTCTTTGGTTAATGGTTGCTATTTATATGAGGGCTGGAAAGCAATCTTCACCCGGCTACCAGTCCCAGCAACTCAAAAAAGAATTACGGACAGCTTTTATATTGAGATTCTTTCATGCTTTTAATGGCAATGAATGTGTAATTCTGTATCAGTTTGTGAAATGAGGTCGAGATTCCAACGACACTGACCATTTGCCTCTTAAAGATGATTATGGGCTGTGCCCATTGCTTTTACAGTAACACTTGGCATGTTAGTTTTCTCTGGGGATTCTATTGCACACTGATGGATAAAAGGGATTCCTTAGTCATGACTGTCAGGTCTTTAATGCCCCCTAGTGGAGAGTTGACCTGTCTGCGCTCAGTGCTCATCAACACCTTGATGTACACAATTAGTTTTGACCCAGAGGCCTTCTCAGGTGCTGGCCTACAGACTACAGGCCAGTTATTGCCCATTGGTTTTCTCTTCCTCACTCTTGTTATAGTGCAATATTGTGACTACTAATTGCAATGGTCCCACACATTTTAGTGGAGATGACCCTTTCCTATTTAAATTGTAGTTATAGGCCATTTCTAAAGAGCGACACTACGCTGATTTGTGTTTCCATCTCTGGCTCTTGAGGTACTTTCACAGTGGAACAGATATTTTGTTCCCAGACTGACACCATTTTGCACCCAACTTCCTCTCTTCTATGAACTCCGCTTCCATTGCAATGACAAAGTATCTTCCACACTCATAATACATTACAGTTTGTACATGTGAATGGACTGAAGTGGCCGATCTACAAATATGGACCTTTGAGCAACAATAATGTAATATCACATTATGTCCACTCTGCTCTGTCTTAAAGCAGTTTCTCAGGCATTACATAATCAAATCACTCACTACTGTTGGATTAATCTTATTTTCGTCAAAGAACATATAAACACACTTTGAAAAGGTATGTTTTTTTTTTCTTTTATAAAGAATAAAAATGATGTATGAAGCTATATTACTTTTATGTAAAAAAAACAAAAAAAACAAGAAATCATGCAGTAATTAAAGGGCGGGATATCCTATTATTTTAGAGCTTGGTCTTATTTTGTAAAATTCCAGTACATTTCCATGATAAGAGCTGTGTAAAATATTCAACAAACAAATAATGTTATATAGTTTTAAATGCGATGTATATTGAAATAAATTACTTTTTCCTGTTTAAAAAAGATGGCTGATAACTTTTGTTTACCTTTTAGAGAACAACATACTTTCTGTTTTTAATTGTGTCAGTAGATTTGTGTCCTGGATCAATGTCTGAGAAAATGACTGTACTTTAAAGTTGAACAAGTAAGAAGAGCCTCACCAGAGTGCATTCAGGGGAATTTAAGTGCCAGTTTGTTTCACCTCAGCAATCTTTGATATTTTATTGATTTGTATTCTTTAAGGGACAAAGAACAGTTTGTTGAAAACTTTAAAAAAAATCAGTGTATGATGATTTTGGGGCTCTTTAAGTCATATTTTGTCAGATTTTCCTTTTTTCAGAGCAGACTCATTCATCAGATGAGCAGCACTGCACCAACGTTTTGTGGAGAAAGAGAGTAACACATTAGTGGAGCCTCAGATTTTCCATACAGTTAAAGGAGTTAACTTGTCAGGAGGAGCACTACTCAGCTGTAACAGTTGTATAATGTCCTCTATTACTCCGAAGGGAGCTTTGTTAAGACATCCTCTTTTATCGTAGCTTGAGCATGAAGACTAGCAAATTAGAAAGATTTAGAAAGATGTGGAGATTTAGCTGACATGCACGTCTAGAAGGTTTAACAAAAAGATGGTATGTGTTACATTGAAGAAAAATTAAGATTCAGTCTTTTAAAGTTTGGGCCATTGTTGAAACCAAGTCAGAGTATCTCAGCATCTTTTTTAAAAAAAGTTTATGTTTTTTGTATACATGTTTATGTAAGTTTGTGACTGGAGAGGTCAAGAAGCTACAGCCTTATAGTGTGGACCTTCCCTCAATTTAAGAAAAGTTTAATTTCACCAGTAAGAGTACTAAGACTACGAGTAAAACATATTACTCATATATTGTGCTGGGCAATCACTGCACATCACTTTGGATACTGATTTGGTGGTGGGAAACACTGGGACCACTGGGTGGCAGCACATGTTCATTATGTGGTATAATGGGAGTCTTCAGTCAGTACAGAGAGCTACAGTCCTGCATCATATACTATCATTCATTGACCTTTAAGTATTGGAATTATTTAATTTTTTTGGACACAGTTTCAATGTCAACTTACAACTCACTTTGAGGTTTCTATAATGACTGAATTATTAAGTTTAAGACTTGAATCTATAAGTATGTTATGACTTTTAAGACTGAAAACATTTTCTAATCTCATGTAGGAGAACTGCAGTGAAGAGTTCATCTAATCTCCCTGCAATAATCCCATAAACAATGGTGGAAAGTAACTAAGTACATTTACTCAAGTACTGTACTGAAGTACTGTTTTGGGGTGCTTGAGTATTTCCATTTGATGCTACTTGACAGTTTTAATTACTCCTTGGATGAAGATTTGACACAATGGATAATATAACAAGCTTTAAACTACAAACGTTTTTGTCTTACCCAACCTTTTTGTCTTTTGACGTCTTACAAAAAGGAGTGTGTAGTCGGAGTCACATTTCAGATGTCTGTGAGTTAACAGCTCCACCAGATAGTGATTTTTCCCTCTAAACTTTCTTTCTAAATTTAAATGATCCAATATTTCACCAAAAATCAAATATGAGATAAAAACTCCAAAAACTGAAAGCAGATTTGTGTCTCAGAACTTTGTTTTTTCTTCTTTCCTCTCCCATTAATCATCTCACAACCGTCAGATTTATCTGGTGACCCTTTGGCGGGGTCTGACCCCCAGGCTGGGAACCAGTGGACTAAACTTGCAAACCTTATAAAGTAGTTGAAACTAGTTCCACCTCCAGCAGCTATACAGCAGTAACATCCTGCTTTAACACTGATGCTTCACTGATGATGTCATGTAATAGTTTACTGTAATACTGTAACTACATGAAGCTGATAGTGCTTATGTACTTTTACTCAAGTAGGATTTATCATGCAGGACTTTTACTTATAATGGAGTAGTTTTACATTGCTGTGTTGGTACTTCCTCCACTACTGCCTATAAGGACTTCATGGTGCAGTGATATTTGATATTTGCATGATGTTGAAACTTTACAGTTGTTATCTAGTTTCTCACGAATGAAGCTGACAGCAGTTGTGATAATGGCTTTGTGATGAAGAAGTATGTGAGAGAGAGAGAGAGAGAGAGAGAGAGAGAGAGAGAGAGAGAGAGAGAGAGAGAGAGAGAGAGAGAGAGAGAGAGAGAGAGAGAGAGAGAGAGAGCAGCGTCCGGCCTCTGCGGGCTGTGATTGGCCCGCAGCTGCAGCGCTGGGATGGACAACAAGCCTCCGCTGTGTGCGCACTCGCTGGAAAAGTCACTTGGTGGACGAAGCGGACTACACAGACTGGACTGCCCCATGGTGTTTTGTTATTTTTTCCTGAATTAGCATGTGGGACTTTTACTGCGATTTATGGAAGTTTCCCGTTTGATTCAGCCCTTGAATCCGCTATTTTACCCCAGAGACGAGCACTCGCAGGTCCGTTAGAGGTCCGGGAAGAGTCGCCCACTGACACTGTTGATTCATGGACTCAACACGGACTTCAGCTCAAAGCTTTTCTGTCAAGAGGTTGATACGAGCTTGACTTCATTCATTGAGCATCCAGGTATGTCAGCGACACGAATAAACTGCTCCTTTTATCTCTTTTTATTTAACACGACCTATTTCTGTGCATGCTTACCTAAGCTACAAGTGGGCAGCAGTGATAGTTTAACACAAGTACAGCAAATAGAAACTAGCAAAAACTATCGTGTTCATGTACAGTTTAAAATCTCAAACCTTTGTTAGCTATTTTAATAATAAGCTTACTTTACAAGGGCTCTATAAAAAGTCCCAGACAGCCCTCAGACCAGAGTGTCTGACCGTAGTTGGACTGTAGCTGTAATGTTACTATTTATTAACGTATTTGCATTTTGACCCCACTTTGGCTCCATTTTAGACCATTCAGACCTCCTCACTGACCCCACAAGGTCTCTGGAGTCTAGTTTGGGAAGCAACTAAAGAAAAAGTCAGACCAATCGCTTTAGTGATATGGAAACTATATTTACTAACTGTAAATGGGAGTATTATTGTCCTGGATAATGATATATTGTATCAAATGTATCACATTGACACTAATGTGTTTTTAAAATGACTGTCCTGTGTGTGGAAGTAGTTTGAGTAATATATTTTCCAAATGCTCTAATAATGTTGTTAATGGATCTGTGTTGCTGTGTCACTGTGACCGTGTGTCTTTCAGATTTTAGGGAGCATGAAGTCATCTTTGGACAGTATGGTAGTCCTGAAGATTGTGCTGTTCATCATTGAGGCTGTTTTACTGACCGACTGTGCAAGAGGTGAGAGCTTCATGAACTGTCTCTCATTCTTTCTGTTTAATTTAGCGTGTTTTAAAACTGGAAGGTAACTCCAGATTCACGGCTCATTTTAGCTCAGATTGACTGGCTGGTTTCTTGTGAGTATGAAGAAAGTCTCAGTTGGCTCTTAACAGTTTTGCACAGAGAAGTAAGAGATGGAAAACTGCAAAAAAAAAAAAAAAAAAATTAAAAAAAAACCTCTAAACAGAACCCAAAATCAACACAGGGCAGGGGAATGAGAGAGGGCAAGCCAGTCTCTACCCCCAGTTTGTGTGTGGTGTGTGTGTGTGCACACGCACATTCACTACAGCTAAACCAAACAAACATCATCCATCAGCTTCCCAGGGTGAAAGAACGCAAGTCAGTGTAAAGAGTCCAGCTCTCCCGCGGCTGGCCAAGGGACTGCCTCACATCAGCCTGTGTGTGTGTGTTTTTTTTGTGTGCTCATGACTGAAAAAGTAGTGAGAATGGGAGACCTCAGTCTGACCACAATTCACTGCACTGTTTATTGTGCCAGTATCAATACTTTGCTTTATAAAGACAACTTGCAGGGAGCTTGTCAACAGGTCATGAATAACTGTCGAGGCAATTTCTATGATTTCATCCACCGTCACTGACTACTGAACCATGTCTGATGCAATCCAGTGGCATGAGTCAAAGACCGAGGCAAAATTTGAAACTTCAGGCTTTAATGAGAGAGATCTGAAAGCCAGACACATTTCCCCGGAAGACCACGCACTGGTAAAATAAGCAGGCTCCATAGCACTTTCTTTATTCTCCCGCTCAGCATGGTAGTGAATTCAAGAGGCGTCTGATAGGTACAATACCTGCATGTGGCTATCAGGGTTTGAGGTAGAGGGGGCAGGAGGGGGTTGGCGGCAGTTTAGAGGGGGAGATTTGATCTGTGGGTCTGTAGACAATGCCTTATTCACAGCGTGGCAGCCGTGCCTTCACGGCACGACTAAACCAAAAGTAAACAAGACGTGAAGGCTAAATAAGATTAGACAATTTTGTATGTTTACAGATTAACAGATGTCAGTGAAGGAGAAACCCAAAGGGGAATCCGACAGAGAGGCGGGGATGGATGGCTCTGATTTGATTCAGTTTCAGACAAAAAGAAAGAATTTACAGCCTGGTTTCATAATTTGTCCCTCAAAGTGGTTGCAGATTCAAAGACTGATAGACACATCAGCAGATATGTAGTTGGCAGACAGTCTGACTGAGATGATTTTGCACAATGAAGGGTAAATATCCCAGAGTCCTCTCAGCAGAAGCACTGATACAGTGAGTTCTGTGTTACAGTCCAAATCCAACAGCTTGACTCTGACATCCTGTGAAATACAGTCAGAGGCTCTGACTCGAAACTTTTATAGTGAAGCGAGGGCCAGCAAAGCTGTAAAACTGTCCCTGTAAAATTTAACAATGTATGATGACATCTTTGACAAATGTAAATTAAATTATAAAGGGCAGGCCTCCTTTGACTCATGTGTGAAACAGGAAAAACCCACTGAAAGTGTTATCTAAACATTTCAAACAATGCACCTGAGAAGTCAGCGAGTTTGGGTGAACAATTTTAAGCCTGTTGCTGTCAGTCATCAGGCAACATCTGACCCCAGACCCCTTCTCCTTGTGCCACATGCACGCACGTACACACACACACACACACACACACACACACACACACACACACACACACTCACACACACACAACCAAACACATATGGACCCTTCCCTCTCTCTCTACACTGGAAAGACTTTGCGACTGGCCAAGCAAGAATTATTTCTTAAGACCCCCCCTCACAGGAACCCCTGCACTTCCTCTGTCCCTGTGCCTTTCCTCTGCCTCTGGTGCTCCGCCACCCCCAGCAGCTGGAAGAGGTGCTCAGTGATGTGTCCCAGCAGAGCCTCTAATGTGGTGACAGGCCCGGGACCACTGGGCTCCACTGACTGTGGAATGCAGCAGCCTTGAACATATGGACCTGCAGAAATGCACCCTGGGAGAAAAAGAGAGGCACCAGGTGTCTCTGTTATTTACCAGGATTAGTTATCAATGAACACATACACACAAAGGCCAAACGGTGTTGTTTTGATGCATTTTAATCAGAATCAGGTGAATGCTGCATCTTATTCAGTCTTCAGACTTTTTGTGCATGTCTGTTAGTCTATTGCATTCAGTACCGCACAAATGTTCGCTTCACCTCTGGAGACATCTGGACAAATTTAAAGCATGCAAACTGCTGTTGGAAAATATACATTTTATAGGAGAGTTACATCATGAGTTCATAACAAGAAGGTACTATGAGATAAATTGTATGCCAAGCTCTTTTAAAATCACAAGGCCATTTGGCCTCCAGACAGTTTTCCATTTCCTTTAACGGTAATGAGGCTAGTTTCTCAGTAACCAAATGCCCCAAAGTCCTCTTATTTTTTTAAATAGCTCCTGAATAGTAAGAAGGTGTAACAGTTGTGTTCTGGATCATGGGCCCAACTGGGACTGAGACTGAGGGAATGAGAAAGAATTACTGTGCTGCTGTGTAAGATGTTTATGGTAATCCCTGCATGATTCACACATGAATGCTCCATTGAGGTATTAGAAATAAAATCAGCATCATGTTAAGTTTTGTTCTTCTGCCCACACCAAACAGAAACACTCAAGCCAAATCAAACACCTCTCGTCTTCTTCACTACATCACCTCCAATCTTTCCCAAATTCAGACACCCAGTACTGCCCACCGTCCTTCTTACACATGCCCCCTTTCTTATTCCCCCCTTCTCTCTACATTTCCCCGCATTTATTACCAGTGTTAAGTTGAAGGAAGTGAGTTAAGTTAATGTGCTGTCGTTAAAACAAGGCATGAGCTGACCTTTACTCCCACCCAGCCTTTCTCAGCTCTCCATAGCTCCTATTTTTCAGGTCTGGGTCCATTTGCAGAGAACAATGGACGGATTATTATGTGTGGCGGTCCCCCAGGTTGGACAGGGCAGCAGTAATTAATTTTAAACACTCCTCATCCCCGTAGACTGGACGTATTTGCCATCTATTAGAGCCCACAGCAGACGGGGGACTCACTTTGCTGAGGCGCTGCCATTTAGAGGTGCGTGAGAAGAAGTTACGAGAGTGAGCAAGAGCTGGGGTTTTTTTTTCGTGTGTGTGTGTCTGAATATATGCATGTGTTTTATTAAGTAGCCTGAAATTGCCCTGAGAAAAGTCATGATAATGAGAGATCCGAGGAGAGCAGAGCAATTTGGAAAACCTCAGAGGTATACCAACAACTATTCCCGCTCCACCTACTTCTCCTCCAAACCAGGTGGAAATAATATTCCTTCTTGCTATGATCCCTGGTTTTTCTATCACGGAAATATATAACAATTCGTGTTCCCCATCTATCACCACACACTGCTGACCCCGTCAGTTCAGGAGGAAACATTCGGTGAGAGGAATGTGTCAGACTTCACCCCTCGCTGGGGAAAGAAAGGAAAGGGCTGTAGCCGTGATAAGTAGTCATAATGGAGGTCAGTTGGTGTTTACTTTAGCAGGGTCATATAATCCTCGTGAGCAGCACTCCCTCATTGACTGACTTTAATGGCCACTTCAATTAGCATTCATGTGGAATTTCAACAGGGCATTGTCCACTTTCAGTATTTGTCCTTCTCAGCTGTATGCTAATGCTCAGACGCACATGAGGAGAATTCCTCTTTATTCTTTTCTGTGTTTTTGGATAAAATCCTATTGACTACATGTATACAATGCTCATTAGTTTGGGCAGTTGGCTCAGGATGTGTTTTCAGACCACACACACTCTTCCTGCTGGCTAAATGGATTTGGGTTGAGTTAAATAGAATTCCTTTTGCTCCTGTTAACCTTCGCAAAACCCACAAAGCTGCTCACGAAAAGTCAGGCAATCAGCATTCAGATGACAATCAACCGCTTTGACTTGAATGATCTACCAGACATATGAATAAAAAAGATTTGTGCTAATTGACAGCTAGCTGTGTTGGTGTTAAATAAGCATCTGATGATACTGGACGCTGTTTAGACTCCACAGGCCAGGCTGCTGTGTTACACCCTTGGCTTTAGAGAGTGGACTGAACGGCTGGAAGCGAGCCCGTAGGTGGGGGTGAGGGTCTGCCTTGCTGGAACCTTACAAGTGACCTTACAATAACATTTCAGCCCCACAGTGGGAAATGTTTGTCTTGCGCAATCCCTCTTTTCTAAGCCTCCTTCATTACTCCAGTCCTCGCTCTGTTTTCTCTTTTTCTTGTGAGGAGCCAAGTCGTGGAGAGACCCCCTCCTCCTTCTCCTCCTCCTTCTTCCTCTCCTCCCAACCATCTCCCCTCCTCCTTCCCCGCTTTGTACTCCACAGCTGTTCACTCAGTCACTTTAGTAAGTGAAATGATGAGATTCCAATTGCTCTCCTCTTTCACCCCTCAACAGGAGAAGCCAGTTTGGTTTTCCTTTAGATTTTAACATTTAGATTTATGGTTCGGATCGTGGGTCTTCATGCAGCTGCAGGCGGGGGGTGCAGAAAGCGAAACTCCTGCCGTTTTTTTTCTTTCCATAATTTTTCCTTCAGCGCTGCAGTCTCATTGTACTTCCCCTCCTTTCAGTGGTGTGCCACCTTACGAAAAACAACACAAAATACCTATAATATCACAACAAATGCACCATGACAACCTTCTTCTGTCTTTACAAAACATCTATACAGTATTTATGAGATGGTGGCCTTCAGGATGTTGCTTGGACCGAGCAGGTTTGGACAAGTTGGATGAGAGTTGACATTGTGATGTTAGTGAATGAAAGGCTGATTTAAACTGCAGAAATATTATCTGCCCCATCTTATGTGTGCTTGTTTGCTGTACTTGCCACAGCCTGCTTGAATCTGTGCTGCTGTAGTCTCACGCTTACTTATCAGAATACCAAATCAGGCAGACAGGATGTACCTGCCGCGTGTCATTTGAAAATGAGCTTCCACTCTTTGTTTTTCTTACTTCTTCTCTTCCTTCTTGACAAGTCTTTCTTGCTCTCCCCTCTGTTTATGATATTAGGTAGCAGTTGTGTGTGTTGTATGAGCTTGTTAGTCGTCTTTATAATCTGATGCCAGAAATCGACACTGGAAGTTTTTCCCCAGTCTTTGTTTTTGTGTTATACCTCCTCTCTCTGGGGATTTCATTAGAAATCACTTGTTGTCCTGATAAACCCTCACAAACACGTACACACACACACACATCAACCCTGCTGTTCTGCAGTTAAAGGTTGATTGAAAGTTATGGTGGTGGCAACAGCGATGGCTGGCCGGGCCTGAAGAAAGCCGAGCCAGGGACCAGCTGGGATAACGAGCTCTGAATGAGGCCTCCGCTGCCTCTGACACACACTCCCTCCCAGTTTCTATCCTCCTCTTCTTCCAGCCCCCCCAACTCTTTCAGTTCACCTCCGATGAGCTTCAATGAGACCCCACATGGCTTTTTGGCTTTTTCACTCCCACTTTGTTTTTCATTAGGGATTCTTTTGAGCAACCTCGGAAATTCTTTGTGCATTGTCTCTCCATTGAATGAGGTTATAAAAGGTCTGGTAAGGGCGATTGCTTGTCACAGTACATCAAAATAGGAGCTTTCGCTGCAAGAGTGTAAGCTGTCATGGTGGAATTTGTTTGCACCCGTTTCCAGCGGCAGTCTCTCTCAACACTGCAGCAGAGGCGAGGAGGCAAAGAGGCCAAGATCTTTCATGCAGGGGACCCATTGCATCTGTAATGAATGGAAAAATATGTCCCCACTTTGACTTGAAGAGTGGAACAGGACGAGGGAGGAAAACTCATTTCAGAAGCTAGGACTATAATCTGTCATATTTTATAGCAAGGCTACTGCTATCCCAGACTGGAATTCTGCACCATGCAGTGAAACTGATTTGATTTCCTCATGCATGGGGATGTGAGTTTGGGCCTTGGATCAGCCCCAATCTGGATGTACTTGGAGTTAGAGGCTTGGCAGATGAGGGCACTGCTCCATTTATACTGTTAGTTTGTGTCAGGATTGATTATTAGGTAGATTTTTTTTGCTTACTGTGTCATTTTTAAAGACATTTTTGTATTTTTTTTTTAAATCATTGGAAATTGGAAATATGAGGATTAGATGATGTGAGAGAAGTCCCTGCAGCAGTTCATCTACTCTGTTCATCAGCTGCCTGTTTCTGTGCAGGACATCTTTGTAAAAGGACTGTATAGCTCAGTGTGGACAGTTGATTAATAAAGAGCGAGACAGCCAGACTGGCAGACAGAGATGGATAGAGGGCAGTGACCTTTGTACCGGTAATAAGGTGAACTGGGAAAGCACTGAACAAATTGTCACTCTGAAAGGGCGAGTACCACATCGTAATGACAGGCTCAACAGCTCCATGATGACAGATTGATTTCAGACAATATTCCTGGATTGTCAGGAGGCCCCATTGCTGTCAGTGAGAGCTTTGCCAGTTCCTCCGCCCCCTCCCTCTGTCTCGCCTCGCCTCTCTCCCCCCTCGCTCTCTCCCCGCTCTGTCTCGTCTGTGTCTCACACGCCTTTCTCTCTCCCTCACCCGCTCCTTTCCTAGCCTGTGCCCTCCCTGCCGCCCCTTGTCTGAATCGCTCCATTCTGCCCAAACACTCGGGCGACATCACAGTCTGTCAGTAGTCCTCTCCTGAAAAGGCCTTGTTGACAAAGGCGCTGGTGTAAAGCGCTTCCCAGTGTCATGGAGATTGGCTGATCCTCAAACTGTACGCTGGGTGTAGGGTTCCTAGAGACGGAGAAATGAGGAGTACTCAGCGCCAGGCTCGGTCATCATCATCATCATACAGATAGTGACCAAAACAACACACAGAGTCATACACTGGCCTGTCGGTGACACCATGTCTGGCTAAAAATGGTCTAGCAGCTTCTCTGCCAGTCAGTAGAGCATCAGACCAACGCAGAGCAACAGTAACTGGACTTAATAAGACATCTGTATCTCATTCTGCACCTCCAGACTGGACTCCGACTGTGTGGACTGAACACAATGAGCTTAACACAGGTTAAATAGTTAGTTTTCTCTGCTGTGGAATGCAGGGAGTGGCAGGATGCTCCTCGCTGTTGACTGATGATGGAAGCTGTGAAACAACAACAACAGAGTTCCCGTAGTGAGGAGGCAATGTAACGGGCCATTGTTTGAATTGTCTGAGAAGCAACTTTTTTGTCGTGTTCTTTTTAAAGCAAAGCAATTTCCTCTAGTGACCCATCGTTATCAGTTGTATATACTTGTGGGATATGACTAAGTCAAATAGAGATGGCCAGGGTTTTAAACTTCAATACTTTTTTGGGTACACAGTGAAATATATGTAGCACAGATGACAAAAGCTGATATCTGACGCTTGCTCAAATACAATTATTTATTCTTCAAACAGATTCAGAGAGAGGTTAAGTTCCTGTATGGCTGCTTGTGTTGAGACAACATTTAACATTTGAGATATCTGTATTCTTTTTAATAAATGAAAAAAGGGTTTTGTAGAAAAAAAGAAGTTGTTTATTACTTTAAGTATCAGAGAACATATAAAGCACTTACACTAAAAAACTAGTATTATTTGCATTGCTGTTCAAAATTTGAAAAGATACACTGCCCTTCGAAAGTTTGTTTGCTTTCTTTGAATATGTTTTTAGAGGTGAAAATGGAAGATTATTCAGGAATTCACACAAAAATATTAAATGCAGTTGTTCCTGACCTTTTTTGGTGTGCACCAAACAGTAATGTCTGCTTGTGACCCCTAATCATAATTTGTGGTCTGTCAACACTTCATCCAAATAGTTGTTTTACCTTCTCACATTGTTTAATTTGAGGGCAGTTTACACACCTAAATATATACATTTAGTATTTTACTAAAAAAGAAAGAAAGCATTAGAGAAAAGTCTGAGAAAATGAACATAATTTAGTATTCAGGACAATCACATCTTTCTTCTTTGTTATATGCATTTAATCAATATGTGACCAGTCTGCTTTGTGTGCAGGAGAAGTTGGGAATCATTAGAGTAAAGGAATATCAGAAATAAAAGTTAGAGAATAAATGTTATTTCCTGCCTTCTTGTCCTGTTGATTGTCTTACAACTGCACCTAAAACCACTAATCAATTAATCGACAAAATAACAGATTAATAATCATTATCAATAATGAAAATAATTATTAGCTGCAGCCCTACTCTCAACCCCCTCAAGAACATGTTGGGAACCAGTGCTCTGGGGGAAGGACCTAACTAACTACAGAGAGGTGTTTAATCTTTTAACACTCTTTGTTATTTGAGGCAGGTGGACCACAGAATAATGTCATTCACGTCTTTTTTACCTTTTAATTTTCATATCTGTGTATGTTTGTGAGTGTATGTGTGAAAGAAAGCGTTAGATACAATATACAGGTGGTCCAGAGCAGCCCAACATGTGTGAGCGTTCACACAATGTCCCATTCAGTGCCAAGTGGTCGGTCTATCTCCAAACACATTAGACAGACAGTAATGAACAGGTGCTCGTTGGTGCCCTGCTCTGTGCTGGAGAAAGAGGTCTGTTCGAGTGTGTCATGTGGCTGAGGCTGAGCCCAAGCCAGGGAGCGGGGTGTGAGATTGTTGGGATTCCTGGTTACTGCCGCCTGGGCCCACCTAATCCCCGTTTCACTCCCCCATGCAGCCTTCCTCTCCTTATGAGCTGCGTGTTAAAGGAGGCCTCTCTGCCTCTGCTCCCCGCCACTCTCTAAATCAACCCTCCTCACCCTACTTCTCTCCTCTCGGCTTCATTTTCCTCCTCTCCCCTACTCCGACCCCTCTTTCTCTGTCTCTGTTTGTCACTCTATCTGGCCTTTCTCTCCCTTCCCAGTCTCCCTCCTGTTGCCTCTTCCCTGATAAGTGGCCCTAAGCACACACTCAGCCCCTGTGTGTGCACCAGGCCTTAGCCTAATGGAGTGAGATAAAGCGACTAGAGTGCCACTCACTGTGCGCTCTGTATGACGGGGCAAGACCAGTGAATTACAGACTCACTTTGCATGAAAAGTTATTCCAGTGAATTAGTGTGTTCATTAAGAACGTTAAGGAAAAGGTACTTTATCTGTCATTCCTTCAGAAACAGAATAAGACGGTGTTGGGCTCTAATAGGTTTTTGTAGGTTTATATTGATCATTTTGGATTTAAATTTCTCATAGTCAATCAGTTGTTACTTCATTATATTTGAACAGTACTGAGTTGTAGTGTTTACATTACACTCATATACTGGCATGGAATAAGTCGTCTTTTTCTATCTTAAAGTGAACATGTACATAACCTGAAATGGATGAATGCTTTAAAAACACAAGGATAACAAGAATGGCAAAGAAACAAAAAAAAACAACTAAAGAAAATGAGATAAAGACTGAACTACAGGTGCTGAAATGCTGTTGTGTTGTATGCAGGCAAAGAAAGGCTCTTTGAAAGCAGTATTACTAATACAGTAATAACCTCTAACTGTGAGCACGTCTACTCTCTGTACAGTCGTAGAGCAGGTAAAAGGGCATGAACTGATCCACTGCAACTTAAACAGTGTCTAGTAATAAGAATGAAAATAACTGCTCCAGACATTATATGAAAGGCCTCTTTTAATTCAGGTTAAAGACTTTCCAAACAGGACTCCATACTTTTCCATACCTCCAGAGGCATGGAAAGGCATGGCTTCCATACGGAAAGTCTTTAACTTGAATTGAAAGAGGCCTTTCATTTAATCAAAGGATCAATAAATCACTGAATGGAGAATTTTGTCTGGGAAACTACCGGGAAACTAAGTCTTTAGCTAAGACAGTAAACCACTATAAACCTGACACATTTAGTCTCGTGATCAGTTTAATAGTAGATGATGGTGATAACAACAGGCTCCAACTTGAAATGGCTGCATTTTTGGCGACTGACTGTTTGAGTTGTTTTCATTTACGTGTGTGTTCATTTCTTACAGTGGTGACAGAGGTGTCGTTGTTTAGTGATTGATGAGCATTATTCAAAATAATAAACAACATCTGCACTATTTATTGATTGATTTATTGTCGGTGGATATTTGGAACAACAGATGACATTAGTACAGATTCTACAAAAACATGCACACACACACACACACATATATACACACATGCTTCTTTCCTCTGACAGAGGCAGCTGGGGCCAGGAGAAGGCTTTCTTCAAGTTTAATGAAATATAGCAGCTTAGAGTTCAAAGGCTCCACAGTAGGGCCTGTAAGGGGTAGGCCGCGTGATGGAGATGTTTCCAGAAGCTTTATGACGCTCTTTTGATGGAGTCGGCAGGAGCCTGTTATTCTGGAACCATAAGTAGAAGAAGCAGATGCAGATTCACTGAAAACAAGCGGTAGCGTTATTCCAGCGAGTCCGCTTTAATCAGATGGATGGACTGGAGCATCTTATTCTCTTTACCTCTTTCTTTTTATTCCACCCTCTCCTGCTGCTTCTCTAGTCCCCCTCATGTCACCCAATAGCTCCTCTTGTACCATTCCCACCACCGAAGCAGTTGCTATTCAGCCCACATCAGATGGTGCCGAAGAAAGAGCCATTGTCCCCTCTGGTCTTACCCCGCTCTTATCTATTGATTGGAAAGCCGAGAGGGGAAAATAACAGGTATTGATTACCACACTGGGTGAAGTTGCTGGGCAGGACGTCTGGAGGGGTAAGAAAAGACGGCATTCTTCACCCTCCGCTGCCCCGCTGCTGTCAGAACAGCCTCCACCGCCACTCCACATATCCCTTCCCCTTTCACCCTGTCACTGCCTCCCCTCCCTCACTCCCTCACTCCCTCCCTCCCTCCTCCCTCACCTCGCCGTCTTTCTTGAATTGCCAAGGTGACTCCCACTCCTGCACCCCCACACCCCCCTTTCTCTCTCTCTCTCACTATTTTATGCCGATTTTTATCTTTGCTTGTGAAATGTATAGCCAAGCACAGCAGCAGGCTCTGAACAGAAGCTCCGGCCTTTCACACACTCCCCGAGCTGCGGTGTCTGCCTCACCTTTTGCCTTCAACCAACCCCTCCAGTCTCAAGTGAAGTCACTGGCCTTGGATTCAGTTTCTAGCTTTCATGATTTGTTGGGGGGTGGGGGTGTTGCTTTTTTTCCTTCCCTCTCTTGTTGCTTTGCTTGAACTCTCTTTTTTTTCTCTTTAAATATATATTTTTGGCCTTCTTTTGCCTTTATTTGACAGTTGACAGTGGAGAGGCAGGCAGGAAGCAGGGGGGAAAGAGGGGGATATGACATGCAGCAGGGGTCCCTAGGCGGATTCGAGCCAGGGACGTTGCGGTTATGTGGCGTGCGCTGTAACCATTCGGCTACCACAGTGCTCTGCTTTCCTTGAACTCTTCTTACTTTTTTCCATCCATTTTGTTGATTTGTATTGTACAAGTGCTCCAGAGCTTTTAAGAGATGCATGATAGAATATTTCCCTTGAAACACAGGCTCCATTAAACCCCCTCCTCTTTTCTGTTCGAGGTCTGTCTGCTCTTGTACGGTCTACTGAGCTAACACAGTGCTGCTGAGTAGGAGGAAGCATTCTCCAGCTTCTATCTGTCTCTCTGTCTGTTATCCTTTGTGTAAATACCACATATTGAAGACACTTTCAGTCAGATCAGTGTTTATCTTAGTAATGAATCACTACAGCCTGGCAGTGTGCAAAAGCCTTTTGATGCACTAGAAATTCTTGCAGTTGACTGCAGATTAAGGAGTAAAATCCTTTTTATTAGGAGATGTTTACAGTGTTGTTTGAATAGCCATGTCCTGCATTGTGTAGACGGTGTTGCGTGCATTATCAAGTTGTTCTCTTTGCGGTTGGTTAAGTTCCAGGTGTGCGCTATTGGAGCGGCTGTCATCAGCCAAGCCCAACCTTTATTGACATGTTTGCAATAGCTAGAAAGACCAAAGTGCTGTGTATTGGAGGGAAAACGCATGTACACATCATTACAAATCCACAGGTGTTTGCAAAAGAGAAAATAAATGAGGAGAGGGGTGCCAGCACATCTGAACATTGCTGGCAGCCTTTGTAGTCTTTAATTTGTTTCCCCTGTGTTCGTCTTTCTCTTTCATTTGCCTTCTGAGATTTCATACTATATTTCCCTCCACGGATGCCTGCACGTCAGATCAACGGTTCTTTAACTTGCTCGCGAGGTTTCGTAAAAACGGCTATATTTAGTCTGAATTACAAGAATGCTTCTTATTGAATGCGCCCCTTTCTCTTAAAATAATCCATCACCAAATTGAGCAAAGAAAAACAGAGCTAATTCTGTGAGTCGCCAGGCCTCCTCCTCCTCTTCCTGCGCTATGAAAGATTCCATTCACGCATGGAGCTCGGCTATAATAAGGAGAGCTGTACCGACGCTGCAAGACGGGAAAGCCCATATGGTCATGTGTATCATTTTCCATTTACAAAGCAGCTAACAATTCAAACAATTTGAGTAAACACTCACCAGTTTGTCATAAATCTGGCAGATTCCCATTCATCACAGCCTCCGTAGAGCACTATAATGCTTAGTTCAGCAACCAGGAGTTAGCCTCAGAAGACTGGAACTAAAACAGCAGAAAAAAGTGCAGCTACAGTACATTTTTCTACAGTGTGGTTTGATTACATGTTGCATTCAAATGTCTTAAACTGTGTATCTTACAATAAAGCAGATAAGGCAATAATTCTGCTTTTCTCAGATTTTTCCTTTTTTTTTTTGCCACAATGAACTTCTGTGTGGTTGCAGTGCTTTCAACTCCAAGGTTAAGGGAACCTGTCCTTGAGAAGGAGAGGGTGGAGAAGGCGGAGGAGAGACCCTATTGAAGAGAGGATCGTGGTCATGCACACAGCACAAACACTTATTAAGTTATTCAGACGTTGTCCTTGATTTCAGCACCTCTTCAAGCCATGTTTTTCAAAAGGACTTCAAAAGGTTTTTTTAAGAGCGGAGATGGAGGGAGGAAACAATTTGTTGCACATTCCATGAACTTTTAAGCACCAGCCAAAACCTTCCAGTTTATTAAGCCAAAAAGCTCAAGAGCTTGAGTGGTCCCACGTTCAAGATCATGAAGACCTTTATCACGATTATGCCTGAACGAAATATATCATAACAATGATAAAAATCCCAATGAAATGAAAGTATACACCAGTCATACAACAAAATAAAAGATGTTTAAAGGAATACCCTATTTCGGGAAATACATTTATTTGTTTTATTTGATTTATCTTGAGAGTTAGATGACAATATTAATACCACTGTCATCTGCCTGCTAAATATGCAACAGCTAGCTTGTCATAATGTAACAAAATCCACCTACAAGCATTGCTAAAGCTCACCAATAAACATTATATCTGGTGCTGATATAACCTTTAGACAGCCTGGCTAGCTGATGAGCTGCGCTAACTGTCCCCTGGCTGTAGCTTTATATTTAGAGCAAAGACAAGAGATCATCTCATCTCACTCTCTGTAAGAAAGAGTATATGTGTGTTTCCCCAACTGTTTGTTTAAAAAAACATCACAGCCTACTAAACTTTCCTAATCTAGCCAAAGTTTTACTGCATCACCAACATAAACGCCATTTGACCTTTCAAGAAAAACACTAAAAGAAACTCGGACAGCTAAAATTCCTCTACTTGAAGGTGAAGGCTGAGCACACAGGAAGTGTCCAATGCTCCAAAAATCAAACCTTTAGAGGTTTTCTATTTATTTTTATTTTTTTTTAAATATATAATAAAAACACTGTAAACCTCAAAGTCATTTCCTTTCAGCTTTTAGAAAGCTTTGTTTGACAGTAGCAGTACCTTTGCAGGGTCAATGTGTTTTGGCACTTTGCTTCAACCAAACCTCTGACATGAATCAGGCATTGTCAGTCCCCTCCATTACTCTAAAAGGAACACATGATTGAGAGCCTTGTGGGACCATAAATCCCATAAGGAGATAACTGAAGCCTATTTGTTCAAGATTTGACAGAAATGTATTTATGTTTTTACAAGGCGGATCAACTCGGTCCATATGAACCCCGAGCAGCGCCAAGCCGATGCTGTGACCTGTTTGTGGTCCTAAAAAGCAGAGGCTGCAGAGCAGAAACTGAACAGTGAGCGCCTCTGTTCTGCTTTCCTGGTAGCAGAGAGGAGTGAGATATGGGCCAGCTGACAACAGCCAAAAAGACTGCGGTCGCGTTTTCTCCACAGACATAAACAATGACACTTCCAATTTCCTGTGCACGCATTGGACCAGGAAAGGCCATCCACCGAGAGGAAGGAAAACTCTGAGTGTGTGTTCATGCTTGGTTGAGAAAGACATAGAAACAAAAAAGGAAAGGGGCTTTTACTGGGTTACGCTCACAAGTTTCCCTTTTTTTTCCACTTAGTTTTGTGGCACTGTATAAATCTTTTTTTTTTCTTTTTGAGTCACTTAGAAAAAACGAGTGCGTCCAGATTTGATACCGCCAGAGGTTAGTGACCTGGCAGTCCAGATGTTGTACCTGCAGCTGAGATACATCTGTCTGCAATGTGATGAATGAAACGTCCAGATGGAGTTACCTGTGTCAACTTCCCCCACTGCAGCCCCATCAGTATAATGAAGTTCTTGTTTACCATATGTGTGAAATGCACCACAGGAATGTGCCTCGGTGTGTGTGTGTTTGAGTGTGTGTGTATGTGTTGGGAGAGGCCATGTGTACTTACCCTCCCCATTGTTTTTACTGCTACCAGACCGGCCATTTGTTCTGCGGCACAGACTGCGCTCTGTGTACTTTTGAGGGGTGTTGCAGCTATAGGGTTTGGTTGCATGTCTTCCCCCTCTTTCACCCCCCCCCCCCCCCATCCTCCTGTTTCTCTTCGGTGTCTAGTCCGCTCAGTAATTCAGGGTTTTGTTTAGTTTTTGGTGGGGTGAGGGGGTTAGTTCATGCCTGGTGCTGTGCGAGCAGTAGCGCAGGCCCCCTAACACCATCACAGGGTGTTTCGGCCCGCTCCACTTCACCAGATCTGAGGGAGCAGACCTGAGCCAATTAAGAGCAAGGAGAACAGGCTGCTGTCCGTCTTACTGCGACCCGCCCCCCTCATCGCTTTGATCTCTTGCACGCTACGCAAAACCAGAGCCAGAACACTTTACCCTCTCTGTGCAGGCACTGAACGACAGGCCTTGTCCAATTATTACAATCTGGTTTCAATATTTCTGGGTAATCAGACAAAAAGATGACAAATTACCTCATACCATCTGCCCATAACCCAGCTGCTTTTAGAGCTGTTTAGTCAGGAAAATTCAGATAGTTTGGTTAGTAAATCCATTCAATTTAGTGGCTAAGATTATCTTTTCAACACTTGTTTGATAAAAAGGATGTTTGTCTATTATACAGTAAACAAAACTAAAACTGACTTTATAATATGTACGCATCACATTTTTTTCCATAGAACTTGATAAGTATGGTGAATTTCTGCAGTTTTAGAGCTGCTAACCCACCTAAAAGTCTGGTTCATATTTTTGGATGTATTGTGGTCCAGATCAGTGACTCCCAGCCTGGAGGGTTTGGAGCTTTTGATCATATGACATCTTATTCATGGAAATGTAGATGTTCAAATTTCCATGACAGCTCCTCTGAGCATGTTAACGACTAAATTTGAGATTAAGCATCCAGAAACGTTATTGAATGGAGCTCGTGGTGAGATTGTTTTGCCAAATAGAAAAAAACAACATATAATTTGTGGCAAAATGTTGTTTTTTTCTTTTTAGGAATCTGGATCTTTCCTTTTTTTACTCTTGAAAAATAAAAAAATCTGAGAAGGGACAATCATATCTTGAAGACGTTTGCAACATGTGACAGGGTTCACAAGTAATCATTGCTTTGTTTTAAGGGGTCATAGGTCAAAAAGGTTTGGAATAACTGGTCTAGATGATGTTTCATTATATGTTCCCTACTTACGAGAATAACTGTGGGGAATTGAGGTGTACTTTCTATGTTTTTGGCACAAAAATGCTTACAGATATAGAGTATCATGTAAAAAATAGTATCAGCCCATTTTCAATGTCATTGCTGGCTGCAGATTCAACCACAAGATCTGTTTTATAAAAAAACCATATTAGGGTTTTGACAAACAGGTTTCATAAAATGTACGGTTATAATCAGTATGTCTGTGTTTGTGTGTCTCCTTAGGACCTCCACGGGTGTCCGAGAAAGTCGCACACAGACAGACGGCCCGCCTCGGGAGCCCCATCAAGCTGCCTTGCCCAGTGGAAGGAGACCCTCCTCCCCTCATAATGTGGACCAAAGATGACCGCAACATTCACAGCGGCTGGATCCGTTTCCGTATCCTCCGCATGGGTCTGAAGATCAAGGAGGTGGAGGCAGATGACACGGGCATCTACGTCTGTAAAGCCACCAATGGCTTTGGCAGCGTTCACATCAACTACACCCTCATCGTCATCGGTAAGTGTAGATGGATAAATATCTGTACAATCTGTTATTCAGGTTTCTGAGATGAACTCACTGAAGGCTATAAAATCATTCTAGTTAAAAATCTACATTTAATTTAGCATCTATGAAACATAAAGTCACCTGTCTGATAAGTATAGCCAGAGACCACAGCAGTGAGTTAGTCCAGATTTGTACTCTGAGGCTAACATCATCTTCTGCAGCAGTGTTTCAAAACCATATTTTTAACACTTTGCCGCAGTCTAAAATCTCAGCACAGTTCAAATGTTAAAATACAGCATTACCCCCAGAGGTCGAGGTCTAAAACAAGAGGATTTATGGAGGTTTAGTGGTGGATCTTCTCATCTATTATATGTGTTACAGCCCCTACCTCTCTCTGCCCAAAGTCAACAGCAGCACGGGATATTGTTTCATACTACTTCATCCTCTGTGACTCAATTGGATCTGAAGCTCTTCCTTTTCCTGAGGCTACACTCTGTGGAGGCAGGAGCTCTGCAGCTTCGAAGAAACACATCCAATGTAATAGCGCCGCTTTGTCTTCAGACTCTGGCGCTGCTCTTGAATGAGGCCTGGAGGATTAGGTCTGACCGAGCTGTTTGAGTGTGTTCCCCGCGTGTGTATTTGTGCATGTGCTTACAGTGCATTTCCTCTGCGCTAGAGCAGAGCATGATGAATGAGCGGAGTGGAGCGTGAAGGCTGTGTTTAGTCTAATTACTCTAAGATGCCTAATTAGGGCCAGAGTATGTGCTCTCTCTCACAGGAGGAGCTGAAGCCTGGTCTTGTGACAGCCGTGCTTCAGAGGAACAACCATAATCAAGCAGATGTGGAAAACACAGAGCACTTCAGAAAACGGAGCCTGTTGTCGTAAAGCGTGCTTGTGATTCGGGAATAGACCGGACCAAAGTTTATTTTAGAGTCTCCCTCAATATGAAGTTGCCGGTGAGTTCAAAGCGAGGGTGTCTGCTGATTGTGCTAAAATGAACGGTTGGAGATTGAGGCTCAGAGCCAGCTATAATGTCAAGGTTCATACCACAGTTGTGCTATATACTGTACTATCAAAGTCAGACGTGGGTATGTCTGTGTCTGCGCTGCACTCAGAGGTTATTCTGAGATGAACACATTCAGAATCAATCATGTGACGGATAACCAGTACTGTGTCATTTGTTGTTTGCTTCAAGGTCCTGTTGATTGGATGCTGTCACACTCGTTGGTGTGTTTTTGTATTTGATGTGATGGAGTACGTCAGCTTAATGTTTTTCCACTGCAGAAAGTAAATGTGGAGTCTTTCAAGTGGGGAACTTGAACAAAACCTAAGAGGTAAACCTAGCAGAGTCGGTGGGAATATAGATTGGTCACAGTCCAAGAATAAGTTAATTATTTCTGACATTTTATTCAAAACAGAGAATAGATGATGAGGATTTATTTCGGCATTTATGTTTTAATGATTTTAAGTAGTGAGTCACGTACACACTATTACAAGACACGGTGAAGAAAATGAAAAGTTAAGTGTGCTCGCTGCCAAAAAATCACAATTGAAACATTTAAAATAGTTTTAGCTGAAATGCCAGTCAAAATATAACTACTTAACTACTTAACAAAAGTTAAAACGGCTGTGCTGGAAGACGTCGAGGTTTCAGTTGATACTCAAGCACCAAAAGGAGTTGAATGTCAGTGGAAGTGGAAGTCATGCAAGTGGAATTAGTGCAAGTTCAAGAGTATAAAGTGAAAGATGATGGCAGTGGAAAAAATGTCTAGAGGAAGAAAAAAGATGAAACAAAAAATAGATACATAAGAACATGGACGTGCATCCTTGAAGGCGAGCACATTAATAAACAGATGAAGCACGTACAAAAGTGAAAGATCCAGTCCACAATTAAAAAGAAAGATTTAGCTGTGGTTGATGCAGAATATACATAAATTTTTAAAAAAAATCTTCCAAACTACCTTTTAATAAACTGAGAATAAACTCACTCCAATCGTTGGATATCTGGAGCTTCTGCTGTTTTCCATTGACTCAAAATAACTCGGAGGGCTGCAATCATACCAGCATAATGACTAAAATTCATATTTTAATACATTTTATATACTAAAAAAGATAGTTCAGGGAAAGAAGTAATAACTGTCTCTGCTGAAAGTACCTGGTGTTGTTGTGATTTATTATTTCATACAAACCCAGAGGACAGAAATTAGCTCACAGTTTTGGCTGCGATATTCTTGGAGGAGTTTGTAAGCTGAAAAAGCGCTTGCGCAAACATTAGCAAATATAAATAAGGGGAAAAAACTTTCCCTGACTGCTGTGCTCTTTAAACAGCCTGATTCTTTTTTTTTTTTGTATTTGTCTCTTCAGCAAAGGCTTGAATTAAATATTGGTTCAGTTTGGAGAGTAAAGAGACAGTTGGGAGGTAAAGAATGATGATTTTGATAAATTAAAGCCAACATACACACTCAGACATACACACAATTAGTCTTGGTGATAGATAACAACCTTCTCCCCGCGGTGTGTTTATGTGACAGATCATTTGTCTGGTTTGGTTCTGCTTCTGCTGCAGTGTGACTGAGTGAGACCAAAAATATTGAAGGAAAACAGTTTTAAGACGGCTGTGATGAAGCTGGCAGGGATTGCCGTGACAATCAGTTCAACCTGACTGCATGCGTTGCTCCACTCCCACACTGTGATTACGTTAGCAAAAAAATACCTTTGGAAGTTCAATCATAAGTCTTTCTCGGAAGCATATTTCCATGAGATTTTTATCAGGAGTGTGTTTTTGCCCTTTATGGAGTTACCTAGAGACTTCCTGGCCTGACTTTTAATCCTGATCTGGTTTGTTCCATTTCCTTCGTGTCCTCTGGTGGCGGTGAGTGCGTGACAAGCTGACTCTACACACTCAGTAGAGCCAGTCTTCATCTCACAAGAGCACCTTCCCCCCCTCCTCACCTGTTCCTCCTCGCTTGTCTGTCATCCCATTAGGCGCTGGCAGACCATCACCACAGCGTTTGTTTTTATAGATAATTGTTCCATCAGGGGTGCATTGCATTCTGGGTGCCTTTTATTCATTGCAAAGATTAGGGGGCCTCACTGTCAAAATACCCTCAGCCAAATAGTCTGCAATTATCATGAGCAACACTTTCCATTAAGGTTGAATCAGCTAATTGTCAGCCATTTTAATTCAGTTGCATGCAGTTAAGTGTAGTGACCTGCTGGGAGGCCGGCTATGCTGCTCCTGGATCAGAGAAGAGAGATTATTTATTTGAAACGCTGTAAATGGGGAGTAGCTTCCAGCGTAGCTCTACATACAGTATCCATCATTTGAGTTTATTATTTTTACTGGATCACAGAGCGAAAAAGTCCAAGAAGCAACTGCAGTCAGTTATAGCGCCGGTCAGGGGAGAAGGGTCGACAAAATCCTGGCAGCTGTTCAAGTTCAAGGCCCAACGTGGAAAGCATAACTTTTTAAACATCGCCTGGGAGCCGGAGTGGGGAGAGGCGAGCCCCAGCAGAGAAGCCAAGACAGTAAGATAAAGAGACAGCGAAGACATGGAGTGAGATGAGGGGTGAGGGGCTTGCGGGTGAGGGGCTTGCGGAGTGATGTAAGTGTGTGGGGGTGGAGGGAGGGGGTTCCTCAGTGGCTGGAGAGATATCCCTCTTCCCATCTGCCAGCGGACAGGCTGTCCTCCCTGAGCTATCTGAAGAATCTGGTCAGTCGGTGCAACATGGCGCCTCCTCAATCCCTCCAGCTGGCTGTTTGGGCCCTGTTTGGGGTGGTCTCTTGACAACTGGCCCCATCACCTCCCAGCTCCCCCGTCAGAGTAGGCCAATGCACGCAGCAACCTCTTCATCCTCAGCTGCTCAGGCTACAGCGGGCTACATGTGAGCATTAACATGGGATTGTCATATTAACATTTACAGGATTGGATTTTAATGTTTATGTCTGCACAGATAATATATTGCAGGGCTAATACAGGACTGGCAGCTATGATTATTTTTACATGAATATGTTGGCTCTCGCAGCACATTTTTCATTTCACTCCTCTCTAGAGACATCGACAAGCCAACTGCTGGATAAACTGACCCGCGTGTGACTGATCACATGTGGTAGCTGTTTGGAGGTTTCTAGAGTGTGATGCAAGGCCACTGCGCATAACTTTCCCTGGACATTACAATGTCCCCATCAACATCTGGAGCTCATTGTGACCCTAAAGCATCAGGCCTTTTCCTGTGATTCAGCTGGCACAAGAGGCCAGCAGGGAGTGTGTAGTGACCTGTTTCCTGTGGCTGTGATTTTTGTGAATGAACTGGGAGGGGATGGCGTCAGACCCCAAACACTTGTAGCTAGGCCATGAATGGATTCAAGTTGTATGGAAGAAAGCTGATTACATTCAAACAATTTGATGGTTTGACTGTGAGTGTTCACATGTTCTTGAATGGTGACTTCTGTAATTTAATGTAGTCCGTTTTGATTTCATTCAGTATGTAAAGTCTGTTTTCATTTGATCACTGGTTCCATGATGAGTTGTAGTTTTTGTACACTTTCCAGTACACAAGAAGAGGCTCCTGGTGTATATATATTTCAAGACCTCTCAGACAGACACTCCTTATTTACTGATTATTTTACTTTTCAATCTTCCTAAAATAACAATCATAAGACAGTCTACCTCGCCCCTGTCTGCAGTCTAGTGAGCCAACATTGTATAAAGACAATAGTGGCAAGGGATAGCATTAACAAGACAGACGCATAAAGGGCGCCATTGTTCCCCAGAATTGCCAAAAAGTAGAGAGGAAATAGATTCAGGAAAAAAAAAAGTCAAAAAGAAAACCCCGGCAGTGTGGGACCATGTTCTGTTTGGATTGGGAGGTTCAGGAACAGGGAGGAATGCTGAGAGCCCAAGTGAGCAACAGAGAAATATTTCTTCCCGTGGAGGTTGTTTTTTAAAGGAATGGGTTATTATAGTTGGCCAGTTAAACCCCTTCAAATAGCCATGACATCATGGCTGGGCTTGGTGCTGCAGGGGACAAACAAAGGAGGGTTTGTACCCAGAGAACCCTAGAGAGCTTGGAGGGTTTCGCGGGGACTCAGAGGGAGGCAGAACGAGGGGGTAAGAAGTCACATCTGGCCTCTTTACCTGACCTAATCAAACCCTGAGAGGGAATCAAGTGTGCCAAACTGCATCTAGACAAATTTGACATGAAGCGGCATTGAACCTGAAATGAAAAAGAGGTACTCAATGTATGGTACAGGACTTGCTGGTAAATTTGAGTTTTGCTCATAGTTAACTTGGCTTTGTATGTTTGCACACTGTGTGGTACACTGTATAACTAATGTGAAGAGATGCCTCAGTGGTATCTTCTAAAATCATTAAAAAGCAGCCATTCTTCAATAATCATCCTCTTAACGTCTGTTCCTGTACAGAGTGGCAGTGATTGGTGCGTAACCCGATCCGCTCTGTTAATTCATCAATGCTTGACTCGAAAAGTCGATACGCATCACAAACCGTCGATTAGGTTTCACTCATTATATTTTCTCTAAGCCCCGTCTTAGCCCCACTGCATGATGTCAGCCAATGACATAAACTCCACAGCTGTCTCCTGGAAGCGGGCTTATGAAAACTGATCATATTACTTCCAAATGCTACAGAGTATGACCTGAGCGTGCACCCCACTCTGAGGAGCTTATCTATAAATGCTAAATTTACACAGACAGAGCCAAGAACACTTCGCTCGAGCTCTTTGGTGTTGTGACGTTGTCGTTTTGACACTGTCAAAAGTTAATACAGGCATCAAAAGTAGCAGAACAGCTACAACATTGTGTTGTAATCTGTCCTTAATATATATAGTCATTTAAAAAGTATGCAGCTATTAATAAAATACTACTGTATAACACCTCAGATTAAATAAACGTCTATGCAAAGTACACAGGTCACATCACACACCTATAATCAGTTCAATAATTTAACTCAATGTATGCATACTAACTTTTTCTAGTGCTTGAGTTGCAGTTGAAAGCTCTGGAAAAAGCAAGGTGAACCTTAATGTTAATATGTCTTTTATAATGACTTTTATTGAAGTTTAATATCTGATTGGGATAAAAATTAAAAAAACAACTAATTGACTCTTTGGTATGGACACACATCTTTGTAAAAGTCAACGTTATAAACTCCCACCTCCCTTCTTGATCATTTCTAAGGTGTCTTACTTCTGCCACTGTATCCATTTTACACTCTATTATTCCGTGCCGAAAGATTTCTTGATGTTTTAGACCAACTGTTGTTTTGCTTTGTCAACAGATGACTCAGGATCTGATAAGACTGGACCCGGAGTCACTGATGGAACAGAGTCTGTGCTGGGCACTGATGGCTTGTCAGAAAAACTTGGTAAGTCTGCTGCCATGCAACCTCAGTCTTCATAAATTACATTTTTATGTAACTAAGGAAATCTTCCAAATGTAACATAATTTCCATGCTCCTCGGTTTGCAGTGCGTCCCCGCTTCACCCAGCCTGCTAAGATGAGGAAGAGGGTGATAGCCCGTCCTGTGGGAAGCTCAGTGCGTCTCAAATGCATGGCCAGTGGAACCCCTCGACCAGAAATCGTGTGGCTGAAGGACGACCAGCCGCTTTCGGAGCAGAAAGCTGGCGAGGCCCGCCAAAAGTGGACTCTAAGTCTGAAAAACTTGACGCCAGAGCACAGTGGCAGATACACCTGCAGGGTCTCCAATCGAGCGGGGGAAATCAACGCCACGTACAAAGTTGAGGTCATACGTGAGTATCCCACAGAAACTGAGCTGAGGAGTGATTACATTGAACGCATACCAGATATGTTCACCTGGAAATATTAAAGCTAACAGATGGCGTAAAGCACAATAATATAAGTGATTACTGATGTTTGTGCAGATGTACTTTGTGATCTTCTGGACATCGTTAGTCCACGTACACAGTGTTAGGTGTAATCACTGTAAAAGTGGGGCTGATTTGGGGAAGAACTGTAACCTTTAAAAAATCTTCTCTCTGATGTACCTACTCCTGACTTCTGATTGTGATCAGCAGGTCTTATTCATATCCTCGCTGCATGGATGAATGTGCTTGTGTAATCATGTGAGAGAAGGGGGGGGGGGGGGTGCCCTGGTGTTTGCACGGGTGGGAGAGAGAGAGAGAGAGAGAGAGAGGGAGAGAGAGGTTGTTCAACTCAGAGACTCCACCCAATCTGGAGCTGATTAAAGCCCAGCTGTCTGCCAGACCCCCCCCCCCCCCCCATCCCATGAGAAATGTGTGCTGTACAACCAGGAGCAAAGAAAGAGAGGAAACTAATCACACATACTTCTTGTGTTACATGTGGTATTCCTCCCTCTCTGTCAATTATAAGTTCTAAGCCTGAGGCTAATAACAGTACGGACAACTAAGACCTCCTCTATCC
This sequence comes from Scomber japonicus, assembly GCF_027409825.1. Taxonomy (NCBI): domain Eukaryota; kingdom Metazoa; phylum Chordata; class Actinopteri; order Scombriformes; family Scombridae; genus Scomber; species Scomber japonicus. The sequence continues at coordinate 16,827,784 of NC_070593.1, read as the reverse complement.
ACAGAAGGCCTGTCATGTCAAAAGATGTCCGTGTGTGTGTGTGTTGACAGTGTTTGTCTGTGTGTCCGTGCAGAGAGGACAAACTCCAAGCCTATTTTGACGGGCACTCACCCAGTCAACACGACGGTGGACTATGGAGGCACCACGTCGTTCCAGTGCAAAGTGAGGAGTGACGTTAAGCCGGTCATTCAGTGGCTTAAACGTGTGGAGTCTAACGAGGAGAGCCGCTTCAACTCCACCATCGAGGTTGGAGACCACCGATTCATGGTGTTGCCCACGGGGGAGGTGTGGTCACGACCCGACGGCTCCTACCTCAACAAGCTGCTTATTACCCGTGCCAAGGAGGAGGACGCTGGCATGTACATCTGCTTAGGCGCCAACACCATGGGCTACAGTTTCCGCAGCGCCTTCCTCACTGTGCTGCCAGGTGAGGCCTGTCTGTTAACTGTGGGTCAGTGTTAGAAACATGCTGCAGAGCAACACATCAGCAGCTCACACTCAGATCTGCGCTATCAGTTTGTAGATTGTATGTTGGTTTGAAAGAATCCACGCACATAACACAGAAACATCAGAGGAATGTGCATGAAACTGTCAGGAAAAAGTACAAAAAACACCAACAAACACAACATTTATCACCTGTTTAAATATTATAATTTTGAGGGAATTTGGTGCTGTTATTGGACAGCTGATAATAGAGATGACAAGAAATTAAACTTTGGATCCTGGCTGCTGCCTTAACCACAAGACCAACAAAAAACCTGTCTATTAGTTTTAGTTTAAGTTCAGGGTTTTCTATGCATATTAGCTGTTCCATCTATTAGTGGAGAGAAAATCAATCAACAACAATTTTGATAATTGATTAATCCTCAAAAGTCACTGAAAACCAATTGTCTGCTTTTTATGTTAAGCAATAGACTCTTACACAAACACAAATTTCTGCCAAACTTAAAACAGTTTTTCTGCACTGGTCAGGATTTAGTTGCATTTGAATCAAAATGTGATGACAGTTGTGTTTTTTTTGCCAGTACTACAAATCAAATCTTGTTTAAACCATTTCCACACAGCTCTGATAAAGCAGATCAAGGAGTTTTTAGAGCTTAACTCTTAATAAAAATAACAACTAAAGAATTTGCCTACATGGTCTTGAATGTTCAGCGTCAGATATCCTTAAGATTTGAAACCAAGTTTTTGGGGGCTTTTAAGTCAGTTATTAAGGAAAAATGTTCCTTTCTACTTTTCCCTGATTCATGTGGTTGTAAAGGCTTTTTTGGGGTTTGTCAGACAAAAAAAACATTTTTCCACAATTCTTTGACATTTTAATTGACTAAACAATTAAACTCAGTAATCAGAAAAGCCTTAAAGTACTTAACCTTTGCAATAAAACAAAACATGGTAGCATTTAAGAGTTGGAAACTGTTTTTGAGCTTTCTCTTTTTTTGGCCTGTCTTCTTTTGCAGACACAAAGCCTCCCATCACACCCATATTTTCACCAGCATCCAGCTCGCTCCCCTGGCCCGTCATCATTGGCATCCCTGCTGGAATAGTGTTCATCTTTGGCACAGTGCTGCTCTGGTTCTGCCAGAGCAGAAAACACTGTCCTCCTCCAAGCCCTCCGGCTGCATCCACACAGGTACTGCAGAGTTCCCACCGGCTGCCGTACAGAGAGCGAGACAGGGGCTACACGGCTCCGTCGTCCAGCTCCTCCAGCCCGGAGAAAGACTGCATGAGCTCCATGAACTATGAGGAGTACCTGGCCCAACAGCAGCTCCTCCTCAGCCAAGGAGGGCCCACCATCCCACCAAAAATCTACCCCAAAATCTACACTGACATTCACACACACACTCACTCCCACGTGGATGGGAAAGTACATCAGCATCAACACATTCATTTTCAGTGTTAGCTGTAGTGCCAAATATCCCCCAACTGACTGATCCAGTATCTCACAGGGACAAGCTGCGGACTGAACAGCAGCTCCTGAGTGACGTTCACATGGCATTACTCTTTTAAAACTGTCAAACTCTTCCCATAGCTGGACAATGTTGGGAGACACATGTGAAAAAACAGCGGCCAGTGATGCACACCAAGTGTTACTACACCCAAACGTCCACATTTGGTGCTTTTTTCTTTTCTTTTCTTTTTAAACCTGTCAGATTCTCACACCACTAAAAAAGAAAAAAATCCATTAAGCCTTGTTATGCACTTAATACAAAAAGGACAAGGAATTCTGCAGCGTGTGAGTTTAATCGCAGATATTCAGGTCTTCCTCGGCAGTTCACTTTTCGATTTTCCTACTCGAGGCGTTGCTGAAACACGGAAGGGAGATTTTTACCTTCCACTCAATCAGCTGTCGGAGCACAGAGGCTCTGTGTGCTCTGCCTGGCAATGAGGGTGAAAATGGTACTCAATATTTACAAAAGGGCTGGTTTTATGCTCCTACTCAGGTTGTCCTTTTGTTTATCAAAGATGCATAATGTTTGAAATGCTGACCACTATCCTTTATATATATATTACCCTCCTCCATCCCTCACTTCTGTTCCCCGTTTGTTCAGATATAAAGTAGACTGGTAAGTTTCATGATGCCTTTTTTTTTACAAGGCATGCAAACCTTGCCTAAGACTGCAAGGGATGTATGAATTCTGTTTCAGTGTTCGCTGAATAACTGTCTTCATCATTTTTATTTTTTTAGGTAGGTTTCCATCACTAGTCAGTAGCATGTTGAGATGCAGTAAATGTTTTTCCAACCAGCAGAGGTCTTTTTTTTGACCGACACCTTATCCAAGAACAGTTAATGAAGCTGTAGTCATTTATAATCAACTTGAGTCATGAATATTTAATTTATTTTGTTTAAAAAAAAATGTATCAAAAGTTTATTTTTCAGAGTAAGGTGTTTTACATATCTATGTAATGTTATTAAAGTATACTTTTGTTGTTGTGTATAGTACATTTTGTCACCCAGTTTAATCACATTTTTAGCCATTATTTTTATTTTTAGATATTTCTGTATGCAATTGGTTATATTTGACAATCTTGTATGATGTACTCTGTTCAAGTCTCAAAAACTAAATCATCTTAAGTTTGATGGTTTAGCAGTTTGATTAAATGAACTCAAACAAATACTTGCAAAATAATGTATTAACTCTCTGCACATTTGAATACACCGTGGACACTAATGAAGGCGTAAAGGTCTGTGTGAATACGTCGCCAGTTAGCTGTCCAAAACATGAGAGCTGTTGGGAGGCTCTGAGTGCAGACAGGTCAGCTTTCTTCCTTTTGAGCGAGTTGAAGCGTCTGCTGAGGGTGACACAGAGGGCAGCCAGCAGAGGGGTAGAAGTTAGTGGGATGAATGACTGAATAGATACCGTACAGACACAAGAGCAGTCTCAGTCCTTTTTAGATGAGTGATGGCCCCCGCAAGACTACACCGAATGACCAGCATCTTTTTCTCCATTTAAGTGAATTGACCCTCCCCCTGGTCTGCACTACCACCTCATTCAACTCCAATCTAGGTAGGATTTCCTTTCACCATTTAGGAAGTGCATTGTCCTGCTCTGGGAGTGATGTGACAAGACCCTGTGATTGCTCAGGAAAGAAGGGGCACATTGTATGAAGCAAGCTCTTGTTTTGTTGTAAGTATTGCAGGATGGGGATGAGCTCTGGCTCCAGACAGGTGAGGAGTGATTACATCAAACAGCTCGTGTGTTTGAAGTAGATATTTTACACAGAATCAAACATTTTTGTGCTCAACACAGAAATCCTGGTTTCATATTCATAAATAATTCTTTAAAATCTAAAATGCTAATAAAACTTTAAACACTTTGAATGCTAACACTGCCCTCCAGTGGCTGCACACACACACACACACACACACAGTAATACCAAAATTTCACTAAAACTTGTAAATTATCTTTATTATTATTTTTACAGTATTATAAGAACATTTACAAAGACAAACACAACATACTACACACAAAAGGAAATGTGGACAGCAACAATTATAAGAAGAAAGTCAAAACGTAGTATTAAACAGTATTTACAACTAAACTCAACCCTTCTGGACTTTGGTGATGAGTTCATCACAGAGTTTGGTGAGTTCTTCAGCCTCTTTCTCCTGCAAAAAAGAAAAAGTGAAGTGAAGATGATATCTGATATTTGATCTGTGCAAGACCTCTGCAAATAATTCACCATTCATCAAATTCATATTTCCACTGACCTTCTGGTCCAGGCTCTTTTCCAGTGACTGCACCTTCAGCTGTTCCCGGCGCAGCTGGGCTTGAAGTGCTGATACCTCGGCCTTGTACCCTGACCGCACCGAAGCAATTTCCCCATTTGCACTGAGGTTGAACAATAAATCACAGTCAGTCACTGCACATCATTCAAGGTTTTACACAACTAACAGTAGTCTGCTGTGTCTTACTGGCCAATTTTCTCCTCAGCGTGGGCTTTGAGAGTCTGGTAGCGCTGCTCCTCCTTTTTGATCCTTGCCAGGTAGTCCTGAGCACAGGCTTTCAGGGTCCCTTCATTCTGGGGACACAATTAATCACACAAACCGTGGTGACTTTCTTGAAATCATATAAAAAGACATGTCAAGTATTCATAGTTTGACAGTGTTTGTTTCCATCACTTCTTACCTTTTTGTAACCCTCAACCACCTCCTTGTACTTCTCCAGTCTTTTGAACAGGTCAGAGAACGATCTCTCCATGGCGTTCAGATCACTGGATACTTGTTCCTTCTCCTGCAAAGCCTCCTTGAGCTTCATCTGAGACATCTCGCTCTCCGTCTCATGATCATCTGAACAATGCCAGAAAATTAGGAGGTCATTTTTTAAAAAGGGGACGTATTATGCATTTCCTTGTCCTGTCATTTATACAATGTTGGATGTTTATTTTAAATGTGGACAAAGTTTCATCCAATGTGTCTCTTGGAGCAAAAATTTAGCTTCAAACTGCTCTGAACGCTCGCTTTCCAAAATTTTTTTTTCTACTTTGTAAACGAGCCAACGTCAGCTCATGACAGATTTCTTTATATGATCATCAGCTCCACGCACACTGCAAAAAGTTCACTGCTCCATTCCACTAACATTATGAGCCATGACTCCAGTTGAGCTATTTCCAAGATGGCAGACGTTCTCAAATTAGAGCTTTACAGGACAGAAATAAGTAATTCAATACCACAATCTTGACCCATATTGGATCAGCACTGCCGAGTTTTGTGAGTGCTCTGTTCAGGGACCACCCCTAAGTCCATTTAATACATCACTGGTTCATCAACTCTGAAGTGTGTGTAAAGTGTTCAAATTAAATGAACTTACATGTCATTTTAGCAATCACAAGCTCAAATCCTGCATTTATTTTCCTGTGTGATAAAAACAAAAAAATACGTCAGCTCTCTTAAAATAATGACATTATAAAGAAAACATAAACCTGATACAAACTACATTCAAATCATGACTCACTTCATCTCTAGACCATCGCCAAGTAACTTGTTATACTTGGCACACCACTGCTCCTCTTTCACTTTTGCCTGTTGGAGAAAATACAACATTTGAACTTGATGCATTTATTGAGTGTCATCTAGAAAAGCACCATGCTATAAGTAAAGGGTTTGTCTGATCTTATTTTTAAAAAGGTGAAAATCATCAGCTAACAATTTAGCAACAACAGCTAAACAATAGCTTCTTTGACTTTCGTACAGATTATTTCGGGACCGTCAGCAACATTTCTGATGAATGCATGTGCTACACAATTGTGCCTATTGTGTTTTTATGTCATAATATTAAAATAATGAATAGGTTTGTAACTAATTTCTTAGTTTTGCCAATGATTTTATAGGAACAACATTCAGCTACTATCATCTCCTTTCTACTATTGAATGAGTTCTTACTTGATATTAGGTGCATCTTTAGTCTATAGTGCACAGTGTTATTATAGTTGACTAAAACTAGCAGTGAAAACATTTAGTTAACTGAAATGAAAATAAAGTTCTGTAAAAAGGAAAACTAAATAGAAACTACAATGAACAATGCAAAACTAACTAAAACTAAACTGAATTGCAGATAAACTCAGTTTAGGATTTAGTTTTCTCGTTTTCTCCCTCCATTTTTACTGTATTCTGTTCAGCTTGACTTCTTGAAATAATGGGCCAGTACCAGTAGGGAGACCACAAACACAGTAACATTTTGTCAGGCATTACTTCATCCTTTTCAGCTTCTACTAATCAAGGCTTCCCTCCTAATACCTGAAAAACTAAGACTAAAACTAAATTAAAACTAGTCCATTCCTCAAAATAAAAACTAAACTAAAACTACTTAAATCACTTGTTAAACTAATGAAAATGTCAAAACTATAATAACGCTCCTTACCCCTAATGGTTGTCGAGTTGAAAACCACACTATCAACAAGGTCTAATGTGGTTATTTTTGACTGTACAAACCAACACAAAGCGACTTCAAATGGAAAACAACAAAAATCTAAGAGTCAAACTACGGCTGTTAACTGTCAAATTACAAACATTGAACGTCACGTACTTCAGCCTGGACCCTAGCGATGGCTGCGTCCATGTCTTTCTGACTGTACTTCAGCACTTCAATGATGGCGTCCTCTGTGTTTGCTGGCTGGGGAAAAGTTGGGACGAGGCTCTCGAGTATTTGAGGAGTCTAGATGAAAGTTAACAGTGTAAATACGTCACATTAGTAGATTTAACTAGAAAACATTGAAGCTTTTCCAACATAAAGAGTTTCAGATTCAGTCTTTGGTGGCAGCTCAAAGTGACTTACTGGTTCTGTAGCAACATCAAGCAGTTTGAAATCATTTTGAGGCCCATTTTTTGTCTCTTTGTTTGCCATCTGTGGAGCTTCAAGTCTGAATTGGAAAGAGAAAACAAGTGGTTAGATTCAGACATTGTTTTTGTACAGAAAACAAATTCAGCTGTAACATCCAGCAGCAGCAGCAGCAGCAGCAATCAGTAACAAACAAGAACGTCATACTGTGAAAGAAAGGCAGCAGGGCGAGGGTCGAGGGCCTGAACAGCTGGACCTGCAGACTTCTTCGGGCTCTCTCTCAGGAGGGGGTCAAATTTAAGGTACAGGGATTGTTTCCTCAGTGCAGACTCTTTAAACTGGCAAAAAAAAAGTTAATGTCAAAACTTTTGGGTGATGAATTAACAATCAAAGAATTATTTCAGTTACATGAAAAAAGTACTCACACTACAGGAGCCAAACTGTTCCAGGTAGTCGATTTGTCCATCAAAGTCATTGGCCATGACTAGAGATAAAAATCATACATCAAAATGAGCTTTCCTTTTAATCATGCTCCACAAAGTATACAATTTGTCTACACAGAACAAAGCACTCCTTCAATAAAAGAAATAATTTAATTTTTATGAAATCACACATAAGTTGGGTAAACCTGGTGTTTCTAAAAACTACACAGTCTACAGCTAATGCTAACATTTACTTACACGTAGTTCCAGGAACAAACTCCTCATTGAACTCGGACAGGCCGATCTGTGACTTCTGCTCAGATTGAAACAATTCAGAGAGTTCAGGAAGATTCTGCTCGGGTTGTACAGGTTCAGGTTGAAATCCCTTGTCGTGGTCAGAGGAAGCCTTGGGTTCAGCATTCTGTCGTTTCATAATGACATGAAATATTTTACGTCGTTTCATAATGACATGAAATATTTTATGCTGGAAAAAACAAAACCCACAAATGAAAGTGGATTGGAAAAATGCATCAAGATTTGAATCTAACCTCTCTCAAAGCTCCAATGTTGGGTTCAGCAGTTGGCACACTCTCATCAGCACTAAAGAGAAGGAAAAAAATCATACAAATTTGAGGTGAGATGCATCATTGGGTTTGGCAAGAGAAGTGCAAATAAAACCTTGGTATGCTCAGAAAAACTGTTAACATACCATGATGCAGTTTCTTTCTCAACGGGCGTATCCGTGTGTTTTGGAGCAGCAGTTTCCGTGGGCACAGGGCCGGATTTCATGCTGCATTTCGGAGAGTTGCTTATGACTGAGTTGGTGCCGAAGGGATTGATGTTTGGGTTGTCAAATTTCTCAAAGTCAAATGAGTAAGAGCTTTTGGGAGCCACAGCGTCAGTAGCATCATTAGCAACAGGCTTCTCTGGCAATTCTTTGTGTGGTTTGCTGTCAGATGCCACGTTTCCCTCTTTGGATTTTGGAGGTGGTCTTTTGCCAAATTTCTTCACTGGCGGTTTCCGTTTAACCTCATTCCCATCATCAAAATTGAACTCAAGTTTGACTGGGCCTTCCTTGTTTGGGGCAGCAGCTGGCTGGGGCATGGTTTCAGCTGCTGGAGGGCTAGAATTAGAGGAAACTGGGGCCGCTGCCTCTATGGGTTTCACCTCAGGACCAACAGGTGCCTCTTGGGCCACCTCAGGACCAACAGGTGCCTCTTGGGCCACCTCAGGTACATCAACAATATCTGCAGATTTATTTTCTTTAATCTGTGTCTCCTCAGCAGGTGGGTTATTCTCTACCACCTTTCTCCCAAGGACAGGAGAATTCTGGATTTTGGAACCACCGGTTTGAAAAGGATTCATTGCATCAATGTTGTCAAAATCAAAGTTATAGGAACCTTTAGATGGGAGTGGAGAATCTTCCACAAAGCTGCCTGAAGCTTTGCCTTGATCAACGCTTGAGGATATTATAGCTGGTTGTTTTTCATCAGGGGTAGCAGTGCATGAATCATCCTCCTTCACTGCTGAGACCCTCAACACTGTGACCACACTGCTATCTGTGGAGCTGATGTCGGCGGAGATGTCAGCCAATGAGTTTTCCACGGATGGGGTGAAGGGAAGCGTCTCATCTAGTGCCGATTCTATTTTGGTGGGCTCTTCCAAGATATTCTCTTGTTTTCCATTTTCAGACTCATTTTGATCTGTGGCAGGGTTTTCAACAGCAGGCCTTGCTGGAGGAGAGAGAACCATCTTATTAGAGCAATTAAATGGATTAATAGCGTCCAGGTTGTCAAAATCCAACTGATAGCCTCCTTTGCTTTGTATTGGCATGTCGTCATCAGGATAGGGTGAGAAATCTATAATAAAAGTGAAAAACAATACAATCATTTTTTCTGCAGTGAGAAGAACACTCAAGGGAAACAACTGTTATGTTGGATGAATTACCTTGTTTGGGTCCTGCAGATTTCTCAGGGCTACAAAAAACAAACAGAGTTGGTTACCTAAATTGAAATGTGAATTGGTCACGGGGATGTTGCAATATGAGTAAGATTACTTACGTTGTTTTATCCAAATTTAAGCAATCCATTGCTTTCGTACATTCGTCCACACTTGTCATCTTGACAGACTTTGAGGGTGACAGGATTCTTTTAGTCTGGGGGTCTCTTCTTGGAGTCTGAAAACAAACCTACACAAACAAATAATTTGGTCAGTATGTGAAATAAATGATAACTGAATATAAGATTAATATGAAAGAAAAAGCTATTAGAATGTAATTTCCCACATATGTGTATCAAAAGTTAGTATACTATAAAACAGGGATGGGTATCTATATTGCATTTAAGACAGGATTAGAATTGATTCATTATATTTAAATATTGTTTTTGGAACACTAAAAGTAATTTTTACAACTGAAAAGTTACAATATAAACTCGATATCAGTGAAAATAAATCCAAAACGTCAATGCAAGAAATATTTCTGACATCAAAATACTGAGTAAAGTTTAGGAAGGTTGGAGGGGCTGCTGTCTCAGCCAGCCAAATTTAGAACCTGGTGTGGGGGGCCTCCCTGACTATGCATTGCAAATTTGTACTACAAACATGTCAGAAAATATCCTTTCTGTATCTCTCCACACCCACACCCACACCCACACACACACACGGTGTTCCAGTTATTTTGGATGATTATAATGAGGACCTATGTTAAGCAGAACTATGCTGTAAATTACCAGAGGTCAAATTTTGTATTATCAAAGTATCAAATTGCTTTAGAAAAAGTTTAGCATGTTGACCACTTCGTGTATATTCAGTATGTTCTTGAAAAATCTAGATGTGAAGGGCAACACAAAATCTAAAACAATCAAAATAAACTCATTCTGTACCTTCACCCCTTTTTGCACAGTCTTGCTGGGCAGGTTCTCTGTCTGACGCAAGATAGAGGGCCTCCCGGTTGGTTGATCCAGGGCAAAAATGTCATTAATTGAGTTGTGCTTTCCTCCAGGGCAGACCCCACGATTCTCATCATTCACGTCGACAGAGCTCATCCTGCGCAAACACAGAGAAACATATATGTGTTTATAGAGCTGGCAAGACCCAGTTGCCCTCAGAGGGAGGCGTTATCGTAAAAGCTGCACCCAGCTGATAAGACACTTATTGGTTGTGGGCTTTACTGATGTTCACACAGAGAAACATGATACAAAAAACACTAGAGTAAGGATGCGTGTGCCCCCAGTCCTGTACTTGTGCCTTTTGAAGGACAGTAATTATATGCACATCATCTATAGCAGGTGAAAGCTTATTAGAAAGCATCCGCAATTAAAAAAAAATAGACATCTTACACTAACTCCAAGTCATAAAAATTGTAATCAGAACCACAATTTGATCCCACTCCAATCTTTGTCAGGTCAAAATAATGTCATCTTCATTGCCAATCATTTTCACTGTTATTTCTATAAGGAAGGCTCTTGTGCAGGCTCAAGGGGCTAAAAGCTTAGAGAAGTGACTCTTTTAAAAAGTGCACCATGGTTAGTCCATGTTTAAAAAATACAAAAAGCTTCATCCAAACACAGTAATGATGTGTGTCTAAAAGTACTTACTCTGGCTAATATCAAATATCAAAACTAAATTTAGTGGTTGAGGATTGAGGCCACATGATCTATCAACTCTGGATAAGACAATCACATCATTGTCACTGAAACACTTGGATTGGGGAAGTTAAGAGTGATTTCCAACTGACTAAATGTTAATTTGGCCAAAGCCTACTAATGATTTTGGAGGCTTTAGATCAACTTAAAAGTGATCAATACAATAGGCGGTAGGCTCGGTTATGACAAACTTTTACATCATTGTCCAATAAAACCAGTTCAAATCTGACTTCGCTGGTAATGTTACTCAATTAACGTTAACAGTGAGTCCACTCACTTATTTGTAACACATGGAACAACCAACTTGGACACGTAATTTAGACTAAAAAGTTTTAACTAGCAGTAAACGGAGACCAAGCCTAAGGTTAGCTGGAAACTAACCAAAAGTTTAACGTTAGCGGACAAAACTAAACTCACATTTTACGAACAGGTGGCGAAAGTGAAATAAAAATAGTTTAATATAAAAAACAACAACCCTGTATTCACCACCTACCTCAAAATAACAGATGGAACAAGCAGAAATGTTAAGTCTTCAGTAAAAGCATACGACTGCAGGCTGGTTGTTGATGTGATTTGAATCACCCTCGCCTTTCTGTTGGTGATAACCGTTAGGAATTTAAAAGTCTTGTAATGGACCAATCATATCGCCAGAAACATTCAAAGAACACGCGCTTCCTGGTTAAGTAGCCAATCGTGTTAAAGAGCGGATATGATCAAAATGACGAATGCGTGAATGCGCCCTGAGTCAGAGCATCAAAGATAGTGCAGATGACAAGATGGTATATGGACACCGGCAGCAGCTAAAACTAAAACCCCACTAAAACCTTACTTTCTTCATTCACATTCGCACAGCTATAAATCCCAGGACAAGATACTGATATTCATGTTACATACACGGACTAAGTTTAAATTAGGGACATTATGTTGTAAATAAAAGAAAAAAACAAAGTGATATGTGTGCTGGGGAGACTTCTCTCACTGTCCTTTTAAGCTTTTGCACCAGAGAATGGTCACTGATCTCTGTCCACAAACCAAAACATAGACTTAGATGGATTTAATTTAAGTTAATTTCATAGTTAATTTGTGTGAAACTATGCGTCAAAGATACAAAAAACAGCAAGTTTATTACAGCATCTGATTTGTGTTTTATCCTTTTTCTCTAACTGATGATGATAATAATTTATTTGTGGTAGCTAGTGTTGTGTGCACAGAACATCAAACAAACTTTATGGACAGCTGTTGAAACCTGAAAATAACTAATTAATTAATTCTGACCAGCAATTGTGTCATTAAATTAATCCTTGGATGAATCCTTTAACTTGGATTAAAAAATAAAAAATAGAATTATTATTTTGTGACCAGTCTCATAAGTTCATGTTTATTTATTAATATAATTGTTTGCTTTATAACAGTTTATCTTTACAAATCAGTGTTGTTATAATGTATATAAATCAACCCCTACCGTTTGGCAGCCTTTTTTTGCCATTTGGCTTTATTACTTTTTTACTCTTAAATTGGCTCAAGCTTCTTTGTCTCTTCATGACATATGGACATGTTGCAATATTACACTCAAAATTCAAACGTACAGTAGAACAGTAGGTTAGTAAGGTTTAGAGGACAGTAGTGGGATGTCAGACATAGAAATAAAGGGCAAACACAACATAATCGGCCTGCAGACCAGAACTGCCGAAGGGTCTAGCCAACTGAATAACTTTGCAAAATAAGATGCAAGGTTTCAAGAGCAAGTTGAACTATGAGGGGCCTCCTTCATGCAAAGTGCTGCTTCAGAGGTTTTTTTGGCCAGAGTAAAACAATGAAAACATATTGTGGTCATATTTCAAACATTCATATATTCAATGTCAATCAGCAGCTTCTATGGAAAATAATCTGTGAAAGAATAAAGCATAATATTGAAATTGCACTCATCTTTCTCAAGATTAGTTAGTCCCTCCATGTTATTTTACTATTTCTATCCAGTCTAAGATTGTCAGACACTCACAACTCAGCCATTTCCTAGTCATTGCTGTTTTGCTACTTGCTATGTAATAATAATTGTAATAAATATCTAGGCTGTTCATCTGTTTTGTAAATTGATGGTTTATTATAGTGAAGTTATATAGTACATCATATATTATTTATAGATTATTATGCAATGGTTTTACTTTTATGGCCCTCCTGAGATCAAATTGGGCTGTATGTGGAGTAGGGCATTTTATTGCAGGAACATAGTATTGGGTATGTGGCCCCTGATCTAAAGTGAGTTTGACAACCCTGAGTCATCAACAAAATATAAAGCCACGCCACCCCGCTTCAGTAGGTGGCGGCAGCGGGTGGAAGGCGCCTTTAACCACAGAAGAAGAGGAAGAAGAGGAAGTAGAAGTAGGATCACCCTGCCCGCCAATTTTGAAGGATGTAAACAGAGTCATTCCTCTTCGTGATCGGCATGCTGTGAAAAAAGTTACATTTATCACATAACGACGAATAATTCTCTGTCAACAATGAATTCCGGTGGAAAAGGTAACGTTAACATACCGAATATACGATCGCCAAAACTTGTAGACGACAAAAGCGTTACGGCTGCTTTTAATTATCTTAGCAAGCTTGTTGGAGTCAGCTAACGAGATTTAACGCTAGCTATCGCACTTTAACACCAGCTGACTTCAGTTAAATAAAATTAACGAATGTAATGTAGGAAGTTAACTGTTATAAACCAGTGAGGTAGTCAAACTATCAACTGAACAATCGTTAACAATTTTGTATTTTTTTTGACAGGATCTTGCGATTCATCCCAACTCGCTGCCAGGTAAACGTATATTTAATCTCTAATCCAGGACCTTATGCTAAGTATTTTAGGCCTGGTTCAAGGCTAATAATACCGTACATTATCTGCATGTGATTATTATTTTTCTTTCTAAAACGATTCTGAGCTTTTTTTTAAAAATGTTTTTGGGTGTAATAATAGATGACAAGCTGACATGGAAATCATATATAGCAAATTGTAAAAACAAAGGTGTTCAGGAATATTATTATGCACTAGATTATCAGGCAATGCGAATTCCGTATTGCTCACTTCGTTTGCCATATTTCAGTCACTGTGTGGAGGTGTGGGACAACACGTACACGAGCAATATTATTATTAAAGATGAGAGCATTAAGATTTTTTCAGAAAGTGGATTAAAGAGAGCTGACTTTTTATGAAGGCAGGACTAATGAAACGTAAAGATTTGGTTGAGCTAGAGTCATTATTAGTTATGGATAAGAAGCAGAATATTACCAGAAAACTTAGTAAATCTTAGTTCAGAGGATGAGGACCAAAGAAGGAAATGTAACTTTACTTTTTCTAATGTTACTGTAAGTAATGATTGTTAAGTAATTGTAATTGATTAACAAACAACAGAAATAGATGGTTTATGTTTTGATTAAGGGGCAGGCAAAATAAGATTTCCTTGTCCCTGCTCCTTTGCACAAGAAAATTGAGTTGTGTTTTGTTTGTGAGTTGTTTTTTTCTCTTCTGGAGCTGTGCATTACCATGACTAGAACAAATAAGTGGTAATGTTGTATTCTAACCACCACCAGCCTAATCATCATGTTTTGCAAGTGTTAATGTTTTTTTCTGGTCCGGCAGTGGAGACAGCGATTCTATCAAAGTCTTTGTGCGAGTGCGACCTCTGACCCAGGGCACTGGGCTGACCACTGATGGAGATCAGAGTCACTGTCTCACAGTCACCTCACCAAACACCATCCGTCTGCTCTCAAAACCAGAGCCACGAACCTTCACCTATGATCATGTCGCTGACATGGACACCTCTCAGGTTGGGCAAAAACAGTCATTGTATTATCCATATCTTGTACCACTGGCATAATTGTGGTAAAATTTGCCTGAGAGGGCAAACTGTTTTATCAGTGTGGGATGTAGCGGTATGACTGATCAGTGTGTGATATTTATCTGTCATTTTCAACAGGACTCTGTATTCTCCAGTGTGGCCAAGAACATTGTTGAGTCTTGCATGAATGGATACAATGGTACTATTTTTGCCTAGTAAGTGATCTTAATGTTATTTATACACAGTATGAAATAAAAAATGTTTTATGGCATTTTGCTTCACATGCAGCACATATTCAGTTCCTTAACTTTTTCTCTTGTTTCTGCAGTGGACAAACAGGCTCAGGGAAAACATTCACCATGCTTGGTGAGAATTTAGTACATAATTTACACTGTGTACAATACATTCTGTTAAATGATGGAATAATTGAAATGGCCCTTTTTTTCTCTCTTGTTAGGGCCATCTGAGTTGGATAACTTCACAGATGAACTGCGGGGTGTTATTCCTCGAAGTTTTGAGTATCTGTTTTTTCTCATCAACAGAGAAACGGAAAGGGTGAGTTGTAACATTTCATCACCAAGAAAGTGTTTTTAACCAATACTCAATGTTTGTTAAATAATTAAGTTGTTACTTTGTGTTTTTTCTTTTTGCCCAGTCTTCTCAGTCCAAGAGTTTCCTTTGCAAATGTTCATTTATTGAGATATACAATGAACAAATTTATGACCTCCTGGACACAGCCTCAGCTAGCCTTTTTGTCAGAGAGAACATAAAGAAGGGTGTGTTTGTTGAGGGAGCTGTGGAGAAGTTTGTCAACTCAGCTGCTGAAGCTTACCAGGTAGGAATTTCCTGCTTGTTGTGATGAAACACTTGATTCCTACATACTTTGAAGCTAACTTCATTCTCATATTGTCTAAAATATTTTGTGCAATACAAAGTGTGATGTTTATCGATCTACATCCAGTTTTTACACAGGGTTGAGATAACATTCAACAAACAATTTAGTATACAGTTATGTTTGATATCACTTAGGTCTTATCCATGGGCTGGCGTAATCGTCGAGTAGCCTCCACCTCAATGAACCGCGAGTCTTCGAGATCTCATGCTGTGTTCACCATGACTCTGGAGTCCAAGGAGACCATCAACGAAGTGGTGAACATCCGAATGTCTCAGCTGAACCTGGTGGATCTGGCAGGGTCTGAGAGACAGAAAGACACACACACAGAGGGCTCCAGACTCAAGGTGACGATACATGAGTACAGTATGCTTATACTCAGTTACTACATCTGGGATTTAGTTTTTGCTTACATTTGCTTGTCTGTGTTGTTTTTCTTTCAGGAGGCCAGCAGTATCAATCGCTCCCTCATGTGCCTTGGTCAGGTGATCATGGCACTGGTGGATGTGTCCAATGGGAAGAACCGTCACATCTGCTACAGGGATTCGAAACTCACCTTCTTGCTAAGGGTGAGTAACTGTAGATGCAAAGTGCCTTTTTGGTGCTGTTTCAGTGGAGAATGTTTAATGTTGTTGCAGCATTGTATAGGTTCAGGTACAGTAGGGGTTGTCTTTTTAATGTGAATCATTTTTACATATTCTTGCACTTTAAATCTTGTGGGATGAAGTGAATTATGCAAAATATAAAATGACAGTCTTTAAATGTGATTGAATTTCATAGTGCTTATGTTTCAGGTTTGTTTGCTTATAAATATAGGCTCTGTAACAATTGTCTCATTATTTCAGGACTCTCTTGGAGGAAATGCAAAGACCTACATCATAGCTAATGTACACCCTGGATCAAAATGTTTTGGAGAAACGTTGTCTACCTTGCAATTTGCCCAGAGAGCAAAGCTGATCAAGAATAAGGTATCAGTCCTCACACATAGTTCTATGTTATATTGAAACAGAGTAGCCTTATGATTAGTTCTAATAACTTTAACATTAAAACACTTCATTATCTCACCCCTGTGCAATTATCTTGTTTTTACAGGCCATTATCAATGAAGACACCCAGGGAAATGTGAGGCAGTTACAGGCTGAGGTGAAGAAGCTGAAGGAGCAGCTTGCACAGGCTCTCGCCTCTCAGACAATGGACTGTGGGAGAGATGTAGCGCCAGGAGGACCAGGACTCCCCATGGGTAATAAGACTCAGATCAAATATACACAGCATTCACAAACTATTCGGGCCCCTTCAATTTAAAATACTTTTGTGATTGCACTATGTGCTAATCCATTTACCTACATACTCCCAAGTTATCGTATTTAATTGAATCATAACTGATATGTCCAGGTTTGCAACTTGTTTGGTATTTTGAAAAAAATGTAAAAAGGCTTTTTTCATCAGGCCCATCCATAGGAAGTCAGCATGATGTCCTATATAAGGCAAAGTTTATGGCTGCTGTTCGTATGTGGAGGAACCGAGAAGAAGAGAAGAGGGTATGGAACATGTCATTTATTTTTGGAAACTTTGTTGTTAGGAAATAATATTGGTGCAGGGAAGTTCACAATATTTAACACCCCACTCAGGCGCTGCTCAAGAAAGTGGCTCAGCTGGAGGAGGCCTGGACCCAGAAAGACAAGTTCATCCATTCCAGCCGCATGATTGTCAGGTTTCGAGAGGACCACATCTCTCGCCTTGAGAAAAAACTGAAGGCAGGACCTGGCCTACTGTCAGACAAGGACTCACAGGCTCACATTGACCAGCTGAAGGAAGAGATTAAGATTTTACGAGATCAGGTACAATGACCTCTGGGCACCACATAACTAACTGTTGATAACTCCATGTATCTGTATAATGTGTAGATACACTGGAGGACTTAACGTTTAGATGCTCTTAGCAGCTATAATAACATTTCTTTCCTCTAACATCCAACAATAGTTAACTCCAGTATAATTGTATCTTTTCATTGACATTTCTTGTACACACACTTCCGCCTCTTCAGGTTGAACATCATCCAAAGATGACTCGATATGCAGCAGAGAACTTCAGCCTCAGAGAGGAAAACAATCAGCTTCGCTCCCTTGAATCAGTGGTGAATGCTCAAGAGGCTGTAGCTCAAATTAGTGCAGAGCTGGATGAGGCCTTCCAGAGTGCAATGGAGACAGAGAATCTCACACAGAGTAAGATGAATAGCATCATGATCAGAAAAGGTTTAGCCAATAAAAGAAGTCATACCATCTACATACAGTATATGTGAATAATCTCATATTGCTCTACAGTTCCAGCAGCCCCTGTGTCTGCAGACACCATTGCACTTGAGAAGCTGAAGGCTCAGCTGCTCCAGAAACAGTCAGACTTCACAACAGCCCTTCAGGCCTTTGAGGAGTACCAAGAAGTCACCAAGTAAGACATGACATTTGATGAATGAAACAAAATTCACATGGGGGTTATTATTTTTAAGCTAGAAGTACTGTATACGGAGATAACCTTTGTGAACACACAACGGACAGGCTGTTATTATAAATATTGGCTGTAAGTAAATAATGTTTACATTTTGGGAAAATTAAAATCTTAATGTTACATATATGTGATAGTGTTATAATCTTATTTTATTTGTTTATATATATTATTACATTCTGATTTCTATCTGCAGGAATGAGCTATTACTTGAATATCATATTTCCTTTAATTGTTATATGGACTTATTTTGTGAGCTTGATCAAAGCTGCCATTTCTCATTTAATGCCTTTTATAGACTCATAATATAACTTCTGCAGAGCTTTTTGTGATTTAATTATGGCATTTTGTATTCCAGGAAACAGATATCTCAGTTGGAGTCTGAGAAAAGATACCTAGACAAGTCCAACAGGCATTTGGAAAACATCCTGGAAGCCACAAACGCTTACAAAAATCAAGAAGTCTCTGAGCTAAACAGAATTCATGTTGAAACTATAAAGGTGAGAGGATGACATGCTTTTGTTTTCTGCAGATTCTTGTCAAAATGGGTTATATTTTTTGTCATTTTTCTTAAGGTGTGTCGTGCCTTGTTTTTTTGGAACTGCCACTGTTGGTGGTGTCATGAGATGAATAATTACTGTTTTTCAACCTTCAAATATCTGTCATATCAGATTCTCTCCACACCCACCAAAGCGTACAACTTGCGGTCCCGTCTTGTGCCTCTCTCCAGCCCAGACCACTTGAATGGCATGGACGATAATGTGGATGACATTTGGGCCGAGCAGCCGCCTTCAGACATGACTGAAATGGCCTTGACTGAGGAACTGCGCCAAGTACAGGTACAGCAGTGTGGAGCATCTCTCACGTACTTAAATGCATATAAAGTAATTTACCACACAGTGTTTTTATACTTTCTCCTCAGGAGCAAGCTAGCCATGTCCAGACACAGTTGGGCGAGGAGGAGATAAAGAACAGTAAGCTGTTGCAGCAAATTGCAAAGCTTGAGGAGCAGATCGCCGTGATATCACAAGAGTCTGACCGCAAGGATGAGGTGGGATATGTCCTCACGTGTGTATATACAGTAGCGTTTACAATTTCACTCTATGAATCATTTAGAGTTTTGCCCTCGTCCAAATGATGTAATAAATTATTTTCATTTGATCTGTGGGAATTTTGAGATTAAAGTAACATGTTGCCCTTTAGCTGATGCAGCAACTTTCTACTGAGCGAGCAAACAGGAACAGAGATCAACTCAACCTGCAAGAAACCATCACTAACCTGGAACAGAGCCTTCAGTCTGAACAGAAAACTGCAGAAGGTGCTATTTCTCATTTGTTGTAACGATTTTCACCTGCTTGTCTGTGTGAACTTTTGGTGCTGTTTCATTTTGAACCGGCTTCAAGTTTACCACGGTGTTTACTCTCCTTTCAGTGTTGAGAAGTGAGGTGCACGATCTACGCCTGGTGCTGCAGTCGTCCGATAAGGAGCTGGCCACTGTGAAGAATGAGCTAAGAGACAGCCAGAGCGAGCAGCAGAGAGAGATGAGCCAGCTCTCCAATAGTCTAATCAGCACACAGCTCCAACTTGACAAAGTGCAGTAAGCACAAGTCTTTACTGCTAAAATGTGACTCTTCTTCATTGGGTGCGTTTAGGTGCCCACAACCCATGTGTCTTTCGTTCAACTGCTGTTTTTCTTCCAGGTTGGAGTGGGAGCAGCTTCTGGAGCAGCATCGGACATTGCAGGATTCTTTCGACCAGCTGCAAGCTGAGGCCAAGTTTGAGGCTGATCAGACAGAACAGCAGCTGCAGGACAGGCAGCAGGGGATTGATGAACTGAAGGCACAGGTTATGGTCAGTGAACACATAAACTCAACTACAGCCCTTTTCCCTAAAAATAAGATGGGATGTCTTAACTGTCTATATATATTTATTGACTTTTTTTGTTTTTCCTTTTGTTGTAGGAATTAAGTAAGTCTCTGCAAACTGAGCAAGAGAACACAGGTACCCTGATGACCCAGTTAAAAGAAAACAAAGAAAGTACATCAAAGTGAGTTTTTCGCAGGCTAAACCCATTTGTAGTTTTTGTATAACTACAGCATTTTTCTGTATTTATGAAATTCCTAAAATAACACGAATGACTGTGTATGCCTTCAGAGAACTCATTGAAACGGTGGAGCAGAATACACATCTTAGAAAACAAGTCTCAGACCTGATGGCTCAAAATCAACAGCAGGTTGGTCCTGACTGAGACCAATGTGCATGTTTTCAAGAAATATTCAGCATAACCGTAAGTGCAGCAGAGTGTCTAAACGTGGTTGTTTCTTTTTTTTCTTTTTTCTTTATTTAAAGGTGTCCAAACTTGTCAATCTTGAGCAAAATCTAACATCTGCCAATGAAACCATAAAAGGCCTTCAGCAGAAGACTGAACAGGATAAAGTAAGCCTGAGAATAATACGGACTCATTTCTTATTTCTTCTGAGAAACTGTAATTCCAGTTAGTCTGCTACCATTCTGAATACCTGTTGTGTTGTTTGACAGGATGTTGTTGTAGACCTGATGAACCAAACCAGAGACCTCCGCAGTGAGCTGATCCAGAAGGACCAGACCATTTCCCACCTGTCTGAAGATATCAAAGACATCACAGTACTTTACTCATCCTACTATTTCACCATTGACTTGTCCTTTATAACTTTGTGCTACAAAAACGTATAAAGTTTGAATCAGTCACTGCATGTTTATGATAACATAATTCCTCTTCCAGGCCAAGTACGATGCTGCCTGCCTTGAACGGAAGGAAATTAGTGAGCAATACTCTAAGATGCAAAAAGAAATCTGTGACCTGAAAGAAACTTTAGACAGGAGTGTGGCATCTAACAAAATAGAGGTAAGATTGATTATATTAATCACCACAATTTGTACATACATTTAGTTTCAGTGACCTACAGTATACATTTGATGATGTTCTGCAGGTGTATCTTGGCGTTTTTCTTGGTTGACTGACTGTCTGAAGGTGAATAGTACTCTGACCCCTAAAGTTATGTGTGTGTCTGTCAGGTTGAGGTCTTACAGGAGGAGGTGATTTATGCCACAGAGGAAGTTGATAGACTCACAAAGGTCTTACATGAGCAGAACTGCCTCCTCCAAGCATCTCAGGAGCAAACAAGCCAGAAAGAGGTCATGATACAGAATCTACAGAAGAAGGTAATTCATTTATCATCTCATCAAGGAGCAAAAGCTCAAAATAATCAGTTAATTAAAAACTGAAAGACAACATCCAATAAAATGACTCATTTACAAAATTTTCCATGTGTGCCAGATTCAACAACAACAGGAAGTTGTTGAGAAAACAATCAGAAATGGAAGTTTCACACCCTTTAAAGAGTCGACAGCCACACCTAAATCATTACCTCGGGTAAGACTGTGGCTTATTTAGTTCTTTAAAATCTGATTTTAAAAATGGAAAATGTGTGGTTTGATTAACCCATTTTTTTTGTATTTTTCTTCGTGCTTTTCAAGACTCCGCACACACCAGGAAGCTTCAACAGAGACCTGACCCAGGTGTTAGAGAGCCAGGAGAGGGAGCTGGAGAATCGGCGCTCCTCCATGATGACCATGGAGATTCTTTTAACAGAGCTGACCACTGAGAGAACTGCCAAGAATGAGGAGATCCAACGCCTAAAGGTAGATTGTGTTTTACCAAAGTTTTCTTTTCAGGTTGAAATACTATCATGAATTATGTTTTTTTAGTAAATGTAAGGGTCTTAATTAGTTCTGTATTGTGATTTCTCTGTCATCAGACACAGCTTACTGAAAAGGAGGTGGTCCGAATGGAGATTCAGGCTTTGCTTGATCAGTTTTATACCAAACAGAACCAACAGATGCAGAATGGAAAATCAAATAGGTTGAGTTTATTCATCCTTTCATTCTGCCATTTACTGGCCTACCAGGTATCAGACTACCCATGGATGAAGTTATTAATGTTATGTGTTTTTCAGTGAGGTGCTGATTGAAGGCATTAAGCAGTCCTTACTCAAAGAGCTACAAGAGGAGAGAGAAGACAAGGTTTGTATTTATGTCTGCTGGTTGTTTTTTTTTTTTCTCTTGATAGAATAATTTATAAATGATTTATTGTATGTGGTTCATTAACAGGGCAAGATAGTGCAGAAGCTGTGTGACACTCAAAAACGGTAAGCGCATGTATGGAGTGCTGTACTTCAATGAATTCATCAACATTGTACTTATTGTTTTGCTCAGTGTCTTACTCATTTGTCCTTGAGGATTGACAAGTTCTGTCTTTGTGTAGACTGCAGGCACAGGAGTCAATGTTGGCCCAGTCTCAGACCTGCGTTCAGCAGCTGACCACTGAACTGAGGAACCGCTGTCTAGAGTTGAGAGATCTGAACCAGAGGGCACAGGAAGATGATAAGCTGCTCCAGGTCAGTTAGTTTGTCTAGCTAGCTCTTTGGTCCCAAGCAAAATGCTGCCATGGAGTTTGTTTGTGTATATATTAATCAGTAATGAGTTCCATGTTATAATTTGTTAATGACATTTCACACTAGAAGACGACTGACAAGAGGAACAACATGGAAAGTTTCAGATGTCGACATTAAATAGAATATAACACAATTATATTTATACCAAACTGACTGCCAAACTGACTGGAAAGGTTAGTTGACTGTGCTGATATGTTTTTTTCTTACAGGAGATTGAGGCTCTCCGCAAGCAGAACGTTCATCTGTCAGAGGAGAATGGAAAACTTGTGGGACATAAGAATCACAAACAGAAGATTGAGTATCTGGTGAAGCTAAAAAAGGACAACACCAAACTTCATGAGGTAACGATCAGTTCTGTAAAGGATATTGCTCTTTATGAATACAGTTAATAGATCAAATTGGGGTAATTAATCAAATCTGCATTTATTTTGTTTAAAGGACAACGAAAAGCTGCGATCAGAGATCAGCCTACTGCGAGACAATAATGGATGTCTGCCGATGGAGGCACTGTGATTCTCATTATAAACGTTTTTATGGAGAGGCATTTTTCCCAAAGTTTTTTTTAATTTTATAGTTCTATTTTTTCAGATGGGTTTGACTTGTTTAACCCTTTTAATAGTTTCCAATACACATACATTTTATTCTCTTTTTCTATTAAGTCAGGGAATGTACATTTATGATACTTCTTTGTTTGTAAGTGTTTCCTGGAGGCATACTGTACCCTTTCCATGGACCTGTCATTACAGCAACAACAGACCAGCTGTGACTTGCATATTATAAAAACACGAATTTATTAGAAATATGAAATTCCTTTCCTGGTCTTGTTGGATTGCTTTTGATGTACAGTAGTACATCTAGTCACTCTTCATGCTAAAACAGTGCTGAATATCTTCAATGTGAAAACTGCCTTTTAAAATGTTTCACCTAAAAATCATTTTAGGTGCTAACATTTGATGCTGTGATTACTGACTGAATATCTGAGTCATATCCACAGTATTATGTTGTATTTTCTTCATCATACTGGTGTATTGTGATTGTCTTTTTATGTATAATGGACACTTCTTTTTTTCAATACTGTAATTAAAAATACTTTTGCTACATCTTGTTAGCTGTAATATAGCCTCACATTTTGTGGTTTCTTTACCCTAACAGCTGAAGTAAATAGTCTATAAAAATCTAATTACAGAAAATAATCTGCATAATTTTCATTTACCTAGGTCATGGGATATATAATGCTAGTAAATCAGTGGTCGTTAAATGAAAAACATATCTCACATTAGCAGAATGTTTTTGTTTCGCTATATTGAACCCTCACTGAAATGTGTGTATTCTGACCCTTCACAGCAGGATCATTTTAGTCCTGGCTAAAGCATTGCTGTATAACACCAAATGTATTTTGCATCCATATATATCTTGTCACTCAATAAATGGGTGATTAATCCTTCACTACAGATTATATAGAGAGTATATTTTCTTTAGGATTGATACTAAATTGATAGAAATAAATACTTAGTCACACTATGATTATGATCTCGTTATCTAAAACAGGAAGCAGCCAGAGATTTCAATGAATTTTATTTAAAGTAAATGATGCAACATTTCTTGAATGGTAGATTTTATTACACCATTAAAACCACTCAACACTTTAAAAATCACAGGCCCTCGTTTTCTGTGTGTCATGAAAGATTCAGATTACTGTGATGTTTTGGTTATAAACTGGGGGGAAGGTGGTTTATGAGAGAAGTAATGAGGGCATTTCCTCTATTTTGTCCTCATCAAATACTTTTCTCTTGAACTCACTGTCTCAATTTCATCTTAGAATAACAGATCGACCAAATCACTCTATCCACTCCATCAAATCAGTGAAGTACCTTTAATAATCCTATGAGAGCTGCCTTCCACTATAAGGAGGACTATTTATCTTGATTTGACCCCCCCTAGTGACTTTAAGGCCGCGTTCACACTGCAAGCCTAAAACCGATTTTTCTGAAGTCATAAATCACATGAGATCTGATTTTTGCAAACCAGACCTATTAGTTAGTATAGGTCAAATTTGACCAGGAACACCTGGTCTGCGTCTATGTGCAAAAACACACAAGCAGCACAAAAATATATATTTAAACTATTTCAATTTTTGTAAATTCTGGGCTATAAAAGAGTGCGGTCGTGATTGTAATTATATCGCTACTGGGACATGCAATTTAAGGCATAAAGAATGTAATTTAGGATTTTTTTATTTTATTTTATCTTATCTTATTTTTTGCTTTCAAATGTCAAAATAGGCAATTTACCTGAACAATATGCGAGGTTAGTAGAAACATAATGCTGTAAAATGGAATAATTTGGTTATAACCTTGATTTGCAGTTGTCATGGCAACATACAGGGGGCGGACTGAACTAGTTTGCCCCACGCAGTTAATCGCCATTTCGAGCTAGTGACCTCAGAGAGGCTACTGGTAACCTGCAACATGAAGAAGGTGTTCACCTCTGAGCAAATTTCAGATTGGTTCACCTCGGGGACCACGTTTGCCAACATCAAACTGACAGAGGAAGCGGTTGAACGAAAGTTAGAAGAGCTACCATCAAGTGACACAGGGTAAGGTCAGATACATTGAGGCAAGGCAGCTAGCTACGTAGCATCCCGCGTCTAGTTTAACACGTGGCAGATTCGCTATCATGCAAAACTATTCAAGGTTACTGGTGTCACTTCTTTATCGCAGCCCAAACTTTAATTTATTGGTGCCATAAACAGCCAGACTGGTTAATGCTAAATAATTGTAAAGACAATGTGAAAGTAAGATATAACATGTGAGGCTCAGATTAGCTTTGGTAGATTTTTAGCTAAGGACAGTAATTAGCTAGGTGGCCTTTCTAGACTTTTCTACGCTTAACATGGTCACTATTTTAAATGGCTGCCAGTAGCTTTATACAGGCAAAGGTAAGTGCGACACAGCAACATACAATCCTTTTTTTTTTTTTTTTTTAGCTCCAGTGTCTGGATTAATTAAATCTGGGGACCTTTACATATGAATATCCATTACTTTCAAGGTTTTCCAAGATTTGAATTAATACATTAACTTCAATTATGTAGCACTTTACACACTACTTGCGTCACTAATTTACATTAATGTTTTTGTGATAAAACTCACTCATTTTTTCCTGGGTTTAAATCCAAAATCTACTTTTTAAGGCTGGCTGTCAAAAGGAGCTTTTCATTGACAATTTTATAATTTGCCAGTTGCAGGAATAAACATCAGCTGTTGTTTACTGTTCTGACCACTGAGTCAGAAGTGTGAGTGCAATCTTTTCCAACCTGGAGGTTTGTGTGCCCTTGAGAGTTTCTGGAGAGCAGGAAGCCTCCAGGGGACACTATAATGTAATGTAAAAAATGTGATACAAATATAAAAGGTTGTCACAAGTTGATTAACCAGACAGGAAATAGGACAAAACAACCTACTAAACAAATTATGTTAAATTGTTTTAGGGATTGTAAAGAACAAGTGACTAATGACCTGTTAAGGTCATGAAACAGTTCAACACATCATTCATCTAGCCTAAAGTCACCTTCACGTTTTTGGTAGCAAATAATGATTTATAAATTACAATTAACAGGCTTACAAATAATTTAGTCGTTGCATCATGTTGTCATGCTGTGAATGTTATTACTGATTTTCTTTGTGATAAAAGACCACAGATGTATTGAGGAGTATGTCCTCTCACAGTGTTGTGTCATATGCCCTTGTGGGCCTGAGAGGAACTGGATAGTAATATGGAAGGTCCCAGTCCCTGTTTATTGTGGCTGAGCTGGAGTGCCTCATAGCCCGGTCCACATATCCAGAGATAGTTGGGATCTCTTCCCTTGGGTGGTCTCCGCAGTTGGGGACCGTAGGTGTGACAAAGCGTTGCTTCATTTTGTAGCGGCTGGTCCAAGACTCCATTGGTCTGAGCTGCGCCTGCTCCACTGAAAGACTGTCCTCTTCGTCATATTCCTTTTGGCTCAGAAAGTCCCTGAGCACCCGCTTGAAGACAGACGCCAGTTCCCAGGGCATTATGTTGTTAGTGGCAAGCACTTCACGAAACCTGCGGAAGGATGCGACAGAGTTAATTAAACACTTGCTTAAGTCGTAAGGATTTGCATCAACACAATATCAGCTTCCACATTTACAGTTGTCTAATTTTTGTATGTTTAATTCATCATAAAAGACTAAGACATATGCCCTTGCACCTGTTAAGTCTGTCCTATAGTTAGAAGACATATCTGGGACAACAGGTCGTGTTTTTAAAAATAGTACAGTAGTGTTATTGTTGGGTAATGTTGTTATGAAAGAACGCAGTAGTGACCTAGTAGTGAGTTTTTATGGGAAATAAGTAGGTCACAGGGCTCCATCATGGAATATTTTATTTCATTATGGTGAACATCAGCATTCTGGCTTTACTGATCCTTACAGGGCATCTTTCACCTTCACATGTTCACACCCGATATCGCCTGCCTCTGTGACAGTAACACACAATGGCTTTCTTGGCAGCTTGCCCTGCCTCCCTTTCCCTTCGGGTCCTCTCTGCTTTGTCTGCTGTCAGGCTGCGTGTTGATGCAGAAGCAGCTAGCCACTGTTGACAACATACTAATGTTAAGACGGAGGATGGCATGCCTGCGACAAAACACCTGGAGAGCACGGTGGCTGCATGTATAGGTGGGATCTGGGCACACAGGAACTCCAGCTGGTGTAGTTCTGATGTGGGGATGAGGGTCCGCAACCTGGGGTACCTCTGAAACCAGTGGAGACCCAGGGCGCTGTAGGCCAGCCTGTGTTCCCTTTCCAGCTCCCTCGCCAGGTGCTCGCGTTCCTCCACATGCCACATGAGCTCTTTGATCAACATGCGGCTGGGAACAACGCCTGGGGCATTCAGAGATGCTTCATCCGGAGCATGCACGCTTGTTTCATGCGACCATTTCATCCAGCTGAACAGTGGCATGGCAGTCACAGCAGACAATCCTGAGAAACTGAAGACACAAGAAATGTTAATCTGGATCTTGAGGCCATGATGTCTTTACAGTGCTGTTGTGCAGCATTTAAATATGCTGGAATATTTGTTGCTTTGAGCCAGGTGTGAATTTCTCTCTCAAGTTGCACATACTGGCAGGACTGATAGAGACAAATTGTGCAAAGGTAGATGGAGCAGAAATTGAATTAAAAAAACCTAACAGATGGGAGAGAGAGATGGAAGAGTAATGATAGAAAATTAACTTTCAAAGAACAAAGAAAAATGAATTTATCCAACCCCAGAATTATGTAAGAAAATCACAAATCCACGTTTGAACTATGAGTATCTCACTTTATCCAGAATTGTGTGAAATATTAAAATTTAAGGTTGACAGTGAAATATGATCACACCATAACTAAGCTGACCTCGGTTCCCTGCCTGACGTGTGCTTTGATTGCCTTCAGCCTTCAGTTCATGACAAACTCTGCAAAGGATGATGTCCCAGGTGTGTGTATTTGGCCCTTTTTTCAGGCTGATGGATGCATCACAGCTTCCACCTGGGATTCAGATGGATTACACAGCCTGCAGGGTCATAGGTCAGCCTCACAAATGCAAACTGTATGTGTGGCTTCACACATGTTGAGGTCACAGAACTGAGCTTTTCAGGTATTTAACCTTACTTCTGGTTGAGGTTTTCCATAATAAATCTATATTTTAACTACTGTTAGTTTTATAACACGTAGGAACAAATTATCACGCTAATGTCTAACTGAAAATTGTAAGGGAAGATCTGTACTTACAGGTGAAAACAGCAACGCTTACGCGTCTGTGAGGTGTTCAAGATGTTAAGGTCATCACAGAGTTCAGCCTCCAGCTCTGTGTGTCCATGGCTCTGTCCATGTTCATCCCTTTACTTGCTGTCTACTACGTTCCCTGGTGTCAATTGCCTTTTTAAAGGAGCAGATCACTTGTGAGTCGGCAGCGATCCTCAACCGTCTCGTTTGTTGGAAGCGTTTTTCTCTTTGTGTTGTAGCTGTTGTCTTGTCCTTGTCTCATCCCTCCCACTGCTCCTGTCACGCAGACTTTTTCCAGCAGAGTTAGTCACACACTGCTAACTGACTAAGAGCTGTCACCTCTCCTCCTTTCACCATACTCTCCTCTGTGCAGTGTGCAGCTTTGTTGTAAGGTCAGCTGCTTTGTAGCTTGCATGAAATGTGTGCACTGGAGAGAAAGGAAGAGGACGAGAGTGTTTTTTGTGTGTGTGTTTTTGTGCGCGCCCACAAGTCGTGTGTGTTGGCCGTCCTCTTAGTACTGTCAGGGTTTGTGCCTGCTGTTGCGATAAAATCCTCTCCTTGTTGAGAGAAAGCAAGGGCCAGAGACAACTGGGAATGCTCTCCAAGCTACAGTGCTGTGGGCTTGGTCTAGCTGGCCAGAGGGAAAGACGAGAGGAGGCAGACATGCTGAGCAAAGTTGGAAATGGCAGCGAGTAGTGAAGTAGACAGAGCTCCTGGTATTTTTTCCCACTGTGACCTAGCATTTGAAGTTAACTTTCAATGATAACCTCAGTGTTATTCAACATCCAAACAGTCATAGGCAATGTGGTTAAAAAAACGGCATCTTTGTGTCTGAGAAATACTGTATTCATTGTCTGCTATGTCATATAGCATTAGATTACATTACATTTCCCATTAACCTCAATGGAGAAAGCAATGTCGATGCCAGCACGAATTCAGTACATCCACAATGCCACACAAATAAATAATTTTAAAAAACAGCACCACAGTTACTCCATTGAACTAGGAAGTGAAAGTTAATTGATTTAAAGGTGCAAAATGTGTTTAATAATTTGTGTAAAGCGCAGCATTTAATTTTAGCCGGCCAGAATACGCTTCTTCTGATTTGTAATTGGCTTTCCGAACAATCAGATGTTGTAAGTGCTCCAGTGGAATGTCACTACACACCACACACATAACACATACTAAACATCCTAAAACTGCATGATGTAACTCCTTTCCACTAATACTACTCAATTAGGGTCCTCTCAAACTGACATAACCATCTACAAGTATTATTGAAATGATTTGGTCATAGTGGAAATAAAACCCATGTTACTTTTTGAGATGAAACTAGCAGGTGTAAGCTAAACCATTGTCACACTCAATCCTGTATTGTAATTTTTTGTTTGCTTTGAAGAATTACAATCTTGAAGAGGAAATTGTCACACTGTATGAGTAGAGAGAGGGAAACTTGCTGGTCCTTATGAATTTCAAATTCTAGTTATTGTGGCCCAAATTTGTTTTTTCCTTTCTTGTGACTGTTGAGGCTTAAAATGTATAAACTGCTTAAATTTTCCTTTATAATTTTGTTTCTGTTCAGCCCGTCAGAGGTTCCTGGTGAAGGCAGCCTAAAAGGTATAAACTGTGATGGAGGGCAGTTTCGAAAAAAAGTACCTGCTAGGAGTGAGTATTAAGTTTAGGCTTGAATTATTCTTCTTACATCCTATAAACTTATGTTGTTAAATGTAACACAGAATTTGTCAAAGACTGAACACTATTTCTTGTGCTTTCAATTCTAAATCCTCAGGTTCCACTCCTCCTCCACTCGCTAGTTACGAGTACCCCAACTTGCCCATAACCAAAAACAGAGAGGAGGTAAAATGTACCAGTGTATGAGTCCATATACAGCATACACTTACCCACACAGCTTGATGGTCTGAAAGTGCCCTCGTATTCTTGTCCTCATTCACGTTAGGAGTTTCTCTTGAGATTGTCAGCATGTCCTCAGGACTTTGATGCACTTAACCTTTTACTGTTTGTTCAAGAAACAAAGTTATTTGATGCTGCAGGACAACGGCTGACTTTAATTTCACTGGATTAAATTTTTCTCTTAGACTATCAGAGTGGTGTGTGAATGTTTTAGGTGCTCGTGCTGTCATTTAAGCTGTACTTCCTTAACGCAGATTATGAACTCTGGCTTCATCAGTTTAGTACATCCATCTGCTCTATAGTTTCATAACTTTCAGGACATATTTTTAAAAATTGTATCTATTGCAATGATATTGGTGCAAATCACCAAATGGGGTTTCTCTTTTTGTTAACTGTTTTCTTGTGTGTGTCTGCTTCCAGCTGATTTCCCTCATTGAAAACAACTCGGTAGTAATCGTTCGAGGAGCCACAGGCAGTGGCAAGACCACCCAGCTGCCACAATACATTCTGGACCACTACAATGACAAAAATGCCTCATGCAACATTGTGGTCACCCAACCACGAAAAATCGGGGCCAGCAGTATTGCGCGATGGGTAGCCACACAGAGGAAGTGTACCCTGGGTAGTCTGGTAGGATATCAGGTAAGTGCAACATTCAGACGAAATCTGATTTACTTAAACTGTGAAATGTGAACGCATACATGGGCCTGCACATACAGTATATTCTTAGTTCCTACAAAATAGTTAAACCATGATATTCAGAAGAGCAAGAGCCTTAACTTGAAGTGATTCACTTTAGATCACACTGTGTTCAAAAGGGAGATGACATCCTCTCACAACTCAAGAGTGTGCATATGCATATTTGCCAAGCTCTTGTGTGCATTGCTGTCAGGATGTCTGGTTGTGTTGCTAAGAGCTCTGAAACAGCACATCTAATAACTTGTCTCCTCTGCTTGCTGCAAACCTCCGGAGTTAAAGATGATGTCAGTGACAGTGGGAGCAATGACTATGTTTACATGTACAAACATTTCAGTTTTTTTCCCCTTATTTCAAAAAAGACAATATTCCCTCTAAGCTGTTGGCATGTCTAATGAAAATGAATATTTCACTAATATTCCTGTTTACATGCAAAGGGTTTTCAGGGTTTCCAGCTTCAACAGTGGGAGCTTAAATACAAAGCTCTCTGCAGGAAGGGAAGTAAACCGGAGAGGTGAAAAACATGAGTGAGCTGTGGCCTGATATTTATAAATTATTTTGATTTGACTGATATTATAAATTAATTAGTAATTAAAAGCAAGGTGCATAACTTTTTTGGATAGTGAATGGTCAAATTTTACCAGTTACCAAATAGATGACCTTTTTTGTTTTGGCTGTTGAATGATGCAAATCCACCAGCCACTTGCATATTTTGCCAGCATTTGGCTGCTATTTGGTGCTAATTTTGTGCCCTGGTTACAGGCACATCAGTGCATAAGTTGTCCTGTGATGTTTTCTACACTACTGAGTGTTTTGGTGCATCACACCAAGTTATCACCATCAGTCCATGGCTGCATGTCAAGATAAAAAACAATCCCCTTTGTCCCTGTTGTGGAGAAGACGCTCTGTTTTTTTCTAGCCTGCCCTGATCAGCTTGCCACTCTCCTTTCAATCCTCTCCTCTGTCTACCTTCCTGCTCCAGCATATGTAATTTTGCCTGCACAGAGGTTGACAACTGCTGACAGCAAACAGCCTGTTGCAGACTTTGGTTAAACTCCAATTGAGATGCATATTCCAAATGTGCTGTATAACATTTGAAGAATGTTCCTAAAACCCGAATAATATCTGCATATCCCACGTCTTGATCAGAAAATACTACTTTTGGAGTAAGGCTTAATTTGGAATATTCAGAACGTGGTCATATTTGAAATAATAGTGAAATATTAGTGTGCACATACATGTAGTCACTGATTAATAGTCCATGTTAAGACATAATGTTCAGCATTATATTCTTCATCTGTATGCTTTTTATTTTTGCTGCTGCATCCGAGACATCTTGGTTTGCTGGAGGGCAGTGGGGGAGAGTTCTCTATTCCCTTTTCTGTTGTTGTTTTTTTTTTTTCTCTTCTAGGTTTGTGAAAGTTGAGCACTCAGTAAATGGAAAGTTCTTTTGTGCTCAGAGTTGAGTTGGTGAACCAAAAAGTATTTCCCTGTGTTCATACACAGGGTTTCAATGAATTTATTCTCAGGTCACTGATATTTTCTCCAAGACTGAAATGACTCCAATGACCAGAAATAGCTAGGTTTGCAATGGCAGACACTGGCATGAGGTCTAAGCATACTGTGAACAATCCTTTATATCACTGAAGGAGCAGAACATAACCTTATTGATTGAAACTGGATGGGACCCAATATCTTTAACGTGACCTATCTGACATTTTTAAGCAAAGCGCAGTGTATTTCCTGGCAGGAAGAAACACCTTTTTAAAAGACTTTGGAGATGTAATATGTTCTGACACTCAATAAATGTTAAGTTTTGCAATAAAATACTGCAAAACATTTTTCCTGAGAACAGAGAGGAAACCAAATGCGAAAATACAAGAATTTGTGTTGGTGTCCAGATTTATGAATGCAGACGTATTTGTATTTCAGGTTGGTCTGGAGAAGATGGCTACTGAACACACTCGACTCATCTACATGACTACAGGAGTGCTGCTTCAAAAAGTGGTTTCAGCCAAGTGTCTCACAGAGTACTCTCATATTTTTGTAGATGAGGTGCGTAAACAGTCAGATGATCATAAATGTTTGCTGGACCTTTTTTAAAAGGGAAATTTTGAGGCCAAATTTAGAATATTTCATGCTGAATCAAAAACAATACATATATATATACACATACTAATAATATATATATATATATTGCTGCAGAGTCCCAATATCATCATTTAATCCTCATATCTAATCAATGATTCTTGGCTATTTGGTCATTTCAATAAGCTGTTTTTGCCTAAGGTTCATGAGCGCACTGAGGAGATGGACTTTCTCCTGCTGGTTTTGAGGAAGCTTCTTCATTCCAACTCTCGTTATGTTAAGGTAATCACAAGATCACTGTTCACATCCCTCTTATGCTCTGTTTTGGCATTAGTTGAACTTACAAATGTTTTCTCAGATCATCCTCATGTCAGCCACCATTAACTGCAGACAGTTTGCTGAGTACTTCGGCACTCCAGTTCGTGGAAAGATGAACCCGGCATATGTGTTTGAAGTGGAGGGGGCACCTTATGCTATTGAGGAGTTTTATCTGGATGACCTTCACAACCTGTTTCCAGGCAGGGTATGGACATGTTAAACGTCAGCTGATGCTACTGTTATCAGTATTGTGTAGCCAAAGTGTGTGTCTGTGTGTATTTAAAGTTGCTGATTTTTTTTTACCAGGTTGAGGCGCCTCACCCAGATGACCCTTATATATCACCTGAGATTTACAATCTTGCCATCAGTCTCATTCAGAGCTTTGATGAGATGGAAGGAAAAGATTCCAGGTGAAGTCTTATTGTCGTAGTGCACACTGGAAGGGAAGATGCATCGTTTCCCCCATTTGTCAATTATGTGTTTAAATGTGTGTTTGTGTGTGAGCAGCAAAACGGAGAAAGAAGGTGGCAGGACTTTGTCAGAGAGAGGAAGTGTGCTGGTTTTCCTTCCTGGTTTACATGAAATAAGCTACATGCAGGAGGCCTTGGCCAAGCTGGTCCACAAAAGGTGAGTTTATCT
This sequence comes from Scomber japonicus, assembly GCF_027409825.1. Lineage (NCBI taxonomy): Eukaryota > Metazoa > Chordata > Actinopteri > Scombriformes > Scombridae > Scomber > Scomber japonicus. The sequence goes on along the minus strand of NC_070593.1, from coordinate 16,793,805 downwards.
CTTCATTGAATCTTTCTGCACAGAAGTAACTTCTTATCTTGGAAGGAAAGAACACTGTTGTTTTCTAGAGTGTGCTGAGATTTTGGCACATTTAAAATGATCAGAGTACAAATGTACATACCTAGTTTTGAATACTTTCTTGCGTGGTCACATGACTTGTCAGTGTACAGACCTCAGACCAGGTGGAAATGGATGGTAACGAGCAGCCGATTCTGAACTGGTGAGAAAAAAACGGGAAAAAACACAACCTCTGTTATATGGCGATATTTTGGCTTCAAGCTTAGTGACATTGAGCAGAAAGAGGTACTCTATAAAACATCTCCAATGAAAGTCTCTACGTCATGCAGCAACACAACAAATTTATATCAGCAGCTTAAACCACATAAAGAAAAATATATATGCATCACAGTGAAAGCGCTAACTAATAAAGAGACGACAACTTAAGGCTGAGGCCTGTAAATAAAACAAAACTCAAACTGACTCCATAATGTACTGATTGGCAAAAGACATGATGCCCCTGTACTCAGTTAGCAAAGAGGGATTTCACAAAATAATCCAGACCTGAGGATCACACCGTCAACAACACAACCTTGGGCTTGAAAGAGGCATTGGCTGCATATGTGAGGATCGTCAGGTCGCCATCACAACAGATAACTGCATTAACATTGTGTGGAGCTTAGTCAATGGTCGTAAACTTCGCTTTGCTATTGGTAATTTAGATTCTCAAAATCATCAATAATTATAGTGATGATATAATTTTGTTTATCATATCATAATTGCAGTATTTTCCACAATCGCAATATGATTTTAACCAAATCGTGCAGCCCTACTCTGTCTCTTTTATCTGTTTTGCTGGCAGTATTTTCTTTATGACCAGTGTTTAACATACATTACTTGTGCTGAATGTCTACATTTACCTTTCAGATTGCAGGTTTATCCTCTCCACTCCACCGTGACTCTGGAGGAGCAGAATGGTGTGTTTCTGTTTCCTGTCCCTGGATACAGAAAGGTGAGAACCATGTTTTTTTTTTTGTGTTGTTTGTTTTTGTTTTGTTTTCACTGAAGTGTGTTGTCAGTACCTGCTGCACTGATGTTCTATTAATCTTCACAGGTCATCCTTTCCACCAACATTGCAGAGAGTTCAGTGACTGTTCCAGATGTCAAATATGGTGGGTTCTATTACTTAATCTTTGTCTTACCGGTTCCCTGAAAGTTATAATCCTCAAGACTTTGATTCAGTCAAATATCATTTTTGATACTGTATAAGAATGTTAGATAACCTCATAGATATCAGCTTCACTGTTACTCTTCACACTGTATCAGAGCTATATTAAGTTGGTGCTAATGGAAATGGAATAACCTACTGCTGGTGCTTCACAAAAGATTGCAGTTGCCATTAATTTTGAGGGACTTCTCTATAAATAATGTGCATTTGTATGGTTGCACTGGTAAATGGGCACCAGTGTCTCTTCGTTTCTCTACGTTGATGCTCAAGGAATGTTTTCTGTAGTGTTAAACTGCACTTGCTGTTACCTTGATAACAGGTGACATAAAATCGACCATGATGAAATCTAAGGGATTACAACTTTAATTTTAGCTAGGGTCGTTTTTTTTAAAATCTTCTTTGTACTGGTGCTTCTTTTATTATCGCATAGTGATCGACTTCTGCCTGGCGCGCCACATGGTCTGTGACCAAGACACTAATTACCAGTCTCTGCGTCTCACCTGGGCATCCAAGACCAACTGCAACCAGCGCAGAGGTACAACAACTCCAGCACAGAACTTGACCTCTAAAATGTAAGTATCTGGTCACACTAATTCACTCATGTTTTTTTGCTCCCTCCATCAGGTAGGGCAGGTCGAGTGTCGAAGGGCTACTGTTATCGTCTTGTTACCAAAGAGTTCTGGAAGAATGAAATCCCTGACTACATGATCCCTGAGATGCTGGTATGTGCCACTGGCCAGAGATTAATTTACACTGTTTTCAGCGTTCATCTGACGATCACACTATGCTGTGCTATCCCCTCCTCTCAGCTAGCCCCCCTGGCCACCATCATGCTGAAGGTGAAGCTTCTGGACATGGGAGATCCCCGCTCGCTACTCTCCACAGCTCTCTCACCTCCCAACCTCGGTGACATAGTGCGGACTGTGCTCCAACTCAAAGAGGTCAATATAAAAAGGGTGCAGATTGATGATTCTCCCCAGAAAGAGCAATTAATGTCTACTCAAGTAGGTATGAAGGCAGGGCTGTAATGATGACTGTCATGTATTTGGGCAGGCAGCTGACCACCCAGTTCTGTCACAGACTATTAGACCTTGAGTTCTCAGACTGGAGCTTTGAGTCAGCCGCTGTTACCATTGTCAAGTGTGTTTGGTAAGAGTTATATAGGGCAGTGTTGTGTGTTTGTGTGGGAAGGGAAAGTGGTAGAAGTGTTTGTTTTTGTTTTATGTTTTTGTTTTCTCTCTGTCCCTGACAAATACAAACAATTAATAGAGAGTAGATCTCTGGGGTCAGGTATAGTCTTTGTTTTCTTTAGGATGCATAGAATAGTGTAATGGTGAAACCGAGTAGGTTTGCCTGATTGTGTAAACTTAATAAGGTAACAAAATTTTCAATTTAAACATTTATTAATATCATTTTCTATTTTTTTTAGAACATTTTGTTGTAACACACACACAATGAAACCCCTGCCTACCTCACTCTCTTATGCCAACCAAAAATGAATTGATCAACTCAGTTGTTCCTCTTGGCTCACTTACAGCCAAGATGGGCATCTAAGGTAACAAAAACAGGGTTTTTTTCATCTCATATGGTGCCTAAGTTTTGTAGGTCATAACATATTGTGTATGAAGATTCAAGATAAGACCAAAGTTTTCAGTGGATGTCAGAGCCAAGACAAAGGGATAAACAAGGCCTTCAACAGACTTTCTTTTAGCCTAGCCAATTGCTGTAAACGCCTTCTGCCGCAGTCTTGCAGGTCCTACCGGCCAGTAAAGAATAGTGATGAGTAAGGCTGAAGAGTTTTGAAAAAATGTCTAAATCTTCATGGCGCCTTTTTTAAATTGAGGAATCTGTTGACTTGACACTAGCTGGATATTTCTTTTTAAAGATGGGTGCCCTATCTGTGAAAAGTGATGGTCGGGGCCAGAATGAGGATGGTGAGTTGACATTCGTCGGCCGAGTGCTGGCCCACTTACCTGTGGACCTGTACCTTGGGAAGATGATTGTCCTGGGCTACATCTTTGGCTGTCTGGAGGAGTGCCTTATCATAGGTCAGTCTGTCATCATCCTACTTATATTGGCTGCAGTTACTGCATATGCATGTTTACAGTTGTAGAGGCAGAGCGTGGTCAACAAATATGACTGCACTTTTTGTTTGTCTGCATCACTCTTATCCTCAGCCGCCTCTCACTCTCTGAAGAGTTTTTTTGCCATACCAACCATGCAGCAGCTTGCCGGCCACAGGTGAGTCACATACAGCAGCTGCCCCAATTCAGACTTTCTTGCAGTCAGTGTGGCACGTGATATTTGGTACATTATGTTGTCATGTACTCTCTGAGTCCGTTTACTTGCTTTTATAGTCCCATCACAGTTTTTTTCTGTGTGCAATTAAAATTATTTGAAATTCCAGGAGCAAGTTGGCCTTTGCTCGCGGCACCCCAAGTGATTCCATGGCTTTTGTCAACGTCTTCAAGGTAATGTGTTTAATGTCAAGTCAGGGTGTTGTTCAAGGTAATTATGTATTTGCTTTAATAGCTGAAATCCCTTCCCTATTGTCTCTTACTGTTAGGCATGGCACTCCTCCAAAAAGAAAGGGTTGCTGAGACACCCAAAGGTGAACAGAGCAACACAACACAAAGACATAAGAATGTGCTGATCATATTATTTACTGGTAGAAAATCCTGTCCTCTTTTGTATTTTCTTTGCCTTTGATACTCCCTCTTGTTAGGATGAGCTGGACTGGGGAAAAGAGAACTTCATTCAGATCAAGAGGATCAGGGAGGTAAGGAGACAACTCCAAGCATCAGGATGAAGCAGACTGTCACTATGTAAAGACGGCATTACATGAAACTAGTAATCTGTAAAAAATAAAAATAAATTTTAAAAAATGGGCTCATTTAGCCCCACCTACTGCTCCACCGCTACCGGACAAAAAGAACCAATCAGAGGCAGGATTGTGTCTGATGGAGTGTCTGACAGCTGCCAATTACTGCTCACGCACACAGGCCCCTCCCCCTTCCTCCTCAGCTCGGTCAAGCTCATATCTCCGAGAGTGGCTTCAGGAGTGTAGAGAAAGTAATGGTGCAGCAACAACCACTGCGTGCATGTGGTCGCGTGCACGTGGTCGCGTGCACGCCAGCCTCCTCTGGGGGAGGGACTTTGGAGGCAGGGCAGGAGTGCAGCGGAGAGGGAGGGGGAGGGATCTGAATGTTGTACTTCTTCAAATTTGATGCTAAGTCCTCTCTCTCCTCAAAGTTACCAACTGCAGCTTTAATGAACTAATATTTTGAAATTAAGCTGCCAATGGAATATTGTTGGTCAGCAGTAACTCATTGTCCAGGTTGCAGAGCTGTATGAGGACCTGAAGAAACGCGTGCAACAGTTCAACATGCATGTGCCAGACAACGATCAACCCTCGGACTATACCAGCATACACAAACAGAAGTTCATCCTACAGGTTTGTTAGTGTTGTACATGAGTCTGGTGACAAAGTTGCAAGTACAAACTTACTGCAAGCAGTTGTTTGAACCTCTCCTCGTCTTAGGTGGTTATCGCTGGTGCCTACTACCCCAACTACTTTGTTCAGGGGGAAATAGATGAAACACTGGCTTCAAGAGATTTGAGTGGCTTCAACCCCAGAACAACAGTAATGGTATGACTCACAGATGTGAAATCTTTAGAGCAGGCAGAACATTTCATTTTGTTAATTGATACTTAGGGGGAAAAAAGATGATTACACTACAGATGATGACATGTTAACATCAGTTGCACTTTGAGGTTAATGCTTTACATCGTGATATTGTAACTTTATTAGGACTGAGCTGAAAGTACAACTGAAGCTAAGCCAGGTGTAACAGTATGGCTTAGGCTGACAAGCTGAGTCACTTTACATAGGATACAAAATAAAATCCCTCCTATATGAAGCATTTAAAGGGGGAATTCCCCCCCTATTTTAAAAAATGAATTTCAGGCCCTGTATAATGTGATGTTAGACCCAAACTATACTGGCTATATTATACTAAACTATACTATACAACTTTTTGTAACATCGAGCTATGTTGTGTCCAGGTGAGGAACCTTCCTCCATACAGTTTTCTGTACTACAAGCAGCTGCAGTCTCTATTCCGCTTGTGTGGACAAGTCAAAGCCATTTCCTTTGAGAGCAGCAGGTACTGAAGGCCAAATCATGTCTCAGCATCTACTGAGATTTGTTTTTTTGATTTATTTATGTAGATCACTGAAATGTACACACCTCATCATGGTGTGTGTGTGTGTGTGTGTGTGTGTGTGTGTGTGTGTGTGTGTGTGTGTGTGTGTCTAGAGCATATGTGGAGTTCTACAGGACATCCCAGGACTCGGGGGTGTTACCTGAGGTGTCCCTTGCCCTCCTCCTGGCCCAGCAGAGTCCTCCTATCGAGCTGTCTGTTTACCCCCTTGAACAAATAGAAAACTGTGCTGGGAATAGAAACATTACTCACTTGAAATACTCACGGTACAGCTTTATTCACACATCATGAAAAAAACATTTCTTGTCCATGTGAGTTAGTAAAATTATGCGCTGCATGAAATAAAAAATTATCTTGGTGAGCAAATAATTTCATAAAGAAACAAAGAACAAAGGTTCAGCTTAGTCACTTTTTTGATGGCTGAGACTGTCTTTTTGGAAAGTGGAACCCCCTGCACCACAGGCTGTGTTGGTCAGTGCCCCTGCACGGAGCCTTAATGTAATCTGACATCCTGGCACTCTGCATGACTTTGCACAGCAATCACTTGTACTCAAAGAGGGGCAGTTTCAGGCAGAGACAGCACCAGCTATTTCCTTCCTCCTCTGGTAGGCAGGAAATATGTTAACACATGCACACTATTAGACATAAAATAAGACAGCTCACTGACCATTCTTAGTGTTTCCCCTTACCAGTAATATATGCAAAATAATGCACAATATTGCCATATTTTTATAATCTCAAATACATTTTCCATGTTGAATAGGTGGCATTTGTTTAATGCACCAACCTTAAACCAAAGGAACTGAACAGGCAGCTTTGTTAAATCATTAAAATAATTGGTATGACAGGCAATGTGAATGCAGTAATAAATACAGAGCCACACATGACACTGATGCCCAGTTCTCTGTGTGATGTTGCTGGGCAGGGTGAACGTAGACTTCCAGAGCCAGACTGTCTGTCCAGTGGGAGTGGTGAGCAGTACCATTGACCCAGACAAGCTACCTCCCAGCCGCTTGTTTGTTGTCAACATCACAGAGGTCAGTCTTTTACATCTAAGCTATTTTTAGGGTTTTCACAGTCTACAAAAAATGCAACCTCTCATGACTCTGATCTGTGCTTCAGGTGGTGGAGGTGGGCCATTTCTGGGGCTTTCAGGCAGATGAAGCCAGTTTGGAGAAGCAGCGCCATCTGACAACAGAGATTAACATGCGTACGCTGCATCCTGTAACTGTGTCACTGTACCCCAACTTGCTGTGTCTGGCTCCTTACTCTGAGATCAATGAGCAGAGCATGTACTACCGAGCCAAGATTCTGCACATGCGTGGTAATACAGTCGAGGTAACAATCGCTCACACATTGTCATTCTTTGGCACCCATTATAACAATCTCCTTGACTACTCTCCTGTCAGATTTTATTTTTGTGTCAGCACTTCTTTCTGATTATGCCATAGTAGTTGTCAGCACATTAAGATAAAGGTAAACTTTTATTGATCGCACAGCGGGGAAATTCACAGCTACAGCAGCTTAAAAGAAAAACTAAAAAAGGACCTTAAAGTGCAGGAGTGCACATCAGAAAAAAAAGTAATTATAGTGCAGCATTGTACAGTCTGACTGCAGTGGGAATGAAGGACCTGCAGAAGCGCTCCTTCTTACACTTGGGGTGTATGAGTCTGCCACTGAAGGGGCTGCTTAAGGCCCTCACAGTCTGATGCAGAGGGTGGGAGGTGTTGTCCATGATGGAGGACAGTTTGGGCAAAACCTCCCTCTCTCCCACCACCTCTGGAGTCCAGGGGGCAGTGTCATCAGAGAACTTCTGGAGGTGACAACTGTCTGTGGAGTATCTGAAGTCTGCTGTATACAGGGTGAAGAGGAAAGGTGAGAGTACTGTGCACTGAAGTACCCCTGTGCTGCAGACCTGCAACCTCACATACTGGGGTCTGTCCATGAGGTAGTCAAGGGTCCATGCAGCCATCTGGTCACTGACCCCCACTCCCCCCAGCTTCCTCCTGAGCATTGTAGATTGAATTGTAGTAAAGGCACTGGAGAATTTGAAAAAAGTGATCCTCACAGTATTTCCAGTGTCCTCCAGGTGAGACAGGGATCTCTGCAGCAGGTAGATGACAGCATCATCCACCCCAATGCTAGGCTGGTATGCAAACTGCAGGGGATCCATGTAAGGGCTCACCAGGGGGCGGAGATGGTTCAAGATGATCCTCTCAAGTGCCTTCATCAGGTGAGAGGTTAAGGCCACAGTTCAAGTGGTTGGGCTCCGTTGGGCACAAGGTCTTGGGGACTGGAACCACACAAGAAGTCTTCCACATGACTTCCTCAACCTTTTCCAGGCTCAGGTTAAAGGTGTAGCAGACCACCTGACAGAGCTGGTCTGCACAATCCCTGAGGAGTCTGGAGCTGATGCCATCAGGACCCGTGGCCTTGATCTTTAGTTGCATTCTCACCTGATCCACTGTTGGTGTGAAGAGAGGAGGGGAAGGGGAAGGGGGAGAGGAGAACCACAGAGGTGATGGTGGTAGTGGTGGTGAGGAGGGTGTGAGCTGCAGGGATGGTGGTGATGGCAGTGAAGGAGACAGCACACATTCCTTACAACGTGTAGTGTCATTGAAGTTGGAGCTAAATTACTAATTTTAACTTTTAAACTGCCTTTTGTCCAGTGCTCCAACCTTTGTTCCAGCATATACAGACTTTTAATGGCCTGCTTAGCAACAACAGGCCGGTTTCTTAAAAAAAATATTAGAGCTGAAACTTACAATTGTTTTCATTATGAATTAACCTGCCCATTATTTCATTATCATTTTGTCCACAAGATACGTTTATAATTTTTAGGTGACTTTTTCAAATATTTTCAAAGGATCAAGTCCCCACATTTGAGAAGATGAAATCAGCAAATGTTTGGCATTTTTGGTTTAAAAACAATTATTGGATTATCTAAATAGCTGCCAATTAATTTTATCTTGATCAACAAATGGATGAAATGAGTAATTATTGCAGCACAAAAACTTATATGACTATGTTGGGTTTTCTTTGAAAATTACATATTTTCAAACAGCATACTTGCTGAATTCTGACCTGTTTGAACAATGAATTACACAATTTTATAACCTTAATGTGTTTGTAGTTGCTCAGTACAGTGTCATGCGTTTCACTAAATATGCAACAGGTGGCACCAAGTTCTTGAGGTAAATGGTTCAGGACCAACATCTTTCTAAAGCAATTATCATCAAAAATCCTCACCAAGCATTAAAGGTATTGAAAGAAAAGCAGACGAAAAAAGAAAGAGAATGTAAAAGTAGAAAACTGCAATATTCAGAGCATCACTGACCAGCATTTGTAGTGTGTAGGTCAAGTTTCTGCAGTTTTCTGTAAGAGAAACAAACTCAAAGACCAACTGATAATGTCAAATATGAGTCTATATTTCAATCACTGACACTGTTGGGTTGAACAGAGTTAAGTAATATTTAACAGGAGTATGTAATAGCAGTAGTTGATGTTACACAATGAGCAGAGCAAAGTGTATGTTGTTGTTCTGCAGGTCCTCTTTCTGGACTTTGGTAACACAGCAGTCGTTGCCTGCAGCAGCCTCAGGGAGCTCCCTTCTGACATCCTGTCTCACCCTTTCCAGGTAGTTGTACTATAAATAGTAACATGTTTCAAGTAAACAAATGCATCATTACGCTCTTCCACTGTCCAGACTGTGAACGAACAGTAACACAGATAATCTGCTGGTGATCTCAGGCTCAGGAGTTCCAAGTTACTGGAATGCGTCCATCAGCCCAGTCCATCATCCTTGGGAACCAATGGAGCAGCCGCGCCCGTGACCGATTCATCACGCTGGTGAAAGGCCGCTCGCTTATCGTGTCGCTGTACTCCATCCTCCATGGTGTGATGCGTGTGCATCTGCTCATCAACACAGAGACAACAAACACGAGCGTCGCAGACATCTTGGTGAAGGAGGGACATGCAGTGAAAGCCGAAGAGAACTTTGATTCCAAGGTGACAAGAACAGTTGGGATTTTTTTTTCACATTAAATTAGACCATGCACATATAATAGTCCATCACATGTACAGTCGTATGCCTTACCTAAAGCAATAGAAACCCAAAATGTGTTTTTAGTATCAAAGACATCCAATAGGTTTAAAAAGTGTTCACAGTAGTTTCCCCTTCCTGAAAGAAGAACAGCTGTAGTGAGCTAGATTTCATGTCAGTTGTCATTTGTACATCACTTTGGACAGAAGTGAAGAATAAATATAAAATTAATAAATGTAAACATACATCGTCTTTTCAAGCTTCACGAACCAGTCCTTTAACATTTGTCTCTTCTCTGCTCTCAATCTAAATGCCATGTATTGATGTAAACAAATGATGACAAAACTCACTACTTCTTTTTGTGACAATTCAATGCTAATTACTAATGTTTTTAAGTATGCTGCTATCATTGTGCGTGTTGACATTTCAATGCTCACACAGGCGCTTCAGAATATTCCCCTTTGTACTTGCAGTACTGATTTTCCCCAGCAGATGTTGTGGTAGGATGCTATAAACAACATTGCTTTGGTCGCAAAAAAATTTATAAAAAATGAATAATTAAATTGTTTGGGGATCTTGGGCCAAAGTCGACTTTAAAGCACTGGAGGAAACGCTCATGTATTGAGACAAAACATAGAATTGAACTAAAAATATCTTGGCCATGTACTGGTGCTGTGTGCCTTCTTCACTCTAGACGTCTGTCTTTGTGTGATCTTGCAGCAAAACCACGAGGCCCTGATGTCCTTGTACAAAGACATGGAAGCAGGCACATATGTCCCCAATTTTGCCAGCAGCTCCTGGAAGGATCGCAAAAAAGAGGAGAAACAGCTCATGGACAACCTGCTTGCCCACTTCACCAAAAGCCGCCAGTCTTATTCCAAGACAAAGGCAAGATATGCAGCAGCCACACATAAAGCACATATTAATAGTATCTTAATAAAAAGGTAATTTAAAATATCTAAGCTTCAGAATATCTGCTTTTGATTACATTTCACTTTTCAAAAGCAGTGTTACAAAGTCTTTGAAAATGTAGAGGAAAAACTTTCAGGGATTAAGGGAAAACTAAAATAAAAATGGGTTTTAAGATGGATTTAAAAGAGGATACTACCTGAATGTCTGAGATGTGGATACTTTGATGTCAGGTGTATGATAGCATCCAGAGTCGGTTGCTCTGTTTGTCCAGCAGATGGAGCCATTGCAGATTATATGCTGCTGTTCATTTTCTGGTTGTAAGCCATAGGCACACCCACTCTGTCTGCTAACCAGAACAATGACGACAGAGTGTCTTGGGCTGTGAATTACAATAATCAGTGGATGCTTGAATACATGACGTAATGTCTGAATGCTGCCTTTCTTTTGACACTATAGGTTCACCTGCATGGGCCACACAGTCCTCATAAAATCAACTTCTGCAGCTTTAGCCGCAAGAGCTACAAGTTAGTCTTGCGTACACCAAGACCAAATCAAACTTGCTGGTTGTCATTGCCACCCCTATCTGCTCATGAGTGTGTCTTACTCCCAGGACGGTGTGTATAGAGAGGAGCAGCATCAACATGTTGGCTTTGAATGAAAACCCTCACTACAAACATCAGAGAATTCTGGTGGCTGGAACTGTGTCAGTCAACTCTACAGGTACCAGTTAACACTGCAGTCTGGGATAAATGGGCATTAATTCACACCTTTTTAATTGACACTAACCAATATATTATAGTAATATTGGATCAAATGACAGTGCTTAATCTGCAGTTGCTTGTTATGATGAACCTGGTAAGAATTGTCAACCAATTCCTGGGTCCCCATTAGCACTACCAAGGTGTGCAGTCTCTATTGGTTTCCCAGCTCTCTGTTTAGGTTGCCTTAAACCTTATTTCCTGCAGGCTGCTGTTTCTAGAAAAAGTTTTTAAACATGCTACCTACCCAAACAGCAGACAAAGGTAGCAACTAGCTGGTGAACATAGTGGAGCATTTAGCAGATGAAGAATCCGATGTTTACTATGGGAGTTATCGGAGACTGACAACAAAAACAGTTAAGAGGGGACTTGTTCCCACTCCAAATTGTGTCTGTTGAATGTCTAATTAGGCCGTGAAGATTTTATAAATCTTAAGATTGAGCTGTATGTTTTTCAGCTTGTTGTGGAGTTCCTCTCCCTATAAGTGGTCAAATCAGTTATTGCAGGGCTGTGTTTCAGGTTCACGTATTCTCCTGAGAGATACAACGCTCATGCCTGACATCCCTGGACTGCCTGCTCTCATTACCATGCTCTTCACCCCCATCATGGAGTTACGGTTAGTAGACTTACCACGCCTTCATTCATTGTGTTGCCTTCAAGACATCTCATTCAAAAGCACATGCTAATATTTTTAATGCTCTTTTTTTTTTTTTTAGCACTAATGAAGAGAGGACCTGCTACACAGGAGCCCTCTGTGGATTGGGGTGGAACAGTCAAACACAAGAGGGCATCCTACCTGAACATGACGTCGAACTGGCCTTCGATGTCAAGTTTGATGTTGAAGACATCACTGAGGTAACGTATGTCTCCAGAAGGAGAGCGGCAGATGAGTTGTGACTGATCGCAACAAAGAAGTAGTCAGGAACATTGATTGGGTTTATGGGACCTTTTGTCATTGCTTGCCTCTCATGGTTTGACAAAAGTTTACTATTTTCAACTCTCCTCTGCCACTTTAACCACAAAACACAGCTGGGTTGCACTGGGAATACTACATGACTAAATCAGTGAAATGCATGGGTGTTAAAAAGCAGCTATTTTATTTATGTTATTTATAGAATTTACCTTCTTTCTGGAAGTGTTTTCTTATGTAATCTAAAGTCTCAGTTCTTAGTACCCCATCAACTAATAGTACATATCTAAAATAAAATTGATATATACTAGCAGTTTTACAATCAAAATATTATACTTTGCATTCATGCCATTGATGATTTACATTATGAAACACTCCCCAATGTGTATTTATTGTTAAAGGGCCCTATTATGCTAATTTCCAGCATTTTTTTAAAGATTTTTGGCCCCACGAGTAGATTTGCATGATTTTCAGTTCAAAAGCTCCTTATTTATCCTATACTGGCTCCTTATGCAGCCCTACAGTTCAGCCTCTCTCTCATAACAAGCAGTCTGAGCATCACTTTAAGGCTCCCTTCCTGATGGGCCCTATTTGTTTTGATTGGCCAGATTTCCAGAAACCTGCAGAGTGGCAGCTGTATCGGTTGTGTTACTGCTCATGCAAACCATGCATTTCTTGCTTTGCTGCTTCTAATTAAAAGCTTTAAAATGATCAAATAATGGGATTGATTATTGTAAAGAATTTACAGGAAATGAATTGTGTATCTCACCAAAGTAGCAGAGTTTCGTTAGTAGTGTTAAATAAATAATTGATACGTGGAGATATTTGAAGCTCTTTGTTGAATACATCAGTCAGAAATAATGCAAGGAGGAATAGTATTAGCAGAAACAGCCACAGTGATGATGATGCTTGATGGAGAGCTGCAGATGACTAGCACATCTCCAACTGGTAAATTACTTATTTTACTTTGCTGTGCACTCAGTGTGCCAGCTGGACTTGTGGCTTGACGTGATGACCCCCAAAACAATTGAAAAACACCATAATATTAATAGAGTGGAGCAGTGAATTTGCACACTGTGCAAGGAGGCGATGACCAGACAAAGAAATCCATCACAAGCCAACTTCGGCTCCGGGTAGAAAAAAAAAGTTAACCAAATGTTCAGAGCAGCCTCAAACCAGTGCTTTTTTTTCTCACAGACACCATTTCTTCATACTTCTACCTCCTTATTTGGCACTTTGCCAATGATTAGTGTGAACACCCAACAGTTTAACATTATATATGACTCAAAATAAGGAAAAGCATAATGGGGCCCCTTTTAGTTTTGTGTTCTTTTTCTATGCAGATTAATGCCTTGCGAGTGGCTATAAACCGGCTGGTGTGTGAGGGGCCCAATGGCACTCTGCATCTGGGGCCCGACAGGACCAGCCACCTGCAGGAGGACTGCCGGGAGCGCCTCTTGAGGTCAGTCACGTAGAGCCAAAGAAATAAGTTTAATTATTCAAACGAGTACACAATTACTGATCTACGCTTATATTGTGTAATGCAGACTGTTTACCAAGTCACCACCACGGGAAGTTGTCATTCCAGCGTATTACGAGAAACTGGAGAAATGGAACCAGGTATGGGACACCTTAGTGCTTCTTTATTCATTTGATCAATCAGCTCTGCTATATGCTGTTTTCATCATTTTAGATCTGCGTGTTTAAATGTGTTGGTGAATTGGTCCTGCAGGTGGATCCATCTCTCAAGATGGATATTGTTGAGCCTGGAGCTGTAAAGACCAGAGGTGTGCTCTTCCAGCTTCATCCTGTCACCCTACTCAACAGCTAAGAAGCTGTCTTTGTTTACATGTGGTTGAAAAGAAAGTGATTTGAATGTTGTAATTTGACTGAATTATGTTCAAGAGAGTATTTTATTTTCTAAGCTGTCACTGAAATATTTTTTCTTTGTTTAAATAAGTGACTACTATAAAGGAAAAGTTAACATTAGCTGATGAGATTCAGCCTGTGTAACCTGTTGTTACAGTGCTGCAGCACTGGCATTAAAAAAAGTTGGTTGCAAGAGATGAGGCTTGAGTCTCCATTCAAACATAGTCTCATTGTGACCCAAGTTAAATTTGTCACACAGGCACACTCTCCTACTACGAGACCAGCGGTGTGTCTGTGCCAAAATTCATTGCCATGTATTTATAGCTCCCCATTCCAAGTGTCCTGTCCAGTGTTTCCCTGTATACTGTAAATTCTGCACAGCTCAATGAGGTGTTATCACTTCAAACTTAGCTGTGGTGTCATACACAAACTCATCTTCAACTTTAAGTCATCTCATGAAGGCAAACTTGTTAGTAAAAGTGGCTGAGGAGAGTTATACATCAAGGTACATTTATTTTTCTTATCCTTGTAATTAAATACATACTGTAAGTGCAAATAGTTAAAGAGTCCAGAGTCTAAAGAACTACAGAGTATAGTTGAACATAGTACAAAGTTGGACAGTTATTCAAACAAGCTAAATATCACCAGATACTCCTTGTCTTCATAGTAGTTGTACAACTACCTAAAACATGAGCGTGTGTATTGTTCCTTATGGTTATACAAAAGCAAAAACCCTACAATTACCACATCTAAGACGCATATTGTTAAATTATTTTGTGCTTGGAAACACCAAAAGGAAATAATTTTTGATATTTATATATATTGACATATACTGAGAGAAGCCCCATCTGCTAACTCAGAAACATGAAGCAGTATTTAACATTGGCAGCAGAGCACGTCTGGGCATTTAGCTTTTTTTGTGCCAAACCGTACACAGTTTGTGGTAAGCACTGCAAAGCAAAAATGTAGCGTGATTTTAAAAACGGCACAAAATATATCAAATATTATTTACCCAAGGCTCGACTTCATGCACTTTATAATAAGCAACACAAAAAAAGTCAGTTTCTTTTGTTTCGAGTTGTGAACTTGTCTACCCTAGAAACAGGATTATGTACGTGTGACTCGTGTGTGTTAGTGTTTAGACTGCTATAGACAGGGTGAAGGCTTCTCCAGTGGATGCTTTTAGAGAACACCAAGATGACATAGCACTACGCTCCACAGATGACCACCAGGCTCTTCAACAGTTAGCGAACTGCCTGCCTCTGAGCTGGACTGGACTGTCAGCCTCTCTGTGAGACAGACAGGTCTACTCCTCCTTTCTCTTGGCCCCTGGGATCTTCGCTTGTATCCTGTACAGAGAAAAACAGCATTAATACCCTGTTTCCAGCAAAGGTATTTATTCAAGATTAAGCTCTGCTTGTTCTACTTCACTTTTTAGGGAGCAAAGCACCTGCTGTTTTTGTTCTGTCTCCTTTTATGGGAAGAAATAGAGCCAATGCGTCAAATTTAACTGGAATTGGAAACTGATAGTGATCAGTTCAACAGCTGACTATCAATTTGGCATCAATTGATCCTTTGGATACCTACAGACAAACTTAACTTTTACATTTTCTGGGTCAAGACAGGCCCAGTAATTCTAGAATAACTAATTTAAGACATTTCCATCAAAAACAATCTTCAACAGATTTGATACTCAACTGTTTGGTTGTGACATGAATGAAAGATTGGTTTTCTGACCACACATTATTTTCAGCAATACTCTCATCCACACTGCTACACACATTAACACTTAGAAGTTGCCCTGTCTTGCATTTTGGCCACTGAGCAGCTCCACTAGTGTATGTTTAAGCACTTTGTTTTAAAAGTACAGTGATTCTAATAGAAGAGCTTCTTTTACTTTCCTGTCTAGGACATTAAAACATGCCTGATCATGATCAAACCTCAGCCAGTATAAAGTTCTCACTTTTTCTGTAAGCTCTGTACTTGATTTCCTTGTTTGGCTTTTGCAGATTACAGTTACATTTTGTTCTTACATGGACTGTGTGAACTTGGAACAAAAAGTCTGGCAAACACTCACTTTCCCACCACAGAGTTGACCTGGGTCCGTATTAGTCCCACATATTGATCGATCTGTGCCTGAAAACGGAACAAAAAGAAAGGAAATGAGTATCAAACGTTTTCCAAACCATGTTTAACTTTTATAAATCATAGCACAGAAAATAATCACCTGATGTTTCTCGTAGACCACAGGCATAGTGAACATGGAGACCACAGCTGCAGAGGCACAGAGAGATTAAAGGTTAAAGTATTCTGACCTACAGTGGGAATATGCTCAAACAGAAACACTGGTGTCAGCACGGCCCTTGGTACACCTCAACCACTACACTTATCTAAGATAAACTGGAAAAGTAAATAGATGTTGTACATATTCAGCAGTGAAGTAAGTGTGTCTGACATAAAACGCAAATACAAATATCCACAACTTGAAATGATCAAACTTCTGACAGAAAAGACTAAAGCTGAAATTTCATTCACAGTGGTGGTGCCTGGAAATTCGTAGGAGATAAAAACTGAGAAGAGTGAGATGTGCAATGAGTCAGGATGACCTCACCTAGGATGAGCAGTGTCAGGCCATTGAAGAGAGCACCCACATAGGTCAGCAGCCACATCAGCACAGCAAACTGAAACACACAGAGGGAGTAGTTAAATCAAATTTGCCTGCCCGCTTTACATTACAAACATGCATTATCAGATTGATTTGGTGTCTGCTTTCTTAGTTTTATGATTTGTGGCTGAAGCTAAAAGTTTTGCAATTGAGTTAGGGTCCATACAGTAAGTGTGTGTCAAACCTTCAAGGAGTCGACCAGATCTTGTACGAGGAACAGCCTACGAAGCTCCCTCATACAGGTGTTGGTGTACAGCAGGATTTTGTCGGCATATTTACTAATCTGGTCCTGGGATAGAGCAATTTCGATCTCCAGGTAGGCCCTAGAAACAAATACAGGGACAGAAAACAGAGAAAATACCTAAATGTCAAACACCTTTTTTAAATGAAATTCAGTCTTGTCTTGCGTTCAACCTTATGTTACTCACTTGAATGGATGTCCCTCATCAGTCTTCTGCACAGCCTGAAGCACAGACTTGTAGATCCTGAAACTGATGGTTGCAGAGAGGGCTGCCAGGGCTAAGTAGGCTCCGACACTGACCACGCTGAACTGGGTCAGGGAGAAGAGAAGCAGGAGCACGCTGCTGAACACGGCCCCCGACTGCTTGACATTCCTCCAGTAGAGCAGGTCAATAGCTGTTGGGGAGGGTATAAGAAGCATAGAACAAGAAGAAACAAGGTTAGGACCCATCGAATGACCTGACCTCACACTCTCTGACATGTACTGTAACGTTAGGCCGTATCCTTTTCAAAGTGGATTAGGCTGTTGCGCGCTACACACCACACATTTGGGTCAAATAACTGGAAGCTGTTCACAACCCAACGTCCTCTGGAGAGCTCTGACTATCACGTGATCCTGTTTTAACCCAGCTTCCTAACCCAACTTTTCATCAGGTTGGACTGAGCTGTGGAACTGGAAGGTGAAGGTGTCTGAGTGATGAATCGTCAGTTCAGCTTCCTTACCCCTATATATAGGGCGACCTTTGCTAAGATAATAGCTGACTCTCACTTGTCGAGCAGTCTGTGTTGCCACACTCCAGACCGGTGGGGCTTCATATTTGCATCTGACGTGTGCTTATCACCAGCGTGGCACCTGGTCTGCTCTCATACACATACAAACATACATACAGACAGACAGAGACGACCATACTACCTGCACAGCCGGCTTGCAGAACAGAATTAATGATTGACCTATAGCTCTGTGAAGGCAAAGGCAGAAATAGACGCACTATCAGCTGCTCACAGATAACGGTTCAATGTGACCTGGCCAGACAAGCAGCTTTATGGTCAGTGATGAAGGATGACGATGCTTCAGTGCAGTATATCACTACGCAGTGACACCCTATGTGAACCAACTCATTCATACATACAGCCTAATAGCAACAAAGGCAGCCGCACATCATTCTGCACCGTCTTCCCTCCGCTCCAATATTTCTTGTCTTATTTGGTTAGTCGGGCTTGTAATTCAAAGCCGCTAGCACAGATGAGAGAGAAGTGAGAACTGAGGATTAGCCCAGTGTACCATTACAGCTCCAGTGGCCGACATGCTCGTCCTCTGGCAGTCGTCTGTGTCGGCTGGCAACGCTGGCTTGTTTCCATGAGAACTGTCGGCTGCTTGTTTTACCTCTGCTGAACCAGCTGCCTCCCCCACCATGACTGCGGCTCTGACAGTGCTGGTGGAGCTCACTGTTCCTCTGCCACTACTGAGACCTGGGAATCCTTCACATTACACGGAGGTGAGCAGAAGTTTTGTGGCCGTGCAAAGGAAGAGAACAGCTCCTAGGGTCCCTTGTGTGTCTTACTCTTTCTCTCTGAGCTGTCCGCCTGCTGGCCTGCTCTAATTTTAGCCGTGGAGCTGTGAGCAGCATAGTGATGACGGCCATCTTTGCTCTCCACTAAAAGGCATCTGTGGATGCCAAAAAGAGAGGCTAAACCTGGGAGGCAGAGAAGTCATTGTTGCTATGAGAATCTCTTCTCTTACACACCATAACTGTTCCTACACTGAAGAATAAAACAGGTCTTCTCTTATCAGAAACCAATAATGACCAACTTATCTGCCCCCCCCCCCCGCCCCTCTACCCACCCCACCCCCCACTTACTATCAATCAAACACTATCATTCAGTTACAGTGAGATCCACGTGCCCTAGCTGCTGCTCTCATGCACCACTCCCTACAGAAGCCAAACTAACTGATTTGAATGGAGATGCTGTGAGAGGAAGACACACACACACACACACACACTCACACTCACACAGAGGCACAGAGGCACAGGTAGCTTATCCAGCAGCTGTAACAACACACAGACACAACAGCCCTGCTCGAGAGACAGGTGTAGACCAGCGACAGCGACAGTGACCGTGCCTTGTGATGCGCTGCTGAGGCTGCACGCAGACTGAAAAGCTTTAGCTAGTGCAGTAGAAGCATGTACTGACCTGCGGCTCCCATGGTTGAACAGGGAAAGAGGCAGCTGCTTTATTCACGGACAAAAGGAGAGCACTGAAGGGGGAGTCCCCCCCCCCCTGCACAGGAGGGGAGGGGCCACTGCCACACCAGCAAATCAGCATCCGGCTAACTCAGAGGGGGACTGAGAGAGGGAGGGAGGGAGGGAGGGAGGATGAAGAGGGGAGGGGGGTGTAGGCGTCTATGGGGCGCGGTTGCCAAAGAACCACATTGCAATCCAATGCACACACAAACACACACATGCAAATACACTCTCTTTTATTCTCAGGCAGCCCCGCTGACACATGACAGACTGCCAAACAGCGACTGAAATAAAGACAGTACCAAAATGGAAAAAAACTAGTGTTTTTTTAAATGTATAAAAGACCAAACCATGTGACTTCAGTGGTGAAAGATGAGAAAACAACCTCGCAGTCCGTAGCCACACTCCACTGCTCCATTAAAACGCTCTGGTGGCAGGGATCTGCCGAGCACCTGCCTGATGCAGTTACCATAGTTACCGTGCTCCATTTTCTCCCCACCGCTCACAGAGAGATGGAGAGACGGAGAGGAAGGGAGGGGCCGAAAGGGAAAGAGGGAGACGAAAGAGCGTTCCTTTGGGAGCATGGAGAGATTAATTTGCTCCGAATCTGGGGAATCAGTGTCTCCACACCCCGAACCATGAAGACCGCCACTCCCTTTATTGTGAGGCACAAAAGGACAATAGCAGGTTTAACACCAGGCCTGCTAACTGTCAAGTGTGTGTGAAGAAATAAGAAAAAATGTATATAAAAAGTATAAAAAGCCTTGAAGAATGTTAACAGTGGCACTGCTTATATTTTACCAAATTGTGTATCTGATTTCTCATTATCCTGATATTGATATTTCTATCTACACATAGAAAACCCAGTTTATATTGTGACAGTAGCAAAGATGAGAGCAAGGGTGACAGTTTTATGTCATGCAGAATGAACACAGGATGTTGAATCAGAGCGCAGAGGAAGTTCAAATGCAGCCTTGTGACTCTTCCCTCTGATATTCAACACACACCGAGAGAAAACCAGAGCAAACGATTAACACCAGTGACAATAATATGATTCCCCCCGCCCCCCTCCCCCTTTTTCTGTAGTGAAACTAGTTTAGCCTGACCTCATTAAATCACTGAAGACGTCCTTGTGGCCTCAAACAAGCCGTCAGCTAGAGTGAGCCAACATGCAAAGGGACTTCAACTGCCAGGTAGGACTTGAGTGTCAGGCTAGGACTTTAATATGGACTTAATATGGTGATTATGAATGTCCAGTTTTTGTTTATTAAAGGGGACAGTTCAAACTTTTTTCCTCACTTGATGAACAAAGCCGTGTCAGTAATCTGACATTTTGTGCAATAGCAGGAAAAGTTCCATCCATTGACAGCAGGATATAATCCTGTATGAATGTATCTCTCCTCTTAGATCTTCCTGTATCATTTCACTTTTTTGACTTCTAAGCATAAATCAAACCATTTTATGTCAAAACATCTAAACTACCCCTCTTCTGAGGGTCGAAGACACAATACTCCCAAACAATTTGAAATAACTGAAAATTAAATCAAAGTATTGCTAAGTCTTTACAAAGTTGCAAATATGCAATGTAACACCACAAAGGGTCTTTAAGTTTTGACTGTTACCAAACCAGAAACCAGTACAGAAAATGTGGCAACGTGGACTTTACAGACACCTTATTTATTAAGCAAGGCCACATCGACTCACTGGACTGTCTGCGCTGTTGACACTTAATGTCATCATATATTCAAAAACAGAAGAATATGTAGGCTACCCAAATTCACAAGGTGGCACACATCCGCCACAAGGCACATGTAAACAGTGGAGTGTGAGTTTTGACCTACACCATGTTTATGCATCAGAAGATCTATTAGCAGTTGTGTGTCATCTTAAATCACAGATGTAAAATGTATCATATTGAATCAATCATGCATGCATGACTCCGTTTTGGATATTTCTGCATCACTGTCAATATTCTTGGGTAGTCCGGTGGCAGTGAGTCAGCACTGTGTGTTTGCAGCCAGAATGACTAAACATAAAAATGCCTTCAGCTGCAAGGTGATGTATCGATATGCAAGTGCAGGAAATAAAACTGCTCAGTTTCATCCTCTGTTGTGCTGACTGCATCAGCTTAATGTGATGCGTTGGTAATGTTGTAGACAGATTCAGATCTGACAGACTATCATGTTTCATAGTGTCAGTTTTGGTTAAATTAAATGGATAATGAGTCAGTGGATTAATGACAAATGGGGATTTTGACAGGATGTTTTTGCTTGGCTGCACATCTAAAAATTAGACTGTGTTGTGGTGTTTGTTTGGATATAATAATCAGATCAATTTATTGCATTTTCACTGCTCTCCCAATCCTAAAAAGATGGTAGATAATAAACCATGACTAGTGTGGAGGAAGGGCGCCATTTTCTCTCATGCTCCCTTAGCCCTCTATGCTATGGAAACAGGCAGACGGAGGATGCTCTTCTCTGGCCCAGTCTCTGCAAGGTGCCATGGCAGCCGAGGAGATAGGGCTGATGTAATCAGGATGGGTGTGCCCCAGTTACCATGGAGACAGTCTGTCAGTGCTGTCCGGATGCTCTGGCTGCCTCGTTACACAAAAACAGAGCGTACGCCATATAAAATCAGCTCCCCTGCACGGTTGCATAGCGGGGAGGGTGATAACAATGACACGCCTTAGTCTACAACACTGGCATCCATATTAACATGCACCCAAAACAGATGGCTCCCAGCATGCTCGTGTGTATACGCTTATTTTCCAAAACACCCACCAGCACCTCTCACCCACTCTCCTCTTTGTTTTTTTTCCAGACGCACACACATGCAGCAAAAAGAATCTGTCATCAGGGCGTGTCCTTGTACGAGGGGGGTGCAGGTAAACGGCATTGTTCGATTCCCCTGTACTCGACAGATATGATTAGATGGCAAATGTACACATGCAAGGCGTAACCAGAGACACAGATTCAACACTGCACGCCTAAAGTGTCATGAAAATGTAACCTACATGCAGAGATAGCTGTCTGTCTCTCACAGCCACAAATCACAGACAATCAATGAGTAAATCACAGTAAACACATCAGTACCCTGGCCCTTCCAGCTGCTCCAGGAGGTTTCCTTCTTGGTCACGTCTGCAGTGGCCTGCATGCTGGTGATCTGTTTTGTCCCTGTTCTCTCTCTCTCTCTTTCTCTGTAACGTCTCCGTTTTCTTCTTTGTCTCCCTCTCCAGTCGCACCAATTCACTCACTCATCCCAGGAAAGGCATGAATGGTCGAAAAAAAGGATGCTGGGAGCGAGGCTGAGATGACAGCGAAGGGAGGAAGGGAGGGAGGGAGGAAAGGTTTCCAAGGTGCTGCCGGCTCGCGGAGCACACAGACTGATGCCGCGGAGCAGCGCTGGCTAGAAAAGAAGGAGCAGGGAAAGTGCGTGTGTGTGTGTGTGTCTGTGTGTGTGTGTGTGTGTATGTGTGTGCGCTGGGGGAGGGGGGTGACTGTGGGGAGGTAAAATTGTAAACACCACACCACAGTTGCTGCTGCAGCAAACCACCCATGCAATGATTAAGAGCCTAAGGGGGCCAGAGGGTGGTGGTGGTGGGGGGGTGATAGACATAGGATAAGCTTTTTTCTTGAAAGGGAAAGTATACTAGCTTTTACAATAAAGCCCTTACGTGGTCTCAGAACTGACTGGTAATAGTGGGGGTACAAGCAGTGGGATTATCCCACATATGCTTTAATGTGACACCAAAGTAGCCAGATGCATTGTCATATACTTTCTAACATGCTGCTCTAGCCTACCTTGTTGCTTGTTGATATTTATAGTAAAATAATGACATTTTATGGTCTAACCTCTAATATAGAGTACAATTATCACATAATACAACATGCTGTGTCATCAGAAAGACTGACAGCAAGTTTTCTAATTGTCTGCTGTCATGTTACACACCAGACAGGACACAATATCAGTGTTTTATGAAGGCTTGACACCATGCTGCTAAGGAAAAACTTGGCAAACACCCACCTCTGTTGCTTTTTATTTGCACAGAACAATATAAGGTTGTAGCCAGAGATTCAAATAGCTGTTTCCACTATGACTCACTGATAATTGAAGAGGCAGAGTGCTTTGTGCTTTAATAATTTATGCTGAGAGACACTGCATTACAGCACAATGCTCCTTGTTTGGTGCCTTCAGGATGTGTTTGTGCTTTAAGATTTCCAGCTCAAGTCTGCGACTGAAAAAGAGGCACAGGGTGCTTAAAAAGCCAAGCGCAGAAGAAACAGCAGAGTCACTGTCGGGCAGAAAACAATCCCTCGTGTACAGTTTGGAGATAACGTCATGTTGCAATCCTATCAAAGCAGTGAGGTCTGTCTCCTGTCCTCCCCACTGCAGACGGCCACACCTCACACCTTCTGCTCACTGCAGCTGCGACGGGCCTCAATGCCAGTGCCAACTGAGAAAAAGCAGATTTCTATAAACCAGACTGAACACGCTCCCCCATCACTGTTGCTATGGCAACTAGTGTGGAAGTGCATTGACTGATGGAAATTATATCTTCTAGCAGCAATGACAAAGGGGCACTGCGCCCTCTAGCGGTGGATGAAAAAATACACATGACCTGCTTTTTAGCATTTCCAGAACCTTCTTACAGTCTGAGTAAACAAAACAAGAGGAGCTTCATCAGCTGGTATTCAATCATGTCATGAACTTAAACATTATAAATGATACATTATACATGTTACTATTTATCTGACTCAATCATCATGTAGTGTTGGAGCAGGGAGCCTCATTTGTTAGTTTCAGGAAATCTATGCATCATCTATGCACCTGTCTCTCTTTGGAGGCCACAAAGCAAATAAGATTCATTCAGATGTGATTTCTTACGCTTTGGAATGTAAATTTAAGTGGAAGCCTTCAAAGCCACTATGTAGGAGTGTGCCCCAGTTTTGACATCATAGGATTATGTAAACTCACTGTGTACAAGGGCAGAGCAGACACAGCAGCCAATAGAAGTCAAAATGCTCATGCCAACATCAAATGTGCAGCTTAGACAGCATTAACTCCTACTGACGGTGACATGTCTGAGTTACTTAATCCCAGTATGTTAATGAGTGATGTAAGGAGCCACATGCTGTAAAGATGCAGAATAATCTTTTTTTCTCAATACCTCCAATGCTATATTTTATTATGTGCACATTTCCATTGACAGCAATGAGCATTGCTTATAGGTTTGACAGTGTAGCTGTCAGGTTTATTGCCAGAATGTGAATCATTGCATCCTCACTCCGCTTTTTTTATTTCCCTTCAAATGCACCACCAGGGGGAAGCAGACTTCAGGAAAGCATCACACGAGCACTTCTCACCCACCCCTGGCACAGAAGCACCCACAGCAGTGGAACATCCCATCTCCTTTAGCAGGCCTTTTTTTTGTGTTATTTTCCAGCCTTGTCAACAAAACAATGGCACAGCACACCATGCAGGTAGCAACCAGAAGGTAAACAAACACAAGTATGGTGCACGTGATTTGATTAGTAATACACTGCCAGTAATTTCCAAACAGTTTCTTTTTTAGAAGCCCTAGATATGATGAGGAAGGGTTAGACAACAAATGCACATGCGGCAGCTCTTTCACTCAGGCACAAAGACACATCAGCAGATACAACGCTACCTGTTCCACAAGCTGACAGCATTATTTCTGGAAAGCCAGTACTCAAAATAGAGGCATATTAGCCAAGGTGAAACCACTGCAACAATGAAAAGATTACAAACATATTTTATGAGATAATACTTCCACGAAGAAACAGCAACACTGTAAATTGTTACAGTAGAAGAATACAAACTTTGAAAAGATTTTAAAAATCCAGATTCATCCGACTAACCTTTTTGTTTGCTTAAGCCTTCTGGGAAGATGGAGGCGGCCGGTTTTCCTACGTCATCTTTGCCCTCATTGGTGTGCTTGAACATGTCGTCCTGGTGTGGCCTCTCTGATCGCACCTCTGGGGGCACAGCGGCAGTTGGGGGTTTGGGCTTGCTGAGGCGATCCTCTTCCTTCACCAGGGTCTTGACCTTTTCTGTGATCAGAGGCTCGGCTGGCACTACCTCAGGGGCACTGGGGGCAGGGAGAGTACTGGGAACCAGGGGAGAGGGAGTACTTACTCCCTGTTTGGGGCCACTGAAGCCCTGCTCTCTCTTTGGGCTCTCTTCAGACGCAGATTCAATGAAGAGATCACTGTCAAGCTCTGCTTCTCTCTCCTCCCTCAGAATGCTGTAGGCTGTGGGTGGAGCGTGGTTGCCAGCCAGGCCGAAACCACCCTTGGCGACTGGGGGATTGTCAAAAGGGCTGTTAGGTTGGCTGAAAGCACTCTTGCTTTTAGGCGGCTCGGCAAATGGGTTGCTACTGGCCTTGGGAGGCTCCTCGGACACCAACTCAATCTCTGAGTCTCCAGACTCTGCACTGCTGCCATCATGCTCCCTACTGCTGGCCTTTGTGCCTGGACTGCTCTTGGGAGCTGCAGGCTTCATTGCGTCAGCCTTGAACATGTCATGAGAAGGGAATTCTTTATCTGTAAAAAGAAATGTAGAGAAAGAAATAAGCATCAGAGTCTTCATTCACATTACAAGTCTAGATATAGAGCATCTGCAGATACAGTCAAAGATGGGGGTTAACGTAGTATTCCTTCATTATGGTATTAACATGTACTGTACCTTAAATATATCTGACCAGAGGTGGGAGTATGAATAGAGTTTCAATTAGTGGATTAATTGATTACTCAATCAACAAATTTGCTTAAAGAAACAACTGCTTTTCTGGCTCCACCTTCATAAATGTGGGTTGTACAATGTTGTTTGGGACAAAACAAGACTTTGGGAAAGAGTGATTGATATTTCTTACTATTTTCTTAAGTTATTTAAACCAAACAACTTATCGATTAATCAAGAAAATAATCAACATTAATAATAGCTAATTGAAATAATAGTTAGTTACAGCCCTAGATATGACAATATACTGTTCACTGTGAGATGTAGAGATTTAGTCACACTCTATTTGCATTGTGTTAGTGATCCCTAAAATGCATGTGCTAACCCTTTTTCTGATTTCCTACTGATAGATTGTACAGTGTGTGATTATTATCGTCATCATATTGCTTTCTCCTATGTGTGTGTGTGTGTGTGTGTGTGTGTGTGTGTGTGCGCTGTTCCTACGTGTTGGTGAAGCATTGGGAGTGGAAGCAGGGCTGTCATCCTCTGGCTCTGATAGTGTCACAGTGGGAACACCCTGTAAGCCCACACTCAGGACGTTTTCACGCTCAGACACAGTGACTGGAGGGAGGGGCTGCTGTGGCTCGACCTTGGCGGCTGGAGGCTGGGACTCGGTCAAGGTGATCTTCACGGGGCTGGCTGTCTGTGGAGTCCCCCCCAGGTTACGGTAGGAGCGGTAGTCTGACAGCTCTTCATCAGATGGCTCCTCCACGTAGGGGAAAGAGTGGGAGCCCAGTGCTGGACCTAGGTTCTCATCTTCCTCTTCCTCCTCCTCATCTCTTCCGGGGTTCTTATCTATGTAGCCGCCCAGCAAGTCACGCCCGGTCGAGCTTATGTCCATCAGGCTGTGCAGAGGCCCCTGGTGTTGGTCATGGCGCTCATCCCCGTGGCTGATGTCCATGTAGTTGTAGGATTCTGTCTTATCTAAGCCCATCAGAGATTTTGGCATGTCATCGGTCAGATCGGAAGTCATCTTGGTGCTGGAGCTGAAGCTGTAGGTGTCAGTGGAAAAGTGGTCCAGGGCAGAGGAGCCAGAGGTGGACTTGGAGGACTTCAGGTCGTCTGACAGGTAGGAAGCCTCTTGGCCTGATGTGAAGCTCTGATTGGATCGCAGGGAAGTGTACACATCACAGTCGTCATTCATAGGCTTCCCAAACAGGTCAGACATGGAGTCATCTACAGAGACGAGCAGGAAGAGAGAAGAAAGAAGTGAGACACAATGAGGACAGATGCTCTCATATTATCATATTACAATGAACTGGTTCAGCTATACTTTCTGAATGAAAGGTTGCTCGAAAAAACAGAAGACTGACACCACTCTCTGTGTCACACCGTCAAGTCAAATCATCCTGTGTCTGAGCTTGATTAATAACAACATCTAGTTAAACAAGGCTATGCTTCAGTTGGTGCCGCTGCCAGGAAGAGGGGCTGTGGCACTGTGAGAGCAGCACAGTCAGACTGGGTGCACGGCTGTGTAGATCAGTGAGGCAGCAGTAACAGAGGGTACTTGTACCCAGTGCAGGACAAAGGGGGATTGTTCAGACCCCAAAAAACACACAGTGCCACAACCAGAGTCTGTTCTGAATCATGCAGGCAAAGAGCTGTCTGTAGTCACATCTCTGCTCTGTAATCACTAATCCTGCATCTCCCCTGACAACTTACACAAGTGTCACAAAAATGAACACACACACACACACACACACACGCACGCACACACACACACATAGATGAACAATATACTGTTGTGCGAGCGAGCATCTAGTCTCTCTGAAAATGTAACGTTTAAGCTTGGTTGACAAAGCAGTTCAATAATAGATGTATAAAATAAATATTTCACACACTGTCATTTTCAACTCACACATGCAAAACTGAAGAAATAATGATCACAGTTGCAATTGCAGCGTTAACTCAACTACAGCTACATTAAGGATCTGAATTGGACAGCCAGTGTATGTGTTAACTGTGAATTTGTGTTTGCTCTGCTGTGAAATATCACTCAACATCTCACTGAATAATTTGTGACAATGCTGCTGGGAAGCATTTAAAACACTAGTGTTACATATGCTGCTGCAAAACAGGAAGAGACAGACTTGATAGGAATGTTATTTTAAATCATCAGATCAGAAGTCAAGGTCAAGTCAAGAATTCAAATATGTCCAACTTCCGGTCTAACTCCACTTATAAACACACTCCCACATATGTTCACAAACAAATAAACAAGTATTGAATACCTGCACGTTAACACGCAGTGTAAATATTTCTATTGTGTACGCATCTGAGTTTACACTTTCATGAACTAGGCTCCTCCTCCTGCTCTCCAGCCCTGCTTCTCCCAGGGCAGCGGTGGTGTTATAAATAGGCTGGGTCCAGCTGCTGGGCTGGATGAGGGGGAAGATTTAAAATAGCAGCCTTAGGGTTAGCTCCGGAGGATGCAGACTGACTGACAGAAGACCCAACAGGTCAGGACGTCCCGTCCCTCCCTCTGCTTCCTCTGAAAAGCTCCACCACCCTTCCCCTCTGCTGTCCTTCCTACTGCTGCTGCTCTCTCTGCTTACGCTGTTGCAAACAGTCATTAACAATACATCATACCGCAGTACAATGGCATAAACACTACACACCCAGGCTGGGACACAAGGCGGAGGATGGCGTGACACGCCCTTGTGCTTCAGGTTATTTTGTATTTATGCTCAAATGTCTTACAGAAGTGCACTGCTTATGGATCCAAGCGGTATGTAAAATAGACGAGCACAGCTGGTGAGTCAAAATCAGTTTAGTGACACGAGTGCCCTTGGTGAACTGCTAAAGCAAACCAGTGTATAATCCTCTTAGTCTACTACCATGGTATATGTCCCCTCAGTCATCACCCTGGCAACACCATCATAATCTAACACTCACTGACTCACTGTACAAATATCTACTGTGCAGATGTGGGAAGCACTCAGAGCCACTACTAGCTGTGAAGAGAGGTGAACTGCCAGTAATCCTGTTGAGTCCTAACTGTAGCAACACGCCCCCTCTCACCATCAACCCATGTAACAACACAGAGTAAACTCACCAGCAGTTGCATAAGTCATCTGCATCAATTAAGAGGCTGGATGCTCATCTGTAATTGCCATGAGGGAAACTGCTCTGACAAACTTGGTGTGTTGAGATTGAGGGCATTTTGAATCTGCCGATATGGCGTAGCACCCAGACACTGGAAGAAAAAAAAACAACCCTACAAGGCGGAGGCGAATGCTTAACTACGCTGAGATGAGATTGGATGTGACAACAGAGGAATTCTCGGCTCACACTGTGGCCACACAACATAATCATGTCACTGAAAGGATGGTGCAGTTAAATAAATAAGTCCTGTGAAGGGGCAGTCCTTTTGTTGTCCTCTGTGTAGCCGGTGCAGCCCCGAAACTAATGCAGCCTGACAATCTGTGCTATGCCAGGCATGGGCTCCTAATTATCAGACTACAGACAAAAACATGTGAGTGGAGACGATATCAAAAGTGGACAAGTTGAAAAATGAATGTATAACCACTTTGAAATGAACAGTTAGCTGGGCTGCATGTGGGACTCAGTGCACAGTGGGCTTTTTTCCCCCTTCAAGACACTTCTTGCACCTATGCCAAAATGTAATAAAGTAAATCAACTAATCTAGATAACAGAAAGGGTTTTAAAATTGAGGAACTGCAGAGAGAAATATCACAAGGTCTCTCACACAAACAGCTGCAGTATGTTTGCTAGACTCAAGAATATTGTACAGTTTCACTTCCTGTAAGCCAGGAGTCCAATGAAGAGAGACAAAAGAGACAGTACTGCTGGTTCCAACAAGCTGCTTTCACTTTCAAAGGAACAATATCTGTCAGTCTCTGTTGTCTGAGCACACGTCATCAGTATTTCAGCACTATACTTTTAAGCATCTGTAAACCTACTGCACGGTAACAATTGGACAACTTCATCCATGACCTCTCTACTGCAGTGTTGTGTTTCAGGAGTTCTGTTTCAGTCCACGACCTTGTGGAAACCAATCCATTAAAACACTAACAGGGCTCCTCTTTCAAAAGACATCTATGCCTTTGACGTTGAATAATAGACTGTAGCTTTTGTTATTGGTAGTGTAATCACTTTTTCAATGTTGCTCTGCTTTTGTGTTGTTGCAGCCCAGTAAGAAATTTGTAGCTACTTTAGTTCCTGCAAAGTAACATCACTACAACATCACTGATTTTGACAAAACTAAATTCATGTTACATTAACTATTATCTTTTTTAATTATTAATCTGGGGAAAAAAAGAACTGAATCAAAATGTGATTCATACTATGATTCAATTGTCATGTTATGTGTCTTGCTTGGAACACTTTTACTGGCCTCTGCTTTAAACACTTTGTGATGTTTATGTTCATAATTTATTGATTACAATATCCTTGGCTGCACAAACACATGACTGCTAGTGTCCAACTATCCCACTTTAATATCTGTTAAGTGGAAGAAAATGGAGGCCGTCTGAGAGCTGAGGCACAAACAAAACTACTAGCAGAGGTCGATAAGAGAACAGCCGTGCTGAGGGACTCAATCGCTCTGAGCTTTATTGATCCAGGACAAAAGAGACATACAATTACTGTAAGAAATGTCCACCTTTTTTTTTTTTTTTAAAGAAGAAAAATCATCAAAGGCCACACAGGACACATGTTGTTCCAGTGGCTTGGACAAAGACAAATCAATCTGGAAAGTGTTTAAATAAGAGCTAATCGGCCTCCATTCAGATTGTGAAGCTGTAGTGCTTACAGTAGTACCTGTCGGACCCTGTATCGATCGGGGTTGAGCTGCTTGGATAGAGCTTTGTGGGTGAATGGGAGGATGTGGCAGGATCCAGACTGAGTGTCTACAAACTGTCTGCTTTGGGTGAGAGCTGTCAGTTCAGTGTGACTTTGGATTGGCATTTCACTGTTATTGTACACAGAATTTGGCAATCAAGAGCACACAGATGCAAGCAGGATAGCAGTTGTGCTTACGCTACAGTAGCCTACAAACAAACAATATATATATATAGAAAGGAACTACTTGTTGTAAGTGCCTCTGATGATAGTAGCTCTAATCCCATGAGCAGTTTTGCAATACTCTGCTTAGGGATTACTCTGCCCGCAGGCTAAAGAGCTGGACTGAGACAAAGTGATCGCAAACATAGCATCATATTTCACACACTGGCTTTTAACTCATTTGAGGGTAAACACACAGGATCAAAAGACATAAAATAATATGATTTATTGATATAATGATAGCAGTAATGCTCTGTTGTTGTCCCCCTGCAGTGAAGCTTTTTGGAGACAGCCTGTCATGCTTTTATCTGTCCTTTTATCCCTCAGCATTAGCTAATTGGTCCTGGAGACAGAAAAAAATGAATGAGATTATAAATCCCACAGGTAACACGTAGGATCAGCACGTAAATCCAAATCATCCTGGTGAGCAGACACACTAGTACACACCACACACGTTTTAAGCCCCATTTAATTATATAAGGTGCGAGACAACATATTTTTAACCACAATTGCTTATAGAAGAAGAAGGTTTTTAAACAATGACTGCTTCTCTGCTGACCTCAGATACCTTAAAAGCCTTTCTGAGAGGAAGACACTGAACTAAAGGTGTTTGTGAAGGAAAGAGCACTTCTTTGTATTATCCAGTCTGGGTTCAGCCTTCTCATCGCAGGCTCGCCTCTCTTACCATGAAGCTGCCCCCCCTTCCTGCCTCCTCCTCCCTTTCCTCCTCCCCTGTATTATCTTGCATCTTTATCATCCATTCTGAAAAGACCTAGCACTGCTTGCCCCCCTGGGAACAGGAGCAGAGCTCTCACCAGCTAAAGGCACAAATGCACTGTGCTGGCTTATGCAGTCCAGTCGAGTCCACTAAGTGCTTTTTCTATCTAAAAGATACAGAAGAGACCCAGCCAGACATATGCTGCCTCATCCTTGTCACTGATGATATGCTGAGACAGAGAGAATAATCGACCTTCCAGGCACAGGATTATGAGAGATTTTTCTTATGACTGATGCACTTTGTTTAGACATAGAGATAAAGTGACCATTATAATGCACTGTAAGGGGTGAGAAAGAACTCACTAGAAAAAAAAGAAGGATTTCAGTATGTTTGTTTATAAGTGAGAGAGCACACACATACACTTCTTGTCTTCCAGAGAGCAGTGAGAGGGTGAGAGCTGTGAGGCACAACATCTGCTAATGACAAACTTCTCTGTGAGGTTTTTACAACACATTTAGACGTGCTCATGATGCCTCTTGAAGACTTCACAGGATGGGAAACTTGTGAAGATAAAACTGGACATACTGTCTGTCTGTGATCCGAGGCTGAGGTTCTGCCCTGTCGTAATTTAATACAGCTGAAATCAGCATTATCAGGGTCCTGTGGGCAGATCAGTGTTTAGGACAGGCATGGATCGATTACCTAGAGAGGCAATTCTAGACATCTCGAAGGTATACAGTTTCTGTTCAAAGGCCAAAGTATTATTTTGTGCTTATCTACCAGCAAAGAGGAGGAGGAAAGTGTGTGTGAACTGGTAAAGATGGGGGGGGGGGGGGGGGGGGTTGCTGGGAGTTAATGTGTTTGACAAAGATCAGAACAGACTATAACATGCCTGGTCAAGAGGAAAATGTTCACTCTGCCCTGCTAGTTGTGACGAGATCTGCACTGTTCCCACCAAGAACATAAGTGACACAGTAGATTACTTCAGTCCTATAGACACGGCTCAGCGGGAGTCGCAGCAGTAAGAGACAGCTCTCGTTTAGGAATCAAAACACAATCAGTGTGTGAGTGTGTGTGTGAGAGTGCGCCCCTACTGAAGTTTTAACTTGTCTGGCTCACTGTTATGAAAGTAGAGCATTTCCTTTATTGACGTTTTCTACAAAGTGTAGGCCAAACACCGACTAGACAGTTTTTCATTTTATGCTCAGTCTGCTTGGAGAGGATACTTTTGAGCTTTACTAGTACACTTCACACTAGCTTTGGATGTTGGATTTCTGTTTTTTTTTTCCTGCTAAATTCTGTGCTGTATGCATAATGCTCCTGTACTTCATGGATATAGAAAAAAAAATTACATGTTTTTACTTGTTTTGGACCAGCAGCAGCCAATAAAATGAAATAGGCATGAGCAAAAAGAAGAAACTAGGCAGCTTTTTTTCCCTCTTTTTTTTTTTTAAAACATCATCTCATGAATCTTTCAGTGAATTCGTGAATGAAAGTGCAGGGCTCTAGTTTTGCTCGCCAAGCGAATAGTGAGCCCTGTTTCTCCAGGATTAAAAATAGCAACGCATGAGCCGAGCTGTGCTGAGGAGAGTGACGGACTTAGAACTGAGGTCTGCGTGATGCTCTTACGAAAAAACACAGCTACCATCATCCAATTATAGTGAGAGAAAGTTTCAATTATGGTATGCAACTGTGTGCTCTTTTGCTACTTTTGTGACCTTGCTATTATCTTCATCCTAAAACTACAATATCCTCCCAGGCTAGCAGAGACACAGACCCTCATGCTGTCTTTACTCATACTGTCTACCCCTATTTATCCATTACATCACATTATTAATCATTTCTTCAACAAATATCATTGACAACACCAAAACAGATATGTAGGACAATAATAACACATCTGTTTATAAACTGTATGATTAAGTTATTTTCTATCCAATCCCTGACAATGAAAGGATGTATGCCTTTAATCTACTTACTCTCTCTCTATCTCCTCTCACTACATCAATAATGCATGTATTTAATTGTATTCCTTGTCCTTCCTGTGTGAGCTAGTACATCAGTCATGCCAGAGATCAACAGGCTATTTGTTAATGCATGTTACATTTTCATCTGAAGCCTTCCTACAGCCTCAAATCTCATCAATAAAATGAGTATGTAGACCAGCGGGGAAAACAGTGGGTCATGTTTGATGTCTCATTATTATCAGAGGCTGGTGCTACTGCAGTCTGAATGAATTCAGTTTGAAGATGTCTAACTGATGTAAGAGTTGATTTATGTTCACCCCATGGAAGTTAGTCGCTTGTATCTTTGTTTCTGTGTTTTCAAACCCAGAAGTTTTAAACTAAACTGGTAGACAGCCCGTATAAATCTGCCACGAATGGACTCGTCCTTCCTCTCTCCAGCTGTATTTGCACCTGCGTTATTACAGATGTGTATTTATTTTTGATAGTGGGCCATGTCAAACCTAATGTGGCTGAAATACGACAACCAATCTATACATATTGAGACTTCACTGAGATAAGTATCCGCTTTACCTGTAGATGCAGTTTCCATAGCAACGGGAGGCCTTTTCCCGTCGTCCTGGAAAGGATGAAATTGTTGATCCAGGTCGCTCGTCGCCTCGCTGCCTCTCGGCTTGAAATCTTCCCGCAGCTCGTCGAACCGGGTCGGTGTGTTCCCAAGCAATCCGTTTCTCTCATAGTCGTCCCCAAACCACTTCCCCTCCGAGCCTAGCTCCTCGCCGGGCTGAGCAGACATGCT
This sequence comes from Scomber japonicus, assembly GCF_027409825.1. Classification (NCBI taxonomy): domain Eukaryota; kingdom Metazoa; phylum Chordata; class Actinopteri; order Scombriformes; family Scombridae; genus Scomber; species Scomber japonicus. The sequence continues at coordinate 16,759,453 of NC_070593.1, read as the reverse complement.
TTTCTTTCCTGTTTGTCGGGACAGAAGATGTTAGCCGTACTAGCTACTACTGGGGCTTCTCTCTCTCTCACTCTCTCTCTCTCTCTCTCTCTCTCACTCACTCTGTCTCTCTCTCTCTCTGCCGTTTACCGGAGCTGTGCGGTAAACTAGATGAGCTGTGGCGACTCTTTGCGCTAGGATGGCTGACGGAGACAAAAACACACACAAACACACACCAATGCGGCTCCTGGCTGGCGTCTGTCAGCTGGGTGATTGTAGACGGTGCGGTTCGGTCGGTCTGGTCTGGGAGAGAAAGAGAGAGAGGAGGAGGAGAGGAGAGGTGGATTTGTTTTTAGTTCAGTGCTCCGGCGGTGACGTCATGGTGTCCGAGGAGGCTCAGGGTTGGAAACACATTCATACACAAATATGAAAGACGTGTACACATAAAGTCAAGTAGTCAGTGTGGAGTCACACCATATGCAGAAGTCATGGATTTAGGAGCAGTAGTATAAAGACAAAAGAAGAAATGCGCAGGTCTATAATATAAATTGAAACGTGTGAATTATATGTTGATTTTTGTCTGTAAATTGAATACATAACTGTTTGAAGTGTTTCTATTGTTTTATAATAAATACAAATAAATAAATAAAGCAATGTCTTGCAGTGCAGCGCCCTCGCGTGGCGGCTGAAAGTTTCAACATGCACCCCCCTAGCAACCAGACTCTTCCTGCCTGGATACCGGTAAGATGCCAAACACTGCTGAACTAAGACGAGCCAGGGAGATGGTGTGACATATAATTCGTTCATTTGAGCCTACAGCTGCTAAACTAGCAACTTTAGCTTTGATGTGTGGCGACAATAAATATAAAATATAATACAAGTATGTGCTTTTTTAGCAGCTGAATAACTCGTTTTAGCTCAGCTGCACTTCATTTCAGGACAGAAAGTTATGATACAGAGTGAGAAACAAAAACATCGTGGCGACGAGGAGGTAGTTAAAGAACTGGTGAGTATAACATTATAAATGGTATCTAATTTAGGTTGCTATTTCCAGTGAATACAAGAGCTGAAATGTTTTTTTCTATTGCAGTTGTGTTTTTTTACTTACTCATCACAGGTAATGAGGCCTTGCATGATTAAAAACATGATTATTTTCCTCAACAGTGCATGGTCAATGGGGTCTCCTATGAAAAAATTGCTCAAGAAGGGGGCAACACTAGCTCCCTGGAGATCTTCTTCTCCGGTTTTCCTCGCATGGTTGGGCTTTCATTCTTCCCAAGGCTGCGCCAGCTTACCATAGTGGGCCAGAACATAAAACACATTGAGGGTCTTGAGTGCTGTCCTTTGCTCCAAGAGCTCTGGGTAGTCCAGTGTCATCTGACTGTAAGTTTGTCATGCTGCTACGATGTCTAGTAATGTTGCTCTATTGATAACGATTATAATGAATAATATAATTTAAATATTTGGACTTTGGTTATTACAGCCCATGGTTTATATTCAAAACGAATACAGTTTTTTGCTTTAGTGCTGGGGTTCTGTAACCATGATTTCCCCTTCTCTGTGAAATCTAATGAAAAAAAATTTTTTGGTGTATGGTGTAGCACACTACACACGTGTAATGTTATCCATCTTCTCTCGATTACAGGAAATATCTGGATTTCAGAATTGCCTTCAACTAGAGAAACTCTATCTATACGATAACCAAATCTGTGAAATAAATAATTTGGAATTGCAGGTCAACATAGAAGTCCTGTGGCTCAACAATAACTGCATAACACAGATACAGGTTTGGAGAACAAATGATGATTTTGCCTACAATATCTATCTATCTATCTATCTATCTATCTATCTATCTATCTATCTCACCAGTATTTTTACCCACAATTTAGTCAGTTAATATGAATGTGTATGTTTTGTCAAAGTAACACGCTCCCATTTTTGATCAGTTATCTGTTTTGTGTGGTTGTTTTTTTTTTCTAAAGGGCTTGAACACGCTTCAAAACCTCAAAGAGCTAAACCTTGCTGACAATAATATTGAAAAGATTGGTAGGTTTTTACAATCCTCTGTATTTTCTATTTAAGTTTAATTGAGATTCAGTGAGCTGTTTGAAAAAGATTAAATAATTTTGTACTTTCTTATAAGGGCATAGCCTTGATCCTAACGTCAGCCTTCAGCATATTAATCTGTCTGGGAACAAGATCAGCTCCTTTAAGGTAAGATTAAAAACAGAAATTTGCTTTCAAATTCCTTCTGTAAAAAGTTTTCATACTTATTTAAAAAAATTCATATTAAAATCCTTGATCTGAAAAAAGTGCATTTGAAATTATTGTGAAATGTCAGGGTCCAGGCCAGTTCATATTTTCAGTTTCTACAATTCACTGGGTACACAAGACCTTTTATTGAGGTATTGAGAATAATAACTTCATTTTTGCTATTCTAGATTCAATGATATACATTCATGACATTTAAACAAATAAAAAATGTTTTATTTTGATATGTGGGTTGAGTTCTTGTTATTCAGTTATACATCTTAGACATATACTGTGGCGGACACACGCTCACTCATTCAGAGCATTTAAACCAGGTCCTTGTCTGGTTCAAGGACATTCTGACAGGAAACAAAAAGTTTTGTGAATGTAGCTGTGATTGAAGTTAACACCCTGACCCTGGACAATAATTGCATTCTTTAAAGCAAAGGCTGGAATAGGACAAAAGGTGGATTGCAGGAATATCTTTCATTGCACGGAGGGCCCAGGGTATTGCAACAAATGTGGACTCAAACACAGTGTTTTTCAATTTGTAAAAGCCCCTTTGTCATTACAATGTGGCATTTCTTTTTAGCTATTATACTGCAAGTACAGGGGGAAAATTAAATAAATGCCAGTTTCAAAAGAAATGTTTGTCTTATGATAACATCTGTGTAATATTTAAAGTTTCTTTTCAATGTTCTTTTCATCAATTTGCAAGTTGCCAGATTACATCTGATTGGTCTAAACTTTTCTATTATACTATCCTGCTCTTTTTACTTACTGATAATCTAACTGAAGGATACATTTGGCATATTGTAAAATACATGCCATGTATCTCCAGTAGCTGCCTGATAACAACCAATTTTACTTTTTGTGGTTCTTATAAAATGAAAAAAAATCAAAATCAAAAATCTTAATTTCCTGTTGGTGGACAGTGGGTTTTTTTAGGGCACATCTTCAGACTTGACAGACCGACTGAAACCCTGTTGGCTTACAAGCCTGTATGTTTTGTTGTTGTAACAGGAGCTGACCCTGCTTGCCCATTTACCTCATCTGAGAGAACTAGCACTGAAGGACCCCACGTCAACCCCAAACCCAGTGTGTCTGCTGTGTAACTATGCCACACACGTTCTTTACCACATGCCAGGCCTCCTGTGTCTTGACACTTACGATGTCTCAAGCAAGCAAGTCAAGGAGGCAGCCGAGGTATTGACACAGAGCTCCTCTCAGTGTCTTTTGGTTTATTTATTATGTCTTATGCATCACAAGCACATTTTCCTTTTTGTTCAAATTATCATATTTGATGTCTTTTGAAGCTCAATGAATATTACATTTGAATTTAAAATCTTTAATTTAATATAGGTCTGTGGGTTTTTTTAAATGTGTTGGATCTTATTGAATCATCAGCTCTCAGTTAAAGTCTTCTCATTTTTCTTTTAGTCTACTGTGATGAAGAAGATGATGTATTACAACATGCGTGTGCGCACTGCTCAGAGGAATCTGGCAGAGACCCGGTTGAGTTTTACAGAGAAGAAGAAAACCTTGTTGCAGTTACCTGAAGAATGCATCAGAATACTCAATCACACCCTCAAAAATGTACGTGCAATTCTAGAAACGTTTTAGAAAAATGTTTTAGTTGCTGTAATAAGAGAACAGGATAAGTTATATAGCTGTTATCTTCAGATGCAGATTGTCGCTCTTATGTTAAGAGACTTGCTTTTATTTGAATACATTCCTAGCTTGAACGTGAGCTCTACAAGAAGCCGGCTGGTCGCAAGAAGTCTGCGTGTACATCTGAGGATGGACCTCTCCATGTGGTGGAAGGTTTAACTGACAAAAGTGACCCAAACACTGACGTCAGTTGTGATCCCACCACAGAGAAAAAAATACTCCGAAAGATAGAATTACTGAAGGAGAGGCAGATGCTATGGACCAGGAGACTGGATGAGTTAGTTGCATGTTTGAATAAGATAGAGATAAAAAAAAATCTTTGTAGAATTGATCCTCGTACATTACAATTTTCTTCTAAGAAGCATAGAAATAATATTTATTTTTCTTCATGCAGAATTGAATGTTGGTATGAGTGGCATTTGGGCCAAGCTACAAACAGAATGGAGTATACTGTCCAGTTTCTGCTGATGGAGTTAGAAAGTGTTGGAAATATTCGTTTGGAAGAAGGCTGTTCCACAGACCCTTGGTACTTATGTGGTTTTGTTAATTGTGCAGTGACTACAATCCTCATGTAACTCATTCTTGAAAGGGGGAAATCTAAAGCAAACTTCACTCACCTCCTCAATATTCTGTGTTATGTATTCAACAGGTTTACTTCCTGTTCTGACCTCCTGCTTTCCCGCTTCTCTCATTTGGACTACAAGAATCATGGCATCACTGGCATTAAGATAAATAGAGTTATCCGCATCCACAACAGTGCTTTGAGGCTTCGCTTTGAGGACCGACTTCATACCCTGCAAGCCAGTGAAGAGTCTGTTACCTTTTCACAGTAAGTCAAACTGAGCTGTATTAATGAAAAGCAATCACTTTTGAGGTTTCACCAATAACTTGACATGATTTGATAATAACAGTACTATCCATTATTAGTTTAAATCTAATGTACACATTTTAAGCAGGACTTACAGACGACGGCTGGAGCACTTGTTCTACATTGCTGACCCTGCAAAAAAAAGTGAGAAGAACGACATTTTGTGCATTCTAGAGGAAGGCTTCAAAACGCCAGAACAATTGAAGGTGTGTTTACTGCTGTACGGGGAATTTCTACACAACACAATCAACCCCCTCTAATATGCAGAAATAATTATATCATCTTATACAATATTTATCTTATACAATATCTACTGTATCTCATTTTCCATGAGGTCAAAATCTTGATGAATTTTACCATATTAACTTTGAATTAGGCCTTGGGAAGAGAAGGTGCGATACCTTTATCCAATAGCCTGATTGTGTCCGAACAGCCTAGAATTGAGTACACACTCCGCCAGGCCCACCAAGGGCACTCCAAGAACAGTACGGACACTATCCCCTTCAGACATGGTGGGTTAATTTTGCTCCTAATATTATGTCACTTTCCTCTTAACTGGGACTTTTTTTTTCTTAAAAGCCAAAATGCTGTGTTTTTTTCTCTGTAGGGGAGGTTAGTGTCTGCAAAGTGTTTGTGGCCCACAGCACACAAATCCAAGAGGGAGAAACGGTGGAAAGAAGCAACTATCCCAGAGCTTTCTCTGTATATTGCAATGTGGACATTAAACATAAAACTGCAATGAGTGAAGGTACATCAGGAGGAATGAAAAAAAATATTTTTCATTCACTATTGTACAATGATCTGTGGTTATTTGGGGGGTTTTTTTCAGAGAGACCCCGCTCCTCCAAAACACACACTGGTTCTGAGTGCAGTCCCAAACGAAGACAGTGGTTCGTGTTTGATCATGAGCTTGTCTTGCCTGAGTACATCATATATTTTGAATACATCACTGGGGTAAACAATTGGTTTCTTTACTGTTTGATAACATGACATGTTACATGGGTCATCTATTACTGGACTATTTAAATTCTTCCCATGTGTGCTTCCTCTTGGTTACACCCTTTAGAGATGTTATCTCTATATTATATATCATTTTATAATGCATAACTGTATAGTTGAAGCACTGGATGTATTCTTTTTTAAACTTCATTTTTTGAAAACATGAAGCCAATTTTTGTGTTCATGGCTAACAGATGATAACACATAATTCTGATTTATACTTCTTTTCACTTACATATAGTACATACAATGGATTTCACACAACACTCACCACAAGTTAATAATTGTGAACCTATCCATGAATACTCATCTTTTAAAGCCTTTTGTTGTGCTGTTATTAGGACCAAGAACAACCTGCATTGCCAGGCCGTAACATAGATAGACACGGTATTCCTTCCGATGATACCATCCTGGACAAGGAAGTCCTCAACATGGAACCTGTGCTGAAACCACAGCCCAGGTTGTTGAGCTTGGATGAAAAAATTCTTCTTAACGTGGCCAGAGCCAATGTCCTCAGTCAGATCACTGTAAGTATTCTTGCTTTTTAAATGCGGGTTTGATATTGAAAGCACTCACAATGGGCTCTCATCAATGTGTTGAATCTCCAGGTGCTGAACCTCCACGGCAACAGTCTGAGCAAAATAAAAGAAATTTCCCGCATTACAGCTCTGCGGCATCTAACCATCAGCTTTAATGAGTTTACACGCCTGGATGACATTTCTCATATGGTAAGAGTCACATTAGAAAATTAAACTAAAGAATGTGTGTGTAAAGTCATTAGGAAGCAGCATTTTTATTGTCTTACTACATACTGTATATGATTTAGGACCACAGCATTAAATAGAAGTATAAACATTCATTGTTTCTCTTATCTAAATTGCAGCCCAACCTTGAGTTTTTGGATGCTAGCTATAACCGCCTAGTGACTCTAGAGGGGCTGAGAGGGTTGGGACAGCTCAAAGAGCTTGATGTGCGGTGGAACAAGTTGACCAATGCCAGAGAGGATACAGCTGTGCTGAGAAAACACACACCTGCCCTGCTGAAACTAGACACCCGATACAACCCCTGGAACAGGGTGCGTTCTGTGATCAAAAATTGAATGAAATCTAAATATAAAACTGGTTGAAGCTCAAAATACTAATACTAATTTCATATTCAGCATATGCATACAGTATGTGCTGCATTGTTCTGGAAGTGCCCTGTAAGATGTTATACACCAAAGCTGTTTTGCTGCTTTTCAGACGGAGGCAGTCAGAATGACTGTATTGGGCCGTCTCACGACTCTCACACACCTGGACGATGTGCTGGTAGCAGAGGAAGAGGCTGCTTATGCTGTTCAGATGGCTGCTGCATCCAAGATTAACCAGGTAAAACAATTTGCAGATATTAATGTTTATATACATTATATTTAATGTATATTTTTTTATTTTCATTTCTATTGTATGCAAAGTGTAAACAGTTGAATTAGTTAAATGCTCCATACAAGGTTGCAGTATGTGAACATCCATTTTTCAGGATGTGCTGTAATTCAATCAGACCTGTTGACACTGTGCTCGCAGACATCTCTTCTGGCTCACTCACGTACTAACAGTGAACGTCCCCGCAGTCTCAGCTTGCTGTCAACAGCTCACCTCCTGTGTCTACTCAGTCCAGCACCCTGGGGCCTCAGCCGAGACCTGGAACCAGACTGGACTGCAAAGGTGAGCCAGAGGAATGTAGGTTTCTTTGTGAAGGAGCGAATCTTACACAAATGCATTTGAATTTTTCAGAGAAATGCTGCCTCCAGGGGATGCATGATATTGATATTATAAATTAAAATCGATCACAAGATTAACATATTTAATATTTTATACATTTTTGACGTGCTTGTGGTCCGTCCTTGATTTTGACCAGATAACTGCCCTGAACCTTGACAGCCAAAGGATTTCTAAGCTGATCAATCTGAATAAACTGGTCAACCTGCGGTGGGCTTCTTTCAATGATAATGACATCTCTAAAGTGGAGGGGCTGGATAACTGCCTGAAGCTGGAGGAGCTCCTCCTCATGAACAACAACATCAGCACACTCAATGGTCGGTAACAATATCAACTTGACAATGACGCTGATAAATCACAGCAGTTCGATATTTCTAAGTTTCTTTTTATTGGAATCCTAAACCCAAAAATAAAAGGACAGTATCCGTCTTTATTACTGTCTCTTCTCTTCTCTCTGTCTCTTCTAGGACTCTCAAACCTGCACTGTTTAAATAAACTGAGTTTAGATGGAAATCAGCTCTCTAGTCTGGACACCTCGGTCCTTGAACAGCTACCCAACTTGTTCTTTCTGTCTGTGGAGAATAACTGTATCACGTCCCTGTATGGCATCCACAGAGTTCGCTCACTTCTTGAGCTTTACGTTGGGAACAACCAGATTTCTACATCACGAGATATCTACTATCTAAAGGTGAGTGTCTAATAAACCGTTAAAATAAAAACATTTTATACCTGAAAATGTTTTGCAGAAAAATATTTTGTTGCATTTTTGATGTATTACCTGATCTCATATACTGTCCTTCTTTCTTCTGTTCTTCTTACATGTAATCCCATCTTTTCAGGGATTGACAAATCTCATCATTTTGGATCTTTATGGGAATCCTTTGTTGGAGAGGCTAGAAAACTACCGGATATATGTGGTGTTCCACCTGCCCTCCTTAAAAGCACTGGATGGTGTTGCAGTGGTATGTCTGATCAAACCTGTAAAAAAATGTAGTAGTGGTAAAATACACTTAATTACCGGTATACATTTTGTGTTTTATTTTCTGTTGTTTTCTCAAGGAAGCAACAGAGTGTGAAAGTGCAAAGGACATGTTTGGAGGGCGCCTAACCACTGACATGGTAGCAGAAAAGTTGGGCCACTCAAACTACACAGACATCACCTACCTCACCCTGCAGTCCTGCTCCATAAGGTGACAACCTCGATCTGAAATTTAAAATACTAAAAAGTAAGGTGATAAAAGACAAAGCTAAAAAAAAAAAAGGTGCTTTTGTTTCCCACAGGGTGGTTGATCTATCCCCAGCTGACCTGTTCTCTAGCCTGCGCAGTGTCAACTTAGACCACAACAACCTCACCTCCTTCTCAGGCCTCATCTACCTCCCCAACATAAAAGTACAAATTTCACAGTTTCAAAAATATAAATGACAAACACTTGAGCCGTGGACAAATAAATTATATGTATTGTCTTATTTGCAGGCTCTGTGTCTAAATTACAACCACATTGAGTCCATCCTGCCCAGGCAGAAGACTCATCTGACAAACAGACAGTTACTGTACAGCAAAGTCCACTCCAGTGGTTACGGCCAACAGAACCCATCCAAAGGCAACAGGTAATATAACACAGTTCATATTTCAGCAAAGGAAAAGGGATTTTTTTTATCTAAAACTGAAATGTACCGGTTTGTTTTTACATTTTGTTAACTGTGACCATTAGGGGGCAGCACTGACCAGCAAATGTATGAACTTTCTCTTCATTCAGATCTCATTCAGAGCTGTTGCCCATAAATCCACATGAAATCTAGGTTACAATATTGTTTCAAAAAATTGTTCTAAATTTCACCTCAAACTTAGTCAATGTTAATACTCTCGAAATATGTTAACCATTAAATAAGCTGATTTATATTTTTGAAGTTTGTATACAGTATAGTCCAGTATATCATGTCAGTAATGGAATAATCACACTGTACTTTTGAAGAAACCAGTACATAAACAGTGCTGTGACTGTCACTCTTTTGTTTGCCCATACTGTGATTGCCTTGAGGCGGTCTGCACCTGTGAGGTCTGACCAGTTAAATGGAGCAGCAGGGGGGAGAAAGAGATGTTCACTTAACCACAGAGGTTGTAAACTGTCATTCTGTGACTGTGTTTAAGGGAAGCTGGGCCCACTGGCAGCCTCGAGCCTCTGATGGGCAGCCTGGAGGTGTTGCATTTGAGTTACAATGGCATCTCCAATATGGCCAATCTGCAGCTCAGCAGGCTCACCAATCTTAAAGCACTCTTCCTTCAAGGTATGTATGGTTCACGCACCATCCCTCCCATACAAATTCTGTTAAAAGTGCTGTGTATAGAGCCTGTGAAAAGGCAAGCACTACGAGCATAAGCCTCCCATAGACCTTAGGCCAGGTGGGGGAGTTGAAGAAAAGAATGACTGACTTTCTTTTTAACAGCTTTTGATGGCTTTTGATTGAGTTTTGCTTTGTCAGAGAGATTCGTCCCACAAAGGCCACCTTACAGCACTTGCCTTCACTTCCTTTTTCTTTTAGAAACCTTTCAAAACTGTCTTAATTTCAGTGCCTTTTACACCAGGGAAAAACAACAAACACCCTATAAACGTTTGTATTGCCTTAAACGAATTAATTTCTTCAATTTTGGGGGAATTTACGTAAATTTACTTTTTTCCCCTTTTCTCTTATTCTATTTTATCTAGAGAAAGATTATTGTTTTGATAAGCTTTGTTCTCTCCCTAGGTAATGAGATCAGCCAGGTGGAGGGCTTGGAGGGTCTTCACCAGCTCCGAGAGCTTGTGCTAGACAGGAACAGGATCAAAGCCTTGGCTGAGAACTCTTTCATAGCCCAGAGCGTCTTGCTAGAACTGCACCTAGCAGAGAATCGGATCCGGGAGCTCAACCATCTAAATCCTCTGGCGGAGCTCCGCAAGCTCTTCCTTGGCATGAACAAGCTGCAGGTACACTGTCAGACCTTGTGACACGCTGGATTTTTTCTGGAATATTATTTAATACAGCATATTCAGATTTTCAATTAAATTGCTTCAGCACTGTAATTTCCTGAGGTGACCACCAAGGTCATCCTTTGTGTAGTTCTTTGGTTTACCACCAACTTCTGCTGATTGGTTCATATGCAAAATGTGTCAGATGTTTGAGAATATATTTTATTCAGAGCGCAGCAGTATTACTTTCCCCTGCATTTGCAAAGTAAGACATGAAGTATAGTAATCATGAGTCATTACCACCCCACTGTGGCATGCGAGGGGTAGCATTAAGGAGAATCAAGTTTGATTGAAGGTCAGGGCAGTGTGTATGAAGAAAGAGGGGAACAATCAGGACAACGTGTAATCAGCTTCTCAGTCTGCATCTCCTTCTCACACAGGGCAAGTGATTTGCTTTTATGTTGTCAGTTCCTTCTTCCCGTCACTTCCTTAATGTTTTCATGCATTCAATTAAGACTTAAATATACAGCAATCATCACAACGCACCAGTCCTCACTGTGGGGGGGGGTGTCTTTGAATCACAGCCAAGTCTAACCATAAATCTGGGAATAAGAGAAAACACCCCCATGCCCAGTTGCGTGCCCAAACTCTCTCATGAGATTAATGAGAGCTCACATATGTAATCTCTCCCATCAGCTGCTTCTATCCTCCCAACACCAAAATTATGAGAGGTTCTGCCCTAATACATATGTCTGCATTATCACCATACAGCCAGCTACAGCCAGTGGGAAAGTAAAGTTAAAAGAGGGAATTAAATCTTTTTTGAAAAATCTTGTTTTTCCTCTATTTGTTGTAGGACATCACAGAGCTCGACAAACTAGAAGTTCTTCCCTCACTAACGGAGCTCTCTGTTGTTGGCAATCCTGTGAGTATTCCCAGTTTGTTTTTGTATTTAACCGAATTAGGTGTTCTGAACTGGTATAGATTAGTGTCCATGGTCCTTTTGCTGTTAGAAGCTTTGCACAGAGACATTAATCCAATAGCTGTTAGTCACAGGACTCTTAGAACTGTTTCACTCGTAAACAAATTATCAAAAGCACGCTTACAGGCTCAGTTTCTCACTTGCACTATCCAAACCACTAACCCAGTGTAACAGTGGTTCCAAATTAAGTGATTACATGATGGCCGTCTGCTGCGCCTCAAACTGGCCGGCATCAGAGACAAATCCGTTGACCAAATGGCAGGCAGCTATTGGACCAGTTACATCACCCATCTGGAGCTCATGGATCAGGCCTGAGCAGAGCCTGCAGCCCAGGGCCTCCCCATCGTCCACAGGGCCATGCTCAGCTGTGGTGGCCTCTTTACTGCTCGACCCCATCCCCCTTCTCTTCCCATAGGGGGGGGTTAATCCTGCCAGGGGGTAGAAGCCAACAGCCACCCTTGAGACAATACTCCTGCTGTTGCCCGCATGAGATCTCTACTTCACCCATGTTCCCTCGCCAAAGTCTGTCTCCTCTTCTCCACTGGACATCCACTGGCACACACTCACAACCTAATCACAGCAGCAGTGTCCTGGAGGAACATACAGTTCTTTCACTGGGCAGGCTGGATTTGTACCCTGGACAGAGGGTGCCCTCAGCTGGGCAGGGAACTATTGGCTGCTGTCAGCTGGGTCACTGGAATAGCTGTTAGGAACATACATGCTATGTCTGGGACCCACATAGCAACATCTTTCTCCCAGATGTCTCATCTCTCTTCATTAGGTTCCAGTATTAAATTATTGTAGTTAGGGTCAGAGTAATGCATTTCATAAAACAGGCGCATTTTTGTTTTTTATTTCAGGTGGCACGCAATTCTCTCCACAGGCCTGCAGTCGTGCTGCGTCTGTCACGGTTGCAGGTCCTGGATGGAGTGATGGTCACGCTGGAAGAAAGGACCAGAGCTGAACTCCTCAGTGCAGATGCATCAGTGAGAACTCCACACGCACATCCCTACTGACTGAGAAATACTCAGTATATGTACATATTTACCTTCCAATCAAAAACAGAAGTGTGTGGTTAGAGTTTTCAGGAAAGGAACCTTTTTTCTCCACACTTTGCTGCTTTACTGTGAATATGACTGAATTACGAATAAAGAAAGATCCTGTTTGTGTAAAACCTCATAATGGGCCTTATCATGTAAGATTTAGTCCAACCGAAAGAATCAACAATAACAACAAACAACAGCAGTGATCCAAAAAAGGGAAAAGCATGGATCAAACTCTTTTAGTCTGACTGATTTGATGTTCATGTAATGAGAGACCAGGGCTGTAATTCTCCTGCAGCTCTGAATTAAAAGCAGCCTAAGCCTGCTGGCATCATCCTGCTGATTAGATGAAATGTGCCCGGCCGATAATGCACCAGTGGATTTACCCCCTATTAGTCAGGTCAACACGACCCCCTCTGCTTGTTAATCGTAGATGTTGAAATGACAGGGCAGGGATCCTGGGTTTTCTCATTAAAAGACACAAACCCAAACCCCCCCCCCCCCCCCCATTGACTCTCATAACTGCCACCTCAATTGTCACTCTCATTTTATGCCTCTATGTGCTTTTGTTTGAATTTGAACATTGTTATTGATGAGTAGTAATTACTATTCCCCCTATAAGATGCTTACATATGTGGAACAACAAGCAATCTAATCACCAATCCCTTGCCAAGTGTGTGCATGGAGGGGACACACTGTACTGACAGTTGTAGCCATAGGAGGGTGGAGAAAAGAGAAACAGGGTTACATGTTAGAAAGGGTAATGAGTTTGCCTCTAAGGCACTTAAAAGATCATATTCATATTATCCCAATATCTGATTATGTATACTTGGGTATTACTTTTGTCTCCTCGTGATCCTTATTTAATATTTCTTTAAAGCCATGTCCCCAGTGCCCTGGAGCTTCTCTTCTTGCCACTGAAATAAATCTACCTGGACTCCTACCCCTCATGCCTCGTAACACTCCTCTAAGAGGAATGAGTATAAGTGGAGGCCTGCAGAACTTAATGTGTGGTCATGATATCCTTCCAAGTAACATGGATGAGGCCCAACCTCATTACACACACAAATGTGAGTGTGACATCTCTCCTCTTCCAAATTATGAGCTTCTTGATGACTAGCTATAATTGCGCAAAACATTATTCTTTAGATAAGCATGTATATATTAAATGAAGAGATATGTTTATTCAAGTGCTAGCAGAGTAAAAAGTAAAACTTTTCAGTATTATAATGTACATAGTAATTAGTACTTCTGGTTCCAGCTCTCCAAACCTCACACCTATGTTTATTCCCAATCTCAGACAAGAGGCACAAGCACAGTAATGTTGGTCGAAGTGGCCAAAGCGACATTACCCTCAGACATATCCGAAGGGCAGGAAGCAACCTGCCAACCACAGGTCTCCTTCTCGATGGGAACAGAGTCATCATCACATATCCCAACCAGGAGCAAGACAGCAGGTTGGTAAAGCCACAGTTAGAGAGATTGTGTTTCTTTAAAATGTGGCAGACCTTTCTAAGGAAACAGAAGAAGTCTGAAAGTCTACATTATTGTATTCCAGATTCCCAAACGATGGTAAACATCCACCCATGTAGGTGCCAGAAGATACTCCGTGTCAATCAGTACACAATCCAAAGGTGAACATGAGACAGAATTTACTGTGATGTGGTAAAATACCAAAGTGTGTTTTTGTCCTGCCACAGAATGTAGGACATTAATATATACATAATATACTTTATTGAAGGTGTTTTAAAGTTTTCCTTAATATGAGCATCTATATATTTGTCTGAGCATAATTCAAGTGCCTTTTCTTTTTTGACACAATAAATACCTTTCTAAACTTTTTAAAATTGATGGACCTCACATGTAAATAAATGAACCCTTGCTGCTCTTTGAAATATAATAAAGAAAATTAGGCTTCTTATGGGGGCGTGTAGTGCATCCCTTTCAAATGCATTTATAATGACTGACTTTATGTTCTACCCACAGAGGTGGATCACTAACCATGGTAATCTGAGGATGAGAGGTTTTGGTGTCATTTCTACTGCTATCCTATCCTTGGCCCCAGACAAGTGAAAAAACACTCACAGATGTAAGGGCGTGTGAGGCTGGCATGTTGTGTCCATCGGGTCAAATGCATCCCCAACAAGTGGATAATCCAGCTTTAGCACACCTCTCTGCGGACTATAATCTGCAATCACTCAGATAAAGATGTAATCTTGAATGAGGTCCAAATGGATTTCAGAGATTGTCAGTTTTATCATGTTAGCCTCTTTTCGAAAAGCCCACCACGGTTTCGCCTCTAATAGACAAATCTCATGTGTTGTAACTGGAAATCAACCAGTAACCTACTCCGCTCAACATTTATGATGTTAGTTCTGATGCACATGAGATTATAATCCTCCCTGACATCCCGTCAATTTAGTCTAGTAGTGTTGTAGAAACACCAGTATGAGCCTCACAGTAAATGTGGAAGATACAACCTGATCTGTACTATGTCATCAAAAACCTTTCATCCTGGGACCTTTAATAAAATGTATAGTGAACAACGTTTTTTAAAGTTAAATTATTGTTTTACTCTTCTTGAGACCTGTTCATTTTTGTTCCACTAGACTTAATAATTGAGCTGGGATCCACTTTTAGGTAATAATCGCTATGTCTTAAATTATAAATTAAACAATACCAAAATGAAAGACCTCAACATTTCACCAAAGCACATCACCTTGAGTTGGTTTACAAGTTGTAATATTGAAACAAAAAAAAAAAAAAAATCAACATTTCCTTTAATATTCCCTCCACCAACCTTAACTGCAGAGTTTATGCATCAGTGATGTCGGTGTGACCACTAGGTGTCCTTAGAGCTCCATTTGCTCGCCCTCTATGACACTGCTAATCGGCCTTAAATGAATTCACCTTTTCCGCTGCAGGTAGTAATTTATCAGCAGAGGACGTATCCGTGTATTTGTGTTTCTTGTCTGCATAGCCTTTGCTGAACTCACAAAGCAACATCCAATTCTAGAGAGCAGAAGTGAAAAGCTCTCCCCAAACAAGCTTCTCTAATGCATGTACTTAACTTCTCTTAATTTGTGTTAATTCCCAGCATTAAGCTGGGCTAATGACTGTGCAAGTGAGTGCACTGTCATTACCTTGCTCTGCCTGACATCAAATGGCATCTGATGGACTCACACAAAAAAAAAGAAGAAAAAAAAAAAAAAGAAACTAATGCACAGTGAGAGTGCTCTAATGCATTAGATATTGCAAAGGATAATTACACATTTAATATTTGTGTACAGTATGTGCAGTATGGATATGTTAGAAGTATAAATGTTTTTAATGCAATTGTATGTCTGTGTAGTGTAAGCCTATAGTGAGTATACTGCCTCATACAGTATGTTTCTCTTTGCATATCTGTCAGTATTTCTAACATTAAAATGACATTAGCATAAAGATTGTGAATAATTCATCAGTTCTGAGTGAACCCAGATGCACTGCTTTCTCTGTCTATCTCCCTCCCTCTCTCCTCCCTGCTCGCTCCTCCATGTGAGCAGACCACATGGTTCGTAGCCGGTTTAATGGGATGGAATGTGACAGG
The DNA here is from genome assembly GCF_027409825.1 of Scomber japonicus. NCBI lineage: Eukaryota > Metazoa > Chordata > Actinopteri > Scombriformes > Scombridae > Scomber > Scomber japonicus. The sequence continues at coordinate 16,743,373 of NC_070593.1, read as the reverse complement.
TTATGTTTTCATCTGCCTGATATGGAGCCTGGCTCGGGCGGGAGGGGACGAGAGGGAGAAAGAGAGATGGGGAGAGAAAGGGGGTGAGAGAGTTGGTCTCTACTGTTGTAATCTGGACTCATAATTAGATGTGTTTGTGCTTGTCGTGAATCAGTTATAGATGATGCCGCCCCCGACCCCCCGCCTTCACCCTCACCCACACCAACACATGCACACACACACACACACACACACACACACACAGACTCATGTACACATAGAAAAACACATGCTCTGTATGGGGCCATTACTGCTGGTCCACTAACTCCCTACATTTGCTGTGTCTGTGCATTCAGAGCACCATTAGTCCAAGACTCTGTGAATAATTGCTGAATGGACCATGTTTTCACTGCTATCTACTCAGGTTCCAGTGTTGGGGGGTTGTGTCGTGGGGGAAGTGAGAGGGATGAGGACATTGATTGATGCTTGATGCCGCAGATAATACAGCATCTTGTGCAGTGCTTATCGAAGCATTATGCAGAGTATACGTAATGGATGAACAACATTAAACTCCACATGCATTACACATTTACCAGCTTGTATTAACGCCAGAAGTGCTCCAGTGGAGGTTACAATTACACCAACATCCTCACTTGACTTGAAATTGCGGCTGTAAAAATGAAATGTTCACCCGACATTTGGCTACTGATGGCAACCAACTACAGGTCATCAGCAAAATATAAATTATTTTGTTTTCAGAAGGTGCATATTATGTCCCGGGGTTTATTTTTCATCCCCACACACACATCCTCTGTTCAAAAACAATCTTGCCATATTGCCTCTCTTGAAATCTGTCATTGAGTTATTGTTGTCGCTTGTCATTTTCCTGTAATTTGTTTCCAGTGAGGCTCCCTGGAATAAAGAGGGAATGAGAAGGAAAACACAGATAACAGAATGGACTGAGAGTGACAATTAGAATGAAAAGGAAAATGCTTTTATTTTCTGTAAACATTTTTGGTGAGAGCAGACGCATTAAATCTTAACTGCTATTCATTTCTGGGCTTGAGTGTGATTTATCACATTATTGAGCTTGTGTGTCATTTATCACATTATTTCAATCACTCAAAGCGTGTTCCTCGGTGCAAATGCAAGAAAACAAGGTAACACAATAACAAACAGCAGACAAATAACCTATTTTTGTAAGTTCATTGGGAAATTTTCACAGCACAGTCAGATGGTCTGCTTTTTGTTGATAGGCCAATTTCGTATCAGCCTTTTTTCACTCCATGATATTTAGGGCCCAAGCACAATGGCCCAGTGGTCCCTGGCACTGAATGTGCAAGGAACCTTTTGTATTATTCTGGAACACCATTACATTGTTTATGGGCTTGAGATTCATGAAAACTCATGAAAATTGGTGCACACATAAGAAAATGGTTCTGTTGTGATTGGACTCAGGCATGGCCAGCGGGCTCCATATTACCCGTTGGGATAAAGTTGCATTAATGCTTGTTAAATTCAGTGGGATCTCTGATCATTCCAGAAAGTTTTTTTTGACATTTTTTCACCTGATAGGAAGTCAGCCATTTTGGATTTTCTGTATCAATTAACCTTTTTCCAAACACATGTTTGAGGCCAAAAGAGCTAGCAAATATCTGATATCGTAATTAGGCTTGGGCATGGCACCAGCTCTGTGGCAGATTTCAGATGTATCTCACATTGGTGTTCATCATCTGTGCCCAACTGGAAATTGGCCATTTAAAATTTCTGTGTGTTTTTCCCGTTATATGCAAACATTTTGAAACTCTTCCTAGAGAGTTCATTGGATTCATTTGAAATTTGCTTTGTGTAAGTAGACAAATGAGACACTAAATTGCAAAGGAATAGTCAATACTTATGATGATGTCATAAGTCATGTAACAAATTTGGTCAGTGAAATCTCAAGACCTTCATGATGCATGATCCATTCATGATTCATGATGACGAGGAAGCTGTTGTAACTTGGCTGCACATTGTCCAATCAGCCCCAATTTTCATATGCTGGATAATGGTCCAGGAACTGTAATTGTTGCACCACCTAGTGACAACAGGAAGTCTGTCTTATGTGACAAATATCATATTTACATTACATTTAAATGGTGTGGCATACACGTGATGTACAGGAACATGACGTATAATTAGTGGGTGTTCTCTAGCGCCACATAGTGGACACAAGAAATTATATTTACTCCTTTGGGCAACATATGGTTTTAAGAAAAAAATATGTACGCATATAAAGCAGCCTCCACTAAATTAAATGCTGCATTTATGATCTGCTGGCGTAACACTTCCTACTAGCAACAGGAAGTAAAGCCTTATGTCACAAACTTCCTTTGATTTACATGAAATTTAAAGTGTGTGGTCTACATTTGATATTCAGCAACATAATGTACATTTAGTGTGTGTTTTTTAGCACCACATAGTGGAGACAGGGAGGAATCATTATTTCCTTCATGCAATGTCCAATATTCAGGAAATTGTATATGTATTTTAGTTGCCCTCTGGTAAATATATTACTGCATGTCAGCCAACCTCCAGTTCATCATGTGTTCCACTTCCTCTGACACATGTGAGGTGCGAGTGCCTGTTCATCGCTTGTTGCAGCTTTAATTGCATTTGTGTTTCTCCTTTAATGACTCTTAAGTCTTAATTCAAGTATACATTCTTCATCAGGCAGCAGTAACAAAAACAGAGCAATGATTTAAAATGAGTGGTGCTATGGGAGGATTACAGGGTGCAATACATGTTGTCGTGATGGTTCATTGTGTCCCACACAGAACAGAAATTGCTTTTTCAAGATGACAAGGAAACACAACCTCCTGTCCACCCTTATCCCCTCAGCCACAGTGAAGAATAGCAACAACAACAAGTTTAATCTCCTTTACTCCAGATTATTGTCTTCCTTTGTGTTGATATTGTGGCCTTTTTAGTTGATCACTTCATGATCCTCCTTTTTGCCCTCCTACTTCCTAAGTAAATCAACATTTTGGGGAACCAGACACTTGGCCACAATCACTTTCATTATATTGAAATAATAAAATACTTGTAGGATTTGCTCTTTCTGTATTAACAACACAATAACAAGGATTTACAATGTAATATTAATATGTCTAATCCTATGTCAGTTTTGGGGGTCAACTAAGCGCATTACATTCAGGATTTAAAGATGCTGGCAAGTGCAAAGTTGGAAAATTATTCAGGATAAGGAGAATAAACATCCTTGTGGGATGTGTCATTTGGTGTAATAATAAATGCTCATTTCATTGTTCAGTGTAATCAAGTGGTAAAATCATGTTATTTGTTGAGGAGGGCTGTGTCCTCTTATTATTTGACTGCTAGGTATGATCACTTTTTGCAAAATGCAGTTTATTATACAGCTATTCAGTACAGCTGGACGTGATTGTCACTCCTTATAAACCTATAACTAAATAGCAGTTATAGTTTTGTTGTCACTATTTTCGGTGTTTTTTTTAACGCAGTGTAAATATGATTAAATATAATGCCTTTCTTCAAAAAAACACATCAAACACGAATTTGTGCTATCAATGTTTGCAATAATAAATGTGTGTGTGTGTGTGGTTGAAGAAGAGACGGGGTTGGGCGTGTAGGAGGTGGGGCTTACAAGTTTCCATCCAATCAGAGGACTCACTCTCTCCTTGTCCCCGTTCTCATTGGCTACAATCTGTTTGTGTCCATGCCGATGTGTGTTGCTTGGCTTTCTAGCGGTTAGCTAGCAGCTAATGTTGATGCTGGCGATTTCCGCCTTTTTCCCCACATTATTACCCATATCGTCAAATATTACAAAAAGTCTGTCTGCAGTTGGATATTCTGCGGTTAAAGGTAAGTTTATGCTACACCAGTGACACAACAGGTTGTTGGTATTTTACATGTTAGTAATAGCAAGCTAACGGATGGTCCAGCTGAAAAGGACTTGCTGGCTTCGCTTGCTAACAATAATATAGCTAGCTAAGGTAAAGAGACAATAGCAGAATCAGTTTAGTTTTCTGGTATTACCTAGTTTGCTGATATTAGAGGTGTCTAGCTTGAACAGGTCGTAATGCTTCCTGTGTGTTGTGTTTTCATGGCAACTCAGTAGCTGTTGCTCCTCTGGGTGAACCTGGGTTAGTGATGGATCCTTTGTTATTAAAACTGACCCTTTAAAGCAGACTTGGTGCGTATAATCCTGACAATAAACTACAAACCAGCCCATTCACGGAGAGTTTCATTGATGCTGTGATAACGATTCGTATTTTTTTTCTTCTGTTTTTTTCCCACCTATCGACCGATTAATAATATTAGTCCAAGTGCATATTAGGATTTTCAGAGTCTGTGCAGTGGTAGGCAGATTATTTTGTAAACGTATAGTCTGACAGCTGTAATAAGTTACTTTGTTACTCTGAAGAGAAGTTCCCACAAATGTCCAAATCACTCAAATATAGGCAGCAAAAATATTTGACATCATATTGCTGTTTGAAACTTTTATTAGTTGCTTTTGATGGAGCTTGAGTTTGTGTGGAAGCATGGCACAATTAAGCAATTAACATCCGGTCATGGTCTGTGGTATGTATTAAAATGATGAGCAGTTGATTCTGATTTTATATCAAGATGGCAAGAGGAAAATAGTAAATTAACTTTGAGAGAGGGTTCATTGTTGGGGCACGGATGTCAGGAGCTTCAGTCACAGACGGCTCAGCTGGCTGATGTTTCAATAGGAACAGTGACTAAAGTGACGTGTGCATCTAGATCTATGAGAAGAACACCAGTAAACACCTATGGGAGATTTTGGACCGGACTGTTAGACAACACTCTCCACCACCATCATCACACACCAACACCAAATGAGAGAATATCTTTTTAAAAAAATGGTGTTCATCCCTCCAGTCGAGTTCAGAGACTGTAGTATTAATGCCAAGGCACATTGAAGCTGTTTTTCACTTTATATTTGTCATCCGTTTGTATGCCTCTTTTCATCTTAACTCTTATTATTTTACTTATATTGTATAGTCTATATTATTAATACTGTAGCACTTTGAGTTTCAGTATGAATGGAAAGTGCGATATTAATTAAATGTATTATAATTCATTTTTATTCTTGTATGACTGTATCTGGTGGATTCCAAGTTTGCTTGTAACAATTATTGCTCCATTGTCTAAACATAGGTGTGCTTCATTTCAGATTTCACATGAGTCTGGGACAATGAATGGAAACCCTCCCTCAGCTGTGTGGAGATGACCTGCCACCCTTTCGGGAATGGTCAGAATGGGGCCAGATGTGCCCCTTCTTAATGAATACAAGCAGGAGTTCTTCTGGAAGCGCTTCCCCCAGACAGTGTTGGGGGGTCCACGCTTCAAGTTGGGCTACTGTGCCCCGCCATATGTCTATGTCAATCAGGCAGTCCTGTTCTTGACACCATGGCTTTTTGGGGGCATTGGTACTCTGCTCTGCCAACTGCACCTGCTTCAGGAGCTCCACGCCGCAGTGCTCTCTGGTATGCTTATGTTCGGGGCTGCAGCGGGTGTCCAGGCCCTGGCGTTCTATGCTGCACGGAGGAGTGGCACAGTGGAGAGGCTCGGTGCGCCCAACATCCTAGTTGATGAAGAGGAAGTAGAATTTACCCACTGTGTCAGCCCAGAGACAGTGCGATTCATTGCACCTGGGAAGAGGTTTGGGCTGAATGTGGTGGTGCATACAGTACTGGCGGGGGTGCTCTGTGGCTTCGGAACATGGTACGTGTTCCTTGGCAGACTGACCACTCTCTACGGCAGTATAGGTGCATCCCTGGTAGTCTTTGTCCTGAGTTGGGTGACTCTGTGTATAGCGGAGTATTCCCTGATTGTAAATACAGCTACAGAGACAGCCACTTTCCAGGCACAGGACACTTACGAGATCACCCCACTTACCCGGCCCCTCTACATTTTCATTTTCATTGTTGTGGACTTGGCAGATAGGTGAGCAACTACTATACAGTTAACTTGTCAGCCCTTTCACATTCTGCTGCTGTAACACAGTCAATCTCCTCCTGTAATTTAGGTTCTCGGGCCCTGTGCCTGAACTCCAACTGGCCAGCCAGGTTCTACATGTGCTGTTCTTCTTCCTACCTCTGCTGTGGGCGCTGGGCATACTGCCTCCCCTGGATGCCCTGCTCCTCTGGGGCATGGAGCAGGCTCTCGTGTTTGGCTTAGGAGGGTCCCCCATGTCCAGCAATGCCAGGTACGTATTGAAACTAAAGAAATAAAGAAAAGAAAAAGTGGGAGGGAGTTCACATCAGCCACTCATCAAATTTTTCCTGCATTCACATCTGGTCATGTCATGTCTTGTCCCACAGGCTGCTGCTCATGTTTGGCGTGTCCGCTGGCGTAGCTGTGTGTAATTACTTCATCCCGTCGACGCTGGGTGTGGTTCTCTTCTCCATCTCCACAGGATTTCTATTGAGCCTGGACCTCAGCCAGATTAGCACGCTCTGCAGAGGTTCCAGGGCAGCTTGCGGGGACCGTGGGCTGCGTAGAGGGGTGTCGCCACCTCCTCCTCCCAGTTCTTTTGGATGGAATCTCGGCTGTGGGGAGCTGCTTGTATATTTTAGCCTGCTACTAGTGGCGATGGCGGAGGCAGGGGTGTTGCATCACTTCCTCGGTTCAGCTCAGTCCCAGAGCTTGATTACTGGACCCCAGGCTCCTGTCAGCTACCTCCTCCTGGTACTCTTCTCCCTCTGCTGGGCTCTCAGAGAGATCCAGGGGGCCTATGTTTTTGGAGGGGTGTTGCTCAATCCCTTGTACCCTAAAGGCATGTCCAGTGTTCAGACTTTCAAACAGAGGAACAGAGGATTATTCATTGCTGCAGCAATCCGAAGGGTCCTTCTTTATCTTGGTGAGCTTGTTGTAATGTTAATTTTGATGTTCTCCAAACTACACATCTCAACAGCAGTGTTCTTTACATGTATGTGGATGTGTCGTGTGTAACGTAGCACTTACAGTGTGTGTTTATCTTCACAGTGTCTCCATTTGCAATGATTGCTTTCCTGTCTATGGACAAATCTCTGCAGCTGCTCCATAGAGCTTCTCTCAGTGTGGGATTCACACGAGCCTTTAGAGTGGTACGCACACAAAACACTCTAGCTGACAGCTATTTATTAAGTATCAATATGAACAAAGCATGCAATTACAATAAGGACTTTGTTTTCTACCTCTGTGCAGATTTGCCACAGATCTCCTTTTCAAAAGAAAGCTGAAACAATATTAAAGGATTATTGACATCCTTAAATACAGTTGTTTTGTTTTTGTCACCAAGAGCATGTCTCGTTTGTATTTTGCAAGATTTTAGTTTTTTTTCAACATGAAACACTTTTTTTTGCCTGTGATGTTCAGCGCAGTGGTTGGCTCTTTGTTGATGTGCAGGTGTGGCAGAGCTCAGAGGATGCTCTGCTCCAGATGGTTGTGGTGATCTTGGTGCGGCTGGCAGCTGGAAACAATATGCTGCCAGGGTGGGACAACCTGGGCACTGGAGTTCAGCTTCTTCTGGTGAGGTCAACATAAACATGTTCCCTTATATCCACATGTTGTTTGTTTCTCTTTGACTGTCACTGCCAAATTTAAGTGTTGCTGTTTCATTCAACATGTAATTCGTACAGCTGTAAAAAGCACACTTATTTGTTGACAGGGCATGGTATATTTAATTTCTGAAAAAATGTTAATCTTAAAAAAGTAGTCTTATCAAAATGTAAAATTGGAGTACGGATAAGGTCACCACCTTCATTTTCTCCAATGTATCACCACGTTTTCCAACTTACTGTACATTTTTATCTTATTACCAAGCCTTGGTTAATAAAATATAATATCAAATAGTAATTTTATTGGTCAAAAACTGGGTTGGTTTTGCAGATAAAATCACCAAAACATACATTTTATTACACAGGTATCAGCTGAGCTCAGACCACATGGCAGTTCAGTATAGTCAGTAGTGTTTGCTTGTGTGATCCAGGTTGGCCTCCTGATTGACAGACTGACCCAGTTCCTAGCCAAACTAAAGTTCACCCTGACTGTGCTGGTGACATCGTGGACTGAGAAGAAGCAGCGCCGTCAGTCAGCGGGAACTCTGTTGGCTCTTAACGCCTCCCTGTGCCCCCTGCTGCTGGCAGTGGTGACCCTATCTGCCCTGCTCTCTGCCCCTCTGCTGCCCCTCTTCACTCTGCCCATCTTCTTGGTGGGGTTCCCCCGGCCTCAGCGCAGTTGGCCAGGCCCTGTTGGTACCGCCTGTCCTTGCCCGGACTCCATCTTCTACCAGCAGATGAGTGGAAGTCTGGCGTCCGCTCTGAGGACAGCCTTTGCGAGAGGGTCACTGGGTTAGTTGTCCATGCTTTATATTTTGTCTGTGATGGGGGTATGTTACAGGTAAAGAGTGTTTCTATAAACTTCATGTTACATTGTGGTATTCGGCTAGTGTATGCCAGAATATTTCTCACATTTATTACATCTTCATATCAAGACTGCCAATAATTTGTTTTGATTACCAAAAATCTTTTAAAATCAATTAATAACTTAAAATATCAAAAATAATGATGAATGGTCAAAACGGGTTAATTGCTAACGTAGTTCATTCCACAGCCTAAAGACCCATCACAAATGTTTTGCAGTTTTTTGCTTGAAATTGTTTATCAATTATCAAAATTTTAACTGATTATTTTAAGTCGGTAAACAAATTGATTATTCAAAGTATCAGTACTTTAACTAAAATCTAATCAAACTTAATTTAGATTTTGTTTTCATTAATTTTTCAATATTTTAAAATTTTATAATTTCTCAGATTTTATTTTATTTATTTATTTTTTCAGCCCTTAGAAGCATAAACATTACATTTTTATAGAACTCAAAATTTAAATAAATTGAAATATTATTGACATTACTACATTGTATTATGACTTGTGCCATAATTGCAGCGACTGAACTTCCCTGTAGGTCAAGCAGGGAATGTATACAGACCAAAGAGCATTGAATCATCACCTCATATGGTTTAACAGTAAGAGGAATGTTGTTGTGAGCAGCTCTCTCGAGTTGCTGGCAGTAATGCAAGCTTGTATGATCCAGCTGAGCTTCCTGTGAAGTGACCCCAAAAAAAAAGCTCTGATCTGTATTCATTACATCCAAATGTTTCCACACCATTAACCGCGTAATACTCTTAGGCCAAACGGAGCCGCTGCTAGGATTTTTCACTGTGCTCGATCAGGAAGGGGCAATAGTGGGGGAAAAAATGGTGCAAGATGGAAATCATTATTTATGGATTGATGATTCAGAATTTAATAATACCACTGAAGAGATGTCGTCTTATTGTTTTTTTGTGAGCTTGGGGGTGCTGTAGCTGTGATGTATAATTCAAAATAAGAGCTTGTTATGTTGATGCATACAGTCTAACGATGGCAGTTTGTAGTGTTCTTTTGCTATGCCATCACTGGGGGCTGCGGAGCAGTGAGCAACGAGCAGGAACGGAGTCTGCCCAGCGTGTCACTTCCCATCATGAGGTAGAGGGACTATTCTGAGATGTCGGTATGGGACATGACATTATCCTTGAGCCAAGCAAGCACTAAAACAAAAGCACCTTGCCACTGAGGTTCATCTGTGTTAAAATAAACGTCTGCCCGCTGTCCTCTGCCTCCAAAAATGAAAAGCCCATGTCGGATAAGAGGAGTGACTTTTTAGAGGCTAATGGAAATGTAAGGCTGAGAAGAGATTTAATATTTAGATCTCTGTGCAGTCAGCCAGTTAAAACAGTATCATGACCTTCCTTTACAACTGTGATGGTACTTGTCTCACCGCAGCTCATCCCGTTGCCACTTTATCCACACAGTCAGCCGAGATGCACGACTAATGTAAAATGAAAGGGATGTGCGCCAGAGTCCCTTACTTGCTACATGATGTATATGTTATGTGTTTGCCTTCTTCCTGCCCTCAATTTACATATCACATCTCTAAAATGTTAGCTGCATGGATGGCTGATGATTTTCTCTACATATTATAGGTTCCTTAGCCCCAGGCTCTCATTTTCTCGGCCGCTTTCAGGACCGCATGGTATGGATAATGATCCTGGAGAGAGGATATGGTTATTGTACTGTCAACATTAAGGTAGAGTATTTTTCTGTTTGTGTATCATGAATTAGTGCAGTTATTTATATCAAGATTTACACAGTCTATTGTGATTTTTTTCCAGGGACTGGAGCTGCAGGAGACGTCTTGCCACACCGTAGAAGCACGGAGGGTGGATGAGGTGTTCGAAGCTGCTTTTGAGCGTCCTGAACGGCTCGGTTTTACACAGGGCTTCAACCTGCATTGGGGGAATGCTCTCACGCCTTGCGCCGCCCTTACGGTGCGAGTCTACTCCGACGCCCGAAATGTGCTCTCTGGTATCATTGACTCTCATGACAACTTGAGGAAACTTCAGGATGACTTCCTGAAAGCGCTGGTCTGGTTGCTCCTACGGTACTGTGTTCAGAAGCATAAAGGATTCTTGTGGAGCAGTGAAGAAGGGCCAGGTGTAGGAGGCAGAAAATCCCAGTCTTCACAGCTGGCCCAGACTACTTGCAACCAGCCCCCAGAGGCTGTCTTGGTGGAATCTAATGTGTCTTCTCTCAGGTTCAGACAAGACAGCTCCAGCTTGACATCCTTTGGCGATTGGTCAGATGAGGATGACTTATTTGGACCCCAACCAGCCAGGCGGACAGTAGCATTAGTGACTGCAGAAGTCCAGCCTGGACACACAATGCTGCAGACGGGTACCTCTCTTCCAGGTTCTGTGGAGATGGACAGTCTTTTTGAGAACATGGCTCTATCGGCTCTGCAGCCGCTGCAGCCTCTAGGACTGGGCATAGGGATGCCAGCAGTGGATAAAGGACGTAACTCAGAGGTCTTCAGAGAGAGTCCAGGCTCTCTCCCTCATTTAAATTTCAGCTGCCAGCAGTCAGAGGTGTTCAACCTACCGACAGGGTGGAGGACAGCACCATTACTACCATCCCGCTTGCTGCAGCTCAGGCCTTTGTTCCCTGAGGACTGGTTTAGGTTTACCTTGGGGCGGTTTGGGCGTGCTGTGCAGGGTGAGACCTCTGAGGACATGACCAAAGCTCTAAAGGAGGATGAAGCCTTGAAAGAGCTGCACGCTCAGGTTGCACTTTCATGTCTCGTCTCACTGGGAGCAGAGTCTGCCTTCACCAGTCCCAGTTACGTCTTCAAGCTCTATTGTGGAGAGGTACCATGGACCGAAGGGCTCGACTGGCTCTCATCAAGTAAAGAACTTTACCAGCTTGCACTTCGGGCTTTCAGGTAAAATTCAGTCAGTAGAGTTTATTTGCTCAAAGCACCCATGATTTCACTAACCTCTTTCTCTGTGGTTTTGTTATTTCAAGGTTCAGTTTCAAGCTGCTGTTTGATCAAGCAAGCTTAGGGCCCATGGAGTCCCCTGAGGAGCTGTTTAGCACCTTGGAGGAATATGAAAGGGACTGGTACATTGGACTGGTGACAGAGAAAGGTTGGCATGACAGCGTTCTTCAGGAGAAACCCTTTCTCTTCTCTCTAGGACATGACCTTGCTATGGTAATTGCACACATGCATGCTTGTTTACATTCTGTCTCAGCCACAGCATTTCTGATGTTACCTTACATACAGCCCACTCTTTTTCGGTTACTGGCATAAAACTGAAGTGATTCAAAATTGCAGTTTAAAGAAGTGAATCTCAGTTATATACAATATGACTGTGCTTGTCCACAGGGTACCTACACAGGGCGAGTCCTGTCCTTGCAGGAGCAGCTGGTGCAGGTAGGCCGACTGAATGGAGAAGGGGTGCGAGGCCAGTGGGCAAACCTGTCCTGGGAGCTTCTGTATGCTACTAATGATGACGAGGAGCGCTACAGCATCCAAGCTCACCCCTTCATGTTGAGGAATCTAACTGTTCAGGCAGCAGATCCCCCTCTAGGGTACCCCATTTACTCCTCTGCACCCCTTCACTTCCCCTGCCTCTGACCTTTGGTTTGTTCTGCCTTATCTGCTGAACATAACTCTGGGGAGGGAGGAGGAAGCTTTTCAGTCAGCACTACCACAGCAAAATGTTGAAGGTTAGTGGTTATTAGGAAATTGACGTGGACACTATCGCAAAATCAAGAGAAAAGTTTTCAATTTCAAAGGTTTTTACTTTCTAAACTGTGAAAAGTCATAAGTTCAGAAAAATAATGTCAATGGAAACCTACCTACCCATTTTTACTTTTCGGTGCTTTGGTCCTGCACCACAGAGGAAGAAGCAGTGGCATCACCGCTGTTCCTTTTGAACAAATTGCAAAATTCTGTTAACAGACTTTAACGGACAACACTGTCTACTTCCCAGAACAGCACATTCAAGAAGATAACATTTCCTTCTTGTATCTTGAAGCAGAATTAACCACTGATTGGTTTCCACAGAAGCACATACGTTTCGTGTTGCTTATTAATGTTTGCGCTTAAAAAGAAGTGAATACATTTGCCCCTCTTGGACCTATCTGCTGAATACCTCTGGTTTTATTGTACTTTTTAGATGTCACAATTTTCAGGTGACCCCCCCCCCCCCGCCCCCCGCCATGTCCACTAAAAAGGGACAAGAAAGTTAAATGTTTTGTTAAGATATCGAGGATGTGCCTTGGGTATGTCTTGCTGTATGTGTAAGGTGTTTAGTGCTATTGTTTTGTTTACAATTCACTTGTTTACAATTTAGAATGAAGAGTTAAATAAATTTGTCCATAGTCTCTTGTACATATTGTTGATTTTTATATGTGTATCTGTATATACTTCTAATAAAATAGCTTGGCAGAAACGGTTGTCTTGTACATTTCATCAAACGAACTTGGCAGGGCAGAAATTTGATCAAAATTGAGTTTTATTAGGCGTTCAAATAGTTAGTGCTCTATGCCAGATTAAAAAAAACCTTACAAAAATTACATTACAAGAACATTCTTTTACACTTTGAGATGAGAACAGTGTTATGTATTCAAATAATCTCTGAGAGAAATGTTTAAAAAGGTGAAAACTTTTTCTCAAACCCAGCCATGCCCTGGAAGCAGAACTCTTTTCACAGCATTTAAGTCCTTAAATATTTTCCTCCATAGATGGGAACAAGGAAACCCATCTCACTATCCAGGTCAACATGCAACTAAACTCTTTCCTCTTCAGGACGTCTTGGGTTTTGTGAAGTATGCCGCGTCTGCATCCTGCAAAATAGAAAGTTAGCTTTTAGTACTGATGATGTTGAGTTTTTGTGAATGAAATCAAAATGTTATTATTAATTTTGAGGTACTGTGTTGTGATCGCAAGCATGGCCCTGACATTGCTTTAACTGCAGGGACTTCACTGTTCAGATTTTAAGTTGTAAAGGCTCCAGACAGCTGTTTTTGTTTTTATTTTTGTCTCAAAAGGCTACGTCCCAGACCTTACTGAAGCATAAGCATGTGACGCTCCAATGTGTGGCCAGTTGGAACATGACCTTTCTGCATGGCCCTCAGCTGTCACTGTCCAGTAGAGGCCACCAGACACACTGGTCCGTCAGTCAGTCAGCCCCGTGGGGAAGTAGTCATGCTCGCTGTCATACCTCGCCACCGCCTTCTTCTTAAGCAAGGTCAGTAACAGCTGACACCCCCCAGCTGATAAGAGACAGCTCTGCATAGTGTCTGCCATGCACTGCTGAAATCAAGCATTTTCAGACCGCTCACACAGTGAGAATCTCTCATTCCCACTTCTAATAGCGCAAGGTCAACCATACAGAATGCAGCAGTAAGGCCGAACGTACAGAAAGAGCGAAAAGACCCTTTCACGTGTAAGCACTTTTTGATGGGTTCTGTGTAAACTGAGACCTTTCACGTGAAGGTCAAGTGAGTTTACATCTGGGCATCAAGATTTCAGTAGCAGTAGAGAAGGAAGGGGAAAAGGCCCTACACAGTGCACAAAAGGTGTTTTATCCGTTTTGGCTAATTAGAGCTCTTTGTAGGTCGCTGTGAATGTGTGTGGTTGATAGTCCTCTTTCACAGACATTTTGACATGTCATAGCAGGAAAAGCCGGTATTAAAAGTAAAATTAATGATGTTTGAATTCATTTGAGCTGCTTCACTTTTAGCGTCCTTGGGTTTTCTTGTTTACTGTTACTCAGCAAAACTCATTATGTGTATCCCTGTGATCTACTAATGTGTTGAATCTATTTTTTTTCCTCAAAAATATTTCCAAAACAGATTTTTAGAAAAAGTATTTTAAATCCTGAATTGTTTGCTTCCATTGCAGTCTTCTTCTCTGCCTTCTTCTTCGCCACCTGTGTGTATGCATGCAGAGCGCAAACAACACGGGGACTCAAAAGCTCAAAGAATCGCCCCACCCAACGTATACCTGACAAGTTCAATTTAAACCACCTGTGTTAGTCAGCATTAGTGCTAGTATATGCACACAGTATTTGCCTGAGGGTGAGGTGGGGGATAATTAAGTTAATTCATTTCAGGTGGTCATCTGTTGGACAAAAAAAACCAAACACACACCCTGAATATCTAAATTCATTTATGACAAATGTGCTTACTGGTGCTAATGAAGCTTTTTTGTGTGGGATCATGTAACTGTGAAAACAGGTTAAACTAAGAAGAGTTTGTCTTGACTTTTACCAACTCATCAAGTCTTAAGAACATAGCCAGGCAGTAAGAATACACTGGTTTAGCATTGTCACATACTGTCAAATTATTAGTGAGGTACTGGATAAAAAAAACACATCTATTTTTTAAACCAGGGCAACTATTGTCAAACATCTCGCCTATAGTTAAGTATAAAATGTACAGGTGTTATAAGGACGTTATATACCTACCAGACCGGCTTTGAAATTCTGCACCCTCTTCCTACCAAACATGTTTGAGATGAACCAGGCAAATGTGGGAGTGTACTGCCAGGCGTAGAAAAACAGGAGGAAGGGCTGCTGTCCAATCCACATTTCCTTGACACCATTGGCAATTCCTACGAGCATTAAACGCACACAGCGGCTTGTGGGCATCTTGTACTCCTGGCTGCCAGCTGTGCCCACAGGCTTAGATAATAGAAGAAAAGGGGGTTAGTATTATCAAAATATGTGAAATATTTCAAAACCTCTAAAAAAAAAAAAACGAGCATTACCTTGTTTACTTCCTCTGTGAAGGCATTGTGGACTATCTGTGATTGCACAGGCCCTGGACACACGGTGCTGATGAGTATTTTTGGATAGTCAGTCAATTCAGTCCGAAGGGAATTAAAGAATCCCTGCAGATAAAAAAAAATCTCAGCAACTGGATGTATACAAGCCCAGACAGATAAAGGTATGTATTCATTATATAGGCCAACTGGTGAGATCTAGAGGAACAAGACCTGCTTCTCTATAATACAGTTGGAGCCTGCACACACTCTAAACAAGCTGATATTTAGTAAATCAAATTGATCTACACACAAAAAAATAAATCAGAGAGAAAACTAAAAGGAAAACACAAAGTTATGTGACTTTTGTAGCTCAGGTGCAAACAGCTCCTGTCTTCACCTGCAGAGCATGTTTGCTGGCAGAGTATCCTGTGGACAGTGGTGCACCAGCGATGCCGACTACACTGCTGACGGTCACAATGCTCCCAGTACCTCGCTGTGTCATGTGAGGCAGCACTTGCTTGGTGATTGAGACTGTACCCAGGAAGTTGAGCTCCATCAAGGCCTTGTACACATCAACACTGGTCTCCAAGCACAAAGAGCGCTGGCTTCGGCCGCCATTGTTAATCAGGATATCAATCTGAAATAGCATAAAAACGTGGAGCGGCGAGTCACAAAACAGCATGACTTAAACTGCAATCATTTTTTTTATTTACAATATGCTGACCGAATAGATTGAGCATACTTCAATTTGTAGTCTGAAAGGAGACGCAATACAACAATAAAATGAACTGAAAACTTTCAGGATTGAGTATTCTGTCCTTCAAATGAGTGAAAGAGTATGTTCACTATGTAATTGGGGACCAGTAATATAAATATGCCGATATCGATTTAATAATAATAATAAATGAAACAAACGATGAAAACGGACTGTATTATAACTGAGCAATGCAGTGGTCTTACATGTCCAAAATGCTGGATCGCAGCCTTGGTTTTTTCCTCATGGGACGATCTCTCCAACAAATCAAGTGGGAGTACAAGAATATCCTGGTTTCGGAGGTTGGAGCACTCTTGAAGGAGAAACGATGACAATAATTCGTCACAACTGAGTGAGACTGAATGAAAACTACATGAACTCAGAGGAACTACTGAAACCGCTGTGAAATGTATTGGTGGTTTTGAGAAGGATGGTTGGCTGCAAGAAAAAAAAATCTCAAATCCTATGGCAACATTTTAACAGTGTTAAATTTACTACTGTGTAGTCCGATTGCAGCTGAATTACACTGTATACAGCATAAACATAATGGTTACAATACATTAACTTGCAAATAAGTAAATCATTTCTCTCACCCAAACAGTAACGTTTCACTCTATTCAGCTCATCCTCACGGCGAGCAGACAGGATGAGATATGACCCACACTTTGCCATCTGGTAGGCCAGCTCCTCTCCGATACCGCTGGAGGCTCCAGTGATCCACACAACCAGCCCTTTCAGCTTGGCCTCTGGTTAACAAAAAACACAACTGTCAACATTTCATCTGTCATGCACTGGGTTTGAGACTTCTCTACTGTCCAAAATATTAAGTAGGTTTTCTTAAGCAATGTACTTAAAGCCTCTACACACCCACAGAACACTCATTTGTTTTGCATGTTTAGGCTGGGATCCCTGGATCATTGTCCAGTTAGTTTTGTTGAACTTATCAGGATGGAACAATTTACTCCTACAGATTGGTGATGTCAGATAATTCCTGCATAGATCCACCCAAATACACCTGGGATGGGTCTGATCAGCCACAATAACTGAAAACGTGTGGGAAGTACACAGTATAGTATACACTGATCAGCCATAACATTAAAACCACCTGCCTAATATCATGTAGATGCCACCAAAACAGCTCTGATGAATTGATTCATGGATTCCAAATGACCCCTGAAGGTATCCTCTGATATCTGGTGCCAAGATTTAAGCAGCAGATCCTTTAAGTCCTGTAAGTGGCGAGGTCAGCCCTCTATGGATCGGACTTGTTTTCCTAGCACATCCCACACATGCTCGATCGGATTGAGGACTGGGGAATTTGGAGGCCAAGGCAACACCTTGAACTCTTTTTCATGTTCCTCACACCATTCATGAGTAATTTTTGTAGTGTGGCAGGGTGCATTATCCTGCTGAAAGAGGCCACTGCCATCAAGGAATACCGTTGCCATGGAGGGGTTTACTTGTCCAGCAACAGTGTTTAGGTAGGTGGTTTGTGTCAAAGTAACATCCACTTGAATGCCAGGACCCAAGGTTTCCCAGCAGAACATTACTCAGAGCATTACACTGCCTCCATTGGCTTGCCTTCATCCCATAGTGCATCCTGTTGTCGTCTCTGATGCACATGCACCTGGCCGCCCATATGAGCTGAAAGAAAAAACGTGAGAAAGACTGCCCGTTCTTCCATTGCTGCATGGTCCAGTTCTAACACTCATGTGCCCATTGTAGGCACTTTCAGTGGTGGACAGGGGTCAGCATGGGCACGATCTACATGACTGGTCTGTGGCTATGCAGTCCCCTATGCAGCAGACTGTGATGTACTGTGTATTCAGACAGCCGCTATCATAGCCAGCATTAACCTTTACAGCAATATGTGCTACAATAGCTCTTCTGAGATATGGTCTAGCTTTTACTCCCCACATGTCAATGAGCCTTGGGCACCCACAACCCTGTCAAAGGTTCATCGGTTGTCCTCCACTATTGGTAGATACTGACCACTGATACCGGTGACCCTACAAGACTTGCTGTTATCTACCAATCACAATTTGGCTCTGAGATCCTTACATTTGCCCATTTTTGCTGCTTCCAACTTTAAGAACTGACTCTTAAGTTGCTGCCAAACATAGACCACACCTAGACAGGTGCCACTTTAATGAGGTAATTAGTGTTATTCACTTCGCTGTCAGTGGATTTTATGTTTGATTGATCGGTATACCAATCAAGAATATTTTACTCTGCTACTAATTAATGTGAATATTCAGATCTTATAACCCTACCTTGATGCTTCAACATGCTGCTCACTCATTAATGTAGTAACCATGTATAGTCTGACATGGATCATCCAGCATAATATTTTTGTACTTGTACCAAATGTCAGTTGGCATGCAAGGCTTGTAGCTATAACACAGTTTTTACTTTATGGCACTGTCACCTCTACTGGAAGATTCAAGGCCCCCTGTACTCAAAAATATGTTTTTCTTCTTGTTTCTAGAGATGGATGTTTACGCTTCAGCAGTTTGACACTTGAAGGCTGTTTTTCTGTGCTCATTGAAATCTGATTAGAAGAGGTGGGCATACAAGCCTGATTTGTGACATCACAAATAGTTTAGAGCCAATCCTGGTTCAATATTCATCTTGAACAGGTGTGATGCGGAAACTTGAAGTCTCCAGTGGACTTTACAGTGAAGTAGGAGTACAGCAGTACAACTTGTGTACAGCAGTTTAACTTTTGAGATTAACAATTTTTACATATTCATAGATTCTGGAGGGAGACGTATGAGATACATTTTTAAAAAATGTAATTAAAACGTATTTTTTTATTTTTTGTGTGGTTTCGAGTTCCTCTGTTTTTCTGCTTTTTCTTCCCCGTTTTGTTTTTCTTTCTTTTTTTAACTATTTATTTGTATCATGCATTTCAATTCAATTCTTCATTCATGTACAATTAATAAATAAAATAAAGAAAAAAAACAGCAAAAAAATAAATACACACACACATACACATCAATATACAAACACACACTCAAACATACTCCCATACACATAAGTATGTATTAGCTACATATTCTCATGAAACATAATGTAACATTTTGTTTTGGGCATGGCTAACATCCATGGTGTCCAAACATCAACAAAAACATTTACTGTATTGTTAGCTGTAACTTTTTCCATTATGAACACCTCATTCACCTTTTGTTGCCATGATATTTCAATTTTAAATTAAATTTGATAACTTATACTTTTTTTGTTGTTGAAAACCCTTATTAGACATATGATTATTCAAAGCAGAGTATTTTTAAAATAAGAGTTAATACATGTCTGGACAAGAACTTGTAACTTTTATAGGGAGTTTGGCCTTTAAGTTGAAAGGGGCACCATGTGACTTACAATCAGACGTGAAATGGTAATTACTATATTGTTTAAGTCACACTGTCCTTCAACCTGCTCAGCGGGGTCATTGGAGGTCGATGTTCACAGTACATTTCCATTTGAATAAGAAATGTGACACAATAATGCGGACAGTAGGCAGCTTCAGGTTCATAACTCACCTGGCCTGTGTCCACACAGAGCTGCCCGCAGCAGAGTGAAGTCAGCATCGGCGAGGATGAAACAAAGCAGGTGGATGAAGAAGAAAAGAAGAATAAAACACCACAGAGCGGATACAACGCTCAACTCCATTTTTATTGTTAATGGCGCTTCACGACCTTCACGACACAGACTTGTAGTTAAGATTTATATACAATAATCAGGTTGTTGCCAGGTTGTTGCCAAAACTAAGCTAAACGGATGTTGCGTAACTTCCTGTCTGATATTTTCAAATGTAAAGTTTGGCACTTCGCAGCAGCAGCACACGAAAATGAAGATGAGTTAGCTATAATCAGTTATCATGTCACACTTGTTTATTCATCAACAACTAACAATTATAAACACACATTACACAGGAGCAATTTCCAAAGTCGGCTACTTAAGCCAGTGGTTCTCAAGGTCCCCAGGGGAATCATTTATTTTCACTGTAATTCCATCCATGAGTAACACAATGGCAGAATGTGTAACTATTCTGGTCATGAGTTTCATACACTTTTTGTAATAAAACATATAAAGGCACAAATCTTATCAGATGATGGAACGTTGTCTATTTTGTGTCATTTTAGGGATCCTTGGTGTGAAAAAGTTTGAGAACCACTGACCTGATGTAAAAATAGATTGTTTTATTAATCATATTAATCAGTCATATTGACCTGCAAGCTCCATAAACCCCTAATTTCTCACCCTCTTTGAACAACATGTAAAGTTTTATGATGGAATATTACATGGCCCCAGATTTAATGTAATCGTGTTT
The DNA here is from genome assembly GCF_027409825.1 of Scomber japonicus. Lineage (NCBI taxonomy): Eukaryota > Metazoa > Chordata > Actinopteri > Scombriformes > Scombridae > Scomber > Scomber japonicus. The sequence goes on along the minus strand of NC_070593.1, from coordinate 16,723,133 downwards.
AATTAAAGCAATAGTAATAATTTAGGAATATGCAACATGTAACCATGACTTTATTAATGGAGTTCTTAAAACTAGATTTTTAACCAGGACCCATCTTCAAAACAGGATCAAGATCAGGTAGGGCTTTCTCAAGCAAGGCCCACCTTAAGGGCCTTAATATGTACACTGATATAATGCTTTATCACTTCACGAAATATATTAAAGTTACCAGTGCATGGATTAAATGAGGGCTGTGAAATGTAAAGTTGAGGTTGATAACAGAACAGTTTCAGCTATTTAATAATAATAATGATAATAATAATAATAATAATGATAATAATACATTTGTATAGCGCTTTTCTTGACACTCAGATGCTTTACAGAAGTACGGGTAGAAGGAACAGCTTCTGGAAAGAAGACCTGAGGCAGCCAGTAGTGGTTTTTATGGATCTGTCATGATATGATCCATGTCATGATGTGCAGATCATATATCATATGCTATAGGCCTATACATTAGGCCTATGTAACATGCTGCTACACTGTGGTGCAATACCAGTGGCTTACTGTTTTAGTGTTGTAATATCCATATCATGGTGGTGCAATATCTGTTTCTTTTTTTTGGAAAATACCTCTTTCTTCCATCTGCATCTCCAGCACTACATTAAAAGGTCAGTGTAGAATTGGGTGCTGTAAATATCTATCTATCTATCTATCTATCTATCTATCTATCTATCTATCTATCTATCTATCTATCTATCTATCTATCTGCTGATGTTTGTCTTGTAATAATAACTCACTATTGTAATATAGTATTGTTAATAAAATTGAAAAAAACAAAAACAACTTTCACGGAGAATGAAAAAAATAAAACTCTCTCTCTCTCTCTCTCTCTCAATTAGAGAGAGAGATGATGTCATATTTTCGAGTACGCAACCTGCAACATCCGGGTCCTGCGCTCCTCAGCGGCTAACGTTAGCTAGCAAGCTGTCAAGCTGTCAAGTGGAGAGGCTGGGACGGACGTTTCAGCCCCCCCTTCCCCTCCCCCCTTTCTTGGCCACACAAATCTTCAAGAAAATCTGTTAGAATATACCTTAGGTCGCCAGCTGAGATAATGTAATGCTTCAGGGGCGTACGCAAAGAGGGAGCTCCGCACTGACACGATTTATATGAGCCTTGAGTGACGATTGCTCGCTGCTAGCTAACTGGCCAAGCTAGCCTTAGCTGATCCGTCGCAAACTCCCCTCACTTTTCGTCGGTGTAAGTGAACCTCTCCGGTGTGAACTGCGGCCAGTCACTGGTGCAGCTTCCGTTGCTGTCAACCGGTATTTCGGCAATTTGGTAAGTCATAAAATGTTTGTTCTCAAGCCAGTGTCTGTTTAGGGACGGTGGGCAGTTGTCTTAGCTTAGCCGCGTTAGCATTGAGCGAGGCCGAGGGCTCAGCTCAACGTGAGAGGGAGGCCTGTCAAAGTTAGCTGCGAGGGACAAGGGTCAAGGCCTGCGACTAGGCAAAGCGGTTTGTTTATTTGGGTAGTGGGTAAGGCTTGCTACAGAGCTAACCTTCTCTCCCATTAATCCAGCTGCGAAAGCGACTCTTTACTCAATGGTTACGTGATGTAAATGAGCTTTAACGTGACCACAGCGTTAGCATTAGCCTCTGTTTGAATTGTCAGGTCTCCTGCAGTTGTGGCTGGTTATTGAGTAACTGGTAATGTTAGCTCTGCATGCATGTAACGAAAGATTCAACTCATATTATAACCCGACTGACTTTGTTGTGTATTAAGTGTTCTGCATTGCGAAGGTCAGAGAGATGAGCCCAATGATAGCCCAAAACCTAATAAAATAATCAGTCGTATCACTACTTTAAATATTAAACTTGATCAGTCAGCGGCTAAAAGGGCGTTTCAATTTGATCCACAGCAGCAGTGCTCCTAATATGTAGCCAAAATGTGTTCACATGTCTACTATTTTTAGACTAGAGCAGGCTGCCTGAACTCTAAGATGCTAATCTTTTGACACGAATGGATGGAAGAGGTGCTATTGGTTTTAACCCTTTTGATAAGGAAAAATATGTTCTCCTTTTTGTGCATATTTTTTGGAGGTCATTCTGATTTTCTCCAATATGCTTGTGAAAAATTACTAGACACTGTAAACTGCCACAAAGTTCTGTAATTGTTGCTTATATTATACTTTTTTAAAAGTCTGCCATATCTTGAAAATATGTATTTCTTTTTATTTGTTTTGTAGGTTTTAAGAGGGAAAGAATGGGGGCATTCCTGGACAAACCAAAGATGGAAAAATACAATTCCCATGGTGAGGGTAATCACCTGATGTATGGGCTAAGCAGCATGCAGGGTTGGCGGGTAGAGATGGAAGATGCACACACAGCAGTAATTGGTTTGCCTCATGGTCTCGACCTTTGGTCGTTCTTTGCTGTTTATGATGGGCATGCTGGCTCTCAGGTGGCCAAGTACTGCTGTGAGCACCTGCTGGAGCACATCACCAGCAACTCAGACTTCCAGAGTGCTCTGCAGGAGGATGCCTCTGTGGATAGCGTGAAGAAAGGGATCCGCACAGGGTTCCTGCAGATTGATGAACACATGCGAACCATCTCTGAGAAGAAGCACGGTGTGGACCGTAGTGGCTCCACTGCAGTGGGAGTGATGATTTCACCAAGCCATGTCTACTTTATTAACTGTGGCGACTCACGAGGACTCCTCAGCCGGGGCTCAGCTGTCCACTTCTTCACACAGGATCATAAACCCAGCAACCCTCTGGAGAAGGAAAGGATCCAAAATGCCGGTGGCTCAGTTATGATCCAGCGAGTTAATGGGTCCCTAGCTGTGTCCCGGGCTCTGGGAGACTTCGACTACAAGTGTGTGCATGGAAAAGGTCCGACAGAGCAGCTTGTCTCTCCTGAGCCTGAAGTTTATGCAATAGAGAGAAGCGAGGCAGAAGATGAATTCATTATACTAGCTTGTGATGGCATCTGGGATGTCATGGCGAATGAAGAACTATGTGACTTTGTCAGGTCAAGGCTAGAGGTGACAGATGATCTTGAAAGAGTCAGCAATGAAATTGTTGACACCTGCTTGTACAAGGTATGGTATGACCACAAAGCCTACAATGAGATTTTCTATCAGACCTGTGTGTTTTGATATTGTAGTTGATTTTCATAGCCTCTGTGTTTGTTCTTAATTTTTCCACAGGGAAGCCGGGACAATATGAGTGTTGTGTTAATCTGCTTTCCTGGGGCCCCAAAGGTATCTCCAGAAGCAGTGAAACGGGAGGCTGAGCTGGATAAATATCTGGAGGCCAGAGTAGAAGGTATAGGGGGATCTAGACATTTATAATGTTTTACATATTCATTCTTTGATTTCCTGATGCCTTTCCTTTTGTTCATGGTATTTTCCTTTTCTAGTGTGTAAACTCCATGTTTCCCAAGTTTTAAATAATGCAGTAGTTATTAACATCTAGGTTGATTAGGGTTCGGGGGAGGTGTATGTTTACCACAGCTTTGTTTAGAGCCAAGCAGATAATCACAAACCTGTCTGGTAGACCTTAAGTGAATCATAGCAAAACAGCTGCCCTCTGAGAGCATGTACTGTGGTCAGGAGCAACAAAATGTGAAACAGGCAAACACTACATTGAGTATAATCAAAGAATCTAAAGGTTATTGTTATCCGCTTGATAATAGCTAACTGTAGGGGTCTTGTAATGCATTTTAATTAGATCACATACACCACCTCAAGCTGATCTTTAATACCCCTGTATATTCACACTTCAAGGCAGATTTCTGTTGGTGCTGTAAGTTTAAGGCTTTTATTTTGGGGAAATATTTTACCTTACGTTCACTGTCTTAAAAGAAGACAGAAACCCACCACATTGAACACTTGCTTCATTTTTTTCACTAGACATTTCAGTCTGTAGATTTCGTAAAGCTTAAAGAGTCAAACGTTTTAAATGTATAACCATCAATTAGATTTGGTTTTCTGAGCAAAAAACTCAAACCAAGCTAATAACATAACAATCCATGCCACACAATCTTTTTTTTGAAACGATGCAGCCTGGTCAAAAGTGATGACAACTTAAAACCTGTTGTTCTGTGCTGACGTGACAACTAGCACAAAGCTATTGCTGTCTATGGAACCTTTTTCTGGTTAATATTTGTCTACAGTAGGTGCTGCAGGCAGCCATAGACCTAAATAACAATTGAAACTCCCCTGTAACGTTACATTACCAAATTAAGAAAACATCACCTTTGGAATTATGTGTTATGGGTAGCAGTATTAAGGTATGGGAGTAAAAGCATTAAACAGGATTAGTATTATACTGTCCCTCTCATGCAGTGTACTAGAGAGTGTCAAATATCATAATATTCTCATCAATACAATCTTAGCAAAACCCAATAATAAATCTCTACCTTTCCACAGCACAGTGGGATTATGCATTAAGTATCTTAATGGGCTATTATGACTTTTCAGTTGCATATATAAATTCAGTCAAAGGTTTGGACACACACCTATCCATCCAAAGTTTTTCTTTATTTTTTACCATTTTCTTCATTGTAGTATCCTACAATGCTGAAGACATCGAAACAATGAAACAACACATGGAATTATGTTGTAAACAAAAAAGTGTTGGACAAACCAAATTATGTTTAATATTTTAAATTCCTCAAAGTGGCCAACGTTTGCCCTGATGACAGCTTTGCTAACTCTTCGAAATATCTTAACCAGCTTCATGAGGTCATCACATGTAATGGTTTACCAACAGTCCTGAAGGAGTGTACCACATATGCAGAGTACTTGTTGGCTGTTTATTGGTCTCCCTTGGTTTCTTTGCAGCAACTTGACCATGAAGGCCTGATTCATGCAGTTGCCTCCCAAAAGTTGATCTAAAGATGTGTTTGCTTCTTGAATTCTAGGAAGTACTGATGTGGGCTCTAATCTGAGGTGCTGGTAATTGGCCATTTTTGAGGCTGGTAGTTCTAATGGACGTAACCTCTGCAGCAGAGGTAGCTCGTAGTCTTCCTTTCTTGGGGTTGTCCTCATGAGAGCAGGACTGACTGACACTTAGTTGAGTAGTTGGATTTCTACAGTAGTCGAGTATGGCAATTTGCTTTAAACCAACACTTTCTCAGCACAACACAACTGATGGTCTCAAACACATTAAAAGGGCAAGAAATTCGACCAATGAACTTTTGACGAGGCCCACCTGTTGACTGAAAATCACTCACACACTAGGTGACGACCTCATGAAGACGGTGAAGATATTCCAAAGAGTGTGCAAAGCTGTCTTCAAGGCTACATTGAGTAATCTAAAATATAAAACATATTTTGGTGTAACATGGTTTTTGTTTACTACATAATTCTATGTTAGTTAGTAGTTTTTATATCTAAAGAAACTTTTGAATCAGTGGATGTGTCCACACTTTTGACTCTTCCTGAACATATTTTTTAGAAAATCTCTCTTGTGAATGAATCCAAAAGAATCTAATTTTGTTTTCCAACAGAGATCATCAAAAAGCAGGGTGATGAAGGTGTCCCAGATTTGGTCCATGTAATGCGGACGTTAGCATCTGAGAGCATCCCTAACCTCCCTCCTGGTGGAGAGCTGGCAAGCAAGTGAGTGACTCTTGTAATTAAAGCTATCAAAGAATGACAGTTTACTCTTTCTGTCATATATAGATAAATACTCTGTCATCTTTTTTCACTTTTTTAAAAATGTTTGTGAAGACTAATTATGTTTCTATAATCCCACCCCCCTCCTCCAGACGAAGTGTTATTGAAGCGGTGTACAACAAGCTTAACCCCTATCGAAGTGATGACACAGTAAGTATTCCAGCTCGTCATATGTGTAACTACATGAAGGAGTGCCTTGTTTGAAGTATGCATGCTTTCTAACTTTTTTTAAATGCATGTTGTTAGTAATTTTAAGATCGAGCAAAGAAGTAGGCTCGTTGCCGAGTAAAACTTAAAAATGCTGTGAGAAACAATCGTTATAAATTAACTCTGCGATGAGCTAATGTACTGTCGGGGTGTCTCTTTTTCCTCTGCCCAAAATAGAGGATATTGTTATACGACTATAGTCTTTCTGTATGACCGACACCCACAGAAAAGGGTCCCAATTGTTTACCTTAAATACTCCTAATAAAAGTTTAGTCACATGCCTTGCTTTAATTTTGACAAAGGAACACAATTGCAAATTAGATCCTTTTCCAAAAGGTTCAGTCTCGTATCGCATATGCTGATTTTAGTAATTAACATTCCTTAAAGGCAGAATGAGTAGGATGTCTCTATAAAAAAAAAAAGGATTATCAAGACCCTTTAATCATCACTTATGACCAAGTAGAAGTGTGTGGCCATGTCAGAGACTCTGCCCTCTCTATGTATTTTCTTATTTTTCTGTGTTTGGGAAGTTTCTGGGCATCAGCGTTTGGGCAGTGGGTGTGTTGCCCCCAGCCAATAACAGTGCTCAGGGTGAGAGGATGTAGCGACATAGCACTGCAGTGTAGTGCTTCGAGTGCCTGTGAGGAGTTGTCACCTTTTGAATGTTGTGACAAATCTTACACATTCTGCCTTTAAATCAGTAAGAGAAGGGCTAACAAGTGAATCTCTCTGGTTTTCGTGCAGATGGAATAAAAACTTGAATTCTCTCACATACGGGTTTAAAAGGAACATTGCTCATCATTCCTTTGTATACATACAGACCACAAAGCTGTTGCCCTTGTTCACTTAGGTATTTTGCTCTTACAATTTCTTCAGATAAGCTCACTGGGTCAGATGCTTTTAATTCTGCACACATCATCTTGTCCTTGACTGTGAAAATTGGCACTTTGTTTCAGTATTTCGTGCTTGTATGAAGATGGACTTTTAAAAAATATTTTCATTCACTGAGTTATCTCAAAAATTAAGGAATCCTTAGAGAGCTGTGAAGCCCCTTGACTTTCTTTGTAGTATGTGGTGCAGCCTGGATACAAATGGGCCAAATAGAGATTTTTTATGCCACCAATCTACACAAAGCTTTCCATGGAGAATGTGAAGTTAGGTTCCTAGAAATGTTTGCAAATTAATTCAAAGTGACTAATAGAAATCTTATACAGTATTCATTACTGTATTCAACCTTTTAGTAAGAACTATTTTGTACAACTTTTGGTAGCTTTGATACGTCTGTGTTACATTTGCATATCTGAATATGGTCTACTTTTTTGCAGACATGCGCAAGATCGTTCAAATAGGATGGGAGAGGCTAGAAAAGTTTTTCTTCAAATGATTGCAATAATTTTTAAAGAAATTCAAATGTAGGCTGGTTTTCCCACTGATGGACAAAAACATTCATATTCTGAAGCTAGTCCAGTGTAGACTTGACTGTATTAATGAGGATGAGGTTGACAGTAAACCGGTGCACAGTATTGTGAAGTTAAAAATGTGACATGCATTACGGAGATAAAAAAAAATGTTTATCAACTCTTAATTATGCCTTAAAGATAGTTAAATATGAAATATTATATCGTAATATTATATTGTTATATCCATGTACTGCCCCTATATATTTCTCTCTCAGCTGTTAAAAGTATTCTTCTAGGTGCTGCATCAAAACAATACAGTGCAAGTCTGTAAGGACTGTGCACAATAGCATGTAGCATTATGGTGGAAGAGTTGGGTGATCCTTAAATCAGGCTACAGGTTCTCTTGTGCTCTCTGTCTGCACACGCCTTCTTTTCAAGCCAAAGTTATGCTGTCATACAGCCCTTTGCTTTGTTTGGCCTTTTGTTGTGTCCATTTCCCCCCAAGTTTCTCTGGAGACATACTCATAGTTCTCATCTGTTTCTCTGAGCGGTTCCTGGGCCATGGTTATACCTGTCTGGCTTACCTAGTTGCCCAGTTTGGATTAGCAGCCACCTTTATGAAGTCTCCATGTTTTTATTTTAGTAAAAGAAGATGTCTTAAATCATTTTCTGAATGTATTCATTCAGCTAAGTCTAGCTCTTAATTTCTCAGACAAGACCTTTACAGTCATAAGTAATGTCTGGCTGAGTATAAAAGACATTCAGCTTTGTATGTTAACTATTATGTAAACACATATCTTGATTTGTGACAAGAAATTCTAAACACCACAAAATGCAGAAAAGGTCAATGAGGTGAGACATGTCATAAAGGATGTGTAATTGATAGCATAATTTATTCTATATTATTACAAACAGTATTTTCTGTTTGTGCCATCTCTATGAAAAATGATTCAGGACAGTCAAGAATACAATAAGTGCATAATGTGGTGGCAGCAGGTTAGCCCAGATGAATACATTTTCTGTTGCTTTGTGTGTGATCTTTGACTTATGTTGGAGACTCTGTGGTAGGTATTTTGCATTATCTCTTTATGGATAATGACATTACCTGCATCAGAAATGATCACACTTACACACAAGTTCCAGTATCTTTTTAGGTATTAGGATAGTTATTGAACTAATTAACTCCTGTAGACTAATTTGATCATTCGGTTCCAAAGCCTAAACTACATAAACTTGTTGTTTTTATCTGTATTTGGTTTTGAAGCATATGAACATAATGCTGTCCTGTGGATCAGGTTAGGCTTTCTTAAATAGATTGTATCCTGAGACCAATCAATCACACTTTCGCGTTAAGTAGGAATAATATCGCTCTCAAATAGCAGACGTGTGTAGGACGGGTCTACCCAATGCTGTTTTGACTCACATTCGACACATTCATTACACTGAATTACATTAATTATTACCAGATACAAGTTCAATTTCACTTTCAATTTTTGCCCATGCACACTCTATTATCTCTTTGTCTTTCCTCACTTTCTTTCGGTTAAACACATTTTAAATGTGCGTGTCATTGCATCATTTCCATTCATGGTAACAACACTAGGTCACCATAGTTGGACAGTTGACCCTGTCAGAAAGCCCGCCAACGGGCAGCTTTAATTTGAGTTGCTTTGTTGGTCTGAACAAGACAACAAGGTATTAATAAATCCCAGCAGTGTGTATTTCTCTTGTCTGTAGACCATCTCCTGTTAGAAGGAGAGTTTGTATGATCCTAATCTCTCATAACTATAGTGTCTAGGGTCCCATTGATACTGGATTTTGGGGCTGATACCGATTTATAAAGGAAATTTAAAAAATGTCTATCAATATATCAGCCATACAGATATACAGAATAAATCCATAAACACATTTTTTGCAGTGATCTCTTAAATGTGGTTCTCAAACACAATAATCAAACAAAGATATGTAATTGAGACATGATACTGTCAAGTTGACCACAAACCTTAATGTATATAATCTAATTAATTAGAAATAACTAAAAAAGAAACGTATAGAACAAAAAAAGAAAGGATAATATATTCACAAAATGCCTTTTATAACTTTTTTTAAAAATCGCCACGTCGGACAACATAAACTCTGATATGGATATATCTGTGATGGGCCAGTATCGGCCAACAATATTGACTGACCCATATATCAGTCGGGCTGTTATGATATCATAAACCTAAAAAAATGTTTAGGGCTTCTGAATAATGAGGATACTAAAGCAGTTGAATATTTGTTTAAATATTATGTAAACTTTACTCAACACTAATAACTTTTTAAAAAAGAGTCAATGCCTTTTCGTCAATGCAAAAATCACCAGTTTTTAACCTGAATCAAATATTTATTCAAATATGTATTGTGTGATAAATGATTTATCTATTTATTATCTTGTGAGATGGTGCTTTACTGCGGCAAAATGGAGTAGCCTTGTCTAATATCTGTTAAAATATATCCACTGCTTTTTTATCTCACAAATATAGATATTGGTCCACTCTTGATTAGTAGATTCTGTATTTCTGGTTTGATGTTTAGTTGAGAGATTACTAAAGTAACTTTATGCTTCAGTTTGTTAAAGTTGGAAAAACACAATCTGTAATTTTCTCTTAGCTTTATATTGTATTATAATGAATAATGAGGTCAAAGTGCACTAGTGACTTCAGTGATTGTATTTTTAAGAGACTTGCTATGCATTTTAAAACTATAAACTTAAGAAACAAGTTGTTTTTTAAGTGATAATGCATGACAAGGTGTCCTTTATTTATCAGAGTAATGTTAGAGGTGTGTCAAGTCCTGCCAACCATTCAGTACTTTGAAGTGGCCCATCTGGCCATGATATAAAATAGCTATCTTGTATCGTAAACAAAGGCACATTTGACTAACTAATATTATTCCTTGTCTCTGGATCATCTGTTTTATAAATACTGATTATATGTTTTTTTAATGTGTGTGTATATAATCAAAAATGTTGGTGGGAAAAAATCTCTATCAACTCCTCGACGATTATATATTCTGTCAGTTTGTATTATAAATGCTTAAAGTCGTCCAGCTATTGATAGAGATCTCATGGATTTAGAGTCAGAGTCTGAAGGGTCTTTCCTTCCTCTCCTCTCTTATCAAGGACTCTGCGTCCACAGACGACATGTGGTAACACAACCTCCTACCACTAACACAGCATAGAGTTTACAAACCACCATCCTCTCAAGACCCACAGCAGCTCAGCTCAGCAGTCTGTCTCTCCGTCACTCTGAGCTTTTGGTTTCTAAGAAGGGAATTTCATGGGAGGAGGAGAAGGAGGAGGAGGAGGAGGAAGAGGAGTTGCATGCACACAAACCTGGAATAGTGCAGCACCAGTCCACTCTGGAGTTCAGGATCCCCACTGTCTTGTCTCCCCTTTTTGTTCACCCACCTTAATACTCTCCTCTAAAGTAATCCATAACAAGTGAGTCCACAAGTTTTTCTTTCTTTTTTTTTTTTGTTAAATAATCCGCTTAAGTAGTAAAATTTTTTGCTGTAATTAATTTGATTCACATTTCCTTGTGTGTGTTTGTATATTTCTGTTTTTGTGAAGTGCAATTGTCCTGTACAAACAGCCTGTATTTAATGCAGCTTGATTTTAAGTTAAAAAATGAAAGAAATGAAAAAGAGAACCTTTTTATGCACTATCTGCCTTTTCCTGCTCTTCTGGAATTCTAACAAATGTCTATTCAGTGAATATTACTGCTTGTCCTCCAGGCACAATGTCTCTCGCTTTTACTTTTCTTTAGTTTTTTTTTTTTTCTTCAGTTAGTCTATGCTCCTTTTTAAAAAACGGGTAAATTGTATAGTTGACAGCACAGTAAGCTCTCTATATCAAACCATTTAAATCCTAATTATTTTTTCCCTGTGCTTTTTTTTATTGTATTTTATTTTTGTATGTGGTTTTCTGTACATGCTCAAATAATAATGGCAAAGTGTTTTTCAGTCATTTTTGGACGTGTGAAGTGAAAAAGCTTTATTTTTTTCATTTCTTCGAGGCATCTGATGAAAAAAAGACCCCTGTTTAACACGTTTGTCAGTGCAGATAGATACTTGCAAGCGTGCGTGGGTGCTTGTGTGTATGTGTGTGCGCACGTGTGGTAGTTTTAAAGGCAGATTTGTATGTGCAACTGTTAATTTAAATTTGCTCAAGGTGGTTCAGACAGCAGACCAGGCTGGAGTTTAAGGGAATCGCTATCCCAATGCTTACCCCATTGACCGGCCTTCTAAGCTGGTGTCTCATATTGACCCAACACAGGCTTTCACTACTTCTTATTCCAGAAGCTTTGGATAACAGAGTTTACATGCTGTTACGCTATTTGAACAACTTCAAGCCAGAACTATACTGCAACCTGAGATGACACAAGTAGTTCAATTTACCCACGTGTACAATGATTTGCCACTAGTCAGGTCTTGGCTAGTTTACACATCTACTGTGTCATATTTAAATTTCAGTTTCTACACATTAATTGTTACCAGTGCCCACTGTGGGTGCCATATGATTTTATGATCACTTGTTTCAGCTTTATGACAGCCTATGCCAAGTTTTTTTTTTTTTTTTTTTCATGAGATTCAGTTTTTGTATGTGGTACAGATACTATTTTATCTTCTACCTTTTAACATGATCTGGTAATTTGACTGATATAAATAGCTTAAGCACTGACTATTTTAGAGAAAATCACCCATTACTATTCTGATGATCTGAGGATAAACTGTTGACTCTAAAACCTTACAGGCTATTGTTTTCTTTGTTTGTTTTTTCCTCTTTTTTATTTTTATTTTTTACATCGTCTTTATTTGGACATTCAAACTAAGAACAAATCGGCTAACTGCAGTGAGTTCTCATGGTTGTATAGCACCTTTTTATTCCCATCGGGTTTTCTCTGCTCAACAACCCCCTCCCCCCCTCACGGCACCACAAGCCAGAGCACAATACGGTTTGCTGCTATAGTGTTTGATTCCTGAGTTGATTTTCAGTAAAAAAAAAAAATCCCCTCTAAAAAGATGAATAGTCACTGACTAATCTGTATTTACCACACACAATAGATTTATTTCTTGAAGAGAAATGGTTTTATTTCAGATTTATTTTCTGCCTTTTTTGCCTAAAATTGCATTGTTGGAAATTTATGTATGTATATATTTTTGACTTAAACTCTCAAGGAATAAATCATGTTGCTTGAGTTAGTTTTTTGCCATGGACAGAATGTGATTCTGCTTTGTCTTGGGATGGTTAGTTAAATATTTAGGAAAAGGTTTCTCTCTTCTATCTCTTGGGGTTTTCTCTGATCTTGATCTTGGTAATAATATACTAAAAATGTAATTCTTCATTTATCAAAATGACAATCCTAACTATGTCACCACATTTGGGTTTGTGGTGGGTGTGGTGATGAAATGTTAAACAGAACACAGATTTTAACTTTCACTAGAATCCTAAATGAGCTGCTCTCTAATATGCTTTAGTGACAAAAGGCCAAAGACCACCCAGATTTTGTAAGTGTAAAGCTTATATTAAAAAAATGATTAATATAAAAAGAGAGGAAGTATCTGTAACCAGGTGGAAGATGTTGAAGTGTTAAGATGTTAGAGAGTCATGTTAAATTTAAAGGTACCCTGTGGAGTTTTTGACCACCAGTGGTGCTGTAGAGAAATGTTTTTTGATGAGCGGGTCCTTGCTTTACTCACAAGGATGAATGTACAGGACACAAACATGGGTGACGTAATGTGCACTTCTGACTGTAGAGGGCAGTAATGTGCATACGAACGGTTGTGGCAAATTGCCAATGCGCTAAAAAAAGAAGATAACTGCAGGTTGATGTAAAAGGTGCAGGTTTCATGAGACGTGGAACCGCCTTGAAAATGTTTAAACCTCAAAGGTATAAAAAAACTTTTTGAAAGATTTAGCATGTCAACTAAATTGCGAGTTTATAGTGGAAACTCCATGTGGTACCTAAGCAGATAATGTCATCTCTACTAAAAACGCCATTAGCAGCACAATCATAATAAATCAAATTTCCTGTTTAAAGTGGTGGCTCACTAAAGCAAAACATATATCCATGAAACAGAAAACATTTATTTTTGTGGGTGTTTGTGTAGTTCACTAAATTTTCCTTTTTTCAGAAACAAAAAACAAAACAGCAACAAAAAACCAACAGTTGCCACATCTGAATTCTCCTGCTCCTTTTTTTCTCTTATGTTTTTTGATGTTAGAATACAGTTGTGTATTTCTACCACGATACTTACCAATACTTATACACTGACTATACTTACATCATGTAAAAAAAACCCAACTCATTCATTATTGTTAACAGATGATTGGAGGAAACTTATTGGGTTGTATGGAAATGCCTTTTTTATGTAGAGATGCAGTTTTTATTGCATCTGGAAGCTGTTTGACTTTTTTGCGCTGCATTGCTTTTATTTTTTTAAGCCAGTGTGCTAAATGTCTCTTGACTAGTTTTCAGCACCCTTTGTTGCTTGTCTGTTTGTTGCAGACCTGGTAGGTTTTGATAACTCTGAAAGCAACATTTTTTAAGCTCAATAAGGAACAAACATATATTTCTTTGCCACTTGGGGCCATCGCCTAATCTCCCAATCTCCCCCGCCCCCATGGACTATCCTGCACTTGCCCCTTAAAATCTACTTCTTTTTTTTTTTTAGAGTGTGGCCCTTAGATGATGCTGGTTAAAAAAATGCAACTCATTCCACAGAATGAACATAAATGTAGAAATAAACTTTCTTAATTATTCAGAATTGCTGTAGTTGGAATGTTAGCAGATATTTACAGTGGCTTGGCTGTGATTTGTAAGGGTGTTTTTATTTCAGTGAAGTTTCCATCGCATCCCTTTTTACTCCCACAGCCCCAACAAAAAAAAAAGAACAAAACAAACAAAAAAAAAAAAAGATCCCAACATCCTCTCTCTCCTTGTTTTGATTTTTCATGAAACTAAAATACCTCATAACATTTATAGGAAGTGTTTTGTCTTGTGTTCTGTAGATCCAAACTGTTCAGAAAGCAGTTCACGTGTGCAGACTAATGAGAGCAGTTTTCTTGTGCCCCCCCCCCCCCCCCCCCTTAGAACTTGTGATTTGAACACACTATGGAGTGGGATAAGCCTGTGCTCATGTATAGTATTTGACTGAATTGTAATAATGTTAACAAAAACAAGTAACAATTTTAAGTGGCTACTGCGAATGACGACTTATTTTAGTATCTAGGAACACTATTGGCCTTGTTGTATAAGCTGATGCCCCCTTAAAAACCCCTCAAACGCTCACCTGTGTAATTTCACCGACATGTCCACTTGTGTGATGCTCACTTAGCTTACAAAAAAAAACAAAAAACAAAAAAAACATCTAGAATTGTATCAAGAGTTCAGGGTTTTAGAAATGTGAGATGTGTGAGAAAATAGGTGTGACTAAATGACAATAGTCATATGCACTGATCATCTGTATAATCAGCTTTTCTCAGAAAATGTTATTGTAGAGAAAAAAAAAAGTTTAAAGCTATTTACAGAGTTATGTTTGGTTGCCTGGAATGCATCCTGTATATTCTTGTACAGAGGATTACCTGGCAGAAGTTGAAGAGATTTTAATTGCTTGCGCCCTCTTGTACATATTGATGTACATCGGTTGTGGCGTTTACTGTGTGACCCTCAGCAGTGGTGGTTTATTTGCCCCCTGCGACCTGAGCCTCACTTCGCTGACCTTTTTCAGCTCATAAATAAGCTCACCGATTTGCCTTACCCAATCTCATGTTGCCCCCTAAAGTACTTGTTCAACAAAACACTATGAGGAAGAGTAATGCTGCTGACATTACACTCTTTATAGATTGAAAAACTGTCTCCATGTTAGGGTACTTACACTATCAACAAAGTGACTCTGTCCTGGTTGTCACAAGGTACAACTTTTCAACCATCACTGGTTTGTATGCTATTTCCTCCCCATGATACCTGTTTTGAATCTCAGTCTTGAAAGCTTATTTAATTTTTCACTGCAGATGATGTCATACTTTTAACAAATGCAAGTGTTTTAACATGGTAACCTCGTAAGCATTCAAAAATGTGCATACATACATTCATGTCTGCTATATTTATGATTACATTCAAGAATAGCTTTAGAGTGCTGTAGATAAGTATTGTCAATGTTGATTCAAATGCTTCTCAGAGGCCTCTGTGAGTTATTTTACAAAGTTCAATAACTGTATATTTTGTATTATGTTCTAGCTCCAAAGGAATGGCAGAAAAAAAAGAAAATGTTGAAAAAAGCTTTGTTCCCTGAACTAAATTGTACTATTTGTGTTGTCGATTGAACAAATTGCATTCCTTGCTTGTGAATTGATGCATTTCTCTCCCTGCTCCTTAAATCTTCTCCCCTCCTTTCCCTCCTTTCTTTCATTTTTTTAGCCTTTGAAGTTTGAATAAAATTTCTAGTTTGCAGAATGTATTACTAAATAAATGGGTTGTCATCTTGTACCTCTCATTTCATCACTTTTTTATCTCTTGGAGACTGTAGCACAAGTGAAACTTTTACGATTGTAAAGGGGGAAAAAAACCTTGACAGTTCTAAATACAGTTTTACAGGGAAAGATCGATTATATAACAAAATACATGTCTAGGATGAATAATGGAAGATACATAACCCAAACTTTGTTGCCTGTAATAAAAGGTGGGCTGAATCATATATATATGATGAACATACAGAGACTTTTTTTCACATAACTCTTGACACACATGGTTGAGAGTCTGGAGTAGTTTGACTTAGAACTATTAATGTTCCTTCCAAATCACTTTCTGGCACTTTTACAGTTTGTGCATGTCTTATCATTGCAGTGGAGCTAAGCATACTGAATTAAGAAAAATAAATACTTAAGTTCATTAGTAACATGTATAGCTGTTCTGATAACTAATGCATAACTTAAAATAAAAAAAAATAAAAAATGTAACCTTTCAAAAAATTGCACCTCCTTCTCTTCATCTAAAGATGGGAGCTGAAAATGACAATGTGCATGCCTGAATTCTACTAAAAATTGCTGTAATCATTTATTGGTGTATTTTCATGATTCTTTTCAAAATTCTGTATGCAAAACTGTGTCACTGTTATAAATAGACAGACATTGTCTTTTCCAGCAGCTGGGATTAGAAGAGGAGAGAGTATTTTCATTAATCGTGCAGCAAATAGAACATTTTTCTCATACTGATGGTAAAAGAGTCATTAAGGATTCTACAAATATCTAACAGTGGAAGTGTTTTTTCAAAGATCATAGGGTAAGGGAGAACCAGGACAAACGTAACACCACCTTAAAAGATAATGTTACAAACAAATTTTTGTTGTGATCAACAAAGAGGTGCTTTATCAATACTAGCTACTATTTTGTACAAATGTGGGATGAATTAAGTGTAATTATACTTTGAACAGAAGTTGAGCGTTATATATAACACAGGTGGATCAAAAGTAGTGCAACGGTATAAACTTGAATTGTTTATATTCCTATTTTTATTAAAAATGTTTTTCAATTTCCAGTTTATATGTAATTGCAAACATAAATATCTTAATTAAAAAAACATTAAATTTCATTTTTTGGAACAGGAGGTATAATAATCAATTATGCACATTAACCTATGTAGATCAGCCCATTAACACATCACACTTCGCACAGTGATATTGAGTGATTTATAGTTAAATACATTATGTATTATAATTATAGTGAAAGAAACACCTATTATAACCCTACCTACAATGACACATTGTAGGTAGGATGTTCCAGTACTAAACTTCCAGATGTTCCAGTCCTATTTAATCTGTCAAAATGATCATGACTACAACACATGGAACAACACAACTTGTTATTCAAAAGACTCTTGAGTGAAAGTACTTACTGTTATAGGAAAATAGTTTTTCGGAATGTAATACATGAGAGCCACAGACTGAGGCTTTCCTCATGTTAGAGGTGTGGTGTGTGCTTTAATACTTACTTAGTGTTTGATAATCAACCAGCCTTCTCATCGCCTGCATGTTTTAGAGCCCTGTGAGCTCTCTGCACTTGACTTGTCCTGCTATCTGAGTTGTGTTTACCTCCCTGCCTTTTTCTGTCAGTGTGTGGCGAGTGCATGTAAGGGGCTTGAGCTCTGAGGATGGTTCAGGGCAGTCCACGGCCAGTGGGATTAAGAGCCGTGGGAGGGATTAGTTTAAATGTCAACATAATGTCATGAGCTTTGTTATAAGGTCAAACGTTCAAACGGTGCTCAGTGGCGAGCAGTTAATAGATCAGGTACAATTTGGATTGTTGTGGCTCCTGTGATGAATGGACTAGCTTGCTAAAACAAGCTATTTCTGGAGCATGTTGTTCAGTATTTGAAGAAACTGAGGTGAGGTCAGATTTAAGATGCGTATTACTTTGAAGATTGGAGGACAATCTTTTCCCACTTAGTGAGCATCCGTTATTGGATGTGGAACAAAATCCCTCTGTCCTGTGGCCACAGTCTTTCTCTATTCATTCAATTAATGACTGAGACAAAAACAAAAATCCCCATCAGGCTGCCAGTTAGCCAGAGGGGGGCAGTGTTTATGGGTGAGACTGATTAGAAACACCAGCAGGGGTATTCTTACTCTGACAAACAGATCTCTAAGTTAATTGATAGAAATAGCCAGTGTCTGTTTAGTTAGTAGTGTTTAGTTGCTTTAAAATGATGGCATTTAACACTCTTGACTTTTAAGACGTTTAGTCATAATCACCTGAGATAATGACACAAGGAGCAATAGTCAAGTCATATTTTGGCAAAATTAATAACCACATGATCATTGCAACTGTTTTGTTTTAGCTCTTTAGGATTAAATATGCCCTGCCTTCTGTTGCTTCTTTCTTGGCTTGTATTGTATTAAATATACTGAAAAAATCTGACACATCACTGTTAATAAAAAAAAAATTATAACTGTCCCAAAACAAGCTTGCTATTAAGCTCGTACACCTTTGAGCCATTTGCAAGTTAGAAACTGCAGAAAATGTGACTCATTAGATCCCAGGCCACCTGTGCACCCCTAATGAATCACGTTGCCACGTTGTCGGCAGAGGCCATCATCAAATGGAGCTGGCTCGTCATCTGCCTGCCATTGTTTAGCGCATGTCATGCTCTGCTTCTCATGGCGGAAAAACCCATTTGAGCTTGACTAATGCAGCCATGCAGACGAAGCAGCAGTAAGAGGTGGGGGTGGTAGGGCACGCCGCATACTCTTGTGGATGGTCTCCACACTGAGGTCACTGAGCTCCACATTTGCTAATTTGCTTTGGAGTGCACTAGGAGCCATATTTTTCAGGGTTGCCCAGTTGAAGGGGGGGTGGGGTGTGAGGGGGGGTTGATTAAGTTCAGCACAGGAAAGCAATGGAAAAGGTTGTCTTCGAGTGGGCTACTGGACAATGTGTGCCACGGTTGAAGATGTGGCTGACACAAGCTCATGCTCAACTGTAATACTGGCGCTCTTATAGCTTATAGTTCTCCCCCACCCTCCATGCTTTCCTTCTCCATTTCCTCTTTCTGAGTGTTCTTGTTGCCTGAGGTCAGTTTGTCACAGAGAACACAAGCTTTTCTCACTTGGTTGCAGCGATTCAATGATTGGTGTGTACAAACAAGCATATCAGGCAGGGATGACATGCAACCACCACCCCACCCTCCTCCCTCACGCCCTCCTCTCTCCTACAGACATCCAATATGCCCCCCCCCCCTCCCCTCTCTCTCTCTCCCTCTCTCTCTCTCTCTCTCTCTCTCTCTCTCTCTCTCACTCTCTCTCTCTCTCTCTGTCTCTCACTTACACTCGGTGGGAGTGAGTGTCCCCTGCATGAGGTGGGTTACACAAGCTGCTGCCCTGGGAATCCCGGGCCAGCTCATTATCCTGCACCCCTGAGACACAGCTCATTGTAAATTAGGACATCAAACGATGCAAGCTCGTTAAAGAGCCACAGATCTACTCATTAGCATCAGCACCTTTCCTTGTTAGGGTCTGTATCAGCGTTCCCTCCCACCACCACATTGTGTCCTGTCATTCCTCTGCACTGACTGGAAGATTTAGGATTAATGTCAGGTCTAGCCAGCGGGTCAGCACTGTTGTGGTTCATATACCGGACTGATTGATCAGTGGTGGCGGGAAGCTGTGGAATTCGTTGACAGCTGACCACTATCCCCTCCACTCTTATCCATATTTCATTGTGTGGAGGGAGAAAAAAAACCCTCTCTCAGAATAACTCCCATCCGCAAGTGGCTGACTAGTTATGTGTCACAGCTACAGGGGATGGACAAAATAACTGGAACCCCTTTCAACACAATAATGCTTCAGTGATTTTCTCATGATTGTTTCGTTAAGAGATGCATCAAAGCCCCTTTGCTTGTTTTGTTCACATTGCTTTGAAAACTCAGGGATTGTCAGACCTGTTGTGAAACTGACTGGTATAGTGGTAAAGATGCATATGCTGTGATTGTAATGTCCAAAGATTGAATCCAACTGAGGACGTTCATTGTTGTTCCCCTTCTCTCTAACCTTGTTGCCATCACTTTAATGTTTATATTTGACCAAGATTGGCAACAACAATGATATGTACAGACCAATAACAGAAAACAAGTGACACAAAATGTCTGTCTAAAAAATATCTTGCATAATGAAGACAATGTAAGATCCCCAAAGCAACCTAATATCATCTGAGACAATCACAGACATCACTAAATAGATGTGAAGATGAAAATGTATATAATATTATTTGGTTTGATTGAGATGGTGGTAGAAGGCATTGTCTAACACATTGGTGCAAACTTTCCCATAGGTCTCCCATTGAGTTGAGATCTGGTGATTGTAAAGGCCTTATTCAATCATTTTCATGCTCACCAAACCATTCAGTGAGCCCGGATGCATAGAAGCATCTACATTTGATATGTTTCTACACTCTTTAATTTGTCTCCCATCTGTAGATTCAATAAATGAATGAAAAGGACCATCTAAAGCAGTGACTTAATGAGACTTAACACATCAACAGCCAGTTTGTGAATCAAATCTCAAAGAGGAACCATGTTTTTTGCAATTTTGTATGAAGTTGCAAAAGGTTCCAGTCAGAAGTTGCAGCATAGACAATGTACTTATAACCCAAGAATGGCTACCAATGGCTATTCGTAATGAATCTCAGAGCTCCATGATATACAGTATCCCGGTAATGACAGTCCTGAGAGGGTCCGTGCATATGTAAGGCACACCCCCATAGTCAAACACAAGAAGGAAGTTAGCTGAAATAAGCCTCTTTCTTTTTTTTCTTTTTTTTCTTTTTTTTTTAAATCTTCATCTTTCTTACAAGTTTCTGAATATAGAGCTCATAATAGAAAGATTAATTAAAGACTAAACCCAAGTGTTTCGTAAGAAGAAACTTGCTCAATAGTCTTTATTTGTAAGGGCTGAGGTTTTAGGGGTTTGTTAAAAGTCCACTATCAATTTAAGGCAAAAAAAAAAATCCCCAAAGTACTATGAATATATTTTTTAAAAATCTGACAAAATTGATTGGTATTCATCTTGATATGTATCACTTGCAGGCTCATCATTAGCAAAAACTACAAATTTATGTAATTTATCAAGGGTGGGATTCTCAAAACACAGTGTGACATATGACTAACAGAATAAGTGCATTAGTAATGAAGAGCAGTCATCACAAGTAAGTAACAGCACTGATGGGATAAAGCCACAAACTATAGCCTCGAAAATGACCACTGAAGTCGTAACAAAACCCAGCAGCATTTAGTCTGAATATGTGTAAAAACTGAGTGATATACAGTTTTTGTCCGAAAGACATTTGGTTAACTACCCAGTAATCTACAAGGTTTTCTTAGGTGTTATTTTCTGGAGGCACTGCTAAAGGCGTAGAGTATTTGTTCAGTACCTTCATTGCTGTCTTCTTTCAATCCATACCAGCAATTTTCTTCATTACTCTGTTTGTCTAAGACCTTGTATTGTCCTTTACTGTAAAAATGTATTGATGCCACTGTTAGCAAATTGTTTTTCTTTTGTACCTGCGCAGCCTTTTCTTGTTTCCAGCATGTTCTCTTGTCTGTCATGAGGCTGTTCTCAGATGGAAATGTTCATGACTATCTATCATGAAGTGTCATTTTAACTTTTTTTTTTTTTTAACATCATAACGTCATATGGTGTTGGTCTATTTCATTTCTGCTGCATGCTGTCTGAAATCTATCAGTATGTCGTCCATTAACGATTAAGTCATTCCTCCCGCATGTCGTCATTTGACTTCATCTGTCTGTGTAAGACTTCATTTCCATCCTGCTCTTTTCTTCCCCAGGACCCAGACATCCTGAACTTCCGTGGTTTCAGCTAAAACAAGAACTAATCAGAGGATATAAAGCAAGCATTTGTTTCCACATTAAGTCCATCACTATCTTTACTTCATGTTTCACCCATGTACACATATGATATACCCAACCAGTCATTCAATAATTGATCTCCATACTTTTTACCCATTTTAACTTTTTCCACATCTCTTTTTGCCATTACATAACATCATTCAAAACAGTGGCTTAAACACTAATTTAAATACTATATAATACTTTGCAGTGACGGGAAATCAACCAGTTTGCTATTATGTAGCTTATTTTCTGTGATCATGCTAATACCAAATTCTTATAAAGGTTTCTATTTTGATTGGAGCAGAGCAGGCAGCCAGTTTAGACTTTAGATTTTTTTTAAATTATTATTTATTTTGGGCTTTTTTGCCTTTATTTTAGAGAGTAACTGACAGAGACAGGAAACAATGAGCGAGAGAGGGGCATAGGTCCCTGGCCGGGTTCGAACCAGGGATGCTATGATTATGTGGCATGCACTCTAACCGCTCAACCACCAGGGCACTCCTCAGTATGATACGTTTTTAACCTTCATTAAGTGGCAAAATATCACAAAGATAGGATCCCCTAATGCAGTTTTGTTAGTTTTGAAGGTACCCTGACTCTTCTGCAGGCCTCTTGAACAGTCTGAAGAAACTGTCATTTGTTTTGAGTCAGAATGGATCAGAGGTTTTACTTATACGAATATTTATGTTCTTATCAAATTCCCACACCTTTATATCAAACACCAGAAACAGTGAATCCAATTTCCAAAGAAGCCAAACCAGTAAATGTGGTTGTAACAGTAATATTTGGCTTCTCCATGCTTTACTGTGTATTTAATCTCCTCATGCATTTTAAATCCAAATATGGCTATTGTGATACGTTAATGTGCATTAAACAAGGCTTTGAGTGTAGTTTTTCAGTGCCTCTGTCCACCCTGCAGCCACTATTTCAGCCTCAAAGGGAATTAAGTGGGTTGTGTTGCTCAGCTTTTCCTGGTCCTTCACTCATCTCATCTAACTACTGACCTCTGAACAAGACTTTGGGGTAAATAATGGTGCTAAGCTAAATTGCAGGCTAAATCACCCCAATCTAAACAGGCATCAGGTATTTGACCACAGAGTATTTAAACAACTCAGCCTGCTAATCAGCACTTATAAGTCCAAACATGAACACTGAACTGTACTGTATTGTACATCTATAAACCATGCTTGTAACCCGAGGAGTTGATGGGAATATTTAAATTTGATAACACTGAAATTTGTGTCCACGAATAAAATCCTGAACACAGCTGTCAGCCTATTGTATGTTGTGTTATGTTAAAGACATTGTCATCATTCGTAGTCGTGTGTGTGTTTTAGTTCAGCAGCCAACGAAGATGAGATGACCCCCCCATCCTTTAAATGACATCATATATCCATTCGCCTTTGTCTCTGCCATTATCCCCCATGATGCCTCTCCCACCTCCCACAAATAAACTCATTCTCATACAACACTCTGTAATTTGCTTACACCAAATTATGCACAATACAAAAATGGAGGAGGTTGGGAACTGAGCAGCAGCCTGCCAATGAAGCTTGGGTTTTCTGAATGAATGCATGTCTTCATTGTGTACACATCAGTGAGTAATATGTGACAGGAACTGCTGCATTTCACTGAGCTTAATTGTTGCTTTAATTGATTAGTTTAGTTTGGATTATACTCACACTCTTCACACTGTGTTATTTCCTGTATAAACTATGTATTCCCATAGCCTTTAACTCAATGTTGCATATATATCCTATATAAACACATACAATTCACACATTAGGCTGTTTTAATGGAAATTATTTTGGGGTTTGAGGTCAAAATCACAATTTTTAGAACATAGATTGAAAAATGTGTTATTTATTTTCACATCAAAGGAGCATTTCCAGTATTTCCAGTGCTTTTCTCAGTGCTTTCAGATGCTGAACATGAAATTGTTTCAAATCCAACAAGTATTTCAGTCAGTGTAGTTTTCTTTCTGCACACACTGTATCTGAGCATATTTTTCTGAATATTAAGGTCACTGCATGGTTAGTTTCTTGCTATTACATTTTTCAGCCTTGTAAGGATAAATTGATGTTATTGGAAATTGCAATAGTGTTGTGGAGAGAACTGATCTTAATTTACCTGCATTTTCACTCCCACGCCTATATGTTATATCCTTATAACACAAAGATTTGAAACTTATATATAATAGAAAGAATGTATCTTTTGAATTGAATGTTTTCATGGTAATAAGAAACTCCACATTACAGTTTCATTTAAAAGTTTCACAAGTTCCTTCAACTTTTTCTACATACTGTATACGATTGTGAATTGAATTGAAAACAGAGGAGCAGAGGAGAGGACTAATAATTGTTTAATTGTGTGTAGTGCATCTATTTTTTTCTGCATTTTTTTCAGAAGATTAAAAAACAAAGTAGAAATTTACCTCAATGCTACTTTGAATCTTTTTTTAGATCACTGTTTAATCACATTATCATCACCAAACTGTAGTTTTTACATGTAAACATACACAGTGTCTCTGGGAATAAAACTAAAAAGTACATTTAAGAGGTGGATGAATGAAATTGTGCTGACACCACAGGACTTCCTATATTGCTCCTCTGTATTGCTGGTATAATAACACTGAGTGGGTTCATGGGGGGCAGCCTTGGTTGGCAAGAAATTCGTTACCATTCAGCCACCAGCCACAAAGCACAAATAGGCCTTTTTCCCACTGCAGCAGCCGCAGTCATTATGGCATCGTATGACTTTTTCCTGCCCAAACTGGGAATTATTTTCTGTTCATCAATGACGATTACTCTCATTTGACCACAAGCTTCTGTGCTGTTTTTTTGTGAAAGGCTTCCCCATTCACCACTATCCATGTGAGGAAACCACTATTTTGGGCCCGTGCCGCAGTCGTACAAAGACGTGTGTTATTGCCCTGTCTGAGCCTTATACACAAACACAATTCATCAACAGGTGTGGGAGGAAATATTTTTTTTTTCTCTGCAGAAGGATGTTACATTTGGAGTGTGTGGGGTAAGTGTGTGAGAACAAAAGTCGCTGGCAAGGGCCATTCAGCCTGCAGGAGGATTTCCTTGCTCAGAAGAGGAGAGAAGAGAGGGAAGCCTTGATACAGCTGGTTGTGCAGAAGCATTTATACAGCTGAATTAATTGCACTTATTTGCTCTTTAATATGTGTGATTTGACAATGATACATAAAGTCATTTGTGAAAATCTATTTGAATTAACTGATATTTAAAAATCACCTTCACAGTATGTTTTTATCTGACAGGAAACCTATATACAAAGAATGATATGGCCTATTTGACTTTTACAACATCACTTAGCCTATTAGGCTGCTTCTTACAGGCTACAAACTTCTCTTTTAAATGAATAGTGGGCACAAAAGCTGAAAATGTTAGAGCTTTGTATATGCACTGAAAACCATTCATTTAAAACCCTAAAATGTACTTTGAGGAAAGATTAAAGTTGCAGCTTAGGCTTGCTAAGGTGTGACTTGAATTGGGGAGAAAGATAATGGGGAGGCAGATGAAGCCATTTTAGTGGTATGTTGATTTGTAATGGTTTTTTCTATCTTTTATACTTCCTACCTTGATACCTTTCATTTGAGAGTTGGGATGCTTGGCCTTGCCATCAGCAATATTTTATATATTTTTTTTTCAACATCATGCTTCAATCCCCTTGAAGGATGTTTTATGTAAAATATGCTTTTTGTACCCTGAAAAGACATTTAATCAAGATTAACCTTGGTATTTTACTAGCCAGTGGTCTAGCTTTGTGAGGTTTCATAATGGAAGACAATTAAGCACTACTTTCAGTGCAGAGGGTCCGCTCTTGTGGAGTAAAAAACATTTATTTATAGCAAGAATTATTTTGGCAGGTTTTTAAAGGGCTTATGGAAATGTATTTATTTTTTGCTGAGTATAAGCATGTTGAATATCCCGATATGTAACCTGCGTGACTTTTCAGGTGCATTTAATACTTGATAAATATTGCTTTTTATTAATATGTGATTAAAATGATTTGCAGTGTTGTCGACAATACTTTCAGGGTTTTTCAGTTTTTTAAAAAGTAGCCTTAATACACAATGCGGCTGTATTTTTTTGTTAATAAGTAGCCTACAAATGATAAATGTGTGCACATATTTTGATGTAGCCTTTTTTTCAATAAATTGAAGCAGTAGTTGTAATGTTTTAATGCCACAGCTTTATGCAGACTCAACTCTCACAAATGAAATGATCTCTGTTTTTGTCCGGAATACTTCACCTTTTTTTTTTTTTTTTTTCCTGTAAAAACTTTAACTAGTACTTATCCTGCTGGAAACGTGGCAGCAGGGGAGCACTGCTCTTGTGAATGTTCATTCATGGTTTTCAGAGCATGGCAGACTCGAGTGTCCTCACATTGTCCTCTAAGAAAGTGCAGAGAAAATAGTTTTCCTGGGTGGTCCGACTCATTAATACACTCCGCACTTCTTGATTTACGGCTCACAGTTCAACTACTGCCAATTAACGTGAAAACACGCAGAAAAAAGGAAGAAAATACAGAGTGGGAGGGAAGAAGAAGAGGAGGAGGAGGAGGAGGCGGCCACTGAGTTTCCTCCTGTTGCCACAAAATCAACCTGTTCTCCACAACCAGGTAGGACATCACACACTCAAAAACTAACAGTGAAAAGTGCACAAAAAAGGAGGCCATCTATAAGAGAAATATAACATCCAACAAGATGTATCGCTGGTGTCAAAGCATTCACTGTAGCTCGGCTCAGGCTCAGGCCTACTTCAAGTGCTGTGAATTGCATTATTCCGGTTTAAGGACATGACAGTCGTGTTTGCCTTTTTGTATAACTATTTAATTATTATTTTCTTAGTTTCTTATAACAGAGTCAATAAAGTAGGTTTAACCTATTATAAACCTGCAGGCTGATGCTTCATTCAAAATGACGCTACTGCCCGACAATACGCCATTTTGTGCATTTTACTGGTTTTTTTAACATCTAAATTGTCCCTTTCCTAAATGAATATCATTCAGCTTTGCTCCATATTTCGTTCAGTTTTAATTTTAAACGAGCGTTTTTGTGTTTCTGTATAATTGATTTGTGATTTTATAAGTATTAAAACACGAATTATAGCCTAACTCATAAAAGTGGCGCAGGCAGGTCAGAGAAATGAATATAAGTAAAAAAGGCTCATCATGGCTTAATTGTATTATTCCTATTGAGCAGCGGTGTACTATAGGAGTAACATTCAGTGGCTCATGTCCTTGTTTTTTCATAAGCTGAATTTCAAGGTTACAGCATAGCTCTATGTGTAAATTGCATTGTAAAAAGAAAACCATACAACCAGTTGTCACGTGCTTTGCACCAAATATAAGAAAAATTATCCACTGAAATCAGCAAACTGGCACATCTGTACTAAGACTTTTAAGAGAAAATCATTGAAACCTGAAACAAACTACTATAAAGATATAAATAGCCACAACGTAAGTGATTTTTCAGTTTTAGTCCTCTAACATTGACCCATCTGGGAGGAGACATGCCTAACAGGTGACAAAGCTCTGTAAAGCCACAGGTTGCTGCTTTATCCACATTATACTTCATTCTGTCTGCAGTTAAATAACTTCATATTTTTAAATACTGTTTTACCCATCAGATAATCACATTTTCTAATCACTTCTACAATTTGATAGATGTAGAAAAAGTTGATCTACCTCTAAGCACTGGCTACTAGTTCATATTTTGTGCCTCAGAGTCTGTTAAGTGATCATCGTCTTTGTGTTTGCTCTCATCCCAGTAAAATCAGCAGCTGCCTGTTGAGGTCATGCACTGTTGCACAGTACCCTGTGACCTTGTCAAAAGCAATCACCGTGGTAACACACTGCTATAGTTTTCCTCTCATCTTAAGACATAATCTCTTTAATTGGTGTCAAAGTTGGGGTCCTTATGGTTAAAGTCCTGAAAATACCCACAGACAGACACGCTCACTCGTTGACACTTGGAAAAAAAAACAAATAAATGAATCAGGGCCTCGTCAGTGTGGTGGTGAAACTTGTTAATCTATAGTGTGAGGTGGGTGTCACTGCAGGCCCTCTAGCCACTCCAGTCTGACAGGATCCTTCAACCGAAGTCAGTCCCATCTGACCCCGCAGACTATTCAACCCTGCTTCTTCTTTTTTATTTTTTTACACCTGCTCAATTCCCACCATGTGGGCCAAGTTTGGACGACATGAGAGATTTGCTTTGAATCTCAACCACAGGCAGAAACTCATCTGATCATGGTGTGTGAGATCCTCTTGTTCATTTAGTCTCAGTCAGGAGGACTGTGTGATATTGTTGATGACTATATTTTGCTATATTTTCTACTAAGATGGCTATCCCTTGAATATGGTTGCATTAAACCTCTCCTGGACTGATTTCTGTGAATTTTATATATTACACAGTTTTTTGTCAATTAGTTGATTAATTGATGAGTTACCAACTGTTAAATTAATCTCAAACTATTTTAATAATCAATTCATAATTTTGAGTCAATTTTAAGATGAAACTCTCCAAATTCAGTGATTCCAGTTTCTCAAATGTCTTGTATTTTCTGGTTTCTATCGTCTTATATGATAGTAAACTAAATAACTTTGGTCGTGACAAAACTAGAAATTTGAAGAAGTCATCTGGAGATTTGGAAAACAGTGTTTGACATTTTTAACCATTTTCTGACATTTTATAGACCAAAGAAAGAATCCAGAAAATAATCAACAGATACTCAATAGGCTAACGAAAATAATTGATGGTGACCACTCAAAAACACACATTCTCACTGGCGGATTTTACCTATAAATGTTTTTTTCAACTGAAATGAATGAAATGTACTGTATCACAGTACAGTGTGGACTCAGTTTGTTAAGTAGAGTGCAGCCCTGCACTGAAGGTTATTCATCTGGATGATGTAGCAGTGGTGCCTGAATTGTACTGAGAGGTATTTTTAATCTTTAATCTACAGTTAGTTGTAGATATGGTAAATAAATAAACAACCTAACTGACCATCAATTTGACAAAAACACTTCTTTTAAACAGTTTCACATTGTCACCCTTTTAAAATGTTACCATTATTACAGGGCTGGTGTATAAGACTGTAGCTAATAAACTGGCAACTGAGATCTTCTTGCTTTTATAATACAAAGTTAAATATTCACTGATAGAAGGTTTAATCTATATCATCCAGTCCCTAGTCCAGTCCCTATTCCAAATATATATTTTTATGTCGATTATCAGGACAGCAGTGAATAGCAGGTGAATGTGAGCGCTGCCTGATGTGGTTTTCAGAAGCATGCTGGATGTCCTCAATATATCATGAAATTCTATAAATTGTACAAACACTGTGAGAATCAATAGCATGAGCCATGATCATGAATGACTCCTATGTTGCACCTGCAAAAAAAGGTGTCACAGTTTGGCAGGAGGGCCACAGTTCAACGTTGGGTTTACACAAGCGGCCCTCCCATCAAGGCCTCTGAGACAGACACCTGAATATCAGCGTGACGAGGTCAGCCCTGTTTCTTCTCACCTGTGACCTCTCTGCACACTCGCGCTTTATCAAAGGGGATTTCCCGAGGACAGGCTGCGGAAAATGGACCCGACCTAAACTAATTATATCACTGAATAGCTGTCCCAAGGGAGGGCAACAGGAAGCCTTGAAGAAGAAGAAGAATCAAAATCAAAATCGTATGTGTAACGTGACAAATTTCAGCAGAGACATGATAGTAAAATTTCCATCATTGGACATTCACCTGCATGCTGCTCATCTTTACCACACGGAGAGCAATGAGGAGAAAAAGGGGAAGGTGAACATGATAAACATGGAACAACGCATGTTAATAAAATAAGGCTGAAAAAATGCAAATAATCACTGGATGTGAAAGTGTCCATTGAAGCACTCTTTTGGGTGCTAGCCCGGTGCTCCCACTAATGGTCTGTTTCACTGAAGTAGCACCAGGAATGCTAACCTTCTCAATGCTTCACAACTCAGGGCAAGCATGGCAGCACTCCCATTCGTGTATGTGTGTGTATGCGCATCTGTGTGTGCCTTGCTGTCATTATCCTTTCTCTAAGGTAGAAAAAAAGGAGAAAAAACTCAATCTAGCATACTCTCCCATCCTGTAATGAACAGGGACTACATATTTATGTTTTTGCCAGAGAACACTTGAAACACAAGAGGGGTTAAAGTAAAGAGAGGGGAGGTCTTTGGGCCATTTTCAATATTTCCCCCCTCTGTGCCCCATAGGGCAAGTGAGGGGGTGCTTCTTTACAATAATCAGGTGACCAGAGGAAAATAGTGTGGCCTTAACAAGCCCAAATTAAAAAAGAACATCATTTTCATTATGCAGTCAAACACAATTACAAGCAAATGTTTTCTCTGTGGAGCTGCCCCTGCTTTCAGGGTCTTTGTCCCTCGCTCCTTAGTGTGTGCAGAGAAAGGCCCCGGTGGTCAATGGGCAGCTGAGTGGCGTGTTCAGCGGAGGCCCACATCCTTAGCCCCCAGCGCAGAATGCGTTTTGTTAGAAGAGCAGCCATACATTCTGAGCAGATTTGTTGAATTAGAGAGCGCAGCGGGAGACAGGGAAGCGGGGGGTAAGTGATGGGGAGGACTTGTTGCTAGGTGACTGACATACAACTGCAGCATGCCAGTTTTTAGAGCTTGGCACTCCTTGTCTGTTTTTTCCTTTTTTTTGTTTTGTTTTCTTCCTTATCACCCCCTCCCCGCTCCACCCTCCCATCAATTCACTTGTCTAGCTCTCCTCATCACTGAAGTGTAGATAATGAAATGAAGAGAAAATACACAAAACACGGTGAATCGTGGAGGTTTCTACAGTACATCTCTAGCACCTACTAAGAACCTAGTCATCAGCTTTTCAACTGTGTCGATACTTTAGAAACTTTACTGCTAAGTGTTGTGGGAAAAGAAAAAAATGCTTTTATGGGAAAAGTAAAGATGGTTTCCCTCTTTCTAATGTGCTAGTTAGTATAGAATCTGACATAAAGCATTAGCCTCATGAAGACACTTTGTGCCATCAGCAGAAAAAAAAAAGTCTTTTCCTGGGGCTGGTAAGTGACACACAAGGACAGGCAGGATTTCTCTGAACCCCCACCTCCCTACAGGCATCACTGCTTGGGAGATTTGCCATTTGAAAAACTGATATTTTCAAATACAATCTGAGATATGTGCAAGGGTATGTGTGTATGTGTTGAAATGGTCCACCCCTTATCCCTGTCAAAATTCAGCCATTAATCAGAGCAAATATGGAGGTTATTTGGATTTTTCTGACAGACTCATTGAATTTTCCTGAGCAAACACTTCTTTCAGCCCTCTCCTCATTCGACAAGTGTGTTGTCTATCTCCTGACCGCCTGACTTAGCAGTCTGACCACTTACCTTGTCAACCCCCGTCACTGCATGTCAAGCATCTCAGCCCCATGCAGCCACACTGGCCCTTTTCAGTGGACTATCTGCAGACACAAGTTAGGAGTGTGGTAGAAATGGAGAAGCGTTTAAGATCCAAAGCAGTTTCTCTCTCCCACAAATAGTATTTTACTACTCTCAAGTGGATTTAAGCTTCACAATCCAACAGATTGATTTTATGAATAGGTTTTACATTTATGTTTACGTGACAAAGCCGCTGCTTTGAGTCACAGTCACATGCACGATACATATGATGCTTTATGCTGTTTTTTTGGGGTGGGGGGTTTGCATCTGTCTTCAGGAGTATGAATGCATAAAAAGAAACGACTGTGGCTGCTGGTGTTGCTGATTGTGGAGAGGCATTACCCGCACACACCGTCTCCCCGTTTGTCTGAAAATGGATTACACTTTCAGAATTAGACCTTTTTTTCCCATCATCTTTGAACATCATGTATTCATTCCATGCCAGCGTAGGGTGTAGAAATTCAGGGTCATCAGGATTTTGGAATTTCCCCTGCAGTGTCACATTTATTTGAAGCTCTTTCTGAAGGTCAAAACCAAATACACCCAAACGAAAAAGCCATTGTTGATCTGTTTCTCCACCTCGTGCCTCCCTATTCCTTTTCACCAAGAAAGCATCTTTCTTTCTTTGTGCTGCCTGGGGCTTATGAGACTATCAGGGCACACCTGTGCCCTGAGGAAAATTCCCCTGCTCTCTCTAAAGCTGTATTATTCAGCACAAGGCCATGACAGTTAGTGTTTCTAAAAGCATTTGGAAGATTGTAAATGGTGATGCTAAAAACTGTCAGGAACCCACCAAAGCACAAAGAGAAGAAAGCTACTGTATACAATAGCTTCTTTTTATATGTGGGAGGCCGACAAATTGGCTGAAACAAGATATAGACTTCACATTTGATAGTAAAATAACCTTCGATGTAGGTCCTGTTAGCTGCAGAAACAGAGCAGCTTGTGTTTTTCTAGGATGCAGATAAATGTTGCTTTTGATATAATAAAGAGTGAAGATGTTCATGGCCTTTCTGGTAATATTGCACTTATTTATCTCAACTTTTTAAGATTTTCAGTGATTTTTGCCTTTGCTGTGGCTTTGTGGGGTTTTTGTTGTTTGTTGTTGTTGTTTAGATCAGCCTGTGGAGGTGATGCTGTTCATTTCATCATAACAGTTATAGAATGGAACATTTTTTATTATCTACAAAAACCGCCAGATATCTAACATTAATTTGAATTCAGTTAAATAAGAAGTGTTTAGTTTAGTTTTATTTATTAGGTGTTTAATATGGATAGTAAAATCATATACATTAGAAATAGTCAGCATTGATAGAATGATATGAGGTGAAATATTTAATATATTAAATATTCAACCAATTAAGTTTTTTGACACAGAGGTATGAACACTGCATGGGATTATTTTAGTTTAACTGTTTACACTCTAAAACTTGATTTCAGTGACTTTTCATTCCTCGTCGGAAGGCGCAAATATTTTAAATTAATTCTTATAATGCTGTCAAATTGTGCCGTGTGTTTAGTATTTGGCTTCAATCTGCATGTGTGAAGTTGTGTCTGGCAAAGAAAGAGCAGTACTTATTGATTGGCTCAGCTCAAAGCCTATATGGTTGTTTTATCTTATTGGATTATCCACCATATCTCTTTGGCCGAGCTCCATATGACTTCCAAGCCAAGGTGGCATTAACACTGTCTCAGGTTTTTCTGGCTCTGGTTGCTGCTGTCAGTGTTGATGTGCTGCAGCGTGCCAAACTTTTTGGCAGGACTTTAATGAAACTGGATGCTGATGAGTCCATGAAAAAGCTTGTATATCACATTCTTTAACACTTACATGAGTAGTACATTCAGCTCTTTGAGACATTTATAATCCAGCTGATTTCAATAGGGTTTTTTTTCTTCTGAATGAAAAGAAAATGTTAATTGCATTGCTTTCAGTGTCTGAATCAACACTGGCATATCAACATCACCGCGGCTTGCCTCCACCAAGGCTCACAGCCAGGACTTTTAATTCATCATATCCTCTTCTTTTCTCTGATAGTATTTTTGCCTCGTTTGAAAAATCCACTGCTGACTTTGGTGTCTTATAGCTTGCTCATTTACATTGACCCGAATCCTCAGAGTGTCTGTTAAGTAGAATGATTTAATCTTCCCTGGCAGGAGCACCCAGAGCACCCCTCTGCTTACCCTCCGAACATGCATTTTTAATCAGTATATTAAGATGTCACATAACAGTCTGAGCTCATCACTAGTGCCGCTGGCCATAGCAGATATGGATTCGGCTATTTGGAGTAGTATTATGCCCCCGGCTGCTGGTTATTTAGACATATTCACTGAATGATGATGTGTAAAGTATATTTTTCCCATATGAGATTTTTTCCAAGGGAAGGGTGAAACTCAGATGCAAATGAAATGTAATATTTGTGCCTTTTTTTAAATGTACTACAAGATGTTGCATTTATTGTACGATAGAGAAAACAAGGAACCAGTGAGGAAATCATTTGACTCATCTTCTCAAGGTCTCTGAAGTCTCCACAGGGCCTTGTCCTTGTAGCACAAGACTGCTGATGCCACGCAGTGCACTGAGAGGGCTGCGCATGGATAAATATTTGAGTACGTGTGAGTGGCGAAAGCGAGATGACTCTCGGCCTGTCAGTTGTGTTTGGAGTCGTGGCATCAAGCAGGGACCTGCTCAGTGACACTGGGTAACTCAAGCAATGACATGAACACATACACATATACTTTCTCTTCACCATCCCCCTCCCTCATCCCTCTCTCTCTCACACACACACACACACACACACACTCACACTCACAGATAGCCCTGTCAGCTAATTCCTGTCAGAGGCATCACCCTCTAGGTACGGTGGTGAGCTATGTGCACATAGTGATCAGGCAGCTCGCCAGCTCTGCCTTCTCCTGCCTCTACCTAGACGACTCCCTTCATCCTAATGAGCTCTGTCAGAATGGCATTTGACATAAGCCATCAATAAAGCACAGCTGACAGACATTAAGACTCTAGAAATCCAGCATATCTCTGGTCTCTGCCCCATGTAGTGGAAACAACTCCCAAGTCTGTCGGTGCTTAGCTGGCAGATCCTTACAGATCTCATTTAGGGCTAACTCATTTACATGTCACACCAGACTTAACACAATGTGTCTATTTTTCAAAATTAGTTTTGCCCAAATCTATCTGCAGCGTTCACCCTGACTGGCCACCTTTTACAATATACTGCCTCTGTTTTTGCAGACAGATATGTTTTTTTATTTAGCATTGGACATGATTTAATGGACATGATTTAAAGAAACAACTCATTTTAATTTTTCAATGGACACTGAGTGTCATTGTGTGGCATTGTACACTGAGGCTCTTCTCAGACTAAGCCTTGTCGTGGCTGATCTGCTCATCTGTGGTTTGCACTAATAAAACACTAAGTATAGGAAACAATTATGTTTTACAGAAACTACACTGTAAACATATACTGTGTTTTATACAGTAACTGGCAGCAAATGATAAGTAACTTACTGTAATTTATTTCACTATACTTTACTGTAGCTACACCAATTCTCATGAAAAAATGTACTGATGTAATTTCTTAAAGATGCATTGTGTTGAATTTAGTAGCATCTAGCAGAACAGACTTGGCAAAAATGTATCATAGTATTCATAGGTATGTTTACTTCAAAATAAAAACTGTTGGGTTTTTTTTACAGCTTAGAAAAAGCCCTTTATTTCTACACAGGGAGTGGGTCCTCTTCAATGTAGGCCACCAGGTTGCACCACCATGTTTCTACAGTATCCCATAATAGACAAACCAAACACTAGCTTTAGAGAGGGCATATATCATTTTTGTGAGTTTCACAGCCACTGGTTGCTCTCCTACACGCTTGGAAGGGAAGGGGAGGGGTGGGGTGGAATATTCAGTTGTTTACGATATGTAATGTTACTGCCAGATCCCGCTAAATCCTACACACTGCTCCTTTAAGCTTGCTACTTGGCAGACAAGTAAAAAAAATCTAATATGACAATATACTAGACTATAATTTCCTTGAAACAAAATACTCTTGGGTAGTTTAAACATACATATTCAAGTCATTCAAGCGATTTCAAGGGATTTTGTCTGTAAAGAGCCCTAAAGTCCATCTCAGTCCACTTTGGCTCAAAAGGTCCAAAAGGTTTCGCACTGCTGATTTGTGTTCTTCAGCAAATTGAATGACAAATACTGTAGATGACATAAAGATACAAATGTTTCTGTGATGAAAACATGTTTTTAAGTAATCTTTTGTAGAATAGGTTATACCTACTAAGATTTTAATTACCTGTGCTGGGAAACTTTTAAAGACATCCTAATAGCAGTTTTAGCAATGACAGGTTTACAATAATGTAAAAGAAATAGGATGTGATGTAAACATGTTGATGAGCAGTACCTTCAGAACAGAATGTTGTTGTTTTCTTCCTGATATTCAATGGTGAACATATAGTGAAATGTGAAGAGGACAGCCAAGGTGGTAGTGAAGTCAGATCTCCATCAACAGCATCCATATGGTCATAGATGTTACTGTATCTCAGGTCCAGGTTCTCTTGATGAGCAATAATTCAACACAAAATTGACAGCAATTCTATTACTTTAAAGTACTGGTTTCTCTGGGAAAACTAAAACGTACACAACAGAAATTGCATCAGCCTCTGTATCGAGTTGGGTAGAGGTGTATAAGGAAGGTTACAACAAATACAAAAATATACAAAAATAAAAACAAAAACATTGGTTTCACACAGTTTGGTTGTAGACTATATATTTCTTTGTCTCATTTTGCCATCTATATCAGACCTAACATAAGAGTAATTAATTATTAAGTTACAGTGTTTTCACAGAGACCTGGTATGAACTGTGCTGAGTTAGCCCGGGGTGACGCAGACTTAACACACATTACAGTGTTCTCACATGCCATTTCAAGGCAGAAGATTCAAAGCTAACATCTGTATTTGTAACATGAAGATATTTCAGTTTAACACAATGACTCAGGTTATCCATGGATCTCAGTTAGCTAACAGATGACTAGCTAACATAACATTAGCACTGTGCACTTCTGAGCAGCCAGAGATTGATGTCAATAATTGAACTTCAAAAACTAGTTTGGTGTGATGTCTAGTATTGGTCAGACACAGATTGACTGATCATCTTGTGTTCTTGATGACTCCTTTTTTGCATCCATAATTTCAGAATAGTCTGCAGTCAAATGTTGGCTGATAATGTTAGCAAGCTGTGGGACACCACTGCTAGCTTCGAGGTCTAATGTTTACTGTGATTTCTACAGTATCATGTTCATTACTATGTTTTAGGCGTAATATACAATACTATATTGTAAAAAAAGATTCTCAGTAATTAACTTTGTAGATCCACAGTAAATTACTGAAGATTTTCACAGTCATTTTTACAGTGATAGAGTAATCAACTTACAGGGGCCCTTTTGATCCTTATAGTGTGGAGAGTGTAATGCAGCGATGAGTGTACCATTTACTATAAAGTAATTCTGAGCTCAGGGGGAAGTCACTGCACTTTGAGGGGCTCTGTATGAATCATTCTCTCAACCTAATGGATACGATTCAGGCTTCTGTTGTGTTTTTTTTCTCTTTCAAATTGCCTGAAGATGTGTAGATAGTTAATAGAGGAATACATACAAATAAATACATGAAATTAACCCAGTATGTCATATCTATTCAAGAAGGAGGCATTTGTATGAGATGTAGCTGCTGCTTTTGTGTACTAAAATCTTCTTTTCTACACTGCATACAACACATTAAATAACACACATCCTAAAGAGACTATGTGTAAAGGTCACTGATGAAAAAGCTGCTATACTGCAGACAAAAGAGCAAAGTCTGTCGCTAGAAGAGACATTTATTGACAGTCGTGTGTGTGTGTGTGTGTGTGTGTGTGTGTGTGTGTGTGTGTGTGTGTGTGTGTGTGTGTGTGTGTGTGTGTGTGTGTGTGTGTGTGTGTGTGTGTGTGTGTGTGTGTGTGTGTGTGTGTGTGTGTGTGGTAACAAGGAGGAGCAGAGGCTCTTAGACAATGTGAAGTGGAGGTGAGGCCCAGGCGGCATGGCTGCGGCGTTGTGACCTGTGCCCTGACTCACGCATCATGTAGCTCCCTGGTGCCAGAGGACCTCCTGACCATGATGAGTTTTGACTCCTGTCACCTTTGGGTGTCGTCAAGATCCTCTGACATGGACAGGATTTTTTGTTTTTTTGGGGGGGTTGTTTTCAGGAGGGGAGTGCTTTTCCACAGCCTAAAACGCTCTACGGGTGACCACTGTCCACACCAGTAAAGAATAAAGTGGAGAGACAGTGAGGATGTGAGCACTTTTGCCTTGCTCTATACAGGGGTGGACTTTACCAATAGGCAAGGTAGGCAACTGCCTAAAGGGCCTCAAACAAGTATAGATTTATTATGATATTTGGGTATGAAAAATATTTAATTCTATCACTATTCTTGTTCATTGTACCCTAAAGTAACTTACAAAAGGCAGCAAGGCACTTAAAAAACATGCAGCTGCATACTTCTACTTTTACGTCAGAGAAAAAACATTGTACCTCTACCGGACAGATGAATTTTACATCGCCAATTCAAACTTTTACCACAAAATTTAATGAAACAACAAATGTACAATAAAATATTATTATATAAATATTATCCAGCATTATATAAGAATTAAAAGCTTGTTCACAGGTTCAAGTACAAATTTAATTGCATGACTGTATTTCTACTGTGCAGTATTAATAATTGTACTTCTACCACTGCTAAAACCAACATTTCCAGTTAGAGAAAGGGTGAAAGTAAAGCAAGGCAGAGTTTGCCTAAGGCCTTCAAATCACTAAATCTGCCTCTGGCTTTAAAAACAGAATCAAGACACCAAAAAGCAAATAAAAACCAGCTGGCTGTTGGCAGAATAAATGAGAAACTATTCTTTCTGTGGCTCAGGAGGTAGAGTGGTTGTCCACCAATCAGAAGATTGGTGGTTCAATTCCCGGCTCCTCCAGTCCATATGTCGATGTGTCCTTGGGCAAGATATTTAACCCCAAATTGCTCCCCAATGGTGTATGAATGTGTATGAATGGCTAGTTTCCCTCTGATGAACAGGTTGGCACCCTGCGTGGTAGCTCCTGCCATCAGTGTATGAATGTGTGTGAATGGGTGAATGACATGTAGTGTAAAAAGTGCTTTGAGTGGTCATAATGACTAGAAAAGCGCTATTTAAGTACAGTGCATTTATTTCGTAGAGGCTTCCAATAATGTCATTACAAACTCAAGTCAGAAACTTTCAGCTTACTGCTATCATAAAAGAGTTAAAGATGATAATCTTGGTGATGTAATGTACAAAAAAATCTGATATTCTTGTTAGTGCAGAGCTGATGCATTGTAAAGTGTTTGATAGTGAATAAAATAGAAAAGAGGGAGACCAAGATAGTGTGTGGGTGGCTGCAGAGGAAGGTCTAAAGACCAAGCAATTCAATCAACCCACCTGTTTTGACAGTTTGTCTGCAGCTGCATCAATACAGCACATTCAGTGAAAAGCTTTTCTTGGTGTTGTTAAATATCTTCTGATACAATACTCAGGTTTGACAACCGAACCATTGTGTCAGAAATTAGAAAACACAGATTTTTGATAGTTTACGTTCATCCAATACTGCACTCGACTGTTGCAGTTCACTGTTACTGAAAGCCAGGGAGTGATTGAAATAAAAAGAAAATCACTGTTCACCAATGCAATATGTTTGGCATGTGGAAAATCACTTACTGCTGTGTTCACTTTCAAGCATGCTGTATATGACTTGTGTGAACAGAGGATTTGCTGTTCATAATTACCAGGATGGCATTTTAGCTCTAACGTTGAAATGCTGCCTTGCACACAAATCACTTTGTTGTGCAAGTGCTGTTGGTGATGCATGCATTTGTTCATTTGCTATTTCTGCTCTCTATCACTCTACCTCTCACACAAATACTCACAAACACTCATAATATATAGTGGCAGTGTGCAACATGTACTCTCCCCAGTTTCATTTAGCCCTTTATCTGGACAGAAATTGACTGCATTCAAGAGTGGAATGGATGTAATAATTGCATGCACTCCATAACATGCTTGTAAATGTGTTATTGTTTTTTTTAAGAGAGAGGAGAGAAAAAAGGGGATTCAATGGCTTTCTCTCAAAGATTTGAGCCTCAGTCTCTGTGTTGCTTGTTTGCAACAAAGTTCTCTCACTTACTTTTGTGTCCTATGGGAGACATGAAACTGGGAACTTCTGGAGAACCTTCAATATTTCACTTTTATGCTGCATGGGAATTTGATTAAGTCACATTTTCAGGCCCTGGATGGTTATTAAAGCCTGACATCACATGTATGTGCACGGCAGAGAATTACACAACAGAACCTCTTTTTGACCGAGGTGTAATGGCACTCTTGCTTTTGTGTGGCCTCACAACAAATCATATATGTTCTGTTGTGTTCATTGTGAATGCAAACTCCAGTATGACTATTCAGTGTTGCTGTCAATCTCACATTTAAAATAGGCGTTATAGAATTACATAGCAACGCCATGCTAGAGTGAATTGGCTTAGTGAATATAAGGTCAAATATCACGTGCACTGACTATAATAACAGTGTTCTGCCTGTGCTGTGTGTATATGCCCTGTGAAACAAAAGCTTGGGGGAGGAGTATGTGTGTCAGGACAGGGCTGGCCATGTGTGTGCACCCCCACGCTAACTGCTGCAGTGCATTGGCTCTTCTCTATCCGTGTCAGCAGGGCTGTGTGACTGAGAGAGAGGCACTGGATTACGTATACAAGGGGCCAATGGGTCACTGGATAAGAAGTCTTCTCTGTTACCACAAATCCACAGATTAAACGCAGCGTCGAGAGCTAGTGCTGCCCCGAGGGCAAATGGGTCTGAAAACACAACTCTCAGAGAGCTTTAGCTTAACCCTCCTGTCACTGTGGAGCCAAGAGGCAACGTCTGAACGACGTGACTCCTCTTTAAGTCCCACTGCAACGAGGCTGGCCTTTAAATACATCCGGGTCAGCCAAAGGTTATGGGGAATGTTACTGACATGATATCTTAATTGGAAAGTTAATCCTGTGCACAGAGACAGCTGACTGAGTTAAAACAGTCTGTCATGCAGAGGGAAGTCAACAAAACACTCAAGCCATGCAGGCAGCCTGTGAACATGCACAGAAATGTTTGCATCCTCCGTCTTTGCCAAGCAGAAGTGCCCAACCGCCCCAGGCAACCAACAGCATATCATCAGCATTGTGTAGTAATGTTTTACATCACTGCCAGTCTACTCTTGGAGTGCTTTGAACAGACTCAGTGCCTTCGCAGACACATCAAATGATATTTACAGTAACAGTTAAGGTGATACTATGTGTTTCAGATTTGGATTGGTGTTCACCAGCAATGTTTGTTGCAAGCAAACACTTTTGTGTGTCTGTTTGCATACATCTCTTTGGGCTGAACATGAATGTGAAGAGCAGCAATGATGTGGGGGAGGGCAGAGGGAGAGAGCGGGAGAAAGGTAGTGTAGGTCTGTATGGGATAGTGGCAGGATGGCTGTTGGTGACAGGCTCTTGTAGCGTCTCGTCTGCTCCAGTGATCCCAGGGAATCTGGGTCATTTCCAGCCTGTTCACATGTAACTATTCCCCACTCCTTCCCTCCCCTCTGCCCATGGCAAGCTACGACCCAGCTACATGCTAATGATGACACAAAGTAAATGTACTTGTCTCTTATCAGGAATTGAGAGAAAAGTGAGCTTGTGTCCGCAGCAGAGTGCATCTCACCTCACTGCCATATCATTCCTCTCTTCACCTTGTAGTCATCTTTCTGTTGCAGCTATTCACCTTCAGAAACACATGTCCATCCTTGTCTTTTTTTTCCCATTGCCAATCTTCTTCTCAAACTCTTTGTAGAGACACTGGTTTTGTCCATGAAGCACATCAGAGTTTGTTAAAAATATACCATTATAAGCAATACTAAACCAGATTCTAGTGTTATTTTCCTTTCATTTAAAAGCAAGTTCATATTTCTGAGATTCTAAGTTAATTCCAAATAATCTCACTTAAGGGTCTGTTTAGTTGTTTTGAAGCTTTTGATAATATCACATGATCTTCATCAGCACTTTAGTCATTGGTTTTTTGTTTTTTTTCATTTTTGTTTCTGAGGACATCTTGTAATTAATGTATTGCCTCCAAATTGTTAAATTAAGAAGCATTCTGCTCCTGTGCAGAGGGTGGACAAAATAACAGAAACACCTGACAATATAGGCAGAAGGTAATAATCCTGCAACAAATACTGTATTTTCTTTTTGCGGCAGTATTATAGTAGTGTTGATTCAAATATCTTTTTTTAGGCCTCAATGTGTGTTGTTGCTCTGGATTTGATTATATTATGATGTGTTTCTGTTATTTTGTCCACCCTCCATCCCTACCCACTGTATCTCATCCATCTTTTTTAAACAAGCTTGCATTTTATTCACCTGGTCTCCACACTTCTTTCACAGATTTTTAGTATGTGTCGTTGTAACCATTCACCCAAGAATAAATAAGTGAATCTTCATTAAAAAAACGACAACAACAACAAACAAACAAAACAAAAAAAACAGACAATCTGAATATCCCCCCACAGGTCTAACACAGAAACTGGCAACAGCATCAAATTCTGTTTTGTATGACAGAAGACTGTGTGATGAGATGACAGTGGGATCTATGAAACAAATGAACAAAAGAAGAAGGAAAAAAATGGATGTGTTTGAATGAGATCCACTGTGTTGCCGTGCTGAATGTGCGGAGATATTGGTGTCAGGAGGCCTACTATCTCCTGACACAGTGACATAGGCCTGGACTCATAGAGATACAGTAGAGCAAATACCAAGCCATCATAGCTATCATTTCATATTATATATTATAGAAGGTAAATAGGGATACTAAATAGAGGAAAGCAATATATATATAAAAAAAACAATATATATATATTAGATTAGATTAATTGAGCTAATTAATTAATTAAATTGCACTTTCCTCACAAGATTAACATACCAGTTCACAAAGTTACAAACAACATAACGAACAAAACGTTTACGGACGTATTTCTTTTCTTATAAATGTTTAAACAGTGCCTATAAACTATAGCCGTGTTGCTTACAGGGCACCGTCTACAATTGTTATTTACAGACCTTCGTTTAAGAGGTCAAAAACTTGCCTATATTTTATTGATGCGCGCTTCCTAGAAAAAGCCTTCAGCTCTTGTAAATTTAGGTTGGGACTGTCAGCCTGCAAGGATGAAATATTAACACACAGTTAAATATTTCAGAACAGCACCTTGTCAGTCGCCCTCGCAATTTACTTCCACTGCTGCATCTGACAGAAGTCTTATCCTTTATTTACCAATAGCCTATATTTACCAGCTGGTGTAATAGTATGGGTGAATGAATGGCTACCCTGATATGCAAATCTTTAGTCGTCCTGTGATCTCTTCATTGCTCTTCTTCCATAGTGGCTACTATCTGCAATAAATTGTCATAGATTTAATAAACATAACGCGGCCTAATTGGCTGTATTTGTTTGTCAGAGCTGGGTTATTTCAAACAAACAAATAGCCCGCATCAACATGATATGCAAATTTAAGGTCTGGTTTCTCGAAAAATATTTTTTTTTAAATCTGTAATGATGATGCCGTCTCCAGTAAATCAGCAAAAGAATGAACAGCTTCCTGTGCAGAAG
This sequence comes from Scomber japonicus, assembly GCF_027409825.1. Taxonomy (NCBI): domain Eukaryota; kingdom Metazoa; phylum Chordata; class Actinopteri; order Scombriformes; family Scombridae; genus Scomber; species Scomber japonicus. The sequence continues at coordinate 16,680,181 of NC_070593.1, read as the reverse complement.
GCGTTTCATAACCCTGCATCATGAGTCTATAATTCATGCAAAAAGAGCCAGAAGGGGATTCAGCTCAGTGCGGCTGTGTGCGTGCGTGCGTGCGCGTGCATGAGCAAGGGAGAGAGAGTGAAATAGTGCGAGGGTGGGGGGTGGAGGAGGAGGAGGAGGAGGGGGTATCTGTGAAAATAATATCAAGCTTTTCCGTCAGAATGAACTTTACTACTGTATCCAGCCATGAAATAATCTGACCCGACACTTCAAACCATCTGCGCTATCTATCCGCCCTCTTATTTACTAAATCAGCCTGTGCACAAAACGGAGTGTGTCTGATACTAAAGCCGAGTAGCCTGGCAGGGCCATGATAATCCTATATACACAAATATAACGTGTCTCCTCTGCTGTGTTTTACAGCCTCTCTTTCTCTGCGCTGATGCTGTAGGCATGGGATGCAGCCCCGGTGCTACTGTATGTCACATTCAGTCAGACACACAGCTGCCAATATAACAGCAATCAATTAGTCTCTGTTCAAAAAAAAAAAAAAAAATCATGCTCCCCTCCTAAAAGAGCATCCATCGTCACAACACAGGGCTTGATATTATTTATTATGATAAATAATTGAAGATTACGTGAGGTTTAAAAATGTGGAAAGCCTCGTTCAAGGTTGCGGAACAGTTGGCTGCAAATTCTCACTTCCTGTTATAATAAAACACATTGACCATTTTAACTTCTGCCTACGATATATACATTTGATCATCTGAATATTTAAAAATCACCAACTACAGGCCAGTTTTATTTAAAAAATGAAGGCACGAATTCAAATTTTATTAAAAAAAAACTAAACCATATTGGCTTTGGAATATTACAGTAGTCTATTATTGGCCCAGTTGGACTAAAATGTATTAAAAAGATTTCCTATAATCGCAGTTTCTCATGTATGTGGACACAGTGTTATTCTAAATTCTTGGATATTTATATTTAAGCTAAAACTGAAAAAATATGATCCACTGATGTTCCCCTGAAGGCAGGACAGGCGATGGATGGATGTGGCGCTTTGCTGCGTAAAGCCTGTTTGAAGAGCTCTAAAAGGAGACTGAGCTGAGCGTGTTTGCCTGCTTTGGCACTTCACTATATGGACTGAAGAGTCTTTCTTTAACACAAAGGCAGAGGGGTGTTTGCACAGCACGGCGGGGCAGCTAAACGTTTGAAGACGCGAAGCAACAAAAAAAAGGTCAAAATGTTTATATTATTTTTTTTGAAAAGGGAGGTGCTGAGATCTCCTTTCCGCCTGATTGGCCGAAGTTGACAGTGATTGACGTGCAGCCATGGCAACCAGGCAGCCAATCTGCCAAGTCCAATAGGAAATCATCGGAGGGGGCTTGACTGTCTTTTTCTCCCCCCTTAAAAAATACATCTCGGCTCCGGCTTTAATTCTTTCGTACTTTCAATCCCAGCCTACCTTGAAAAATACATCGCGGCTCCGGCTGTAATTTGTCTTGCACCCTCAGCCGTTTGCCTGCCAAGTTTGCCCAGCCTGAGGATGCGGTAGCCGGCTCCCACGCAGCATCGGTCCTCCTCCGCGGCGTTTTGGCGTTTGCGTTTTTCACGGCTGGTCAGACGATTGGTTCGGTAACTTTGGGATTGCCTTGTTTTTTTTGGGGGGGTGCCTTGGATTGCCTCGGCGCACGGGAGGAAGAAGAAGAAGGAGAAGGAGTCGACGCGGAGGAGAGAGAGAGAGAGGAGAAAGGAGGGGGAGAGGGAAACACAGGAGAAGCCTCCATGTTTCAGCTGCCCATCTTGAATTTCAGCCCCCAGCAGGTCGCCGGGGTCTGCGAGACTCTGGAGGAGAGCGGGGACGTCGATCGCCTCGGCCGCTTCCTCTGGTCCCTGCCCGTCGCCCCGGCGGCCTGTGAGGTCCTCAACAAGAACGAGTCGGTGCTGAGGGCCCGGGCCGTCGTCGCCTTCCACACCGGCAATTTCCGTGAACTCTACCACATCCTGGAGAACCACAAGTTCACCAAAGAGTCGCACACGAAGCTACAGGCGCTGTGGCTTGAAGCGCACTATCAGGAGGCTGAGAAGCTGCGGGGACGCCCGCTGGGGCCGGTAGACAAATACAGGGTGCGGAAGAAGTTCCCGTTACCCAGAACCATATGGGATGGAGAGCAGAAAACCCACTGCTTCAAGGAGAGAACCCGACACTTGTTAAGAGAATGGTATTTGCAGGATCCCTACCCGAATCCCAGTAAAAAGAGGGAGCTTGCACAGGCTACAGGACTTACACCCACACAAGTAGGAAACTGGTTCAAAAATCGCAGACAAAGAGACAGAGCAGCGGCTGCGAAGAACAGGTAGGCTTACACGCACGCTCTGGTTTCTGATCATGATATCTGTCTTAATTAAATATAAAATCCTCCATGCATCCTTACTCAATGATATGCTTCATGCAGCTTAATAAACACTCAATTCATGATAGTAATATAGGCCGTAACCCACATGGGGTTCAGCCATTCAACCCTGACACACTGTCTGTGGATATTACATTCACAATCATCCTGTAATCCTAAAAAAATCTGGGGACTTGTTTTCTTTTGTAATAGGCCTAAATTACACTAAGACATCATGAAATTATATTTTCAGGGAGCTGAAATGCAGGAAAGGTGTGTCAACTGTGGTGATAATAATACAACTATAATACAACAATGACTTTCTATGATTTTCGTGAATGTGCTTGAAAACAAAACTGTGAAAAAGAGGGTTTTAAATTTGGCTTTAACACAGACAGGCTAACATGAAGAGTAACTACACTAATGTGCTATTGACCCTTATCTGATTGTTATTGCACCCCAGTAGACTAATGTTTCTATAATAATAGTAATTATTATTATTATTATTACAACAATAATAATAGTATTATTTTAAATGCACTTTAAAAGATAATTTTGTAGTATAGCCAATTACTATTGTATCTATTGAAAGGCCTGTGTCAGTGTGGGTTGAGGTCATAGCTGTATTGGTCACCTTTTAATTGAGCTAAAATAGCCTGTAATTTTCGAGTGAGTACCTATAGTGAGTGGTCCTATATTTGTAATAGTGAGGTTCATGTCTAAATCCTCTATTGGTATATTGTAATTTTCAAATCATATCTCAAGCTAGACAGTTTGAGTTATATGTGGCACTTGAACAAAATCTAAAATTCATCACTGCAGTATTTTTATATATATATATTTTCAGGCGTGCACTCAACAACAATGCCACTTCCAACTAATTTAGTTCAATATTCAGTTTTTTCCAAAGGAGAAAATGAAAATGGTGTCATTGCGCTGATGTAGTCTATTTGTTTGTTTTTCAGTCAGAAGCAAATGACATAAATCATAGATTTCAATAAAATGAGTCTCAAAACACTTTAACAAGCTGTTTTGCAACTAGACATTTTTCATCTCATTTCATTCTCCCGTTTTCAGAAAATATTGATATATATATATATATATATATATATATATATATATATATTATTTTATTATGATGCTGTAGAATAAATGCCGTGCTGTCAGCTGTCCTGGTATTAATGTCCTGTTGTCTTTCTGTCCTCTTCAGGCTCCAGCAGCAGGTCCTATCCGGCGGCTCGGTTCGCTCCCTGGCGGACGAGGACGGCACCGTGGACCGTCTGGGGAACTCGTCCAGTCCGGAGGCCAGTCTGTCCAGCAAAGCAGCCGCCTCGGCCATCTCCATCACCTCCAGCGACAGTGAATGTGACATCTGACGGGCAGATCGAGGGTGCTGATGCATTAAAAAGGGGGATACGAGTGAAAGACAATCTAATAAAACGAGTCATAGTGCCTCCGTTGAGTTAAAACACACACACACACACACACACACACACACACACACACACACACACACACACACACACACACACACACACACACACACACACACACACACACGGATATATGACGGCTGCCAAAACATGAGGAGATCTGTGATCTGCGGCGGACTGCCAGTCTTTATCCTTTAGGCCTATACTTTCGTATTGTTTGCGTTTTACCCACGTGTGGATAACTGAACTAAATACGGACAAAACATATATTTCACGGACTAATAAATCAACGCCCCGAGATGAAAAGTAAAAAAAAAAGAAGAAAACATTTTAAAAAAGGGATGAAGGCATCCGAGCGCCTAACCTGCTGTTCTCTGTGGGTATTTCATGTTGAAAAAGAACTGTGATATTTTTACTTTACTTTCAAAGTTTTATAAATAATGTTTATTTGCCTATTTAAAAACGATCTGCTCTGTCTCTTCGAATTTCATATTCATTTGCTTGGTGTTTTTAATACTTACCTTGTACACAGGTGAACCTGTTGAGCATGCGCGCTTTAGTGAAATTGTGTTTCAGTAAAAGGAAAAAAAAAGTAAAGATAACTTAATAAAATAATTGTTGATCAAGAGAGTATAGAGTTTAGTCCCTTTTTTTGGCTGAGGAGAAATAGGGACAGTGGTGAATAAAATTGAACATTTGAATATTGTTCTAATAGGCTATAAAATCCTCTCGGCTGTTTTCATGGAGAGACAACTTTTGGTGATTATAACGCCACAGTGCTGTGCACCCTGACACGTTTTAGAGCGAGGCCTAATTGGCCAACATGCTTTGCGTCCTGTAATGCAGGGTGACAGCGAGAGGTCACAGAGAGGCCGACTCACTAACCCGGATGATCTGCGAGAGAGATCATAGGCATCAAAACACAGCGGATTGTGGAAATGGGTTTTACTCTGCCCGTGGAGGAGCACAGACAGCGTGGAAAATATACTTCTTACACCGTGCAAGTGTCCATTTTCCCAAGACACCCAGCCATCGGGTTATTAATGTAGAACAAGCTGTGCATGGTGCAGATGCATACATTAATTGTCATTTAATCACTATAATATTCGCCCTGAGTTTAGATAGCTTTAATACGCACATGCAGTGTGATTGCAGACGATATTTGTTTGGACAAAATATCATTTTTTAAATAGATTTTATTTGACAGCAGGCTAATAACTTAAAATTTAAATCCAGTAACATCCCTCCTCAAATTAAATTTTCACTCTCAAAGCAAATCCACCATAATATATTGTTTTTCTTGTGGTGTAATTCTACTCCAGTATTTTCTGTAACAGACTATTTTTTACTGTTATTATAATATTATTGTTTATTGCATTTTAATACATCTGCAGCATCCTTCAAAATTTTAATCTGGGATTACAAATACTCCCAGACAATCACTAAAAGATATTTACATTATGAAGTATTTTTGCTCGGCTATAAACAGGCTTTTAATCACAACAAATGGCCTCCAGTAGAGTCTTATATGTGGTGAAAAACAGAAGAAGAGCAAAGTGAGCAAAGCAGACGGAACCAGAAGTTAAAGTTCAGCTTTTCCAGCTGATGGGACAGACACCTGCTTTCCTCCCAATTTGCAATTAATTAGGCTACAGTAACTTCTGAAACAGACAAAAGCCTTTCAGCTGGAACAACACAGAAGCTAAATCTGTATAGAGAGAGAGGGAGAGAGGGAGAGAGAGAGAGGAAACAAGTGAAGGGAAATAAATGGGGTCGGGGGGCTTCTTCTTTTTTGTTATTTTTTTGTTATTTTTGTTGCTTCTCTTTCAAACCACGGGGACAAAATGGCTGAATATTTCCGTTTCTATTGAGCATAAGGACGACCGGGGGGACTAGATGAAAAAGTCTTTCTCGCAGTCAATAAGGTTGTCAAACTGGTCAGCGGTAATCAGTGCTAATGATGGGTCTGGGGTCCCTGCTTGGACAAAGGGGCCCTGCCGCTGTTTTGTGAGGGGAAGCGACCGCGGGTCCCTCTCCAAAGAAAAGCCTCCTGTGAGGGTAGTCTGGGCCACGGAAATCACAACTTCTGCTACAGTGTGAGCTCACGGCTTGGCCTATTAAAAGGATTTAATTACCGGTTGATTGTTTGCTGACTTGTAGTAGCCTACTCATAGACATAGCACATTGATTATGCTTCAATAACTTCATACACTATTTTATACGCTTTATATCTTTTTTTTCTTCTCTGTAGTTTATCTCGACATTGTGAGGGAAACATTTCTTTTTATTCTAGTCGGAAGTAAAGTACACAAGTTTCAGGTATTCCAGTGGAGTATTTGGTCAAGTTATAAGGGCTTGTGAGATAAGTACTGTTAACTTGCTTAAGTGGATACTCTGTGAGCGTGGTTTGTGATGTGTGTTGAAGGACAGACTGTAGTCTTGACTATGCGTCTTTATTGTGATTTAATCTGTCACAATTGTTCAGTGCGCACACACTCTGATGCGCACTATAGTTTGTCAGCAAACACTACAGCCCCGGGGTTTGTGTGCAAAGCTTCTGTATGGTCTTCACCTGATTACACCTGATTAGTTATATTATATTCTTTTTTTTCATGATAAAGGCTCAGAGTTCAATACTATATCTGATGCATTATTTGTCACACAATATTTACCAGAATGTCATAAAAACCTATAATAATAGTAATAATATTTATATTGCATTGCCAGCATTTTAAACACATTGATTTGATGCAGCTTTATAAAATAAAACGTTGAAAATTAAATTAAATGAAAATTAATCACGTAAAAGCAATAAATCGAGTAATATCCAGTGCTGGTACGTGATTTATATTGAAGTTTTTTTGTTTTTTTTTAATTGTCCTGGAAAGTTTCCAAACATCGAGAGGTCCTATACAGGCAGACTTTTCTTACCAGATCAATTAAAATGTGGTGATATATTAGGAGATAATATATAATAGGAGATGCTGTATGGTCCAGTTGTCTCCTCTCTCGAGTTGCCGTATCAAATTGTGAAGGAGGAACAAAAAGAAAAATACTTGTATCTTTTTATCTTCTTTTAGTCACATTGACAGACGCAGAAAACGAGCCTCCTGGTGAGCTTTTTAAAAATCGTTTTCAGATTTTTCAGACATAAATGCGTGAGATGAACACTTTAAAGTGTCCACCCTCTAATGCTCTAGGCTATGCGTGTTCTCCGATACGTTCTATTGCAGTTGGGTACCAGGTTGTTTCAAGAAGTCCATCAATCCTGTTTTATCACTTATTTCCACTGGTTGAAGATGTGATGTCAATTGGGAAACCTGCTTCATCTCGAACGCTTGGTTGTTTCATGTAGGAAAACAATTTTAAAAAGGCATAGTGAGAGATTGAGAGATTCAATGTGTCGCAGGCCGAGCTGATTCTAAAAAAACAGCACCTGCAGGCTGTCAGGCGCGTTCAAACACCTTCATGGTGACTAATGTCAAAGCGACAGTTTTGATAACCGACGACCTAAATGCACCAGTACTTTGCATGAAAGAAGTAACTGTAAACACACAAACCTAAATTCTCCAATCTTCGCTATGAGGCAAATCTACAGAAATACTGTAATAATGTGCGAGAAGAGGGTCACCCAGAATGACGTTTGTTACTATTTTATGTGATCATGCAAGATACTGCTGTATTTAAGAACCATCATCATAATCACACGACTACTACTAACATAATAATAATACTACTATCAATAGGAAAATTATCCCTTATTTATTGTCTTATGTCTCCTGACAAAAAGTGGCGCCCATATTTTGCTTCATGTCAGTCTTGCTGTCACATTTTCCCTCTCTACACGCTCCTGAAGTGATGGAGGTCACTCAGCAGGGGAAACTTGTCCTTTTCAGCAGGGCTTTTGTCCTCCGCTCTCCTCTTTTTTCAAGCAGAGCACTTTCCATCCTGTCCGCACTTCAACAACTTTCTTTTTTCAAACCTCCGTTGCTTGTTGTTTAGACTACAAGGTTAAACCACAACTCACTGAGTTATCTTTTTGTGAACATTTCCCCCATCAACATATTTTTGTTCCGAGGACCCAAAAGAAACCAGCAGTTTCTTTTTGTGTCAGCTCATTGTGCAAAAAGGCCCTGAATGTATTATATATCAAAATATTCATTTCATACCCCTGCAACCCCCGCCAGTGTTTCCCAACCTTGGATATGTATTTCGAGGCTTTTGTGTGTGTGCGCCTGGTCACATGTTATTGTAACCTGGCCGATGTTTTTCCCTCCATCAGAGTTTTTCCTTTCAAAGAAACAATCTCATTTAGACAGCGTGCAGCTGTGTTCACAGTGTCGCCATCACGTTGAGCTGAAAGTAAGGGGAAAGGCGTGTTAGTGACGACCCCTGGTGGCGGGGATTTTTCACAATGATCCACAGTAGATGAGGAGACCCTACACGCTCATAAAGCACCTGACTTTTCTAACTATATCAATCCAGAACAAATAAGATAAAGTTGTACATCAGATGTGGGATGTTATAATCCCCATGTTTAGATCAAACTGTGACCAAACATACTTAGAATAAAACAATGACGTTGTTGACAAATTCATAGACTCTAAGTGTCTCAGTTACTCGTGAAGAGCACAGTGATGCTCTGAACTATAGAAGACAAAAAAATATATCACATAGCTTAATAGGATCCATATGCCGACAACTAAATCCCATATGAATTGAGTTTTGTTTAAATTTTCACCGACAAACTCCAATTACTTATTGATTTGGATCTCCATTAGCTGTTACCAGCACCACAGCTACTCCTCCTTTAGTCCTTAGAATAAAGAAATACTACTACTACTACTACTACTACTACAATAATAATTTCATGTAATAGTGTTAATATATAATATATTAACACTAGTGTTAATATATAATATATATTAACACTATTACATGAAATTATTATTGTAGTAGTAGTAGTTATGTAAATAATTACGTACATGCATGTAGTACAATATGTGCACAGAAATAAATATATACATTTACTTGTAAAACTAAACTAAAATTCCGTCAATTCTGGGTATCACTTCACCTTCATTAATTTAATTTACTGTACATGTTTACTCGAAACAAATATTACTTAATTTTAGCTTTGCCTGAAACAGACACTTTTAAAGATACTGACTATGCAGAATATCTGAATTAGACTTAAAAACACCACGTGTGATTTCTGTGTAATTATGATAGATTATGAACTCTATAAAATCGTCAAATTCCCTGAACCGGTCACAGGGGCCATAGCGTCACCTGATTTAAAGATGAAATTTGGCATAATGTATGATCTTGGCTTCAGTTAAAATTAAGATTTAGTCAGCTGTTTTCTATAAAAGTTCAACTCGGGTTCAGTTCTTTTCTGATCTATGTGAATGGATCAATTCATCAGTGAAATGCTGCATGAGAGGTTTCAGTACCATGGACAGAGACACACGGTTTACTCTCCACCAAGTCATCAACATTCCGGTTTATGTTTATCCGGATAGTTTGATATCAGTGATTATATTATAGAAACGACCTGTGTGTGTGTGTTTGGACTGTGAACAATATATTTTGCTTCACTGTTCTCATGTAAAAACTAAACTTAGATTTTAGCTTATTTTGCCCCCAGTATCTCTGTGGATTTATTTAGTTCAACGACCCGTATACATATTACATAACTATTTCTAAAACCGCACAGTTGTGGCCAAAAGTAAGTGGACAACAGAGTTTAACCTCCATATGTAATCCAAAGTCACGTGCTTTAACATGTTGCTTTAACATGTTGCTGTAACAGCCTCCTCTTCTGTGAGGGCTTCCCACCAGGTTGTGGATCCTGTCTGCGGGGATTTGATGTTGGGTGATGAGGCCTGGCTCGTCCCAGTTCATCCCAGAGGTGTTTGGTGAGGTTGAGGTGAATCCAGTTATTCCACAACAACCTGCAATTATTTCTTTTTGGACCTGGATGTTTGAGTTATTCTGATTATTGGCATGTTGAAACCACAAACGCCCTCAAATAAGCTGTTTTAAATAATATATTCCTGTATTTTTTAGTTTGGACCATATGGTGAATTTCTTTTCTTTTTCTTTTTTTTAAGCATGTTTATTTGTGTAACTCCTCAAAGATTCACAAAACCACTAGTTCTTTTATTATCACCACAGTGTTTCTTAATAGTGTTGTGATCGCTATTGATTTAATCCAAGGGGGTCTGACATATTACTAAATTTCTTACTGCTTCATATTCTTACAAGGTATAACTTCAGCATACTTCTCTAACTTTAATTCTCCCCTTTAGTTCTGCTTTAAATCATCTGTTCAGGCTTCGACTCGTGCTTCGTGTATTTCTGCAGGCGGATCAATTAATCAATCAGTACATCGCCACCTTGGGCCGTCTTACTCTGCTCACAAATCATGTGTTTGTTAGCAGATACAATGCAGACAATGTGAGGCAATTATGTGGTCGGTGTGAGCACGGTGAAGTCAGTCAATGCTCATATCATCAGACTGCTACGCAAACACAAAGCGGACTAATGCTGGCCAGGATCCTCCGCTGATTCTCCACTGAGTCAAACAGTTATTATAGCTGTAAGTGGCCTTTGTTCACAAATATGAAAGTAAAATATGAGCAGAAAACACGCTCTCTCCACTCGTGGTGTAACATGGGGATAGAAATATCGACAAGGAATAGATGGATGGAGGCCGGTGAGTCTCAGAGCAGTTAAGTATAAGTCTTTTAATTGTGGATGTACCAGGATGTGAAAATACTCCACTGAAAGCAACAGTACCCATTAAAAGTTTTGCTTTATATCTCCCAGTAGCATAGATGCCCAGCAGTAGTAAAATGCAATGGCAGTGTGACAGTGTGACAGTGAGCCAGGAGGACCCTGAAACTGAAGGAGCTAAATGCAATTCACCAATCATTAACTTTATTATATACAACTGTGCTTTTCTTCCATGAGAACGCTTTTTCAAAAGAATTGTTAAACTAACCCAAATTAGTTTATAAATGTTGAATTTAACTCAAATATATTTAGCAATATGCACAGTGTAGCCTAAATATAATATCATTACGGGGTATTTGCCTTTTTGCAGAAGACATTTTGACATTTACACTATAAGAAAAGCACTGGTGTAAATCATAAAATTAATGATGGCTGAATTCCATTTAGCTGCTTCAGTTTCAGGGTCCTGGCATTGTGTGTATGGCTTCAACGTCACTCTGTCATGGGTTAACAAGCCGCTTGAATAATACAGATTCATTGTTAATGTTATTGGTAACACCCGTCAAAATGTCTGCTGTGAAAAAGACCCACAGTAACTCAAATTTGAGGCTCGCTCTACAAGACAGGGTTTAAAGATTAGATTAAAATCCACTTAATGTAATAAGTTTGTAGTAGTGGTTAGTGCTGAATATTTCTATATAAACTTGCAAATAAATTACCACACAGCTAACCTGGAGCCTTTGGGGCCCTTAGGATCCAGGACCCTGCAAGACAGCATTTTGTCTGGTTGGTAATCCAGTTTGTCCAGGTGTTGCCATAACAGTTTGCAGATTTGACACACAGCTCATCAGCTCTATGATGCATCAGCAGTTTTCAGCCATAAGATAAATGAGGTGGAGTAAAACATATCTGCAATGTGTTTTTCCAAGTAACGTTAAGTCTCATAAAAACAGATTGTCAGTAAACGTACAGACTAACATGAAACTGCACATACTGCTTTGTTATTCACAGATGACGTGAAGATCAGAGTAAGTGTATGTTCACATGCTTTATTTCCTATCTCATGTTAAATATAACCTGAACATGCCAAGACAAGAAATGTGAAGGAATGAAAGCTTTGAATCTCACAGGTCAGGTTTTGCAGTACAGTTTTTGGCCACTAGATGGAGACAGTGACCTAGTAAAAGATAAGCATTAAATAAGTCTTGTAGCATTTTATATCGATATGAGAGCTTATTGTTTTAATAAGTTGCTTCTGGGCATCTTTTATTAACATGCAAATAGGTTTCTACTGAACTATAACACTGCAGCTATGTAAGGATTCCCATTGTTTATATGGGTTTACATTGAAAAACAAGAGGTTTCACATGTGATCCGGTACTCCGGGACTTTTATAAATCATTGTACCGTGCGGAGAAGGCAGATGCCGATATCGCTTCATACTTAAACAATATTCCCTTACCTACCGTCGCAGAGGAGGATCGCTCCATTTTAGACTCTGCATTCACACCGGAGGAGGTCTGGGATGCAATCCAATGTCCAGGCCCAGATGGGTTTCCATTTGAATTCTTTAAGAAATTCTGGCCAGAGATCCACCCAATTTTTATGCCCGCCATTAACGATATTTTAAGAGGTGGCACCCCCCCTCCTGGCGATACATTTCCATTAGTCTACTCTTAAAAAAGGATAAAACATTTTTTAGGCCTATTAGTCTCTTCAATGTGGACTACAAAATTGTTGCAAAGGTACTGGCTCGGAGACTGGAAAACATCTTGCCAAAAATAATAAATCCAGATCAGGCAGGGTTTGTAAAATCAAGATATGGCACAGATAATGTACACTGTGCTCTTAATGTTGTTCAATATCTTAACACTCATAAAAACCCAGCACTAATGCCGAAAAGGCCTTTGACCAAGTAGAGTGGTCCTTTTTGTTTCTGGTATTAGAAAAATTCAGCCTAGACTCTAACTTCATTAATATGATTAAAACCTTCTATTTCGACCCAATAGCCACAGTTAACACAAACGGCCTGATGTCTGATGGTTTCCCGGTGTGCAGGGGCTGCAGACAGGGGTGCCCCCATCACCTTTATTGTTCATACTGTTCATTGAACCTCTGGCCGAGGTCATCAGAACTAACCCTGATATATCTGAAATTAGGGTAGGTGAAGAAAACCATGTTATTCCCTTATTCGCAGACGATGCTCTTTTATATCTGATTAAACCAGAGAAATCAATTCCCGCAGTTTTGAAATCCATAGCTACATTCAGTGCCTTGTCGGGTTATAAGATTAATCTAGGGAAATCGGTCACTACGCCCTTTCATATCCCACAGGATGTGTCAATACAATCTCCTTTTCAGGTGTCCAAGAGGGGCTTCAAATATTTAGGTATCTTTGTCACTCCTGGTTTTAAATAATCTGTTTGAAAGTAATTACTCACCCCTAATTCAAAAGGTTAAGAATGATCTGACAAAATGGGCCTCCCTACCAACTTCTCTCCTTGGGAGAATCAACTCCTCGGTTGAACTATGTATTTCAAAATCTCCCATGCTATTTGACCCCTGCATTTTTTAAGTCACTGCACTCTCATATCTCTCGCTATATTTGGAACAACAAACACCAAAGAGTTAAGTTCTCTACACTTACTAAGCCAAAGGATCTGGGAGGCTTGTCCCTGCCCAATCTACAACTATATTATTTGAAATGACGTCAAATTGGTTTGTGAACAGAAAAGATGGCTTATCTTGCCATCCCACAAGGCTTAACTCTCTTCCTTATATCAATAATATAGATCAGTTAAATCATCTCAAGAACAACACAATTGTTTATAACACTCTACTGGTCTGGCGGGATGTGAAGAAATACCTAAACATTTCCCCTGCAATTTCTCTCTGGTCTCCTCTGGCTCTGAATCCGAATTTACCTGCACAGATTAGAAGTATTGGTCTGGTGGAGTGGACATCTGAGGGCTTGTCAAACTTCACAGACTTGTTGGTCTCTAACTCTATTAAGTTAACAAAACTTTAAACTTTTTCACTGAACTTATTACACACCTGTTCGCCTCCAGACACTGACACCAAATCTCTATTAGTGATTCTTTTGTGTCTGGCTAAAAATGTATCTTGCTGCGCTGGTCAACTCCTCAGGCCCCTACAGTCGACATGTGGATATGGCAGATTTCTGCTCTTATTCCACTTGAAAAACTGACTCATGACCTTAATTGCAAATCAGACAGGTTTTGGAGGATCTGGGAACCATTGCACTCCTTCCTACAGGAACTTTAACTCATCATCTGTCCCTGGAAGATGAGGACTGACTACTTTTTCCTTTACTCTATATGTGCTACTTATCTACCTGTCTCCTGTTGTCTTTTTACTTACTTATTTATTTTTATTTATGTATGTATATGTATATGTATATATATATATATATATATGTTTATTGCAGTGCTCAATGTTAATTTGGGGTGGGAGTTGTTTTGTATGTTTTGTTGTTGTTTGTTCAACCTGAAAATGGAAATTGTGACCATGGGTAAGGTATTTATTTTTCTCTTTCTAATGTGTGGCTGTATATAAGGGTCACTTTTATACTTTGATTGTATCGGTCATTATCTACCTTTCTTACACAGCTAAGCCATTTAACTTTTTTAGGCTTTTTTATTTATTGAATTGCATTCATTTATGTACAATGACAACACGCATAACATTTCTGTAAATGCACCAGTGTTAGCCAGCTGGCTAATTCTCATCTACAGTCATTTGGCAAGATGTTCTGAAACCAATTAAATGAGTGACAAATCACAGACAAAAGATATTAAGATGCCTTAAAAGATAAAGCAACAAAATAACAATTCTCATCACAGTGTGCAAGCCATGCAGAAAAATAGAAAACATCAAAACATTAGTACAATAATAACAACAATATCCACAATTTGGTAAAAGTAGCCATGCAAAGAAAGGCAAAAAAACACAACCAAGAAATACTGATTATAAGAATTTTGACACATACAGTGCAATGATAAGCATTAAGACCAAAATAAAATATAATCCTCTTCATGTAAATCTTGATAAAGAGTACGGTCATGTAGAAAGTGCCTTGAGATGACTTTTGTTGTGATTTGGTGCTACATAGATAAAGACTGATTGATTTAGAATGATTAATTAAAATTTTTTTTTTTTAAATCCAGTCAGTAAAACACACATAACACATAATCTATGCAGAGTTTTACATGTATAAGATCATTAATGAAGTAGCAGGCACACCATACATAGTATACTTAAGCAATTCTTATGCATTAATGAAAAGTAAGGCGTTTTATCAAGTTGTTAAGGGAAAAAGGGTCACTTACTTTCTTGCAGTGCACCAGTGTGTATCAATCTTTAACTGTAGTACCGCTGTTTTGCCACAAGATGGTGCACAAGACCCATGATTGAGAGGAAACAGACTTTTCTCTTTTTTTACTGCACCAGTGGATTAAAAGCATGCACAACAGAAGCCTTACAGTGAACAAAACATTTTAATAACTGACTTTATTTAAACAATAGAAATAAAAAACTCCATTGTATTTAATAGACATGTCTACAACGGCCATCATTTAATGAGAGATTAGTTAACACAGAGTAAGAATAACAACTGTGAAAAGAGCTGTTTGAATAAAGTGTTTGACCATCCGTGTATACAAACAAACTCAAGGTACACTACAAGTAAGTTTGGACCGGAGTGTAAATTAGAGTACAGCATTACTCAGTGGAGGGTGTGAACGTACATGTGTAAGAAAGTGTTGAGGCAGGGCAAGGGCACCAGTTGGGATTTTAAGGGTCTATATTTAAACTCTCTGGTCTCTAGTTTCTGCAGCTGTCGCCAAGTTTAAGTTCAGCACCTTGGGCCTTTCTCAGTCATGCTCTTGGGTCACTGTTATAAACCTGCCAAACTCTGAGGTAGAGAGGGAAGCAGAGACTCTCGTCTGCTCTTCAGGTGCATCTCTTGAGGCTTCAGAGAGTTGAAACTGTAGCTGATGTGCAGTGAAATGAGTTGATAATTTCAAGTCCAACAATTTCTATTCACTCGTCATGTACTTTAGTGTTTTGTTCTCTGAGCTCAAGCCTGTGACTTTATGTACATTTGGACTGCACTAACATCTAAATGTCAAAATACCTGCCTAATTATAACCCCATAACCATATTATCTTTAGTGCATTAACACAATAGTGCAGTCTTAAATTTTGTGTGCTCTTTGTCTCCCATGTTTGATAATTTAAAATAATATTATGAAGGATTCAACAAGACCTGGAAACTATTTGTTTTTTTTATTGGTTTGTTTCTGTCCTGTGTATTAATTCTTAATGTAGTATTGAATAATTATTATTGTAGAATCTGAATTTGCAGCCTTGATTATCAATTATTGTAACTGCTTATGACTCTTACAACAATATACAAGAATAAGTAAACAAGACAGCTTTTCTATGAGAAACTCAAAACTGACAACAAATCTGCCTCCTTGCAGTAAATGCTTTGTGCAAATGTTCTACAGATGAGTATAAAACAAAACATCATCAATTATAGTTTTCAGCTCCAAATCTGTAACTGTCCAAGAGCTTAATAACATCCACAAACTGATCAGAAAGGAGGGAGAACAACTTGGCTGTGACTATGTGGCAGCAGCAGTGATTTAAAACAAAGAGGTGATAACTAGGATGCACACTGCAAGTTCTCATAGATGTTTTTCATAACAGGCAGTAAAAAGCTTATAATTGTTAATAAAAACAAAAGGAAGGTCAATTCATTAACATATGAAAAGCTCCCACAGTCTACAGTCTAACGATTTACAGCTTATTTTTTCTGCTAAAACGCTTTGATTATGTATGAAAGCAACACAAAATGAATAAGAAAAGAAAGAAAAAGAAGCTATGATGTGTTGTGTCAGAATACTTATTCCCATTTGATAGCGGCATTTTGGAATAGTTGTCAGTTTGTAATTGTGCCATATTATTATAATTATCAGCAGTTATACTGCTCAGTTGTTACTTTTTGCGAAGTTTTGTATCTCCAAACGAATGAGTTTGCATAATTATATAGTTTTACTTGTGTGGCTGTTCTGGATATTCAGTTGCAAACATGAAGTATCTTCATTAAATATTCCAGCGGATAAGTGTCTTTTTAAGTGTGCTGAATGTAATTGTTAAATCTTCTCTCCAGGTTTTTCTCCAGGTTTCTCTACAGGACACGATGACAGCTAGACAGCCAGCCAGCCCGAGAGAGCTTCATCTTTTGCATTGTCTTTAATGTGTGAGTAGATTGACATAAATGTTTCCCAACTGTGCTAAATGCAGCTTTAATTCATTCATTTTGGTCAAGTGAAAAGACAACATTTTTGTGCATAATCATAGCTGATGAACAGGTTCCCCACATATGACAAAGTTCCTACTAATTTAGCCCTGCAGTCTGTACTTAATACATGGTAAGAAATGCATTCAGGTTATCTGACAGGCTTGTGGTGCATTCACAGATACAGTAGATAGATAGACAGTGCGTCTGCTGAAGTAGCGCCTACTGTGCAGTGGCAGCTCTGTGCCTAATAACAGAGCTTAGCTGGCATTCCAGAGTCGGTGGCACGTTGGTGTAGCGGTAACTCAGAGAGAGCCTGGTAATTACCACCGGCCACTGACACCATGCCGCAAATGCACCAGTCAGCAGTGATAGGACCAGTGGAGCTGGAGATTTTCTTCCCTCCCTCACTCTGCCAGGATGCCCATGGTGATCAGCCATGGCATACAAATGGTTAGAGGGAGGGAAGTGCTCTCACCAAACAGCAGAATGAGCAGAACTCCCTGACTCTCTCTTACTGCATCATTCATAAATTTGTGGGTGGTGTGGTAGTAAGTTTGATTTTCTTTCCTCCCTATTTTCTTGTCTTGCTTTTGAACATCTAAAGTCTGTTTCTGCCCCCATCTTGGATACACTCGGCTGGACCATGAGTGCTGGATGAGGAGTCATGAAGGCTTTCTCTCAGGAGAGGCCCGTCGGAAAACATACTGCAGGGCCGGAATGGGAAGTTTATTTTGCTTGGTGCATGCATATCTGTGGGATGTGGGGCTCTCTGCGCAAAGGGCTGCAGGAGCACTCTGGTTTCTGCACAGAGGAGTTCATCGCAGCCGCAACCTTACCTCCTCTAATCCTTCACTGTCTGTGCAACCTAATAATTCCTAATTCCTCACTCATGCTTATTTTATTTCTCCTCTTTTCTCCTTCTCTTCTATATGCGTATCTCCCCCTCTCTTCACCAGCAGTGGAAGAAGTATTCAGATCCTTTACTTAAGTAAAAGTACCAATACAGCAATGTCAAAATACTCCATTAAAGTAGAAGTCCAACATGAAAAATTCTTCAGTAAAAGTACAGCATAGTATGTAAAGTATTAGCAACTTGATGTAGTTAAAGTATTACAGTAAAAGTAGTGGTCTGGTCCCTCTGACTGATATATATTATTATGTGACATCATTATGTTATTAATACTGAAGCATCAGTGTTAGAGCAGCATATCACTGTTGTAGCTGCTGGAAGTTGAACTAGATTCAACTACAGTATACTGTATATAGTTAGCTAGTGTAGTTCAGTGGTGCCTCCAACAGGTCAACAGATAAATCTGAGAACCGTGAGATGATTAATGGGAGAGGAAAGAAGAAAAAACAAAGTTCTGATATACAAATCTGTTTTCAGTTTTTGGACTTTTTCTTTAATCTTTGATTTTTGGTGAAATATTGGATATTTCAATATCGGAAATGAAACCATGTGAGAAGTTAAGAGATAAAAAATCACTATCTGGTGGAGCTGTTAACAACTCAGAGACATCTGAAATGTGACACAACTACACACTGCTTTTTGTAAGTGGTCAAAAGACAAAAAGGTTAGATGGTTTCATCTTTAACAATATGTTGTATTTTAAAAGCCTTTATATTATCCATTGTATCAGATCTTCATCTGAAAAGTAACTAAAGCTGTCAAATAAATGTAGTGGAGTGGAAGCAGAAAGCATAAAGCATCAAATGGAAATACTCAGGTAAAATAAAAGTAACTCAAATGTATACTTAGGTACAAGTACAGTACTCGAGAAAATGTACTTAGTTACTTTCTACCACTGCTCTTAATCACCCTCCCTGTTCTTCTATCATCTGCAGGCTAAAATAGGCCCAGCAGCTTTTCTCTGGGCCTTTTGTCCCTGCTCAGGGAGACGTTTGGCACACAGAGGATCGTGTTACAACTTTCATTTCCTGAATGTTTTTCTTTTTCTTTTTTTTCCTGTGTGGAACCAAGAAGGGTATTTTAGCCTGCTCTGCAGTACGGAGATGAAGGGCAAGGGACGGTGGGGGTGTGGGGTGGGGGAGCTCAGCTCTGGCAGCTCAGATTCGGGGTGCTGTCACTCCAAACCTCGGCAAACAAATAAAGTACAAACTGCACATGGCTGCAGGGTCTTGGTGGAGGGTAGCTGTAGCTGTGCTGTGGTTTGGGGCACAGCGGGTGTGTGGATCATGTCGGGGGGCTTGGTTACTTGAGCTATTTGTGAGCCCCAGGATAGGTGAGGTGATGCCCCTTGGGAGTGTGAGGTAGATTTCATTATCCCATATCCCATACCAGTTCCTCTTGTTGTGTCTGCCACTCTGGCCCCTCTCACAGAGCCCCTAGAGCCTGAAGCAGTGATGCATCTGTCTGGGGTGGATATAAAAGCAGAACAAGCAGTAGAGTGATAACAGTCTGCAGAATGATCAATTATTAATCTTAGTGAGAAAGCGTCCCTATAATATGACATTAAACCTACTCATTATGGCTCTGGTCATGGGTGACATCAGGGCTAATTTATGTTCACTGTTTCTGCACTGTATAATAACAACCAAATCTCTGAATACATTAAAATATATGTTAGAATATAAATTGGTGTCTTTTTGTGAATTCCATGTTTTTAAGTCGGTAAACTAAAGATCAATGTGGGGATTGTTCTATATTTTTCATATTCTTAGCAAATTTCACGAAAACACCAAAACAACAATGAATTGATTCTATTAATATGTGTGTAGTTAAAACCTGATGATGATTTCTCTGTGTCATAGAGCTAGACTGTTGTCCAAAAAACCCACATGTTCATCAATTTATTTTGAGTTAATCGCACATACACCCTCCTACCGCCGTACTATAAATGCTCACTAGCGTTTATTAATCTGCTGCTGAAAATACTCCCCAACAAATACACTGTTTACCTCTGTTTGAATAAAGTTCGCTAACCATGACCGTCTATTTTAGCCTTTTGCTACATTTTTTGTGACCATCTTTTTAAGGGTTTTACATCTTCGGTAGGAACCAGTGAGTAGAGAAGCAGGAAAATATTAAGAGATGGACTATCATGTTGTTAGTTTTGTTTTTCTTTCCATGAGCGTCATAGAGTCATACATGCTTATTAATCTATGAGAAAAGTTAATCTGGATTTATGTTATTTCTGGTTTCCATTTCTAACATTTCCACTCAAAACCCATTCATCCGAAATGCATCCTGTAAGCTTTTAAAATGAGATTAAACAATAACCCTTTTCCTAAAATGTAAATAACTAACATTTTAAAAGAGTTTTACATTAAATTTGTCCTAGATTGAATATTTACATAGTTTGTTTCCACTCAGCATGATAGTAAAGTAATAATACTCCTACTTATGTAGCTCCTACTGCTACCTACTTGAAAATATATCTCGCTTTGTTCAGTTTTTTCTTTCTCTTATATCCCGTCACCAAGAAGAAATATTTACAGTCAAATTACAGCTAATAGCTTGATCATCTGTTTTAATTTGGCTTCAAAAGACTGAAACTAACATCAACAAAGTCTGTAAAGTGTTCCAAAAAAACCTCCCAGACTGAAGTCACTTTCCTGATCAAAAACATGAGACTAATGCCACTATCACCTTTCTCTCCGAGCTCCAAAAATATATGGATATCTGATTCTCAGCAATCAGAGCTGGGTTTTGTCTCTGGAAGGGTTTGTTATACGAGCCTGTGCCTCCTGGGCACATTTCTTTTATACAAGTCCTCTTTCCTAGACATTACACGCACGTCTTATCTTGTCCTCTGTCTTCTCCCCTTGTAGTGTATTACCATTTTTTCCCCCTTCTTTCATCAAGTAATGTATATGATGCTGTCCTTCATTTGACACACAACATGCTATTTAACACCCTAATAGTTTGGGATCATCTGCAGAGTTTCCTACTCCTCCTGTCTGAACTCTGGGTCATGCATCACTCAGCCGACTAGGAGAAAGAGATAAATATTTCTTTCAGCTCTGTCACATAGGAGCTTCCTGTCCGACGAAAAGGCTTCCTACTCCTGTGAGTGGAAGCTGTCTTTGGCTGCTACATCAGGATAATTAACATTTTTTCTGAACTGATCTCTCTGATCTCTATGGTCTTATGTCACAGAAATACAGCAGAGGCTCGCTGTCCATCTAGAAAATGTTGTGTGAGTTTTTCTTTAATCAGTTTTATGTCCTCACTCCCAAGGCTGGTACACGTGAGTATGCGCAAGCACCCCCACCCCACCCCCCCCACACACACACACACACACACACACACACACACACACACACACACACACACACACACACACACACACACACACACACACACACGGCCTGCATCTGCCTCTGGCCAGGCAGGAACATTGTCAGATCCATGCATCATTGGTAAGAAAATCTCTCTACCTCCCCCCCTCTCCCACTCCACCACCACCGCCCCCCGCCCCTCTGAGGCAGACCTGAAAAGATCCTTTTGTCCCTCATCACCCGCCTGCCCCCCAACCCCCCCGCCTCTGACACACACCCCTCACACACAGCCTGTGGTTATGGATACCTGGGACCGTCTCACACCCGGCTCCCATGTGGGGTAAAGCTACCTGCAAGCACCAGACCATGGAGAGGCAATTCACCGAAAGTCCCTCAGCTTTGGATTTTAAGTCTTTATAGGAGATGTAGATGCCAGAGAAAACATTAACTCAGCTGAGGCGGACGGCGCAGGCTCATGCGGGCTACTCTCCATGTTTATTTGCACACGTCAGGGCCCTTCCTGCTGTTGATTTAGAGCCACTGCCACTTAGGCCTATGACAAATGAAATGCCCTTTTGATGACTCGGACTCTGTTTGCCATCAGCAGCTGTTGTTACTGGCACCGGGTGAGCTCAGGCTGACGTTACCTCCAGCTTTTATCATATAGACTACGGGAGCAGGCCTCCCACTTGCACTTGTTGCACGGCTGATGAGAAAGACACACTGACACAGACTGATGCAGCAGATAGATTTATGAATGCAGACTTTCTCGCTGCCGGAAGCGAGGGATTCGAGCATGATTAAAAGCACTGTCAGAGTTTCCGTACAGGATTGATTTTAGTCTCTTGCACATCCTGAAGGTGACTCTGATGGTCTCCCTCTGTCATGTGGCACAGAGCCTGTTTAATCCTTGCTGTGTCTCTACTGTGCAGGACATGCCTGTCATTAGATTAACAGGTATGAGGAGTCACTTTGGTGGCTTTGTGATCACCTGTTTGTTAATTTGTGAATATTTGCTCTCTGCTGACCTCTGCTGAGTGTCACATACTGTGGGATACTTTGAGTTGTTTACTATTATGTTATACATTTTATTGAAACATACTCCTGCTACTACTCAACTACTACTACTCAATAAGTCAGATTAGCTTGGATAATATGGAGAGTTACAATGTAAATTGCTCTGTTGGAAACTGGTCATATAATCATTGTTACAGTAGTGTCACAAAAGGTTTTAGTGCACATTAAAAAATATAATTATATAATTTCAAAAACTTTTATGCAACGAGTCATTTTGTAATAAACTGCACATTTATCACACTTTTCTGCTGGTATTTTGAAAGTAAACTCATATATCAGAGCTCCAGCTTGAAGTTAAAATACTAGATGTTTTCTCACCACTGGTGGAAAGTACATTTACACAAGTACCGCATTTAAGCACTATTTTGAGGTACTTGAGGTACTCTATTCTGCTGTATTTCTGGGGAAAATATTGTACTTCTCACTCCACTGCATTTATCTGACAGCAATAGTTAGTAGTTACTTTTCAGATTCAAATTTTGCAAAAACGTACCCCCAGCTAAGGAAACATAATGCATTTTTACAGAATAATTTAAAATTTGCTTCACCACGACAAACTACAACATTTAAATGCTGCTTACATGTCAGTGCATCTGTAATAAAACAATCCAGACAGGGGCCATTCTACATGATGAATACTTTTACATTTTGCTGCTTGCGTGTGTAAAATTTTCAATGCAGTACTTTTCTTCTTGGCTATTGCTACTTTTACCTGTTTTAAAAAAACTCACTTATGAGATTCAAAAAGTCAAAAGAAGAAGAAACACTGACATGATGGAGGGTCTGCTGAGGACAGCCAAACAGACATATCACTCAAACACAGTCATATGGGAAGCTGTGGGTGATTTAAGTAGACCTGAGTGGTTGAAAGAAACACAGACAGAGAAAGGGGCCTCTGGGATGCAGAATACCTCAGGGTCCCTCCACTGAAGCCGGGTGCTGCTGCAGCCTTGCAGCCCGGCAATCTTTGCAATCAGGCAGTAATGCTAGCAGCGACTGTTTCAGATTATGCTCAGGAAATCCTCGGTGCTCTCTGCTCAAAACAATTTAGCCTGACATGAGCCCAAAGAGTGTAGAGGGGGGTGGGGGACAATGTCCTCACCAGATTCCTGCTCTCAGGCCACCATATTTTGATATTCTGTCCTCCAAATGTACAGCAGATGTACTGCAATATCTTCCAATCTAGTTGTTGTTGTTATTATTATCATTATTATATATAAGGGTGGAAGGGTCTGCTGATATTGTTCTGATTGTATTTGAGTAGTTATAGGTATTTAACCTATAGCCTATTATTGCTGTTTAAAGCCCATATCATGTTTTGTTTTCTTTCTACAGTATATTGATATTTTTATCAGGCAGTGATCTTTAACTTTTTCTCTCTGTGTGTCTTTTTCATATGGGGTGTTTGCCATTTTTTTTGTCAGAAAAACTCAGAGCTGGTAAAAGGTTGAGTGGTGGCTCTTTCCCATGGCCCGGAACCGACAGAGCAAACTTTCGGAGAGAGCAAAGAAAACACGGCAACAAAAAGCCAATGATCCGCAGCACTCCAGTTAAAAATGACGAGAAAAAAAACGGGAAAAAGCCTTTCTCCTTCAGCCAAACATGTATTAAAGAACAGACAGGACATTCAAAAGAAACCAGTGCTGGTTTCTGTGTACACAGCAGCCTTCTGACAGACAGCTGGTCATGTTGACTCACATTTGTATAACTAAATTTCCCTTTATGACTCAGTGTTTGGATGATATGTTTTGAATTATTATTGTTAAAAACCAAAAAGAACCCGTCAAGCAGGCTTTAATCTTTACTGCATAATGACTCATAGTATTTTTGATAGAGATCTATGTTTAACCAATGTTGACTTAATTGCTTGTTACTTTTTTCATGCAATTTCTACACGATATACGATTTTGGTCTCTATTTTTAAGTACAAACAGCAGGCAAAAACTTAAAAAAGTCGACAGCAAAAATGTTTAATAGGAAAATTAATTTCCTTTAATTCACAATTAATTAAATGTAAATAGTCAATAATTATCTTCCCGTTTCATTTGGTCTGTGCAGGTTTAAGGCTGCTATATTTTTCTCTAAATACACAAATAACACAGAGACAAATGAATTACTTTTGTTTTATTGGAAACTAATTACCATGACTCTAATGAAAACGTTACCTCTTAGTTTCCGTTGCAGGAAGGTACTATATTTTTTGTATCTTAACAAAATATCATAAATTAAGCAAATGGGCAGTCCAGTTAAGTGTTTTGTTGAGTTTAGAGTTTCAGAAAGGTCTTGTTTGTGTGTTTTGCAGGAGATGAGAAAAACCTCCTCACAGTGGAGGACAGGATAAGCGCATAAAGAAGTTTTTGTTCTAACCAAATTTAACGACAGACAAGTCAGTCTATATTATAAGGTAGGCTACTATAGTGTTATTTCATACATGTAGGCTACTCAATCTTATACACTTATCAGTCTTCTTCTCTTCTGTTTTTTGGGGAGGGGGGGTGGTGGTAAGGGGGTGGGGGGTTGTAAAATATAATAATCTGACAGCCTCTTTAAGAGCCCAAATCCACAAGACTGGAGGTTAGAGGTCCCAACAAGGAGTCCTGCAGTTGGTGCGGGTGTCCGTGCATGCCGTGCACCGGCTGTGGGGCCCCGAGGCCGGGCATGGAGTAAGCGGAGGCCCCGGGGTGGCTCATGTTGCCCTGGAGCAAAAGCGCTGAGTTCTGGTCGGGGCTCTGAGGTGGAGAAAACTCGTCCTCCGAGCTGGACATGAGAGACTTTCCTCCATCCAGCGGGGACAGCTGGTTCTGTTTGTTGCCGCCTGCGTTGTTGTTTTCGCTGTTCTCTCTGGAAATGACAATGGGAGGAATTAGATCAAATGCGGATGTTTTAGAGAAGTGCATTAAATCAGTATACGTATGTGAGGTTTGTAGGAAACATATTGGAGATTTGAAAAAGAAAGAAAAGGTCTAAAATTGTAAACAAGGCGTCCATAATTATTTTACAACAGCACCACAAAATATAATGGACACAGGCCCTGAAGAAAAACGAATCACATATATTTAGCTGTTCATCTGTGTGTACACAAGGGTGTTTTTTACTTTATGTTAGACGAATAATAGAAGCATTATATGATATGTAGGTTATTTTCGCAATGCAATAACAATGCGAGACAATTTAATAAAAACAAAAAACCGTTTTCTTAAAAAAAAGTGACCATTTTACTTTTTAAAATTTTCCATAATTCCTAGAAAAACACTGGTATGTATTTAAGAGTGTTGTTATTTATTTGAGATTTCGTATCGTTTAGATCATAATTAAGCCTCAGACTGAAGAGAGTCCATCATTTGTCAACAACACGCTACTGTTGATCCACCATCACTGTGGACGTGTCTGATTTTGGGGGCCAAACGTGTCCAGAAACAAATCGAAAATGATAATGGAAACAAAATGATTCCTGTAAGAAATATAATTCACTTTCTTTTCCTGCTTTGTCACGTCCCTCTTGCTTGCATGGTATGAATACTGTCAGAGAGTTGTAACTCTGCTTCCTGCACTCTCTTATACTTTCGTTGCTTGTAGACACATTTGGACATTTTTTCCACCTAACCTGAAGCATAATTTACGCTTGAAACATGTCTAAATATGCATTTCTTTGACCAGTAGAAATGACAAGCAGCGCCGAGGCTGTGCCAGTGAGACGTACCTCTCCTTCGCCTCTGCGGCTCTGTCTCTCTGCCGTCTGTTTTTGAACCAGTTGCTGACCTGCGTGGTGGTCAGTCCTGTGGCCTCGGCCAGCTCTCTCTTTTCTCGCGGGGACGGGTAGGGGTTATGCGTGTACCACTCTCTCAGGACACCCCTGGACTTCTCTTTAAAGCAGTAGCTGGTCTCCTCGCCGTCCCATATTGTACGGGGCAGCGGGAATTTCCTCCGCACTCTGTATTTCCCTACAGCTCCGAGCGGCCGTCCCCGCAGCTTCTCCGCCTCCACGTAGTGCGCCTTCAGCCAGAGCTGCTGCAGCTTCGGGTGGTTGTGCGGAGAAAACTGATGGCTCTCCAGGATCTTATAGAGCTCTCTGAAGTTCCCCCGATGAAAAGCCACCACTGCCTTGGCTTTGAGGACGCTCTCATTCTTGTGAAGGTGATCACACGCGGGTAGAGACCACAGGAAGCGACCGAGCCTCTCCAGGTTTCCTCCCTGCTGCAACACCTCGCACACGCATGCCACTTGCTCCTGCGTAAAGCCGAAGGACGGTAAAATAGACATGATGTCCGAGCTTACTCCTCCGGCCGAAAAGTTGGTATCCAAAGCGATAGCTGTCGTTTATTTTGTCTGTGTTTTGAAAGTTTCTTGTCACGGTGCAATCCTGCGCAGTCCGTCCGCGCAACAAACACAGGCCTATAGGCTATACAGTCCACTCCAACCCCTGATGCGCGCAGCAGATTGGGATGTTGATTGTTGGGACAATTTGTTCCTGTTGGAGATATGTCAGGCTTAAAGGGAGCCTGTGCGTTTCGGTGATTGGCTCTCCCTCTGCCCTGCACCCTGTACAGCAGAGCAGGACTGAGTTTGCAGCTCCGTTTCCTCCCCAGAGGCAGTGCGTCAGGGGCTGAAATAGGAGCGCTCCCACCTCCCGCCCCCACAATCCCTCTCCCGCTTCAGCTGAGGGAGCAGAGCAGCACCTAAACACTAATCAATTATTACAGACCTCTTAAAAAGGCTTATTAACATCTTCTGAATATACATCTTCTATAATAATAGGCTTGGATTTCCCACGTGGGACAAACCACACGCTGCATCTCAATAAGTTATCAGTAATCATGTCCAATGGGGGGTAAACCCACAAAAACACCAAGCTTTTTATTTGAGGAGGAAAGTTTATTCACTTTAAAAGGCTGAAATATCTTCATGATGCACACCTAAAACAGGCTACAAAACAAGCAGCATCACACTACAGGTAATATAAGATATTTTAATTTTAAATAACAAAAAAACCCCAAATACACAAACATTTTAAAACTTAATTGATTTTTGCTTACTTTTCTGTTGTTTGACCCAACTGGAGGTGTCTTACCTATTTATTTATTGACCATTTCTGCCCACCGCCTTAATCACATGCAGATTGAACATTTAATTGTATCCCCACCTTTCAAAGTCTATTAATTACGGAGGCCGTTTATTTTACGAGGTGATATAATTTAATAAGTTCCTATGATAATTGGGCCTTTGCTTGCCATTACGCACGTCTTTATATGAGAAACCCATACTACCTGCCAAACGTGTTCTGGGCCATAGACCACCAGTAGGAAATCAGCCACTTAAGTGTGTGTGTGTGTGTGTGTGTGTGTGTGTGTGTGTGTGTGTGTGTGTGTGTGTGAGAGAGAGAGAGAGAGCGAGAGAGAGAGAAAGTAAGTAACATGAAAATACCACATGGTTTATGCTGCCACACTTTTTTGACAAATATCACCAGTGTTGGGGCACAAACGGAAAGGTAACTTCTGATTTTAGATATATTGAGTCCTTGGCGTCAAGTTGCAATTAAGCCATTTTATTCAATAGTGAGACTCTTTTTTTAATACTACCTATAGAGTTAAATATTAATGTGATACATACGGACTTTTTTCCCATTTTGTTTGCTTTTTCATTGTCATTTTCAACATAATCACATGTTCTGTCTGTCTCTCTTTTCTTTTTTTTTCCAAGAGCTGCTTCTGAATTCACAGCCTACATTTATATTTCAAGGATTAGACGGGCACCGCACTGGCTCCAGTGTTTTTTCTGTGGGGTGAAACACTAAACCAATCCATTAGTAAATGAGTTCTGCGCGACACTTCTTGGTGGTGCAGTTGTTGGTTTGAGCCATAGATCACATTTCTTTATCTGCACCATAGTCTGAAACTAGATTCCCTTTCAATACGTTAAGGAGCAAGATTTGGCCTGTAGAAAATAATATTTAACTTTTAAAAGAAATTCTCTCAACACGTTTTGAGAAGATGACCCCCTTTCCTAAGTGATTTCTACTGTGCAGATTACTTTGAACTTTTGTTTTTACGGCGACAGACACCTGAAAAAACACAGATCATCATCACTGAATAGCCACTAACTGCAAAATCTGATCATTTTAATTCAACCCAGCAGATATTACAAATGGACACGTTTTAAATGGTGTTTGCAAATACATACAAAATCTAGATAGAAAGGTAGGCTATGTATGCACATATTTAAGCTACTGATTTTTTTCTCCTACATTTAGTGAAGATAACTGTTGGAAAACCGTGATGAGGTGTGAAACCAAAAAACATCAACTTTTACTTTTTTTTTTTTAACTCTCTGCCAGACACTAGATTGGACCTAACCATCTTATCTCACCATGCTAAAATTAATATTGATCTCATCAGCTGATTGGCAGAAACACCACTAAAGAAACGTTATTTGACAATATGAACTTTGGGAGTTAATTGAAATTGTTGTTTTTTTTTGTTTTTTTTTTACATTTACTGTTCAAAATGGTCCTGCAGAGAAAAATACACCTGAAACTTTATTATGATGCATTACATCGATACAGTACATTTTTAATACTGTGCAAGTAGGTCCCCATATTTTATTCATTTACAGTTTCAGTGCAGACTAAACAAGACTGATTGGGGTGTATTGCTGAAATGATTCGAATAGCAGCTCCTGTAATGTAAATATATATGTGTATATATCCATAGTGGACATGCAGACTCTCAGGCCACTTCAGCTCCGGGTCTAGCTGCTCTCAGGCTGTGTAAAAACCTCAGTGCTTCAGTAAATGAGCTGTCTGATGAGCGGCTCTCGGGTTTCTCTAATATCTCTACCACATTGCGCCGCGCCTCCTCCTTTAACCCGAGCAGCCCGGGGGGCGAGATTATTTCAAGATGTGGACTCTCCGCCTCTGCCACGGCCAGTGCTGCATGCATGGACTCCACATAGCCCCGACAAGTAATGCAATACTTAAGTAGGCTATCACTCGTTACTGCTTTTTCAGAAGGAGACTTGCAGAGTAGGGAGTGCTGATCTCATTGCAGCTCTTTTCTTCTCCAAAAACTCTAAAAACAACAACAACAATAACAACAACAAAACAAACACATTTTAAAAACCACAATAACTCACTAACTTTCTGCAGGGCTGCTACATATCAAGGATGTCTTAAGTTTTAGTCATTGCTCAAGAGTCAGATGACCGAGAAATGTGGCCGTTTCTCACTAAACTGGTTAAATGTGAGGCATACAGGCCCAATTGAGCTGGAGCGTGTGTGATCCCTTCTTTGTTAAATGATTATACTTCATGATGGTAATTTAGTGCTGTAAGCGTGTTAATGAACGATAGAAGCAATAACAAATAATAAAAAAAGGAAAAAAAATAACAAACAGTAACACCGCAGTCCAGTGGGAGAAAATGAAAGGATGAAGGCGCTGAACAGAGAACACTTCATAAAAATGTCATCATCAAAAAGACCGTGTTTCCTACTAGACGAGTTTATATTTTAAAGAATATAGAGGAAAAGTGAAACGGAAAACAGATGGTTTTCACTCTTAATCTAAATGCAAAGTGGTATTTCAGCTGTATGGAACTGGAACAAAGCCTATACTGTTTAAATGAAGTGAAAAATGTCAGATGCAGTCCTCAGGGGGATTTAGCTTGATTTTTTTTTTGGAGGGGGGGTGGAGGGGGGATTTGGTGACATTGAAAGGAAA
The DNA here is from genome assembly GCF_027409825.1 of Scomber japonicus. NCBI lineage: Eukaryota > Metazoa > Chordata > Actinopteri > Scombriformes > Scombridae > Scomber > Scomber japonicus. The sequence goes on along the minus strand of NC_070593.1, from coordinate 16,650,274 downwards.
AAAGGGAAACCTCACATAAAATAAAAAATAAAAGGAAGGGACAAAAAACAGCACATTAATCTTAAATTGTAAGACAGTTTTATTTAGTGTTGTCTCACACCTAAACATTTAAATCTAGTTGCACCTGAAATAAACTGAATCCAACTACAGGAATATCATACAACAATTACATAATTTAGGCCACATATTAATTGTCCAATGCGTTAATTTCATCCGTAGTGCGTCACTCGGAGTTTCAACTGTCTTAAATGTCTCTTTAATTAAGAGTTAAAGGGGTTTCTTAGCTGAAGTGAAAGGCTTAAAAAAAAAGAGGCACAGCTCCTTCTCTCAAAACACAACACAACTGTTGACATGAGTGAGTTAAATGAAATTGGAGCTGCAATTATCAGCTTAACAGAGTTTCCTGTCATGTTGGAAAATTAGACCTGGTACAAGTGCGCTGGGGTTAGAGCCCCCCTTCTCAATCCCACCACCACCACCATCAAAATCATTACGCATTTCCTCAGAGGGCCACATCCACAAATATGCAATTACGGCCTCGGCTTTTACAGTGATCGGCTCGGTAAACACGCCAGAGGCAAATAGATGGAGATTTCAGTTTTGGAGGGGAAATTCTTATTTCATTTCTTTTTAGCGGCAGGGTTGAGATGGCTAAGTAAACAAACCCAGCGGCCTGACAAACACGTAAACAAACTAAAGGAGCTATTTAAACGTGCTGCGCTCCCATATGTGTGCCTGCTGACAGGGAGGGGGCGCCATCACAATACTGTGACTCCTGAGAGGATGAGTTGATAAAGTTTTATAAGTCAGACAGTTGAGAAGCAGGTGTGTGTGTGTGTGTGTGTGTGTGTGTGTCCACGATCTCCACTACTCAGGCTTCATCTGCTCCGCTCCTGTTACAAAGTGGTGTTTTTCTCTCTGGGAAATACCGTTTGACCACTGTGGTGTGGACATGATGCTGCCTCCCAGCTGCTGTCTCTCTCTCTCTCTCTCTCTCTCTCTCTCTCTCTCTCTCTCTCTCTCTCTCTCTCTCTGTCTCTGCCTCTCTCTCTCCACATCAGTGTGTATGTGGGTGGTATGTGTGCATCCCCCCCCCTCTCTCTCAAACACACACACACACACACACACACACACACACACACACACACACACACACACACACACTCACATATGACTTATGTTTTCTGTCCTCGTAGTCCAGAACTAATCATGGTGGTTGCATCTTCTCTTTCCCACACTGGATGATGGAGCACATACCTTCCACTCTGTCAAGCAACAACTCAGATATTTAAAGAAAAAACAGTTTGTTTGTTATAGTTCATAGAAAAAACATCTTCTTTCCACAACCTGTTAGGGGCTGATAATCTTAGTTTCTGGCTTGAAACTGCTTGGCCAGTATTGGTGGGTCTGTATGAACGGGCTGGTACCCGCTGACCCCTGCCCTCTCATTAGTGGGACGTGGAGCAGTGGAGTACCGTGCTCCCCAGGTCATGTTACATATGGCTTGCAGTCTGCTGTGCCGCATTAAATGTCAGCTTTGAAACCATCTGAAAGATCAGAGGCCAGTGTTTTTAATAAGGCCAGAGTTCTGGGGGAGTTCCCTGCTTTTACTGCCAACCCAAGTATGTTTTACGTTGCATGTTTGAATTTGTGGACAAAAAGATCCACTGCTATTTAGACATGGGGATGTCCAAATTTTCACGCATAAAGGAAGCAGTAAAATTAAAATTTACTTAATGTCATGCTGTAGTCCTCATGAAAAATGTAAAACACATCTTTTATTGAGGCAACAATTGTGCTTCTTTCCTGTCTAATTTACAGGCACAATACAAAGGTGGAATTCTGGGTTTTCTGCGGCCCCCTCCCCGTGTGACCCATAGACCATGGGCTCCTACTGCGAATGGGATATTGTTCTGGGCTCCAACAAAGCTGTTTTCACCCTCTTCAATATTACAGGAGGAGTTACCTGATACCTAACAATCAGCTAATCCACTGCCCATGGCGACGAGGTCACCTGTGCACAGGTAACTTTATCCTGCTTGCCTGCCTCTCCCTCCCTTTCCCGCTAGTCTCTCCCGTTTTTTTCCCTCTCTCTCTTTCTCTCCCTCTCTCAAGAGTGAGCACAGACAAACAGCCTCTGTTTATTTAGGTCATCAGTTAGATCGTATATAACTCCTCCTGCAAGGATCCATTGAGAGGACAACACCTAAAATCCACCGCAGACATGCTGTGAATAAAATCAAATCCCCCGCTGTTCATCCATTTGTCAAACCCTGTCTCTATCTTATCTCTCTTTGCTGGTTTGGTCGGTTGCCCACTGTGTGATCAAGCATTGGGTGGAAATTCATGAATTTACGCAGAATCCCCTCAAGCTGTGAGAGGAGCTCAGGCTCTTTGTGGATAGAGGCTCTGTGTCTGTGAGTGACAGCACCTCAGATTCACTCTTCCACATGTTGGGGGGCAAAGGAGGGGGTTGGTATGGCCTTCGCTCAGCCAAAAGACCATTGGATTGGACTGGGCTGTGGGGAGCTGCAAGACCCCCCACCCAAAAGGAGCTTTACCTCTGGAAATCTCATTGCTGTTTATTTGAATTACAGGGGCTGAGATGAGAAAAGGAGGGCTAATGAACTCCAGGTTGCCAGGCATGTGCAAACGATCACTGCAGGTTTGCAGAGAGCAGCACCAGGCTTGCAGGATTACTGCATGTCAGTTTTTCCCCTCATCCTCACAGTTTGGCTACATGCACGCGTCTTAAATGTTGAGAGGACATGTGCTCTCTGTCTGTCATGAACTACAGACATGTTGTGTCCCCAAAATCTTGTGAAAACAGGAGCTAAACTTGTGAGAAAGAATTAAAAAAAGGTGTTTTATGTTTTTATAAATATAAACTTTTATTGCAGTATGGAGATTTAGAAAAATACATTCACATAATTTCAGATAACAAACATATAATTCAAACTAAGATAAAAAAACAAAACAAAACAAACATCAGTTTTACTATTTGCCCGTCACTCACTTTTGGTATATGACATTAAAGCACTGAGGATACTTTCACTGAAATGTCCTTTCAAATTGATGGGATTATTTCATGAATCCTGACAAAGGAAAAAAAAAAGTCTACTATGAAGGCGCGTGATGCACTGATAGATGTGTGTGAGTTGGCTGTGAGGCTGAAATGTGCTATTATGGTCATGTATGACAGCGAGGAATTAGGCTCCTGTTGTGAAAAGGACCGGACACACTTGACAAATGGGCTCCACATTCTCTTGTCTTTCCCTCATCTGACACCCAACAAATGTGCCAGTGAGGGGCGGCGGCTGTGGTAAATCTCAGAAGCCGAGATGTTTCTGCCTGCACACCAATGCAAGAGCCACAACGGAGCTTCCTTTCAGTGTTATTCACAAAACAAAAGTAAAAGGCACTAGTGTCTAAAACATGACACCATGCAAAGAGAAATCATGACAATCCCTCTCAGTTTTAAAGTGGAACCATAATTTTAAAAAAAGTGTCCTCTTAGTCACTTGTACCTTCTATCCCTTTGTTACTTATACATTTTGAAAAGCATACAACACCGTCCATGTTTGCATCTGTCTTTATAGAAAAATATCATCCATGATTACTGACATTTGGAGAGACACGTCAAAATGAAACACGATATAGTATAACATCGTCACATCTAATTAACATACTATGAGTTGCAGCGTTATAAACAACATACGATGAACAGCATGTGTGACCTTTTGATCATCACTCATATCTTGGTCTCACGGTGGACGATGAGGCTTGAAATAGGAGTCATTGCTGAAATAGTGTGCATTTGTTGAGGCGTGTCACACTGACAAACCCTGCAGCATGAAGGCTGTTTCAAACATGTACATTGTAATGTCATTGTGGTAGTGCAAATGCCAAAACAGACTGACGCCATTGTATATTTTAAGTAGCAGAAAGGCACATTAACTCTAGTCCCATTATCAGCTGAAACACTCCTAGTTTATTTGGTATTATATAAAGCATAAATGCAGAGTTTCGCAGGGATTTGAGAGGCATCCAGACAATTTAAGGTGCTTACTGAAGGGCACTTTTTTTTCTCCTAAATCAGCAGCTTTGTGTGTTTTTATTCTCTACATTTGTGCAGTCCTTCAGTAAAGCTGTCGCCGTTTAACTGACCATTTTCACAGAGACGTTCTCCCTCTTCCCCCTACTGAATGACCTTTTTGGTTTGACCCAGATGACGCATTTAGTTTGGAGGAACATCCTGGTCACGTGACTCGAGGCATTCCAGCACCTGCTTCTGCAGATCAAATCCACTCAACAGGAAGTAGCAGGTGCTGTCTATAAAAAATGCACATTTAAACATTGCTCAAACAACATACAGCAACTTTTTCTTCTCGCACAAAACAGTTGTAATGTTTCGTCTTACGAACGGGGCGTTTAAAACTGTTTTAAATTTTTTTTTTTTTGATAAAATGATACTGCCCATCCACAGGGCTTCTCTCTGAGTAGAGTGCATTGTAAAAGTCAAATTAACACAATATCTGCAAATAATTTAACATTTAAAGGAAATGAATGGTAAAAAAAACACACACACGCACACACACACAAAAGTAAAAAGTTTCACCATATCACTGCTTGGGCCGACATGAGTGCTTCTGTAAGGAGATTGAGGTTAAAGGTCAGCCATGTCCTCATCCATCTGCACTGTCTGTAGTTTGGCTAGCTCCTTCCCCTCCACAGCCTCCATCTCCCCGCACATTGCCCGCACCATCTCGTTCACGCCTCCTCCTGAGCCCGAGCCGTCCACCTTGTTCTCTGACAGGTTCATGTATTCGCTGTTCATGCCGGGGCCCATCAGGTGGCCTCCCCTAACCTCGTGGCCCCCGAGGTACTCCGTGGGCTGAAGGTGGTGGTGGCTGCTTGGGTCCGTTTGGGCCATCAGGGGTGTGCTGACAGTGAGGGTGGTGTAGACCTCAGGCTCTGGGCTGGACGATGTGATGGTGGGGACCTCCGCGGCTGAGATGGGACCTTGGCTAGAGGGAATCTCTTGAGAGTTGGGGGTAGTGTAGCTAATCTGACCATTGGGGTCCAGGTGGAGTCCGTGGTGGTACGAGGAGTAGACGCCTCTCTCCAGAGGTTCCTTCTTGATGGACGGTTGGCCGACGTTGCTCATGCTGTAGAGGACTGTGCTGTGGTGCAGGGACGACATGGTCAGCTTTTCCTGCTGCTGGAACGAGTCATCGTTGGAGGAGCTCACTGCTACGTTGTTTAGAGACATGGTACCTGGAATAACATGATCATAGATCAATACATGCAGTATATGAACATCTAGCTCCCATTCCCACTGCTAGGTCTCTTAACTTATTATATGTTTCATTTACAGCAGACTTCAGCCCCAGACTTGCTGTTGTGTGTCTCACACACTTTACAATCTCAATGCCGGACACTGTGGTGCCTCAGAAAACTGATGGAAAAGCCTGCCAGGACTCAACAGCAAGCTGCAATTTCTGTTTTTCCTTATTATTCATCCTGGTGTGGATTCTCTGGTTTATGTCAAAGTAAGTGCTGTAATGGCTTATTCCCTGTTAGTGTGTTTCATGGCCTCTGATTGTCTGAAACATACCCCCCCCTCCCCCCTGTGCTCTGGAGATCAAGAGTGCAATGATGATGAGTGATGTTGACTTCAGAACTTGTTTTTATTCATCTCTGGGGTTTTCAGAGGACCACCTCCTTTCTGCGTGTGTGTGTGTATGCATGTGGGGCCCTTCCCTGTTTCTTCAGCTCTGTGTTATGTGTAGTATCAGCCCTTTGGGCTACAGCCCAAACGCAGACAAGCCAAGAATAAAGCTGCTCAGATATATTGGGTGGACGTAGTAGAGACCTGTTGACAAACCACCAGGGACGTGCAGCACTGCACTAAAACATTTAAGGAGAGCAAAGGGCACCAATGACCTGCGATCAAGCTGGGAGATCTGTCTATCTATTCTATTATATATGACTGCAGAAGATTATATCTGGATTTAAATTATGCTAAAACTGTGATGGATCTTATTTTTGTCTTCTTCTGGTCTTGACAGATAAAATAATATAACAGCATTACATTACAGCAAATTGAATATATTAAATTAGTTAAATGAATTGCGAATTTTGAAGCAAAAATATTGAAATATTTAATTTATGCCCAATTTCCAACTCAATATCACAAAATGTATATTCCAAATAAACATAACAACAAATTTATTACAAGAAAAAAAGCATGAAATGTTAAATAGATAATTTTCTGAACCCACCTGGAGTTGAGGAAGAAGACGAAGAAGAGAGCTGCAGGGGAGGAAGACCTACGTTGCTGTTGAGTAATGAGCTGCCATCACTGTCAGACACTCCGCTCGGTACCTGCACCAGGTTGTAGCCGCCCAGCTGGAGTGCACCTGATGAGGAGCTGAACGTCAGCACAGAGGAGCCCCCGTTCTGAGCAGCCATGGTGTGAACCCCTTCCAGCTTCACCTCCGCCCCATTCACACAGCCAGAGTAGGAGCCATACTGCAGGGCTGAGTCCTCAGCAGAGCTGCCCAGTCCCTTCTCCTGCCCCGACTGCATCTGCATGTCCACTCCAGAGCCCCCCAGCAGAACCCCACCAGACGGCCTCAGAGGGTTGAAGGCCAAGGGCTGGATGCCCAAATTGAGCCCGTTGAAGAGGATGTTTCCGGGTGTGTGGAGGTAAGACGAGCTACCATTGTGAAACACGGTGGAGGAGGTGTTGCTTGTTACTAGACTGCCATTGTAGAGACCACCACTGCTGGAACCGGGGGGCATCTTGATATCCCCGATCTGCTGAATGACCACCCCACTGTCCAGAGGCCCTGTTTGAATGGGAAGGGTCCCATGTGTGATCACCCCATCTGAGGAGTTAGAGAGGGGTCGGGGAGACAACTCCTCCTGACCTTTACTAGACTCATCCTCTGTGCTGTGGTTACCATCGGATTCACTGTGGGGAAAAAGGAACATTTTGTGTCACAAAACATATATAATTAATCATATGTGGTAAATGATTCTAATAAGATGCCATTAAGATGCTTTTTGGGTTTTAAAAAAAGAAATTAGAAATTGTGTATGTGTAGATACATATAGAGTACTATTTTAATATTTGTGTCTGTTGGGCAAGAAAGAAGACACTCTCTAAAGCATTATTACAACCACAAAGCAAAATTCAATAAAATACAATTTTGTACATTGTCTCCACCCACGTCTTGTCTGTGAGCAGACAGGGTCACATTGGTTGCTGTGTTGTTCCACAGCTTTGAAGAGCAGCCTGTGTTTGTGAATGTGAAGCCCTCTTACCTCATGGAGTGCTGCACTGACAACAACCAACCAACGTGCAACCATTTGGTGCAATAAATTCTGGTGTGACAAAATGCCAGCACTGGTGGCGTGACAAAACAAATGGCTCAAACTGGTTATTTGCATTCCTTTCCCCCTAATTTAAAATGTAAAATGTAAATCTTTATTTTAAATTTTGAAGAAGAAACAGCTTTAAAAACAATATGTACGAATGAGGCTGTTATAGTTTATTTATTAGCCTCCTTTTTAAAGAGTGATTCAAACAGCTGCACACACCCCCCACCCCCACCCCTGCCTCCCAAAACGAAAATAAAAAAACTCCTTAACCCCCCCTCTTCCAGGAACAGATATACAGATAAGTTGGGCAACAAGTGGCAATGAAGTTTGTTGAAATTGTCCAAACGTTATAAGAGGTTATAAAGTTTGACAAAACATGGGTTCAAAATTATTTTGTAGATGTTTAAAGTCAATCTATAATGGCGTGTGTGAGAGAGAGAAAGAGAGGGAGAGAGAAAGAGAGAGAGAGAGAGAGACAGTGAGAGGGGTCACCTCCACCAGGTGTGTCAGCTTTGTTCACAGAAAGGCAAACATGAAAGAAGACAAAATTTAGTCTGTTTGTGAAGAGGATTATAAAATGAAACGCAGGAAGCTGATGGAAGCTCTGAGATCCTTTTTGGTCTGAGAGGAACAAAAAGTGATGAAAATGATTTATGTGCTGGGCTCACATGCACACGCTACACACACACACACACACACACACACACACACACACACATACACACACACACACACACACGCACTCAGGCACACACACATAAAACATGAGAAGAAGAAACATAAGTCACCTTTTGAATAGTCTCATCAAAGTTTAGCCGCTTTATGTGTGTGACAGTCAAATTATTGGAGTGTGTAAGTTACTATGTTATTTTGTTGCTTATGGTTTCCATGCCTCTTGGCACCAACACACTTGAAACCGGATCTGAATAGCAACCGCTTCATATTTCAAAACATTAAAAGCGTGCCTCAAACCCATTTTACGTGTACTTTTGTTGTTTCTTAATTATTAACAGTTAATGATTCTCATTATGAGGCCATTAAAGTGTGTCCGACGGGAGATTATGAATTACACTGAGAACAGTCACTCACTCACTCACTTGAGTGTGAATGGTAATAAAAGCGCTCTTCCACGAAAAAAAGCTTTCAAATACTTAGTTAAAATTAGCCAATTTGAATGCGCATTTTACGCACAGAACTCTCTCTTTTTGTAATAATTTGGGTGATAAGACTCTTGTTTTTGAAACAGTGTGTGGCTTCATCGTTTTGTTGCCTCACCTTTTTGATTGTGCCTCGGAAGGATTTCTGTCTCTCTGCCTCCTGTTTTTGAACCAGTTGCTGACCTGGGTCAAGGAGAGTCCTGTAATCTTGGCGAGATTTCTTTTCTCGGCAGGAGAGGGGTACCTATTCTGATTATACAGATCCTTCAACGCGTTTCGGGACCTCTCCTTGAAACAATAAACAGTCTCCTCGCCGTCCCAGATAGTCCTGGGGAGAGGGTACTTTCTCCGGATCCGGTACTTGTCCACTGCGCCCAAGGGTCTCCCCCGCGCCTTCTCCGCCTCGGTGTACCGGGACTTGTACCACAGATCTTGCAGAAAAGTGTGGTTGGACGGGCTGAAACTGTGGTTCTCCAAAATACTGTACAGCTCCTGATACCGAGCCTGGTGGAAAGCAACGAGGGCTTGGGCTTTTAGGATGCTTTCGTTGCCGCGTAGCAGGTCACTCTGTGGTAGGGACCACAGGAACCTGGCCAGCCGGTCCACATTGCCTCCCTGCTGCAAAGCCTCGCAGACACACGCCACTTGCTCCGGGGAGAAAGCCAGGGAGGAAGCGGCGCTCACCAACAGCTCCGTGCGCACCGTGTCTGCGTTGGGAGTCGTGCGCTCCATGGACAACTCCGCCGCGTCCAGCGCCACAAGCTTGATGCACTCCCGCTTATCCACTTCCTTTACATTTTCCCTCTTGATGTCATTAGCTGTTGTGACTTCTCCGGCAGAAGAAGAAGACATTTTTTTTGTTCAAGCCTTCCCTGGTAAAGTCACTCCTCCCAGCTCGATCAGGTTACCTCCTCGCCATGCGAATGCGATCGGATATCTGACAGCAGCTGTAAGTAGATATCTCTCTCCCCTTTTCCTTCCAACGTGACTTTTACTCTGCGGGGACTGGAGCTGGAAGGAGACACACTGGGGTCTATCTACAGGAGAGCCACGCTATTGGCCGATCAGGGGCCCATAAGGGAGGAGCAAGCGGGATTCAGACACGAATGTTTGGTTTCCAGCTGTCAGTCATATAGCCTCCAGTATATTCCCGTAGCTCACCTGTGCAAGGTGAGTGCTTTTGGGATCGTGGGAACGGGATACCCTTGTTGTCTGTATTGTCAGGAGCTGCCATGGCTGTGGGTATGCAGAAACAAATAAGCATTAGAAGCTTTAAATTCCCATATGGAGGTATGGAAATCCAAGGAGGAAATCAATTTAAATACAGTGACTCTGTCTGAATGTAGAAGAATTGACAAAATATCCACACTCCCTGTTTCAACTTATATTTTCTAAATACTTTTTTTATTCTTATTATTTTTCAACTGGATAAATGTTTAATAGCATTCAAGGCAGATCTATAACAGTTGAAGTTGATATTTGAAATAGAATGAGTATTGACATTTTTTGTCTATCACAAGCCACACAGACATTATATCAAGCCAAAACACATCACATCATGATCCCAAGAAGCAATGTAAGATCATACTCAATCCATTCATTTTTAAAAGGTTTGATGTAGCCTTGAACTATTTGAAGGTAACATCTTCATATTAAATTCATTTTCAGTCCATCTCAACATATTTCTGTCTTCCAACGAAGCTCTGACGTGTTATTTTCCCTTTTCATTTCAGAGCCAGTTTAGCTATCTCTCTTACATAAATAGGATGTGCATTAGTAAGACATTTTAAACATAAGCATTTGTAAGCTATTAAAGACCACAGAGGAATATGTGAAAGCTAACTAGCTTTGTCTTGCAGCATCATGTTTATTCTGTCAAAACTTCAAAACTGAGGAATTGGTCATTTTTGTCTTTGCGAATAATCATTTTCTGTCCAGTGTGGCAATGGAGTCTAACCTTATGGACTACTTTGTTGTCCTAACAACTATTGACATTTATACATTGTCACTAAATCAATAAAAGACGGGTCTGGGCTTGTTTTGGATGCATTAAAGTGCACTTGCTTTCAAAGCTGTAGCACTTGGAAATACTGCTTTTGAATTAAAACTATTCAACTAATCCGCCCTGTAGTCACTATTTTACCAATATATCATCATATATTATATAGTATATGATAATCAGATTATATATCTATTATAATTGATTATTTATTTCCCCAGACACTAAACCAGATACTATAGAGTTAGAGGCAATGGGGGGAATCATATAGGGACATTTTATATTTATTTAATTTAAATTTTAATTATATTCTTACTTGCAGACTTACACTAGATCATGGAAAAAGGGAGTCATCTACAGGCTACTGCACAGAGGAGACAGTAATACCAATAAATCAATATATATACTTGATAACAATGCAACATCATTACCAGTTATGGAAGTCTTTGACTCTGAACCAACTCAGCTTTATACAAGAAGTTAAATAAGTCAAATAGTGATATAAGTAAACACAAAAGGCATATAAGTAAAAAACAAACAAGTAAAGGACAGTAAGTAAAAAGTGGGCATAGATCGTGATTGAAATCAAAACAGTATTGGCATTGGTGTAAAGAAGAGGTGTTGTGTGATTAATATAACATTATTTACCTAAAGAATCAAATAATAACAATAGTGGTGTATAACTTAAATAGTTGTATCTAAATAGTCATGGGAAAACAGGCAATGTACTGCAATACTGATATAAATTTAAGTGACCAGTGGAAAATAATGTATGCAGTAGTTATTTAAACAGTAAACAGTATGTAAGCAGTTATTCTTAGGGGGCAATTGTGTGACTTGAGGTTCCAATCATTTATTTGTGTATGCCATTATGTTACTGTAGTGTGTGTGTAGGATGCTGTGTGTAGCAAGTGATAGTGTGAATACGTGAAAAATAAACTACTCAGCTGTTTTTTGTACCTCGGACCTCCCGGGGCTCTCCAGGGACCCCTGGGTGCGGTTGCACCACAGTGTGACCACCGGCCGCTGCTGTAGAGGTCATCATTAAAGAGGAACTAATCTTATTAGTGGAGCTTCCCGTCGGACCACATTGTGTGTGACGCAGCGGTTCGCCGCCTGGAAAGTGACAGGAGAGCTGTGGCGAGTTGTTGACATTGTTGTCAAGCTTATTACTTTGTGTTTTCGAGACAGAAATGGACGACCAAGGGTGTCCGAGATGCAAAACCACGAAATACAGAAACCCGTCCCTGAAGCTGATGGTGAACGTCTGCGGACACACGCTGTGAGTACATTTTACGTCCGACAGCTAAACAAAGTGCAAACCTCTCCACACCACGACGTTTCTGCTTCAAAAACGTGTAAAAAATGACACATATTAACACAAGCCTCAAATGTGTGTGTAAAATGATCTCCATCTGTGTTCAGTTTAATATCTAACCCATTAAACACGGTTAGCTAGACTAGCGGAAAACGTTAAAATGCGTCATGAAAGCGTCGCCTGTGCTTAAAGATGTGCTGCATTATGTAAAAGACACTTTTATATTCACATAGTTTAAGCAATTTAATAGCGTTAAAAGTGGCTAGAGAGACTGAAGACATGTGTATGGGTGCTCCATATCAACAATCTGGTAGTGTTAAACAATATGGCAGCCCGCTAGCTTTCATTTAAACTAAACAGATGATTGTTTACACCTGGCTCGACATGCCACAATGATGGAGGACTTTAATCATACACAGCTTTTTATGTGTGTGTGCTCATTTCTAACAACATATGACATTTTATGGAAAATACAAGAAGTTATGAGACATAATTGTATAAACTATGTGTAATTGAAGTTTGATCCACTGCATGAGTCGTGAAGGAGGGCCAGCATCTACTTTCAAATTCAACATAGTGTCTCAGTTTCAAGGTATTTCAATTGAATGGGATGTACAGCTTAATTATCTCATAACTAATATGTTTTTTTGCTTCTATTTGATTAATTGTAAGCTCTGTAAATCGGATTCTCATGTATTCAACCCAAGACAAAGATGAAAGTCCCTGCCAGACCAAACCTCTACCCTGCCATTAAGATCTATAAGGTAGCCATTTTTACCTTTATGCCTAAACCTAGCCACATCAAGGCTTATACCTAAACCCTTTTTATTAAGTGTGATAGGCCTGGTTTGTGGCTCAGTCACAGCAGGTCTACACATTTGGGATTCATGTGTTTGCATAGAATAACTAAACAAATGCCCTTCCTACATCACAACCCTGAAGAGATGTTTTCAGTTGTTGACATAGTCGAGCCAACAGCCAAAACCAACAAACATCTAATTTAGAGTCACATGAAACAAAGACAAGCAACTAAACCTTTGCTTTTGTGAATCTCACACCAGAAAATATTATTTATATGATAAATTACTTCATCAATCATTTATCTCAAGTGTAATTTTTATTATGATGACTTAATATGTTAATTGTTTTATCACAAGTTCACAGTCTAATTTATTATTATCCTACAGTTTTGATTGTGAGTCAGCCACATCCTCACATCCTGTCAAAACTTGTTTGCTGAGCGTTTTTCTATATTTAACCTTGTCATCTGTTTCAAAAACCTGGTCATTTAAATAAAGGGGACATGTTCTCTGCGAGCATCATGCAGGACGGTGAGAGTCTGATGAGAGCATCTTTTCGACCCTGTCTGTTTATTGACTGTACCATCAGGAAGTGGCCATGCTTTGTCATCAGGTCAGCAAGCTCATAACTCACCGCCTCTGTCTGTATATGGGGCCTCACGCAGAAAATTAAAATGATTTTGCAATGAAGCAATTTAGGAGAGATGTCCCAGCCAGGGTCACCTTGGGTTTGTTCCTCAGAGCTGGTGCAACAGTGAATTTATGCACCACTTGGAAACTACTGTACTCGGCAGCTGTATTAGTAATTTCATCACTGATGTCATTTGGCTTTTTATTTGCTGCCAGGCTTCTTTTAGAATTGTTAAATAAGTGGGTTTGTACTGTAGTTTGAGCAGTGTGTTTCAATTTCACAGTCGCTCTTTTTGCCCATTTGATGTAATGAACAACTATGTGCAGAAAAAGTGAACAAGGATCAAAGGGAAATATAAAACGTCAAATTATGTAGGAATGTACATTAGGTAAATGTGTACTTAAACTAAGTCCAATACTTAGTGATGTATCCACATTTAAAACAATTCATGTAGGTTTAAAAGTCGTAGACTAGTAGGGGAAAGGTAACTTTAAAAAAAAAAAAAGAAGAGAGATAATGTGTATATTTCTAAAGTGTACCATAACAATCATACTTGCCAATTATCTCTTAAATTAATGATCAATTCTTATCAACTCAGTTATCTTATCCACCTACCTCTTTTGTGGGCTTGCATGCTGGTACTCTTATGCTGAAACAAGTATTCAAACATATGAGTAAATCAACAGGAATTTTAATCATCTTTTCTTCATTTAAGTAATTTATCAAAAACTTCTGTTCATTTTCTACAGGACTGGGATGGCCATTCAACTCTCTTGGTTGAATAATCATTATTAAAAAAAATAGACACAGTGCTAAAATAAGTGTGGTTCATTTAAGTTTAAAAAGGTCAAGGCGCTACAATGTCTACTACTTTCAAATGAATGGAATAGGTTAATAATTGATCAAGCAAAAATGCCAAACAGTCACTGGATCCAGCATCTTAAATGTGAGGTTTTGTAGCTTCTTTCTCTTTTATAGTCACTATAACATAGATTACCTTTTGGACTTTTGGTTGGACAAAAAAAAAACGCAATGTTATCAAATCATACAGTACGAGAAACAGGGATGAGAATTAGTTTTTATTATTTTTACTTTTATTTTATACTATTTGTGACGTTTTGTGGTATTAATTTAAAAAAAAGAAAAAGTAACTGGTGATAAATATAACCATGAGCTGCTGCAGCCATGGTTACACTCTATAATGATTCATTCATTGAAATAACTGTCTCAGCCTCTCTTTCTTGGCTTTGTCGAGTCGCCATTCCACTCGGGGCTGAGCAGCCTTCCTGGCGATGCAATGCAGTATTGAGCTTCTCCACCTCTAACATGCGTCTAAATTTAAACCTCACCATAGCACATTTTGTATCCCTGTCACTGGAGGCGCTTGATGTGTGTTATTTATTACCTTTGTACAGTGGCACCGGGCCCATGTCCTTTGGCATTTGACACTGGGCACACAGGCAGGCACAAACAAATGTGGGTTAGGCACATGGTGTTGATTAGCAGGTGGACAGACAAGACACACCCAGTTAATTAGAAATATGTTCTTAGGTCTGATAGACACATGTTTCAGGGCGACATATACTTGTGAAGTGGGAAGAGTGTAGTCATGGGTGTCGATTGGTCCAGAAATAATCTCTGTTCATTTTCTATGAGACAAGGATTAAATAAAAAAATTCTCATTATAAAAACTAGAGGCTAAAAGAAAATGTTTAACTGTAGATTTAAAAGGTCAAGACACTAGACTGTATACTTACAAACTTAACTTTGGTAAGTAAAGGGACATGTTGATAATTTGGAAACTGCGCTTTAGGGCTGAACATTTAATTGAAATTGTATCAGAATTTGAGTATGGCTTACTGTAGTTTTCAAATCGGAGGAGGAGCAATGTTTGTTAAAGGCAAAATGTGTCTCAGAATACAATTTTAAATTAAATATTGTCATGCTGAGAGTTGTCCTGGCACCATATTTTACAGACTTGAAAAAAACAGTTGTTTGGTACAAATCCCCACAATAATTCCATTTAATGTTGTCAAAATGAGTCAAAATAATCAGTTAGATTCAGCAAGTTCGGCCTTACTGTGCTTATGCGCTTTATTGCCAGCTCAGTGACAGGTATATTAGCTTAGCAGTTAGCATAAACAGTCAGGCAAAGTTAGCCTGAATCATCCACCTCCAATCCCCTCAAAAAACCACACATTATTTTTACATTTTCTGTTGTTGCACTGATTAAACAAACATCATACAGTGTTTTATATTAAATGAGAGACGTGTGAGTGATATCGATTTACTCATCTAACGTGGCCACAAAGTGAATATGGGCACCCAAATAGCGAGTAAAACATTTTGTTGCTTTTGCTGCTCACAGAGAACCTCCCATTCACACCACTTCACTTGTTCTCACAGTATTTTACTACATTAAAATGTGTTTTTATTTTGAGGAACATTTAGATTATGATTAAAAGAAAACTTAACTTGAATTCACATTAACAATGGGGGATATTACATCTGGAACCTGCCCAATTTACAAGTGTGTAAAGTACACCAAATCTAGGGTTTATTTTTTTTCCAGATCACACATGACCGGCTAGCTTCCTGTGTAAGCAATCAAACTGTTGGGCCTCAGCATTTTTTCACTGCACCGCTGCAGGTATTGTAGGTCACGGGGCAGGACAAAGTGTCATAGCGGGCTTGTATTTGACTCAAAGTCAGCTCTGCTCTGTGAATGTCCAGAGAAGATCATCAGCTTTGCAACAGCTCCTGTCTGTCTTTAGCGCTGTTTCATTCCTGCTCTTTCTTATATAGGGAAGAGGCAAAGATACAGGCAATGTCACCAAGGGGTGATGGGGGTGGTGGAGATGGAAAGGAGGCCTCTTTGCTGAGCCAGGACCCTGTTTATCCTCCTCTTACCACCCCCCCTTACCTGCTGACAGCTGCAGATGGGAGAGATAGGAGCCTGGAGCTCTGAGCAGGACAGGTGAGAGAGGGAGGAGTCAGGAGGACTCACTGTGTGACAACAGCCCTGGGAAAGAGATGGCAAGCCTCTAGAGATATGTCTGCCCACTTAAATGTCTGCTTTGGCCCAGTCATATGGCTTCAGAAAGAAATTTCTGAGTGTCCCTTTGATTACACAGTGCAATAAGCACACAACTCGAGTGTTGTGACTCAGAGAAGGCACACTTCAGAGGAAAGATGGCAAATTGACTCTAAAAGTCTCCTCCCTCCTTTTTAGACGTTCACCTCTTTGCTCTAGAGTTACACAGGATTTCCCCTTTGGAAAGTTCTGTTGTGTGGTCCATTTATGGGGCAGGGGGCAAGCTACGCCCCACTCCTCGCCCCATATTGATGAATGGCCTCTTTGTGGGCCTGTGGAAACAAGCTGAATCCCCTCCATCTACCTCCATATGGCCAGGCCTATACATCTCCCGTAGCCTCAGGCCACAATGAACATCTGCCTCTTCCAGGCTGAAGTCGAGCAGGGGCTCCTCATGCTCTGTGGCACCAACTGGACAACGCAGATGTTTCTGTCCACAGTTCTGCTTTCATTTATATTTAGTCGCTTCATCTAAGCCAAGCTGAACTGACATGCTTATAAGTCAGTCTCTTGTAATGCCTCATTTATTCTGTATCTGTGTGTTGTATGGCTGCAAAAGCTTCAGTGTCACACTTGGCAGGTTGTGCTTGTTTGACCCATATCTGAGACGCTATGCGTAAACAGTCAAACTCCATGGCTCTGCAGTTTCTCCTGTAACTGCTTTTTTTTTTGCTTTGAATCCTGCTGATTAAGTGAAATGCCTTGCATGATGACTCCTTGATGATTGTTCTAATAGACTCCATCCCCAGAGAGTTTTTGACAAGGCACCAGTGTCTCAAGCCAGTCCTTGACTTTGGAAAGAAATGACTCAACCATCAATGACGTATGTTGTCTTTTTCCCCTCAACTTTGCTATATTTTTATTATGAAAACTGTCAGTTCTCAAAAGCAGATAGTAGCAGTTGGAAACCAGATGTTGGCCATTTCTGTGAAGGTGGTCAAGAGCAGGAAGGTGAATTCCTGTGGAAATAAAGCTCCACAGAGACTTAATTAAAAGAGTGTACTGTGCAAACGTTTATCCAGACCCTCCACCCCCATCAGGGGAGATTTAGGAACATTCTCATTGTCTTCAGTGTCCAATCCTCACTTAAGTGTGACTGATGGGTAAACGCCTACCTGCATAAAGGTGTGATTGATGGCTAAGCTCAGGGTTGTGCCCTCAGGTAGGTCTGCTAGTTGCTATGGTGCTTGGATGGTGCATGACGTTAACCTCCCTGTCTGTCTGAACCTGGGCTTAACCTGAAATTCCCCAACATTATCTGAGGGGTGTTTCAGCCTTTTTGTTCAGTACTGGTCACTGTTGGATAGTCCTGCTCTTTACCAAAGAGAACTGTGATTCGTGGTTGCTTATATCAGGAACCAAAGGCCACCTGAAAAACTCATCATGACTGTGCTGTACTGCTACATATTTTGTCTCGGAAAGTAATCGTATCCATTAAACAGATTTATAGTAGATATTTATATCAATAACAGCCTAGATTTCCACTGTATTTAAAAATGTGGCTCAAATTTCTCCATGATACAGCTTCCTTTCATTCAGGCATCGTGTCAGGAATAATAAGGACTTTTTTTTTTTTTTTTGGCAAAAAAAGGAGAAAAGTTGGAATTGCACGTGGACATCACATACTTTTTTGTAAAATGGATAAATGAAAGCTTTAAACATCAATGACAATTCAGCCTAAAATCCTTCAATTTACTAATTCAATAAGGAATACACACAACACTACAATTGTCCATCTGTATTTCTCTCCAGAATTACGTAACACTCGGTCCATTCTTATAATGATAGACTACACTGTAAATTACTGAGCTGGATCTTATCATGTTATGCAACGTGGCAGAATGACTGAGGTCTGTTGAAATAACAATAAAGCAAATGTTTTTCCAGTGCAGACAGACACTCCACTGATGGGGTGTCAGACTAATTTCCTCTTGACTGAGAGTAGGAGGCAGCCTAATCGACATTCCAATCATAATCCCAGCCATCTTTGAGCACTCAGAGGAAATATTCCTATGCCCCATTATCACCCACTGCGCCTGATGATAACTTACAGACATTTAAAAAAAACACAGAAATTTGCTTCACGTTGAGGAAAGTTGTAGCCACAGCAACATGCACGCACACACACAGCTGACTCTCAGGCTGCGCTGTGGTGGGAGTGTCACTTCTGTAAGGATCAAACACAGTTCGGTGCTATTTGTTAAATTCAATTTTGTCGTCTCTTGCCCTCGCAGATGTGAGAACTGCGTGGAGATGCTGTTTGTCCGCGGCTCGGGCAACTGCGTCCAGTGTGACACGCCTCTGAGGAAGAGCAACTTCCGCGTGCAGCTCTTCGAAGACCCCACTGTAGATAAAGAGGTGGATATTCGCAAGAAGGTGCTGAAGATGTGAGTGAGAGGGGGGGACTGGGAGGGTGAGGGGTGCGGCTCTGAGTGTTTATGTGTCATCCCATGCCTCCTCCCACTTCTTAAGCCACCTTTGTCTTTCTCATTACACTGTTTGTTTTGTAGACAATGAGTCTCCCCAGGGGGGCCTCAATCAAGAAGGCTCTTTCCATGCCAGGTTTTTACTTCTCTGCCCCTCCCTGCCTTCTTTCTCTCCCTCTCTCTTAATAGGCCCTTAATTGACATCTAACGTATGTCTATTAACCAGTATGCAAGCATGTTTTGAAGACATAAAACGCTTGATTTAATGGATACTATAAATGTTTGTTTACCCTACAATATGCAACCTGTAATGCATATTTGCTCTCATCCGGTTTTCCTATTTGTATCATCAGTAATGTTTTTCTTCTGCAGATACAACAAGAGAGATTTTGACTTCCCGAGCCTGAGAGACTACAACGACTATCTGGAAGAAGTGGAGGATATAGGTACAAGAACCAGCTTAGAACTGACCACTAAAGGGATGCTTAGTACTGCTGAAATGATTTCTCCCTGACTCTGACTGCACAGGCAGATGTTTAATAGGCATTAGTGCCAGCCAGAGCCATGGATCAGGGGCTAGCTCTACCAACATTAACACATCTTGACTGGCAACTTCACATGGGGTTTTAACCCTTATCATTGGGCAAAATTGAGCTTTTATAGGCTAGTTCTTAAAGTTGGTGCAGGGATGTTCAACATTGACTATCTCCCCTTTTTAAACGTATAATACCACTTAAAATTCCCCTTAAACAGCCTTAAAATTAATGCATACTCTTTTCACAGTCTGACAATAGCATATAAGTTAATGTTCTACATCCCCTCATTCCAGCATGGCACTGAAAATCTATCCCCAGAAAAATATTGAATTACCAGATGACATTTTAAGGCTTTCCCCATTGATAATCATCAGATGGAAAATTGTACAGGGCTTGAACTTGTTATACACCATTCCATGCATTTAAGCATTTGGGCACATTTGCTATATGTGGATCTTGGCTAGGATTTAAAATAACAATATTGTGGGTTTGAACAGTGCTTATCTGCACAACATGATGGAACCACAAAAAGATCCATTGGTTGCAGAGGTTGATGGTGGTTTATGTCTTTTCTAATGTAGTGTATAACCTGACAAACAACATCGAGGTGGAAGACACCAAACAGAGGATGGAGCAGTACCAGAGGGAGAACCGAGATCTCATCCAGAAGAATAAGGCTAAGCTTGTACGTACTGAGTGCAATTATCCATTAATTATACTTTCATTAATAATGATAATTTGAGACTAAAATATACACTAGATGGAAAGTTTCTTTTTCTCTTGCTCCCCCCTTTACAGTACAATGTTGCATTACCAATGCTGGTGTGTATTGAATATGGGCAAAGAAGTAACAACATCCTGTGTTTTTCTCTTGCTCTTCTCAGACACGAGAGCAGGAGGAGTTGGAGGAGCTGCTGTTGCTGGAGCAGCAGGGCAATGAGCAGCGGAGGCTGGATTTGCTGCAGGAGGAGCAGAGGCAGCTACAGGCCAAGAGGAAGAGCAAGCAGGCTCTGCTGGATGAACTGGTAAGATACACACATGTTGCATGTGCATATATTCACAGAACAGCTAGTATTGTGAAGCAAAGAGCACTCACTTTATGACAGATGTTCCATGTCTTACACACATTCACACACATATGCTCAGCCTGAGGGTTCATGGCTGAGAGATCATTAAGAGCTTATTACCAGTCATTGTGCTGCGGGCTGCATTGTTCTCATTCTGTGATTCCAAAGCCTCTTGACTCCATTGTGTTGAGCTGCAGGCTTTGGAAGTGATTGTTCCTGCAGAGCGGGCTTCTGAAGGACCATCACAGATAGCAGGCTAAGCTGTGTGTTTGTTTGTTTAAGGCACAGGGCCTGTTGACTGTAGGCAGATGAGATCAGCTCTCACCCCCCTGGGGGAACTCTGCTGAGCTCTGACATCTGTACGTCCCTGTGGCCAGAAAGCTCACTGTTCTCACACGTGCAGTAAGCCACCAAATACTTTTTGAAGCCTTGTTGCTGATTCCTGATGCAGTGAATAACAACATGAGTTGGAACTTGGAACACACTTGTTGATTATTGTGTTTACCTCATGAGTATGAGAATGATGTACATTGAATGTTTGTTTTATGGATAATGGATTATTTATGAATTTATATTACTTTTATGGATTTTATCATTTCATTTCCTCAAGAACTTTGAAGTGAGAACAATGTTAACCATGTGATGGCATGCATATAAAGCAAATGCTCACAAACACTCAAATCAGTGTATTGCACATGCAGCTCAGCACCTGACTGAAAATGTATCCTTTGCTGATTTTACTTCTGGTCAGTGTTGGAAGCCATTAAATCAGTTTTAGTTGATATTTAAATGCTGAGACACCTCTAGACTGTCCTACCATTGCTGTCCACCCCATCAAAAATACCCTACCTCCTCAGTGAACGTGTCTGAGCTTGTGTTCTCAGACCTCTGTGCTTGGCAACACTCCACTGGAGAAATTGAAACGTCCGACCTTGCATTTAATGGAGGTGAAGGCGGCGCAGTGCACTTGAAGCAGCGTCCCCTGCAGTGCCACAGTTTGTGAATATGGCTTGCATCAATAATGTGAAAGCTAGCCTGAAAGCACCCTATGCTGAATTATCCAAATAGACAGGGATGTCTATCTGGATGGGTGGGGGACTCTTCTCAACATACAGCTTTTACAGAAGGAAAAGGCCTTAACATATATAAGTGTCAGCTATTCCCGATGAAGCACTTTGTTCCATATATCACATACATAAGATACCTTTCTCATAAAATGCTCTATCCTGTTTGTTTCTCCAGGAGCAGTCTCAACTTCCGGCCACCATCTTGCTTGCCCAACATAAGGTCCGTGCTGCCCAGCTGGAGACACAGATAGAGCAACAGAAGCAGGCGGTCAAACCTACCACCCTGTTTTCAACTGGAATCAACCTGGTGAGTGCAGCACTTTGGATATATTAGCCCTCTAACCCCCTGTTCATCCAGAGGTCATCCAAGATTCAAAGAAGCAGACTCTATTGCCTCTCATGAGCTTCATTTGTTTAGTGAAAAAACAATAATTTACATATTCAGCTCCAAAAGGGCATTTTTTTGTTGAAAGGTTGTTAATCCTGCATGTCATAGGTGTCCCTGTGTGTCCCCACATTGCAGTAACTAATGAGTCTTAAGTTGGGTTTGGTAGTGCCAGCCCAGCATATTTCTCGAGGTTCAGTTCACAGTGAATTGTACGTTGTTGTGCCTCCACTGTTTGAGTCCATACGTGTGAACAAATGGTAAGTCATGCATTTGTCAGACTTGGTTTTGCTGCTTCAAGAAAGATGAGCACAGACAGACAAAAGAGCATGAATAAGCCAAAGGTACTATGACAAATGGCTATTACAGTTACTGTGAGCCTGAGTTGTGTGGTTGTAAACAACTATTCTCTGGCGGTTCAGTGTTTCTGAGTAGTTAAGGTCATGTGGTGATTTTAGTTGAGTGCTAATTTGAGCTTTATGTGCAGCGCTCGTGAAAATAGCGGTGATAACAGTCCAGACCTTCAAAGGCAGGATGTTCCTCTGTGTTTGGTGCTTCTTCAGTGTGGAAACAGACCCTCACCCCTTAAGTCATGTCATCACATTCTTCTGGGTGAGCAGTGGGACCCACAAAGAGAGCACATGTGGGCTCAAGGCTCTGGCCGCGCCAAGCTCTCAGCTTTGTGCGCACCGTGTCTGGAGAGACCTTCCATTTGGCCGTCGTTCAGGTTTTCAGTCGTTTGTTTTCATTTTACTGTGATGAGATAGGCTGTGTCATCACCCCCCTCCCTCCCCAACAACCCTCATGAGGCATGGTTGTCTTCCCACAGTTCAGTGGTGCGTGGGAGAGAGATCTGCTTAGTACTCACCTAGGCTCAAGCTGGAACTAAGTTTTGAAATACTCAGGTATTATTCAAATCTTACTTTTCCTGTTTTCGTTCGACAGTCCTGCCCATTTGATAGTTTTTTCTTTGAAGTAGCCATTTTGAAAAGTTGCTGGTTAAAGAATGATGTGCTGATAATCAGTTAGCCTGTACAAAAATCATTAATTAATTAAGATAAATCCCAAATAGACAACTGGCTTATCCACAACCAGTGAAAAAGCAAGTCTAAATTGAATTCAGCCAAATGGAAGATGTGTTACTCTGGCTCTCATCGTCCTGATATACAGCATGAAGTTAAACTTGCTGATGGAGAAAGAAACAGCATGATTATGTTGCTCTTGGCTTCTCCCGTGGCTGTTTTTCCCTGCTTCTTTCTCCCCATTTTTCTTCATCCTCCCATCACTGAGCTCCTGTTGGTGGAGCAGAGCTTTCGCCATGCATCTGCTGCGCTGGACCGAGAGACTCGAGTCAGGGGAACGTGTGGGTTTGGATTTCCCTTCACCTCGGAGTCCATAAGAATGACTTCTGTTTGACTTGGTGGAGGTTCAGCACAGAGCGGTGGATTCCTGCAGATTGCTGGAATTCATTTATCTGCTAGGTTGTGGTCCCTTGTTCCAAGCAGAGTTTGAGTTTTTCTTCAGCAGAAATTAGGAGAAGCAAATGTAAAAACACACATCTGTAGAGCTGGGCCATTTCAATGGTATTCTTTCATAGTCGAGCTTCAAGCTGAAACTAACAATTCTTTTCATTACCAATTAGTCTTTTAAATGAGTTTTTCCATCAATCATTTAGTTAAAATGTTGACAAATGGCCATCACTGTTTCCCAAAGCCTAAGGTTCATTTGTATCAACCAACTGTCCAAAACCCTAAAACATTCAGTTTACAATCAAATAAAACTATTGTATTGGATCTGTTGTTTAACTGTTTTGTACTTCCTTTTTCAGTGATGGTGATGTCAATTAGTGCTGAAATGTGTTGACAGTACATTGATTAGTCGATTGACAGATGATCTAACCCTAACCCTTACCCATAATTATGATTGCCAGTAATTTAAGTAATTTATCAAGCAGAAAATGCCAAACTTTTACTGATGCCGGATTTGCATTCTCTTTTTTTTATTGCATCGTAAATGTAAAACTATTATTATATTAATTTTTTTGTTTTTTACTTTGCTCAGACAGAGGAAATAAGCAATCTTGGGAGTTGTTCTGTGCAATTTTTACTAAACAGTTACTTGATTTATTATAAAGATAACTGAAAGATTAATTGATGATCAAAAGAAGCGCTTTCACGAAGGAGAAACAGACAGATTGTGACAGATATGAACGTGCAAGGGCTGATTCATGATATCTTGTTTTGTCATGTGGGTGTTTTTGGTGCTGTGTAAGTTCACTAGTCATGGAAGCAGATATTCACAGCACCCCCAAACCCCCCACCACCACCACCACTCCCACACCCCCACCATGACCACCTGCCCCCCTAGCACTCCAGCCAGCTGCTTCTCCCCAGGCCAAGGTGAGCCGTCACCATTGGAATGACATATCTGCCTGTCTCTGAGCCGTCCGATCCGTGGAACGTGAGGATGCCAATTCTCCTCTGGATTCCCAGTGGCTCCGGTCTTCATTTAAAGAGTGATCTAACGTTGCATCTAGCTTTGTGATGTTGTTTACTGGGAACATGTGAGCAGACATCTCAGCCATGCTGGCACTACTTTTTGCAGGGACGGGGAATCCAACCCTTATCCCGGGTTATTCTGGTTGTGTGTTAACATGCTGTCGAATGGATGCTCGAGGAAGTTAGCCGATCCTGGGGTAAAGTAGTCTCAGTCCAGGTGTGATGTGAGGTGGGATGGGCCCGGTCTTGCCTCAGGAATGGTCTGAAATCACTCACTAATCCCTCACTTTGTAGGCGCTCTATTGAAGGAAGACACACACATGCCCGCGTGCAGGTGAATGAACAAACACTACACTAAGCACACACACAAATGCGCACGCTAACCTTACCCAGTCTGAGTAAACATCCTTTGAAGAATAAAGTGTCTTTTAAAAATAGACTTCCACTCATATCAAAAGGGACTCTCTGGAGGGAGGCAACTAGTTATTGTTTAAACAGGTTGCTTGTTGTTGTGTGACATATAAGACCAGCCCCAGTGCCAATCCAGATAATCAAGAGTCACGATGACAAGAGTCATTATGGTTGGCACCTGCTCAGAGCAAATATGGACACATTTAAGATCATTAGCATATATATTACATCTGGTTAAACATTCCTTTTTAGTTTTCAAATGTATTTAAGGATGTTGGCTTTGTGTCAGTACAGTTGTTTTAGTTTCTAGTCTAGAGTGTACATGTAAGATTGGGGTCGTTAGCTGCTACAGTGTCCCATTCCTGAGCGGGTTTGACCGATGGGGAATCTCTCCACCTTGGGACAGCTTTCAGCGCCATCTTAAATGGAAGGTCCTCAGTTCCAGCATTGCTGTGGCCCAATCCACTCCTCACAGGCGGCAGAGCAGCTGACATACCTGACGAGGCCAGCATGGGCACCTAATGAAAGCAGGAGGCACACACACATAAACAACTCACACACACAATCAGCTAAATGTGGGTGGAAAGTTTATCCCTAAACATAGATGTGTAGCTGGCTATAATAACCTCGGGTTCTCTCTGGCTTTATTCCATTCTACACTTAAGCGGTGGAATTTGACTACCATAGAAAACACACACACACACACACACACGCGCACACACACACACACACACACTCACACTCACACTCACACACACGTTCTGTGAGCTTGTTTGCTCAGGCCTGTTATACTTGGTGAAGTTGTCCTCTACAGTGACCTCTGCTCGGGAGACATACTCGTCAGCGCAGGCCGAGCTCTACTTTACTTTCCTCTGGCGGACTGGCCTAACCTGTTTTGCCTGGTAGAGTTGACGATACATTACCCCCTTCCCCTCCCCTCCCCTCCCCTTCCCTCCAACTTTCACTCACTCTTTCAACATCTTCAGTGTTATTTTTACTTCCTTTATTCACACTCTGAAACACTAGTAGACAAAATCTGTATTTTGCCCTGTTGTTTATACTAATAATTGATTCACAGACCAAAGGGGGGGGGGTTGCAGAAAAGTTCATAACCCATGACTTTTGGCCTTTTCTTTTTTATTGGGTTGCTGGCATGCAGGTTGATAGCTGCCGGTGCTTAAGGGAAAGGGGGTCAGTTCACGGGGTAAAGAGACCCGTCAGCTGTGATTGGCACCAGCACATGTGGGCATTCACACCTCTGCCCCTGCCCCTGGCTTGGCCCTGTTTAGGTTGGCCTCATCAACCCTTGCCCACGGGCAGGCTGGCCTAGGCCAGCCCAGCGGAAAAAGGAGTTGTCAGCTTTAGGGGCTTTGCGCTGGGGCAGCTGCCACTGGTCAGGCGGTTATATTTAAACTTGTAAGGCGAGGGAAGGCACTGTGCGGACAGCAGCTTTTACACTTGCTACTTGCTGCTCAGTGGGCCAGTGGGCAGCCCAAAGCTCTTTATCCACACAGAAGCACTGGCAGTGCCAGGGCAGTAGGTGGAAGCGTGGGCTGAGAATGGGATGGCACTAGGCTGGTCCCTAACTAGGCTTATTAATGTTATCCCCTATACAATGCTGACCACTGTTTCCCTTTCCATTGTTCTCATTATCACTTTGTACATTAATGAAAGGCTCTCACTGCCTCTGGAGCTGTGCTTTAGCTAGTTGAGGCTTCTCAAACTATTGAGAAGCAAGCAGGCATATGTGGTTTTGCGTGTGTGTGTCTGTGGATCTGATGGGGAGGTGCTGATGGAGAGGTTAGTCTCTAAGTGACCTTGATGTGTCCTGCTGAGGTGCAAAGTCAGGGGAGAGATAGGACCTGCAGAGTGCTGCTGGTGTGTGTGTGTGTGTGTGTGTGTGTGTGTGTGTGTGTGTGTGTGTGTGTGTGTGTGTGTGTGTGTGTGTGTGTGTGTGTGTGTGTGTGTGTGTGTGTGTGTGTGTGTGTGTGTGTGTGTGTGTGTGTGTGTGTGTGTGTGTGTGGAGCACGTGTTTCTGGTGGCATTCTGATTGGTGATGCACTATTAGCTATTGATCAGGAGTGGCACAATGCAAAGTCTCTAATTTCTCAGATACGATTGTTTTTTTTAAAGAGTTTGGAGTCTTTTAACAAATGTTATAAATAGAAATGGTAAAACTGTAGATGCAGTGTAAGCAAAGTAAGGAGCATCAAATCATGGGAGGTCCAGAGCAGGTAAAACATCCAAAAAAGTGAGTTTTAAGAAGAGTTTAAAAAGAACATTGTTCCGACATCTAGGAGCAGCAATGGAAAAGACCCAACCATGTCTTGTTTCTAATGTAGACTTTGGCACAGTCGGTACTATGCCTCGGGGGCAGACCTCTCATACCTTAAAAGTAATGTGACTTTTATAAGACCCCTACCCCATAAAAGTCACATGAATGCCTGCCATATCGCTCTGTCAGATGGGCTAACCCTGTTTCTTTCCCAGATGGTACTGTTAAGATGGACGGCCAAGTTAAGAAGGAGTAATGTGACGGGACATCACGAGCCAAAACCTAGAGGCACAAAGTGCAAAACACTTTTCCCAGGCCAGCACACCTGTCTGCCCTACCACCAACTGGACAGGCAGCTAAGTTGGCTTTATTTGACCTTATGAGGTAGTTCCACTCCTACTAGGAAATTGAAGCTGGTATAACGACATCACTATAACTCTGTAAATGTAGGAAGATCACAAGAGCAGAAGAAGTAGGACTACTCCCTCTGGCGCGCAGGTGATTTCCTCAAATCATCCTCCCCTGCGGTTTTATTAAGATTGATGGTCCCTAGAGTTTCATTTTAGTGTCACAGGGGTATTATAAGACTCTTAAATACCAATAATACACAAACTTAAAAGCAGCATGTGGGCATACAGTACATAATGTTGTATAGGTAGTAAGATGGGCCCCCAGTAATGTTGAAAGCAGATGTTTGCGTTGGCGCTCTCAGAAGTGTTGTTTCAATGGCCCGTAGTCCCTCAGCCATTTCTGCTCTGCTTCACTGGGCCTGGCTTGGGGTCCCGTCTCTCTCTCCCTCCTTCTGTTGCTTTCTTTCACCGAAGCATTTGGAAAACAACATTCATATGCTGTAATTCACACAAGCTTTTAATAGGACGTGATGAGTCCATGATTGAAAGTTTTCAAGTATTATTAGGTAGAGCGGAGGATGGAGCAGCTCTGCGTTACATGGATAGTCAGATGGGCTGTCATGCATCAAAAGCAGGTTATGTGTAGCAACATATGTACACATTTCTGTTAACATTTTCAGGAGAACAAAGACTGTTATTGTGTATGCATGTCTTATGCTGTGTTTGTTCCTGCCGATGCGTCTCTGCCAGTTTTCAAGGTGCCCTTGCAAAGGAATGCAACAGAAATGTTTCAAGACTGGCAGTTGGCTGATCTGTCTGTCGCTTAAAAATCTGATTTACTGCCCTTTAGCCATCTGCAACTTCCAATTTGCTGCACTCTTTCTCCACCATTCCACCATTGTAGACTTTTCTTCTTTTGCCTCTCCCTCCACCCTTTCGTCCCAGCGCGTCTCTTTGACTGCCGCAGTAGGGGAGTTAAACAGTGCTGAAAGTCTGAAAGAAGATGGATGGAGAGACTGAAGGAGTGCGAAAGAGAGGGAGAGTTACTGGGATTGGGTTGACTGGTCTGGGTTTCATTAGCCTGTGGTGGGGGTCTGCTGTGTTGGATGAATGGATGGGACAGGATGGGGGGATCACTGGCACCCTGAGGTTAAAGGGTGAGCAAAAACCATAGACAATTGTGTGTCTAGTGTGTTTTTTTAAAGGAGAAATATAGCAATCCACCCAAAAGCATTTAAATGGTGTTTAAAAAGTGTGCAGATATGGTTAAGCTATTCCAGGGCCATTATTTAATTGGGCGTTGTTTTTTTATTAGACAAATCCCAGTTGTAGGAGGAAGTAGACAAGCTGCCTTTACTGTAAACCAGCATTTAAGACATTAATGTATCTAAAGGATTTCACTCTTAAAAAGCTTTTGCCATGGAGTATGTCTGAAAATCATATGTTGAAAATATAGTCATCAAATCAATGAAAATAGAGTTTATTATCTACAAAACATTCAACAAAAACAAAAAATACTACACATTCTTTCTGGGCTGCTCCACCATTAAATGTAAACTTTGGAAGTACAAGCCACAAGCCTCTACTCCATGAAATCAATTTACTTCCATAAATCACCATCTAATCCTCATGTTTCGATCATTTTCTGAGCAGCTTGCCGACTAAAGACAGAGGGGTCTGCCTGTACGGACCAACTGTGTGCCACCAGCCCACTTCTCTCAGGCTAGCTTGGCACTACGTTTCCTGGCTAACATGAAAGCCAGTAACTTCCATGTTCACACACTGCATATTTATCTGTCCGATGGGGCGATTGAGAACACAAGTGATTAATTAATACCAGATTTGTCTAGTCAAGGAGCAAGAGGTTCTTTATAATGGACCGCTTTTCTATGCTCAGATGTAATTCGTCATAGGAAAAGAAATCAACAAGAACAATGCTTGTTATTCCACTAATGGCATCATAAAAGCCAAAGCTGCATGTTTTTGGTTTGTTCTGAGTCAATGTTCACCTATCACTATTTCTTAACTGGAAAACCCCACTCATTCTCTCGCCAGTAATATACTGCCATTGTCGCCATCACTGCTGTTCCTCCCACCTGCATGTATAAACCACTGCTGAATGAGACAGGTTCAGGCTTGCTTTGTTCAGGTAGCTGAAATTATTCAAAGAAATAGCTTTAGATGGACTATATCACAAGAAACTGTTAATGCATAAGATTCACAAGAAAAAACCTGACCCACTCTATTGAACAAAGTGCTTCATCACATGAAAGATGCAACATGAATCTGAAAATACTGCTGTACAACAGTCCATTGTTGGCAATGATGCAAATTAAGTCTAGTACAACCATATATCAAAAAGTAGCTAACTTTTGTAGATGACTTATTGTCGAATGTATATCTTGTCAAATCGCCCAATAATACTTGGAAATGTAGGAAAACACTAAACTATATGAAGCATGTTGAAGTGGCTAAAAACAGTTGTAAAAAATCAATCTATGAATGCCTTAACACTACATATTTATGATACATACCATTACAAGTGTAAGTTTTCTCTATATGTGTTTTGTTAGAATAATTACCACCATGTTGTGTTTGGCTCAGTTGATCTACCTTCATCACCATCTCAGCGTGCATCACATTGTGCTTTTGTAACTTCCAGTTCAGCTTAGGTGGCTTTATTTTCCCGTGTGCGCTTGCATGGGCCAAAGCATGTGTGAGGGCAGGCAGTCTGAAGCCGTGGGGCACATGTTACTCGTTTACTTTGGTTTTCATCAGCTCCCCTCTGAGTTCTGTTGTTTATATTCCCCCCACTACTCCTTTCTTTGCTTTCTTTCTTATCTTTTTATGTTTCCTTTGTCTTTGAGTTCCTTTGCTACCCTCTAAAGTAGTCACTGTTTGTTTAGACATCATCTTTTTAATTTCAGGTTTGTTTCATGATTCTGGCTCGTCTTCTGAGGCTGATTACTTTAATGCTGGAGAAAACATAGCAGTCTGACGCTGTGTGGAAATTCCCCTTCAATGGCAGAGCCCCAAATCGAACAATTCTACAATGTCCTTTAGAAGTATCAGATTTCTCACTTGATCGCTTGGTCAAGGGCATTAGGAACTGGAGTAGCTTGACTGAAATCTCAACTTTGAGTAATAATGGATTGAAGAAATGGACAGTTTTCTGTGCTTGACATATCAGATTTAGTGTTTCTAATAGGATTTTTTTTTTAGCAGCAGTGTTGTCTTGCGTGCACAGAGCCAACTTTGCCAGGACCTGTACTTGTGCACAGCAGAAGTGAAATAACCTAAAAGTACTTTGGAATGGTTCCAGATAGGTTTATTCATGTTCACCGAATCATGCGTGTGATAATTTACAGGAGCTTTTGACACCAGAAGGACTCCGGAGGCCCAGATAGATATAGTTGTAATAAATGTCAAAGAATGAAATGCCTCAACACAGTCGGGGATTTGGATGTTCTCACCCAAGAAAATGTTCTGGTATTTGACCAAAGAAACTGTGTATTTTTCACATCATTTTCCACCTTACAATATTTATTTATTTGAAAAAAGAAAAAAAGAAAAATGGTTTTAGTTTTTCACAGTACTACACAAATATGCTCAATGACTAAGTAAGCTCTATGTCATGAAATAATCCTAATTCAGAAAAGGATTAGAATTGATATTTATTAGAAATATTGTTTCCAGTGCAGCAACAATAGTTTTTACAACAACAACGTTACTATATAAACTAAAATATCTCACTGGAAACAAAATAAAATAAACTTCTGGCATGAAAATACTGAATGAAGTTTAGAAAGAATGAGGAATAAAGACATCAATCAGTAATCCCCCCCCTCCCTCAGCTGCTGTTGTCATTCACTGCCTGCAGGTACCGCTGGTAGAGGGAGGGCTGCCATCTCAGCCTGTAGCAAAGTTACAAGAATTTGCCAAATATTAAGATATTTGGCAGCCTAAGCTAAACAGTGAGGCTACATAAAGACAGCTTTTGTTTAAGATTGTTCGCTATTAGCTTAACCAGTGCGCTGTGGATGTGTAAAACATACCAGCGGTGGATGGGAGTCTGCAGGCAAAGCAGCTGAAACTAGAAAATGCATTTCCTGCGGAAAATGTGTGTGAATGCAGACAGCTGTAATAGATTAAAGCATTGCTGAAAATGCAGAAATCTAAAGCAATTTTTAAAAATCTTGTATGGCAGTTGATAAGTAGTATAGTGGTGTTTCACTAATGACCATAAGGTGGGGCCATGCTTCAATATGGCCCGCCCATTCTTATAGAGAACTCGTGTACCAAATTTAATTTGATCAAAAACAACAGACTTGTAGAAATATTGTTTTATGATAAAGCTCTCCCTGTGCGTACTGTGTGCTGTGTATAACTTTTCTACATGTTTGTTTGTTGAACAGGTGGTTTGATTAAATACATATTGGCTTTTCACTGCACTTAAGTTTTACTGCACTTACAATAATGAGCGTTGTTGTCGT
The DNA here is from genome assembly GCF_027409825.1 of Scomber japonicus. Lineage (NCBI taxonomy): Eukaryota > Metazoa > Chordata > Actinopteri > Scombriformes > Scombridae > Scomber > Scomber japonicus. The sequence goes on along the minus strand of NC_070593.1, from coordinate 16,618,378 downwards.
TAACCTTTTTGTGTGTCTGTGTGTGTGGAGGAGAGGACAGGCTGCAGCAATGACACACAATCCCATTTGCTTACCACCAGCTGCTTGAAGCAGAGAAAGTGGTTTGCATCTGTTGTGATTATTAGGTACAATGTGAAATTTCAGCTGTGGAGTTCATAATTTAGCAGCGGCACTGCACTGCTGTTGAAAGCATGTAGGGGAAACACTGACAGATCTTACGTCTGTAGGACACAATGTTTTTGGTGAATCAGTGGAAATACAGTCAACATATAATCATTTCTCTCTTTTCTGCATTTTTTTTGTTTTAAAGATTTATGGGCATTTTTGCCTTTATTTGACAGTATGTGGCATTGAAGCCGACAGGAAACAGGGAAAGAGAGAGAGGGGGAATGACATGCAGCAAAGCAGTCCCTTGCCAGAATCAAACCATGGATGCTGCCATTATGTGGCATGTGTGGTAACCACTCAGCTACCAAGGCGCTCCTCTTTTTATGCATTTATACATTATCAGTAGATTTGTCTTTTGGTGGTTTTATGGGAATAGCCAAGTTTGGAAGTTGGGAAGTACACCTGCTTTATGTTATATTTCTTAATCTACCCCACCATAATTATTATGTCGTTTGTTTCCTCTTAATCAGATCTTGGAAATCTTAATCAGATTTCAAGCAATAGTTGTTGAGTTTCCAAAAATGTATTCACCACTAAAAACATGTTCAGTTATCATCTCAGTTGGGTTTCTCCACAAAACCAGCAGTGCCCTGAGGAAAGTGAAAATGTTGTAAGACCAAACTCCTTTCTCCAAACCAGTCAGTCAAGATGTTAATGCTGTAGTTTGATTGACATTAAGCCTTTCAAATTGTTTTTTCTGTTTGTCTTCCTGATTGTGCCACAGTCACAGTCTCCAGTGTTGCACTGCATAATAAACTAAGATAATGATGATTTCTGTCTTTTGTTTTTTTCTGTTTTCAGCGTCAGACCGTATCTCTACAGGCTGTGCCCAAGATACAGGAAGCACTTTACCACTACCAGCCCCTTCAAGTTGACACCTATGGACCTGCGGTGCCTGAATTAGAGCAGCTGGGCAGACTTGGGTACTTTTTTTTTTCTTTTTTTTTACACTCATGTCCATACATCTGTCATAATCAGGGATTGAGTCATTTTCAGTTCCTTCAAGCAGGACACTGAGTTTTAATTTAACACTGAGATGAGCATGGTTGTCAAATTGAATGATAGGCAGAAGAATAATTAATAACCTTTCCATAATTTCCAAGGAAGTTTTCTGGAAAGAATTTTGTATTTGACAGTTTTATTAGTTGTTATAGTAGTTGTAGATTTTCAGAGAGATTTCCTTGTAAATATCCATTCATTATTCATTTATTATCAAAACTTTTTTGGTTAAAGTATATGCAAAATAAAGTATTTTGCATATATGTTTAATTGCATGCTTTCCTGTAGACACGTTTAAAGTTTTTGCATGTCCAGCTGACTAAAAAACCCGAACTAAGCTATTAATTGAAATTAATTGTCTTAAAGTTAAGCAACTAAACACTGTCTCACTTTTCCCTGTGAGAGGAACCAAGTTCCATTCCTTTTCTGCAAACCTTTTATGAAGTTACGCTCCACATCATTTCTTCTCTAGGAAATTATAGGAAACTATGGGACTTGTAAATGAGTGTTGTGCTGAATGTTGAAGAGTTTTTTTTTAAACTCTGCACATAGTTTAAGTGTATTGTAAAGGTTTTGTTAGAGAGCTGCTAGAAATCCATTCTGCTTGGGAAGCCTGGCTCGTCTCTCTTGACTCTCCTCTGATTAACTGGGAGAGTGAAAGCAAATTAGGGGGGAGGAGGACTGGGACAAAGAAAGAGAAAGGGAGAGTGAGAGAGAGTAACAACCATCACCCTGCCACAAGCCGCCACACTGCCTCTGCAGGAGCGTCCATTAACACACACAGGAAGTGCTTTCCCCCCACGGCCCCTTTGGGCCAATCAATCCACGACGCCATTGGTCCAGTCCTCACCGAATGCAAGCCATCCATCAGACATCCCAGCGCCCAGCCGTCTGCACTGCAACTGGCTGGCACTAAAGTCTGCCCACACACTGAGAGCGGCCTGCTTTTATTGGGTGATAGAAGCAAAACAGGGTCATATTCTTTTTGGGCGAGCTCATTGACTTTCAGCATTGCTTCACCCTGACAATAACCTTCATTTGGCTGAGATATGCTTATTTGAACAGAATGTCAGCATGTTTAGGATAAAGGTTTTCTAGTTTCATTGTACTTTTTTCAGTATTGTTCTTCAGATAAAAAGTGTTATTGACTTTTGTTGCACAATTACATTTACCTAATTATCTGAAAAGTACCTACATAAGGTGAAATGTTCTCTTTAAAGGATTACAGGAGAGTTAAAGCAGAATAACTGGCACTTATTTGCATTATGTATTCAGTGAAGTGCTGAGGTCCTAGTTCTTTTGGCCAGGCTGATCAATATGCAGATGAAACACATCTCACAATTTTTGCCGCATGCTGGTGCTCAGAGAAGGGAGGAAGAGAAGGGGGGGCCCGGTGTCAGCAGTTCAGGGGTCCAGGAGGACCGACGCTGGAGAGGAACAGCTCTGCCACGGAGATAAATGAGGCTCAGTTCAGTGAGGAACACCAGTCCCTCTGGTGCAGGCCGCAGGCAGCGACACAGACAGGCCCATTCAGACAAACCACAACTCCCAAGATGCAATGTGCTGTTAAGTAAAAGCAAGAAATAGTGCTGACACTTCTGCGCAGTTGGCAGTTTGTGATTCAGCTAAGTTTGAGGTTTTGTGCATGCTAGCTCAGATACACATAGATAATAAAGCTCACACATACACACATACACACACACACACACACACACACACACACACACACAGACAGTGTCCCTTAAAGCTGGTATACATTTTGTGTCATATGCACTCACACTCACCCCCATTATTGCAGTCCCAGCATTTTGGCCACAATGGAACTTGGAGTGATGTGGTAAATATTCACAAGTATGTGTGTGCAGAGGAGGGAGAACGCAGACAGCGTTGAGAGGGTGAAAAGTGAGTCCCCTGTGTGGAGCGCTGGACTGCAGCTCCAGTCCTATGACCTGTGAAGGGAATATGGTTGAATGTGTGAGGAGATATGGATGTGCCTGAGCGTAGATGAGGTGAAAGGGCTGTGAGGGGGTAGGTACTTATTTTAAAACACGGCTGTTTGTCTTGGTCAAGGCCCACGGTGACAGCAGCACCACTGGTGATTTGTCTTAGACACAGCCATCAAATGAGACTGGAGAGTCGAGCTCACACACCCCCTCCCTAGTGGCCCCAGGGCCTCTGGGGCTGGACGCTTGCACAGGATGTCCAGTTAACACAGGACTGACTGGAGCCATGCTTTTTTATTTCAACTCACTTCTTTTCTTCTCCGCTGCGCTTTCTCCTTCTGTCTCAGTGTCTGTGTCTTTTTCGCCTTGTCCCTTTGCCCCCCAAAAAACCGCAGGAGTGCTGCATGGCTGCCAGGAAAAAGAAGGGCCACGCCTCTTTCACTGTCTCTCCCTCTCTGTCAGCTGTACCTGAATAAATATGGGCTGAGCTGAGCTCTTATATTAAAGACAGCTGCCTCAATACTGTAGCAGAGTAAAGGCTGCATGTTCAGGCAACAGGGGCCTCCAAAAGTGCTCATTCAGCTTCTACCTCAACGTCTACCCCCCTCCACACACACATGTATATTCAATGCTCCTCCCCTGATGTGCATAGGTGCATTTGATTTGCCACAGAGGATAGGACCCCGACTGTGTGAGGTTTCAGTAATGCCAGTATAGTGCTGTCCATCTCATTGACTGGCACCAACCCAGAACCATGCGTGAGCTGCAGGAATTATGAGTAGACTATGAATCTAACACTGCAGTCTGTACTCCAAATGTCCTGCCATGGTTCCTTGCTTTTATGTTGAACAGTAAAAAGCCTTTAATAAACAAAATCAAAGAAGAAGTAAATACTCTATTGGAGACACAAACGGAAACATATGATGTTTACGTTGACATGGCTAAGATATGAATCTCAGCACACAGCAACCAAAGACCGAAGCGGTAGCTGTTTTAACTCCCGCCCCCTCACTCTGATCCCCGGCCTGCTGATGGACATAACCTGAGTGGAAGCACTAGTGCACACCAAAATACACCGCACCAATACAATCGTAGTTAATATGTCTATGTTTATGTACATGAGCTCACGTACACACACACAAAAATGTACTTTCTATTTTTGTTTGTGTGTGTCGATGAGCATCTGGGTCTCAGTTTGTTTTCTACAAGAATAGGTTTTTAAGCTCTGACTGCGTAGACGATGAAAGACTAACTGGGATCTTGGACAAGGACAAATCATATGGGGGAAAAAAAGGGGGAAGAGAAATTGGCCGCAGAGCGTTGAAAAATTTGACTCAAACCTCAAGTGCTGACAATGAAAGCTAGCCAGAACAGTTGTTTGTGTTGGCACAGGTTGCCCTGAAATTAGCCCATCTCTCTCTGACAGAGGTTGCTCAATGCACTTCGCCAAATGCCAGTGTGTATAATATTTTGAAGTTTTGCCTCCTCCCCCACTCCACATTGCTTTCTATAATTGGTGGAAAAAGTGAGGTTTTCTGTTGGGAGCGCTTGTCAAGCATCCGTCTCTTGTCGGTGGGGTGAAGGGGAGCAGCTGAATGAGCAGAGTGTTTAGTCTGGAGCTCCTCTCCTGGGGATGCACTTCTCTGCACGAGGAAGTAGTCCTCAGCACACTTTATCCCACCAAAACAGACAACTAGTCACTAGCTGACGGTTTACACAGTGATGAATAGTTTGCTGTTAACTTTGTTCCTAAACCAAGAAACATTTTCATCGCCTGGAAACTGCCCCCAAGTCTTTATTTAAGGTGACTCAATCTGACTCAATTATGGCCATATGTACATACTTTTTAACAGATGAAAGTAATACATAAATCACTTGTGCACACAGATAGACTAGCAATGTTTAACGTGTACTTAAAGGATGTCTGCTCACTGTTCTGGTTGGGAGCCAGGGGTTAATGGGTCTCTGAGTGATGCTCTCCTCCTGCTTGTGTTCTTGAGCTTTCCAAGCATCCCTTGGTGGCGTCTGCGTCTTTATGTGGTTGGTGTGTTTGAGTGTCTATTTGTTTGTTTGTTTGTTGGCTTATACTGCTTGTTAAGTGCTTTGGTGGGAGGGAGATATTCAGAATAGTCAGTGGTGCCATCATAGCCCTCAGTTCCTGGCAGTCAGCTTAGCTGGCCTCTCCCTGCCGGGTTGGCCTGACTCCAGGTCTAAGCGCTCCATCTACCCAGCTCTGGCCTAGCTGGCCAAAAGCACTACCAGTGACCCCGGATTTGGCTCTGGGAGTTAGCAGGACCACTAAACATGGTCCATAGAGGACTATTGAATCCATTTCTGCCATCACTAAATTGGAGTATATGAGGTTTAAATTGCATACAAATCATTCTTTCCTTACCCTGCTTTCCCTCACTCCCTCTGTGATGAAAGTGCAAGTCAGCCATGATATTCTTCTTTTCCTCTCAATGTGCGGAGGACAGCCGCTCCAGAGGAATGTCTAGAAATGGCCATGGACAGCTTTTCCATGTATCCCGGCTTCTCTGATCCCTGCAGGGTGCATATCTATCTGATGGGCCTGATGGGCCTGGAAGGGCCATGGGGGGAAGGATCAGAGGTCACTGACTGTGGGGGACCTGAGGTGCAGCATCAGGACGTCAGAGTGCTGAGACTGACGGGAGCAGAGTGATGGCACCTTGCAGAGGCGTGTCTCTGGGCCTCAAACAGTCATGCACTCAGACACACTTTCACACAAATGCAGCTTTGATGCTTAAGTTATGAGCTGGAGACTGTGGTGCTGGTTAGCATGATCTCAGATGAACTCCCTCAAGAGCAGTCGTCTTTGATCCACTTTTACTACCATTAGATAATCTCTCAAGGCTCTCACTCAGCCAATTAAAATATGCTGTGATGTTGGCAAATAGTACTATTTATGGGAAAATGGTTTGCTTGACTCTTGCATAACAATAGGGCTTTCCCTCAAATACTTTGGGGTTGCCACCATAACCAAGACCTAAAGCTGAACTTGGTTTCTCAGATATTTGATATCCTTCATTCTTCCACACTACACACGTGCCAGTATCTTGTGTTACTAGATCCAGCATTGACAGTAACTATAGACTTCAGTGCAGTGCTTCTCTGACCATTTAAGTGCTTCCATAGCTCAGATCTAAAGGCTTGACTACAGCCACAGGGCTCACAGATTTTAAATTTGCATAGCCAAAAGAGACTACAGGCACTATAAAAGTGTGGAGGCTTGAGTACACCTATTTGACTTGCAAACCTGTCTGTGTCAACAGGATGCCCCATCTTCACTCATCACATAGCCACCGCCTAGCTTCGATTCTCAGCTTCTCATACTGTGGGCGCTTACTTTCCTCGTTACTAACCAGATCAGAAACAGAGTGGAGTGCGGCCACCGTCCAATCCCACCAGCCCCCACCCAGGCCATTATCCCGTCTGTCTCAGTAAACAGACCATTAACAGACAGCGCTGGTGGAGGCCAGATCACTATTGTTTTCCCTCCCATAGATCTGTGCAAATATTGATCTTCTCTTGAAGTATGAGTCAAAATAAGCACGCGCTGTAGTTGACTGGAGGCTTTTTACTTGTGGGTGAGTCATTTCTGACCCAAAGAGCGAGCTGAAAAGAAGGGGGCATTACAGAATGACAGAGCGGGAAATACATTTGTCTTGTGTGTATTCTGGTCATCTAAAAGGACACCGCTTTTAATGTTATTGTTTTCCCTCTGTGGGCCATGTGCCAGACAGACCAGCAGTCTCCTCCTGAGATGAACCCAAGCCAGGCTAAACCAGGCCATTGCCAGTGAAGGAGACACCAGTAAGCAGGGAACTCCGGGGATAGCAGCCTCTCTTGCCTCCAGGTTTATTTATGTCACAGCCTAAAGGCGACAGGGTCAACACCCAGCAGAGGGTGAGGTGATGTCTCCAGACTATTTTAACACACACTGATCTGTGTGGAGGTTTGCAGAGCGGCCACTCACTCTCAAGGGTTGCATGCTTTGATTTTGAGCTAATGGTGCTCATAACCATGCATACACACACACGCACTCAGTTTGTGTTAACACTAACACCGACAGACTGGAAGTCTGTGCCTCTCCCCTGCTCTTCACCCCAGGGGTAAAGGGCCTAGCAATGTACAGGGGGATTAGCTGGCTCATTTTCCCCTCTTAAGAGCTGGAAAAAGAAAACAAACTCCCGTCATGTGAGGCTTGGCTACGGGGACTTGCCACGCACATAATGGTAGGAGGTACTTCACTATGATGTGATGTGTACACCCAACCCCCCCCCCACCCACCCTCCCCCTCTTTGGTCTCTTCCCATCTTTCTCCCTAATTGAAATCCTCTTTTCCTCTCCCCAGTGCTTGAGGTGCTTCTGTAACTGATACCTGTGGAGGAGAGTCCCCTCCCGGGAAAACTCTATTCATCCATCCTTTGTATCGGTGCTCTATTCCCAGAATGTTACATCTAACTGTTAAGGCTCCTTTTCTGTGTGTGTATATGGGTGTGCCTTGTGCTAGCAGCCATTCACTGAACAGCATATGTCCTTCCATTGTTTACGGCCCCATTTGGTTAACGATGACACTGATGTCATGTCATTATCTACCCTGTCCAGTTCAGTTTGCCCCCCCTCCTCCTTCCCCCTAAGCTCTCCAGGGGGCAGAGTTATCAAGTAGCAACCCAGGAGACGAAAGAAAGATGCTCTGTGTATCAGTTTGCTAGCAGGGTGTGTGATGCCTCTCCAAGCTCCTCTGCTGTGGTTAGGTGTGAAGCCAGTGGCTCAGTTAGTCAGCCAGCCTCTACTGCCCCCATTAGGTTTGACTGAGGAGGTGCAGGGCAGCACTTGAGCGCTCTGGATGAGTAGTGACAGGTGACGTTTGGACCAGGAAGTGAAGTTGCATTTGGGTGCATGTTGCACAATAGTCCTTTACTGAAGGCACCTCTACAAGGCGGTCTTTCATAGACACAAAACAAGTGTACCTCTTAGTCATTATCACTGATACCAACAGGCTGCCTTCTTGAGGACAGCTTATAGGGTGCCAGTCACTTGACATGAAAATGTATTTCTATAAGCGTTAATGTCAAGTGTCAACCAAAGCTTCTGTTAACGCTCCAAACATGTTTCCCCTTTAACTAAGTGTCAGTGATCCCCCTCCTCCCTCTCCTCTTCTCTTTTGGGATGCAGAGGAGCAGACTCAGCCTGTTAGGGGTGATGATAAGACACATGATAATGGATAAGGCATCCAGGCTCGTGAGGATATGATGTAACCACATCTAGCCCCCCTCACACACTCACAGAGTACAACTTGAGATGATCTGGTGGACAGTGGGTAGTCTAATGGCTGAGGATCTGTCTCACACACTCGCACATCCCAGAGGAAGCTGCATTCAATGGAAAAGAGTGTGACCTATGACCTGCAGTGATGAAAGACTGCTGTTGACAGATATAGTATACCTGTGAGAGTCCTCTGTGTTTGGCTTGTCTGCAGGGGTTTTGTTTCTGGACCACAGCCTGGACCAATTCACACATTCTCCACTGCTAAAATTCTGCTCCATCAGTTCGCCGTCGGTATTGATACAAACAGCTTCGCCCTTAGACAAACATGTATTCACACACATGTGAATTGTGTAGACACACACAGGGGCATAAGCACACATTGCACATCCACACAATGCACTCAGTGTGCTGCGTCTCTCACAGGGGTACATTTTCTCTCAGGGTAGAGTGTAAGAAGGAGGGGCAGATGGGGTAGCAGTGCTGTGAGTGAAACCGGAGCTGCTTGAGGAATGCAGGGGGTGTTTTTGGAGGACCGGAGTGGAGTTTGGGGGGAGAAGAGGCGGAGAGGGGGGTGACTTAAGGGGGTAGGTTGGGTGATTAGGGGGTGACAGCTGAGTGCTGACCCCTCTATAATGACAAATCATCTGGCAGGTGTGTGGCTCTGCACCCTCCCCTACACCCCCACTGCAGCCCCTCCTCAAGCCCCCATCATTCCCAGGCCAGGAATCCTCAACCGCTGCCGGAGCAGTGCGCTAAAGGAAGACTTCCGGACATTCACAGTGTCATCCAACAGGCTCATGACTGGCCTTTCAGAAGTACGGGGCAGCCTCTGTTCATATATAGCATTCCCTGTGCTCATCAGCTGTCCTCTGTGTCCACTCACCACAACAATCTAAGCTCCTTTGCTTTAGTAAACATAGCTAATGAGGCTTCAGTCCTTGGAGCAGTCTCAGGTAGGGTCAAGTTTATTGATTAATCTTCTTTTAGACGTCATTTTTTTCTTCCAGTGTTCTGAAAAGTCAGTTTGGGTCATGAATCATGCTGATGACAAGCTTAATCCAAAAAACCTCTGATCTTTTGTGCTGTAAAAATAAGAGCTGACCCAGGATCAGTGAGGGTGATGTGAAAGTGGACCAGGTGCCAAGCTAAGGCCCGCTCTCAAATCAGTGCTGAGACTTAGAAGGAAAATGCAAGAACAGCCAAATTTAAGAATGTATGGATTCATATATTCATTCAGATATTGCCTTACAAAGAGCTGTTTAGATCCTTTGAACTTTCTGCATATTAAACAGGAATGTAAAGTTTTAAAATGTGAAACACAGCCAAACCACACACAATCTACTGTGAGCATTGTTTAAGACTGATTCAGTTTGCTCCATTGTCTTGTGCGTCAGCTCTGTGGTTTGTACGTTGATTAAATTTATATATATATGAACTCTGGACAATAATCTGAGAATCAGTCTTGATATTGTCCGGAGCTGTTCTTTCACACATGTAGTACACAACAGGAGATTGTCCGTTTCATTTAGGCGATGTGTGGTGCCTGGGTAGAGCATGCAGGAGGCAGAATATGAAGCAAAAGGTCCAGAAGCTCCAGAAGTCGCAGTGTTTTGTTTTTAGCACATTGAAGATGGCAGATGTTTGTGCATTGATAACAATACCACAAGTGTTTTGATGCATCCACAAAATCAATGAAAGAGTGTTTGTGTTCTTCTGGTTTTGGACCAGTCACATGATAGAAACATCATCAACATGTCCACTCGCTCACTGTGAATTCCACGGCCATCAGCCTGCTCCATTCACACATGGGCTCAATCAAACATTACACAGACTTTGTACCAGGGAGCTGGCAGGCATTAAAGTCTGTTTAATGTCCGGTCCAACTGATTCGGACATTTACGTTCTCACGTACAGCTCCTCCGGGTAATGTCTAGAAAAGTTCAGAGTTGCAGTGCATGTGTGAAATTGACTTGTGTGTCTTCCTGTTGAAATAACTGTTGTAGCATTACAGGCCTCTTTTCTTTTCCATCAAGCCTGGGCTTCCACAGCTCTTCTTAATCCATTTCCAGCCTACACTAGGAGTCTAGACAAGGGGCCAACACAGCCTGCACCTCTGCCTGATATCTGCTGTTTTCCCTCCAGATTCCCAACTATCCCTACTAGCTATTTCCCTGAAGAACCCAGACACCCTTCGCTCCACGACAGCATCGCTGATCCAAACACAAAGAGGAGCCACACATTCTCAGATGGAAATCACGCAGAACCCGCTGGAACATTTTACCACTTATCTTTTCACTTTGAATTAGAGATGGGGCTCTGCAGTGTTTTCCAGGCAGCAGGAGTGGAGAATACTTTAAGGGTCCAGTCAGTGAAATCTTGACCGTTATTAGCATTAGCAGGAGACATTGCCCAGGTATTCAGAGTCCAGACCCAAGTGGAAAAATGCTGTTGGCTCTAAGCAGCTTTGATCCAAGTGCATATGGCTTTTTGAAATAGCAGGAAAGTAGCAGGCAGTATCAGTAGTATAATCACATAATTTATTATGATTTTGAGAAGTCAATATTTTAAATTTCACAAATTTGACACTGATGTTGCTGTTGATTCCAAAGGAATATTACAGTAACTCATGACCATTGTTTATGGCAAAGAAAAAGAAGAAAACTATTTTATTCCCTTTTAGTGTGTTTACCAATGGAACACCCCCCCCCCCCCCCCCCCCCCCCGTCATATTCCTAGTGACAATTACAGTCTGACACGCACACTGTCACACTTTGTCATTCAGTTGTCTTCATCACCTGCACTCGTCTTTCCCGCCCCCGCCCCCCCCCCCAGGCGACATAATGGGCCAGTCCAAAGTGACCCATATTTACCCAATAATATGAGGCTTTGAAAAGACCCATATCGAGTTGCAGCTAATGCTCCAGTGGGGCCCAGAGAGTGAAAGATGTTACCGGCCGAAACGGCTTGGGTTTCAGGGCCCTCCGAACAAAAGGCAGTCCAGTCCTCAGAGAGAAAGGGAGAAAGAGGGGACGGTGGGGGTGGGTGATGGAGAGGGACGGTGCAGAGTGTTAGAGCACACACTGAAACAGTAGCGTCAGAGGGTGTAGGTCTGAATTAGCATTTCATTTTATGATTGAAAGCACTGTGAAGAGTCTGCCTGGTTTTGTAGGCAGGGGTGCAGCACACATTTAATGCATTTCGTGTCTTTACATGTCTCGGCTGTTGTCAGTCCACTCCTGATAGGTCGGCATCGTCAAGCAGTCTTAAAGTCTGCAAAGAGTCAAATTCATCTTTCCGCTTTACGAGCATCTAGCCGGTCTTGTGTACGCACACGTATGTGGTTGGCCTTTACAGGAAAATGCACGTACAACCGCTCAGTTAATGGAGCAGAACTGAACCACCTCCGAGTGTTTGGGGTGAGCAGAGGGTCAGAGAGCGTTGGTTTAAGAGAAGAGGGTTGGTGATCATGATACCCAAAGGTGATTTCATCTCACATCCTCCCTCCCTCTGTCTACTTCCCACCACCTCACCCTCTTCCTCCCTCTCCCCCACCTTCATGTTCTCCTTTTGCTCTCTTGCTCTCTCTCTCTCTCTCTCTCCTTAGGGGCAGGCAGGTATAAAGTTACACAGAGCTCTCAGCTTTCTTGGAAGGAATGACCACATGAGTAGCTTGGGGATTAGATTAGCAGGAAGAGCAGACTTAGCCAGGCTGTAAATAGCCCACTTTTTTCACCATTAAAAAGGCCCAGTACAATATAATCAATAGATAGCACTCATCTGATGCAGGAAGCCATATGAGAAGATCTCCCTCAAGTGCTCTGAAGGACAGGCTACAGCAGCTTGGACTTAATGAAGTTATTATTAATCACTGGGCCTCCTGTTTTGAACTTGTGTTGTTTCTCTAGTGGATGATGAGTGGTCTTTGTGTGCAGGACCTGATTGACATCTCTCACTGCTCTTCTTCTCACTTTCACTGCCTGTCGTAAGACTTGACAAGGTCATGTTGTGTGCTATTCTTGAATGTTTGACTGTATGTCATAAACATGCTAGCAAGTATGTTTCAACTTTATTTTTAGCGACTGTTTTACTGCATTACGAGAAAAACCTCCAACGCACCTTGTAGACTCGTGAAACACCAAAGCAAAGTATGATCTATTCAGTGTGTAATTTCACCAACACCTTTTTCTCCCTGTCCATCTCTCCTTCACACACACTCACAAACACACATACACACATGGCTCAGCTCTGTCTCTATGAGCCTCCCCACAGGTGTTAGGTTACTCTGTAAAGCAGCTTGAATGGGCACAGAAATCACAGAGGGCTGTCTGTGCTCTTGATTCCCGTCTCACTTTGAAGTTTCCTCCGGCTCACAGGAACAGGGGCCACAAAGCCAGACTCGTGTGAGGGCTTTAGGCCCTTCTGCCATGACTATGATTTCTACAGGGGGCAGGGGGGCAGTATTGACATGCAAGGCTACGTGTTGTCTCAGTTGCTGGAGGACTTTGCTTTTTTAGCTTTGTAGTCAGATACTACAAGAGAAATGTACTACAGTGTATGTGTTTGAAACAGTGGAGGAACTCACATGACTTGTAACTACTAGGGCATCTATCACTGTGAGGACAAAATGTGGAGACTAAATTAACAGCTCCTCTGTTTTTCTGTCTGTGGACGAGTGTGAAAATAAACAGTGACTTTTGGCTTTGCTTAAGAACCTAAAAAGGGGCTCCGGCAGGATACATCTGTATGCACTTAAAAAAAAAAAAGACACATATAATACTTTAATAGAGCCATGTTGGAGAGGCTTTTTAGGCACAAGGTGTTCCAGTGTTAGTGTATGAGTATGCATGTCCTCGCCGATCTCATCAAAGGAGCAAAGGGTCCCGGAGAGCCAGAAAAAACAAGTTGAAGTGTGGATTTAATGACGAATAAACTTACACTCAAGTTACTCACAGGAACTACTATTGAAAGCAGCTCTCAGGCTGCCGGTCAGTCGCATTATTTAGTAAATACCTCTTTGATGTCACTGATAGTGGCTTTCTGTGTGTTCTGTGTGTTCTCAGGTATTTGAACCATGTGCGGGCTGCCATGCCTCAGGACACAGCTGGAGGATACAGCTCAGCTTTGGCGTGTCATCGAGCCGTCCAGGATGCTTTCAGTGGGCTGTTCCTCTGGAAAGGTTGAACACATCCAGAGCTCCACAAGTACAACAGCTACCGATTTAGAAATGAGAACTGAATGGACTATAAATACAGCATCACTGCCATTGTGGAGAGGACAAAAGCTGCTGTAGTGATCACATTTTGTTTGGGTCAAGTTTGTACATGGCATTTTATATTTTTGTGTTATTTTGATATTTAATAAATCACAGTGAACACTGACTGTCTGTCCATCATTATACAGATTTATTTGAAAATGAAACAACTCAGGATGTAAGCCATTGCATACTGAATAATAGTTTTAATACATACATGTATGAACAAAGGGGAGTCATTTACTGAATTAAAAGAAATAAAAGCAACAGTAAACCAAAAAAAAACTTCAAGCCTCAACTAAAATGTATCCTCACATTCTTATGCCAGGTTTGTTTGATTATTATGGTGAATCTGTTGTCTCTTCACACTTCTGCCTCTTTGGAGCTGGTTCCTCTGAAGACTCTGTGGATGATCAAATGAAAACTGTTTAGAATCTAATAGAAATAAAACTTATGTACACTGAAGTGGAACATTGCTTTGTGAATTTCATTAAAACACACAGAAATCAACACATACTCCAGGTAATAAAATACAACAGACAAAAACATTCAAATGAAATCTGACAATTTTTTGAATGTGTTGAATTTTCATTACTTAAAATATTTGCAAATAAATTATTCCTATTCACAACAACTAAGTGAAAGACAGAAGAACAAAAACACAGACAGGAAAGAGTCAATACCAGCCTGTAAAATGGATGTATGTATGGAATAACTGAGGTAAAGTAATGAGTTAGCTGATAATGTGCCCCATGTTGTGCAAATAAAGAAAACTTCTGTTTGCACTGTAAAGCTAATTTTTCACAACAGTCACATGACTGGATTACAGGCTTGAAGAGGGTCCCCTCATCCACATGTTAATATTCCTTAACTGAGGTGTAAAATCAAATTCTCACATCAAATCTGTTGCCAGGTTGCATTTCAGCACAGATAGTGATTGTTAAATAGTGTATTTTTATACTGTTTGGCATCTTATCGAGCCAATACAATAAATTACATTTTTCTTAATGGCTTTCATACTGAAGTCGTTATCGGTTTCTTACTGTATTCCTCACTGTTATGCATTATCTCTCACCTGTTTGTTGGTATTCACTGCTGAAGAGGACCTCTTTAGGGATTGTGAAGCTCACACACAACATATCTTTGTTGGGTGCTACATTGCGCACAAAATGCACAGAGCACCGCTGCTCCAGGGGGAACCCAAGGCTGCGGGAAGCCCTCTCCACCATGTCCTTGTCAGGGCTGTCCTCTTTAGAGAACCCGTAGCAGTGCACTGTGGGTAGGTTGTCATCGCAGTGAGGCTCCTGGTGTAGGAGGCCTCTGAATGCATCCAGGAACTCCAGAGCCAAGGCAGGTAGGTTCATCACCACATGAACACTGATTTTTTTCTTTAACAGTGCCGGCAGCTCCTGCTTCACGGTTTCCTGGATGAATGCTCTGCCGTCCAGGTTGAAGGTTTTGACTTTGCTGTCCACCTTGTTGAGTTTGCAATTGTGCTGTAGCCATTTGTACGACTCCGGGTTGAGATCATTGGCAAACACATCGGCACCCGAGCGGGCAGCTGGGACGGCAAAGGGTCCGACGCCGGCAAACACATCAAACACACTGTCGCCACGTTTGACGAGCTGCACCACACGCTGATGCTCTGTGCTCAGTCGGGGGTTCCAGTAAACACGAGAAAAGTCAAACTCGTATGTCACCCCGTTTTCTCTCACCTGCACCACAGAAACAGAAGATGATCATCAGAGGTCACATCAGTTAATCTGAATATATATACAACCAACTAAACAGATTGATAATGTGTATATGTGTGCATTTGTGATTTAACTTACTTTGGCAACCATGTTCTCCTCTCCAGCAAGAACCTCCATCTTGAAGTTACGGTAAGTTGTGTCAATAATGTTTGTTTTATTGACCACACAGGTGACACCAGGGTTTTTGTCCATGATGACTTGACCTACAATGGAAGCAGCAATAAATATTATCTCCTAATCTCTGAAATCTTAGCTGTTTATAGATCATGGTCATCTGAGTTTGATCAGAAATGTGTGACTAAAGAAGAAGAATCAAAAGCTAAACATATAATATATAATTAAATAATAATATGTAGTACAGCCACAGCTCTCTGTATATTAATACTATGCAACAAACTGTTATTCTTGATCAATATGCTGATTTTTCTCTGATAAATAGTTTTTTCTTTACCCTTCAGAAAATATTGATCTGTCAGCTGTAATTCCTCAATATCCAAAGTGATATTGAGGAATTACTAGTTTTGTTCAGAGTGATATGAAAGTTCTGGATGGAACTGGAGAATGTTTGGAGCTTTTGCTTGAAAAATGCTTCAAACAATTCATCAATCTAGAGCTGCAACGACTGATAGATTACTCAATTGACACAAAGTTAATTCATAATTATTTTTGCATTTTTTTAAAGAAACAGTTTTAAAAGTCTCTGTTTCCATCTACTCTCATCTATGTATATTTTCTGGTTTCATTTCGACAGTACTTAGTTGACCACATGAAAATACTGTAAGAACCACAATTGTGGTAATCCACAGATTTAAAGAAGTGAAAAACAGCCAACACAATAAATGCTCAAATATAACCACACAGCTTGTTTCACCTTGATCATGAGGACAAAACATTGTCCATCACTATAGTTACTGTGCAGCACAAAAATGAAACATATGTAGGAACATTTTCTAAATATCTTCTGCCATGTTTCCATTAATAATTTCTAACGCTTTGGGTACAGTCATCTACTGAGGAGACGGTGACAAACACAACAGGAACTTGAACACAGAAAGGTGACAAGTTAAAGGAAATAATGGTAAATAAACGAGTGGAGAAACAATGAATGCATACGCTTACATACAGTTTGCAAAGTTAATCATCTGCTATGACCTTCACAGTCAGCAAATCTCATTTTAGCTGACTGGGACAAGGGACATTTTGAACCTATATGTTGAACAGTGCTTTACACTATCCTAAAACACCACATTACACAATATTTATGTTGTTGTTTTTTCTTTAATTTGTCACCTGTCTGTGTGTTACTTTGGCCTAAAATCCTTGTGTTACAGCATCAGCCTCTCTCACCTATGAGGTTCCTATATGGTAGCTGGTGGTCCCTTAGGTTCATGTGTGCGATGTGTCCCACTCGGCTGAATGAGGAGGTTACATCCTGACCCTGTGGGAGCACAGCCTGCAGCACTTCTTCACTCTTCAGATTATCGTAGGTCAAGCTCAGCTCATAGTCCAGCAGCTCCTCAGCAACATCGAAAGAACGCAGAGCCTCAGCTTCAGCTTCACTGAAGGACTTTGGTGTGGAGACCCTGATAGGATCCAAGAGCACTAACCGGAAGTCACTACTCTCCTCTTGATCCTGGACGACTCTGGGGACACCTGGACGTTGGATAGTCGACTTTTTCAGGCTTTTGACTACTTTGTTTAAGACCCCAGTGGGCACCCGTAGAGCTGGGACTGTAATGGTCTGCGAGAAAGCCTCTTTGTCCAAAGAGGTCATACCACGGACCTCAGCAGGGGGTTGGTACAGTTTGGGCTCCATTCTGGTCTTCACAGCAAATCCAGGACAAGCTGAGCACAAGTTATGGGCAAGTTTCAGGTTGCTTTGGGTTTGCATAGATGCTAAGACTCTGCTGAAGAGCCTGAAATAACAAAAACGCAGCCATTATGTGGCAGAAAAGTGAATTAAACACAATTAAACTGTTAGGGTTCAACAAAAAGATGCAACACACAGCTAAATAAATGTTAAATACACTATTATTATCGAGAAAAGCCACATTCAGAGCTCACCTCAACATCCTCCGTCCTCAAGCATGCTTGGTTGCGTCATCAGTGGCAGACTAGAGCCGACGTGATTGGTCGAGCGAGTGGAGCTCCGATCTCTGATTGGTCGGTTTCCATTCTGACTCTCCAGAATGCGACGGAAGAGGGAGGTCACGTGATGCGCGAGTGATCAACAACAACAACGAGCAGCTGAAAGTTTGATAAGAGGAGAGTTTAAAAGTGACACCAGAGAGGATGTTTTCATTAGTCCGTTGTCACGCTGACTCGTGTATTTGTGAGGTGTGACCTGAAGCTGTGAGACTTTGAGGTTTGTGTGTCCGCTGAGGTTTCTGAGAGGACAAAATGAGCATTAATGGCAACATAAACGCCGACTTATACAGTCAGTGCGCCGCTGGGGACACAGAGAGCAACGAAGCTACACCTTTATTAACAAATGTAAGTACTGAAATCACAGCTGTCTCAAGTGTAATATCTGATCTGCAGCAGTGCAATATCTGTAGTTTTTTTTTTTTTTTTTTTTTTTGTAGACAGTCTGTCAGCAAAAATGTTGCTTATGACAGATGTCATGTGCCAGTTTCCTCTGCTTTCTGCCTCTGTCAGCACTTTCACGAAAGTCCAGCCTTAAACAGAAATTACACTCATGTATTTCACTGATTACTTTCCACTGATTATACATATACTTCTCATTGGGAAAGTGGTCTCAGACGTTTGGACCCATATGTATTTACTTTCTATGTAAATAAAGATACATTCTTCATGACTTTTGTTCATTTAATGGGGAACAAGACTTTCATTTTGCTCATTATGCTTGAGGGCATTCAGCCTGTAAAGCTGTTATATAATGTGTACTGTGGGTCTGGAGGCAGCTCTCAAAAGTGAATTTCGTTAATTTCTTTCAAAGTTCATTTTATTGAACTTTAACTTGTGTTTTGCTGAAAACAGTCATTTTAAAGATATTACAGATTGTAAAGCCCTCCTCAAGTCCTTAAAATTCCCAGCTACAATACAGAAGGCTTAACCTTTGTGTGTGCCCCATCAAAACATACATTGACCTTATCATCATTACTGATTGTGACACTTTTGGTCCATTAAAAGCAAACTAGTACCTGATACTGAAGTCTTCCTATTGAGTTTTGAAAATGCTTCCATATTCCAGTAAAGCTACCATGGGTGTATACAGTGTGCCTTCAGAGTCATTGTATCATCATGTATTCATCATTTGTTGAGTATCTCCAGCTTTTGACTTAGAAACTTGTTGTCATATACTCTGCCTCTGCAATGTTGAGTAAAGGAGTAACTTTACTCAGATTTATAATATATTATATTATATTATATTATATTATATTATATCACTCAAATCAATACTGGGGTGTTTTTTTTCACTTGAAAACATTTAGCAGTAGACATCCTGAAGCAGACAGATTTAAAGCAATTGCATTGTTTTTATTTTTTTGTTGTTTTTTTGTTGTTTTGTTTGTTGTGTGATTAGGTTGATGTCAGTAATGCCAAGTCTTTCTTTCAGTTTATCAAACGTCATTCATTTGCTCGTTGCTCATTCAAGTTTCGAATGACTTCACAGTGATCAAATTCTCCTGATTTAATGCAATTATTTGAAAGACACAAAGTAGAAAGAGAAAGTAGAAAAGAAACCAGCTGAGACAAGCAGCTCAGCACTATGCTGGGCTGGTGACCCCAGTGTGATGCCGAACAGGGGTAATGAATGCAAGATTCAAAGTGGTCATAAAAGTCACATTCTTAATAAGTGTAAATCAGAGTTATTGAAATTGCTGCATTTTCATTTTACGTTGCAGCCAGTCCATATTTCATCCATCTGGTGTCATAATTTACTTCCTGTCTTTCAGTACTGTAACCCAGGGTGAATCAGATTCAGCAGCCCACAGGTCAATCCAAGCTTGTTGTGACACTGACACCAGAGTTGCCACTCGTTCTCTTCAGGATATCCCCTATTAGAGAGGTCAAGCAGTTTGGGCAGCTCCCCTTATCCTGAGCTCAGGCAGCTGTCCCAGATCCACCAGCTCAAATCCCACCCCATCCATTCCCATTTCCATTCCCTGATCCTACATGCCACTGTGGCGTTGTCTCATGACATCCATCATCAGGGCTGGCCAGTTGTTCTTAATGCTGTCAGGAGCAATTCGCATACAGGCATTACAGAAATTATGAGATTTATTTTTTCTGCTTGGTCTTCACACTCCTTGCTTTACTTCTTTATAACATGTGTTATCCTGTGTGTGTGTGTGTGTAGGGAACAGGGCAGAGCAGAGTCAAAGGAGCCTCCTTTGCTTCATCTGTATTTAATCTGATGAATGCAATCATGGGCAGTGGTATACTTGGGCTAGCTTATGCTATGGCAAGCACTGGCATCGTTGGTTTCTGGTAAGAATACTTTCAGTTCCATCTTCAGCTGCAGTCAGATATATAGATACATCTGATTGTATACTGATTTCTGCTCTATCTGCCTTTCCTGTTTAGTATCCTGCTTCTGCTTGTGTCTAGCCTGGCGGCATACTCTATACATCTCCTTCTGAAGCTATGTGACCAAACAGGTGAGAAGCTAACAATGGACACATAGTCTAACTTTAGATAAGCACACCCCCCATGGCTTCATCCAGATTGTTTTTTCCCTGAACCAACTTCACTCATGATTAGATCAGTATGTAGGAAATCTAGCTGATATGTTGTCTGTTTTAAAACTATGCTATCTTTCTCTTTGTTTTTTGTCTTTATTGACTTCCTACTGGTGATTGAATCAGCTGACATTTAAGATATGTTTCAAAGTAGGATCAATTCAGCCAAAGGGGACCAGATAAAATGAGATCAACTTATAAATAATGGGATGTAGGTCATTAATTACCCTAATCATCTTTGAGTAGCTGAGAATGTCTGATTGATTCCGGTTTGTCTTTTATAGGTATCAACTCATATGAAGACCTTGGAGGGCGAGCCTTGCAGAAACCAGGAAAAGTAAGTCTTTTGGATGAGTGTAACATTTTCCTGTGAAAAAAAGAAGGAACTTACACACTTATAATTTCAACATGACTGGGAAACATGTCCACACTAACCACCCTTTCCAATTTCTTTCTAGGTTCTGGTTGGAATTGTTATTGTTATCCAAAATATTGGTGGTAAGTCCGCTCCCCTTTCATTGGACAGTTGCATACATTATTTCTGACATGTAGGACATAAACTGATTTTGTGGGTTTTTTAAGAAGCAGAGTGGTGAAGTGCTGTGGGGGTCAGACCATGGCCAGTTTATTTTGGAGGCAGATAGTGCCTCCTACTGGAGATCAGATGGCTCTGTCAGGGTTACTCCCTCCTTTCTGTGAGGCTATTATCCGGATTCCCTGATAACCTTTGACCAGAGTAGCCGCTGTCCTTTCTGCCCCCTCCCTTGGGCCTGAAACCTGACTTCTCGTCTAATTGATCACTGATGGTAAACCTACACCCACCCTCTGAGCGTTGAGTAACCTAATGGGACCCCTCCCTTATTACCCCACCCCCTCACTTCTCTCTACTACTGCTGCCATCTCCATCCATACCTCAGCCACAAACAGTGCGCTTCGCAGACAGTCGTGAGCTGAGGTGATAGCTCCTCTGCAGTCATTAGTGGCGCGGCTGAGTGGATTACTGCACTGCCCTCTGGTATGTTTGTGGTTTTCCCAGCATGGGGGCAGTACGTATGAGAGTGTGAGAGCCAGCACTCCAGCATGCATCTGTCTACACCCCGGGCCCCTTTTATAAGAGTGCAATTAGCCTCACTCTGAGTAAACATTCATCTGCACTGCCAAAGGCTGATGGGCCAATTGACCTTAATTACTGACCAGCCCAGGGCTCTCACAGCCCGCCTCTCCCCTCGCTCCTAATGAAATGAAAGTGGCTCTGTCTTATGTTCAACACACTCTCATAACTGTGCTTACTTTGCTGACCACACACAGACGGTTTACATCAATTTTCTTGAATTTTACATACACTCATATTATTAGAATATGTTTTCCTACCACTCGGCCAATAACAATCCTTTCTCTTTACTCAAGGGCCTTTTTGTTTAGAGACGTAAGTATTATCCCACCAGGGATTCCCATGAAAGTGTTGTGCTTACAGTAACCAACTGCATGAAACTAAACCATTGCATCATGCCCCGTTGTGTGATTTCCCCCGTCAGTGTGTCTGTATTGGTTTTCGTGGTTTAAATGGAAAGTATTTTTGACTTTATGGTTTTGCTTAAATTAAAACTTGGCCAAAACACAAAAGAAACTGCTATTGACAGATTTTAGTGCTTATTAATGGCTCTAGCTCTTCTCAGAGTGTCCTTGTGTCTGTGTGGGCTGGAGGGTTATTGGAAGAATTTTCTTTTATAAACAAACACAGGATCTGAGGGATTATGGTCTAGGCTTATTTAACGGCGAGTGCAAGACCTGCCCTGGAGCAATAAAGGTCCCAGCTAAATCTTAGTCTGAGTCTGTGCCTGGCTTCACAAATTTAAATCCCTTAACATTATCTCCCTTCATCACTGACCACACACTGCATCTGAGTCCTGTTTCGCAGCAGAAAAACGTCCTCTTCTCCTGGCGCAATCTCCATCTCCCCTTCACATTTTCCTCTCAGTGGTTTTGGGGCTGGTATGACCCTCTGGAAATGACCCCAACCCCCCCCCCCCCCCCCCTCCCCCGCACCTTTTCTGATTGGCTGTCCAAGGAAGGATGCAGGAGCCTGTCGGAGGCTGATAATATCCTGTTTCCTCCTGAGGTGGAGAAGGGGGAGAGAAATACCTGGATTAGCGTCAGAGATCATTATTGTTAGTGTTCCTCCCCCCTCCTCGTCCTGGCCGCTACTCCTGGTCTCCAGCAGTTGGAAGATCTGCATAATGTCTGCTCCTCTGCACCGAGGGCTTTGCTGGTGATCCCCTTGAGCTGCCTACCCCACCCATCTGCATTAACTCAGAGCTGTGGTACCCCTCCGCCCTGCCTTTCCATTTCCCTGTGCTGGAAAACACACACCACCCTCTCACAGCAATTCAGGATTGCTTGTGGCAGCATACAGTCATCTGTTTAGTAGTTTGGTATGATTGTGTCCTTTTTCCCCTGTTTATTTAATGATAATAAAAACAACACACAGTTACTGAATCTTTTTTTCCTTTCTCTCACAGCCATGGCATCCTATTTGTTCATCTTGAAGTCGGAGCTTCCCGCAGCCATCAACAGCTTCCTGAGCCCAGGCAACCCAGGGTGGGTATCCAGCCTCTCTCATCATTGAGGACATTTGGTTTAAAATCTGTCACAGCTGTAGATAAAACCAAGCCATTCTTTTAGATTAGCTGGACGGATTTTAAAAGTCCGCACAAAGATAACGAATGACTCATTCCTGTTCCCATGATGTTGTAGATTATACCTTTTGGCCTTCAAATAAGTCAAATTTGACACTTCTGCACCGCAAAGCTACACAAACGAGAATTAGCCCAGCAATGAGAAACGATGAATAATGTGGTGGAAGAAGAACTCTCACCAAACCACACTGCACTAATGCTTTGTCTGTGAGTGATTTGAAGGGAAACTTGTGCTCAGTGCTGTATAGCGTGAAGCATGTATTTACGATAGAGAGCCATTCATCACCCGTCATCAGCAGCCTGTGTCTTTCATTGGTCTGTGTGGACCAGCCTGCAGCTCAGGTCCAAATCCCAGGCCAAGAATGTAACTTCTATCACTTTATTATTGGCCACACTGGTTTAAGCAAGAGTTGTAGCTGCTTTCAGCCCAATCCGTCAACATCTGAATCTTCCTCACACAGCTGCTTTGTATTAGTGCTCTCCTTTCACCCCCCAAATCTCTCGCACATGTTCCCCGGAATCAGACTGATACAAGGGGATATCAGTTTTGCCATTCTAATTACAGCTCACTGCTGAGCGAAACAAAACATTTCTGTTAATGAGTGGCTTTGGGATGTTAACAGACACATACTCAAGTCCATCAAAGCCTGAATGAACGAGTTGTTTCATGTTAACACACTTTCCTTTTTTTTTGGCTCATTTATCATAATGCGGCAGAGCCAAAGCGATTGTGCGCAAATTTGTAGTCTTCTTCTGTGCTAACAAACTGTTTTTCTCCTGTCGTGTTCAGTAACAAGGCCAAAGACGTGGACAGCTGTGGATTTGAGCAGCGTCTGCCAGATTTATGCTGATCTTCAACACTTTGTGGAGATTGGCTCATTGGCAGTCGCACTCCAACCTTAACTGAGAGCTATCCTGCATCTTGTTATAGCGTGAAATGTTCCACATTTCATGGGTCTTCTAGGTATCCTGCGTCTTTACAGTAAGCCTCAAGCCTCCTGAGAATGGATCCTAATGGCAGTGAAGCTCTTTTTTTTTTTTTCTTTTTTTTTTACATCCCTCTGTCTGTAAAAGTGGAGAAGGGGGTTAGCTAAGCTTCGGTAGACTGCTTCAGCTAAACTTGGTGAGAGTACAAGTGATTGGACAAGAGAGAGTCGGGGTCAGAGGAGAGGTCTCCCTGACATCCAGTTACAGGGAAGAATATGTGTAGACGCAGAGACAAATCCATCAGCGCCTATGGTAACGCCACAGCTGTGAAACTGCCAAACAGGGGTCAGTGGGTGTTGATGTGGTCATAGCAGGTGCTGCTGACTGTGGGAGCCCCATAAAGAGTGGTGGAGCCAGTCCCTTATGACCCCATGCTGCAGTCCAATATACAGCAGCGCCAGGCAAGCACCCTTCCCACCCGACCTCGACCCCAGTGGAGCCGGCATGCCTTCCACATGTGTCACCTCGAACACTGCCCCTCCTTCTCTTCTTCCTCCTCCTCCCCCCTCTTTTAGCTCCACAATCCCGAATAAACCACCAAGGCTATCCCTCTGCAAAGAAAAATATTATTCCCCCTCTCCAAAAACCTGGAAAGTTAAATGTGGTCTCATCTGACGGAGTGACACAACGTTTGCATGTGAATTACATAATTGTTATGGTTTGCGAGAGCTAAAGCCCTTAATTCGTACCACATGATGAATCTGTCGCTCTGTATTTGAGCACGAAATGGAGACAAATTTCCAAAGCCAATCCATTTTAAGAAACTGACACTTAATCTCTGCTGTCCCTGACATTTCAGGACCAGGGATATGATGATAGGAAATGTGGTTCGATTCAGCTTTGGCCTTTAATAATTCATGTCCACTCCCTGTTTTCCAGAGGTGCCTGGTATGAAGATGGCCGGTTGCTACTAATCCTAATCACTATATGTATTGTTCTACCTCTGTCAATATTGCCTAAGATTGGTGAGTAAATAGATAAAGCAGCATCTTGATTAACTGCCCTGACTGGTTTGAAACGCTCTTCCTTATCAGATCTCTCTCACCCTCACAGGCTTCCTGGGCTACACCAGCAGCCTCGCCTTCTTCTTCATGTTGTACTTTGCAGTTGTGGTGAGTTTAAATATCCTCCACAACAATGAGTTCATTCAACTCTTCCATTGTTGACCTGTTGTGCTGTCTCCTCTTCAGATTGTGGTGAAGAAATGGTCCATCCCCTGCCCGCTGCCACATAATGTAACATTATCATGTGACTTCCAGGTAATAACAACCTCTATTTCCTTCAAACAAACACATACATAAGATGCTGCAGCTCTGAGGTAGGTAGTCTAGACCAGACGGTCATGGCCATAGGATTAGAAGAAAAACCCAGGAGATTGAATCTACTGATTGGGTTGGCTCTGGCTGATGAAGACCAGAGGAGGCTATAGAGAGCTGTGAATGGTGCCAGTCCTGAGGGGAAGGAAGTTCAGGTGACCTTGCGTGAGCCTGGAAATTACCTCTGACCTTTAGGAATTATAAAGAGAATACTATAACTCCAGACCTGGCATGGGTTAACTTTGATAGGCTGTTTTCTTTTTATCCTCAAAGCCATGCAATGGAATTTTTAGCTTCACCCTGCAGAAGTCATCTCCTCTCAGAAATAATATGCTCTCTCTTCTCTCCCTGTTTCTCCAGATATCAAATTCCTCTGACTCAGAATGTACGCCCAAACTCTTTGTCATCTCCAGTAAGGTACGTACTGTATATGAAACCGGCGTTTCTCTCTGCACATGCTGCACTTGCAGAGTGAGTGAGGTGCCAGCGAGAAGCTGTTGAAAGCAGGTCTGCTGCTGTTGTTTGACTCCGGTGACAAGTCACACTCTCACCTATGAAGGATGGGCTGTATATGTTAGAAATGCAAGTGCGCTGTGCAGCTGCCACTCACATTCATGTAACACGTAAAGGCCATATGTACATGTGGCATGCAGAATTACAGCAAGCACATATTGGCTCCAGCTGTACAAAGATAACTAAAAATCCTGCCTGCATGGTATTTAGAGGTGTATATTTACATCTAGTGTATGAATACATTTAAGGGAAGTTCACACCTGAGTTTTGCATCATCACGTTCTGCAGCCCAGATGGTAGTTACTCCTACACAAACAATACCTCGACCCACCTGCCCCCTCACTCCTGAGTAACACTGTAAGCTGATAATTTGCTAATGACGGCTCTGCTCTGACTGATGTGTGTTTCAGAGTGCCTACAGCATCCCCACCATGGCCTTTTCCTTTCTGTGCCACACAGCCATCCTGCCAATCTACTGCGAACTGGACCGGTCAGCTGCAGTTTTTTATTCCTACAGTTTAATTTAAAGTCACTGAATCTATTGTATGTTAACATTACAGTCTAGTGACTGTCTCCTCATGTCTCACAGACCTTCTAAGGCCAGAATGCAGAACATTACGAATGTCAGCATCAGCCTCAGTTTCCTGCTTTACCTCATTTCTGCACTGTTTGGCTACCTCACCTTCTACGGTAAGCCAGTGACGACAGACCACTGAGTGAAAGAAGCTACTGTAAACCATTGTAGCTACTTTGCTAAGCTTTGCCATATGTGTTCTTATTGTAAACCTCACTCCATTGTTGTTTGCTTGTAGCTCATGTGGACTCTGAGCTGCTGCTTGGCTACGATGTCTACATGCCGCGGGACATCATGGTGATAACAGTTCGCCTGGCCATCCTGGTGTCGGTGTTGCTGACTGTGCCACTTATCCACTTCCCTGTGAGTAGCAATACCTTTTAAATTCTTCTTACACAAGCAGAAAGTACTGAAGGGAATGTAAAATATCCACAGTTTCTTTTTTTACTCAGTTGTGTTAAAATACTTAAAATCAAGGTCTTTGATGTTCTTATGTAAAATACATTTTGTCTTTTTACTTTTTTTATCTCTGCACGCTTTTTTAAAAGTTTATTGCTTCTTAGTGTTTTATCTTTCAATTTTATTCATTAAATGCATTAAATTGATAATTTAAGTAATTTGCCTTTGAACTGCACATTCTAGATATATAACACTTAATTTCATATTATCTGATCCTGTTTTGCAAATCAAACAAAAAGATAGAGCAACCCCTTCACTATCACTGTAGAAGTCTTCCTCCATCATCCAATCCAAATAATCACCCTTCCAGATTCCCTCTTCCCTGCCTCAAGCTTTGTTGTTGCTCACAGAAACATTAACTCAGTAGACTGTCGGGTCTTAATGAGTGTTTTGGTTGTGTGTGTCTGTGTGTCTCTGTGTGTGTGTGTGTGTGTGTGTGTGTGTGTGTGTGTGTGTGTGTGTGTGTGTGTGTGTGTGTGTGTGTGTGTGTGTGTGTGTGTGTGTGTGTGTGTGTGTGTGTGTGTGTGTGTGTGTGTGTGTGTGTGTCTGCTCTAGGCTCGTAAGGCTGTGATCCTGCTGCTGTGTGAAGGTCGACCCTTCTCCTGGCTGATCCATATCACGGCAACTCTAATAATCCTGGGCGTGGTGCTGATGCTCGCCATCTTTGTCCCTGATATTAGAAATGTGTTTGGAATAATCGGTATGTGCCGTGGAGTTTGATGGAGTATCTGTGGAGGAACAGTGTTTGTTATGCTTGATATTATGGTTATATATTTATAAATCATATATATAAGTATATAAAGCTTTTAAAAATGGTTGTAGTTATTTCTGTTATTTTGCTCCACATAGTGTATTCTGATCTGTTTCCAACTACAGACAACATTAGAAGCAGCCAGAAAAGATCTCAGCTAAAATGTCAATATTCCACAATTATTGATCGTGGTGGCTAAAATCACAGTATTTACTCATACATAATTAATGGTGCAGTCCTGCTCAACAGTTTATGAAGCTGCTATTATCAGATGTGCAGTATGGAGTCTGCTCAATTCAACTGCCTTACCTATTTATTCCACAGGATCGACGACATCCAGCTGTCTCTTATTTGTTTTCCCCGGCATCTTCTACCTCAAGATCAGCAGGCAGCCCCTCAAATCTGTTGACTCCATTGGGGTAACTACACATTGTTTAGATAAACCTTTGATTGTGTTAAATACAGAGATGTAAAAACATTTTAGCCTTTTAAGTCACTGACCACAGTCTCTACCTTTTTGTTTCTTAAACATTTGGATATGTAGTCAATTTCCTCTTAGGTGGCGATGCTAACGTTGTATGTGTCCTCTGTGCAGGCGATGTCTCTGGTGGTCCTTGGTTTGATTATGGGAATCATCAGCTTCTCTGTCATTGTCATCACATGGGCGCAAAGCTCCTAGCCCCCCCTCACTGCCTCCCTTCCTAAATCAAGCACAAGAGCAAATAAGGGAAAAACATGCCAAAGAAACTGAATATTGGATGAAGTAAGGGAACAAACAGATGCTAATCAGCATCACCTCAGGCAGATTATTTATAGTAAAGCTGTTCTCAGCACGAGGCATGAGACAGATGTTTTTTTTTGTACTGTGTTACTGACAAACATGGACCAAACTCAGCACATACGATCTAAACCTAAACAAGACTTCATGTTTTTTTCCAAACATTT
Organism: Scomber japonicus; assembly: GCF_027409825.1. Lineage (NCBI taxonomy): Eukaryota > Metazoa > Chordata > Actinopteri > Scombriformes > Scombridae > Scomber > Scomber japonicus. The sequence goes on along the minus strand of NC_070593.1, from coordinate 16,590,024 downwards.
CTACACATCTTTACCCAATTTTAGGGTGATTATTTGCAATGTCTGAAAGTTTGCAAATGTGTATCAGTCTAAGTTTGTTTTTAACCTGCATGGAACAACTGATGGGTGAAGTGTCAGAGAAACATAAGAGGTGCCAAGCATTACCATTACCTTCCAATTTATTTCTAGTAACATTTGTTCTTTTCGCTCTTTCCATTTTTAACATTCAGCCATTGTGTTGTTCTGTGTGGATAATCATGCACCTTTCATGAACTAAAATAGTCTTCCACAAATATTTAAAAATGCTGTCAACCAAGTCTGAGCCATAAATGTGTCATGTTTACTGCTTTCTCTAATTTGGTTTATGACACATTTTCAGTTTTAAATACACCCTTCATTTGCTGATTTAAGGGTTTAAATTTTTTATTTTATTCACTTTTTTTACCTTAATTAAAACATAAATTTTTCACTTTATGTTCAAACCACATGTATAAAAGTTGTTGCTGCTGCTTGGGTAACAAAAAATGAACACAACACTCCAGGCATGTTAATCACAATGTACTGTATGTAGTTATAATGTAAAATGATTAATAATATTCTTCAAATGAAAGATGTTGTTTATGTAAATTTGGTCATTAAACCACCACAATGTCTTTATCAGTGTTGTGGATAACTCATCAGTAACATGTCACTTTCATGGCAGCGTATTTGATTGGCAGGCACAGTATTGATGCTGAGACCTACTCCTCAGTGTTGAGCAGTGGGTTCAGCCTGTGGCTAATGAAAGCCACATGCGCTGTACGTTTCTAATCATGATGCTGTTTAGATTGTCTTCATGCTGCCTCTGGAACCTACGGCCACCCGACTGCTGCTTTTAATCTAAGGAATTAGGCAGACTGGCCCCACTACAGAAAGCAGCGGCTGCCCGCTCCTCACGCCCTTTTAAAGGAGGTTCCCTAGAAATATCCCCGTTCTCCATCCAGTCTTCTGAAGGACACTCCCATGAAAAGCAGCAACTCTCAATTTGTATCTTGGCTGCTTTAAAGATTACCTGTGTGTGGTATTCAGTGGTGGTACTCAACATCTTAAAATTCAATACATCAGTTAAAACATATTGCATTCTGCAAGTCCCCCACTCAAACTACTATTAAGTAAAAGTGCAATATAATTGTATGTGCAATGAATTTAAAAGTATGAAAAGTAAAATTACATGTAAAAATGGCCCCAGTGACTGATATATTTATTCTGATGTACACATGATTTATCAAGGCCTAAGTAGCATTTTGCTGTATAGCTGGATGAGGTGGAGCTGGCTTTACATACATTATTAAATCTACAGTTAGGTAATTTAGTCAAGTGGTTTCCAAACTAGTGATCAGGCCCCCTCCAAAGGGTCACAAGATACATCTAGAAGGGTTGTGAGGTGATTAATGGGATAGAAAAGAAGAAAAAACAAAGTTATGCCATTCTTTTCTGTAATCTTTTCTCTTTTTCTTGGTCAATTTTTTTTTTGACCTCTTAGTACCTCAATCAGTTATTTCAATTAAACCATCTGAGAGTTAAGAGGGGGAAAGTCTCTTTGCTAACAGCTCATAGATATTTGAAACATGACAAGGAGCTCCAAGTAGACACAGCTGTTGAAATGGGTCACAAGCCAGAAAGGTTCATCACTGTGTTAAAATGAACAACACACTATGATTTATAAGTTTATATGTTCCTTATGTAAAATCTTGACCTGAAAAGTGAAGTAGATTATTTCCTTTTAAAATGCTGTAGGGTAGAAGTATAAAGAAGGATCAAGTACATGTACTCCAAATTTGTATGTGAGTAAATGGACTTAGTTACTTTCCACCTCTGTCTGTAATATCATGAGGAGAAGTGAGTGAAGACACGAGCTCCTTCAGGAATAAACACCCTCAGACGCTCTTAAACTGGTTCCTATGGGAACGAGTGAGCTAAACCCATACGCAACACAAGATTACCACCTACTGTCAGACTCCGCTCACAGCAGCTCACTGTTCATCCTCATTACATTGGCATTCCTTGCTTGGTTTATGAAAGCCTAAGTCGGAAACCAAGAGATAACCAGATGCTGCAATTTTCTTCCACTTTTATCATGTGCTGGAAACGTGCATGTTAACACAGACCAGAGCTGTTTTTATGGAGGTCTGAACTGGGGCATGTGTCCTCAGCCCAGGGTGGGAGTGTTTTTGTTTAGTTAAACTCACTCACACCCTGGGCCCATGTCCAGCAGTATGACAACACCATCTCCCAGGGTTAAAGGATGGAATGAGGTGCAGGAGCGATGGTGGGCTGAAATTAAAGCCCTGTTGGCAGCCTATGTGCTTGTATTGTTTTAAGAGGTGTCGGCTGTGTTCTTTGAAAATTATTTTCTGTTGATGGAAATCAGGATTTTTGGGTAACGGCTGGGTCTGATCCTGATGTCCTCACTGTAACCTTTGACACAGATTGACATCTTATTGCTTTATTGCTGCCTTCATGGGATAGATTCTTAACAGAAAGCACCCGGCAGTCTCAAATGTTCAGTTTGACTTTGGGGTTAAGGCCTCCACAGATTAGTATTGGCAGAAATTGCCAGTGGAACATTTGACTTCCTCTTCCTGTTTGTGTTCCAACAACATCAGATCAACGTGCCTTCACAGGTAGTGGACGTCAGAAAACTGCAGCAGAGCAGAGAGCACACACAACATCTGGTTTCTGTTTACCCGCATAATCTTGTTCAACAGGCATTCCTGGCTGAAAGGTGCTTCAAGGGTCTTTTCACATAAGTCTTTTAATGCTGGCTGGCATGATGAGTGCTTTTCCTTGTTAGTCATGGTGGCAGACTGCAACTCAGCAAATGCCATCAATACGCAAGCGTCATCACTGATTAATTGCTCTCCATCTAAATTTTTTTTAGCCCTTTCCTTCCATTCTTAATGTTCCCTGCGTCTCCATCACCCCATGCTGCTTTTCTGCTTTTAATCGATTTCATGCTCTATCAGTAAACATGGTCTTTGTGTCACAGTAAGAGCATTCCTCTCTTTGAGGACTCTTTTTGAGACTGCAGATGCGCTGGTCTTAGTAGAATTTTTCTCTTTTCACTCTCAAATTTCTACATGCTTTTTGCGAAATTGTAGCGATAAAAGGCCCTCAAATGACGAAAGACAAAAAAAGCATGAGTATATAAGAGGAAGGAAACAACAGCTCAATGGGCTTCAGTGGTCTTTATCATCATCATGAGTTTTATTGACATCTGTTTTTCAGTCAGCGTGTCTCAGACTTTACAGACTGCACATGTAAACTGAGTGACATGCTTCACCTACCCGCTTTTGTGGATGTCAGAGCACCCACAGGCTTCACAAAGCTGTCTTTCACCAAAAAGCAGTAAAAACTCCAATGCTTAACCATTGTGTGCAGGGAACATGTTACTGTCTTGAATAGAGACCCTCAAAGCAGCGGTTATAGGGAAGAATTGCCTGACATGCTCATCACCTGTCAGTCCACAATCAGGGCGAACACAATAGCAGCAACACAATGACATAGAATAGACTTGACTTCAAGATTGCTGTCACCATAGTCACCGAGACATAATGAGCCTTGGAGGGACAATGGCAGAGATTTCATATTGTCAGTGTAGAAATCAAGGTCAAGAGTGAAATAAGCCTTTGGTAAATAAACAAGGAGGAGGGGGAGTTGTGATGTTTTAAGGCAGGGCTTGGTTATTTTGGCAGATGATGAGCAGGGGTTGAGATGTAGGGAGGGTACTGACTGATGGAGGCCCAGTGGTCAGTAGCGCAGTATGGGGTCCAGTCTGTGTTTTTGGGGTGAGCTCGCCCCTCTGCGATCCCGTCGGCCCTGGGCTGAGCTCTTAATGCGGCCCTGACGCCTTGCTGGCGCAGGGGCCATGCTGGCGCAGGGGCCATGCTGCCTCACATCTGGAGCCAATTACCCATGGGGCTGTGACAGAGACCCCTACCCGCTCCCCTCCTCACTCTCCCTGCTCTGCTCCACTGTCCAACACAGCTCCAATCACTCTAACAGCTACATTCCTCTAGTTCTCACAACACCACTCGTGTAATTTGTCTTCTCCGTTCTCCTCATCCTCCACACTGATCCTCCATACTTAGCCCTTTATTTTCTCTAATCAGTTGATTAAGATGAGAGTGTAATGGTGGCCTCCAGGAGTTTAAGACACTGACCATACAATTGCAATGTTTGCTGTTTGAGTCTAGCTTGGGACTTCTGTTGCAAGTCATCCCCTTCTCTCAGCTCATTTCCTATTGGTTCTAATAAATGCAAAGAAAAATACTACTCTAAAATAGTGCAGCTAAATTACACAGAACTTATTTGGCCTTTTCACTACATCTTAGGAAAAATTCAGTTCAGTATTCCCATCTTAAGTCCTGTTTTCATTTGGCAGTAAACACCACCTGAGAATAAAGGACATTTAGTACCAAATCAGCTTTTACAGGTCAGGTGTGATTTATGGAGAGCCCCGGGGGCATGTGCATATGTGTGTGTTGCATGTGTGGCTCACTTCAGCATGTCAGCTTTGTATACAGAACTCCAAAACCCTTACCTATGGAGATTTTTGGGGTCCTGTGACTGACTGTAGGTATGGGAGCCATTTCTGGCACTTCCGCCCAATGACTGATGAATGTAATTGAGTTTGTGATGGTGCGGGAGGTGTGGTGGGGCGGTTATATACTAGGCCCACAGGATTTCTCTCACCGGGGTCAGAAGAGTTGGGAACTGGCTTCACCATATCAAACCCATACTCTCCTTATTCCCTACTGCCCTGTTTGGCACCAATGCTATGGTCCATTAGCTGTAGTCATATGGTGTACCTGGGCAGGCAGCCAGAGGATTGAGCTGTCCTGGGTTACACGGACATAAATTGGAGTGTAGACTGTGAAGTGAATGTGGAAACTCTGCAGGTGGCTGAAATTAAGTCATATACAGAGAATCAGTCTGCTCTGAAATATGTGAGGCTTTTGATGGCCGGCCTTGTGCTTGTGTGCCATAAAATGTTCTTGAGGAGATACATGTATTCCTACCTCTCTCTTGTTCGTGTGTGTGTGTGTGTGTGTGTGTGTGTGTGTGTGTGTGTGTGTGTGTGTGTGTGTGTGTGTGTGTGTGTGTGTGTGTGTGTGTTAAGGCATGCACGTGTCTGTGTATGTACATATACACACGAAGCCCATGCACAAGTCTGTGTTCCTAGTTTGGTGTCTAGGGTCTTGTGGAGCTGCAGACTTCTCCCATGGGGGCATAATTCAAGATTTGGCCATGACAACCACTTGCAGAGTGAAAGTGAGGCTGGAATGAGAAGGGAAGGGATGCAGGGCAAAGAGCGAGTTTGACAGAGGGGAACTGTCGGGTAGAACAAAGACTCGAAACAAATCATCCTGCACCATAAAAATGCCAACTCTGGCTCCGGGCTTAAACAAGAGAGAAAGAGGGAGTCAAATACACAGATTTAGACATAGTTGCTTTATCATGAGAGTGAGGCAGACAGAAAGGAAGAGGAGGGTGGATTCAATAGTCTTATTCTGCCCTCTGCTGGACAGTTGGAGACTCAAAAATATATACTTCTTTATACTGTGGTTGAACCTTTAATGAGTATCCCTCATACTGTCAAAGCAACAACAAACAGAAAAACCCATTAAAATACCTCGAATCTAAGGTGCTCTCTCACAAATGGATCAAGCAGTGAGAGTGCACATATACTATTATGTTATCTTCTTGGTCAAGGTGATCTGCGGCATAAATTTCAAGCTTCATGTCAACCCACGAGATCTGACAGGGGGAAAAAATCAGCCTTGTTGCCGTTAGCTTTATTCACACTCCTGCAGCAAGGTGATGCGCTATCTGCCTGCTTTATCATCATGACCTTCTCTGCTCAGTAAGGTCATGTCTAAGAGGTTGTTTACAAGACAGTCTGTATCCCAGGGATGTGTAAGATCTGGGACCCGAGTCCTTTATTTATAACAGCTGGGGCAGAGGGATGTGGTGCACTGACATTTGGCAGAGTGGGGTGAGAGGTCAAGTCTAACACCAATAAAGTGGAGACTTTGATCGTGGCATTTATGGATGGAGCAGGCACAGCTCAGAGAGAGAGAGGGAGAGACAGAGAGAGAGGGACATTTAAAGAAGAAAAGAGAAAGAGGTCATAGGGAAGTGTTTAAAAGGATAGATTGGGAAGAAATTAACAGTATTCATTTATTGGCATAATTCAAAACTATGGCTGCATTTGAAGATCATTTGAATAATGAATTAATCTGTTGAATATTTATCGAACCAAGTTAGAAAATAGTTTCAACATTTTTTATTTATTTTAAGTGACCAGCATAATTTTCCATTTCTTGAAAGTGAGCATCACACTATTTGTTTTGGGCTGACCAATACTAACACAAATTATAATAGTAATTCAATTTACAATAATATAAAACTGACAAAGGCAGTCATGTTCACATTTAAGAAACTGAAACCAGCTAATGTTAGATCTTAAGAAAATGTAATGATCAGGTTAGTCAATTTCTGACAATCAAGCATTAATCAAAAACATCTATGGTTGCTAGAGATTTGTGATCAGCTGATCTGTCTCACAGCAATTCACTTGGTCTGCCCTCATTGAGGACACTGCTAAGACTAAATTCATCAGGTCATCCATCCAAATCCCTCCAGTACCACTCCACTTCCAAAGAGAGCTACAAAAACCCTCTAATTAATCAACTTTTTTCATTTCCTTAATTTATTGAAGTGTTCAATAATATGTTCTGTAAAATGTAACTTTCCTCAACACTGTCTCAAAGGACAGAGATAAATAATCCTGGAGGAGTGAAATACCAAATCCCTTCATTAACTTTAATTGAATGTAAATGAATGTGAATGTTTTGGTTGTTTTCTTGCTGTTACATGTTACATTGTGTAATCTTCTGGGATTTAAGATGTGGAGGAAAGTAACTAGGTAGTACTTACAAGTAGGTGAACAAGTACAATTTTGAGGTACTTGTACTTTGGCCTACTTCAATATTTTCATTTTATGCTACTGTGTGCCTCTTGTCCACTGCAGTTCCCTAATTTTTATTCCACTGTTTGTTTAAACAAATGTAGTAGCCTATGGTAAAACGTACAATAACCTGGCTGTAAATTTACAGCTATATATCTTACACACTAGGTATATGATTAGGGTTGGCATTTGTAAACATTTAGTTGCAGAACAGTAGATAAAGTAGATAAAATGATCCAATGCAATAGTAAAGTACTGTTTATATGTTACTGAATCATGTTTTTACCTTTTATACTTTAATTTAAAGTCGGAGACTTCTTCATCTCTGCTGTGACAGAAAGCGTTATAGGAAGTCACTCCTGCCAGCCACCATTAGTCTGTACAATGACTCTCTGTGTCAGAAAGGAGACTCCTCTGACTGTGACAGATTACAACAGATATATGGAGATATATAGTGGATATATAAAGGATATATGTAGTGTCAATTATTCAGGTATCAATGTACACATAACACCAGTGTTTAGGTTTTCGTGGCATCTAGCAGTGAAGGTGCAGATTGCAATCAACTGAAAGCTCCTCACTCAGTCTTTCATTCATGTAGGTGGCATAGCATTTGGCTGCAAAAATTGCAAAAAATGAGAAAGGCCCTCTACTGTTATGTTACATGGGTTGCAGCATGGCAGCCATAGGGACCCGCTCCCTATGTAGATATAAAGGGCTCATTCTCAGGTGAATCTATTCATCTATGAATATTATATTCAATTTCAGTAAAGAAAGTCTGTTCTGCTAGATGCCACTATATACACACTGCACCTTTAATTGCAACATGGATAATCATGCACCTTACCACCACAGTAACATACACCTGACCTGCACTAATGTACAGTGTACTATGACCTATTGACATCATTGAACAGTTTATGCTCAAAAAATAGTATGTTATACTTATAGTCATGGTTGCATGTCTAGTCTCTTTTCTATTTTTATTTAGTCTATTCATATATTATATCTAATAGATTTATAATATTTTATATTTGAGTTAGTTTATTTAGTTATAATATAATTTTGCCTTTAATTGTATTTCTTTTTGTATTTTGATTTATGACAAGCACCTTAATTAACCTTATTTAATACTTGTGCCACTGCGTTCAACGCTTCTACAATATCAATCAATATTCAAATACTTGTAGTTCTGTGTAGTAGCCACTAGGTGGAGGTATTTTCTCGCTCGCAGCAGGACAGGTGAGTCGTCACAACAGAGTGATGCATTATGGTCAGTATAGTACCTGACTACTCGACTTCTCTGTCTTGAAAAAGGACTACAGATTAAATCATGTGACACACCAAACCAACAGTGACAGGTTCGAGGTAGCGTGCTGTGTATGTGTGTATGCGTTTGTTTAGTGTGCACGCGCTCTGTGACAAGTTATGCGGAACTTGTACCTCCTTCTCTGCATGTCTATTGTGGCTTCCTTTTTACTGAAACTTGTAGAAACACTTTACAGCCAGACGGCACGGCGATTTGGAGGCAAGCAGAAAGAGTGTGAGCTGTGAGGTTGGAGGTCAGGAAGCACAAGTGGAGTCAGTATGAGCGCGTCAAGACGCAAGAGTTGACTCCAAATTGAAAGGGTATGGAGTGTAATTTATGAATTTGCAGCACTGTTATTGGTCAGTGTTGATGTGAAGTGTGCGTCAAGACTTTTTTTTAATGTTTGTTGCTTTTTTTATATAGACTTTTTTTTTGCTTCAGTGTTTTTACTCTCCGCATAAAGGTACAAAAAAATGAAGTTTAACGGTTATCTGAAGCTGCGCATCGGCGAGGCAGTGGACCTTAAGCCGACCACTTTCTCACTCCGCCACACTGTCATCTTCAACAAGACTCCCGCAACCCTTGACCCGTACATTGTGGTGAAGGTGGACGACTTCAAAATTGGACAAACTCACACCAAACAGAAAACCAACATGCCTACTTACAACGAGGAGTTCTGCCTCAACGTGAACGAAGGGAAAAATATTGAGCTCGCTGTTTTCCACGACACTCCGCTCGGATATGATGACTTTGTGGCCAACTGCATCATTCCGTTTGAAGATTTCATTAAGACTTCCAACACAGGAGAGACTTTCGATGGATGGGTGAGTAATTGTTGAATCTATCAGGACGACAAACAAAGATGTGAACATGTTTTACAGCCTTAAAAATGCCAGGTTTAATTTATTAGGGAGCCTTGAGTCACCCCACTACAAGGCTGGATTAACCTCATATTGGCCCCGATTGACCTGTGAGTACCCTACAGCTGAAGTCATAAAATGAATAGCTGATTGACAGATAATTAAATGGCAACAGTCTATGTTAATTGGGAACAAAAAAAGGTAGCAGTTTAAAATGTGAATGTGCAGGTTTTCCATGAAGGTAAACTCAATAGTTATGGGTTTTGACTGTTGCTCAGGCAAAACAAATAATTTGAATATTTTAGCTTGGGCCTCATGGCATAGTTGCTCACATTGCTTCTATGTTGCTCCAGGCTTCTATGTACCAGTTGATAAAACACAACTTTACAACAAATAAACACAATATGAACTAAAACAAATCTAAAAGCTAAATTTCTTCAAGACCAGGACCACAGGTTTGATGACCTCACATAGTTGATATTCTACTTCAGTGGTGCAAAATTTAAACAAACTTGCAATTAATCATATTATAAAGAACCAAATTATACAGAGTTTATGTGCACCTGGGGGATAGCAATACTTTTTTATAATTAAAAGTGTCTTATGTATTAATATGTTGAGGAGAGCAGTGTGTAACAGGCTACGTGTGCACATTTTCATTACCACTCAATGATTTGCTAAACATGCAGTGTTTCTTTTTGCTAATTCTCTTTTAAATTATCTACTTAATCAAGTGCCTCAAAACAAAAGACAGTTAAATAGGCCTGAAAGGGGTTTTTACTGGAGGTCAAGTACTCAGCACAGCTCTGAAACCATGGTGCACTGACCAAAGACGACCAGGAATATCTCTGAATTTGTCTGTTACAAGTGTTACAAGTACCTAATAGGTACATGTTAAATAATTGTGTATATTCTTTAAATAAATAAAGTGATTGTTGCGTCCATCACACAAAAGAAGCAGTGAAGCAGACATTGCACACACTGCCAACAGTGGTCATGTGCCCAGAAACTTTTTTGGTATTGGTCCTATTGATGCTGTTATTGATACTCAATGCAAGACTTAGCATTGGTAGTATTGATACACCAGTTATTGATCTGCCCACCTCTACTAGAGAGCCTGAGTAGTACTTGAACGCAGGAACAAAACCTGGACTCAGGTTTTCTGTGTTTCAATTAAAGTATGTTAATTTGATTCAGTACCACTTCATTCAGGAATATGTATCATGTGAACATAATATTTAAAAAAAACAACTTTTTGTTTGGACACAGATGATAAGACTTGATATTCTTCATATTGCATTTCAGTGATTAATATTCACAAACACATTTTTAGTTATTCACATTTTTAATTAACTATTATTCAAGTTATGTTATGTGAACATGGGGTAGTTGCCTATTTTGCCCAGCTGGTAGTCCAGCCTTGACCCTAAGAAAGGCTCTAAAGGGGATCATATTTTTTTTTTATATCTTGGTTTGAGTTCTTGTATTTATCTTCTGATAAACATTTTTATTTGTATTATGTGTTTCAGTAAAACTAAAAAATGTAGCTTCTGTGGTTAAAATTAGATTAGAACAGTCAATGAGTACAAGTCTCCCAAAACTCTCCATGGAGCCTTATTGTTCCTCTATCCACAGGTATACTGTTGTTTCTCTATGATAACTTTGACACAAGTAATCAAATAATCAAAAAAACATGCTTTTAAGCTAGAGACTGTGTCCACTGCACACTCACTCTGTGAGTAGCTTTGTCTATTTTTCTGACAATAATAATTACCTCATCTGCTCTGAGTGTCCTGCTCACTGAGAGGAGATCAAACCAGTGATAAAGTTCAGGGCTACTGAAGGACTTCATAGTCACATCTTCATGTCTTAGTGTGTTCACTGCAGTGGACAAGGGCTGTTTGTGTTTTGCATACATTGACTCAAAAGCCTTTTACTGTCATCAAAAACTAGGGCTGGGCGATTACGTCAAAAATCAAAATCACGATGAATTGAACTTTTAACCTCTAACGATTAATGAACGATTATCTCCACCCTTGATGAACAATTAGGTATTTTCACAGTTTCTTTTGTTTTGTGTTTTACACTGCTGCCCTCACATGATATTTTTTGATATTTTCACACATGATTATCTTTAGAGACTGAAAATAATGATGTTTTAAGGTGTGACGCTGTGGTTAATGTCTAGTTTACTCGATTAGAACTATGTAAAGATCATGGTTTGGGTTAAAATCATCACTGGAGACAAGTGTTCAAATTCCTTAAAGATATGCAACCTTTACTGTCATGGCAACAGTGAACACCATGATTAATTGACATGAGCAAGATTAAGTCGATTGGAGTTTCTAAATGTCGGTTTCGATTATTTTTCGATTAATTGCCCAGCCCTATCAAAAACCCACACTCCTTATAAGGAGTAAAGGTAAACCATGAATAGTTGATTTACATGTAAAGATTCAGACAGACGCGCTTCAACACTTCAAATGCGCGTTTCAACACTTCAGATGCACACTCAACAATTCATGAGAGGTTAATGCCACAAAGGGTCTCATTAAAGATCAGCTTAAAACCTGATGTAGAGAATCAGCTTTGTCTCACTCTAATCCTGACACATACAGTAAAATTGCCCCTTCAAACTGGAGTTCCCCTCTTCTGACAGACTCTCATTCCTTCAGGACTATAAGCCACTGCAGGTGTTGGTGACTGTAACTTGAACCTGTCCAGGCCTGGAGTGGGCTGAGGTGGTATGGACTATGTACCACAACACTCTTATTATGTTCAGAAATGTCTTTCTATAGACACACAATCCTCCTGACAATATTTACAATTTATATATATTTTTCTGCAAACTTTTAAGTGAGTTCAATCACCATGTGAGTTTATTCTGTGCAGCACATCAATTCATTTACAGTCGTCAATATCAAGATCTTTTAGGTACTTTACTGTGACGTTAATGTTAATCAAATAATGAAAAATATGTAAACTTTTCCAGCAATGTATGTTAAAGACAAATGCCTCAATACCAAAAAACAAAACAGAAAAAGGTAACTTCTCATGACCACTTCACTGACACCTGTCTTTGGCCATAACATATCATCAGCTCATACATCTAAATTGTTGTTTCAGTAGAGTGTGGGTAAGTCTCTGACCTCATTATGGAGTTTGAAAAGTATTGTGAGAATGTGAAACACATATTTTACTCAAAATGTCTGTAAGAAATATATTTCATTAGAACAGATCACCTCCCCTCACTCAAAGCATCACTCAGTGAATTAATGATATGTACTTTAGGCAGGACAAGTCAAATCAATGAAGAAAAACAACAATAAAAATACAGCTTTCAATGCATAAATTGTAACCCAGACCACTGATCGCTGGGGAAGTTGTATAAAACTGTAGCTTGCAGTTTTAAAAGAAGTCCTTTGTTAGTACATTTTGTACAGTTTCTCACTTCAGGACATAATGTTGAAGTTGTTATCCGCTAGATCTGAACTGTGAAGGTTATTGTTGCACAGAAGAAGTGCTGGGCTGGCTTGTTTCACATGTGAGGCAGTAAAGACACAAGCCTCCACACGCCCACACTGCTATTTATTTCAACGTTCCCACCGTCTAGAGCTTGCTTAAGGGCTCACTGGTACAATACTCACTCTCTATTTGTTCATATGCAGCCTCTCCACGTTATCTTGTACCTTCAGCCCTTCAATGCACGCTGGCTGCTCCTCCTGCTTGATGCACTTACCCTGTCAAAATGCTGAAAGACTGCTGCTTTTTAGTGGCATATGAGGCAACTTCAGCAGAATTGCTTTGTTACTCATCTCCTTTTTTAAACTCAAAGTGAAGTTACTGTCGGGACTGACATCATCAGCCCTCTGAGGCATTTACCATATGACATTGAGGCCAGTTTCCATTGCCACCCACCTGTTGGCATGGCATGACACTACATTGTTATAATTTTGACTTGTTTCTCAATCATTTACCCATTATTTTACATTGTGCTGTTCATAATCAGTATTGAAATGAATGTGGGCCTGTAGAGCAGAGAGCTTTCTCGGACTCAGAGTGAAGAAACTGAAAGTGGGTTAAGTGTGGCCCCCCTAAACACTTTCCTGTAAAATGTGGTGCTTGCTTGTCTGAAACAGGCCTATCCCCTGTTTTCTAAGTAGAAAAAAAAATTCAAAAAGAAAGAAAGAAAAAGAAACAAACTTCCTCCTCTATGATACAGTAGTAGATGTTCTGCTTTTTAATTGCACGATCATGCTGTCACCGCCAATGTCCGTCAGAGCAGATCAGATCAGGTCAGAGCAGCTTCCCTGAGGAGAGATACTTTTCACAAAGTCGCTAATGCATTTCAATTTTTACATTTTTCTTTACAGCGTAAGCGCAGGTTAAAGCTACACAGAGGAAGTCCCCAGTGGACAAGTCAAACTGGCTGTCTAGACTATAGATCGAGACAGGATATGAGCAGGTAACTGAGAACAAAAGTGTAGACGTTGACAAAGTGAAATGAAAGTTTTGCACTTAAAATGCCAACTGAGTGGCCACCTAACATGTCAGTATTTTCCAGGTTGGGTGTACGTATCACAGAAATAGATGTTTATTCGAGGGTACAGTGACCAAAGTTTCCACTCCATGGCTGCTGCAGGAAGTGTCTTTTTCTTTCTGCTTGTCACTGTTCGCCTCCAGAAAGACCCTCCTCTGCACGTAGATCTTTTTAATGCATACCTGGACATTTTATTCACAACCAAGAATCAGGTCACTGCTATACTCTGCAACCAGTCCAACCTGCCTGGCCTGCTTTGTTGTCTTTCTGTTATGGTGTCCAAATTCCTGTGACATTACATACACACTGAAGAATTCAAAAAATCTGCAGTTACACAGCTGCATCTTTAGTTTCCTGACACTGACTGATGCTCGAATGTCAAATAAATACGGTCGGTCACACATACCTTTTTAGAAAAAAACTCTGTTATTATAACTTAAAGCTGTCTTTAAAACAACTCTTTCTATGTTCCATATATAATTTCCATATTTGCCAGCTTTACTGTTAAATGTAGGTAATATATTTAATTTACCCGTAAATTGTAATTATTTTTGAGAATAAGTAGCTCTTATGATATTGCTGGTTCTTGTTTAGCTATTTGAGAATCCGGAAATATAATTGTATGTTTATTTGTGTGTCTGCAGATGGACTTGGAGCCAGAGGGAAAGGTCTACGTCCATATTACACTCACCGGATCCTTCACAGATGGTGAGGTCACTACACTTTCTTCAAAATGCAGCCCAGTGTTTTTCCTCATGCGTCATATCTCCGCACTGTTTCTATTTTACACACTTACTGTGTTCCCCTGTTCCCCATTTGTACCAATTCAGTCATACCTGCTGTTTTGAATAATTGGTGTCTGTGAGCCACTAAATACCCAGAGTACACATGTGTAATTATAGAAACTATAAAAATAGACGTGCATGCATGCATACGTGAATGTAGACGTTTGTGTGTGTGACTTGAATAGGTTGGTATGTATCAGATAACACTGTGTCTGGCTGATCTTTTGTCTTATGGTGAATGCTTGCTTACTTCAGACGTCAAAGGACATCAACATTGAAAAGGTCTGTTGTAGAGATATGTTCATGATTTCTTAGCTGATGTCATTTAAATAAATTGAACGGAAACTGTCTTTGCAGGAGAAGTCTGGTTAGCTGGTGATAAGTTGCCATCTGTTAAGTTCTGCTTTTTTTTCTTGGAACTTATTTTTTTATTAAGTGCAACATTTTCACAGTTCATTCAAGATATCACATCAAGTGTTCTTCTCAGTTTATCTCTCAACCATCTCTCCCCCACTGCAACAACTTCTTGCACCCATTCGTCATCATTATTCAGTCTGCATGTGTTTCTCCAGAGTGATGTCCTTCCATCCATACATCCACACTGTCAGTCCTTTTCACTTACCTGCTCCCACACCCGGACCCCCCCATCTCTCCCATTCTCCAGCTCAACATTTATGTCTCACAATAATAATATCTGGAAATGAAATTCCATTTTAGTATTACAGATTACCCAGGGACACAACAAAAGTTATACAAACAAATACAATAAATGAATTAGAGCTACCACATCAAGGAAAAGTATAAAACAATCAGACTGTAACCTCTCCACTCATGAGTACATCTAACTTTAAAGCTAGAGTAGGGCCAGTCTTCTTCTATTACCATCAGCTAAATCAGCCATCGCTCCGTAAATTGTGCATTCTGTAATCTCATCATAAGTTATTTTTTGTATTGATTAAATTCCTTTTAATTACGTATTGCCACCTGTCATAGATCTGAGGTTCTTCCTTGAATCAGTTCGGTGTTGCTGCTTTTTTTGGCAATTGACAGCTAACCTAAGGCACCAGATGGTTTGTTACACACAACCATCTGAGAAGTCAAAGAAAGAGAGACTGTCAAAGAAATACTTGGCAGGTGATTGAACCATCTGTCTACCACCGTGTTACCTTGCAGCTCAGCTGGCACACAAGAATCCTCCTAGGACCCTGATTGTTCTGAACCACTGGTGGTTCGGACACAAGTGTTTAACTCAAAACCTAATAAGATGGACTCTAACATGATCCCATGATGTTGTGATCTTTCAAATCCAGCTGCCTCATAAGATAAGCTGCCAGCAGTGTGTGCCATAAATATGCTGTTTCCTAACCTCATTTGTCTCTGTATAAACCTAATGGATGGCTATCAATGGCTCCCAAGGGACCTGATAACCAAATATTTTATCTAGTAAGCCAAATACTTTACTCCAGAATTGGTTTAAAGCACATGTTGAGAATATACATGTACATTTTGCTGTCTTCTATCCACAATTCCTCCAACATTGCACTTCATTCTGGATACTTACTTCCCCAAAAAAAAAAAATTGAATACAGTTTTTATTTCTTAGATATTGCACTGTATAATTTGGTGAATTCCAACCAGATATTGACCGATGCGGTATTCAGATAGCATGTTTCAGTTTGAGTGACAGTAAGTTTTACTTTTTATCTCCTGTCACCTTGGTTCACCAGCCTTAACCGAAGGCTGATCTTTTTTTCTGATTAATTGGTTTCTTTTAAATGTGACTATTTCAAATCTTTTAAGAAAAAAGAAAATGTTTTGGCTCTAAATTTTTTATTTAATCAACAATTTTTGAAATGTCAAGATCAATACTTCAGCACACTATATATCATGAAATTACCTATTTTTTTAATCCATCACACTCTCTGTAGACATGGAACATTTGTTCCAGTGTACTAAAAACTTCTTGCAAACACTGCAGTTAACCCACCAAACTGTGCAGATAACCCATGCTTTTTATATGGTATCTGTCATGTGGTTGAAAGGTTAGTATTGCTAGAAATACTGTACTGATGACGTCAAAATAAGGGGAGAAATGCAGTCCTGAAATGGTCATATTATCAGTGGTGTGCTGGACCTCAAGGGTTTGAAGGCGGCAAACAGCTCTAAGCATTATCAGTCAGCCACAAAACACAAGCTCATTAGCAAATGCACAATTCTGGCCATTCTTAATTTTAGGGCTGGGTGATAATCAGTATTAATATAAGATATATGACAATATGACTAGTGCATACAAAATAAGATAAGCTTAAAAAAAGGTTTAATGCAATGACTCTTTCTGCATTACATTAGATAAAGGTTTGCACACAAAAAAACAAAACAATCAGTTTGTTGGTTTTAATTACAATTTTCCTTGAAATCATTAATATGAAGTATGTTAATATCATCACCATGTAAGACTTTTCACTGAAGGTTTATAAATATGTCATTATTGCCCTGTTGCTGTCAGTGTGCACTTTAAACTCTAAACTTTCATGCAAATGTTTGTAGAAAAAAATACAAAACTCTACAGGAAGTCTATCTGGTGTTGAAACATTCTTTATGAAATACTTTTTATCAGAAAGACTGTCTGTGTACAAGACAGAAGACTTGAAGTGTACGCTTTAAAATGTTAGTCAGAATGTAAAGCCCACCTTTCACACCACTGCCGCAGAACTATCTGTTATTTGCAGGGGCATAGTGGTGCCTCTGCACATCGGTTTCTATAATGCATGTGTGGTTTTCAACACCTCATAAATAGTTCCACCGTAGAGCATATGCCTCTCACGTAGTTAGAGCTAAAACACTCAAAGCCCACCCACACAAACATGTGCAAACACAAAAGATGTGCACATGAATTTACACAGTATAATCCCTGATCATTTGTTCAACATTTCTTAAGAATCCCTATTTTTTTAAAATGTTTAAATCCATCTGTCCTCTGCTACATCAAACCCTCAATTTTCATTCATTTAGAAAATAAACATTTTTATGTTTTAAAGATATTTCGTCACAATCAAGGTAAGGTGAAACTGAAAGAAACAGTGCTTGGTATTATTCTGGAAATGATATTAAAGTATTTATGTAGGTGTAGGAAATCATTTGTGGTTTTGCATCACACTGGGCTGACTGAACTGAATATCAAGGTCAAACTGTGTGTGTGCAGAATCTGCCATTGTTTAATATTTAAAAATCATTCTGGGACACACTGGACTAGCACTGAAATTATTAGTTGATTGACCAATTTGTCCATCAAGTAAGAATTTGATAGACAATTTGTTGTTTAAATAATATATCAGGTAAAAATGCGAAGCTGACTATCTTTTCTTTTTGGACAGTTCCTGGGTGAAAAACACAAGTAATTTAAAGATGCCACAAAGCGCTCTGTAAACTTGTGATGCCTTTAGAAAATGGCCTTTGGATGCACAGTTTTTAAGCCTACAATGTGCATGAAGCTGTGAACACTGACATAGTATCACCTTGTAAGCCGGTGTGGTGAACTTGTTAGCAAACAGTTGCTGTTTACACATCCTGTGGAGCAAATATGCATTAGTGGTCCTTTTGGAGCTGTACACATTCCTGAGGAAAATGTCTTTTTAGCTGCTGTATGCTCCAATATGTTTACCAGATTGTCTCTAACTCTGCCTGCTGTTTGCTGAACAGGGTGTATAGCGAGTATTAAGTAGGTGTTTTATGACTGAAAACCACTGCCTGCTGTGAGAGTGAACATAAACAGTGAAAATAATGAGTTAAAGATAATATACAGCTTTTTGTAGATGAGGGGAAGCCAAGCAGAGCCGAGTCATAATTTATCACTATGCTGACCCCTTTTACGTACAAGTAGTCATGTGATCCATTGTTAATAGAAAAATACTGACAACAACAGTGATTGATTCCAAATTATATTTTCAGACCTAAACTCTAAAGGTGTTGGGTCCAGGGATTAGTCTAGGGATTTCAATTCAATCTTGATTTTTGATTTGAAACACTAATAACCAAAAGACTTCAACATAAGCAGCAAAATCTCAGCTAACAAGCCAAAGAAATACCACATGTCCTAAAAGGAGCACAGGGAAGTTAATACAGATAATTTCCTGTCCTATCTTTAATGATCCATTCATCAACCTACATAATATACTTCCCACATCTGACATCATTTATCTGATGATCAACAACAAACACAATAACATCATCCACCACAAGTGTCACAATAATGAGTGAAGCATTGTCCTTCTCATTTATGTACCATTCCAAAAATTCATCACACAATGTTTTAAAAATGAACTGATCCATTTTTAAATGGTTCAATCCTCCCTTCGCCCTCCAAATGCCTAAATTTGGTTTTGTTCAGATTGAATGATAATTTGTTCATATCAAACCGCATTTTAAACCTTTTTTTTCCTGCTGTGATCAACTCCAAAAGTTGCTTTAAATTCTCCCCAGAACAAATATTTTTTGTTAATAATACAGAACCAACAGTTAAGGGCCTGATAATGACCCCTGTGAGACTCCACTGTAAAGTCCTAACATTTCGGACCTATTAACATCACCATCTCGTCTGCTGGTGTTTGAATATGACCTTTTTCTCTCATTTCGTTTCCAGAAGACGCCACAGTGAAAGAGAAGACCTACAAGCAGTTTACGAGGAAGCGGCAGGGGGCAGTGAGACGGAGAATCCATCAGGTCAATGGGCACAAGTTCATGTCCACTTTCCTTCGCCAGCCCACTTTCTGTTTCCACTGCAAAGAGTTCATCTGGTGAGTCGGTCAAGGACAAATCACTGCTACCTGCATGTGTTCTGTGTGGATTGTAAACTGGATCTGATTGTGTCTCTCTTCCTGTATATAGGGGTGTTTTTGGAAAGCAGGGTTATCAATGCCAAGGTGAGCAAACCTTATTTTCTCTCCCCTATTAACACAATATGTAAACATACAGACATAAATTGTGGACTTGACATTGAGCAACTGTTGTTTCAGTTTGTACGTGTGTGGTTCACAAACGATGCCATCAGCATGTTGTCACTGTGTGTCCACGGATGAAGAAGACAGCAAAGGAGCAGGTATGAAGAGCTGATTAACACTCCTGTTCAGCAGTAGACTCATTATTGCTGGTACAACAGCAGTATTTCTTTTTCCTCACGGATTGTCAGATCAGTTACAAAGTAATCGTTACGTCCGAAAGCATGTTGGCACTGTTAATTCACATATCTCTTTTTTGATTGAATTTTTATTGATACAGGATGTACAAGGGACCTGTTAGTCAGCCCCCTCACACACACGCACGCACGCACGCACGCACGCACGCACGCACGCACGCACGCACGCCTTTAAACACCTGCAGTGATCAGCCAACTGTACAGGTTCCTGTTTCTGTTGCTCACTGAGCCAGAACACTGTAGTGTGCAATGTTATACTTATATTCTAAACATGCTTATTATAGCATGTTTCTATAAATATACATGCTGTTTTAACATTGGAATATTACACTTTTTGCAACAATTCAACTTTCCATTCTTTGAGGAAGTTCAGAGGAAAGCAAGTACAGCAAAAAACAAACAAGATCCCTTTATGTCAGAAATAGGAACTAGACATTTTTCCACAATGCATGGCACCTGAATGTTATGTAGATGATGTGCACGCATGGTTGGCCAATACTGTACATTCAGTGGTTAGTTCACAGTATTTCTCCTTGTGTCTTCTCTTGGCAGCCTATAAACCAAGGCTTCAGCATCAATGTCCCTCACAAGTTCAACATCCACAACTACAAGTCGCCCACCTTCTGTGACCACTGTGGCTCACTGTTGTGGGGGATAGTCAGGCAGGGGCTGCACTGCAAAAGTAAGAAGCATGTCAATATACGTCTCTCAAAATCACAATTTCAAAAGTAATAGTTTGTCTTGCATCGCCCTGAGAATGCTTAATGCTCCCTGTCTGTGGTTTCTCTTCTTCAGTTTGTAAAATGAATGTTCACATTCGCTGTAAAGGAAATGTTGCACCAAACTGTGGCGTCAACAGTGTGGAACTGGCCAATAAGCTGGCAGAGATGGGGCTACAGGCAGGAGGACTCTCTAAACGCAACTCAGTAGTATGAAGGCTCAGTGGTTTTCAGAATGGATCAAAGAATTCCACACAAATTTATCAGATGAATCAAAATTGTGTTTTTCGCACCAGCAGGCCCAAGGTGCGACCCAGATGAGGATGCCTTCTGAAAGGAGGGAAAGTAAAGATATTCGACCGGAGACCCCTCGGCTGGGCATCTCAAACTTCACATTTCTTCAAGTGCTCGGCAAGGGCAGCTTTGGCAAGGTGGGATGGACAGGAGTGGATGGTGGGAGATTATCTGTGTAATGAAATGATGAACTAGGTGATGAATGAGGAAGAGGGTAGAATGTGAGAACATGTATATACATAAAGAAAATTGTGCATGTCTAGTTTGTTTTTTAAAGAAGATTACATAAAATGGCAACATATTTTACATAATAAATCAATTTTTCTTGTTGAAATGTTGACCTTGATTTGGGAAATAAGAACTATGAACTCTCATCTATCCAACTGTGTCTGTGTGGTATCTGCAGGTGATGCTGGCAAAACAAAACGGCAAAGACCGGGTTTTCGCAGTCAAGGTGTTGAAAAAAGACATCATTTTGCAGGATGATGATGTGGAGTGTACCATGACTGAAAAGAGGGTGCTGTCATTGGCTGGCTGTCACCCCTACCTCACGCAGTTGTACTGCTGCTTTCAAACACCGGTCAGTAGAGACGCCCACACAAGCACACTCATGTTTCGATTCAGTAAATGTTCCTTATGAGGGAAATCTTTGCATCATTGCAATTCAACAGAGATAATGATCCAAAGTTTTCATATCAAACTGCACCTTTGCTCCTGCCTTTCAAAAGAAATGTTTGTGGATCAAGTTGTGGCATGAACATGTACTGTTACTCAAAAAGAGCGCAGTGCAAAAAAGAGCCCCTCTCTAAAAAAAACTCTCTGTACTGTATTTGGAACTTTCTTGCCTCCGACACATACATTGCACAAAAACATATAGACAGTTTACTCTCATAAAACATGCACAGGTGTGTGTTCGTGTGCTATGTGCTGGTAAAACACAACACAGCCAATCAATTAACACAACGCACTATGATTAAAAAGTGCAAGCTTGTTCTTCTTAGTCATGCCTGTGTAGTATGCAGAGGTGGCAAAAGTACTACAGAAAAGACTCTAGTAGAAGCAGACGTACTGATTCAACTCTTAACTCCAGTAAAAGTAAGACTTAGTTTAATGACTTAGAAGTTGCCAAATGATTTACTTTTCTTTAATGATTGATTTGTAAAATATTACTTTTATGAGGGTCACAGTCACAGACAATAAACTTAGCATTTCATAATTGTGGTAGCAGCCATGCAGCAGATGTAATGAAGTCAACGCAGCACGCTGGATGCAAACTAATATTAAGCCTATTTATAATGTCGATGGACATAAATTGAGTTATTTTGCCTTAATAATGATAAAATAATACACAAAAAATGGTCGGATTGAGAACCCACATAAGCATAATGTCTCCTCGTTGCTTTTAGTGTTGCTTGAAATGACCAGGGCTCAGCTAGTGTTGCCTTTTTAAAAATCGTTGATTTCCCTTCTTTTAAAATGTCTTATTTTCGGGAAAAATATTAATCACTAGTGCATGCGTGACCAAGTGTACCGTGCTCAATCATACAGGGAAGTGTACTGTACTCAAGCACGCTACACTTGCACTCACACTAACCAAATAATCCAGACTTTAGGGGGCAGACTTTAGCAAGCCCTTAGATTAGAAGGATCTTGGATGTTTTCCCAGTATTTCAGTTTCAGAGGATGAGGTTGCAGTAAAATACAATATTTTCTGTCTTTCAAGTATTTAGATTGCAGTTAACTTTAAAACTGCAGTTGGTAACTTTGAGGAGAGAGAGGACTTAGCATCAAATTTGAAGAAGTACAACTTTCAGATCCCTCCCCCTCCTTCTCCGCTGCACTCCTGCCCTGCCTCCAAAGTCCCTCCCCCAGAGGAGGCTGACGTGTGCACGTAGGCACGCGACCACGTGCATGTGGTCGCATGCACGTGGTCGGTAATACATGAACTACACTTCACACAGCTAGATATAAAACGCTTTACAGTGACTTTCACATGGCTGTACCTTACCTAGAAACTCTGAGATATGAGTTTGACTGAGCTGAGGAGGAAGGGGGAGGGGGCTGCGTGCGTGAGCAGTGATCGACAGCTGTCAGACACTCCATCAGACACAATCCTGGCTCTGATTGGTTCCTTTTTCCGGCCGCGGTGGATTCTGGCCATTTGCAGTAGGAGCAGTAGGTGGGGATAAATGAGCCTGTTTTTTTTTTTTTACAGATTACTAGTTTCATGTAATGCTGTCTTTACATAGTGACAGTCTTAGCAAATATGACAAAAAGTTACTTTTATAAGACTTACTAACTGCAGCTTTAACACCAGCATTTCACAAAGGCCATTTTAAAACATAAAAGTCATAACCCAGTTTACAATTCCTGGATTACATCAACTTTATATATTTCTCCTAAGTGCTACAGTACCTTGGTGTTTCTTAGTGGCACAGTTTACATTCTTAAAATGCAGTGTATAGGATTTAGTGGCAGCTAGCAGTGAGCTTGCAGACTGCAACAAATTGAATACCACCTGAATGCTTTTTTCACTAGTGATGGGAATTCCAGCTCTTTTTGGAGAGCCAGTTCTTTTGGCTCTGTTCACTAAAAAGAGCCGGCTCTTTCGGCTCCCAAGTGGCTCCTCAGATTTTCTGTTGCTTAAAGTATATTTATCACCAAAAATAATGCAAAACTATGTTACTATTACTAATGTCAAACACATACACTATATCAAATATGTATCATTTATATGGCTTTATTTACTGAACAATTCAAACTTGAACAGAGTGCTACAAAAATAAACTACTACTTTCTTCAAATTGCACTGATGGGTAAAGAGTTCTCATGTGCCTGTGCAGGTTATTTGTGGAGCCTGCTCTATATGATATTTTCACCTTGCACAAGTTACACTCTGCCTTTGAGCTGCTTATAGCATTGAAATGGGTCCAAATTCTACTACGTTTCCTGCTGCTGTCGCTCATTTTCTCACTGTTTGTTCGTCATTCTCTCTCGCTCTCTCGTCCTCTCTCTCCCTCTCTTGTCTCCCTCCGTGTGCTCACTGCTGTGTGTCTCTGACCGACCCTGTCACCCGCCCCTACTGCTCTGTGTGTGGACACGCAGTTGCCGCCACACATCTTGACCAATCACCTGTGACTATCACCAAAACAAGCGGAGAAAAAAAAAAAAACAACAAAATCGTCTCCCAATGAGGAGCCGGCTCCCGTCGTTCACTTCAAAGAGCCGGATCGTTTGCGACCGACACATCACTATTCTTCACTATTATTTAGTCTGCAGGAAATTAGCAGACAATAATAATACAAATACATGTATAAATACAATAATATATACATACTAATTCTAAGCAGGGCTGGGAAAGTAAATATACTTACAGCTGCAAAAGTAAATGCATAAATAAATAAAATAATTGCAAATAGTGGTGAGACAGCTCCAGGAAGGAAAATTACACCCAAACAACATTCCATTTGTTATCTTTGGAAAAAAATGTTTTGCTTTGTCGTTGTGAAGTTTAACTGCTAGTACCCTTCCATAATGATTGACTTCTGCCACCACACAGTCATAACTTCCTGTTTGTCCATTATAGGAAATAGTATGTTTCTTGCATATTGACCACACTGACATATTGTGTATTTGTGGTTGTAACGAGTTGTATAGAATTGGAACACAGCATTGTAATACATGAATTGGTCAGCAGGTGGAAGCATTTTCCCAGTCCCGTGTCTGTTGTGGGAGGCTCAGTGAGACAGTGTGAATGATGAGCAGAGCTATTCCTCCAGACAGACAGGACAATCCTAATCTGCTTTGGGTGTTTACTGACACTGACCTACTTCACTCTGGATCAAAATAGAGCAGCACAAAATGATCTCCTGACCCATTCACACCTCCACAGAGCAGCTTTTATTCTACCACCACACTTCACCTTTGAGCCTGTACTGTGGGCGTTTCTGATTTTTCCATCTGCAGACAGTCAAAGGGACTTTTTCCTGTGAGGGCACGGTGGAACATTTTTTAGGTTTTCTGCAAACAAAAGTTTATGGTAAAATGATCAGTGGTTTTAAATGTTATCGTAACAAGAATTATTACATTTCAACTTTTGAAAGTTTGAAAAAAATACACGTGAGAGGGTATGGAAACAGTGGGAGAGAGGAAGTGGTTATGTCTGGTGAAGATGAGATTTTTTTCTTTTACCAAATGATCAGGAGAATTCTCCTTTGACCCAACAATTCATCAACAGCAGCTCATTTAAACCATTACACAGCAAATTAAGTCCAGACTTCTCTCATCGAGTTCATGGAGGTCGTGAGAAAGTATTGCAAAATACATTAGCATGAGTTCACTTTGGAAATTCAGAGGCGACTATTAGTTGTCTGTGAATTTGAAATGGCCGTCAGGAAATGGGATCTGTGGATACCTTTTGTAGAATTACGCTTTTTAAGTAAAACAGTGAACCAGTTTTTTTTTTTTGGAGATAAAAAGGTTCTTGCACCCTAGGACTCAAATGATGTTGGTGTGATCAGCTTTTTAAAATGTACTCTTTAGAAACTATTCTGTTGTGGTCTCTTATGCAAGAGCTCCACACGAGAGTTAGACCACACACATACTGCCTCTCTTAGTTTCTCAACACATTATTAAACATACATATAAAAACTAGATCATTCTAAACCACAGAGCAGTTAAACAGAGACCAATGTGGATTTCCTGCCTCTCCAGATCACTTCAGGAAGCTTTATAGGCAGATCTGTACATCATGTCCTCCTGCAGTGTTTTTTCCCCCTGGGCTCTCATCTTCTAGATCACATATCGACCATAGCCTGTAATGAGAAAGAAAGATTTATGGGTTTGGTCAGTGTTTGCTTTTTTTTTTGCCCTGGTGACATTAAACTGTAGATAGATGCACAGGAATCAATTACACATCCATGTGACATTTATGAGAAGCAGACCTTGAAGCATCCTTGGAGCAATCTCGGAATGTCCTTGATCATGGTTTCTTGGGCTGTTCAATGACATGGGAGCTTCTGTGAGGCTGTTACAGTTTGTGTGTGTGTGTGTTTGTTTATGTGCACATGTGTGTAAATGGCACCTCCTCATGTATTTTGCAGGACCGACTCTTCTTTGTAATGGAGTTTGTGAATGGAGGCGATCTTATGTTCCACATTCAGAAGTCAAGGAAGTTTGAGGAGCCCAGAGCGCGTTTCTACACGGCTGAGATCACCTCCGCTCTCAAGTTCCTGCACAGCAAAGGCATCATCTACAGGTCTGAATCTCACACACACACACGCATAATAATACACAGAAAGATATCCCAAGTTTATGAAAAAAAACTTAACAAGTCACTTTGTCTAGAAGTCCAAAACTAGGGTTTTTTGAAGAATGTCATATTCTTTTCTTTTTAAAAAAAATAATTTTAACAACAACAAGTTTAATATGCAAACACATGGAGGAGATCTTGTTTGGTATCAACAAACATCAGAGACGGGTAGATGGGTGTAGTTCATTGCGCTGCGATTTCAGCATTAATACCTAATCAAAGAGGGCGAGAGTGAGGAAAAAACACTAATCATTATCCATTTCCCAGTAGTAACCGTCTCATTTCCTACAGTATTTTTCTCCCTTGTCTTTCTGTAGACAAAGGCTGTAAGTCATCTTTCCTGTGGAGCATACACAAATAACAGTTCCTGCAAAAAGGTCAAAAGTAGGGGGATTCCTCTGCATTTGGTGGCAGAATGTCATATTCTTGATGATGCTTATCCTGTCTTGTTTTAAAATACTGGTAGATATCAGTAAGTTCATAGAAATATGCAGAAAACATGTAGAATTATCTCAAAATTATCTCTAAATGCTTTTTTGTTCTGGGAAGAAATGCTCTTGATGCCTAAAAATGTCTTGCTTTGTCAAATCTGGCAAAATATGTGAATTTTGGTTTTGGAACTGTAAGCGTGTAAGAGAAAACCTTTGAATTTGTGGCAGTGAAATACCAAATGATTTGATTGCTCTTCTCAGGTTGACATTCAGCCATTATTTCCTCGTGCTCCTCATCTATGTCAGCTGAAACATCAGTCACAAGCACATTGTAAAGGAAGTTTTCCCTTGTAACTAAACTAAAGTCATCCCTCAATTAATTTTTTTCGTTCAAAATTCTCCAAACACCTCTTGTATGTGCAGTATATTTAGAAAGTGCATTTATTTGGTTTTATGATTATAATCATTCAGTGTAGCAGTGCTGAGGGCTTCATGCCAATGCGTGACGATAAGCAAAAGGGGCATCATGTGAGCTAACATTAAGATCCTGAGTTATATTTAGTGGTCCATGTGTTCTGTGTCAGCCTGCACCACATAGCATGACGGTTAGCTTAGGAGGCCACACGCACTTTGCATGCTACAACTAAAATAACGAGCCAAGAAGCAGCTTGCACATCAGGCCAGTGTAAGAAGAGCAGAGTTTGAGCTGCCTCCTTAAAATAAAATTGTAGCCCATGTCACTGCATTATGTAACATTAATGACTTCCTGTCACTTGACTGCTTATCTCTTTTTTTAGTTTTAGGTAAAGTCTTGGTTTGTCCCTCAGCCACAGTGTGTCAGACATGTTGATTTTAAAATGTGGTTTGTCATGATATGAAATACATGTGGTTTTGGTAAAAGACTTAATTTCAAGAAGTCTTAGCCCTAATTGGCTGATTTCAACAACAGAGTAGGGAGGAGAGCCAATTAGGTACAAGCTACACGGGGTGAATGCAATATCATGAAAATCTTGTGCAGTCCAGTATAACAACCTTGCAATAAACGTTTATTGAGAATGTACCAGAGAAGTGTTGATTCAGTACTGGTAATTTAAGGCATGTCCCAATTAATGTTTTTAAAAATGCAGTAAAGAATGTATTAACTCATTGTGAGACTAAATTGTGATTAATATCATGGTGGTATAGACATTAGTTGATGTCTGTTCTATGGAGGTCACCAGGTGGTGATAGGTAGATCAGCTGTAGGTTCTAACCACAATGACAAAAAAAATCTGCCTGTGCGTCACAGTGCTTGCCAGCACTTCCTCTACTATTCTTCAGAAATTTTCATTTTGGTGCAACTATCTATTGCACAATCTGCTGTTGTGTATACGCCAAAGTTCACTCCCTCAATACTCTGTCCTCCAGTTGTTAAATGTTAGTCAGGTTAGTTTTATTTGAATGGCTTAATATCACAAATTTGCCTATGGGGGCTTTACAATCTGTACAGCAATACAACATCTTCTGTCCTTGTTTTGAAACTGTTACTGTGGATACCACGCTGTCCGACTGACCCATTTCCCATAGAAACTGATGCATGGTTGAGGTCAGACCTTCCCAGTGTGGAGAGCAAATCCAATTTGGTATTCCATCTTCTGTGTGAAAAAAAAGGAAATCCATTTTTTGTTTTTTTCCGTTTTTCCTCATTCCCCTAACATTTTCATCTTTAAACTTACAATTGGAATAGAAAATGACAACAAATCCATATAACATGTTTTTTGCTTGTCTGTCTAAAATGTCAGAATATACATTTTAAATTCCGTTTCCCCTGGATAATTTCCTCTGTTATGTCAAGACCGTTTTTGTTCTGCTGTGCTGCTTGACCTAATGGAGCTCGGGATTTATCAGGAGGACAACAGCTCTACTTAAAACAATTTGTCTGTCTGTCTGTCTGTCTGTCTGTCTGTCTGTCTGTCTGTCTGTCTGTCTGTCGGCGAGTGGGGGATACTGCATATAATTCTATAAATCAATAGGACAAGTATCATCCATTTTATATTTGTTTATCAAGTTGAACACAGCTTTGGACGGAGTGAACACGGACCCTCCCTAGAAATGATGTACGTGTTTATTTGCTTATCGAGTGGGGACATGTGATCACAAGTGGTCACTGGAGGCACGTGTGGACGCGCATTCTAATGCCAGGTGTAAACAGACTTTGCCAATTCATGATCAGACCACCCAAGACACTTGTTAATACCAGGTGTAAACAGGATATACCGGTCTTGTGCAGCCCGGTGATGAGAGAGTGGCTTTAAAGCTGCCAGGCTGAGAGGTTAATTCTCCACTGGAGACATCCTCAGTAAAATGTATACATACATGGTGCTCTAATAACTGGTTATCTTGTCTGCAATAGAAAATCACAGACATACTCTTTTATTCATATTTAACTAATAAATAGGTTGTGAAAAACACTCTTTACTCAGTGTCAGTGTGTTAATATCCAGATTTTGTTATTCCTTGTTGTATTAAACTCTTACATGCTCTAATCTGTGTATTCCGCGGCTGAATCATGCTGTGCGAGCATCAGAGCTGCTGTCTTTTGGCTTGCTTAGGCTGCGAGCGACAACCACCATGAACTGAGTCAGTGTTACACAACCGACTTACGATAGAGAAGACCAAACCAGATTAATCCAACCAAACCAGTGCTCTTTGACCGTTAGTCTGTGTAGCACTTCTGCAATCAGTATTTCTGTGACCCTGATTTTGTTCCTGTTTTTAGGAAATCAGCAAAATCACCAAACATCACAAGTTTTTGGCAGAAATAGGAGCAAAAAATAGAAAATGTTTTTTTTTTTATTTCATGCATCTCCCAAATATTATAATTTATCTTCAGCATCAGCCTTTGCTGGTACATCTCTGTGCAGCTTTCAGTCCATCTCTGTAAAATGACCTTTGTCTGAAGTTTGGTCACCTGATCACAGATTGGAGCTGAACTTCAAAGGCCATGCTCACACGTTTTAATCTCTTTGTCAGTTGACAAAGCAGCAGCTGACATGAACAGAGAGGAGCTTTTTCCAACCTTTAGTTATGCTGCGATTTCACATTCATAAGTCAGCACTGCAAAGTGACCTCCTCATTTAGAGGACATTATAGGACATTTCATTAACATTTGTTTCTGTAGACACAAATGAGTTTGCATTTTATTAGCAAGTCACTTTTACAAATGCACAATGATTTCTGTCTTTCTTCAGTTTAGTAACATTAAGAACACAATAATAATAATATTTTAGAAAAACTAGCCATCACTCAATTGTATTTAAGCAGTAAAAATCACACATTAACCTCAGATTGCTTTACAGTCATTACAATATGAAACATCCTCTCTATCTTCAGACTTTGGATTTAGATAAGGGAAACTAAACAAACAAACAAACAAACATACACCAGGGAAAGCAACGGGAATGTGTGTGTGTGTGTGTGTGTGGGGGGGGGGGGGTTGTTCCAGGAAAGACAGATATGATATATTTGGGAAACATTGTGCATTTCTTTGGAAAAACAACCCACACTGATAACCAAGAAAACACATTTACATTTACCATCCAGTTCACAGACCTACACTGTTAGTTGAATCTGTTGCTCTAAAAACAATAATTAAAACTTTGTCTTTCTTGGAAGAGAAATAAATATTGACATGACAGCACTTTTTCCCTCTTGGCAGCCTGATCTGAATGTGTCAGACTTTTCCTGGTTGCCACTTAATGGTCGGGGAGTTGTCTGTCAGTGTCGCAACTTCACCGTCCTCAGGGGACCTTTTCTTTTTGTCTCACCATAAATTTCTACCTCTATCAGATTATTATTAGAAACAACACCAACAGGGTGAGACTGGAGGCTAAGCACAAACTGACATTTAAGCAGCTGCTGGCGTCAATTGGATTTGTGTGGCTGATTAGTTTTCAGCCTTTACTGTTTGCCATATTGATCCATTCATGTCTGCTGGAAGCCTGCAAATACCAATTATTTTCTGTTTGTTGCCTTTCAGGGATCTAAAGTTGGACAATGTTCTTCTTGACAAAGACGGCCACTGTAAGCTGGCCGATTTTGGCATGTGCAAAGAGGGCATATTTGAAGGCGTGGCCACAGGAACTTTCTGTGGGACCCCGGATTACATTGCCCCTGAGGTCAGTTTCTACCATTGTGCTGAAAACTTTACACACATACAGTTTAAGAACCACAACTACTAATAATAATGACAGACATTTTGAACTGTTTATCCAAAATAGTTAGTGGAACAGGATGTTTCCAGATATTTTGGTTCTGTTTTATATATTTCGGTTTTTAACACCGACCTATTGCAGTGAGGATAAACCACATTTAGCTTTTTGTAACACAGGTCTTCTGAGTTCATTTGATGCAGTTCCCAGTCCCATCTTTTCTTCATCACACCACCTCACTAAAAACAAACTCTGTGGTTACCGCCATAACTCCAAACTCCTTCCTGACTGACTGGAAAGGCAGCGCACCTGTGAGGTCAGCTTGTGAATGGCGCTGTTGACTTGACAAGCCCTCATCCCCTCATCAAAATGCGCCTTTATAAGCGTGCTTGGTTTTCATAATGAGGGATTAAGATGGTGTGTGTCCTCATGTTTGAGACATTTTTTTTCTGACCAAGACTGTGTGTCTGGATTTATGAAAGGCCTCTTTGCTGTCCTCAACACTCGCTCCTCAGTGCAGCCTCACTGGCAACACACTAATCCAACACATCTACTAACTGAACCTTGTGGAGTGGTTTGCTGCTGGACTCTCTAATGCTCTCTTTGCTATGATGGTTAACTGTATTAGTATGCTCTGACATGTTTCCACAGATCCTCCAGGAGATGCTGTATGGGCCTTCTGTTGATTGGTGGGCGCTTGGGGTGCTACTGTATGAGATGCTGTCAGGACACGCCCCTTTCGAGGCCGAAAATGAAGATGACCTCTTCGAATCCATCCTCAACGAAGAGATAATTTATGCTTCTTGGCTCAGTGCAGAGGCAGTGAATATACTCAAAGCTGTGAGTCTGCTTCTAATTATTTTGTATTCAGTGGTTCATCAACTGTAAACATTCTGAAAACAGTGTGATGGATGAAGTTGGATGTAAGCCAGAAGTTGCTGGTGTCCTTGTCTTTTTGGCAGACATTTACTCTCCTCAGATTGCTCCTGTTGGACTTTGTTCATGATATACAATAGCAGGAAATGTCTGAGTAGCTTTTTTTAAACTGGCCTAATGATAAAGGAAATCAATTTCTCCCTGGATTTGTGACCAGCATTGTGGAAAAAACCAAGCTGTGAACATTCATTAAAGGAACAATTCTCAGCCTTCCTGAATAGTGTAGCATGAGACTGTAATGTAATAGCAAAGGTTTAAATAGTTTGGTCTGATTTACTTTGATCAGCGTTGGTTGTTTGTTGTCCTTCAGACTGACTGACACTCTGGCTGCAGAATGACTGACAGCCTTACAGAGCCCTGCCAGCCAGCTGTTTGGCCCAGCTCTTACATAACTATATTAAGGCATGGTCCACTGCCCAGCCACAGCACACAGGCTATAAATACAATGACACCTCCTCCCTCCATTCCTCCTCTCTTTGCACCCTGTTCACCCCTTATTCTCGTTGTTACTCAGAAACTCTTGAGGAGGCAGTGGAAGACCAATCTCCTTCACTGGTCCCAGTGTCACATATTATGTAAAGATGCATGTCGGTGTGAGTGGATTTGAACACTGCTGCTCTATTTATACTGAAGGCTGATCCGCTGCAAGGTTCTCCTTGTTATGCAAGTTCATGAAGTGCAGTTACCAGGATGTTCAGGGTTTGAGGAGGATGTCTGCGAAAAAGCATGACCAATATTTAAAATGTTGATGTGCTGGTTAAAGATTACTTTAATAATTACCTCAATAAATTAAAGGTTAAATTAGTATTTTGTATGTAAGCAGCCTTTTAGTACGATTATTTTTAATTGTTGATTTATCTGTTTGTTCGTTTATTTGTTCAATCACAAAACAGTACAACATGCACAATTCCACCATTTCCCAGAGCAAATGTGACATCTTTAAATGTCTGTCCAACCAACCATCCAGAACCCAAAGATGTTCAATTTTACAGTGATTTAAAACAGCAAATCCTCACATTTTGGAAGCTGAAACTAGCAAATATTCTATAGTTTTGCTTTATGAAGGATTGAAATGATTAACTAATTCCATCTAAATCAATTTTCTTACGGTTTACTAATTGATTATCCAACCTAGATTTTAATCATCAAATGGCTTCGTGTCTTTCTGCTGGCGTAGTGGAGAATGTCTTCATGTAGAAGTGCTGACATGGCTGGTCTGGTGGCGAGGATGGCACAGCTGACGTGTAGCCATGGAAAGATGGCATCAGCTTCAGCTGAATTTTTTTTCTTTTCTTCCCAGTTTTATAGTCTGCATGCCTATGAACTCATTGAACCAGCTGGTCTGTATAACTCAGTTGTTTCCACACATACTGGTGTTCTGGGTTTTTTTTTTAATATACTGCAACCCATTACCAAATCATGTCATCAAAACCATATACCCAGCTGCATATCCCCACACGCCACTGCATTAATGGCATTAAACTGTAATGTTTCTTGGCTCTCCCCCCAAAAAAAGATGTCTCAATGTTCACAGAGATGTTTCACTTGTTTCAAGCAGATTGAAGTTTGTGCAAGATGATTATCACAGTGTTTAAGCATCATCAACAATAGCTTTGTGGAAGCTGAGAGATCAAAAAACCTGTGTTCACTTATGAAATTCTTGCCTATGTTAAAGATGTATATGATTTGTAGTTAAACACATAAAACCAGCAGTTGGGTGTATTCAGTTTAACCTTTTCATCTGTATTTTTTGATTTATCCTTTAATGCCAGTCTACATTTACATCTTGCTCTCCATTTCTGTTTTCACAGAGGAATGCAGGGCTGTTTAGGCCAGTTACAGTAGACAAATGAATCTTTCCAATGACTATGGATTAATCTAGCCACGGTCACTCTGGAGATGGAGGCTTGTTAGTTTGTTATGGTCTAGTCTTAATGTCACCACCAGCCCCAAGGTGTGCACAGACACCCTGCTGTCCAAAACACATAAGGGTTTTATTCAGTTTCCTTCTCAGAAGCAGTTTGAAACAATGTTTATTTAATTTTGACTTTGTTTTGGCCTCTCCCTCTAGAAACTGTTGGACTTCAACATGTGATTCACTGTTCTATTGTTTTATTGTACAACACCGGGATGTTGAGACACCTTGATTGCACTCTCCTGAACCTTGTTGAAAATGCTCCAACTTATTCATTGTGGGAGGTGTCATACACAATCTTGGGTGTGTTTCTCACGAGTTAGGAGGTGGGGATTGACTGGATGTCGTCTTGGAACGAGTCCAGTTTGGCATTACTCCAGAAAAGTCTGGTCTGATGTCTGAGTTCAATAATATGCATCATGTTTCCTCCCATTGTATAGGTCTTCAATAAAAAATCAGACAGTATTGATTCCACTGATTCCAAACTGTTTGGTCCTTCTTTGTTTTTGTTGCTTTTGTGCGTTACCTTATCTTACATTCATTTTGTTGATGATACACTGTTTTCTGTGTAGTGTGATGTGTTCATGAATTCATCTATTTGTGTGTATACACAGTTGTTGACCAAAAACCCGGCTAGACGTCTGGGCTGTGTGGCCTCAGAGGGCGGAGAGGACGCAGTGAGCAGCCATGCCTTTTTCGATGGCATAGACTGGGAGAAGCTGAATCGTAGAGAGATGGAGCCACCTTTCAAACCCAGGATCGTAAGTCACATGAATAACTTCCTTTTTAACACAATAGCGTGTGTATGATGACAATGAAGACACTCAGCAGATGTTACGCAGTGTTAAACATTGTTCCACTTTGTGATTGTAACTGAACTTAACTATTCCTTCACAGAAAACACCAGAGGATGTCAACAACTTCGACCCAGATTTTACTCAAGAAGAGCCCACCCTCACACCAATTGACGACCCAATGATCCCTTCCATCAATCAGGAAGAGTTTCGAAACTTCTCCTTCACTTCGCCCGAACTGCTGGATAGCTAAGAGTCTCCTTACTGATGCACCAGCCTGCACTTGTCTCACTCTATCATGCATCTGTAGCTCCATCTGAGACTCTTCCCAGCAGTACATACAGTATGACACTGTCACATTCCCCAGAGACATGAGGGTGCAAAGTGGAGAGGAGTCAGCCAAACACATGCTTGACAAGAACTGAGGCTGCACCTGATGAACTTTTGAGCGCTCCTGTAATTCTTGAAAAGTTTGTGTGTGATCAGCTTTTGAAATGACATTTAGTTTTGACTCTGATCCGTTTTGATTCATGCAAAAGTCTGCAAAAGGTATATTTGACAAGTTGGTGTGTTTGTAAACCAGTTTGCCAAAGATGTATGTTTTATTGTATATTTGCTCTCATGCAGATTGATGAGTTTGCTTTCAGTTCTTCAAATGAAAAAGCACTTTTAAAGCACAAGGGCAGAATGTGTGCTTCATTTATGCTCCCACACTGCTCACACAGTGGAATCAAGAGTCAATTTTAACCACACTGCCAGCGTTTCCCAGAAAAGTAAAGCTGCCAGTTAAAATCCCGGAACGACTGACTGAGTATATGAAATAGTTTCTCGATGATGTGACTCTGGAAAAAAAAACAAACACACACACACACACACACACAGATCCACACATGCTGGCTACATGTGAGTTGAGTCCCTTCATTTTCTAAACAAAAAGATAAAACTTAAATTAAGCAGCATATGGAACTCAACTTAATATAAAAAGGTTAGATTAGGTAAACATTCTAATTGAATTAAAGATTTAAAAGGATGCTTTGTTTAAGTTGCCAGAGTCGGTTCATTATTTATAAGTCGCGCTCTGTAACAAAATCTTCTCAATGATCAGGGCTCTCTCCGTGTAATATGATCCTCCGGGCACGTTGAGGATGATGCAAGATTTCATTGGAGGTGAAAGCACTGCGGTGATTCATGCTGGCTGTGAAAAAGCCAAAAGTTTGGAGATTTCACCACATAGTTGCTGGACCAGAGAAAGAATCTTAGTATCGTATGTGACAATAGCCAGAATCAAATGAGACTCAGTGTGTCTCAATGTCTCTCAAAGGTAACCGTAATCAGTCAAGCCTGCTGCTCTCGTCTTACACTCCCTTCCTGTCCACAAACACAGAGCCTTTGAAACCTTCCAGGTCTGTGGGCAAGCTGCCTGTGCACCAAGGGCTCACTTGGGGGCATTTTGAAACCTGTAAATCCAAGAAACTGTTTGAATATCCTCCCTGCTGAACACTTAAAACCCCCTAGTCTGCATAAACATAAAACACAAGAGCTTGAAACCTTAGCTATGCAATTGGGCCAATCATCTGGTGGGGTCATTGCTAACCAGAAGAGAATAAACAGGAAACCACACAGCGTCATTACTGTCGCCTTTGATAGAGACAGGAAGACACAAGAAAGAAGAGTGCTGCCTTTTTCTGTGACTCTTGAGAGTACAGTATCTGCTGCTTTTAACATAAATCGAAACTGTCAAAACAAAACAAAGAAAATAAGAAAGTCTTATATCGAAAGGAATCTTGTGTGAACAATGGTAGATGCCCCATGATGAACCTTGCTAGACGTGTATAGCACCTCCCTTTGCAGAGCGGAGATGGACTTCCTGTTAACTTGAGGGAGGAAATCTTCAGGCTCCACATCACATCTGTTTATCTCCTCAGCTCCTATCCTGTAGAGGGTTGTGTGGCTGAGTAAATTGGTGGCTTCAGATGTGAAAAGGCCTGAGTATATTCTGAAATGACTGCTAATGCTTTCACAGCACAAGAGCTACTTCACTTTATGAGATTCGTGCAAACTTAGGACCAAAACTGCTGCAGTAATAATAAAACATCATTTGAACTCATGATTTACAAATGCACTGATCTCAGGGGCCTAACAGCAGCCAACTAATCTACATTAAACTTTCCTTAACACAGATTAAATGACTTCACCTTTTGGTCATCTGTTAATGTGGCCCTGTTTGGTGGCTTTCCTCAGGTGATGTCTGAGTGAGAGAAGATTTAGGAGCCTTGTCTTTGCTTTCATTACTGAGATTTACTGATGGCTTCCAGCAGTGTCTCAGCGCAGCTTGACTGAATCAGTTTGACACAGCTGTCCAGCCGGTTTGATTGACACCCTAAAAGCAGCAACAGATAATGAAAAAGACTCCACGAAGACTCATCACTTCAATGGAGAAGTCTTCATTTTTGCTCCTGGGCATTTTGTGTGTCAACAAAAAAATATCTACATCACGTTTAGTTTGTCAGACTGTAGTTGTAACATTAGATCATAAATCTTGCTATGAACTGGCAACAATGATTCAGAGACTGACTGGGAAAGCAGAACTGACATTAGTAATTGTTACAATGATAATGCAGTAGTTCTTGCACATTTCAACATTTCCTACAAATCTGTGTTAATGGTGTCTGGTTAATGTATATAGATTGAACATCTAAGAGACAAGAAAGGGTTGTGCTACAAAAAGAACCACACTGGTAACATTATCCACAGATACTCCCTCTGCTCTTACAAGTATGACTGGGAGAGCCTGAAATACAACCATGCTTGAGATGGCACCATTCCATATCTTTCTGAATGACCAATAGCACAGTAAAAGGTGTGGCTACCACCTTAGATGACTTTCTAGACAATCATAAAGTTCAGAACAATGACTAAATGATTGTGCTACAACTGAGTAACACTTACAATAACCATTTTAACTGTATGTTGACCTCCATTTTGAATACAGGCAGAATCAGTTAGGAACAATAAACTTGTTATCTCATTCATCTTTGTTAAAGTACATTTTATAGCCTAGTATAGTAATATCTGGATTAACCTAGAAAATTAAAATGAAAGGGCATCACAAATATTGTTTTAGCAAAAATGAACAAGTTTGTTAAGATCATTATCTATATGTAAACTGTACCATGCAGTGTGTAATCTATGGCTCTGATTTATAGGCCTAATAATAAATTCAGGGTTTGGGGCTAAAGGTTGCTTTGTTATGTAATAATTCGTTCTGCATTGCTCCTGGATTTATCAGGCATGAAACTGATCATGTTTATTCATTTATGTTTCAATTAAAGTGTTGTCCCACCCGGCCAACAATTCTGAGAAGTGAGAAGAGATTTTCGCCTCATTACTGTAACCAGACAACATGGGCTTCATTGGTAAAGCAACGTAGCCAATACAAATTTTAAAGCAGACTGAACTTTGCTCTAACTTGACTTTTTTCCAAAGTAGGTCTGAGTCACAGGCAACATGAACTACGAAACATAACCCATGGTAGTGTAGGAGTTTAAAAAATATCACACCAGAGGATCACTTTCTGTTTTATGCTAATAGTATAATGTAAAAAGTTTTAAAATGATTCACACACTCCAAGAACAGAGACAATAAAACAACCTAACTCAACTAGGGTAGAGAGCAACATGTCAGTGTCAGACAGGGTAGTGTTTTTGTCCTAAACCTGGGGAGCAGGAACTCCAAAATGGGTTACAAGAAACAGTTGAGAGACCTTTAACAAGGAAGGAAGCATGTAACCCAAAATTAGCCTTCATTTTTTAGACCTAATTTGCTCTTATGTCTATATGTAGGGATGTGGTGGGTTAGGCATTAGAGGGGAGGGACATACAACATAAATCTGTTTCAGTGTCAAGGTTTTTTTTTTTTTTTTTTTTTTTTTTTTTGTAAAATAAAAGGGCAGCGAGGCTTGGCAGTGGCACCTAGCAACAGCACTTCCAAGTAAGATTGCTCACTTGTTCCTGTCCCATATATAGTCTGGGACTTACAAAACAAGGTCTTTATTAGCAAACACAACAAAACACCCTACAGTAGGTGAAGACGTGTACAGTATAGATCAGACAGAACATGATACAAGTATTACTGTATATTATTAGAGATAACATGCTTTCCAGTCTGTACAATCATGCAATGTCTACTTTGGTGTTACAGACTTACACCTGAATGTGTTGAGATTACAGTATTATTTCGATAGAGGGTCTCCACCCTGGAAGTTCACTATTATTTCACTGTGTATTCTAATTATTTTTCTATTATGTTAATACATTTCTCACTCTTCACTGTTAATCTGTCAATTTACAGTATAGGCAGTTATGGAATAAATGATGAGGATCCCTGAGACTAGATATTATTACTATGGGTCCTGATGTGTCTCAGTTTGGGGGTCCTTGGCACCAAGAAGGTTGAGGACTATCGGTGACTAGTTCGTGTTTTCTGTGCTCGTGCTCGATGGGGCAGGCATGTGACTGCGCGTCCCCGCTGCAGAAGCAGGGGGCGGACTCTTCGGGGCAACATTGTCCTCTCTGCAGCGTGGCACTGTGGCTGTGCAAGAGTCAACGACCGGAGCGGTTCTCACAGCAGGAAAGCTCAATTTCTTTGACGAAATACACGCAGTGATAACTCGTATGTGACCCACTCGAGGATTTAGGGACTCACAGCAGCAAAAAATCGTGGGAGTTTGGTTTATTTCTCGACGGGCCCGGATACAGCTTGATACCGATAGAGAGACTCAACTCAGGTCCTTTCGTCCTGACATGGACACAGGAATTGTACCCGAAAAGAAAAGGTAATGTTGACGCTAGCTAATGCTGCGCAGTCAGCTTTATCCTTGTTAAAGAGCTGGTTGAACAACTTTTGTCTCCGTCTGTGATTTGATCATTAGTATTGATGTGATGCTGTGAGCTTTTCTTACATAATTTTCTGCTAGTTAGGCGTGTTTGTTCGACAAAATGGGTTTGCTAACGGCGCTATTATCGTTAGCAAGTGGCTAACAGTTAGCTAGCTGTCTGAGAAATAACCTGGACTGGAGCTAACGTTATTGATTTGATGCAGGAACTCGCTATTGATGGATTGATTTAGTCTGTTCACCTTGTGTAAATATGTTATTGGATATGTACGTTGTCAGTTAACGTTAAATCCACCTTTTGATTAATGACAAGTGTTGAGACTTCCTAATGTTAGAGGTAAGTTAAGTGATATTTACATTAGATTTGAATGTGACACTCCTTTATCCCATTAATTGTATGCTCCATCAATGGTGGTTTTGTAGTAGGTTTGACGTGTAGAATTTGAGAGTGCATTGCTGGTGTGTGGTTTCTGATGAAATATTTAAGGTTTAGTGTAGCAGGCCTTGGTTTAAATCTCTTGTGTTTTTCTCTAGTATTTATAATAAAGTTTGAGTAGAGAAGTAATCAGCTTCATTTACTAAGCTTAAAATCTCACATGTAAGTTCGTTATTACTTTTTAAAGCTATTCTATTAAGTTATCAACAGTGTTTTAGTGAGAGAGTGGCTTCGAAGTTTTGTCTGTGTTTGCCAGTTTGTTAATCAAGCAAAAAAAAAGTGAAAGTGTTTTGGGTACTAGTGATACCACATAACTTACCACACAGGGAACTGATCTATAGTTTTTTAGCACTCAGGTTTGTGAGGGGAGAGCCACCAAGAGTTCAAATGAGAGTTGAAAGAGTTAAGCTTAGGGCACAAAATCAGCACCAGACACCAGCTGGAAAAAATATGCAAGTGACTGTTAGATGGTAGATTTGCTTCATTCACCAGCCAAAAAAACTATGGTAATCTGTTGAGGTAAAATTTGAACAATTTTACACTCTGGTTAAGCTAAAACTTTCTCTATCTAAAATTAGTTGATAATCACTTTTGATGAGTCATTTAATGTATATAATACCTAACAAATAATGAGATATGACTATTACAAGTTACCAGAGCCCTAAGCGGCGTCCAATTACATATTTCATCAGACCAACAAGGAAAAAGGTCCAGATTCTTACAATTATATGAAATACAGAAAAACAGTAACGGGAGAGCAGTCAACAGTGGAGCAAATCCATCCAGTGATTAGACAAGTAATCAGTAACTAATTAATATCTGCTGTACAAAAGGACAATCTGCATGTACACGAGCCATGACATAATCAAATCAGTGCAAATGAACAACAGGTGATGAGTAGAGTCCATATAAGTGTGCAGTGGATGTAAAGGATCGTCTGCAAATTGGAGTGTAACAGCAACAGTAATGTTTCCCCCACAGAGGACCCCACAGTGGAAACAAACTTTCCTCTGTTATTGTCTTTTAATTACAGATCAGTACAGAATATACAGGGATGAAGCACCCTCAGTACGGTTTTTTGTTAGCAATTTCTTAAGAGACAAGAGTAGTCAAACCTAGAGCTGAAACAATTAGTCCATAAGTCAATTATTCAACGGATAGAAAATGAATCTGCTACTATTTGGATTTTCTAGAAGCCATTTGAAGACTATCTTACACTTTGGAGAATTGGGATGTTAATTTGATGTAATAGACCTGACAACAAATAGATACAATGAGAGAATGATCACATTAATCAGTGGATCCACATTGTATCCACATTGAGAACAAAATCCATATAGTTTAATAGAGATGCTATTAAGGTTATTAGTGTAATGCACTACTGGATAAAATGGTTGAGTTGCATCAGTGAGAAACTTCTGACTAATTATGGAGGCGGCTTGTTGTTCTTGTCTATTCGCTTTGAAGAAAATGTCTCTGACTTATTTCTCTTTCCTTGCCAGTTTGAGATTTTTGTCTAATCAACCGCTCAACAACCCCTGTCAGGTTTCAGTAAATATTTTCACATCTCTATCTCACAGAAGAATCACTAGTAGTTAACTGGTTTAGTGCAGTTTTGGCTGGTATCTATGAGGAGCCTCGGTATTATTTCTGTCTCATCTCTTAATCACCAGGATTTGACGTCAATAGGAGTGGCCAAATGTGTGTAGAGGTTCAGTGGCTGACAACTTGCAGGTTGCCCTAAGACATTTGAGTACAATTGCCACTTGTATGCAGGCTAGTCTGAACTTGAAAAATAAATTGTTTTACTTTTCAGTAATTTCTTTTTTGTTTGTGTAAACTTGTTTTTTCTTCTCCTTTTGATGTTTTGTGATTGAAAACAAAGCGTTAAGATAGGCTGTGTTGCTGGAGGGTTTATTTTACCAGACTGCTGAATCATGGCTTTTTGTAGATGTTGTTATAGCTTATCAGGTTAGCATGTTACAATGTTTAGAAAAACAACAGTTTAGAAAACAGTTTTTTTCCTATAAACAAGGGTTTTAGAGCTTACAAAGATTAAAGAGGGAGATCTGAGTAGTTTGGTGAATTGAAAGATTGCCCGCTGTTGAAAGATAAAGGTTCACATCAGAAAGCTTCCACAAGGACTGTCTTGTGCTGTAAACAATTGAAGGAAATACCACTACAGCCCAGTTTCTTTTTGGCCTGCCCTCAAGATAATTTATTGTTAATTAGCAGCAACTGATATGACCTGTAACCTGCTATGGTTGTTATTTTAACTAAGCAGCAGTCAGTACCTGCTACCCCAATGTTATGTAGTCTTTATTTGCTAATAAAAGAGAGGAGAGATAAGATTTGACAGATTTGTGAGCTATATTAGAGCAGGGCTACAACACTCACAGGTTGAGGTGGACAAAACACAGGAGAGAACAGAAAATTCAGGATTGAGTTTATTTCAGCTAATATAATCCAATAAAGTGTGCCTGAATCGTCCCAGATACATCCTGAACATTAAAAGCCTTTGTGCCTCTTGCATGTCGAGGTAGGGAACTTTTCATTTACTTCTGATTCTTTTTGTCATGATTTGAAGAAAGGGGAGCCACTATTTTTAGGTTCCTGCTCCAGTTCAATGTGACACCAAAACCATTGACTCCTGTCTTTAGACTGGTCCACTGAACCGCAATCTGAAACATAACTGACAGTTAAGCTAGCTGGTCTGGTCCCTGTCTAATGATCAGAGAAAATTGTGTGAGAGTTTAAAGATTTAACGGTGTTAATTTGGAAACATCTTACAGTCTTCAACATGTATGAGAATGATGAAATGAAAGAAGTTCTCTGTTTTTGTTAAAACAGAAGTTGGTCTGTTGAAAGCAGAGTGTAGGAAGCAAAAAAAAAAGACGTCTGTCTGCAGCACTCGAATGCAGCCTCTCTCCTGCAGTACTAGTGCTACTATACGGATACAGGGCTTTACAAGTAAAACTGATTGTGGACCAAATCATTTTCTTTGCTGTGTGTTGGTTAGCTGATTTAGTTTCTTATTACTGAATTGTCGTGCTCTGCTGTCGATAGTTCATGCTGTCGATGGTTTATGAAGTGTTCATAAAATACTTGTGGAAAAAGTTACTTAATGCAAAGTACACCCACGAGCACTTTGGTTTAAAAAAAACCTACCTTTGTGAATGGCACAGAATTAACTTTTTCATATGGTCATGCAAATTATAGGCCAGTTTGTCATCCACAGCATTTTTAACATTTCCCAATAACACTTACTCATCGTATGCACGTCAGACACTAAGCTTTTCTAAAAGGTTGAAGGACGCTTGATCAGTTGCAGACAGTTTGTGAACAACATCCTCATCTGTTGAGTCAGACTTGACGAACTCCAACCGTGAGAGGCTGTTTTTATTATGAACGCAGTGCGTAGGACGGACTTGGTGGATGCATGTCGTCCAAATGTAAACAGATGCAGTAGTCATTTCTCAGGAGGAGTGTAGCGTAGTAGGAGGGAGTACGAGTTGAATGAGCGTGTTTGCAATTTTAAGTGTGCAGCGAAGACTCCTCACCCTCCAAGGACATTGTGACCTCCCAATGGAGATGCACTGACAAAAATCTCTGCTGGGAGTAATAAGTAATAAATTATTACTACATAGTGTAATCTTAAGCACCTGGTAAGAGTTTATGCTGCCACTGTAGTTGAAAGCTTTAAACACAGAATGTGGTATACTGTGGGTGGGGATAAACAGAAACAGGATGTCACTTCCCTGTCAGTTGTAAATATAACAGATGACACACTCCAGTAATGGTTTTGATAACCGATCATTTAACACTACCCTAAATACTACTTCCTGCTTTCTTCTTCCTATGGGTCTACACTCATTATGCCAAACAGAAATAATAGTTTTTTAATGTCTTCTTTACACTTTTCCTCCAGTTCCCCTGATTCCTCATCTTTTAGCATGTGTTCAGGAGGAGGGTTTCACAGTTATTCTAGTGGCTCCAACAATGACACCGTACACTTATATATGTCTATGAATGAAATAGCTGTTGTTGGGAAAGCCATGGGAACTTCTTTGGCGCAGAGATGTGCTCTCCCAGCTGGATGGCACGACACTGTCCAGTAATAGGCCAGTATTTGTAGATTTCCCTCCTGAAGTAGCACACATTATTCAGGGAGTGAAAGCGCCATCCAATACGGCCTCTTACTGTTCGTTCAGACCAAAAGCATACAAAGCACGCGGAAGTCATTCACTTTCTATTGGGAGCCAGGCGGAAAAGGTGGAGAAAGTAGCAAAGGCGGAGCGGAACGAGCGGACAAGGCGGGAAAAAAAGTTTAAAATGTTTTAACTTTTTCTGCCGCGCCAGAGTGCACACAGCACATAGCCATGCAATAACTAATGGGAATGTCTAGATCTGCTGATGTCCCTTGGTCAAGTGGGTCCCAGCGAAACAACCTGTGCAACTTGGGTTCTTACCACATCCGACAACGAGAGCGGTGTCTTTGCAGTTAGAGCGGAGCAGCACCAAAAGCAATGATATCTCGCTCATCCATGTCGATCCCAATAAATGATTAACACTAACCCTACAGCAGTTGTTGCACGGCGGCTTTTTATGTGAGTGACGTTGCGGACCCTTTTAAATTGAGAAGTAAGACCGAAAAGCCGACAAAGGCGACTTTAGCGGGGTGAACAGGGCGGCTTTGGCGTACTGTCCGCTTT
Organism: Scomber japonicus; assembly: GCF_027409825.1. Taxonomy (NCBI): domain Eukaryota; kingdom Metazoa; phylum Chordata; class Actinopteri; order Scombriformes; family Scombridae; genus Scomber; species Scomber japonicus. Next base: position 16,545,716 of record NC_070593.1, on the reverse strand, counting down.
TGACGCTTTTGGTCTGAATGTACAGTTACACAGTGAAATGATCCACTTTTCAGAGGGGAACAAATCCTACAATGTGTCCTCTATCTTGTGTTGATTTCCCTCCAGCTGTTATTAGATATAAATTTGGCTCCATCTATCACAAAACATGTGCTGTGGTTATTTCATCCTGTCGTAAACGGTATGGAGAGAGATCTGCACTTCTGAAAAGGAGTCTGAAGACAGCGACCTGTCATGCACCACAGCAGGATTACTCGTGCTTTTACGTGCTCTGGAGAAACTTTCTTTTGAACCGCCAGACCACAAGTCTATCTCAAACTCCAGCCCTTAAAGACGACATTTCTCTCAGCCCTGAAGAATATGTGATCTGTGTGCGCTCTCACTCTCTCCATCTTGCCTCATTATCAGGGAAGATGGGAGCTCAGTCACTCTGAGGCTGAGTCCCACATTCATGCCTGAAGCAATAACTCGCTCTTTTAGATCCAGGGTTATTTCCTTGGAATGTTTTTTCCCCTCCTCCTCACAGGATTAAGATTCTGGAAACATCACTTTGCCTGTGTCTGGTGCACGTTGTTCTGTTATAAGGCTTAGCGGGCTTCAGACAGACACAACAGCTGTTAGTGCATTACAGAGTGTATTCTCAGGGAGAGCATTGGCACAGTGGCTCGTTGAGGTTGTCACACAGGCGTATGTTGCAGCGGGGGGGGACCCCCTGTCTGGCATTAGTGCACCCTCTAGGAGAGCTTTGTCCTCTCCTCAGAAGAATGACAGTTAGAGCTTCACTGTGTCCTTTTATTCAGTGTTTTATTAACTGTGTGATACGTCTCATTCAATATTGAACATGTTTGACAACCAGCGACACACTGGCAGCTCTGGGCACATTACAGACACACAGTTATCACTATAGAGCTGATATCTGTGCTATGTTTCCTCATTACACGTTATAACAATATAAGTTATTTTATAACATGATACGTTGTCATAATAAAGTAAAAATATTCTTATAACGTGAAAAGCATCTTGTTACTTTTCAGGTTATAACATGTTACTGATACATTTTTCTTTTTAAACCTTCATACTCAACTATCCATTATTCCACTTCCCCAATAGGTTGTAATAATAATTTACTCATCCATTACAATATGATAAATATATTTGCAATTATCTTGCAATATCATACAGACTAGTTGTTTTTTTTATTAGGCCAGTAGAAGAGAAATGTACTTACCCACCAGACAAAATAAAAGTCAGAAACAAACAACATAAAGTTTGTCTTCACATGATGTTCCTCTCATTACTTGTCTGTTTAGTTAAATTAATACATTCAGAATAAGGATGTGAAATGAAATGCATTTTTTCTGCGACGATAAACCCGGCTCAGAATGGGATAGCTCATTGTGTAGGTTGTGTGCGTAGCAAGTGCGTGGTCGAGACACACAGAAAGTGGTGCCATCTGCTGATTAAAGTTGGGTTAGCCCCAAAGTTACAATGGCCCACCCTGACCAGGCTCACTTGGTGGCCTGACCTTTAAGGTGGAACAGCTATTCTCATCTCAGTGACAATCTCCGCTGCTCTTAAACAAAGAGAAATGTCTGTCTGTGGAGTCTGCAGAGTTTTGCTCAGCACCCTTACGCTGCATTTATTTCTTCAGTCGTTGTTACTGTGATGAGTCTAGTAAATGTTTATCAGATGAAGGCATCACACAACCAGACAGTCCAGTTTTTTTCAAAACATGACAGAGAGTAACTGTGCGGTAGACGCACATTTTACAGAGTTGACTTTGACAGGCCTGGGTTTTAAGAAACCTCACTGTAAAATTACCATATTTTATGTTTCATGTTTAACCTTGATCTATGTAAATGTGAATGACTAAGAATAATATAATATAATATAATATAATATAATAAAAAGTGAACTTCTCTTGAACCAGACTCTGTTACAGTCTCCTCTACTGCTCACCTAGATTTTATAGCTGATGTAATACAAGGAAGCGCCCTTTTTATTTCTGGAAATCTGAAGTTTTCATCACAGATGTTGAACAATTGCATTAAAGTTCCAGTGAAACAGAAGTGAGAGCGTTGCACAAGTGATTTTTGAAAGATTAATGGACATCCCTGGCCTCATCTGCCTCTTAGACTATATCTTCAGCTTACTTTGCTTATCTCTGTATTTTTGCAGGGAGGTTTTGGTTGTGATGTGTTTTTCAACTGAATTATATAATAGATAAGACCATGTTTGATGTCAAACTAAACAGGACTGACAGATAGTGAGGACATTTCTCTAGGAAAATAGGTCAGCCCCCAGTAACAAAATATACAAGCGACTCAGGCTAGCGCTGGCTAGGATGGTTTTCATCGTAAACTGGTTTGTTTTTCCATTAATCTCTTGTATGTCTGCTTTTTCACATCTGTTAACAACGCTAACCTTCCAACAAATGTTGTTTATGTAATAGTACTCATTTGTATTAGAAAACAAAAACAAGTGTAATTAAAGTGGTAAATGTGATTGTGTTTGCAGTGAAGTCAAGCAGAGGACTGCTGGGCATGCATGACCATGTGCATTAATCATGTTATGTAACAGTGGCCTCTCTACTCGCCTTTGTTTTAACATCGAGGGAACTGTTTGGTTCTCAGTGCATGTTTCATGTTAAACTTTGTTGGAAGTGGAGGTGCAAAAAATCAGAAATTTTATTATTTTAAAATCTGTGTTTTAGACACTTAGTTGCAGGGATGTAGGATTAAAACAACTGATAGAAGTGATAGCAGGTTATGATTTCAACACAGTCTACTTTCCTTTTACGACATCTTCTTTCCTCTCAAGTATTTATAGAGCTTTGGTATTGTAGTAATACAGACAGTGGCTGAGACATGTTTGTCATGTTGAATGTAGCGTTAGGTAATGTCCTCTTCATATTGTACCTCTGGATTCAGAAACACTATAGCTAAACTTTATTTGAACAAGATTTGGTCACAGTTCACTCACGGCTACTATTAATCAATTACTTAGCATGGTAGGGGGTTTATAGTTTGCGACGAAGGCAGTCTATAACACTGTGTAGGGAAACAAACACAGAAGAACAATGTACCACAGTGTTTATCTGTCATTAGATCAACAGAGGCTTAACTGGTAGCTTAACTCAGTGAGAGGACGTACCTTGTGCACAATGGCTTATAATTTGACTGACAAATTTACATTTTTGTGCATGGTTTGTCAGCAGCGCAGCCTTTTGATGTTGTCACAGAACTGGTTATATAACCCTGCGATCAACTTACATGGTGCCCAGATATTTTGGCTATGTTCCGCAGGGGGTTGACAGAATATACTGTAGGGTGGATGGATGTATATGCTTGTAGCTATAATTACAGTTTGGGATAAAACGTGTTGATGTTAGACTACATATAATCATCTTTGAGAAATGGAGCTGATGAACACACCTCCTTAAATCTGAGTTATACTTAATTCATGTTTGCAGGCATTTGTCATAGAGTGGGTGTCTTGAGTTGTCACAGTTGGAAAATCACAGGTGTAAATACTAATGTAATGAATTTTATGTAGCTGCTTCAGTTTCAGGGTCATGGTATGTTAATGCGGTCTTGCTGTTGGGCTCACCAGAACACGTGAACAGCACAGAGCCTTTGTAATGTCTGCTCTGAGAAAGTTGGGCCATTGTCCAGCATGTGTTGGATGAGTTTTCTGAAAAGTGGTTTCTATTTGCATTTTCCTGTTTGTTCTGTACTATCTGGATAAGACTCACTAATGCAATCTTTGTGCTGACTGCGACTACGTTGGGAGACACCTGTGCTATTTGTCCCCACAAAAAACCCTCGAAATGTGTTTATAGACTGACTGATTTTTACCTCAGGATTGTGCCAGACAGATAAAGGGTATGCTCAGACTTATTTTGATTGTTTTACCCCGAGGAGTAGTTATACATTTTGTATCTGTGTTTGATGGGAAAGTTTGGTCTAAAACCAAAGGTGCTGAACACCTTTATCCACCTCACAAGAATCTTATCTGCCACATTGCCAGGTGATCTGATACACAGAGGGCTAATTTTAGTAACTTGTCCATATTTTTGTTAGAGAGCTTTAAATAACAATATGGCCTTGGCCAGTGCTGCAAGTGCATAACAAATCAATTTCAATTAGGTGTGCATTTCAGAGCCAAGGGCTTTTAAACTGTGATCCATTATGCCATGTTGCTGCTCCACGGTCATTTAAATGCATTTGAGGTAATGAGGTAGTGGTTGTGAGGAGGGTTATTCTGTAAATGCAGTAAGAATCAGGTTTACTAACAGGCAGACCAATGCATTTATGTTGAAGATGTAACCAGTTTATGTTGGTAGTCATGAGAGCTTCATACATGGTCAATGATTAGGACAAATACTCAATACAGGGTTTGTTTTCCATTATGAGACATAAACTCTAGAGAATAATCTTATTCACCTTTTAAAGTCAGTTGTGCTTTGTCAGCCTTCCAGATCTTAAGATATTGTTTACAGTGTGATCCATTCGCCAAATCTTGGATAAATGATAAGTAGTTATGAGGGATGCTGATGTCAAATAGTATAGAATATGATCATGTGTGTCTCTTGATAGCTGAAAGGTGTCACTCAGTCTGCGTTTGTATGCGCTCTGTGTTGTGTGCCAATATTGCCGTCATCCCCTCTCCAGATCTGTTGAGGCCGGCTCGTAAATGTCAGGATGATCGGTGCTGCACTGTAGCTTGGCTGCGCACCAAGAGACAGGCAGGAGAATCCATGTCTATCTTGCCCCAGCCAATCATTGAGTGGGGTCGACTCCATTTCTATTGGTCAGCAGCCAATAAGACAGTCGTAGATAGCCCTGTATGTAAATGAGTTTGACAGGGTTTAGACAGTGGCTCGGCCGCGAGCTTGACTGTTGTGGACTCCAGCGGCTGTATCCATCTCCAGCAGCTCACCAGGCTCTGTGTACTCGCTCAGTCAGGAAGGAGGGATGTCAGCTCTAGTAATGTGCATAGTAGAACCAATCTGTGACCAGGCTGACCCTCTGTCACTTGTCCCCCGCAGAGTGAGCTCAGAGCGGAGGAAGGAGAAGTCAAGAGATGCTGCGCGATGCCGGCGCGGGAAGGAGTCCGAGGTGTTCTACGAACTGGCCCAGCAGCTGCCGCTGCCCCACAGCGTCAGCTCCAGCCTGGACAAGGCCTCCATCATGAGACTCATCATCAGCTACCTGCGCATGAGAAAACTTCTAAGTACGGGTTAGTATCTGTAGTTGGTGTGGACCCATCTGTATTTCATCAGTTTAGTCCCAAATGTGAAGTGAAGTGTGCACATTGTTTTATTACTTTAAAATTATATTTACAATTTTAGTGCTGTAGTGAGCCCCAGTTAAAATAAAGGATCTGAGTGTGCAATCTGAAAGTTTAATTTGTGAAGTAGTGAGCACAGTTTTACATGCAGAGGAAAACGGTGATACAGTCAGACAGAAATCGACTCAGACATATGTAGATATAGATCCCTTTGCAGATAGACATGTTGGCACTGTGTGTTTTTTCTGTGTCGCAGTGTCCTGCCCTGCAACTGTGTGCTTAAGGCAGCAGAGACTTTTAATGCTTTGTGCCTGATTTATAGAGTCCCAACTGCTTCTATAATTCATGCTTTGCTTCACTTTCCCTACCCTCCTTTATTTTCTTCAGATGAGCCAGTGGCAGAGGAGGAAACAGAGCTGGATATCCAACTAAACAGCTCCTACCTAAAGGCTCTGGAAGGCTTTCTCATGGTGCTTTCGGAAGACGGAGATATGATCTATCTCTCTGAGAATGTCAACAAGTGCCTGGGGCTGGCACAGGTTGGTCTGATATGACCTGCAACTCAAAAATGATGAGAGGGGAAAACATTGAGGATCGGAGTCTAGGAAATTATTGTTTTCCTGTGTTATGCAACAGACACATTAAACTTTTGATAAGAAAGGTTAAGAAGACCCCATACAATGTTAACCATGGCTGTTCAATGTACACATAAATGGTGAAATGACTGTTCTTACTTTGTTGCAGTTTGACCTGACTGGACACAGCGTGTTCGACTTCATACATCCCTGTGACCAGGAGGAGCTGAGGGAGATGCTGGTCCACAGAACAGGTGAGAGACAATAACATTGAGCAGTGTCACATCATAGGACGTCTCTAATGGAGAGCGACGGTCACACACTAGCACTCTGTTATGTCTGCCAGTGCGCCAATCAGCAGGGAGTTGAGTTCAGTCTGTGCTGGAAAAAACAGACAAGGAGGCTGTCAGAACAATTTATCATTGTCCCAACTGAGGTTGCAGTTTTAGAGTTAGCCAGTGTGTGAACTTAAGTGACCTTTCACTCTATATTACTGTTAGTGAGCTACATCTCTCCCACACTTCCTGTTTTGATTGCTCAACACGATGTATCCATGTTTTGTGTCAGTGAATAGAATTTTGTTTTCTGGTGCTTCGTAACAGATGCAGATGGGACTCCACCATAGGTTTTTTCTGCCAGGCATTGCACTTCAGTTGACGCTGATATTATCTCAGTCACAACGGCTGGCAACTCCACTTCCTTTATTAAACTTGCTGCAGCTCACTGCACAGCAAAAGCTTTACAACTTAATCTTTTCACATGTAAATGTAGGCTGTTGGCCAATGGTTGTATTAAACTTCAAACTTACAATGTTAGGGAGCTGCTGGGGAAACAAATGTCACACTAAAGGACGCACAAAAAGAAGTTAATAGTAAACACAGAGATGACAGAACAGAACAGAAGTTACTTCCACTTTTAAAATGTTTCTCCTCTGATTTCAGGCTCCAAAAAGACCAAGGAACAAAACACAGAGCGCAGCTTCTTTCTCCGAATGAAGTGCACTCTCACAAGCAGAGGCCGCACTGTCAACGTGAAATCGGCCACATGGAAAGTAGGTGTCAGTGGAATCATGAAGGAAATCAACCCTCATAAATAAATTATTACTGTTATCATGTGCAAGCACATATGTCAACACTAGAGCTGCTGGTGAGGACAGTTCATTTCTAGGGAAACCCTTTTAATAAAGGTCCAGGTTGATATCATTATCTTTTTGATTATCCTAGCAACCCTTTTAAAATGACATGAATGGCTCCCTACAATATTATAGACCACGTTGAATCCCATTACAGTTATTAGGCCATCAGGAGGCTGTGTAATGACAGTTGATGTATTTTTATTGGCCATCAACACCCTCAGCCCACAATACAGCAAGTAAGCAGCTGGCATCGTAGTGTGCTGATTAGTGAAGTTCTACTTCCTGCAAGAGAAGCTCAGCATTTGTCATTATGATAATGAAAGATGGAAGAATTGCAGTTTGCATCCATAAACTAGAATGATACAAACTGCATTATAGCAGATGTCTTTATGGCAGTAATCTAATAACCTAATGTACAAAGGAAATGCACCATTATGCTGTGAGCCAGTCCCAACATAGATTATGTCATCAGTGTAATAATTGATGTTTATACATATAGAAAACTTACATTAGATGTAGCCATTGCCAGTATGTTATAGATCAGGCATCAGGTGTATCAAAAAGACCAAAAGCAGTCATGAACTTCAAACACTGCAGATTTAATGTCAAATTATGGATTTAAAGATGACGTATTTGCATTCCCTAATTATAAACTCGAAAGACTAAGTGCTTGACACTCATATTGTCAAATGATGTGAAATTGAACCGCTAACCTCTATGAAAAGATCTCTGCTGTCTAACCACTGAAGATGCTTATCAGGCAGTTTGATGTGGATCTAATGATGCAAAAGAACAAGTGAAGGAGGAAAACAATAATCATGCAATCAATGCTGCAGCACTAAATGCAGCAGTTGTGGAAATTGTATAAAAGTGACTCACATGCCCAAAACCCAGAGTTATTATATCATTTTTATATGTGAATAAATGTATTTATTAGTCTAGTCTACTGCTGCATTAGGAAATAATTTATGATCCTTTGGAGTGTGGAAGTCATAAAGAAAGTGTTGTGACTCTCCTGATGTTGTTTTCTGTCTCCAGGTGCTCCACTGCTCAGGTCATGTACGTTTATATGACAGCCACATCGAGCAGCCTCCCAATGGCCACAAGGAGCCACCTGTCCCGTACCTGGTTTTGATCTGTGACCCCATCCCACACCCCTCCAACATTGAAGTCCCTCTGGATACCAAGACCTTTCTCAGCCGCCACACAATGGACATGAAGTTCACATATTGTGACGAGAGGTGAGTTTGCCTGTCTGAGCAAATATTCTACTCTTTAAAAGCTTAACACGGATCAAACATGATTTAGCTTTTTAGTCTGCCTTTGTACTTTTCATTGGCTGTTAGTGCCTCAGTTGTCTTAGCATGGTCACATAGAGATACCTAGTGGTCAGTTTAGAAATTACACACACTTAATTTCTAACATTCATCTTTTTTTCTTCTGTTCCAGGATCACTGAGCTGATGGGTTATGATCCAGATGACCTGCTGAATCGTTCAGTGTATGAGTACTACCATGCTCTGGACTCGGACCATCTCACCAAGACTCACCACAACTGTAAGCATAACGACAAAGAGTGCATGGGACTTGCTGTAAATTGGAACTTGGAATGTCCTTGAAATCTAGAGGAAGCTCCAGCGGTGTTATTTTTTTTTTCAAACCTAAGTTTTCTCTCTCTTGTCTCTCTTTGCTCTTAGTGTTTGCAAAGGGTCAGGTCACCACAGGCCAGTACAGGATGCTGGCCAAGAGAGGAGGTTTTGTGTGGGTGGAAACCCAGGCCACTGTCATCTACAACAACAAGAACTCTCAGCCACAGTGTGTTGTCTGTGTCAACTTTGTGCTTAGGTACTAAAAGAGTCAGTACTTTCAGAGGATTCAATTTAAGAACTTGCATGTAGATGAAGCTGATTATACAAATGATGTTGTGGTTTGCGATTCTAATGTAGTTGTTTTCAGAGAAATGGCAGAATACTGCACAAGGCAACCGTACAGCTCCATAACGGTGTCATGTTTCTCTTCTTCTACAGTGGCATCCAGGAGGAGAAACTGATCATGTCTCTGGAACAGACCGAGGACATGAAGTCGGTGAAGGAGGAGCAGCAGGAAGAGGAAAAGGCTGAGGTCGAGATCAGTGAGCCAGACATGTCACCAGTCCTGCTGAAGGACGACGAGGAGAAGACCCCAGAGCAGGACATGGTCAAGCTGTTCACCCAGGTGGCTGATGTCAAGCCACTGGTTAGCCTGTATGATCAGCTGAAGGAGGAGCCTGAGGCCCTAACCCTGCTGGCCCCAGCCCCTGGAGACACAATCATCTCCCTGGACTTCAGCTGCCCTGGTTCGTGCACTAAAACAAACTTAACAAATGTCTTTTTATTGTTGATATTCAGAGATTGAGCATAATTGTGTTGTTTTCTGTCCTGTGGTACAGATTCAGAGATACAACTGCTGGAGAATGTCCCTCTCTACAATGATGTAATGCTTCCCTCCACCAATGACAAGTTGGATCTGCCTCTTTCCCCTCTGCCGCCCAGCGAGCCTCTCCATGTCACCACCACCAACTCTGAGAACTTGAAAACTGAGAGCTTTGCTCCCACACCGTCCACCACATCAACCAGCCAGAGCTCCTCAGAGGTAAGACTGAAATACATCTTTGGCTTTTTGCTGCACAGACAACAAGCCTGTTGTTCACCTAATAAGATGTTCTGAGTCTGATCTGTGTCTCTCCTCTTTAGACTGACAGCCCATTGGACTTTTGTTTCCCAATGGACTCTGATATGAGCTCAGATTTCAAACTAGACTTGGTGGAGAAGCTGTTTGCAATTGACCCACAACCCAAAACTCCCTTCACCAAACAGGTAATAATACCTGGACAGAGATCACTGTAATAGTTTATGTTGAGTCTTTTATCTATATTCACAATCATCAAACTTGTTTTTTCTCATTTCAAGGCAATGGAAGATCTGGATCTGGAGATGTTGGCACCCTACATCCCCATGGATGATGACTTCCAGCTGCGTAGTTTGACCCCAGATGAGACCCTCTCTTGTGGAGTAAAATCTCTGGAGACCTGTCCTCTCCGCTCCCTGGAGAGCTCCCCTCTCCATGTCACGCAGGAAGTCAACAGCTATCCCAACTCCCCCTTCAGCTCACCAGGTAGTCAGGCTGCTTCACCAGCACCACCCGAGCCAGTAAATGCCCCTCATCCTGCCACCATCATCGCTAAGAGGTAAAGGTTCCATCAAGTTTTTTGTGATGGCTTATATTCAGATGGCTTTTTATGAGCTAGCTAAGTGTCATAACTGTGCTGCAGGACCCCACAGTTGGACAAAGAAGTCTCTCTCAGGACCCTGGCAGCTCAGAACGCACAGCGCAAAAGGAAACTGGGCGACATAAGGGAACTTTTTGGACAGGTAAGATCTCTGCATCCATTTCTCTTTCATCCATATCCTACAATTTAGAGACTGAAATTTGAGTATATATATTGAGTATATATATTTGATGATTTTCTAGGGATCTTTGCCCCAAGAGCAGCTGGAACAGGGCAAAAAACTGAAGTCCTCAGAATCAGGAACAACCAGGACCATACTTCTGTTGCCTTCAGGTGAGTAAACTACATCTGTGGTAAATACTTTACACTGACACTAAACATCCAAGAATCAGAGCTCTAATATTCCTTGTTCTCTCTTAGATATGGCAAGTCGTCTGCTGGGCACAGCAGAGGGCACCAGTTCACTCTTCACGCTGCCGCAGCTCACCCGCTATGACTGCGAGGTCAACGCCCCTTTACAGGGTCGCCAGTACCTGCTGCAGGGGGAGGAGCTGCTGCGTGCTCTGGACCATGTCAACTGAGTCAATGCTTATCCCGCTCACTGCTGGACTAGACTGGACACTACAGTTTCTCCCGCACATTGTCACTCCCTCTCCAAAGCCCCCCCCCTCTCAATCCCACCCACCTAACTCCACCCCACTGCCCCTTATTTATGTATCTGTATGAGTTTGATTATAGTTTGGCTGCTGTTTGCGCACATCATGTGATTTTCCGCAGCATTCCACCGTGACAAACACCATAGCAGCGTCTGGGTTTTGGTGCAAGGGATTCAGGCATCATAAGATGTCCAATATATATTTTTATTTTTGTTTTTTTCTCTCTTCTGGGGAGTCTGTCAGCACACAGCGCCTCTACAGATGACCCTCTTCCAGCAGGTCACCACAGAACCTGGCGCTACTGCCAGCAGTGTATTGTAAGCTTCAGTCGCACAATTTATATTTTCTTAAAAAGAAAAATATTACCAGCAATATATATTAAGCCTTTTTAAAGTAGTTTTAATGGGATTTGAACAATTTTATTTTTCCTCCCATACTTGTATGTTGTAGTACTCGTACCTAACAAGATGTCTTTAGTCCAGAAGTATGAACATATTTGTTTAAACCTAAGGTGGTTTGAATGTTCTCTCCATTTAATAGTTATCAGTCTTTGAGGTAAATGCATTTAATTGTGTAGCAGTCCAGTACATTTCACTTTATTTTACTGTAAGTGTGTGTTACTGTACATATACCAGGGAAATTTTAATTTACTCCGTACGGCTTCATGGCGTCGACCTCTTACTGTCTAAATGAAATGAGTAATCTGTTCACTTTATTTGTTTCTTATCATGAAAGATTTTTCCTCTAACATGAAAGTGAATTCATGTTCTTTGGTTTTTATTGTGTGACTTAATCAAAACAGTCCAGTTTGCCTAAGTGGGATCTCAAAAAGTCATATTTTATCTGTGTGATCATTGTCATCATAGCAGCATCTGTGAGTTGTCAAACTTGTTTGCTGTGTTAATAGTAGTCAGTTTAATACTATTGATCCATGCCATATTTGTGGGTCTCTCATGCTTCTTATTGCTGTCTAACATTAAATGGCTTTATTAAAGTATATTGTTTCAAGTTTCATTAACTTTCAATTTACAAACACTGCATTGTTGGGTGGCAGAAACACAAATCATCACAAGAAACAGTTTTGCTGTTCCACCAGGTAGGAGTTAATGATTAAGTAAGACAATATTGTTTTAATGCACTTTCATAAACCCAGGAACAAAAAATTGGATGTTGAACAATCCATCTGAGTCCTCAGGTGCTGACAGCTTCATCACGATTCACACAGTAAGAAAATCCTGGTGTAGTTATCAGCCACATAGAACAGACAACTTCAGAGGAGGTTGAGCAGTCTAACAGTTGTCATTTAACGTACAGTACCATATTACAGCACCAATACTAGAACTCAACAACAAAATCATGAGTTTAAAAAAATGTCACTGGAGTGCCCTTGTAGCCGAGAGGTTACAGCACATGGCATATACCTGCAACGTCCCTGGTTTGAGTCCAGCAAGGGACCTTTGTTGTTGCATACCCATTTCTCTCTTCTGCTCCCCTCGTTTCCTTTCAACCGCTCTGCCCCTTACTGTCTAACAAAAGGCAAAAATGCCCAAAAAATAATTAAAAGAAAATCTTTCACAGTGTCTTCCTGTAGACATAAATTAAGTCATGTCGCTGTCTGTCCATCAGGACAGCGTCTTGTGTGGTTAGTGTCACTCTGTGTATTCAGGAGTCATTTGCAATTTAAGCAGCTCTTGTCCTCTTCGTACCACCATAGTGATTTTGTCACTGCTGCGCACAGCCTGGTAGATCTCCTCTGAGGTGTGCACTTCCACCCCGTTGATCTCCAACACAATGTCTCCTGGTAACATGCCAGCTCTGAAACAAAGATGACAGCACTGTGGGTTACTAACAGTTCAGTTTGTCCATTGTACTAACTCTGACTGACAAAGACTGGGGAGAATCTGTGGGCAGGTTAAATTTAATGACAATCCATATTCAGTCTACAAATTGGCTAACTTTGATTAAAACCTGACTTCAAAAACATTTTTTTCACCAAATTATCATGATTTGCCAAGATGGTATCCATGCCTGTAAAATTCAGTTTTCAATTTGTTATTTGCAAATAAAGTAAAGCTGTTTACTGTCAGTATGTCGTAAGATCTACATAATGTGGGCTGTCTCTCAGACACACACAGAATCCATTAAAGCGGGTATCTCTATTACCAACTGAACCACAGGTATAACTGGTATAATGAGAACACTCTTTATCCCACATCTAAACCCACAGTAGCTAACCTGTTAGCGGGGGAGCCCCTGATGACTCTGTGAATCAGGATGCCGTGTGTCACATCAGGAAAGTTTGGGTCTCTCAACTGCAGGTCAGCGATGATGCTAAAGCAACAGCACCAAACAAAAAAAACAAACATATTAGATTGCTGCTCTAACTAGACTATGCTGTTTCATCACAGGTGTAACTAATGCTTTAGTGTTTACCTTGGCGTCAGTGTCAGCATCATGACACCAATGTATCTCCGCTTAGTATCTGACTCCCCAAACCAGGAACCTGTGAGAAAATGGGAAAAACAGTGAATGAGTGTAATTTCTTTCACATAAAAAACAACATCTGATTCTGTTATCTTTCTCTTCTAAAGACACATAAGTACGCAGTTGAGGGCTACAGAATATATGGAGGAAAGAAACAGGATGTGATGTGCTGCTTTTGGTTCTCACTCTTTTTTGCTGCTTGATCGAGGAACAGTCTCACGCGATCAGATGGAATAGCGAAGGAGATCCCTGCAGTGACCTTCATGGTGTTTATACCGATGACTTCACCGTCCTGATTAAATAAGAGATGAGGCATTCAGAAAATAAATAGATAAGTAACGTACAAGATAAGAGCAAACAGTTAATTGGCAGTTTATAGTAGTCAGCTGTTTTATTGATAGCAACAGGAGGCTTGAACACCAACAGAACAACACTTTAAACATTTGTCTTACTAATCAAACATCAATGCCACGAGTACTACTAGTCTGGGCTAAAATCTCTCATTTTCTGCAGTCAAATACAAATATATATGCCTCAGAGAATTCAAGCTGTCATAAAAGCCAGAGGTGGTGTAACAAAGTACTAATGGTGTAGTGTTTTTTTCATGATTCCATAATATTTTCCTCAGAATTGAGTGATTCGATATTTTTTTCCTCTGCTTGATCTAAAAAAAGCAATTGAGACTGATAAAAACATTTTTCTTTTTTTTTAATGTTTCTTAAAGCCAGAAGGTTGGCATTTTGAATAAATATAATTTTGTGACATGTCTGTGATTAGCTTTTTTTCTACAAAATTAAACAATTGAATGAACATCCTGCAAGAGTGGTGATTCCATCATTTTTGCCAGGTGTTGTACACACTGTACAGTATATACAATATACAACAACAGACAAGAAGATGAAAACAAATATACTTTCATGTAATATTAACATCTTTATATCCAGTACATTAAACACTTCCTTCAAAATCCCCTGTCCACGGTATGCCAGCATATGCCATATACGCAGCCAACCCCGGTTCAAACCCTGATCGGAAGTCCTTTGATGCATGTCACACCCCCTCTCTCTCTCCTATGTTTCCTGTCAGTCTATTGCTAAATAAAGGCGTCTATGCCAACAAAATCTTAAAAAAAAAAAATCCCCTGTCCATTCAAATGTTACACATCAAACTAGCCAGAGCAGGTTTAAACAAGATCACTGACTCACCAAGTTAATGAGGGGACCTCCAGAGTTTCCAAACTGTAAAACAAACCAGTCACACATGACATTAAGAAGCTGAGTATGACATGTTTCTGAGTCACATTAAGTTCAGTTCTAAGTCTTTATATTTTTGAGTACTCATCACACATTTGTATCTTTAACTAATATTCTAAATTATTAAAACATTTATAAAATGAAAAAAACATACATAGAAAGTATATATACACCTTAATATAGCATTATTGTGGAGAAACTCACATCGATTGCTGCATCAGTTTGGATGTACTCCATGTTGGAGTTGTTCAGGCCCAGCTCCTTACTGCCTCTCTGTACTGAGCTGATGATTCCTGACGTGATTGTGTTCCGTAAAGCGAAAGGACTTCCCATGGCGACCACAAACTCTCCTTGTCGAACACCAGATGACTGACCAAGTGTGAGCGTGGGCAAAGGATTCTACGTGTCAGAGGAGAGGAGGCAGAGACAGAAGAGCAGTTTGAAAGTGCATCCTCACTGCTTGTACATCAGATACAGATGTTGAACCAACTATTAACTCTCCTATCACAATACAGCATTCAAGCAGCCTTCTACATAGAGAAGTATTTTAAGTCATTATCAATGGAACAAACAGAAGACTATTCATGAACTTTGCTCTTATATTGTTTCATTATAGAGTGTATGAATGTTATTTAATAGAAAGAGACTAACTGATGACACAGAAAAGGATCAATGCTCTGATATATGAGAGGAACTTGCCTCTTACTGCTTCATATAATCTACCTTTAAGACCATTTCCACCTAATAGATAAACAAGCAAAACTGCACAATATGTTAGAATTTACTGTAA
Source organism: Scomber japonicus (assembly GCF_027409825.1). NCBI lineage: Eukaryota > Metazoa > Chordata > Actinopteri > Scombriformes > Scombridae > Scomber > Scomber japonicus. The sequence goes on along the minus strand of NC_070593.1, from coordinate 16,530,267 downwards.
AGAACATAAAGTCACAAGAACAAAGTATTAGCTTTCTCATAAGAAAAATGATTTTTGCTCATTATTTTCTATAACTAATTTGAATCATATTCTAGCTTTGTTTTATGTTCTCCTCATTACTGTTTTGTTAATATTTTCTTTTATCTTGATTTTATTTACTTTTGGACATTTCTGATTTCTCTGTTACAGAGTCTGTGGTGTGTGTTAATATGCAGACTTCAGGAAAATTAGCAACCATTGTGACACGAGCTAACTTTTTTTCTCACCTGGGCAGTGATTTTGATGGTGGCGATGTCTGCCACTGGGTCAACATCTTGCACAGTGGCATGGTAGGTTGCTCCATTGGTGAGTTTCACACGGACGCCCTTCTTGTTGGCCACAACATGGGCATTGGTGACAATGAGACCATCACTGCTGATAATGAAACCAGAGCCATTGGACACTGCGACTTCCCGTCCTGAAAATGGGTGCCTGTAAGGTAACAAAAGCCGGTGATCATATTTGGCTTTGGAGGATCATTTATAATTTGGGTTAATCTGCACACAGTGTAAAACAAAATTGTTGTCTTGGCCTTTGACTCCTGCTTTAAGAGGACTAACAGGTAAGCAGCATCTATCTTAAGGCCCTTATCATGCCAGCTGATAATGTGTTTTAGTAGTGCATACTCACACAAGTATGTAGACAAAATTAAAGTTAATCACATTAACACAACCAATAACATCACAGTGAACCTGGGGCTTTTCTGGGCCACTAAAGGTCTGGAAACCAATTGATTGCCAATACTCACCACTAAGGACAATTTAGTTGTCAAGTGTTGAATTAGTTGTTTCATTGATTATAATAATATATATAAAAATAATGTAATTGTATAAATATTTCAAAAAATATGTCAAATAATAATAATAATAATATGTCAAAAAAAATAAAAATAAAAAAAATCTTCTGATCACTTTCAATAATTGTTGTCTGTTTTGTATGTCTGTCTTAAAACAACAGTCAGGATTTTTCAGCTGACAAGAGAAACATATTTATGAGACTGATGGACCTTTGTCACCTTATATGATAGGTGATGAACTTTATACAAATACCAAACAGTTGTTACAAAAACAACCCATACAATCACATGCTACATTTTTATAAGTGTTACCAAAAAAGGTGTCCACATAGTTTTTAGATAGTGTTGCACATTTTGACACATGAGAATCAGCTACAGGAAAAGGACCAAAATATTGAGCAAATATTGGCAGTTTACATATTGGTGCTCTACAGACAGACCTATGTAAGACTCTGATAAAAAAACGCCTGCACTGGATAAACAGGTAACAGGAAACTGGGTGTAACACCTGCCTGGTAGGACTTCAGACAACAATTATTACTATTGATTCATTTATAAAATCAGATGACAGTCCATCATGAATCACAGATTAATTGGATTTATTACCAATAACATCAGAAAACAAATATCTGTATTGTACTAAAGTTGTGATATACTGTAGATACAATAGGGTCCAAAAATCTGACACCACTTTCCCAGTCTCAGATTTTTGAACCCCACTGTATCTAGTCAGTAATCAGTGTGTAGATTATTAAGATAATGAGACGTTAATTGACAATTTAAGATAGCTCACCTGCCGACTATCTCAATGTACACAACAGCTGGAGTGGACTTTTCGACCACATCTGCAATGAAGTTGTATTTATACCGGGGGCTGTCAGGTTTAAAGGGAGAGGCACAGTGAGCCGATGGCAGGATGAGTTCAAGAAACCTCTGGGACACTGAGGCTCTTCTATCGGTCACTTTTTCTTCTTCTTCTTCTTCTTTTCTGTCCAGAAGTACCGCACCACACAGTCCCAAACCTACCGACACCGACAGCAGAGGATAGCTGCTGCTGTCCCGACCATCTCCTCTCCCGTCCCCGGCTACAGCTCTCCTGTCCAGGCTGCTGTGTCCCTCTACTGTCCCGGCAGAGGACACCCGGAGGACAGAGCTCAGTCCACGGTTGTGACAGGCAGTGTGTCTCCTTATAGCTGACAGAAAACACCTATTGACAGCAGCTGCTGCCATGTTGCATCAGTTCAGTCACCGCTTCAACAGCCTCTAAAACTCTTTCCCAAATATCCCAAATACTAAAGTCAACTAAGAGTGACTTGTTTTTAAAAAGTATTTGAATCAATAAAAAAATAAAACAATGCCGATATTTCCTTTCAATTTCAATGTTATCTAACTTACACGACACTTATCCAGCGACACTTCAGACCAGCGTTTCCGCCTTCCTTCTTCTTCTCGCGTTTTAATGAAGGTTGGCAAACAAGTTTATTGCTGCATTACCGCCGCCTGCTGGACTACACGGTGGCTCGATAAACTAAATCCTCCTTATCATTCCTGTACTCTTTAGTAATTAAGACTTGCCACAGGCTTTGAACTAAAGTTTCCACTGACTCAAAATGATACTAATAATCTATTCCCACCCATTTCCCACTAACTAAAGAAACTAAAGCTTGGCTCAACAGCTGCTGCACAACTTATCCAAAAACTCCCTCAACACCCAGATCCTTGCTGCATCTATGTCAATAATGACATTTTTTTCAGATTTTCTAGTCTGGCAGTACTGTTAATTACAACTGACAAAAAGACCAACAACTTCAGCTGATCTTTTCAAAAGAAAACTCATTCTGCTTCCTGTATTTAGCTTCTTGTGTAACATCACAATATTTCTCACCTACTTCTCCAATCAACCTTGAAGAGGAAACGTGTTACAGGAACTCACCAGTAAGTTCATAGGCAGAACCAGCAAGATAAGAACCATCTCTCTTTTCCAGTTCTACCAAAAACTAAGAGGTTCATTTTAAAATGATGAACAAGATTTACCCGTGTAATGTCTTACACCAATTATTTAAATATCAGTACTTTTTGCAACTGAGATACTGAAACTATAGAACATCTTTTTTCTCTCTTGTAGATTAACCAGGACCTGACCTTGATTATTTCTGCTTCCCTGACTCTCTTTGGACACTTTTCTTCTCTATATTGGAATCAATTTGTGGATGACATGGTGTAGAGGAAGGCGTGGCTGCTACTAAATCAGTACTTAATCACCAATAAAGTTAAGAAAATGTCCTTTAAACTCATTCATAAAGTTTATCCAGCTAAAAGTTATCTTAAAAAGAGATTTAAACGAGACATGGATGTGAGTTGTAGATTTTGTTATGAATGTCCAGAAACTATTGTACATTTATTTTGACATTGCCCATTTTGGAAGATATTTTGATAAAACCATTGTGATTTTATTGTTAAAAATATTGATGAAATGTTTAATTTAATTTGGAAGAATGCATTGTTTGGTCTTATGGAAAATAACACACAGAAAAAAAACCTCATTTGTACATGATAAATCTTACTATTATTATAGGCTAATGGACAAATTCTATATCCATAAAAGTGAATTTACGGTTAAGAGACCATGCTTTATTGCCTTTAGCAATGAAATCAAACAATACATTCAGTCAACTCAATCATCCTTAAAACCAAAAGCAATTAAAAAATTGCTTCCCGATGACTTACATCATAAATGCATTATGAAGGGATCTTCTAGTGGCCAGTATGAACAGGAGGAATGATCACGGCAAGAAAAACATGTTTCATTGTTCATTTGTTTTTTTAAGAAAGCTTGAACGATTTTTAAGCATTATTCAATTACTTGAAGTTATTTAATAAATTATAATACAATCCCCTTTTCTTTATTCTTTATTGAGCATAATTTATAATAGAATAAACAAAAAATATACAAGCAACCAGTCATTCCAGTTCATAAATAAAAAATAGACAAAAAGAGGTATAAAAAAGGTAAAAATAATTTCAATAGAAATAAAGGAAAAATAACTAAATAAAGAAGTATAAAGAAGATAAAATAATTTCAATGAAAATAAATAAATAACTGCGCACGCCTCCAACGGAAATGACGTGTTATTTTTGAACTACGTCACATGATTGCAGCCAAATTTGAAATTTTCAGGCCAGTTAGTAGCGAGCTAAGTGCTAGCATATACCTCCGATAACATAATGATCGGTTTTTTCTTTTTCTAGAAACGATGGCGTCGTATCATAATTTGTCGTTATTGCAACACCAAAACCCTCGGTATGAATCTCCGGCCAAGGTGTTCGCCAAACTGAAATCTAAAGTACAGCGAGAAGCGATATGTGCGAAGGATCCGCTGGGTAACGTCAGAGAGAAACATGGAGCATACTTCACCTCGCCCAGGAGGAGAAAACAGAGCACCTGGTTGCCCGAAGAGCTCAAGGAGAATCACAAGATTGGCTCTTACCGTGATGAAGCGGAGGCCCTGACACTCTCACCCATTTCCAGCCCACAGAAAAGCCTGGGGTATCCATACTCGGACTTCAGCTGCAACCCTGTGGTGGAAATGCCGCTTATGACTGACAAAGGACACCCACAGACACCAACAAAGAGAGCTTTACTGGAGTCCACAAATGTGTTTCATCCTCTGGTCAGTGGTTTCACTGGGACCAGCAGGACTCCAGTGAAGAAACAGCCAGTACAAAACAGCTGTGGAGGTTCGATGTCCGAGGAGGATTGTGCTCCTCTTGAGAAACTGATGTCTCCAGACAAGATGTTTTCCCCCGTGAGGAATAGGTTAAGAAAGAGAAAATGGGGACAGCAAGAGATGAACAAAGTTAGCAGCAGCACAAAGGAGGTCTGCAATGAAGTCATAAATCAACTACAAGAAAGGAAAAGCTCAGCTGATTTCAGTGAGGATGGCACGCACTACAACATGTTAGCAGAGGATTTGGGTACTGTCAGAGGATGTTCATTACCTGCTGAGCACCAGATGACCCATGAACCCATGTTTGCACAACCGAGATCCTTGGCACAGACCCGTAAGAGATTATTGCAACTTTGAATTCAGTGAAACTCTTTTTCTTGTGTCATCTGTACAGGGGACAAACTGACTTTATGTTTATGGCTTTGTTGTTTTGAACAGGCTGCAGTGTCGCTTTGCAAAAAATCACTCCGATGTCTCCGGCCAAGATGTTTGCGTGGATGAAGGAGAGGGAGAACAGACAAGAGCAGCAGGAAGTTCATGAAGTCAGCAGCAGCACAAGGGAACACGTGGATGTGGGTGAGTGTGTTTGAAGTGGAGTCTGACTCAGCAAAGACAAAGTGGGTACATGGGCCATGGGTTAGGGTTAGGGTTAGGGTTTTTTTTTAAGTCAAGGTTCTTATTATTTGTATTTTTGGTTCTCATTATACCTTTCATTTTCCCCACAGATCGTTACCATCAGTCCACAGACACGCCACCCTCCACAGCTGACAATACAGGTGAGACAGTGGATGCTGCCTTCAGAGGTGTTCCAGAGAGTGTGACAATGGTCAGCCGGTCCAGATTAGAGTCAGCTGACAGCCAGTCAGACACAGACCCCTCTGACATCCCACCCCCCGCTGCGCCTTCACAACCTGTTTTGTTTGAAGATTCGCTTGTGCTCAATTCTCCACGGATTACCGTCCCAAAGAAAAACAAGGCTGTGTTTAAGCACAACAAATGGTCCCAGCAGACAATGTTCCCCACCGTGAGTAGACGTTTCTTAGTAAATGTTGAAGGATTTTTGTCAGTCGTTCCTCACCAGGCTTGTGTTTTTGTCTCTTGGTAGGAAAGTGTGATTCACCTTACAAAGTGGTTCTTGAGAAAGAATCAGAAGGGCCTGTTTGTTGATGGATTTTGCAAGTAAGATAAGATATGATTTTAATATTCAGCCTTTTGTGAATGTTTGAAATGTTTCTGCAAAGTAATCAAAGTTAACTATAGCTCATTTCCAATTATGATGAAAACTGTTCTCATGCTTTGGATAGCAGATTTTTCTTAAGTTCGTGTGATGTGAAAACTGCTATTTATTTTTACCACTTCTGCTCAGGGAGAACAATGTACCATGGAACAGCAACATCATTGTGGAGAGAGTTTCTAATTCTGTACTGAAGACAATTTCTGGCAGGGTTTACATCTTGGTTGGCAAGATGCAGAGGACTGAGGACTCTGGTAAGCTGGTTCAGCACTTGTACGGGTTTATAACTTCCATTTAAGATATATTTGACATAGGCCAATACAACTGTAAACACTGCATGGACTAATATGCTTTCTTGCTCTACCACCTTTTAACCTGCAGAGTTTCCTAAGTGGCTTTTGAAGGAGTTCGTTAAAGGTTTCCCTCTGAACTGGAAGGAGCTTTATGAGAAGTTTCTGTCAGAGTCAACAGAGTAAGACACAGGACTGTTTTTGCTGAGGATGCTGAATACAATGCCTTAGATGAAATGACTGTTGCATGATTATCATATTCACAGATAGGTCAAAATAATAATGTTTACTGAAGAGCTGGATTTTGTTTTGATGTAGACACCTAAGCAGGGAAACAGAAAAGAAGCGTGCAGGGAGAAGCATTGTGGCTAAGGTGACGTCTAAGGATTCTGCACAAAACAGCACTGTGAAGAAGAACAGGCAAAAACCTTTGAAGACACGTAAGTGCAAGAGAAAAGATACAGAAGAAGATTAAAGTAGCAATAAGTGCACTGCACGGGAATATTCAAGGACAGCAACTTTGTTTACTTAGACTTTTTTTTTCTCTCTCCTGCAGCTGAGTTCTGTCCTCCCCCCTCCGCCTCTTCCTCCTCTACTAAAGTGTCTCGGAGCGGTCGAGTGATCAGGCCGCCATTGGAATACTGGAAAGGAGGAAGAGTCTTTTGGGACACGCAAATGAATGTTACCATCTACGAAGGCTACGATACCTCCATCTGCCAACCTGTAAGCAGCCAGCATTGAACTCATATGGGTTAAATAGAGGCGTAATATGCAGGATTTTTTTAGGATGTGTCTGTGCTTCCACTTTTGGGCAGTGGGTGTGTAGCCCCCAACCAATAACAGCATGAGTGAATGAATGTTCTGTTAACAGTTACCAATCAATCCTGCGTAGTATGCCTTTAATAAAAAAACACTTAAGATATTTTTGTCTTTGAGGGGCGCTTGTCTTGCAGTTGATAGTCCTGATTATGATCAGTCATTTTTCCATCTTTCAGAAAGTCAGTACAACGGTGTGTGCCATTTCACAGACTCCTGCCCGAGTGCTCTGCAGTGAAGGTAAAGCTAGTCAGTATAAAGGTAGCTTTGGTATTATTGGATGAGCTTTGAGTTGCATGCTGATAAACTCTTTGTCTTTCTAGGCCGTAAACAATATGAGTCAACCAGTGATAATGAGATGCCTGTACCACTGAGAAGAGTCAAAGCTCCACTTCGCAAACGTGACCGAGCCAAGGTTAACCACGAAGAGAAGCCCCCCAGTCCAGCTGAGCCTCCCAGGGACACGCCGAGCGATTACATTAGCAGCCCCGAAACATGTTCCGGCAACATAAGAAGGTCCAACCGAAAGCGTTCCACCACAAAAAGTACAAACGTGAACACTGCCCCGCCATCCCAAAGTAAACCTGAAAAGCCCTCAACACAGAAAACCAAAAAAGAGACGCATAACACCAACAGGCCTTCGGTGAGAGGCTTCAAAAGCAGACGCACTGTCACACCGCTTTCAGAATCTACCACGAGTGAGGACTCATCACCAGATGACGTCTTTACTGTCAAGACAAAGAAGCGGGGCAAAGGGGTGCATGGAAAGAGGGGCGAGAAGGCTGTTAAATCGCAGCCAAAGCGCAGGTCTTCACAGAGTCGGTCCTCAGGAGGGAGTGGGAGTGAGCCGAGGAAAACAGCCAGAGTAACCAAACAGAAACAGAACAAAACATCACCATCCATGAAGACTTTGCCTAAGTTGACGCAATCTAGCAAGAAAGACAAGAGACACAAAATTATTCCACAAGAGCAAGATGAAGACGAATGGACAGAAGTAGAGCTTATAAAACTACAACAGTAAGTATCACATTCCTGTGGCATGAGTCAGTTTGCTTTTGGAGGAATAGAGTTACATATAATTTGGTATGGTAACCTAATGGCTCAGTGCTGTCAATATCTATGTGTTTCTTTTTATGTTTGTGCTCTCCAGGGCTGTGTCTTGCTATCCTAAGCACAAGGCAGGTTACTGGGAAAAGGTAGCAAGGATGGTGGGAACACGTTCTGTAGAAGAGTGCCACAAACAGCACACATTGCAGGGAAACTCCCACACCCCTAAGAAAGCCAAGAATACCAAAAAGGAAAAGGTGGAATCAGCACAGACAGGTAATATAGGGTCATGCATGTTGATAAGAAATAAAAACAGACACAGTTTATTGCTGCGATTTTGACAGGATATGAATCTGTGTCCAGCTCCAGATTGTCCTGTGATATCTGCCCGTATGGGAACCTTCAAGAGAAAGCAGCAGGTGCGTCAGTTCCTGGAGGCCATGCCCAGAGACGATGTAGAGGATGCTTTCAGCGCGGCATACATGCAGAACAAACGCTTTGAGGTTTGTCTCTCTTTTTTTCTAAGTTTTGGTATTTTTGTGAGATTTTGGTATCATAAAAGATGAGTGATAAGTCCCTCTTGTGTCTGTCTTCATGGATAGATCCCCTCCATGTGTCCGAGTGAAGAAAATGACATCACATTGTCAGATCTGGAGCCTGTGACCCCCACGTCCACACGTCTTCATGAAGTGAAGACTCCTCATTGTCTACATATCACTCCTGGCATGATGGGTTCTCCTAACAGGTGACTTCTGTAATTCTAGTTCTAGTTTTCTTGTTCACCATTTAATTGATGAATGTAGACCACACTCTGGAAACCATAATCTAGTTTGGTCTCCTTCCCAATGTCTCAGAGGCTTTGTATGTTTTTGGAGAGAGCATTAACTTGCCTTGTTCTTGATTTCAAGGAACAATGGCGACAAGTACGTCTATCAACTCCAGAAGAGGATGAAAAAAAATCAGTTCAACGTGGACAAACAAGCTTCTTCAAAGGTACCAACTTCACATCTCTCAGATTCTTGTGATCCACACTTAAAAAGCAAAACCTGATCACAATTGGCTTCTTTTTTCCTTTCAGAGCTTCACACCCTCACCAACAGTTAAACCAAGAATGAGAAAATGCTGTAACACAGGTACGTTTTCTAAAAATTGTGTTGATTGTGAATTAACACCCATTTAGTGGGAATATTACAACACCAAAGTGACAGTGCTGAAGTATATATGATAATGCCTGATTTTTGTTGACGCTGTTAAAGATGTTTAACAGTGTTTCATTGAGGGTGTTTTTATTTACTGCATGATTATTAGATTGTAAAGTGCTGGTTATGTCACTCTGTGTTGAATGAATTTTCACAATAATGTCTTTTCTTGAACAGGCTTTGAAAGCTGTAATTAAAATGTGTTACAGTAACACTGTCTTGTTGCTGATCTCAATCCATTTTTTTTTTCACTATAGAAAATGATACCTTTGTTGCCTGGGAGATGTTTCCAGACCAAGAGCCTGAAAGTGGAGAGGAAGAGGACTTTTACTTCTCAGACAATGACTGATATGAGTCACAGCTGAAAAAAAAAACTGAAGTTGTTCACTTGAATTGAAATGAGCAGAGCTGTGACTATTTCCTTGTTTTTATTGTTCATATTTGAAAGTTACAACTGCACTCCCCTGTCTTTCACGTCAGCGTGAAAATGTGGGGGAATTTGCTTTATTTCTTTAATGTGTAAACTCAGGATCAGAACTGAAATTAGTGTGACGAACACACACACTGACTATAAACGGATTGATTGGAGCCTTTTAAACAAAACCTGAAATGTGTAAAAATCAAAATTTTGAGATGTGTAAAATACTGTTAAATATTTGTGCTGCTGTCTTCTAGGATGTCCCTATAAATACAGTATTGTTCAAAGTCCTAGTCTTGAGTCTTTTGTATTGGTCTTTTTAATAAACTTTTTTAAATTCTTAGCTATGGTTTATTTCTGTATATTATGCATTAAGATATTACAGTCATTTAAGGCAGAGCTTGCTAACCTTTATGTTTTGTCACTAAATAAAATAGCTGCTTATGACCCCTTACCACAGCCTGTGATCATACTGTGGACATGAACTGTGAGAAGGATCTTTCTGAATGTATATGTAGCCTACACTCCTTTAATTCAGATTTAAGGTGAGAACAGAAACCTTCCACTTTGAGCAGATAAATGTGAAAACAGCCTCTGTACATTCATTATCCTGCACGGTGAAGCTCAAACATCACTGAAGGAACAAGAAGAAAAACCTAATTTTGACTAAATGCACTGAAAAACGATGTTAAAAAATATAAAAACTTTAAGGTGGTAAAGTAAATGAGAGACTGAGTATTTTAAACCTGTGTGAATCATTCACGTCATCACGCTGATCACGTGAACGCATGTCACGTGACTCCTGCGCCCATTGCAGCCCAGCAGACAAACAACTGCAGCAACAGCCGAGGACACTATGGACACACTGTGAGTGTTTGTAAACGAGTCTAAAGTTATATTTTTCTGTAGACCACGTTAACTTCTTTTGACTTGAACGTAGCTCATCGCGTGTTTCATGTTTTTCGTAGCAGGTTAAAGCTGCGACTTAGCAACACTTTGTTGTTTGTGTTCGCGCGTTTCGTATTACCTACATTGAAACTGTTGTGTTGTGACCTCGAGACAACACACTGAAGTAACGGCGTGTTTTTAATATTTTCCGGCTATATTTGTTCGTACGGACTTCTGAAATGTGTTGTGTTGTTTCTCCTGTCAGCAGACTGACCTTCCTCATCCCCTTGTTGTCCAGCTCGTTGGTCTGGAGTGGATACCTGGAAAATAACCAAGATGTCTTGTGAGAATAATCGACTTTAAAAGCCATTCCTCTTATCTCTGTGTCAATTTAATCGTATTTACAAGCCAGGCCTGACTACCAAATACTGCAGTTAAAAGTCTATGTCAAAGGTCTTAGATCAAATGTGCTCATAATTTGTTTGGCTTTCCTTTTTTTCTATCTGCACTACTATCACTGCACTCGAGATATGAGCGGTTTTGAGTAATACATACACGATTCAGTTCTGGTTTCAACATTAAGCAAGGTTTAATAAGACTCAAAGGTTCAAATATGTTGTGAGGTTATTTGTAAAAAAGTAAACACTAGTGCTGCGCAGACAGTGTTGTCCATAGGATCTGTAATGTCTTCCATTACATGTGTGGCAGCTGTTAGTGGACTATTTAAATACCTTGTAAAGATCTCAAGAACTGCAGGATATAGTGAAAGTCTTGGCTAATACATTAACTCATTAAATTACTGTATGTAATGTAAGTTTGTATAAATGTTCAGTTAACTGTAAATCACTTCAATATAATAAATCCACTTCAAATTCTACATGTTGGGTAATAGCTGTATATTCAGGTCATGCAGAGACAAAGAATGTTTTCATATTCTATTTTTAGTGAAAGGATAATGAAATGTGTTTTGCTCTTTCCCTCAGGAAACCAGAGGGCTGGACTCATGTTGGCCGGGTCGACCCAACAGAGGAGCTGGAGCTGACCTTTGCCCTCAAGCAGCAGAACATTCACCTGCTGGAGGAAAGACTCAGGCTTGTGTCGGACCCTGACTCAGCTCAATATGGTAGGACTCTGTGACCTTACTGCTGGTTGTCCTCAAGCAACCCTAAAATACACTTGTTTCGATAAGCTTCCCAGCAGTGTTTGTTAATGTATTCAAATGTATTTCTATTTCTATTCTTCACGGTGTGCAGAATATCACAGGAAATATGAAAGTTTCTGAAACTGCTCTGCTCTGACATGACAGTTTAACCAGCTCTCATCTGAGAAGACTGAAGCCTTTTCTCACCCTTGACCTCTTTCTTTCCAACAAAAAGAGCCTTCATTACTTCACTGCTTCATTTAACATAGATGAGTCATGACAGAGGTCTGTTTTGTCCCCCGCAGGTAAATACCTCCACCTAGAGGAAATAGCCTCCCTTGTGCATCCATCTGAACTGACCCAGAAGGTGGTACATCACTGGCTGCAGAGTCATGGGATTAAAGACTGTCAGACTGTCCAGACTCAGGACTTTTTACAGTGCACCATGACTGCAGAGTAAGCATATATTTTTAGGCAACATTTGTTCTGCTTACTCAAGTTGTTTCCACTTGCTCTTGACACAGTTAAGTTACAAAAAGGTGCCTTTTCTGCTTTGGTTCCCTTTGTGTGTAAATCATGCCGAGGCCACACTCTGCTTTGTCTTTTGAATCAGTTCCTCTTCTCTGTGGTTACTGGCTGAGGCTTTGGATTTGCATCAGTTTTGCATATAAGCTATTAGTTTCTTACATGTATAACTTCAATTTGGGTGTTTGCTTTCCATAATGTGTGTGTGCATTTTCTTGACTTTTTGGGTGTGACTGTTTTTGTTTGGATTGTGTACTCAGGGTCGCAGAGACGCTGCTTCCAGGTAGCAAATTCCACCGTTATACCAGAGACAGCCAGTCTGTAGTGAGGTCTTCAGCTCCGTACTCTGTTCATGATGATATTCACCAGCACCTTGACTTTGGTAAGCACATTTTCTTTTGCTGTGAAGCATTCATCTATCTTCTGCTGTATATTTAGGTACCGTTTTGTACTATATTTTGATAGATTAATGTTTTCTTTACCCCCGTTCCGACAGTTGGAGGGCTTCACCGCTTTCCTCCTAAAGGGCTGGACCCCAACAAAGCCTCATCTAACAGAAAGCAAAAGCAGTCAAAGGCTGGGATACACCTGGGAGTGACTCCTGCCATCTTGAGGGCTCGCTATAACCTGTCAGCAAGTGATGTGGGAACGGCTGGGAACAACAGCCAGGCTGTCGCCCAGGTGTGACTCTTTCACAGTAACAGTTCAGGATGAAATGTTGCTTTTATATTCATTAGCTCACACTAGAATATCACTACAATTCATTGTAATTTGTCACTTTACCTGGCTGTTTTCTGTTTTTTTAATTTTCAGTTCTTGGAGCAGTACTACAGCCCAGCAGACTTGGCTGAGTTCATGGCGATGTTTGGTCGGAGCTTCAAGCATCTGTCTGAGGTGGACCGGGTTGTAGGCAGCCAAGGAAAAGGAAAGGCTGGTATAGAGGCCAGTCTGGATGTGGAGTACATCATGAGCACAGGGGCAAACATCTCCACGTGGGTCTTCACTAATCCAGGTCTGTAAAGAGAAGCTTAAGTTGGGATGTGTGTGTTTGTAATGTATGATATCTCAACCCTTTCTCTTTAAGGTAATAATAAGAGAAAAAATAATGTTATTATAATCCATACAACATAAAAGCATTGCATTAAAATACGTTCCTGCTGTTCTTCTTGACAACTGCTTTAAACAGTGTTTCTGATTTCTATTATTTTAAATGCCTAACAGTGATCATATTGAAAGACGAATACAGAGCAGCCAAAAGCTCTGTACAAAAATAAAATAGAGTGAAGTTAAAGATATCAGTTAGAAGAGTTATTAAGGATAATATTTGATGACTTGCTGTCACATTCTGATCTCTCACATTTCAGCTCTATAAAAAACATAGACACACACACACACACACACACACAGGCATTCACACTTCCTCATTGTCCTTCAGGTCGTCATGAGTCCCAGGAGCCTTTCCTCCAGTGGATGGTTCTGCTCAGCAACATGACTGACCTGCCCTGGGTTCACACCATCAGCTACGGGGACGACGAGGACAGCCTGTCTACTGCCTACATGATGCGCATCAACACAGAGTTTATGAAAGCTGGCGTCAGGGGCATCTCTTTGCTCTTTGCCTCCGGTCAGTAATAGGAGGAAGTATGCAGAATTCATCCAAAAATCATTTGACTAATAATGTCTAATTCATATCACATCAGCAAAATATGAATGTCAGAGAGCAAACAGAGTAAAACCCCTGTTACAGGAAAGTTTCAGCCTATTGTCTTTAGAAATATAATTCATTTTCTATAACTGAGGCTTCTGAAACTCTGTAGCATTTTTTCCACTTCTGTTGGTTAAAGCCTGTGACCTCTCACTTATTTGTATTTTTAGTTTTAATACACCTAGTCCAGATAGTTAAACACAAATTCCTGTTTTAAGTGGTACAGGACTATAACTATACTCACACTTGGGGAACTGTAAACTCTAATTTCGTAACAACCTGTGAGGGAGTGACGAAAATTAGATCACCGTCAGTCTCTTTGGTAACACATCAACTGACTTTGGCTTTGGTCCATTCTTACTGTGCGATTATTATCTGACTTGAAACCTGAATAGATCATTGTTTCAGATAACACACCCACAATGAAATGGTGGCTCTGGGAAGCAAATGTGTTCAAGTGTGACCTTTTTTTTTTTTTTTTTTTTTGCTGACAACTTTTTTTTTTTTTTTTTTTTAATCTCTCTGATCTTGTTTCATGTTCAGGTGACAGTGGTGCTGGATGCAAACATTTGGGTAAAGGACAAAACTGTTTCAGGCCCAGTTTTCCTGCCTCAAGGTAAAACATGAACTTGTTTTTCTGTACTGCTACTGGACCTTTTGAAGGCATTTGTCTCATGTGTCATAATAATGATAAGGGAATAAACACTTTCTCTTGTTCCCAGCCCCTATGTGACTACAGTAGGAGGAACCTCATTCAAGAATCCATTCAAACTGACATATGAAGTTACAGATTATATCAGTGGAGGAGGCTTCAGCAATGTCTTCAAGATGCCAGAATACCAGGTAACCACATCAGTTCATTAATGTGCTTTTTACACACATTTTGATACTGCTTAATGCTTAATGAGGTTATGTGATTTATGCAGAGTAATTGTGTCCCTACAGGCCAGTGCAGTGGATGGCTATCTGAAAACTGTAGCTGCAGCCCTCCCACCTCAGGCTTACTTCAATATCAGTGGCAGGGCCTATCCAGACATGGCTGCTCTGTCTGACAATTACTGGGTGGTCATGAACAGAGTACCTATCCCATGGGTGTCTGGGACTTCGGTAAAATATTTCACACTTGATTTATGTGTTTTAGTGACTAGAGAATTGATGGTGTGACAAAATTGAATAGAAATACAGGATACAGCTGTAATGAAATGCTTTTGATCAGTAAGAAGTAGTGAACTTTACAAGATAAATGTAAGATGAATACATAATGTAAATTAACATGCAAAAGATCATAACAAAAATATGTTCATGAGTCAATTGTATCATTCAAAAAAGTATATTTTTGTCAGTCTATAGTCCTCAGGCGAGTTGTTACAGGGTCTCAGTCAGAGCCCTGATGGAAAATCCATTTTTCAACCTAGTTTGGCTCTGCTGGAGCTGGATGTTAATGTAATAGGCTACACAAAATTACACAGATGGCAATATTTGTGTTCTACATCATCATTTGTGACAGAGTATAATAGTTTTATTTAGCAGTAATGCTTCTGAATGCTCATTTCATTGTGCATCATTAAATCTCTTAATTGTCCCTCTAGGCATCGACCCCGGTGGTTGGCGGCATGCTGTCTCTCATCAATGATCAGCGGCTGCTGAAGGGCCTGCCTGTCCTGGGCTTCCTCAACCCACGCCTCTACAAGCTCAAGGGACAGGCCTTATTTGATGTGAGTCATTACTCTACTATTTACTCTTTACTGGACCAATGTTTTCCCTGTTTTAAGACTTGTTTGAGGTAGTAATCCGTGTTACCAACATTTATTGTGAGTTGTGTTCTTACTTTGGGATTTAATTCTTTTCATTGATGTTTACTTATTTGTAAAGTTTTTTTAAAGTCGATATACAAGTGACAGTTTCATGACACAGCCCGAGAAATCAAATTATCCCTGTGTAGAAATTGAATTCCTTCTTAAGGCACCTAATCCAATAATAACCCAAAAACATGCACTATTGTGCAACATTCTGCTTTAAAATCACAAGACAAACAACATGCTTTCAGTTACTTAACTGCAATGATAAGTGGAAGTGGTACACTTGTGAGCATGTTTTGAAGACGCAAGAAGAAAAGCTTTTGATACACATTCTGTATTCATGGTCTTTTTTGCTAAAGTCTGTACATTCTTGCCTCCAGGTGACTGAAGGTTGTCATCTGGGCTGCCTAGACGAGCAAGTTCAGGGGAATGGTTTCTGTGCTGCACCATCATGGGACCCGGTGACTGGCTGGGGAACACCAAACTACCCTGAACTGCTGGCTGTACTGCTGGCAGAGTGAACATCCCCAGGTCCAGAAAGTTAAACCATTAGGGCAGTTTCTGCTCTGAGAGCAGGTACTATACACACATCCAAAATCCTGACGCGGCTCCTGATGCCAAAGGCACAATGGTGACATGGAGGAAAAACGATGCCTACGGTCTAGATTTATGCCTTTTAATTTTATTCTGATTTTCATGTGAGATTGAAATATTGCAGTATTACAATCTACAGGGATCTTTTTTTTTTTAAATTCTCAATCATACTACTTATTTTTACTCCAAAAGGCTTAAAACCTGTTCAGATATTTTTAGGTCAGGGTTAGTGGTGGGATTTTAATGCTTCACTGCAGTTGCCTGTTTCTGCTGTTCATTGAATTTTATCTGACCCAGATTTTTCTGTGAATCTCTTACACAAGAACTTGCAGGCAGATGGGTGTTACAGTAATCTTGTGCTTTGAAATCATGCTGCTAACTATACAGCAATGAGAAGTGTGGATAAAATGGTTGCTATGCATAAAACTTAAAATGCTGAAATACTCACACCAATCACCTTAGTTGCACACACAGGCCTATTTAAATCTATTTTGTAACCACTGGACGAAAATATAAAACAACATTTTTATTGTTTGTCATGACTTGTAATTAAAAAACGATCAAAGCCCTTTTCTATACATACATAAGGCTTATTTTTCAAATGTGTTTAAATCTTTATGTGAATGCATAATAAGACACTGAATAAACAGCAGCAGTACACAGGTGTGCCTGGGGCTGTTCACAATAAAAGGCAATGCTCAAATGAGCAGTTTATCACAAAGCAATGCAGATATGGCAAGTTTTGAGGGAGTGTACTTGGAGCTGTTGCCCTTCTATTGATGGTCCTCTCACTACCGTAAGCCGTCTCCAATGTCGTTTCCAGGAATTTGGCATTACATCCATTTCTGCAAAGTGTTAGAAACAGTCTCATGGAGGCTCATCTCCATGCTTATTGTCTTCTTCACCTGACTGTAGTTCCTACTTGACTGACTTGAGTAGGCAAATGCTCGCCTTCAATGTCATCTGGCAGTTTGGGAAAGGGTTCTATACACAGATGAATCCCAGTTTTCACTTTACTGGGAAGATGGCAGACTGATGGTGAGCTGTTTGCTAATGTCAACGTTGTAACCAGGGTGCACCATGGTGGCAGTGATATTATGGTTTGGGGAGACATACTCTACGAACAATCAACACAATGCAGAGATAACATGACAAGATCCTGAGGCCATGTCATTCATCCACCGCCATCCCCTAGTGTTGCACCATGATGTGCACAGACCCATATTACAAGGATTCGCACACAATTCCTGGAAGCGCAGAACATCAAAGTTCTTGCATGGCCTGCATACTCAGACATGTCAACCATTGAGCATGTTTGGGATGCCCTGGATCAGAGTGTACGACTGTGTTCCAGTATTCAGCAACTTTGCTCAGCCATTGAAGAGGAGTGACCACCCCTCCATAACCCATCATCAACCACCATCAACAACCTTGTCAACTCTATGTGAAGGATATGTTCCGCACTGCATGAAGCACTCGCCACACCAGATACTGGCTGGTTTAACCCCAGAAAAAAAACACGTGAATTCATATGAAATCCATAGTTCAGTGCCCAATTAATATCCTTTTTTCCAAGATAAAACTGCACATTTCAGAGTGGCTGTTTATTGTAATTGGGCTAAGGCACACCTGTGCAATAATCATGCTGTTTAATCTGTATTGATCAGCCACACCTGTCAGGTGTTTAGATTATCTTGGCAAATCTCACTAACACAGATTTAAATGAATATGTGAACATAATTTGAGGGAAATAATCCTTTTGTGTGCATAGAAAAAGTCTTACATCTTTTATTTCAACCCATGAAAAATGAGCAAAAACATGAGCGCTGTTTATATTTAAGTATATTAAGACATTATATTACATGTCATTCAAAAATCTACTCTGGATGCAACAATCTTTTTTTATTTTTAGCATTTAGGAAATTGTTGGACTTGTTTAGTTTATAGTAAGATTTTAATGCTATTCTGCAGGGACAAGCTAGTTAAGTCATTTAAAGTCAAATATTTTTGCATGCAACTCTACAAATGTCAGTTGTGAGTCGTGACACATACCGTCTGCGGTGTAAGTTGGGCAGGACCTGTAAAACTTGATTATTTTTTGGTTTGATCTGCAGCCGCAAATCAACCACATGCACTGTAGATAAAAAAAGTGGGTTAAAAGTGATTCAGCAACTCTACCCACCAGTCTGTCGTCTTTGCACTCTTTGACCATGTAAATCCTCAAATCAGAAAAAGCTGCCTGTGTTGTATTGTTTGAGAAAATGTAATAAAGATGGATTTTTACTTTGAGATGTCACGTGATAGTGTGTGATGCTGCAGGTTTTTTTAAGGAAATAATCCAAATGCTTACGAGGTGAAGTGTTGCAATAAAGAAGTGTGTTTGATCTCATTCACGGTTTCTGTCATTTGCAAAAACAGAGCTGCTGTTGAGAAATAAGGCTGTTAAATTATATTGTTACTAACAAAAATGAGCAAAAAGTAACATGTGAGATTGCATTCCTGTTATCTAAAGTGAGACATAGTACAATCTTTCTTCAGGTAGTATTAGAACATTTTTTTTCCTTTCAATGCAAATGTGATGTTCCCCTCTAGTCTCTATACTGTTATGTCTCATTTCAGGCAAAAAAATGACTTTGTTCAACTCACTGTTCCACAATGTACCAGTTAGATGTCATTTTCAAGCTTAAGTTTCTTAGTTACTTTCAATGCTGAAGATTTTTTTTCATGACACTTCCTTGTTAAGCTCACATTTTACCAAAGAGGAAATGAAGAGTAGGGTACTTTCCCAAACAACCATTAAACATTCATTATTTCTGTGCTTATTGACTTTTGGGAGAAAATCTACTTAAGACCATATTTACATTGTTGAACTGCTCCAGTATTCATGGTCTACAGAACAGCTACATGATTTATCTTATCGATGGCATTACCTGAATAACAAGCATGGCGTGTATTATGTTTAGAATTAGCACGAGTTTTCATTATGATGACAAATGACACTTTTTTGTTTTGGGTAGTGCAAGGGGAAAAAACATTTTAATCGTTGATCACTATTGAAAATCACATGGCTATTATCTACATAATTGTGATATTGCGTTGTACAAAATGAAAATATGCAAAGACCACCCAGTTCCCCCGCGAAACACACTCACATGAAGGGGAAAGGGTGAAACGAACTGTGAAATCTCTTCATACAGGGGCTACGGGGACTTTCTTACTACATACATGACCACAGAGCTTATGTCAAACAGTGTACAATATGCACACTTGGGGAAGAGTACAAAATTGAAAAGGTGTCATTGCTGAGGATAGATGCAAATTTGACTTATGCAAAAACTTTTTTTTATCTGGCTGTGTTAAGGTATAAATAAGTTTGTAGGTGCAGAACCATGAATTAACATCTTCACAAGAAGAAACCGTAAATTGTTCCTTTCAGGTAGCGCCAAAGTAGGGTACGGTAGGAGGCCTGAGGGGGTTGGGGTTCTCACGAGTTTCTTGTTCAAACCTCCATACATATCAGAAAGTCTGTGAAAAGGTTGTTTCTCTGTTTAAACCTTTTTAACTAGAGACGATACAAAGGGGACTTCTTATCTCACAACAAAGCAGGCCACGGGACATTAATTGTCTGTCAAGGAGCGGAGATACAGGTCAGATCCTCCAGTGTATGCTCATGTTGTCATTCTCCTGGTTCGGGGTTGATTCACTGGTTGTTTTTAGCTTTTGCGTGTGTGAGGATGTGAGACTTCAGGTTGGTTGACTGAGCAAATTTCTTGTTGCAGCCATCAAAGGGGCACACATAGGGGCGGTCTCCAGTGTGAATACGCACATGTGTGCGCAAGTTAAAGTCCAGAGAGAACCGCTTGCCACAGCCCTCAAATGTGCACTGGAGACAAGAGAGAAGGAGAACAGGGTTAAAGCCACTGTGTGTCTCAACCTGGCTCACAGACAAACTGATACTATTCAACAACAACAACAACAGTTATTTGAGATGACAACAGAAAGGTTTGCATATACTGTACCTGCTCTGAAACAAAGCCATGTTCATATGTCATACTTCTCTAAAAAGGAAAAAGTGACATGAAGAGAATAAAAGGAACCTACCTGGAAAGGTTTCTCTCCTGTGTGTACGAGTTGATGCCTCTTCAGTTTTGAACTCTCCACGAAGGCTTTTCCACACTCTGCGCAGACGTGAACGCGAGGCCCATGGGTGTGCAAGTGCTTTCTCATTGCCGAATTGTCCCTGAACATCTTGGTACATCCCTGAGGAGGAGAGAGGAACAGGATGAAGCTAATTACGCAGGGCATAATCACTTAACCGGGTAGTTGTAGAAACTCTACTAGTCTCTCTCTAGTCAGCATAAAGCCCTAAAGAGTAAACGTGATGTTTTAACAAAGGTCAAAAATAAGGAGAGGACAGAGTAACTGATTATGATGTAATGCTGTAAACGCTACTCACTTTGTGTGGACAGGCTATCGTCCTGGGTGCGTCGTCTTCTTTTACTTTCCTTGGTTTCATTCTGTCATAAAAATCAAAGTGGTCATATTTTTAGAAACTACAACTGTCACCACTCCTGTTACAGGAAAATACAAAAATTGTTTACTTTTCATTTGGTTTAACATGTCAGATCACACAGTTATTTCAGTCAACATCTTCAGTGCTGTAGTATTTGTATTTCACATTAAAAGTTAGTGTTCAATAATTTGCACTGCATTATTTCTCAAACTTTAGCTTTTTAAAAACATTTAGTGAAGCAAGTGCAATGTTGGAAATTGCTGCATGAATAAACACTGATGTTTGCACACTGAATCTGATGCGCCATCATTTAGCCCGGATGAATGACAACATCTGTGTCAACACTTACCGTGCAAACTCTGCCAGCTGTTTGGGGTCTGACAGGTCGATTCCTGGGATGCCTCCTGGAGGAAGCTTCTTCCCCGTCATGTACTCCGAGTAATCTGGAGGCGAGTTTTCACCCGTGATTTGCTCTTCATGGTCTATGTCTTTCTTATCATCTGAGTGAGAGAGTTAGATAGTGTGAAAGAGACGTCAATAATTAAAACAGTGCCAGAACATGTGGAAAGAATTGATCACAGTCATCTATGGCAACACTTTAATCACATGCCACCTCCCTTTCCTGTTTCATTTAGTTCTACTATTACTGATTTATTACCAAAAGAAAAACTGAAAGAAAAACAGCTCAGTTTTTTTGGCAAAAACAACTATGAACAGTATTTATACACACATACTGTTGACATAAATGTAATTATTTGAGGATATTATTTATTAGGGCTTTTTACAGATATATACCATTTTGTAGCTATTACAGAGAAATGATAGCATGAGATGTTTAATATCTAGTCATGTATACACAATATACCTTTAGTGGTCACGTAAATCACTTTGTACCTTGTTATTAAAAGTGCTATAAAAATATCATGTCTTCTTATTTTAAACCGTGCAGGTAATCTTTTGCACCATAATATACATATTAATTGGGGTATACCTCCTGTTTTGCTTTCAATAACTTGATACTAGTGATGTGCAGCACTAAATTAATCGCAAAGAGAGTAATTACTTTTGATCACGGGGTCTAGTCTGCATTTAAATGCACTTTTTAAACCATTTTAAAAAAGGTACGGTGCGTTCAAAGCCTCAGCTGTGTAAAGTCTGAGTGGTCCTTGAAGGCACCACGGATACCGTTGAACTGAACTGCGCCACAGCGGCCTAGCGGAGCCAGCTGCACTCGCTCCCACTCTCGCCGCCATCTTCGTCGGCCAAATAAACGCCATTTTTTCGGGCCGCCATACTTTCTCGACCGGGGAAATATGGCGGCGCCCATCGACACATAAAACATGGCTTCCCATAAAAACAAAAACATTTCAAATGGAGTTTAAGTGGCTCATAGTTGGGAAAATAGCTTCAACTTTAGCGGAGGACAAGGGCCCAGCTGGGCCCGGTCACAAGGCACACACGCTGAGAACAAAGCGACGGGCCAGCTTGCAGGAATTCACTCAGTTCAGTCTCAACTTACCCGAAGCCCACATAGTGACGGAAAACTCCCCCTCCAGAGTCTTTATCTGGACTTGTTTCTGTTCCCATTTTCTGCCCATTTCTCCTGCGCTCATGTAGCTCTTTTTGCCCGCTTTCTTCCCGCTTCCAGCTCTCTTCATCCGGCCCGTCGACGAGCTTTTCCCCGCAACAGTAACCAGAGTCTGTTCGATGTAGTCCTCCTCCACGGCGGGCACCGGGATGAGGATCTGGTCCTCGAAGCCGTCGTCTGCGTGCAGCTCGGAGTCATCCTCGCCCACAACCTCCTCCCTGGTCTGCACCAGAATCACCTCTTGGTGCGGGTGGAGGGAGTTTGCGTCGTCCGCGTCGAGCGGCTGTAAGGCGATCATCGGCTGGTGCTCCCCGTCGTCTCCAACAACTGTAGTCTCGATTGTCTCCACTTCGATTTCGTGCAATTCCACTATTTCGGCTGGCATTTCAGACCCGTCCGTCTCTATGTACAGGGTATCCCCCGATGCCATGGTGAATTTTGTGTTTCCTCCTACTTAAATTGTATTTTTTCCCCACTCTTGCTTTCCCTCTTCTCTACTCTCTGCCGTCCGCCTCCCTCTCCGACAACAACTCTTCACTGCTCTCGTCGCCACTACGCTCTAGTTATGAAGTATCGCGAGACTTGGCCCTAAAAGTCAATTTTTAAAACATCATATTACTTGCAGTTTGTAATTTTCTTTTTAGTTTCAAGTCTCCCCTCCATTCAAATACGTTTTTCTTCTTGTTCTTACTATTGGATGTTTGCTCTTCACTTTGCAGAATGAGGAATGTACAGTGTTTGAAGCTAGCAATTAAGCAATTAAGATATTGTATCTGCAACCTTTTTTGTGCCTTTATTCTGTCTTGTTGTATTTATCTGTACAATTATTAAACCGTCCTATATGTGCCAAAATGTCTTTTTAAAAGATATATAGGCAGAATTTTATGTATGGTGACCACATTTGGGGGGGGGGGGGGGGGGTGTGTTTATGTACATATTTTGTACATGGGATTTATTAAATTCCCTAATATCGTTATCGACATAAGTCCCAAAAATCCAGTATTGGTGGGTCCCTAGTGTCAATATATATATATATATATATATATATATATATATATATATATATACACACACACACAATTGTCTTATATATTTACAGCTTTTATGCTGCAAGTATATTTTATGTATCTTTTATTTGTTTATAGTTTTTCTGTAACTGAACCTCCTAGCCAAAGTATTTCACATGATTCCCCTTGTATAACCTATAACCGCAGTGACAATAGACATGTTGAGTCTTAGTGGCTCCACAGTATATTTCACACATGCCGTCAGTTTACAAGCATTCAAAGTCTGGTGAGATGCCACTCAGCATTTTTGCACCTGAAGAAAGGATCAGTTTGCCTACAAATCTTAGACTTGCTCCAACACTGTGTTAGTAAAGTAAAGACCTTCCTTTTCACTCAAGCATTTTCTCAGATGGACATACTGTATTTGTACAGCATGTGTGTATGCACGGCTCTTTTCGTTTGCATATTTATGATGTTTTTGTATGAGAGGGTGTTATACAGTAAATGTTTTATTTAATTAATGAAGTCATAATTATTGAACCAAAATATATGTGTGCCACTTATTTATGGTAATAACAGACCATAATAATCATAATATGTACAAATGCTGCACATAGTGATTATTTTCCTTATCAATTAATTTGCTTACTATTTTTTGATCAATCATATTAAATATGGGGAAAAAACGTACAGCTATAGGTGACATATCTATTGTTGGCTTTGTCTAATCAACCGTCCCAAGATATGAACATTTACAATAATATAAAACAGAGAAAGACAAATATTTCTCACATTTCAGAGGCTGGGGTCAAGCCAGGTCTCGCATTTTTGGTTGAAAAATGACTCACTATTATCAATCATCATTAATTTAAACAAATTAATACTGATTTCAAAGTTGAACAAATCAAATCAATACATTTCTGGTTTAGTCCCACCTCATGGAAGGAATTTATGAATTTATGAATGAAAATACAACTTTCTGCTAGGGATGCACATAAAATACTTGTAACATTGTGCTACATAGTGAAACCCCCGCCCCCCCCCAAAGAAATCATAAACATCTGTATGGGATGAAGAGCCTACAGCAAAATGTTGCAAAGAAACCTCTTTTTTTAATCGTGTAAACGTATTGTCTGCACTGTTGTCTTTTTTTTATTGTTACTCATAAACACCACGGTCATATGCCTAGTAGTTTATTGCACTATCATTACATTTTCTCATGTAACTTTGTGTCGCAGGTTGTGTGAATTTCAACAGGTCCACAGCCAGCTCTCTCTCTCTCCCTCTCTCTCTCTACACCTGTTCACACCTTTAGGGAGGGGCCTCTGTGATCACACCTTCAGCATGCAGCCTTCAACCTGTGTGTGTGAGAGTGGGTGTGGAGCCTTGATGGCACAAATAACGCCACAGTTGCTCCTGACACGCTGCGGAATAGACATGGGAAAAACAGGTGGACGAGCTGACTTTGAATGGGTTTACAATGACCAGCCGCACACTTCAAGAAGAAAAGAAATACTGGGTAAGAATCCTGTAATGGGATAATAACATCTGTCACCACCGAGAGATCTGCTGAATGTCTCGTTTGTCTGTGTGATAATTCTAAGCGTGAATTGTCTTAGGTTATAAAATCATAGCCGGTTAAACCTGTTTACTAGCTGTTGCTTAACGAGCTATCAGTCAACAATGGATGCAGGGGAAGGGCCCTATAGAAACGACCTGTTGATAAAGTCAAACATTTTCGAGTAATACACCTGTGGGGTCAATCAGAAGTAGAAATATTCTTTTAAAATTCTTTTATTTTTTAAAAATTACACATTTTGAAGGTCACGATATTAATTATTGGAATTCAGTGCATATGGATGTTAAATATGAAAATACAGCTTTATTTACTTTAAACGTTGGACTCTTAGTCTTAAAATCCAACTACATTCATGGCTGTTAATCACATTGCCTCCTCTCACAGGTGAGTCACACTATTTATTTACTTATTTATTTATTTGTAAGCAGAAGACACTTCTTAGAAAGTCAGAAAAGTCACACATAAATAAACACGCCCTTCCTCCTCCTCCTCCTCCTCTTCCACCTTCCAGGTCAAAAGGCATAATGTTAAAGTGTAGATACTTAGATAGGCATGAGAGGTGTGGACATGTTTTAGTCTCAGTCAAGTGACTATTTAGTACCAGCAGGTTACTTAAGAAACTCACAAAAGAGAGGTAGGGGGTGGGCTCGCCTCTCTTTATGTAAACTTATCCACCTCGATCATCTTTTCCTCTGACCTGCGAGACAATAACCGCTTATTGATAGCAGGTTGAATTTCATAATGCCTCCGGGCTCACTAAGTAACAAAACACATTCCCAGCTCATGGCAAACAGTAAGAAGAAAGGCTTTCTGGGAGTCAGAGAATACCATTTATTCTATCAAACCACAGCTGCTATACAAAAGAATACTTGTCTTAACTGTGTATTGAATGCACAATCCAAGCTATAATTTGTGATTTATCATGTAATTCAACTTTAAAAACAGTTTAGATCTAAACCTGATAATGTATATTTGATCCTGGCTTTGTCCATTAGTTGCATGGTTGCTCTGGTGTGTGAAGGAAACATCCAGAAGGTGTTGGGTTGTTTGATTCTATTGACCTTTGAATTATTAAGATGCTCTGTTTTAATTATCCTCTGCCATGCCCTGAGCAGGGAGGTAGAGTGATGTCAGTGTCAGAGGTTGCTGGACATAATTTTATTTTACATAATCATGTTTAACGGACAGGTGGTTTTATGATCTGAATGACTTGGTTGTTGGGCATGCATACAAGTGTAGGCTGATATTTGATCATTTTAAGCACTTCTAGAAAAGTTTGAACAATGCGCAATTTCATCTTTTCTTTGACTTGTCACATCATTTTTAGTTGAAACCTGAGGCTGAAACCTTATACAAGTATCTGCAGGTGAACAAAAGTACATGTCTATCTAACATGGTGAAGCTGCAGTCCAGTGATGGCTGTGCATGGTGCTTGGCTGTGTGGCTTTTAAAAGCCTAAGCCCTTTCTTTTATGATATCTGGTTATTGATTTAACTTTATGCCCTGTGGGTGCGACACAATACGAACAAGTTAAGATGTATAGCCTATAAACAGGGCTATAAACAAGAGGGAAAGGGGTCATGAGACATGAGTTCACATCATACAGTGGGTTAAAACCCTTTAGTTTTGAACTGTGTGTTGAGAAATTATCTTTTTTTAAATGTAGACTATATGGGAGCAGTAGGGAATTCTTCTTAGCTAAACATTAACTGATTAGATAGGGTTTGGTCAGTAGAGCAGTAGAGCAGTAGAGCATTGGAGGGGAGCCCTAGTGCACAATGTGGAAATGCCACTGAATCCAGTCTGTGTTGTCCTTAACCTTTTACTTACCTCAGTGAGCCCAGTTTGCATAGAGCCATTACACAATTGAGCTGAAAGCAAAGAAGCAGGCGAGATTTGCATGCGCGCCATCACCTGATGAGTATCTTTCATCTAATGCACGCTGGGCTATCCTTTAGCAGGACTTTGTTTATACTGGGATCGGCTCCTCACCCCGAAGTTTAAATCCTCAGACAAGCCTTTCCTAACATCTTAGTTTTAAGTCTTTTATTCCTACATATTAAGGCGTGACCAGTTCAACGTATCAGAACCTGTGCGTTCAAATGAGTGGGTTATGTCATTACGGTCTTATGAACTAAACTTTATTGCAACAGTGAGTGTTTGTCAACCACTCCCTTGCATCGCTCCATGTTTCATGTCCCTCAGCAAAACAACACCTCTGCCAATTAAAAATGACTTTTGTCTGAAAAGTCTTCCCAGGAGAAGGGCTGGTTCCATACACTATGCTGTATTGTGTTTGTCTGCACAGCATCATGTCACAGTATGACAAGGTGATGAATTGAGACCAAGGTTTTGAAATTGTCAATGATGAAGAAAATGTAAATCGTAAATTGGGGTGACAGTGAATTAGACTCTTTGAATGACATATTTTCTTTTCTATATATTCAGAAATGTTAAAATTTAAACCAATCTTTTCATTTTCTATTTCTCCTTCCTCATCACCATTTCCTTTTTTCATTTTGTTCTCTTTGTGGTCTTGTGTTTTTCCCCCGAACCCTTTCATCCTCTGCTACTATTGATACTTCATTTCTTTCCTATGACCTACTCATGTTTCTTTCCTCTCTTTCTACATGCCTCTCTCCTCAGCCAAATATCCAGAGATCAAGTCCCTGATGGGTCCAGACCCCCAGCTGAAGTGGGTGGTATCAGGCATGGTCCTGACCCAGCTCTTGGCCTGCTACCTGGTTCACGACCTCTCCTGGAAGTGGATCTTCTTCTGGGCTTATGCCTTCGGTGGCTGCATTAACCACTCCTTGACCCTGGCTATCCACGACATTTCTCACAACGTGGCCTTTGGCAACAAGCTGGCAAAGTGGAACCGCTGGTTTGCCATGTGGGCTAACCTGCCTATAGGGCTGCCATACTCTGCCTCCTTCAAGAAGTACCACGTCGACCACCATCGGTATTTGGGAGGCGACCAGCTGGATGTCGACATCCCTACAGACTTTGAAGGGTGGTTCTTCTGCACCCCAGCCAGGAAGGTCCTCTGGCTCTTCCTCCAGCCCCTTTTCTATGCCCTGCGCCCCTTGATAGTCAATCCCAAACCAGTGTCTCTGCTGGAGATCCAGAATGCAGTCGTTCAGCTCACTGTAGACTTCATTATTTTCTATTTATGGGGGCTGAAGCCCATCGTTTACCTAATTGCAGGATCTATCCTGTGTATGGGACTGCATCCTATCTCTGGACATTTCATAGCCGAGCATTACATGTTTCTGAAGGGACACGAGACATATTCTTACTATGGATCACTGAACTGGATCACCTTCAATGTTGGGTATCATATGGAGCACCATGACTTCCCAAGCATACCTGGCAGTAAACTACCTCAGGTGAGATTGTGACACTGTGATAAATCATGCCTATTTTACAGGGAAACTCTGGAGTCATGTTTCTCCAAGACTATTATGTTAAGAATAAGAACAGTTACAATATTAACATCACTGCTAGGTGTGTGCAGATAAGGTGGGCCTTTCCTGTCTTTCATAGTCAAAACAACAGAGTCAGATTTTTTTCCCATCAAATGCAAATATTTAGCAGATGAAAGGACATGTTTTGTAACTGATTACTTGCTGCATTTGTAGCAACATTAGAACATAAAGTGTTCAAAGGGAGATACCTGCCTTTTGACACAGTTTACTCATTACAACTTATCATGTTTATTGGTTAGTTTGAGCTATTTTTGGTATTAACAGAGGGAATATTTCATTTTTAGGCAGAATACTTTGTTTTTGAACTATCAAATGATATCCATGCATACCATGCAATGCGTTGTCCTGTTCCACTCTCCAGTTTGTCAAGGTGTTTAAGCTCTCATTCTCACTTGTGATTTTTTTTTTTTTTTTTTTTTGGTTGCCAGGTGAAGCAAATCGCTGCAGAGTATTATGACTCCCTGCCTCAGCACACTTCCTGGACCCGAGTATTATGGGATTTTGTGTTTGACGACAGCATCGGCCCCTATGCCAGAATCAAACGGGAGTACAAGCTACGCAAGCAGGAATAGATCTGTGACTGTGTTTCACCCAAAACAGGAACATGAATTTGAGTCATAAAATCTATGGACCACTATTAAGTGTCATTGTAGTCTCTAGTTTGAATGTTTTGTCCCATGTAGTGTTTGATTGTTACTGTATGGAAAATGTGTAACATTTGGACATCCTCATCTTAAATCAGTCCTGTGCTTCAGTTACAATGTGGAAAATTAATGTGTATATTTGATTTATAAGTGTACACAGTTCATTCATGGACAGAGATGGTTGGTAGGAGACAACAGACAATAGTAATTAACACCAATAAACCTCTTTTTTTGAAGAAAAAGAAAACAGACACATTCTCATGAAGTTTTCCAGAGACGTGACTGGATTCCATTTCCTGGCTTGAAGTATTACATCAGGCCTCTTAAGAATTTCTCAACGTTACAATTAAGGCACGTAAAGCCTCTCAGATTGCTTAATACAAATTCACATCCATCATGCAGAACAGTGCTGAGGTGGAAAATGAGCATTGAAACTTACCTGTTAGTAAGAAGAGCCTTTTCTTCAGTGACGCCCCATTCTGCTTGTTCACAGCTCAGTCTTCCTGTGAACTGTGTAAACTGTTTGATTACGTCTACAGGAAGTGGACAAAGTAAAAGCTTATAATGTCAAAAAATCCAGTTCTTTTTTTGTTGTTGATGGTCATTTTCGAGATTGCATTTTTCATGTGTTGCTTATCAAAAATCCCATCAAGTGTTAAGTTTGTGAGGGTCTTCTTGTGACCACTGTTCCTCATGCTCATGCAGTTTTCCTCATTTTGGCTTATGTTTTCATGAATTTTGAGATAACCGATGAACCAGCAATTTAAGCTGCAACTCTTACCAAGTTCCCTTAAGAACACCTGTGCAGTCTAATGCAGTCCAATAAAAAGACTCTGCCATAAATTCTACTTTTAGAAAGCTCATATAGTTTCAGTTTTTGTTGACATTGTCAGCAAGATTATAATTAATAAGAGTGCATTATAATGAATGGTGCTCTTAATATTTTTTCCACTTTATAAACATACATGAGGGGAAAATATTTGGAACACCACCCAATAAAATGCCTTTCAATATAATCCATAAGGCTCATAAAAGTAGAGTTTATGGCAGAGCTGTTTTACTGAATTTAATTAGATTGCACAGGTGTCCCTCATAAAGTGGCCGGTGAGTGAATGTGCCAATTTTACAAAAGTAAGACTTCCTGGGATGAGTACCCATCACCAGCTTCATGCTGTGAGGACCCAAGGTAACATAGGAAAAATGCACTACAGTGGTAGAAATAGGCTTGTCCAGCACAAAATATATAATTTAATGTAATAATTTGAGGAACAAAACCTTAAGAAAACTTTTGCAAAGAGTAGCAGTAGTTCCTCACCAATGTGTTAATGACACCAGCACAAACTACAGAGAATCACCACTTATTTAAAAAGAGATGTGAGATTAATCAAATTAGTACTGCTGGACACTGTACTGTAGTGAATTATGTGTCGTAAGGATTATCTTGTCTATTTAAATCACTGTACTATATACAAAAGTAAAAGATCTTTATAAGAAGAAACTGTGGAAACTTTGCGGTCATTTGTCATTTCTTGTTTGCAGTAACCAGGTGTCACATTCTCAAGTGACCCTTCTTTAATTTAAACATATTTTAAAATATGCCCTGAAGGTGAAAACCATTTGACTTTATACACATACTGTGTATACCAAAAACACACACACACACACACACACCAGTGACATAATGCAATCCCTTACCCTAACCATCATAACTAAATACCTGAACCCAACCCCTACCCTAAACTGAACTTAAACCCAATTCTAGCCATCACCTTAAAACCAACACTTGACCCTTAAATTGCCCTCTGAAGTTGTGAGGATTGGCCTAAATGTCCTCACAACATTAGTTTTCAACTTAACCACATATAGACACACCAGACCATGGTCACTTTTGGGGACATTACTTGGACTTACAATGAATTTCCTGACCATGACCATCATTACTTCTTGTCTAAATGACTGACCTATGAATCAGCTTTTTCCTAATTGGGGACACAGCTGTTGTCTCCAATTGGACAATGTGTCCCTAAGTCCTGTCTGAAATTTGTCCGCAAAACTAGCCTATGACAAAACACACACATACATTCACACTCACACACACACACACACAGAACAGGATACTGCGTAGATGGTTGACACATCTGTTGGTTTTGTTTGAATGAATTTACTTCCAGCTTTGAAATCAGAACGTAGTTGAGAGCGAACAGAGTGGATAGAATGCAACAACCGATATTCAACCAAATCCTTCCTGCAAAGACACATTTAGCTACCATCACATAGGCCTACTGTACCATTCACTTTCTGCACATTCTTATCTAGGTAAATTTTGCATATTGCCAGAACAACCCTCTTATTTTATTTTTTTTCACATTGCTACCATTATCAAGTTCAACATGTCATATATAGAGAGGGAAATCTTCATGGAAACAAACCACTATAATAAATGTACCACCATTTATATGTGTGTTTTTTTTTTTTTATTACTTCTCAAATCAAATGAAAAACGAATTTATAGCGGTGGGGTTTCATGCATACTCAGGGGGTTCACAAAGTATAGGGTGACTAATAGATAGTACTACATTGTTTTATATCTAGGTAAAACCAGGTGGCACATTTACAGTTATCGGCCTGTTTTGTGAATGATCCCCAAGTTTTAAATGATCTCACACATCTGAACAGGTAGAGAGAAACCTTTACCTCGGTCACACTAGAGTAGTAGAGCAGACTGTTATTTTTTCTGTTATTGATTTCATTGATTAATTGCCAAAAAAAATGGATTGCTCATTTGTAACGTGTTATACCTTGGATGTGGAGGAAAAGGGGGGTAATTTCAAAGGCTAATTGTGATTTAAACATTACAGTTTTTCCAACATCTCTGGAGAGAAAAGGTTAGACACACAACACCAGTATGAACAAGGTCATAAAAAGTTGTTTCTTTTTTTAAAATATGCCAGTTGGGGGCAGGTGTATCTGCAGCACCATTTTGCCCATATTGTGCTTGTTGTCATCAAATAGTTAATAGGGATAAACTAAACAAAATAAAAACAAGATAATAGAAAATATAAAAGGCTGACATAAATGGTGTGCAAGTTTCCTTTCTCCTTCTATAATATCAATAAAATACTCATTGTCATCAACAGCATCATCATTATCACCACAGTTTTTTTTAAATAATAAAACAGTAAAAACTTAGAAAACAAAAATATTTTCTCCTCAAGACTTGGACTGAACAGAGAACAAAGAGTTGCAACACCGGGCTGACTGAGTCTATAGGTGCACAGAGAGGACCACAACACCAAACTCAGCACGAATGTTCATCCATTCCTCAATTCATCTTTTACGTAGCTTTTTCATCCTCTGTTGAGTTCATCAGTCCTTTAATCTTTCTTTAATCCACACTTCTGTTCCTTCTGCTTCCTCTTACTCATTAATCCCTTCTGTCTTATCTCGGTTTCTTTCTTCCATTTTTTGCTGTCCAGCAGACTCAAATGTTGGCACAACATCTCTGCAACTTGCATCATGGCAACGTGAGGTCACAGAAACATTGAGAGAACATTCCCCCGGTCCTCGTGTCTGTGCATCTGCGTGTCCATCCTCCTCCTGCTCCTCCTCTTGCTCTCCTCCTACTGTTGCTCGGATGAGATTAGGATGTACTGATTCTGCCGATTTCTTGTCTGATGGCTGTGAGAAAAAAAGCGAGGCATTTTAGAGAGTGACACGACAAGGTTGGTATGAATTATTAATAACATCAACAAGCTTTTATCGTGTTTGGGTTCAAGTCAAAACTGTTTCATTGTCAGTGAGTTGTAAAAATCCAGAGTGTGGGAAAGAATAAAGATTAACCAGTGCTTTGCACCACTGGATACTGCGATGACTTTTAAAACCACTGCATTGCTTACCATTAATGATTTCGTCTTTCACCTTATGCAACTCACGTACGACCTCGTCCAAAATTTCCTGAAACACAAGACCTGCTTGTGAGATTCTTTTCAACAAGGAAGGGTGTACAAAATCATATACACAATGTGAAACCAATGAAAACATGTCTATAATAAAACAATTAACACAATGGAGAAATAAACCAACCTGTTTCATCCTGTCAAATTCTGTGTCTGCTTCACTAGTGCTACCAATGGGTCTGACCCTGCAACACAAAAGAATGAACTAATGAGTATAAAAGCAGCCAAGCCCTTTTTCAGCAGATTAGCGTTAGCAGAGTATAACAGACAACACATTTAAAGGATATGGTAACTGGTAAATGAACTGTGCTTATATAGCACTCTTCTAGTCTTTTGACCACTCAAAGCACTTTTTACACTACATGTCACCTTCTCCCATTCACACACACATTCATATGCTCATGGCAGGGGCTACCATGCAGGGTGCCAACCTGCTGATAAGAGGGAAACATTCACACATGCACTCATACACTGTTGCTACAGTGTAGCCATCTGAAGCAATTTGGGGTTGAGTATCTTGCCCAAGGACACATCGACATGTGGACTGGAGGAGCTGGGAATTGAACTGCTGATCTTTCAATTAGTGGACGATTAGCTTTACTGCCTGAGCCACAGCTGCCGCATACATGTATTGTTAAAAGTGTTTTTTTGTAGAACATTACAACAGTTTAGATTCTTTCTCTGTCTTAGTTCCTGCAGTACAAATGATCAGATGTATGCTGAAATCCTTGTGGTTAATGCTACTCTATAGCTGTTTTCACACATGAACTCCAGACAATGTCTGGAGAATCACATCTGGGCATTTTTCCAAGGTGACCTTTCACACATGTAGCACACAGCAGGAGACTGTCCACTGTCCACTATTAGATATGTTGTAGCCCCACTGGATATACTCTGTTAGCTTTAGGCAAAGGGTGGTGCCTGGGTAGATAGCACAGGAGGCAGGACATGACGCAAAAAGTAGGCTATTTGTAATTCAGTGTGGTTAAGTTTCTCACCAGATATAAAAAAACCCATTTATTTTACAAGAAATCACAGGATGTCCTCTCCCCCGTTAGCACTAGCTTCACACTGGAGCGTGCAGGCGTTTATCCAGCACCAGTCACATGTAAAACAGGATAAGAGGGGAGCTGAACGCTGGAAGTCAAAGACGTACTGAAGTTTATGTTCTGCTTGTTCAACAGCTGTTTGATAAATTACTCATACAGTCTCCCTCACTGCCAGATTTTGTTGCACTTTAGACAGAAAGCAGTTGTAGCCCACTTTGCTGTCTGGGAATTCTCTGGAAAATTACCTGCTTTATTTATAGATGAGCTCAATTGGACATTACACAGACTGGGAGCTATCTCCGTAAAGTGTGTTTAATTTCCAGTCTGACTGATTCATATATTTGCACTCTCATATACAGCTCCTCTGGGTAATGTTCTCAAATATGTCAGAGTTGCAGTGCATGCGTGAAAGGAGCTTATTTCATATTTAGACACTCCCCTCCCTTCTTATCTACAGACCTGGATACCAGTGAGGACTTTTCTGCAGAGTTGGATCGCTCCCATGGCTTCTTCACAGCATCTAACAAGCAGGAAAGAATGAATTATGTAAAGTCAAACAACTCCACAGATATAAGGATATACAAATTAAATTAATTAATTAAAACTGCACAATCGAGCAGTTAAGGCTATTCTTTCTGTACCTGTCGAGTTCTGCTGCCCCCGACCACCAGAGTCGTCCTACAGGAGAGAGAGAGAGAGAGAGAGAGAGAGAGAGAGAGAGAGAGAGAGAGAGAGAGAGAGAGAGAGAGAGAGAGAGGGAGAGAGGAAGAGAGAGAGAGAGAGAGAGAGAGAGAGACAGACAGAGAGAGAGAGAGAGAGAGAGAGAGAGAGAGAGAGCAAGAGAGGGAGAGAGGAAGAGAGAGAGAGAGAGACAGAGAGAGAGAGAGCAAGAGAGGGAGAGAGGGAGGGAGAGAGAGAGAGAGAGAGAGAGAGAGAGAGAGAGAGAGAGAGAGAGAGAGAGAGTAAGAGAGCAAAATTCAAAATAGTCATTCAGAAACAAACTGCTAATGATGCCTCAAGTGATTAATACTAAATAAATACTAGAACTGGTGACATTTGTCACACAGACAAATATCATGGCTCAAGACTTACTTCATCAGGTTTCTCTGAAGCTTTCCGTCTATGAGGGATGAGAGAAATTAGGGTATTAAGCAAATAGTATGATACACATACAGATAATTCAGTAGCTTTTATAGTAAGATTGTAATGTGGATAAAATACGGTTTCAAAAGAGCTTATTTCCTAACATTTACTTACTGTAAATGTTTATCTCAAAAAGGAAATGTGAACCAGGAAGACTAAAATAGAAATGTTGGCCTAACATATAACAGATTGGCTTACAGAACAGGTACTTTCTTAGCATGATTCATTTGAGGGAAAGGTAAAGGTGGGTGTGTGTGTTTGTGTAGCTGTTCTACCTGCGAGCTAGTAAGGCATTCATCTCCTGCATCAGTCCCTCCCCACCACCACCACTGCCACCACTAGACCGGTTGGAGTCACTTTTGCCACTTGATCCGGGCGGACTGCTTTCATCCTGAAGAACAGAAGGTAAAATGGATTTCACTTGATTTCCCTGTAAAATGACACCATTAACAGGCTCCAACAAAAAACGCTTTAGAAAACACCTTAGCCAGTGAAGCTCACCCTATGAACTTTACGTAGTTTGGCTCCAGCCAACGCTGCAGCCAGTCCTGAGGGTTGGTGCTGGGCCCCAGGCGGCCCCCCAGGAGGCCCTCCACCAGTGGGCAGTGGAGGGGGCATGGGTGGGGGCACTGCCATTGGGGGCGGTGGACCAGGCGGTGGTGGCGGGGCTGGAGGACCAGCCATGGGTGGCGGGACCGCCGCTGGAGGAGGCGCCACAGACAGCATAGCTGGGTGACCTGCAGAGACAGGGGGACCTGGCAGGGGCAAAATTAGACACTGGTTAATGGCAGTCTCAGCTGACTGACCTTTGTGCCCTTTGGAAGGTTGACTGAAGACAGTCGCAGAAATGATAAGCTACACCTATTCACTGATTAGTACATGGCTGCTTGCCTTTGGGGAGTGCTAGTGACGTAAAGTGGAAATAGCTGGCAGTGTGATTAGAGGTGTTTGGAGTGAAGTGACATTTGTTGTTTGGTAAACTGTGACAGCTAATAGTTTTATTTCATTTCAGCTCAGTGAAGAAATGACCTCGCAGAGACCTGAATTTAGCTTGTAATAGTCATCCATGACAGTATTGTTTTTACTATAAAATATTTATTTATTTGGCAAAGTTTCATCATCTCATGGTAACAGTTGCAAACAAGGACAGTTTTGACTCTACCGTTGTAGTTCAGTAAGTGCTTGTGGGAAACTCAAATATTCAAGACAAACTGCTTCAGTCCGTATCTTTTTCACAGTGTCTATGTTTGCAACACAGCTGGTGAAAGTGACAGTGGCAGCAAAATAAAACTATAAAAATATGCTTTTATGCTTCACCAAGAGGATCTATTAAAACAGTCACTGCCAGCTAACTGCTTTATTATATGAATTATTGCGGAAGAGAGATCAATGTGTTGCAAAATGTATGTTATAATTTGGAAAATGTGCAGAATGCATTGAATTCATAGCAGAATTTAAGCTTTAATTTGAGTGGTGTGCGAACTACAACATGACTTTCTGAAGAGCTCACTGTTTTTTAATTGGGAGGAGGTTGGTAAATTTGCAAGTTATCATCCTTGTTTTCTTTTTGACAAATCTGTATCCTGGGAGAGTCTGAGTGGGACTAAGACATTTTGTTTTGACTGATCTTTGAGTTAAAGTGTCTTAAGTTTATGATTTAGTGACACCATGCATGTCAGTATCTTTATTTTAGTGAACTAGTGATAAATCACCCTTATGCATGAATCATACATCAATAATAGCCAAATTGTGTGCATGATCCATGATGATGAAGATAAAGAAAAATAGAAATGAATGGCCCCCTGTAGTTTGAACCCTGAATATGAGGTTGTTGGCTCATTTTTGGTATGTTGAGGATTAGCACAGGTGTATATAATAACAACTTAAATTTGACTTCTTCAGTTTCAGGGTCCTGGTTTTGTGTGGGCTCACTGTCATGACTTTGTTTTAAACCTAAATAGAAAAGAGCCATCATTAATGTCATTAGCAGCAACTTCTTTTTTTGAGTTCTTTTTTATTTTCACATTGCATTGTCACACAGCCACACAGATCTTTTCAATCACTCTGGCTGACTTAACCTCAAGTCGGGTAGAGCAGTTATGGCAATTACATGTCACCAAACTATGCACTAATAATGATAACAAGGTGAACTGTCTCATCCTATATGTACAACAGGGTGAGACAGTCTTTTCACACAGACATGAGTCCCTGTTTACACCTGGAATTAAAATGCATCTAACTACAAATGTGAATGCATCCAATTGCTCAGACCACATTCTTTTAGGGTGGGGGGACTGCGCAAAACTCAAGAGAGACTCAGCAACCAACATTTCTCCATCTGAGAGTGACTGATATTGTCAATAAATGGGAATAGCTGGTCCACTTTAAAAGGTCAGTTCGCCTTCAGGTCACTAGCCTCACTGGAACACACCTGCTCACTCCAAACTTAAGGTGGACTGACCTTTAAAATGAACCAGCTGTTCTCATTTAGTGACAATCAGGTAACGGAGAAACATTGGCTCTTATGAGTGATTTCCATAGGGGCCAAAGAGTCAATACAGAACAAACAAACAAATAGGGTCTTTGATGCTAGGTGTACTTAGCTGTGGTGGTCCACCTGTGATTGGATCACCTAAGAAGCATGTTAATGCCAGGTGTGAACAGGGCCTAAAGAGTTCTAATCAGGCCAGGTAAGTGAAAATACCAGTATGGGTGGAGCAGCATATGACATATGTGCATCTTTAATGTTCTTGGTGAGGTGCATTCACTAGAGCTGAAGTCAAAACACACTCACAAACACACACACACACACACGCACACACACATACAGCATACACATGTAACATCCCTCTGCTGAGAGACAACCTCCTCCTCTCTCCACCTTATACTTACTGCTGCTGGCCATGGGGGCCTGCTGGGGGACGGGGGAGGGGGTCTTCTTGGGTGAGCCCCCATCAGACATGGCAGTGTAAGAGGGGGGTGAGGAGGAGGAGGAAGTGGTGGTGGGGGGCTGGGCCTGCTGGTGGTACACCTGCTGCTGTTGATGCTGGTGCTGCTGATGCTGAGGGTGGAAGGTGGATGAGTACTGGGGCTGGTGGCTGGGGACGGGGCCTGGGGCAGTCTGACCTAACAGAGGAGGCAGGGGGACGGCCTCGCAGTACTGCGGGGTGAGTGGCAGGTGCTGAGAATGAGGAGAGTAGGAGTCGTCTGGCTGGCCGTTGGAGTGAGGGTGAGAGTACTGGTGGGGGCCTGTCACGGCGCTCGGGTCAAGCGGTGGGGGCTTCATCCTAGTGCTCACGGGCGGGAGGGGGTGAGCCACTGGGAGGACGGGCTGTGGGGGCATACCCTGCCTCACATGCATGGCCATCATAACTGGAGGGGAGGAGGAGGGGGGCATCTGGGCATACATTTGCTGTAAATGAGAGGCGGACCAGGTGCCATGTTTAGGGGGGAGCATGATGTCTTGTTGCTGCTGTTGCTGTTGAAGGTGTAGGTGGCGGGCTGCTGAGGGAGGAGACAGGGGGATCTGACGGACCTGTCGGCCCATGGTGGCCACTCCTGCCTGGACTGGGGAAAAGGCTGAGGCGAGCGAGGTGGAGAGCTGGGAGGAGAGTTGGGCCTTGTCCCTAGCAGCCCCCACCTCTCTCTCTTGAGAGGGAGAGGAGGAGGTGGAGGAGGGAGGAGAGGAGGAGGCCACGCGGACGTAGGAGGGCGGCAGTGTGCTAGCTCTGTACTGTCTGTACTCGGGAGGAGTGTCTGGGTGAATGGGAGGAGTGGACACTTTATATTGGAGGGTGGAAACGACTGTGATGGGCAGAGAGAGAAAAAGACAGAGAGAGAGAAAAAGACAGAGAGAGAGAGAGATAGAGAGAGAGAGAGAGAGAGAGAGAGAGAGAGAGAGAGAGAGAGAGAGAGAGAGAGAGAGAGAGAGAGAGAGAGGAGAGGCAGGAAGAGGAGGAGATGCAGACGGAGGAGGACGAAAGGAGGGCAACAAACAAAGGAAAACAGAAAAGAGAAAAACGTGAGAAGAATGAAAAGCAACCAACTGAGCAACCAAGCAAGTAAAAGATGAGAAATCAGGAGCAATCCAAAAAACAGAAGCCGATCGCAAATAAGAAAGAATTAAAATATCATAAAAAGAACAAGCAGCAGAATGCAACATGACTGAGCCATGATCAGAAAGCATATGGCATTTCCCACCAACAGTAGCTGGAAGAAAGAGATGGCAGTAGAGCATGTTGCAGGGACGGGCAGGGGGACTGATATCGCCACTCACAGGGACAGAGGGGGATGTTTAAGTCTGTATGTGCATTTAAGGGGCAGACTTGAACATTTATATGTGTGCATGGATAAAACAAAGCATAAGGGTATACAGACTGGGGAGTAGTGGTTGAAACTAAAGTGGGAACACAAACCACACAGGGAGAGCCTGTTTACCTCTAGAAAACTCGCCGTATCAGGGTCTGGAATCTCTGGTATTTATCAATGATGAAACAACCTGTTTGCTTTGGGAAGGTACAGCGTGCTTTGCCTGACCCAACACTGATAACTTCCCTCATTTAAAAAAGAAAAGCAGAGCAAATAACCGTTTGCCCCGCAGCAAGTCTGCTGTATTGACACCTGGAGTCTTCTTTCAGGTTTTTTCATTGGCAGTTTTGTTTAAGCTGTTTGTGTAGCTATGCAGCCTTCAATTCACTTTGGTCTCCAAAGCAGCAATGTTTGTGTGTGTGGGAGAGAGAGAGAGAGATAAAGAGAGTGTGTGTGTGTATATAGTCAGGTGTGGATGTGTTTACCTGATCCTGACGTTCGTCGCTCCCTCTCCTTGTGCGCCTGCATCTGGTGTTGCTCTAGCATCCTATGAATCACAAAGGCGTTGCTGCTCTTTAACACCACAGACTTCATATATCAAGGCTAATGTGCATTGTTCCTAAATTAAGATGCTAAATTAAGAGGTTTTGGGGGGATTGCTTTGCACCCAGGAGTACTATGAGGCTTAGTTTGGTATTTTTATCTAAAAAGTATTGTTCCATAGTCTGCTTTACTGTGCAAACACACTTTCACATATGTGCTTGATGTTAGAAAACGTACCTCCTCTGTGCCTCGTTTTCGTCTGAGGAGGGCCCGTTTTGGCGCTGGACGACTGGACCTGAATGACACAGAGTTGGGGTGAAAAAAAAAAGATCAGCTACATGTAATACAAAACAGTATGAGTCTTCATGATATTTTTAGTGCTGCAAAGATGAATTGATTAGACAGTCCATCAACAGAAAATGTTTGATATAAACATGAATCATTTAGGTTATTTATAAAGCATACATGTCGAATGTCTGCTGGTTCAAGCTTCCCAGATAAGTAAGTGAGGTGAGTTTCTCCTGCTTTTCTGTGTCTTACACACTGGAAATGAAATATCTTTGGGTGTGTGGGTCTTTAGTTATATTCCTAAATAATTCCAATATTATCCGACTCACTGACTATTATCTTTTTCAGCAGCAGACGCCATTAGAAGCCACATACACATATTCAGTATAGGGGCATCACAGGGGGCAGAAACAGGATTGAATGACATAATATTATAAACAACATAAACAACTGCTTTTTTCTTGTTCTTCTGGTTTTCCATTCTGTCTCTGGCTGTTGCTCTCACTCCTGTCTTCACTCTTCACTGATAAGACCATCTCCATTCAATCTTTGCTTTTTCTGTTTGTCATCCTCTATATTATGCCATACAGTATTTCTCAGAATGAAAGAGCATTAACAGCTTTGTTTTTTCACTCTGCATTTATTTCCTCTAAGCTTTCTTTTGCGCCTTTATTGTCATGCTTTAGTATTAAAATGTGTCTTGTCATGCGTTTTTAGTTTTCAATCCATATGAAAAACCAACATGAGAGTGAGACTGGGCCGTCAAATTTGAATGAATCGTGCATCAAACAGTGACAGAGAAGAGGAGCTGCGTTTAACGAATGAACACATAACAGCAGGCATCATGTGAAGTACTGTGACTTTGCCCCCAGAGTCTGCTCACACTGTTTATAATGTAATTTACTCAACTTGTTGCCAACCGCAGGAACTTTAAACATAAACCACAGCAGAAAAGAGAGCAGAATAAACAGAGACTGAAAGTCAGGAGGGAAATATCATGCAAATATGAACCAAATAGAAAACAAAGGCTAAATGACGTAAATGTATAAAAATACCTGCGAGAGGTA
The DNA here is from genome assembly GCF_027409825.1 of Scomber japonicus. Lineage (NCBI taxonomy): Eukaryota > Metazoa > Chordata > Actinopteri > Scombriformes > Scombridae > Scomber > Scomber japonicus. The sequence goes on along the minus strand of NC_070593.1, from coordinate 16,488,875 downwards.
AGCTATGAAATAAAAGGTAATAACAGTCTTTCAGTCACTATGTCAACAATGTTTAATGAATGAAGTCACCTCAGCACAGGCTCTATCTTAACAGCTGGTGCTGAATGTTACATAATTAACATCAGCTAAATGGTCATCTCAGTTTAGCACCGTGCTTGTTGACCAACTACAGCAGTCAGGACCCCCGCCACCCTCCCCTTAGGTGACGGAGTTAGATCCTCATTCTGGGGCGGCTATTAACAGGGAAGACTTATCACATATCACCAGAATGCCAGTCATTAAACTTCCACGCCCACCGCGACAGCAAAAACACCCGTGGGTGATATTTCTGTTCGCTGTGTCTGCAGCATGGGGGTGGAGGGCATGGCGATGGGGGCAGTCAACATGGGACAAACCTGTGGGACTTCAGATTGAAAAGCACAGTCTGATTTTATCTACATGCTATTTACTCAAAACAACAATTAGTTAAGTTGCTTTTTAACCAGATTAAAATCACACTTCTCATTTTATTTTTATTTTTAATTCTATTTTTAATTTTATTGTAATTTTGTATTAGATGTGTCCTTTTGATGTTCACATAAAGTAATAGAAGAGCTTTCCAGTAATGTGACAGTGGCACCTTTTGCCTCTAATGCTGTAGCTTATTAAACTATGATATTTACTTCATAAAATAAACTCATTTATTGATCTAATGTTTCTACATTGGTACTTTTATCTTTAATAAAGGACACTGTGTGCTGTTATGACTGTACAGTACATTAATTAAATCCCCTTAACGTCTGCACTGAAACCTTAACATGTATGAGGTGTTTTTTTATATATTGTAATTAGGCAATAATAGAATAAAAGCAGGTTTTATTTGCTGATGATGACAAAGCCGACCTGGTTGTATTTTGTTTAGTGTTGCTATAACGAGTCACACAGAAGAAAGAAGCGATGGCTGCAGGCTGTCATGTTTTCTTCGCTCTCTGACACTCCCCTGAACTCTGCTTGTTAGCTCATGGTAATTATCTGCACTGCTGGCAAAGCTGCCCGTTAAATTAAGCAAATATTCGGAGCGATAAAAGCAAACTCTCTCTCTCTGAGAGAAGTGAGGACACTGAAGCGATACACACGGTTTGCTTTGGGCTTAATTAAACATTATAGAATAACAGTGCTGATCTAGAATGAGCTTTCAGATCATAAGGAGTGAGATGTTGAGAGGAAGGTGATTGATGACAACTTACAGGCGTTATAAATACAGGTCTCCTGTTTAGGTATCAGCATGACACTCCGTTCTTCAATGATACTGTTTTGCACGGGAAGCCATATTTAATATTTAATTGAGACATAAATCTGTGAGAAATGATTCAAGAATATCAAGATACAAATACAAGAAAAACATTACATGCTGCCTGCACCTGACTCTGTGGTCCACCTGTCAACAACTACAGTAAGTTTTTTATTTTATTTTTTAGATCAGACTTTAGGGATTCACTCTTTAATTAAACATATTACCTGCAAGTCTTTCTATTAACACTTTTCAACCCATCTGCATTTTATTATTGGGGCAGATGTGAAGGAGACAATTATCACCTTGTGTTGCGCTGTGTTGCATGTGTATCCATGCATACTGTATGTGTACCAGCGGATGTGTCTGTGTGTTTCTTCTGCTGACATGATGTGTGGTATATGGCTCTGGCTGTTGCCATGGTGAAGGGTCAAAGATGAACAGGAAGCCCAGGGGGGAAGAGGGCCTGATCAGACTTGTAGACATTTTATGGGACCCTCAGGAGGCCGATGAGCAAGTGTGAATGTGAGTCGTCTTATTATGATCAAGAAAAATTAATTATTCTTTTGTCTTTATAAACAAATACAAGAGAACACAATAATTACAACACTGACAGATGGACATTATCATTTTGTCACCTTTTATTTAAAGTCTTCACCGACTTTTAATCTGATTTTTACTTTTCTTCTTAATGCACCAGACAATGCGGATGTCTGGTGTGGTAATATCAACCCTAACCCTAACCCCATCCCTTCTGGTCTGGATGGATACATTATCAAGTTTTGCAAAGCATTTTCAGGCTACTACTTCCTCTATTCTTGCAGACGTGTACAATGAATCCTTTATAAAGGGTTGTCTACCCCTAACTTTATCAGAAGCCACTATTTGGACACAAATTCTCTTCTTAAATATACTACATCTTTATCTAACTTTATTTGCTGTTTGGAGCAGGTAGGAGACATCTTTCCGGAGTCATTTCCAGAAATTACAAATATGCAGTGCTTCATCACAATCTTAAAGTATAGCAGACAGTCACTTTCCCTCCACCTGGTAAGCAGTCAGCAGCCATGGAAAGCATGCATGGCTAGTAGCACAACACTTACTGAGGGTGATGATGGTTGAAGAAACCCGTCTGAGCATACCAGGTGAAATCTCTGGAGTCAGCATGGTGACACTCTCCCTGCCTACCATTTATGTTTCCGCAGGCTACTTAGGATCAGTGCTGTATGATAGCAGAACAAGACTTCTTTCAACAAGAAGAACTGTAAACAACATGTTGACAGTAGCGAGGAAGGGTTTCCCATGAACAGAGACAACACTTTTGCTTTGCATGACGAGGCCCATGATCCCACATCAAAAACGCACCCAAAAAAAGGAGCTCTGCCATGTGAGCGCAACAGGGTACGACATTAAGGCTCCTTATGTGATATTTTAGCCACCAATGGGACAGTCACAAGGCTGGGATGACACCGCAGTTAAACACTCAGAGATATTCTCTCTCGGTCTCTTTTACACACACACACACACACACACACACACACACAGTTGCGCATGCACACACGCGCATACAGCTTATAAGTAGCTCGTAACCAGAGCTGGTCAGAAGATATTTAGTAAATGAAGAGAGAGTAGGCGTGAGTTTGGCTTCAGGTGCAGATCAGGGTTCCAAAAAATGCATTCACTGTCCATGTATGACAACCCTCAAAAACTACACTACTATTCACAAACTACACTACATAATATCTCTTTAATATTGCAGCTTCCTCTCCTTAGAGGCCAATTGTGTTATACATTCAGTACCAATGGAAAGTAATGCAACAAGTTTTAAACTGGGATAATAAAACTGATCTGCAGTCTGAAACCGCCTGCCCCTGATATCATTCCTGTTTGGGCAGCTGTGAGAGACCAGCTGCAGTTCACTGTGTTAACCAGCAGAGGGTAGTGCAGCTTAGTTAAGCAGTTACACTGGAAAGGCTTTGAACATCCCTGTACATTAATACTGTAGACCTTGATGCTCAGTGCAGCGAGACCTTCAGTGTAACGAATCATTAAAATGTATCCATAGTGTGACCACTCTATAGTCATTTCCATCAACATGGTTAATTGGCCTATATACATTCAGTTTAACAGAGTAGGGTTTAACTAGATGTGATGTGAGAGAATAGAAATGAGAGTAATCTACTGAAGGTTTTTGCTTAGAAATACAAAAAACACCAAGTACGCACAGTAAAGTGGAAATGTTGCCCACAAATTTCACTTGTTATTTTAGTTACTGAATCTGGGACTTGTGCTTATAGACTGTCAGATCTTTGTTGTGTTTTGCCAAGTTATTATAATTAACAATCAATTTTACTTTTTAATACAGTTTTGCAAAAATGCTGTATGCTGCCCAGACCAGAAGTATCAGAGTATCTACTCTGAAATTCAAAATGAGGCTGAAGTCAGTCAGGTGCACACTGATTTGTCCAGTCAGGTATATAGCCACAAATCACACATGCCTGTTGGACTGGTTATATCTCAGATTTTACCTGTTCTTTTGGTCATTTATTATACATTGTACTCTTTTTGCACAAAGTGCACACTTTGTTGATCTATAAAACTTGAAAGCTGAAAAGAGCAGTGCCTACCTCCACCGTCAGGTGAGCTGAGTACATTGAGGGCAAACAGCATGGCGTTGGAGAAGGTAGTGGCCTCCTCCTTACTGGCAAAGTTCAGCCCATAGACCTGGCGAGCGTCACGCCATTGATGGAAGGTTGGAGTGGCCTGATTGTATTTCAGACCCTTTACTATGGAGTAGTTGATCACCACCTTCAATGGAAGACAGAAGTTAAGTCATGAATTATAATGTTATGTAGATCTGATGTGGTTAACAATCATTAAAAAAGGGATGATGTGTATGATGTGTATTATGTTATGTATATTATGTTTATATTGTGAATAGCAGACTGAATAGTTGGTTGAATTGTTGGCGTGCTTCAGCAGTAAGTTGTTGAGAGAGTGGATGGAGAGTTTTTCCACCCGCGTTTAACATATAATAACAGGGTTTCTCTTGTGTAATGAATGATTTTTTAACCTCTATAGTACTGATATTTCAAAAGACATCCAAAATACAACATATAAATGTAATTTTGGGTACATTTTGTTGTTTGATGGTACATTTATCTACTATGATGACCTTTGATAGTGTGTTTTTTTTCTTTTTAACTACTTTAATCATGAACTTTAACATCCTGTTTTGTAGTCAATCAAAGACTAGGCTTATGCTTCGCTTTGTGTAACATTCATACAAGTAATCCTCCATAGAACAGTAACACACACCAATTTCTGTGCTGAAAAACACGTAAAGAAGTGCCCCCTCAAGTCATGTTGCATCTTGAGTAAAACCACAAATATTTAATTGGGAAAACACTTACAATTACGGGCACTTACACAAGACATTATGGGTGATGTGATGAAAACACTTACTAAAGAAGAAAGAGGATGTTTGACTGAAACAGCAAACAATAAAAAAAACCTAACCCTACACTGACATGAACACTGATTACCTGCATTAAACTAATTAGTAATACAGACAATGAATGCATTTGTTTCAATGTGTGGTGCTGATTGCTTCCTTGCGTCTCTCACCTGCTGGTCCTGCAGTTTGACACCCACCACTCTGAAGGTGTTGTTGGCAGTGTTGTGGTAGATGTTGATGCGGCTGAAGCCCTGCTGCCCAGGCTTGATGGGCACCCACTTCTTACTGGCATCGTCATAGACCATCACTGAGGCCCGCGCCTGGCAGATACTCTGTTCACTGGAGGAAGAGAGAGAGAGAGAGAACATGAGAAGAGTCCATGTAAAAATAACATTCATCTGTTGACTGTGGGGATCAGATACAGAGATGCAGTGAATTGATTTCATATGAAGGGTTTCTTTTATCTGTCTTCCTGGTTATATTTAAAAGACTAGTGTGAATTACAGGTACAGATTCTTTACAAAGAGACTGATCATGTTGTTTTCATCCAACAGCAACATATACAAGTCTTGGCCACAGAAGATGCATGTAGGTAGTTGTAAGCATATCCAGTGATGTATTTAAGCCAGGTGCCAGATAATAGACACTAATCTGACCCTAACCCAAAGTTCAAATCCTCAAGTTTAATTCTGTTTTAACAATGCTTTATTTTACAGGTTTGTAATTTACTAATAATTTTATAATACTTTCCTCTGCAGTTTCCTGGAGAGAAATACAAAATTTATTGTTATTTTTAAAAGATCATTTTTTAAGGCTCGGAGTTAACCGTGGCTGTTGTCGCTTTAATCATTAGGACACCAGGACACCTCAGAACTACATGATTTAACATTGATTACAGTAAATACAAACATTTCATTGAATAAAAAGCCTGCACAGCATGACAAAGAACTTCTAATAATAGGCACATTGAGAAGGGGCTTGACCTGAAACGTCTGTGTATTTAACAATATTTTCTGCATAAGTCATGGTGTACAGGCTTGTGCATCCGTTTTGTAGTTCTAGTACTGCTGAATTTCATAAATGAAGACAGTTGAGCACAAATCTAAATCAAATTAATTGGAAAGCTCCATATAAACCCCTAAATATTTATCTGTGATTCATTTACTATTAGAAACTTTATTCTTCATATATGTTGAATTGCATGCATGCTTGATTGCATGTAATTCTGACTGGGAGTGTAGTAATTGAGCATGTGTCCATTTTCCTCCTGATTACTACCGCATTAAGGAAATATCTTGGAAATTATTTGAAAATGATTGAAAATGTAAAATAAATTGTTTTATCTTTGAATGCAGACAGTCTTACAAAAAGGGTCAAATAACCCTTTTATGGAAAATGAAGTTGAGCTATAAATGCTAATGGAACATAAAATAACCCTTAGCTGGGGCCTGAAATCTGCTTCCTATATAGTAGAGAATATTTGATTATAGAGGTGCTACACTGTGCTGTTAATCTTCATACTCAACAGTGCAAATGTGACAGTGGTAAATAAAACACAACCAGTGAAACTTAATGACTGTATGATTATCTGGTTAGCTGACGGGTCACAAGGGAGCCACACCTTTCTGCAGTCACCACCACAAGTTACGACATCAGGAATAACATACAGTACTGCCACTGTAGTGTACGCTTGTGTGCACTGAGGGGAGGGTGGGTTGCCATTTTAAAAAGCTGTAAAAAAAAAAAAAAAAAAAAGACGACTAAAAACCTCAATCTAAAACTGAACATTGGAAAATTCCCCTTTCCCTTGTGGCCTTTACTGTGGTGTGGTTGCATCACAGAGATGTTCAGAGGCATCAGTGCAGGAGGGTGTGTGTGATGTAATGATACAGTGTGTTAAAAACACAAGTGTTTGATCAGCAAACATATTGCCAGCTGGTAAAAAGAACATTTGAATTAATTTACAACCCCCCCCCCCCCCCCCCCCCCCAAAAAAAAACAACAAATATGGCAACTGACTTATGTGTTTTATTCTCATCAAAAATCACAAAATGATCACTCTCAGGACATAAAACTGTATAGACACCACATTGAGCTTGAGTTTGTAAAAGTGTCTAAAGAGCCATGTGTTATGTGTCATGAGCGTCATGACCTCAGCACCATATGTGCCTGAAGGTGTAAGAATAGCTTCAGTATGGAAATACACACAACAACAGGTGGAGAGGTGACGTGGACATGCAGAGGTGAAGTGAACTCTACTCGCCTGTAAACTGACTAAACACTTCCCTAATTTTCACTTCACTTTCAACCCCTCAGGGACCAGCTCTCCAGTAGCCACACTCTGAAGTTGCTCACATTAGCAGTCTGAAGGTGTGAAGGCCAAGAAAAGCAGATCGAGTTGCATTGTTGACCTGCTCGTTGACTGTTAAGGCTATTTAGTGCATTAATCTCATCAACAGCAACTAAGATAAATAAAATAAAATAAAATAAAATAAAATATAACAAACTCAATTACTGCAGCAGGTAAAGTTAGTAGCAAGTCTGCTTTAAATGATTATCTTATTGATTATTTAGTCAATGAAATGTCAGAAAGTAGTGAAAAACAGCTATAACAACATCCCAAAGCCCAAAGTAACATATTCAAATAATAGATTTGTCCATCCAACTCTTGAAATACAATACAATATACTTTATTGTTCCGCTTAGGGACATTTGTCTTGGACTCAGCAATTGCGCCATAAATGTCTTTACAGCCACAATGACAACAAACAGTATCCTACATCACCAGCCATACCTTACCAACAACTATTACATAACAGTATTGCACATATCCCATAACATTGCACACACCACATACATACACCCAAAGACCCAAAGATATTTAATTCACTATCATATATAGCAAAAAATTCTCCCATTTGAGAAGCTGGATCCAGCTAATATTTCATTTCACATATCATCACTTAAAACCTGTTAATTTTTATGCCTTTAAAATCCATTTTAAATTCATCATTACAGTCATTTTCACAAACAATAATATTTGAGATTGTGTAATGATACACGGAGATATGTATAACTCATTTAGAAAAAACAAAAGGAGCCCTTCACAGTAGAAAGAGGCAGACATGACCAAACAAGCAATAGATATGGCCTCAGCTCACCTATAACAGCAAAGCATTGTTTAACTAATTGTTCCATTCCCTACATTACTGAGTAGAGACTGAAGTGAATGAGATATTATGGTGCAATATTATACCATCAGCTACAATTACACAAACAATGAAAGTGGACAGTATAATCATAATGAGGAGGGAGAAATGTGAATGAACAGATGTGCATGAGGGTGTCCACACAGCAATTATCAAAGGCTATCAGGGACTTGTTTCCAAAGCCCTGAGGACACAGTAACATTCAAATGCCAAAACATGACCCCCCCTACAACCCTTCCTTCGATGTGCTGCTCTGCAGGAGAAAGGCAGCACGACACCTGAGAGATCCCCCATAGACTGCTCGAACACGTGGTTCCTCTCACTTTCCTGCCATCATCTGCTCTCCGGTTCCCCTGCGGTCGTCTGAACTGCCTCGAATAACTCAGCAGTGAGGAGACAGCAGCAGTTTTATTGGCTTCACTCAGATGCTGCATCTTCATATTCAACAATAAATAGCTTTTTATGCCAGAGAAGGTTTTGAGGGTAATATAAATATCCAGCATTTGGGAAGAACTGATAATAATTGAGTGCATTTTGGTTTCACTTCCTTAAATGCCTGTTATAAATAAGACATCTTGAATGTTCTCATTTTTACTATTCTCATTGTAGCGTGAAGAAGTCAGTTTGACACACAGCAGCTGTAAACAGATGTTTATTTCCATGCAAAAACATTGGAAAGTGTCAGTATAAACTGCACAGTGAGGCTCGACAGGCTTGACAGATGGATTTCAGCAACAACTCCCCCACTGTCAAATATCCATCACTCCTCACTGCACAACTATAGCGGAGTTAAATAGCAGTCATATCATAGTGAAGCTAACAAAACACAAATGACTCATGATAATGCATCCAACACAGAGATGTGGTTTATTGTTAAATCAAAATCAAAGAGATGCTTCAGTTTAATCTCTGCGCATCGTGCAAGCAGTAAAAAGTCAGAAACAGTGAATGTAGATGCTGATGGCTGGAAAATGGTTACACAATAAGTATTCTCCATCTAGGGATTAACAGGAACTTCTAAACCAAACAGGAAACACATTTGTCATGAACACAAGCAGAAGTTCCTCAAGGAATGTAAAATCCAATAATTCATTTGAGATAAAAACAAAAGTCCTGTTCACATTCAACCTGAAGCAAACATCATATTCCTTCTCATACATACAGTGGAAAATAATCATCCATTTTTATCACTATTAAGCCAGGCTGAAGGTTATGTATTTAAGACCCCTTCCTCTAACATTAAGGACAGGCTCCCCTTCTAAATATAAAACCATAAGAGATAACTATAGACATTAGATTTCCTACAACCTTAAATTAGTTAAACAGACTCTCTAATCACATAACAGACACTTGTCTCCACTTCAGACACCTGGCAGACCACCAGAGTCTCACGGGGAAATGAAGAGGGAGGTGGCTGCATCACTGTGATAGATCTTCTTACAAAAACAGGCCCTATTTCTGGAGCAGTTTGGGCCAGAGGGATGGAGTGAGAGCTTGATGCCGCCGGTTTCAGTTCACTTCAGTCAAAAATAAAACAGGCGTCTCGACTGCGTACGTTACTCAATCAACACATCATGAGATTTAAAGCATTAAAAAAAAAAGAACAAGGGGGAACAGGCAGAGAAAGAGAATCTGGCAGAGAGAATTTCTGTTCATTAGTTTCTTTGATTTCGAGAGCTGTCGTTCTAATCAAGACCATCGCGAAGCAGCTCGGCTTATTTCAGAGAGAAACAAAGACTTCTCGCCACTTCTGACAGCGCGCTAAATGGTTCTGTGTGTAATCTAGTTACTGAGGATGGCCGACTCTCTCTAGGTCACATGCAAAATAGGAGACAAGGCACAATAGGGCACATGATAGCTGCTTAACATCCCAACTGAAAGAAAAAACAATCCAGCAGCCCAATTTGCTCACTTCAGCTTTGAAAAGGGTGATTGAGTGGAGCGAGGACAGAGAGGAGACCACAAAGCAAACAGAGCGACTACAGTGTGTGTTTGGGATGAAGCGAGGACAGGCGACATGGAATAATGTGAAAAAGGTCCATTACTGCTGAAAATCACAATCCATGGCATCAAAATAACACGATGAATCAACCTGGTGTTCAGAGCAGGAATGGAAACAACAACTGACAGATCAAATTGAAGGACTAGAAAACATTTTAAAATTCATATTAATTACAAATAAATGACTATTTGGCCAACTTAATAAACCCAAATTAATCTTCTTTACTGGCCTTTCTGCTGCTACAAGACTGTGTAGTCCACAAAATAACTGATGTGAGTGAGTAATGAAGACTGCTGTGTGAAGTTGTACTTAAGTCCAGCTGTGCTTTGAGCTAAATTCTAACGTAAGCCTGCTAACATGCTGATGTTAAGAGTGTATAATGTTTACTATATTTGCCATAGTATGCTGGCATGCTAAAATGTGCTAATTAGCACTACCACAAAACACAGCTAATGCTGATGTGAACAAAGTATTGGATAACATCATTTTTAGACCTGCTGATGACCCTCTAGGAAAAGTTAAACAGAGATCAAAGTTTAACAATTCATCCCGAGGCATACACGAATGTACCTTTGAAGGCAGCTGGATTTGCAGGATCACATGATCATGCAAAAATCCATCATGTCAGGCTTCAAGTTATGCGCTTGTGGTCAAACCAAAAGTTTTGGATGTGGTTTAGGTGTGACAACAGTGAGAAGTTAGCCCGGTGATGATAGTGATAGACAGATGGATAGACAATCACCTGCCAAGTATTTTTTGAAAGTACCTGTGCTTTTCCAGTTTCAAAAGACAACTTCTCAGGTGGTTTGGTTGTAACAAAACATCTGGCACATCAGGTTAAAAATTAATGTTTGAACCAAAAACCACTCAAAACCACAAATGTCAACTAGATGGTGGCACAAGAGGAAAATTTAAAAAAGTAAAGTAAATTAAAAGGGTCAACAAGCCATTAAAAGTCTCCTCTGAAGAGCATGAATGAGTGTATTTCATGGTAAAACCACCCAATAGTTTTCAACATATTTGGGTCTAGAGGGTGGTGGCCCGACCAACCAATGCTGTCATGCTTAGAGCTACGCTGCTAACATGGCTAAAAAACAAGTGCCCTGTTTGAGTGGAAATTTATAAACGCAGAATGCTTTTACAAATTACCACAGATTGAACATTTGGACAGTTTTCCATTCCAGTCCTCTGAAGGTTTAAGCCTGCTGGACTTTTTTCTCTTGTGTATTCAATAGACTACATCTTTAAAAATGCATAAGTCCTTCCCCACCGCTAGCTCATGAATAAAAAAAGAAATTCACTTCCAACACATTGACAGACTAATGAGGCGAGTACATATTTACCGACTATCTGTATCCCAGAATGCATTTCTTATTAGTTGACCATATTGCTACATGGAAAACACGTGTACTTGATTTTCTAGTTGTCTTCTTTCTCGGAAAAAAGGATCAATCTGACAGTTTGGCAACCAGCTCCTGACTGTATTTCACCTTGTTTTTGCTGGACTACGCAGATTTCTCACTGGAGGCTAAATAATATTCACCTCCAAAGACAGCCTGAGAAGAGTGAGAAAAAAAAAGAAAAGAAAAGAGCAGGCAGAGAGAAAGAGATGAATAGACAGCAGAGAGAAAAACAAGAGCAGAAAGGATATGAAGGCTTCTGCCGCACTGAGCGCTTCCTCATGTCAAATAAGCCTCATAGGCGAGTGGTGAAAAGGAGGCCACATTCCCAGGCTTTTGAATTAAGCAAAGCACTTGCCTGCACACATGGTTAGACATATGTGCCCCCCCCCCACCCCCACCCCCCCAACACACAAATCCTATATATGCACGCTTTGAGTGCATTTTCCCTCCCAGATCGCTCCATTAAGGGAATTCTCAGTGATGAAAGAAATGATGACTGAACTTGATCCTCTACAGAAAATAATGGCGTCTACATGATGGGTTAAATGTGCATATTAGGAATCAGATTTCACGTTCCTGTGAAATTCGTCAGCTTCATGATTAGAGCTCTGGATGTATTTGGGCCGGCAAAGTGTTTCCTTGGCATACTGAGAGAGTGAGTTGGGGTGGCAGGGTGTTTGAGGCGTCCTCTCTGGGTAGCACCCGAGGGCAGAGCTTCTGTTATCATGGCAATTAGCTTTTGTTGCCGGGGTAATTGTTTCATCCTGCTGGCTCACAGTGGAAGGCACCCGAACAGACCCGAACAAATGATGAGTCATTCAATACAGCCCGGCACAGCCTGGCTCATGACAGCAATTCAGTTTGTTTCTGTGATGAAAACGAAATGTCCAAAAAAACACTCTATCTAAAGAGGTGTGCTGTCAGCAAAGGTCTATTCATGTTGAATGACAAAAACAAAGCTAGTCATATGTATGAGATCCACAATAGTTCAGTTTAAACATTTTTAAAATGGTGAAATTGGCCTTAATTATAGCTGGGTTTATGTTGTCAAACAGCAACACTCAACTCCACTCAAATGTACTCAAACGTCTTTTCCAAAAATCAATTAAAAAATAGATTTTTAAAATGTATTGTGGGCCAATGAAAGGATTAGGGTCACAGTTTTTCAAGTCTGTCTTAAAACTGGAGTCCCAATATGAACACTGAAACAGATTTCCTCACTGTAATCATTCCTCCTGCTCATAAATGACTTAAAAAGATCCCATATTCAATGTAAAATACACAAAGCTCACTTTAAATCTTATATGAGATTTGACAAATAAGTCAAATCAAACGTGTATCTTCCAAAGATAAAACCTTTTTTTCCTTCTTTTTTCCCCCTTTCACTGCAGCTTAACAGGACTAATTTTGCTTTTCAATTTAAGATAAACATTTGAATACATTTTTGCATAAAACAAGGACTGTGGAATTTGTCGCTGATCACATACACTGAAAATGCATTATAAGCAGGAGGAATGATTACAGCAAGCAAAACCTCTTGCAATGTTCATCTTGGGATTTGATTGATGTTTTAACACAAACTTGAAAAATTGTGAACCTGTCCTTTAAACTGGAAACATAGAAAACTATATGCAACAAAGGCACCCGGCTGGAATTGAGGATGTTGCGGTTCAGGATCTCCAACTTAGACCACCTGGATGTCCTGTCACTTCTTTGTTGTTAAAGGTTAATCATTTCTCTACTAACAAAGATCAAATATATCCAATGTCCAATCCATGCCCAGTGTGTATTTTGTATTACTTCTGCTGACTACGATTTTAATGCTGAGATGGGAACAAAGGCTGATTCTTCCACACTGCTACTTGATCCCATAGACATCCAGGGACTGAACTAAATGAGGCTAATCTCACTGATCATCACACAAACTATATCCAGAAACTGGAAATATGCATCCATGGAGTTACTCTGACTCTGAATCAGGGCAGGAAAAATATCTCAATGCCAAGCATCATCTGCATTTAAATCTTAGATCAATAAATGCAAACAGAAAATCCAAATTAATAATTTTCTAATTTTCTAATTTGTCATGACACATATCCAGATTAGGACTCACCCGAAACCCATTTGCTGCATCTTAGAGGTGCAGGCATCTATCTGTACAAATGGTGACAATTTAATTTATCCAAATTAATCAATTCATTTCATGCTAATTAACTAGCCTGAAAAAATCATAACCTTGTGTACAATGGAAGCCAGCTGAGGGAGACAACAGTATCCACAGAGGCCTCCTGAGCAGCAGGAGAGATAATTACACAGTTTTATGCATCCCTGGTCAGTATTGTAGCTAATAGAGACATACAGTCAATGTCAGAGAGAGTTGACTTAACCCCGGGGGATGCTTGGTAAATAAATGGCATCAGGTAGACAATATTTATCTCAGCAAAGGAATTATGCTGCAACTCATAAATCTCACTGTTATTGGTGGAGGGAGACTCAGTTATGTCTGCGCTGACCTAAGTTCTAAATTATCCATGCTTGTTTGTGTTCATGCTGGATAGAAGAGACACAAACAGTGAAATGTAATGTATCACAGTCAGAAATTCAAGCACTATTTCTACTCTTAACCTCATCTTGCTGAGACCGAGGGTGTACACTCAGTACATTGTGATGTCCTGCCTCCCTTTTCTCAAACAGGAACAGAAATACATAATTATACACCCACATGCAGTATATTACGGTGCCCATACGGTACATGTACGTACACCCAAAATAATGGTCACAGATATTTTTAGTGAATGGCCAGCTTAGGGCAACAAAAACACAAACACACAAGTACACATTGGTTACTGCGTATGGATGCAGTTTGTCGTCTGTTATTATTATGCTCACCATGAGGATTAGAGCCTCTAGGGTTCACAAGGTTTCTGAGGCCACTGCGTGTGTGTGTATGGGTGGGGGTGTATACATTTACAGTATGGATGTTTGGGTGGGTTTGGAGGTCCAGCTGACAGAAGGAAGAGGTCTGCCTGACTGGTTGGATTAGAGACAGAGCCTGGCAGGCAGATCATTACCTCACTGCAGTCTTAAATCTAAATTAACCAGGACTTAACTCTCGTACAAGACCTCTAATCTGCTCCATGGGGAAAGTACTGTTCACAGGCACAAGTAGGGAAGGAGCCCTGCGGGAACTAAAAACAGCACATGCCGACTTTGTTGCTGAGAATCAGTGTGAAGCCTGGTCATTTGTAAGTGAGCAAACCAAGCACAGCTGGGTTGTTTAAAGCTGAGATGAAATGAAAAATGCCCTTTTAAACTCTTTAAGAGGATTAGGGTAAATAAAGTCGTGAACCTATTTAACAATATGCCAAAAATATTATAATAGTCTTATGTCAAAATCTAATCATCAATCATCAATCAACAATATATTTATATTGTATGCTTATGTAGGCATCAATCAACACATTGAGCATATAATCTCATGACATCCACCCATCAAATATTCAACTTTTAGCGGCACAGAGCTAAGATTCATTATGAAATTAAAGAAATGAGATACTCTAAAAGAATGAGATATACGCTATGAATGCCAGATTTCAGGGGTTGCAGTTCTGTTGCTACATGATTTAACACTGATGCAAAACTATACATACCAGAAAGTAAACTACATTTCACTGATTTAATTTGTAAATACGTAGCTGAATGCAGAAGCTAGTTAGCTTAGCATAAAGATTGGAAACAGGGGGGAAAAGGCTAGGCTTTCTCAGAGGGTAACAAAATTTGCCTGCCAGCACCCAGCATCTCTAAAGCTCACTAATTAACACGTTTATTTAACCTAGAAAACCCTACAGGGGTTATATTCCAGACCATGTGTTGGCCAGGACCAGCTGCCAGGCAACCAATGGAGACTCCAGGAAGTTACTGGCCTCAGTTAAGAAATAGCCTGGCACATAAACCCCCGTAAAAAGGCATATTGGCATTTTCACACTTTGGTTTTACCCATTTCTAGACTTTATGCTAAGCTAAGTTGGCTCCAGCTACATATTTATTGTGCAGACATGAAGATCTGACTCTCAGCAACAAAGACAATAAGCTTATTTCCCAAAATGTGAAACAGTTTAGGTAGTTGTTATAGACACTGAAACAACCAATTCAACGTACTAGTTTTTTCACATAAGGTCAATGAAAAATATAAAACCTTTTCTTTCTTTTGGTGATACTTAGACCGTTTTACACACTTTTATCACCTCACATCCGAACTTCTATCCTGTATGTGGGACTCAGTCAGTCCCTGTCTGGTCTGCAGGTGGTTCAAAATGCAGCAATGAGATTCCTCACAGTCAGCAAGAAAAGAGAGTCCATAACCCCTGCACTGGCCTCCCTCCACTGGTTACCAATGAAATACAGAATTGATTTTATGATTCTTTTATTGTTTTTTTAAAGCTGTGAATGGTTTGGTACCAGCCTACATTTCTGATCTCCTGAGTCCATATTCTTCACTCAGACCCCTCAGATCCTCTAACCATTTACTTCTCTCTCTTCTCTGTTCCTAGTCAGTATCAAAAAATGATCAAGCTTTTTCCATCATTGCTCCCAGACTGTATAACAGCATACCCGTCACTGTCAAATCTTCCACATCTATCACCACATTTATATCCCAGCTAAAAAACCCACCTTCACAGAATCTCTTTGAGCACCCCCTCATTTTTTAAATGATACAATTATTAACATTGTCTATTCAAATGTGATTACCTATTCATTTTGTCTTGTTTTAATTATTAATTTGTATTTCACATTTTTCTGTAAAAATGTAAGCACTAAGGGCAACTTGTGATTTTTAAATGTGCTCTATAAATAAATTTGACTTGACTTGAAGAAACATCAAATAAGACTACACTCAATAAAAAGGCAGGCGCATCTTCTCCTGCACCAAAGACCTATTTATCTGTCATATAGAGACACATTCTACATTTGTATTTCTACTCTGTTAATATAATACTTTCTATATGAGATATTACAACTGTACTGAACACAGAGGAAGCTGCTTTCACAGCAATTATGACTAAGAGCAGAACAATGAGGATTTAAAGACTTGAAAACTAAGCTTTAATGGTATAAAAATGTCTCCACCTCCTCCACTAATGTATCACACAAAGACTGTTACACACACACACACACACACAGAGGTTCAGAGTCTCATAATCTATACATGTCAGCAAAGCCTCAGTGCCCCATATCCATCATGTTGTCCAGATTGTGATCACTGTGCTACATCACAGTGTGTTTACCTAACCCCTGCCCCGCTGATACGTAAAGTACAGTGCAACGCTGCAGAATGGGGAACAATTAAGCCCAAAATATATGTGAGTGTGTCCGTGTGTGTGTGTGAGAGAGAGAGAGAGAGAGAGAGAGAGAGAGAGAGAGAGAGAGAGAGAGAGAGAGAGAGAGAGAGAGAGAGAGAGAGAGAGAGAGAGAGAGAGAGAGAGAGACATAGTACTGTGACCTTAATGGCATAAATGCGAACCACATTAATGTGCTTATGTTCTTAGCTAAATGTCCGGCTTGTTCTGTGCAAAAAGCTCACTCTCAAGCCATGATATATCAGTTTGCAGTGCTGCTACTTTGAATTCACACACAGCCTAGTGACAGTGAATGTGCGACCTACATACTGTCGTTGCTTGACTGGCTGATTTTCATGTATTACAATTCACTGCTATACATGTTAGTTACACATACCGCAGCCGTGTTAATGATACTCATTATAGATCCACTTGCACTTTAAAACATCTACAAAAAATGTTTAATATTGATTTACATTTTGTATGATATCAGGGATTAATGGCCAGGCGGATACTGAATGGTCCAGGTCATTTTTACACAGCAGCTGCACATACTGTACACATAAAGCCTCACTGTCCTTCATTTTATAAATAATCCCCCTCCTTCCCCACCGCATCCCTTGTTCCCCTCCCTCATGACAACAAGACGGCCGACAGAGCTGTTTGATCCTATGGCACTCATGTGGGACCGTAGCGGCAACCAAACCTCCCTCCCCCCTCTCTCCATCTCTTCCCCCCTATCTTCCATCCTCCACTCTCCCGGCAAAAAACGGAGAGAAAGAGAAGGGCACTGGCCCGAAAGGCTGTCGTTTTAGCCAGAAGCCAGGCTGCCTTCAATACTTGTGTGAATTAAACATGTATGGAGCCTTTACAGAGTCCGGCTATTCAGAGATGCTCTATGTGCGGCTGCCGAGTGTTTAGAATAAAGAAGATGCTCGGTGTAATGTCACACAGTGGGGCTGTATCTGCCGGGCAGCATCACTGGCTCTGACTCAAAAGATGCGACCAGGCGGGAGGAAACAACTAACACACACATAAAAAAGGATCATTAAAATAGATCAGACTGTAAACATCTGACACGCAAGATAAAAAAATTAGTTTTTGTTTACAGTTTGGTCCAAAATCAAATTATCTGTGCACACAATAACTAATCCAAAATCCAAAATAACCTAAATTCTGTGGCTAACCGCCCGTTTGTTGAGGCCAGATTAAGATTACAGATTAGTATTTTAGTTCTGATTAAAATACAACAAGGAAAGATTGGTCTGTTTGTACTGCTGGTATATCACTATCGCTATTTTCTTCACACTAACCTAACTATCAGATGTCAAGTGCACACAACCTGAAAGTCTTTATTTCATGCACACCAAAATGTTTTCATCTCTTTTTGCTTTGATTCCACTTTGACATATAACATGGATCACTCACCACTGATAAATACTGGGAGTGGAAAGGAGCCACTTCACACAAACTCACTCACTGTCAGAACAAAGTGTTGGTACAAACCTGGCAACGATGTGGTTGTAAAACAACCCTGAGTCACTGACACTCTGAGGGAGGCAGTAACGCAGTACTTGGAGCCGGTGTATGTCCATGATGGTAAACAGGAAAAACAAAAATAACAGCAGTGGCGGCAGCAGCAGCAGCAGTTTATGGCACAAGCTCCGTCTTGTTCTGCTTCATTACTGTAAAAATTGAAATCATTAAAAGCTATTTAATCCTCCTGCAGAGAGCCTGCAACATAAGTGACGATAAAAGAGCGATGGCTGTACAAACAACCAAAGACATCCATTTAAAAAAGGAGGAGATTAAAATCGTCCCGCAGATTTGAATTCTTATACTGCTGCTATGCACTATGAGACTGATGATCCATCCGTCTAGCAACAAAGAGATGATGGACAGACTGGCAGAGATGAAGTCATTGACCAGCCTGTTGTCTGACCGCATAACAGATGAGCTTGTGTGTATGTGTGTGTGTGTGTCATTGAACCTCTGTGCTATTGTCATTCTGTTAACCCAAGGGAGATTACCTCATATCCGACTCAATCAGCTCCTATCCCCCCATCCACACACAGAATTGGGGGTGGGTGGGATGTAGTACTGTATTTGTGGATTGATGTTGGGGTTGGTGCTGTTAGCCCCCCCCCCCCCCCCCCCCCCTCTTGACTCTGCTGTTGCCATAGCCACCCAGTATTAAGCAGAGTCTGAATTAACAACCCAGCGTGGTTGTTAATTAACCCGCACTATGGTCAGCTACTATTGATTTGGATGCCCTCTACCTCAGACGACTGATGTAGCGGGTGAGAATACATAAACATGTACAGCACACATTAACTGGAAGTGGTGTGCGTGCTAAATGCCCATTAACCTCTACTCAGTAATTGACGCTCGATTGCAATTTCACGCACTTGGAAGCAGGGGGACATTTTGGAAGTCATGAGCCTGATCATTGGCTGAAGGGACTTCAATCAGAATGTGATCCAGATAGATTAAAACTAGAGACTAGACAGATAAATCCCCCAGGCTGATATACTGTATCTGCTCATCTATATGGCCACTGATGACTAACTAGAAATATCAGTAGAGAAACACCAAAGATATGCTTGTGGCGATTTCTGAACAGTGTGTCCACCAGAGAGCACTGAGAAGTTCCTTATTGTAATGTTGGTCTATTATTAGATCCAAAAGTTCAGTCCTGACTAAAATTTACTATCCAAACTATTGGAGGGACCTTCATGAAATGTTGTTCAAAAAAGTTTTGTACTAATATTTTTGTTCCCCAAAGGATGAATCATACTGACATTATATTTCCTCTAGCACCGACAAGAGGTTTTCATTTCTGGTTTGGAGTAAAATATCCCAATGATTACTGGATTGGCTAGATTGGAATGAAGTTTTGTACTTTTATGTCTCCGTTGGACTAAACTGTGATAACTTTGGTTATCCCTTATTAACTTTTCATTTACCGGTATCATCACGTCAAATTTTACTTTGTCCAGTTCTTTGGTTTATCACCAAATACAACACTAAAGATGTTTCCGTCAGCCTCAGCTCTATTTTTGTTTGGTGGTAACAAGCATGTGGTAGTTAGCGTGTTAGCTTACTAGTGAACATTATACCTCCCAAACATTAGTTAGCTCAAAGCACCAAAGTATAGCTGCTAGCATTGCTGTGGACTTAAAATGTCCTGCTCAGTACATACTGTGTCCTGGTCACAATTCTTTAAAAAACTGATTTAATGGATCCTTAAAAAATATGTTTATGTGTAAAAATAAAGAAAAAAGACAAATCAGTCAATATCATTATCAAACCCTAAAATATGTGTAACCTTAAAAATCCAGTTTTGAACAAGTTAAACAATCAAATATGTATAACACCCCCGCCCCCCCAACACACACACACACAATCCCACTTTAACATACACACTCAAATCCCGGGACTGACAGTATTCCAGCGTCAATATGACAGAATATTACTGTGAACTCTGACCTCTCTGATTCGCTGGCCTCCACTCTAATGGCTGACCTCATATGCCATGCTGACATTAAAACTACACGAACGACACAACATCGCCAAGGGGTCTGACCAGGCGCTCCGCAGCAGAAAATGCCACTTGTGATTGGTTAAACAAGCGCCATAGTGGACAGTGATTGGTGTAACAGTGATTTTGCCTGTGCCAAGCTAAATGAGCACTGGCTCGTCTGTGGCTTTGATTGTTCAGCTGGACTGTAGGACATTTCTGTGGCAGGCCGGGCAAACGTTAACGAGCTAGATCTGTGACAGACGAGACTCTTCCTGGCCCTGAGATGGGGACACTGCCTGTTCACTAACATTTATAAAATGGTAACAAGCAACCTCTACACTGCCCCAAGGGTAAGTGATTACAATGAGCATTAAACATGTGATGCTAACATGGGAATGTGATGTAATGTGCCGCCTTGGGACAGGGAAAAAACCTAGGATGATACTTTTAAGATATGTGTGACAGAAAAATACTATACATCCTGTTAAATGCCAAATCATTGAATATTTTCACTATTTATAAATACAGTTTAGGTAATGGTTGGAAAAACTGACAAACCTAGGTGTGTACAAGTGTGAATATTTAATGAGAGAATATCAATGTTTTAAAGATTTTTCTGTGATATAACTGATTGTTTCCTTTTACTTCTTAGATATGGCTTCTAGGAACAGCCTCACACTCTTTATATTACCCAGATTACAAGACTTTTAAAATGTTTCCTTTTTTCTTTATTCTTGTGAACTCCAAAGATACCAACATATCATGCCAGAAATGTGCTTCACTAATTAAATCAAAGTCTGTGCACCCAGATTTTATTCTGATAGTAATTATCTAATAATTTACAACTTAAAGAACGTATGCACAGCGAGGTCCTGACCACAAAAACAGGAGATAAAGTCTAAGATTTATTTCCTTGTCTCATATGACAATACCAGTTATACAGTATATTGATATACATTTAGAGCTGCAAATACTTATCATTTTCATTATCGATTACTCTGCTAATTATTTTCTTGATTAGTCGATTAATTATTTTGTCTATAGATGTCAGAAAAAGTGAAAAATGCCTTTTTCGAGCCCACAGTCACATCTTCAAACGTCTTGTTTTTACTATCATGTGTGACATAGAAAATCTTAAAATCCTCACATTTAAGAAGTAAGTATTTGCCATATTCTATCCATTGACTAATCGATTCCTTGACTAGTCATTGTTCATCTATATACAGTATTTAAATGTCTCAAAGCTTAAAGGATTCTTTAACAAATGGATTGGAAACCATTGCGTTAATGAAATGAGATCATTTGTTGATCACATATCTACAACAAGGAGCAATAAACACTCCCAGAATGAAATCAACATATTGACCCCAATAATGACATCACTTATTTATTACATACTGATGCCAACTGGCCCTCAGGCGAATTGTTACGGACAAACACAATATGGATAGCAATCCCCACTTCACTACCACCCCTCCCCCACCTCCTCTTCTGCTCCTCCTCACTCCAGCTTCCTCAGTCCTCATCGTGTCACTAATCCTGATCCTTAAAGGTGAATGCCGCTTCCGTTTGGAGAAACGCACTTCACAGGTTACACAGACCTGTACAGTAGGCCAGGTGACTCAAGTTTAGAAATGAACTGAGTTGCCTGTGTCAATATTTGACCAAACTCTGTGATTTTACATTCAGTGTATAAGAATATAATCATGTATGTAGTGTCATTTATAGGAACATGTACAGCTGCTAGATGTCAGCAGGATGACAGGGAGGGAGACGAGGAAAGGGGGCAAGATGAGGAATACAGAGCAGTAACTAATGAGGAAACAGGAAGAGATGATGATAATCACAGTATGGATGAAGAGTTAAGCAGAGATAGTTAAGCAGAGCCTAAGAATATGAGCTTCAAGGTCATGTTTTCTGAACTATTTAAATATATTTAGACAAACAAACATTGGAAATTATAATAGGACTGCTACTGACAATTATTTTCATTATCGATTATTGTGCCTATTATTTTCTTAACTCATTGATTCATTGTTTTGTCTAGAAAATGTCAGAAAATTAGGAAAAGTACCTGAGCCCATTGTGACATCTTAAAAGTCAAACATTTAGTTTACTATCATGTATGACACAGAAAAGCTCAAAACCGCTGCAGCTCTAAATGATACTACAATATGTTTTGGGGTTTTCATTTGTAATATTTTACAATATGCTAATCTACACGACTCTGTCATTAAGAGCAGTCCCTCATAACTAATGAACATACTGTGAGAGAGAGGATTTCACATTGGTGTACTTTATACTTTACACTAGATTACAAGAGTTCATGCAGTCAAGAGTAAAACCTCTCATGTTATCTCTTCTGCCCCACATCTGTATTTGAGCTTCAACAAATCACCACGCCCCGCTGTAATCTGCCGAGGACATATTATACAGGGACCCCTCTATCCCTCTATCATCTGGCTTTTGATAGTCCCACTCAGAGATTAGCACGCTTTATCCCTTTCTTCCTGTCTTTCTTTCTCACACAAACACATGCAACGAGTCAGATGGGATCAATCCCGTGAACAGCCGAGAGCAGCTGAGCGGACACACACTGACAGCCAGCGAGAAAGTCATTCCTTCTTCCCAGGAAAAGACTGAACCAATGAAAGATTGCTGAGGGTAACCAATCAGGCGTCCCCGCTAACAGCTGGCTCGAGAGAAAACACAGACAGAGGGGCTGGAAAGGAGGAGACAGACGAGAGAAAGTCAGCAACTCCTGGAGGAGATTTTCCTTCCTCTCCCGTTTCTCCCCCCCTTTGCTTTTTCTCCAACTAAAGCCAGTTGCATTATTCAACAGAATGTACAGCTCGAGAATGAAGGAGGCAGATACAAAAAAAGAGAGATATACATGTTTCCTTATGGGCAAACTATGCTACTACTGCTGTTTGAAAAAGAGGCAGAGGTGATGAGGAGTTGTGTTGCCTTACCCGAAATCATCCAGGGAATACATGTTGCTGAAGGAGACAGTCCAATCCTTAAGCAAAGGATGAAAGGAGGTATAAATGGGGAGATTATGGAGGAGAGGGGGAAGCGTTAGCCTGAGACGAGAGAGCGGCGGTGCACATGCTGTCCAACACTGCCGTAAAAAACTCAACCATTCCCTTCTTCACATCCTCTAGAAAGGCTAGAAAATCCCCTACGCCAACAGAGCAGACATAAGACTGAGACAGAGAGAGAGAGAGAGAGAGAGAGCGAGAGAGAGACAGTAGGAGGGAGAGAGAGAGATGAGGAGTGTTGCAACAGAGTAAGGGAATGCAAGATAGAGAGAAAGAGAGAGAGAGAGGGAGACGGGGAGAGAGAGAGAGAGAACATGTGACCGGTACAGACCAGTCACCTCTCTCCGCTCTGAGGATTTGTCTTTCAACCTCCAAGGAATCATTTCCACTGGATGGAAATTACATGTTAGCCTATACAGCCAACAAGAGAGAGAGAGCATACACCCGCCTCTCTATAGCACACACAATTTAGACAGCTTTAAATAGATTCCACGCTAACAGGATTTTTACGGTGAGAAATGAACGCATGCAGCCGTAACCCCCAATCACAAGTTAACTACAGAGGAAGAAATAACAGCAAGACACCATTCATTCATTCATTCATTCAACTCAAGTTTTCATTAAGAACACAACATTCCAGTTCAAGCGTCTGAACAGCATGAACAGATGTAATGATTATGTTTTATGTTCCCTCACAACAACGGCTTTATTTATCAAGTGCAACAGTTGTGGTTTCCTCAAGGCTTTATCATTATTTGTTCTCAACGATGGTCCATCTGTCTGCAGCAAACTTAGACTATTAAGCTTCTTTGCCACAACGAGCCAAGGTAGGTGTGGGGTAACAAACAAAGAGCAATCTAGTCCACTAAAAGATTAAGAGGGCTTTGAGGGGTTTAGAAAATAGTAAGAAACATGCAAACAGACCCAGGGTCTAAAATTCAGCCTGGAAGGTCAGAGAACATAATCTTCTTTCCCAAAAGTGGATTTATACAATATGTGTGCCAGCTTCCCTCAATTGAAAAACATTAGAGAAGTGAGATGAACTACAAGAACATATACAATGGGGTTAAACTGGAGGATGCTGCATTCAAGAACCTGGGGAGCGAAAGGTCAGGCAGAGAGAGAGAGAGAGAGAGAGAGAGAGAGAGAGAGAGAGAGAGAGAGAGAGAGAGAGAGAGAGAGAAGAGTGCCTCTCTTTGCTGTAAATGCTCTCCAGTATGTGGTGGGGTCATCTGACATGGCCTGGTTGACCACCATTAAGATAAAGGACATGTGATGCAGATTCATTATTAAATCATCACAAAGCCTGTATGGTAATGTATGGAAATGACCAGATTACAGTATGAAAGGTTATGTGTTTAATGGCTTGGTGGTGTTTGCAGAGCATAGAGTGTATACACATTAGGAAAAAAAATGACAGGAGAATTAAGGCATCCTTTTTACTTTGAAGAGGAACCATTGCACTGCAAATAAAATAGAGATGATCTAAAAGAATATATTTATGTGGTGGATGTTTATCTGCATATATCAACAATTTGTCTTTTGCAGGCCCGAAACACATCCACTTAAAGTTTTACATGTCCTATAAAATTGTATACAATGTCATAATATCACATGATGAAGACAAAGCTTTGAGAAATGACTTAAAAGTTGAATCAGTCGTCAAAATAGCTGTTGATTATTTTTCTGTCAATCAGCTTATCGACTAATTGCTGCAGCTATGATGTCTAAATGTCATAGTGGCATGTGTTTAGCATATGTTGGCATGATCTTCTTTGTGTGATTATACGTCCTCCCTCTCATGAGTCTAAATAAACACAACTAAAGTCAAATGAGAAACAGAACCCCCAAAATGTTTAAGCTGTCTTTTTGAAAAATGTACCAGCAGTTTAAGGGCTACAGATGATTTACACCATTTGGAGCTAATGCTGTTTTGAAAAAAAAGTATTGATTACCAGACTGTAACACATGAGAAATTCAAACTGATAAAGAATGTGCCACATTTGTTTAGGACTGTATCAAACCTGAACATTCATTTACTATTAACAAGGATGGCATTGAGTTATTTGATGAGATACTTCCTGATTCAAATTACACTTTTGACAGATATTCTTGTACAGCTGCTTCTATTTACACATTTAACACTGAACACTTAAGAACCTCAACCTCACATCAATTCAAAAGTCTGTTTCCTTTCCCCTGGTCTCCCTGACATCCAGGCTGAATTCACATATTATAGCTGTCAATCACATGCTGGAGAGTGGGAGTGTTGTGTCGCCGGCTCACGTGGAGCTGTTCTCTGATCAGCTTGCAGCAGCCTGCAGTAAGATGCATAACTCAGCGTTTTACCTTCCACTGGCTGCACTCGCTCAGTCTACCTTCTCTACGATGAGTCACCACAACAAGCGCTTCAGAAATCATTCTGCGTTAATAGTACAGGACGGACGCCTTGCTTTTTGCCCTCCAAACCCACTCTCTCTCTCTATCTCTCTCTTACACACACACACACACACACACACACACACATAAATATGCAAACACACAAAGACACACACACGTGCATCCAAAAGCAACCAAATGACAGCAGCCCCCCTGACAAGGAGAACAGAGAATTACCATCGCATAATGAAACCTCTAACGTTACTAGACCAAAAATAACTTATATGGTGATGCACATACATAAATGCACACGCACACTTACATAATTGCTACAAAGGAATCAGTGATGCTGAACAAAATTATCTTGTTGACATAATTCTTTTTTTTTCTTTCTGCAAAAAGAAAAGCCTGGTCACCTTGTTGTTGCTTTGTGGAGATTTAAGACTTCCCTTCTGGGCTTGAGTCAAAGAGCAGATCTGCCTCTGGCAAAAACAGACACACAGGACAGGACGCAAGCAACACAGCTTTACAGAAAAGGCCCGTTCATCCAACTGGATTGGAAGATATGAATCTTACATGTTTACTGTCTGAGAGCAAAATAGTTCAGCTACTGGCTCTATGTTGTGTGAGGTTACAGGAAACAGGAGTAGATCAGGACATGTAATAAAAGAGAAACGGGTACAGTGGCATACACTCAAGATATCCAGATGTGCGAGCACCTATGGCTTTCTCTTCTTCTTATTCCCTTTCTCTCCGTGTCTCCTTTTCCTCTCTGGAGAGAAATATACACTGAGACAGTATGAAAACACACACACACACACACACACACACACACACACACACACACACACACACACGCACACCAGTAGCTAGAGTAAAAACAGGGAGAGTGCACTGAATGTGAGGAGAGCTGTCAGAGTAAATCTGAAGCCATAAAACAGAATGG
The DNA here is from genome assembly GCF_027409825.1 of Scomber japonicus. NCBI lineage: Eukaryota > Metazoa > Chordata > Actinopteri > Scombriformes > Scombridae > Scomber > Scomber japonicus. The sequence goes on along the minus strand of NC_070593.1, from coordinate 16,462,309 downwards.
TGCAGGCTGCAGCTACAGAGACACGGAGGAGTCAAACTACAGGCAGGGGGGGAAATAAAAATAAAAGGCTTGTTTCATAAATAGAAAAAGAATACAGAGACTCTGGAATCTGCTGGAGAAGATTTAGGGGCCCGGTGCATTCTGCATACCAACATAACCAGGGAATGGCTCAAAATATCCCCCATAGGCTCAGATTTAGACTATGGGTTTAGGATTTTCCATAGGCTGAACAGTGCATATGAGGATCCGTTATGGAGTAAGTAGACTTATGTAGGTGTGTGTGTGGGGAGGGGAGGGGTGGGGTTTGGGGGTGGGGTGGGGTGGGGGGTCTTATAACCTGCCTGGCAACCACCAAAATAAACACTCCTCCTCCTCCTCCGGTTATATGCACCCTCAGTTATCCTGTCCACCCCCTGCAGACACTCACAGTGGCCGGTGCATCTTTCACCTCCAGCGTTTTATTTCACCTGGTTGCACGGTATGTGCAGAAATACGTGATGCTGTCGTTTCCATGACAACGTTAGCCTGGCTTTAATCCTGCATTCAGCACAATGGGCGGGTCCGGCGATGACAATAGATGAGCAAATGAAGGGAAAACAACACAATTGATGTAGATATTTCGCCTGTGTATTATGACTGTGAAGCGAATTGTAAAGGACGCCTGTATGGAGCTGAGGCCCGGTGGGTGGGCCCCTGGATGCTCAAAATACTGTCCCTACATATGGAAAAATGAGTCAAAAGATGTAAAAGATGCTGCAGTTATTTAATACGTGATGATCAGCTGTTTACTCGTATGAGATTAAAGTATATAAATGCAGATGTAGACTGGAGGCAGAGGGCTGTGTGCTAGCCGCCACTTACCTCATTTTCTCGTCTTTTATTCAACCGGAGATGATGGCACTGATGAGGCTGATCGGTATTAACACCAGTCCGCTTTTTAAAGTCTGAATGGACAGTGTGGGAGGCAGGAATCAGCCTGCCGGCCTCCACCTTGTGTCGCCTGTGTGCGTCTCTGGGAATAATACAAGCTGATGATGAGTCGTTGTTGCAGAAACGCTAAGCGAGAGCGCGAGCCTTTTCTCCCATCCGCTTTGTGCTCCGTTGTCTCTGCTCTCCGCACGCGCCGCTGCGTATCCTTAAGTCCATGATCAGGCGGGGCTCTCGCTCGGTAGAAGACGGTGAACGGTGGTCGTCAGCCGCCGCCTCCTTCATGTCATATTTTCTTCCCATTCGGAGTGTTGTGGTGAGGTGGAGAGATTTTTTTGGGGAAATGCTAATAACATGCGAGCGGAGGAAGAAGGGGGCGAGCTGACCGGCTCAATGCTGCCCACCTGTGGTGAAGACGCGCACATGCAGGCGACCACCCCCGCCCCACCGCCTTCCCCCCTTCCGACTAAAGGACTGGTTCACAAATTTTCAAATGTCCATATGTACACTGGAAGAGGTTTTCTCTCACTGTAATCATTTCAGAATTTAACCCTTGTGTCGTCCTCCCGACTCAAATTGACCCTGTCTGTTTCTTCCTTTCTTCCTTCCTTCCTTCCTTCTTTCCTTTCTTCCTTTCTTCCTCCCTCCTTTCCTTCCATCTTCCTCCCTTCCATCCTTCCTTCTTCCTCCCTTCCTTCCTTGCTTCCTCATTTACTTCCATTCTTCCTTCTTCCTCCCTTCCTTCCTTGACTCGAGGACAACAGGGGGGTTAAAAGTTGATGTGAAGCTTATATTAGGCTTCATCAGTCTGAGTTAGTCACTTCAAGTGGATACTTGCCACATTTAATCTTTTTACCATCAAATTCCCTCTAAAGTAAGGACTTTGGGACTAAAAAGACTGTAACGTTGAAAGATATTTAATTAATTTGACTCATTTGGACAGCTGAAGCTTCATATTAGCTTCAGATAAATGTTCATGTAAATTTTGCACAGAACAAAGACTGGAGTTTGTCCTCCATCACTTATTGTAGGTGCATTATGAAGGGATCTGCTAGTGGTCAGTATGTTCATTTGGACACCTGACTGTTGTTTTAAGACAGACTTAAATAATTGTGAACCTGTTTTTCAACAGCATCCCTCTATAATGTTATGATTGGTTATATAACTTTACTTAACTACAATATTATCATTATCATAAATGAATATAACCCTTGCAGTAATATAAAAGTGCATTATGTTCAAACATAACACAAAGGATTGAATCATGTTTCCTCTTTGATTAGAAACATGCACAAATAAAAAATAGAAAAGAAGAATAGAAAAAAGGTGAAAATATGACACAGCATCATAGAAATTTCATGTTGCATTTACTTCCAGACAAGTGTTAAATGTTCAATGGTATTCTGCAGCCGAGTGTTAAGTGGTAAGACAAATCATTTTACATTCACTCTGTAGAGTGGTGACTTCATATCACTGCTGTTAGAAGATTTCACTGGTGTCTCTGAGAACAACACGGACAACCTTCAGGATCTTAAAAAAATACAACACGCCTTCAGTCAGTGGCAGTCATGATCATACCAAAACCTGCTTTAACCCAATCAAAGAAATCTTTTTCTATTCATGCATGTGTGTTATCTTGGCTTGCCGTTAACCGTAAAATGAGGAATGTGACATGCTATGTGCCGTACAGCAGATGTGACTGGATGATACACAGCTTGGAAGGCGGAAAGCAGACATCATTGGTGTATGAAAAGCTCCAGTAAAGTAAGTGCTAAACGGTGATTTGCTTGTTTTTGTGTGAATAGAACAGGCTGAAGCTGTGTATTATAGGAAAAAAAACAACACCTCAAGAAGTTCAGTTAAATATCTTGCCAGTGACTGATGATGCTCACCTGAGGAGCACATCAGACGTAAACAGTTACAGTGTTACGGTCTCATCCTTCCCCTTCCTAAACTGATTTGGGTGCAATACACTGTGGTCAGATACAGATTTAAAAATGGTTCACATCGTTGAAACAAAAAACAAAAAAAAACCTCGATACATGCTTGATTTTTGATAAAAGCAAAATAAAATTAGCTTTCAACTCATTCCTAATATCTGAAATGGTTTCAAAAACTGTATAATCACCCATATTGTTTCATATCTGTTTCAAGCATCTCAGTATATTTACACAGGAGGAGTTCAACTGGGATTTACTATAGAGAAAAAAAAAACTCAAAAGCAACTGAAATTGGTGATAAAGGATTTGACTCATGATCAATAAATAATACAAAATGTGTCCTTTTTTTAAGACTTGGAAGCAAAAAACACTTAGAACATGTTGAGATGAAGTTGTGGAAAACTGTTCATATCCTATTAAAGAAGGTCATTTATCATTACCCTACATAATTTCCCCAAAAAAATCATAGCTTCTTATGGCGGTTAACATCACATCTGACAGGAATAAACAATGCAGTACCTGTGTGTGTCCTGGTGACTGATACTATTCTCCATAATGTATTAATATCCTCCAAATTCAACATCTCTCTTGACTTTATAGTAGTTTTCTTAAACTCTTCTTCAGTGCACATGAATCAATAATGGTGGAAAAACTGTTGAATCTGATATTAACCGTGTTTTAGAGAGATGTGTTTAGGGCAGCCAGAGGCGTCTTCTGATATGTCAATGTTAACAACAGGGAAGAATCCTGCTTCACTAGTGCTTTCCTGAGTTGTTAAATACAATATAAAAGAAAGTTTAACAATTAGAAAATCACTATGTTCGTTCTTTCCATACACAGTTTTGTTCCAATGCTGTTGGATCTCCGGCTTGATGATATTCAGTCTGGAATGGCTGGACAGGCAGAGAAAGAAACAGAAAACCCTCTTCAGTCCATTATCTGTGGCAGGAGTGTGCACAATACAAGAACAGTGAAAGTCAAACTTGGACAAATGCAGCCTTTGGTTCTGTTTTGTCGGATGTGTTCCCTTCGATTAGTTTTGTCTCATGTCATTGGTGAATAGGCTACAGTAAGCACGTGTGAGAGAGAGAAAGAATAAGAGATTTTTTTACATGTAGTGTGGGTGAAAAAAAGAGAAGTATTCAGGATTTTTTTTTGTATTTCAAACAATCGCATATTACACCTCCAACAGTTCATGTCATTCAGGATCTGAGAAGCACATCAGGAAGGAAACCCGCGGACACGAGTTCATCTTCTGTCAATTCACTTTTGTTCAGTTCAATCAGATCCACTTTTTTTTAGAAGTGTCTGAGTTTGGTTCAGTTCAGTTTAGTGCAGTTCAGTTCAGCTAGGCGTCGAGGTGCCAGCAGCGGTAAGACGTTGTCAGTTTCTGTTCCACTCGCTCAGATTATCCTCCACTGCATCACACTCATGTCCTTCCCTCCTGTTGACACCAAGTAGCTGTCGTTGTAAAGAAAGGTCACATTGGTCACGTGACTGCTGTGGCCACCGTAATAATGGCTGGGAGCCTGAAAAGGAAAAAACATATGATGAACGTTGACATCCTTTTGCATTTCCATAAACTCCCCAAACAGTGAGATGAATCTCTTTTCTTAGTGCACAGTAACTTACCCTGAACTGTGAACAAGGGTATGCAAAGAGGTGGACCTTCCCAAAGTCATCTCCAGTGACCAGGAGACTTTCATCATTAGACGTGCAGACGGCGTTGATGTCGGTGCCGTCTGAGCCGTCGGGCCACAAGCCTGAAGAGGAGCAGAGGGAGGTGGTGACTTCAAATGTCAAATGGACACAAACATACACAAAGAAAGAAAAGAGGGAAAGAACGCACTTACCAAAGACCTGGAAGCCTAGAGTGCAGGTGTGGGTGGCCCACTTGATATCTCTGGTGGTCTCCACACTGACCACCTGCTTACACACTGATGGGATCCCTGAGAACACAGACAGAAACACACACTGAGTCTTAGGGTACTTTAGTATCATGTATATCAGTATAACTCTACTGCAAAGGCTGTGAAACAGGAGGATGTACTTACAGTACAGTATCTCATAGTCTCCTGAATTTGATACCAGGTATTGGGAGTCCACTGACCAGTCCAGGTGGGTGATGAAACTAGAGTGACCCTGAGGAGATAAATGAAGAGGATGGATTATTTCTATTGCAGACGAACAAGAATAAACTGCAGTGGAGTGGAGACAATATAGTGTTTCAAGCAGCTGACATCATATTTAATATAGCAACTCTTAGTCATTATGTTTACATGGACACTTTATGACTCATCTCATTGTCATTCATCATTTTACATCTTTGCTGTCAACACACAGTGAGGACAAAGTGTACAGAGAGGAGGCCCCAATATAGAACTGAGGGGGGAACTATATATATAAAGCTGAAGCATGGAGGACCTAAAAATAAAGGAGTCATGGAAGAAGGGGGATTATAAATACAGGTACTCACCGAGCACTTCCCCACTCGACTGTACTTCCTCCCATTTTCTGCCACAGCGTAGATGTAGATGTAATTGTCATGGGAACCGATGGACAGGAAGTTACCATCTAAATAAAATAAAAGGAAACAGGAGGATTATTGATAGGAGAGCAGAAAAAGATGTAAATATTTGCAGTTGTTAATTAAGTAGGCTGTATTTTCTGGATGCGGGATGTGGAGAAACCTGCATTATTATGGTTACTGTGTAAGGACAGTTGTGGTTGTCTTAATAAACTATTCAAATATTTATTCTAATGTGGCACCAATAAATCTCCACATGCTCCTCATAGTGTATCAAACTTTGGTGTTGTCTTGTTAGGAGGTTTACAAAAGCATTTAAAGTTTTGAGGTTACACCTTTGGGAAATAGAGCTATTTTACTGAAATAAACTACCAGTTAAATACAAAATATCCTAAATTTACTGATTATTAATGATACAGCGTTGCCATATAAGGAAAGACTTTGTGTAACCCATATTTTTCCTTGGTTTTAATGTTTGTAATCTAAATCTTAAACAAAAAATGATCACTTCCTGTGGTGATTTTTCCATCATGTATGCTGTGCTATAAACTTCCCAATAATTCAGCACTCTACATACACATTGGCCACACACTGTCTGCAATTATCAACATACCTGGCCCGTAGCTCATAACAGACAGCTGCTCATTCCCATCTGTGTGCACTGTGACTAAATCCTTAGAGTCTGTGTCCAGCACCAGCCACCTGCAGGATCAATGGCAGACTGCTGAATAATCGGATCATCTCATCATCAAGTATCAAATCTGGATGATTTGCACTCTACTGTAGCCACTGATACAGATCTCTCAGTGTAACATTAAATATTCATAACGTTTTGACGGAAGCAGTCAGGCAAACATTGTATCTCTTTCAGGTTTAAATAGTCACTAAGTGCTTTTTGGTGATGGGTTTCCCCTACCTGCCCGTCTGCGTTCCTATGGCAACCACAGCTCCAGATGGGTGGAAGTCTGCTGATTGGGCAGCATCCTGCCAGAAACGAGAACAAGAGGATATTTAATTTAATCAAAATAAAAAGGGATAGGCTTTTTCATTAACCAAATTCATACAAAAATGATTTAAAAAAAATTTTAGTCACTAAATTTACAGTTCCTTCTCTTTCTTAAGGACATCAGACCTGACATGACCTGACCCCTGCATGGTTAGGCTCCTGTGTACATCTCTGGCCTGCTGCATCCTAATATCCCCAGTAGGTCACTCAAGTATTCCGACCAATGCTTACTGGTTGTGCCTTGCTCTCCACTAAAAATCAAAGGTGATCATGCCTTTGAAATTGTGAAAGTGAAACACTCTGTTCATTAAATGGGCTGTCTCTGCTGATGACTTTAAAAAGCAGCTGAAGACTCATTTATATAAATCTTTGTCTCACTTTGTGCTGTATAGTGTTTGTAATTTGGTGTGTTTTTAATGCCTTTGCTTATATTTTATTGTGTGTTTACTTTCTTTGCTGCTCTTTATGAGCTTATTTTTAATAATTTTGTGAAAGGTGCTATAATAAATAAACTTTACTCACTGACAAAAAAGTGGTAGATTCATTATGATTCAGGTGCTATGTGATTCTCGTTAGCGACCACAGGGGGCAGTGTTGACTAAACTTACTTCCATGTTCTTGCTCCAGATGAGCTGATGGGAACTGGAGTCCCATAGGCACACTTGTCTGTCATAGCCACAGGTTAGGAAGTGAGGCTTGCAGGGATGGACAGCCAGACCCCACAACTCATCAGTATGACCCTGGAGAGGAGAAGTAATTTTTTATTTTACAATATCTTCAATTGATATTGTGTTTCATCTGTATAAATATAGGAATATTTAACAAGTTGCACGTACCTGTGTAATACACATGAATTCACCATCTAAACTGCCCTGCAAAACAAAGTTCTTCGTGGTCCCAATGAGCACAGTCTCCCCTCGGCCCTCTGCTACAGTCCGGATGGGACCGAACGGCTCAGGCACCTGTACAGAAGAAAATAATAAACAATGTAAACCATCTATACATCTGGAATCCAACATTTTCCAGAATGAACATCAACTAATATTTTGTGGCCTCTTTAGAGAAAATCAGACATGAGTGATCCATAATTCTACTCACTATAAATATCCATAAATCTCACTGAGAGCACAAGCCCATCTCATCCTCTGTAATATTTATGATGGTGCAGTGTTCAGAATGCTAAGTCTGCCGCCTGGGGCAGGAGTGCAATTTCTACCAAATATCACGATCCACGGCTTACTTTAAAAGAAAGAATTGAATATGCAGCTTAACATTTTGTCAATGCATATTAAAAGAATGTAGTTATAGCTGATCATTAAAAATCCACCCGTACTTGCTAACGACTGATGATTCTCAAACATAAAATTCTGTGTGATTCTTTATTTAAAGCTTGAGTTTTGTCTGTAAAACCTCTTCAGAAAGCAGCGGTCAGCTTCTCACCTCCACCGTTTGTATCTGCTGGTAGCTGCTGTCCCAGGAGATGAGCCTGCGGTCTTTACCTCCAGACACCAGCGTGCCGTTCCTCAACATGCACAGAGCAAAGATGCTGCCCTCGTGGGCTCCTTGGATGACTTGACTGATGCGATTAGTGCCTGTGTGACAGAGATGGGATGAGATGGATGAGAAAGTTCAGTCATAGAGGGTCAGACGAGAAGGTTAACAGACAGAGCAGATTAGGGGACTGATAGACAGACGGAAGGGTGATCGATAGATAAATCAGAGACTGTGAGAGATTGTGTAGCTGAGGAGTGTGCTGCTCCTTCTTCTTCTAAATGTTTGCTCACAAGATGCAGCTCTGTTCTATCCTTGGTATGACCCTGCCCTCACCCCCAATCTCCTGATAACTCCAGTACAAAGAAACATCTTTGAGCTTAAGACCACAAAATGAGTTTATTAACAGTGTTCTTCAGTGGTTTGTCTCACTTTTTTCTTATTTTTGTTCAACGCTCTCTTTTTCATGCCAAAACCATCCTGGAGAACTTTCTTATCTATTTAATCTACCTTACAGACATGATGATTATAACAGTGCCCCTGTGACTTTTTGTGTAATATACCTTTTCCCCACACCAAGATGTTCCCACTGGAGTCTCCAGTGATGGCGTCTCCATTTTCTGCAAAGGTCACGCACAACACAAACTTGGGCTTTTCCTGTTTCTGTGAAAAAAAGGACAAGAGAACATATGTTGGTTGTCTCTATAAGTTATTGTGAATTAAAATGTGCCTCTGAATCAAACTGTGTTGTAAGTATGAATCTAACATGTAAGGAAGAGGGTGGTGTTTTACCTCAAACAGTCCTTGTTTCTTGACCAGCACGCCTTTCTCCAGGTTCCAGAAATAGAGATGGGACTTGCCACAGGTCACTACGATGTTGCTGTCTGTTGGGTGAAAGTCTGCCGCAAACACTGACTCGTTGGAGCACTGAAGCCAAAACACACAAAACATAAAACAATGAGTTAAATGAGATGTTTACTGTTTTAAACATAATACGGGCATGATTTGATGCCATCTCCATGATCTGATGCTAACACACACACACACACACACATACCTTGACTTCAGCCAGTCTGTCTTCTCGCTGCCAGTCCCAGACGGAGAGGACGTGGTCATTAGAGTCGTCTACGACACACAGCGTGTTTCCTCCATTCTAACATGCAGAAACACAGAAACTTCTGTTTGTTTGCTGACAAATTGGTTAACGTATTATAATATGTTAAGTGTCTAAGAACAGAAAACTAAGTAGTCAAAACATGTCAGAAATGGCCTTAAGCTACCTGTAAAGAACAGGTTCACAATTTTTCTTGTCTTAAAAGAATCAGGTGCCTAATGAGCGTTGAAAAAGTGAAAAAATTCCCATTCAAAAGTTCAACTGAAGCTAGCACAGCAGTCTGTGTTAAACAGATAAAGTCTTTTAAGCTTAAAATTCCTTCATTGTTTCCTTGCTAAGCTCTAGTTGGTATCAAAAAGAGGGAATTTTAGGCTAAAAAGACAGTAACTTTGGAATATATGCACTTGATTAGCTTAACTCAGACTCCTAAAGCCTAATATTAGCTCAAGATATACTTTTAGATCCATTTCTGCGCAAAACGAGAACTGATTTTGTTCCCCATCACTTACAATGGAAGCACACAAGGAACGGGTCCCTTAATGTCCAGTATGAACAGGAGGAATAAAAAAAACTGTTGCAATGCTTATTTGGGCACCTGACTATTATTTAAAGACTTGATAAACAGTGAACCTTTCCTTTAATAAATTCATCAGCTGTGTTTTCTTACCGACTTGGAGAAAGCCAGGCAGACCAAGCCTCGGTCAAAGAAGCCTATACCCAGAACATGGAGGGTGTTGAGGCTGACGGAGTCCCACACACGAACATGAGGAGCCAGCTGCTGCCAGGAAAAACACACAAACATTGACAAAACACCAGGAGAGGTGTATGATCAGTACGATTCAATATAAGACTTAGGGGTCACTGAGGCGTTCTCTGAATTCAATGAATATACGTATAAGAACATGATGTGAATGTTAAAATATGTGTCTGTTTATTTAACATAATTGTCTGAACCTGTGTAATAAATGTGATTTCGTCAAGAAAATAGAAAAACCATAACTCCTCACTTCAGTAATAATTGAAATCTTGAAAGCTAAAGCGATAAAGAATGTCAATAAAAGACCTCACTTACTTTTCCATCTGAAGAGGTGCCTGCCACCTGCCCGGTTGCTATGGTGATTTTATCAGGGTGGACGGCCAGGCTGGTGGAGAGAGAGAAAGAGAGAGAGAAAGACATGAAAACAGACATGAAAAATGTTAAAAAAGCCTTTCAACATCAAAAGGACTGTTTGAATAAAGATGAGCAGCATGCACACAGAACATGAAAGAGTGTGCTTTGTGCATGAGGTTTGTAAAGCTGTGAATACGATATTCACTGTTAGCTCCCACATGCTGTCTGCACTAATGTGTGGAGGAAATGAAGCAGTTTAAGACAAATGCATCCCCTTTTGGATACAGTGGGGTAGCAACACTCATATGCTCCTACACCTAGTTACTTCACTCTGCAGGTGTGTGTTTGTGTGTGTGTGGGTATGGGTATGGGTGTGGGTGTGTTTTTGCCTATTTATTTATCAGGAAAAGAAAATGAATAAGCTCTTGAGCCTTGAGGTAGATAACAGATGTGATATGAGCAGCAGTTGATGATGAAAACAAGTACCCTCGGGCCTCTTACCATTTGATGTCATCTGTGTGTCCAGTGTAGTGTCTCTGCAGCTGCTCGTCCACATTGAACAGCACGACCACCGAGGCAATGAAATACACCGTTTCTCCAGTGGGCAACAAGTAAAGGTTGGAGCGACAGTCTCGACCGCGGTAACCGTAGCTGGACATCATGAAGGTCAAGGAAAAACAGAGACGACCTCCAAAGGGTGAAAAGGTCAGGAATCTATTTGCTTACACTGAAAAGAGCAGGTGAAAGCACTGTAATTCAATTATTCAATAAAAGTGAAGGTCAGCAAACACAAAACGACATCAAATGCATGTTCAAAGCATTCTATGAAACATTAAATCATATTATTCATAAGACTGATATGGACTTGTCTGATATCTATCTGTATTCTAGTTCATACTGCATGGATTCAACATATATTGCACAGCATATGCAGCCCACATATCTATTTTTCTGTGTGTGTGTGTGTGTGTGTGTGTGTGTGTGTGTGAGTAAGCTTTTGTCCTCAGATTTTTATCTTTACTTTGTTTCCCTCATGGCAGTTTCTCCTAGACTGAACAACACACTACATTCATTGCTTCATTGACAAATGAAAGCAAGGGGCAAAACCACAAATGAAACAAAATAAAAATAAAGTAGCACAAGAGGAGCTGCTGACTGCTTACGCCTCAGCCTGCCAGCTGTGTGCAGGTTATTACTGACTGCAGGCTTCAGAGCGATGAGTCTAGCTCCCACTGAGCATCTGAGCAGATATGTCCTGACAACCAAGAAGAGCCAGGCAACACATTCATAGCTTCCTCTCTTAACTACATCACAGGCCAATCTGGATTTATTTTCCTCAGAAGATTACTTCTCAAAACTTTCCAAATCAGAACAGGGATTGTGGCTGAACTTTTTGTTTCGTCTGCAGAATTAGAAAATATAAATAAGCCTATACTTGAGGAGCTCTTCATCCAAGCTAAACCAAGCTCTGTGTTTTGCTCTTTGGAGAGAATCTGCAAAAGGATACACCCAGTCCAGTTTGAGTTTGTTACTGGGCAGGTCGGCTCTGGCCTCCAGGCAGTAGTTGTCCACCTGGTCTTTGGGCATGAACATGGTGACGGGACGACCCTTCAAATACATTTTCACATAACCTTCCTCTAGAAAAAGCAACAGAGAGGATCAGTGAGATAATATACAGTACATGTAGACACATACAGATCAGACCTGTGGAATTATGCCAGATTTGATGGTATTACACTTTTTAAAATGTATGACAGTATGCAAGAAGCAGAGACAAGACACAGAAGCGTAATATAATGAGATTTTTTGATGTGAATGACAAGGGTGACATGTTGAATGTTGTGGCAGCTTTAGGGGATAATGGAGTGATGTGATATGATGTGATGAGGTTTTCTTCACTATGAAAAAAGACTAAATTAAAGATGATGAATGACAGAATTTGCAAACACAAACAAATGAGCTTTTTAACTGACTTTATTAAGTCATTTCAAAAAAACATTCTTGTGACAACAGAGAGCGCAAAGATCAACAGTAAAACACTTTGTTAAAAACGCTCACAACTCATAAGTATTCAGCTCACAGCAGAGGTTAACCAACATAAAATGCAGACACAAGCAGAGCGATGGAACTGTGATTGAAAAAAACAAAAAAACAAATCCAAGCTTAGAAAAGGAAATAATAAGAAATCCTTGTCAATTTAAAACATGCTAACACTGAAAAATACAGTAAATTATGCAGAAAACATCAAGGGAACCAAAACAAATACAATTAACCAATAATGTTGACACGTTGCTTTTTTGTAAAACACTGTTAGCATATAGTAATGGACTAATGGATGCAAGTGTTTTTTTACGAGTTGAAGCTCAAAAATCTCTGAAAGTTCTTTGGTATGAAAAGATATCTTGATACCTGCATAAGATGTTTTAATGATACAAATCTGACATAAAATCTACTATTCACCATGAACTTGGCTCTGCACTGACGGGCTCCAACTCTTTAGAAAGGGACTCCTGTTAGCTAGTAACAAATCTGGAAATACTGGCTGGGAGACTTAATGGGACTGCGGTAACTGGGTGTATCAAGGGTGGCGTAAGATGACAGACTCCCTGAATTCCTCAGCTGGAGGCTAATATTTGGGGTCTTTCTAACCGGTGGCACTTTCGCAGAACCGCCACTCTTTCTGGCCATGCTGGCCTTACTGCTCTCTGGGGTTTGGCGGTGGCTGGCGGCCGAACCAGCCGTTACAACCGAAGCCACTGGGCTGCCACTGGTTCCCGTCCGTTTGGCAGAGCAGCCGAGGTAAATCTGTACTGTGACTATTGTAGATAAGGGAGAGATGAGGGGGCACAGAGCCGATGATGGAGAGGGGTGGCAGAGGTTGTCGGGGGGCCGGTTAGGTGTGGGGGCCAAAAAAGGGACAAACAAGGGCGTAAGAGGAGCCAAAAAGCAAGGGTGGAGGAGGTTTGTAAAATAAGTTAGACAAAAGAAATGACTTTTTTTCTTATCTTTATATACTTAGTTAAAGTATCATAAAATTGGCAAAACACAAACTATCAAAAGGAAACTATAGGAAGTTACACCTATTATAAAACACCAGAATGTTGCTTAATGAAGTATCTTTTTGTTTCACTGGTTTAGATCAATGGTTCCTAACCTGAGGGTTGAGGCCCCTCTAAGGGGCACCAGGATAAATCTAGGAATTGTAAGCTTATTGATGGGACTAATTAACATTATTCTTTCATGATGTTGCTCTGATAGTTTTTCCTGTTCTTGCCAAAACATGAGAATCACTCTCTGGTTAAATTGCTCACAATACAAAGATGTACACAACCTATAACGAGGGCTTGAAGCTTCATCATCAGCCAAAAGATTGGGAACCACTGGTCTACATACTTTCTATAACAAAATGTTCAAATCTTCTTAAAAAATGGGTGTTTAAAGAGTAAATCCTCCTGTAAAAAGACTGGGCAAACAGCACTATATCTGTAAGGGAAATGAGCACGGCTTTAATTCCAGTCTTTTTCAAATTCTTGGCAGCTTTGTGAATACTTTTCTGAAGGGGACTACATACAAACAGACGACACTTCAGGCCGTGTGAGAAAACTACAAGCAGAAAAATCAAACAGACTTCAATGGGAACTACCCCCCAAAAAAGAGACTGAGTGTGTTTGTAATGCAAATATACATTCTGAGGGCAGGAAGATAATAAGAGCAGTGGCAAATCTACTCGCCCCAAACTGCAGCGAGGAATCTCAGAACATAGGATTTAAGAGGTTGCAGGAAAACTCAAAGCGACTGCGAGTAAGCGAGTGTCAGAAATCTTTGTGTTGTTACTATGGTGACAAATGCCTACAAGCGAAGTGAAGCTGTGGGCAAATACGTCTGGTGAAGCAGTAGCTTCTTCTGTAGTTGGACAGCAAGTGTGTGCACAAACAAAAGAACTGCAACCACTGCAATCACACTCTGATACAGTGTCCGTGTATGCATGTGTGTGTTAGTTAATCCAGTCTCAGAACAATCAAGGGCAGGTAACTTTCACACACACACACACACACACTTTGTTAACCCACTCCTGCTCCTGTCTTGACAGCTCTTGATCACTGCACCGAAAGGGTATCATCAATGAAATGTTGAGGCTTAAAAATCCTGTTTAAATTTCAATATAAATAGTCCAGATTTTAACCTTTCCGTCTGTACTGAAGCTCAGAGCTGAGGTGATGTTCGCACACAGATCACCTCAAATCATCTGCAGTGTCCAGAGAGCTGTGGAGACTGGGGGGGCATAATAGGAGAGGGAGGGAGGGGGGATCCTACCTTTGCAGTGGGTCACACGTCGCATCCCTTGTAAAGGTCACAGAGAGAGACAAAGCACCAGGTGAGGGGTGGCATGGCTTCCTCACTTCCTGGTCTGTCCTAATATGTGTGCACTTCCTGTTTCCTGGTATTAATGAACAGCAGCTTCTGTCCTAAATGCTCTTAATGAGTCAACGCTCCTTCTTTAACAGTCTAAATGAATCAATGCTCATTTCCTGTGTAATGGTGTCCCACCCTCTGCTCCTACATGATGAGTAGTGATGAAAGTGTCAGCCTACTTGGCTTTTTTCATCTTTCTGTACCCATTCATGAAACAAAATAACTTGGATCTTTTAAAACCAGATGTTTTTTCTATTATCTTTGTGATATAAAATCCTCACAAAAATGACAAACTGGGTCACAGTAGCTTCCAGTACAGCTCTGTTTTATATCAAATGAACCACTCTGCATGTAATCACACATTGCAGGTAAAAGTGTTCTATTGACAAAACTTATAGAGCTGCAATTATCATTTGTATCGGCTAATTGTCACCAAGTGGTCTGTGACACGGCCCTGATTATGCCGCTTTGCAGGTCTTTAATTAAATCAGATGTCCAATAAGTGTTTTACAGTAGTGATAATTATCTCTGTGGCACAATTTCTCCTAATTGTCAGCATACTTAATCAGACAGCAGCCGACTCAGCGATATTTAACTCTATTCTGACCCTTCACAGTATCCTCTAATTGGTCTTTAAACCAAACTTCTGAACCACAACCCTATTTTCGCATCATCAGTCATGAATAAATTGGCGATTAACCCTTAATGATGCTTTGAGAGAACAGAGATAGTGTATTCTTTAGGATTGACATTATTTATTAATGGGTAAAAATTACAATATATCATGGTTACCTAACAGGAGAACATCATCAAGATTTTAATTAATTTAACTGAATGTAAAAAATGCAATATTTTTGAATGAACATTTTTAGAACACACAGCTGCAACAATATTTAAAAAGTTGAAATATGTTTGTGTATTCTAGGTCAGATTAAAAAGAAATCATGTGTTTAGACTTAGGCTGCTTTCAATTGTAAAAATGGGTCAAATTTAAGCTGAACAGTATGTTAGGGTTAAAGACCATTAACTGGTTTAACTTGCAGAACTCCTGAGATTGCTGACTGCATAAATATTTCTGCTTTGTTATCTGATGTCTTTAGTTAGCAAACATACAAAGAACAGTAATAAGTCTGATTTATCTGATAATATTTTCTAGAAACTGTCCTCAGGCTAAATAAATACAGAGCTCATTTGTTATAAGGATTGAATCAGGCAGCTGTATACATCTGGCTCTCTGTGAGTCTGTGGTTTGCTTTGTTAGGACGCAGCCGAAACTGCAGAAATCTGGAGCCAGGTGTATAAACCAAATGAAAAACAGCAGTTCAATTTGCACAAAAATCAATAGCATGCTGGAGAAGGAAATGCTGATCAATACTCATTTCGTTTCATATTCAACACTTGTCTAGTTATCGTGTCTTTTCTACTATTGTTTTTTTAAGAGCTTTAAGAATAGTGCAGGAGATGCTCCACTTGTTTTATGTATATTATACTATAAACTCACATTTGAATGTGTGTTTATAGTTAGTACTTTTGTATGACTCCTAACTTCTCCTAACAACTGAAAATGTTGTTCTTCTGAATCTCTGCAACAATGGTGGTATTGCAAAAATGTATAGACCCAGAGTCAGAATGGCCATAATGAGGAGAATAAGACCATCACTGGAAAATATAATGTTACTGAATGTATTTATTTTTAAAAACTTAAAATGTACACAACAAAAAGAGTTAAACAATGCAGAACGAGCTTATTAAAAAGAAAAGGATGAATGGATGTCTGGATGTGAAGATGTAGTAATGGATGAAGTGGACTGTGGATGATGGGGAGGACAAATGTTTTCCCACTGATGTTTAAGACACAACTTCATGGATCATGGCTCTTTGTAGTCCCCTCTGTGCAGAAAGCAGCTCAAGGCATTGATTGAAACATGTTTTAACAATGCATTGACCTGTGACTGACACAGGGAGCCACCGAGCATGTGGTGTGTAATTGCCATCATTGTCTTGTATCAAAACTCTATAAACTATCAGGCTATAGTTCTTACCTGGGTTGAACACTGGATCCCTCTGTTTGCTGCAAAGTAAATGAGTAAACAGACAGCTGTCAATCAGTGTTCCCCTCCAGATAAACCATCTCTATTGTATGTTTCTGATGTAAAAGTGGTTTAACAGAAGAGCAACGTCCTGAATGGGGAAAACTGATTTACTGTGTGCTCCAATGTGTGCTACCTGTCGCTTCTTTTGCCGCTGGAGTTGCTGCCAGTGGACCCGGCGCGAGTCCGATTGCCCTTGGAGTCGCCCGAATCCTTCCGCGTGAGAGTTCCCACATGCTCGTTTGAGTTGGCTCTCCTCACAGTGCTGTGGTGAGAGGAAAGGTGGACAGAGGCAGAGAGACAGAGGGAAAGGGGGGCACAAAAAAAAATAGGTCATAAAAAACCTGACTCTGCTTTTCTAAAAAAAAATCCCTCCAGTGAAGTTTTCATCCAAGAATTCCCATTTGAAAACGTACACATGGAAGATTTATTTGTTTCACACTTCAGCTCAGCTCTTCACGTATTAAAAACTGTGTGCCCTTTTACAACAATATCAAAAAAGACTTGCACCAAAGCCAGATACAATAAAGTGCAGTGTATTTTATTGCTTCCTCACACTTCCGCTCTTTTTACTGTGTTGTATTGATCTGGACTACAGCACCAGCATAGACCTGTGCAGATCTGCATACTGGGGGGTGCAGACAGCCTGCCTATTCACAACAATGAAAAGGCTCCATCAGCAATCCAAATGGCCAGTAGGCCCAGTCACCTAATCCACCCTATGGGAGAAAAGTCTATTCAAATCCTGAAACTGGCCGGTGGCCGTTATCCCTTCTGGAGTGCTAGTGTGTGTTTGTTCGCTAAAGAACAGAGCAGAATAAAAAAAAGAAGAGAGAGGGAAACTGTTGTTTGCTGTGTTATCCCACGAGGAATCATAATAATTGGGCCACAGGGCATTGGGGAAGGCTGTTGTGTGTATGCCAACACTGATGGGATTGTGACCAAACTGCAGTTTAGACTAATCCTAGATACGGACAGAAAAAACACACTGCACCACAGAGAACCACAGTTTACACAACAAACTGTTAATGTAACCAGTCAATGAATGAAAGATTGATTAACATATGGATTTTCATGTAATTTGGAGACAGATTTATTAACAGGAGATGATGGTTAATATTCATTGCAGCTGTGATGTGTTGATGATGATGTTATAATATTGTGACCTGTAACGTAACTTGGTGATACTCTCACCTGAGGGGAAGATAGAGAATTCTGGTGGAGCGAGACAGAGAGGACAGACTGGACAGATTGGCAGGACTTCACGGTGTAGGTGGATGGGATATAAACAGGATATAACATCACTAATGGAAAGGACATGTTATCAGAGAGAGACAATACAAGAAAACGGACACGCAGGACAGGAAAGATGGGAAAAGACAGAAGGAATAAACAATAACTGATAACTGATGCCTAGTCACTCGTGATAAAACTCAATCCAGTTGAAATCCAACTCCTCTTGATTCACATGGGGAAGATTTTGGCTTGCATGGTGAAAATGTGTCAGCACAGCAGCAATAAAACTCATTTATTAGCTTCATCTTTATTCAACACTTAGGTCATGATTCATGTATTGTTCTGGAATTTTTAAAACAACCTGGAAGGAATAAAACTGAATACTAAGACAAGTGATGATAAAGTGTAAGGTGTTGGGCCACCATTGTTTCCACAATTTCTGAACTCTACTGGAGGGATGAACACCATTCTTTCAAAAGATAGACCCTTATTTGGTGTTTTGATGATGGTGGTGGAGAGCGCTGTCTGACATATTAACCAAAATCTCTCATAGATGTTCAATTGAGTTGAGATCTGGTGAATCTGAAGGCCATAGTATATGATCATTTTCATACTCATCAAACCATTCAGTGACCCCTCATGCCCTATGGATGGGGGCACTGTCATCCTGAAAGAGACCACTCCAATCAGGATAGACATGTTATACATGTTATACATGTTATAGGATATAAAAAAATGAATAAGAGATGCTGACAAATACTCAAAAGCAATTTAAGTACAAGTTCAAGGTTTAAGATACTATAAAGGCTTAAAAACTATTCATAAAAACTATGGTAACCTCTGTGAACGACAAGGAAATACACAACACCAAATCACATTTCCTGCACTGACACTGTCTTTCTTGCTAGGCGTGTTTCATGATGTTTCCCTCTGTCACTGAGCCGACAGATTCGTTTCCATCAACCGTCCTCTTACTGGTTACATTTCAATCTGCAGAGCTATTTCTTTCCCGTCCTCTCCAGTGAACCTCAAGGTGAAAGTCAGTGCGCATTAAAAGTACCAGCTTTCACTATGGGAAAACATGTCCTGCCCGAATCACAGCAGGAAATAAAAGTACAGACGAGGGAAAACAACGACATGAGGGAGTTAACAGCTGTTTGGACTGGAGCTGGCCCCCGCTATCTGCTGAACGTCATCTGATTATGGTAATGTCATCCAGAGCTGGGAAAAGGCTATTGTTCCCCTGACAGACAAGATTGATAACCTGTGCTCCACATGCATGTATAAACACACACACACACACACACACACACACACACACACACACACACACACACACACACACACACACACACACACACACACACACACACACACACACACACACACACACACACACACACACACACACACACACAGAGACAGAGACAGAGAGACAGAGAAGCAGAGACAGAGACAACAATAGTGTTTCCGTGTTTATCATCTGATGAGTGTCAGTGGCTTCAGCTGATAAAAAGACGGAAATGTGACGGTTAATGGCTGAAATGATCAGACATGGCCCTGATAGACGTTGACAAAATGTCTTGAGACGAATAAAATGTCAGGACAGAAACATGACCTCACAATCTGGACATCATGCAGCGATATATATGGACTTGAATAACACGACTAAATCTGTTGCATTTGTATTAATTAGTAACATTCCTGTTAATCATCTGCTCAACAGCAAGCCAAATTTTCTCTCCAAATGTGATTAACCTCCATAAAGATCCTTTAAAAGAGACCATTTCTTCTCACCTCTTGTTGGCCGTTGTGCTGGTGTCCTTCCTGGATCCAGATCCAGATGGGGAGGGCAGGGTGCTGCCTTTCTTTGGTAGGATGGTCCCGTTGTTTACTGTGGGCCGTAACGGTAGAGTGGCCATCATTGGCCTGGCTGAAAGAAAAATGACAACAGCAGAGCATGTTCAGAAATGGCTTCACATACCGCAGATCAAATAGTCAGTGTGTGAGCAGGAAGGCCACATTTCTTCACATGTGATTATCTTTATAATTGAGTTAAAAACTGTTTTTCATCTCATTTTCATCTCCATCATGGATTCTCCATCAGCATCCATGAGCAATGTGGTCCTACATGATGGAGCAGGTGAAACTCTGCCTCTGTTTGGTGTTGGTTTATGTGACTGAACTGTAACAGTTTGTATTTGAAACTGAGATATATTGTTTATACCGATTATTGTTCATCATGCTTTTCAATAAGGGTTCAAACAGATAAGTAGAGGCAGCATACATGAGAGAAATCCCAAAATATAATCCTGACCTCAATTAGCAGCTGAATGTTTTCTATTTTTGATAATATTGCTTCTATGTAGAAGCTACAGTATTTGTTAATTTATAGGAAGTTGTGTGAAATGGTGCGTGCACACACACACACACACACACACACACACACACACACACACACACACACACACAGTACACACACGCCTGTCAGGCAAGCCCAGAATAACAAATCCAAGCTGCAGCTCTATCTGCAGTGATAAATATTTAATAGACACCGTTTCATCGGGCAGATACACATACACACATACACACCCAGGCCTGCACACACACACACACACACACACACACACACACTGCTCTGTTATCTTTCATGTAGTAATTAAGCAGCAGGGACAAAGTGAGGATGTAATTTTGTTTGAGTGTTAAAGAAGATGAATGTGGGTATTTGTGACTGCGTGCATGTGTTAATCTTTCTGAAGCAGATCAATGTGCTCCAGTAGAGGGACGCAGGCTGCTGGCTCCCTGCAGCTTTAAGTGGAGAAGAGTTTAAGGGGAAAGCAGCAAGAGTCTGAGTCATTCTCCCACGCTTCAAAATCAAACTGAAACTTTATCCGACCACAGTGTCACTCTGGAGGCTGAGAATACAAATCTGCCTCAGTTTCATCACTCACTTTGGACATAAAACACAAAAATTAAGTGCAGTCAATTCCACATGCAGGCGTCATCAGACTCTGGGGTGAGGATACTATTCGAGAGGCAGATTGTAACAAACATTCTTCATATGAAAATTGATTTTACTCCAGTCACATGCAGAACTGTTGCACAATGAAACTACCACCACAAAAAAGGAAAGTCCTATCATTATTTTATGATGTTCAGTGGATTCGTCTTCTGCAATGACGAGCTGTTATCTACTTTTGTCATGTCAGCTCTATATATTTCTAACAGTGACCTTATTGAGAGAAAATATGGGAACATGCTACATTCAGGTGTGTGATATCAGGTGGCAAGAGGGAAGACGCAAGATAGTGAATGCTTTTGGAAGGTAAGGATTGTGCCATGTAGCTGATTTTCATTCTGAACTATTGAGGCAAACAAGCTCTCTCTTTTATTTAGAAAAGGAGAAACACAAGTGTTGAATTGCATTTTAAGAGAAATGTTGTGTACACAGAGCTAAATGCAAAATGTGCTCTCAGCAGCCTTGAAGTTATCATTGAGTTTTTGGACTCTTTAATTAATAAGAAAATGTTAAAGAAGCACATGTAGAGACTATTTTGTGGACACAAACTTCCCTTCATTGAAAGTCAATCTATATCTATGTTTGACTTCAGGCATTGTAACACTGATCATAAGTGTGTGTATCCTGGTTAAATACTATATAATACACAACATAATACCAGCAGGCAGTGACAGAAATGTGCTTGCTTGTACATACAACACCAGGCCTGGTTAGTGCAGACGGACTACACAGTCAGCATACCTGACTTCCCAATATTGCTGTCTGCTGAGGGAGACTTTCTCATCAAAGCAGGGTCTATACACATGACGCACAATACATTTAACAACACAACACAGTCCAGAAGAAGAGAGGAAAGGAGGGAGAGGAAGAGGAGATCGACAACGAGTCAGCCAATAAGCAGGATTATCAGGAGGAAGAGAACAAATTGGAAAAGGAGAGAGAGCAGGCCTCTTTGTGTAAATAATGTGTGTGTGTATGGTGTAATCTTAAAGGACAAACAACTGTTATGCCAGAGAACCTGAATGTCCTTTTGCTTGATACCCCTATTAGAAAGGAAGAAAAAACAAGCTCATGTACTGTATGTTACCTTTGGTGGGTCCTCTGCGTGATCCCATGGCCTGCTGCTCCTCAGAAAGGTTGAGCCTGCGCACCACGTCGGCCAGAGCGGACTTCAGCAGCTGAATCTCATCCTCCTGCATCTGGACCCTCTGCTCCAGGGAGGCGATGCGGTCAGTCACCTCCATACTGCTCGCTGCTGACGCACTGTCATCTGAGGAAACACAGTAATCTGACTCAGAAATGTGGAAAATGTCTCAAGATAGCATGTCTGACATTTAGCGTATATCTTATGAGTCACTCATGTACTCATGTAAGCAAGACTGGACAGTTCATATCTATATAATATTATATCCATAATTATATTATGGTGCGTAAATGTTTGTTTAGTATCTATATTTTACAAAAATATCCCTCTCATCCTGCAGCATGGCTCTGTCATGACTTTGAATAACAACATTTAAAGAATAATTCCTAAAAAATGTTCATTTAACTCTCAACTCTCAACAGTTTTATATTATTATATTGTACCTTTACCGTTAATTCATGCAGATGGAAATGAAGAAGGACTGAAAATAAAATACAAACATACACACTCCTTTCAAACCTGGACCTCAATTTCAGACTCTATGAGAGGCTTCGCCTTTGCACGACACAAAGAGCCAACAGCTTTTCTATCAAAACCTTTATTCATGAGTCTGTTTGTCTGTTCTTTGAGTTTAAACAAACTTAACACACTATTATCACCTCTCCACCTGACACCCAGATGAGGCCAAGCTCTGGCCACCAGGGTCCACTTCATTAGTTAGCGCCCCCCCCACACACACACATACACAAATGCACACACACATACAGGGTGTCCTCCATTAAGACTTTGATGTCACAGTGGCTTGATGAAATATTAATGTAAATCACTGCTGTCTTTTCCCTGCAGACTTGTAATAACATTCTGATGAATTATGTATTAGAGAGCAGGCATCTGGTGATTAGGCAGATCTGCAGTGTGCATTACCTCTGAGAATCCGTGTTAAAAACCAGACTGCCTGGTAATGTTATGGAAATCTTAGGGAGCTCTTGACTTCTCTGTAAATATTATTTTCAAACAGCAGTATGTGAAACATAGTGAGATGATCCAGACAATTGAGTGAAAGCAAAGTGAGGTGATGAACCTCCAAATCTCAGAGGAATCAGGACATCTGTGGCAGAAGCCTTGTCAAATATTTGTTCGTACTTGAATATTGTAGATCCTTTAGGCATTTTTATTACCAGAAATGTACTCTATAATTCAGGTGGGCAAAAATGACCTATAGTTACGTTTACACCATTTATAGTTATGACTGCTAGAGTGACACAGTTCCAATGATGTCAATATAAGAGGACTTGGTAAGATGACTTTGCCTTATTAGGAGGTGGGTTGGGTAGATGGCTAGAGAGTTGGATAGCTGGAAGGCAAAAATTGACTTTGCTGCAGGAGACCACTGTTGGCTTCACGTTTCCAACCATGAGTTGGTTTTTTAAGGAAATGTATTTTTTAGTAAAGTATAAACCACATTTTAACCAAGTGTTTTTATACTGAAACCTAACCAGACTTTAACCACAGCTTTGTCACATCAGAAAACATCACTATTATTTAACAGTGATTTATAACAGTTTTGTTAAGCAGCACAATACAGTCCTATGGGACTGGAGTGCATTACTGTGGCTGCTAGATGAACTGTAGGTTGTTTTTTTGGGCGGGGCTTTTTTAACCTAGATTAGTCATAATTGGTACATCCAAACCACTTTCTGGTTATGAAAAAATACAATTACGCTTTAAACATGCCAAATTTGACACAAATTGAGAATATTCAGATAGTAAAATCCCCCAAATTATCATCTTGGTACGTTTACTTAAAACATGACAATCTTACAAATTTCATCTTGGATGTGTAAATAGGTATTAAATGGATGTGCAATGTGTGTGATAGCACACAGACATCATTTCGTGATTTTATGCTTCACAATAATATTGTTAAGGACATAATCCCATAAGGACCAATAAAATCATTTAAATTTAATTGGCAGAACATGCTGGGAAAGTAATTTCACAGATTTGTTGACGAGTGGACAAATTCCATTAGTGAGCAAAAAAACCTCTCTGTCTGTGTTCTGGTTATGAACCGTTGTAGAAGAGGGGGACCTTCGATCATACAGGATGGCAAATTGGTGTATTAAGCAGATGGGACGCTTGACGCTTGTAGTAGAGAATTGGAGATGAGAATGGCTGAAACAACCAATTACTGCTTGCTCACTCACTCACTCACACACACACACACACACACACACTCCAGTGCCCTGTTTTATTTTGCTAGAATCCCTTTAGTCACTGTCAAAGCCATTAATGCTGTGTTGTGATGCATCGCTCTTTGCACACATAAGAAGAGATCCACAGCTCTCATTTCAACCCTCCTTCACATTGAAATGTCTACAGCAATGCTAACAGCTCTGTGAGGTTGTATTTGGGGACAGTACTGTACCAAATGTCATTCATTCAATAGCTGTTTTCAACAAACCAGAAAGGTCAAACTCATGCAGTCTCATGAGGAAAGGTCAGAGGATCAGCAGTTAGTTGGCCCCATCCTGGAGACCATAATCTGTACAAAATTTCATGGAAATCCATCCACTAGTTGTTGAGATACTGACCAGCAGACAGACAATGCCATCCCTGGAGCTATGCTGCTAGCATGGCTAAAAATACCAGCAGGGATAGAGCTAGACTTGGTTTAGACTTCAATGTTCACTGAGTGTGACAGGCTGCCTTTTTATGATAACAATACCTCCGAGGCACTTCATAGAAACAGTGTTTGTATGCATCATCTAATATTCTCACCTGCCCACCAAGTGGGAATCTTATAATGAAAACCTGCAGGTGAATAATACAATACACTCCCAGCCATAAGAAATATGGCTCATTTTATACGCTTATACATTCTCTTACAGAAAACTTTATACTCAAAGGAAATGCTGTCCTGTTTCATAACAGCAATCTGGCTTCTTCATCCAAACAAACACTGACAAAACCTTTCCCAGTCATAAAATAACTACTTTCTGCTCACCTGAGATGCTTCCTTTGAAGCAGTCCTTGTTCATAAGTGAATATGTGGCACACAGAGGATATCCAGAGATAAAGCTTCTATTATCCCCCCAGCATCTGTTGTGGGTCTGCTCCCAACACTGACACAATGACAGCATGATACCATCCATCGTTGAAGTACAATGACTGGCTGTCACGGCCGTGATTCCCCGGCTCTGGGCTAATATCGTCTGTCACCCTGCTCCCCGGTTCAAACCTCTGGGGCAAGTTAACTCCCAATGACATGTTTTATAGCCACATCCAAGAAGAAAATCAGAAAAAAGTCAGTAAAGGTTAGGTTTGTTTTTTGTTTTCATACAGAAAAAATGTGAACGCAGCTCAAACATATTTGGTTAAATTTGCTCTTGTTCAGACAACACTGTCTGGGGTTTAGGTCACATGCTCTCAGTCCAGAGAGTCACTCTCTGTGAGATGTCAATCTTCATATAACAACAAATCCATCACCACATGCACCATTCAGATACCCCCATGTCTCTCTCAACCCCATATAAGCATATCATCACACCCCACCAATCACCTCTTGCTCCAGTGCGGTATTCACACCTGTCAGCTGGTTGCTTAAATTACTTCATTTCTGTCAGTTCTTCTCAGCATCTGCCTGACTCTTTTTCTGTCCCCATTTCATTATCTGGTCAATATGTGGATGGGCCACAAATTTGAGATGGATCTCTGAGTTCATCTATCTGCTCACCCTAATGCATCATGACATGCTGCTCCCTATTACTTTCCTCTGCAAGGCACTGTCATTCTGGCAGGACCACCTGTCTGCTTAGTAAGTGCTTGTCCATCAATTCAGCCACAGGGGTTCAATGAAGGGCAAATAGACAACAGGCACTCAACTCTTCACTCTTCTTGCTTTTAAAAAACACACTCACCAGCCCCTACATTAATCTCCTCCATACTTCTTAGTTATTCACTGACCTCAGTAATGAACACTGGAGCATGCACACATGCTCTGACCCATTTCCCCCTTCTGCACTCTCATCAGCCACGAGGATCAATACTATGAAGAAGTAAAATGTCTAAAATAGCTCTGTTGATAAACACAGAGGGAGCACTTTCAATATTTTGGGAAATGCATGGTGACCTCATGAAAAAAATATCTTCTGCATCAGCCCTGTGCTGATCTGTGCTGTCTAACCTTTCTAGCTGACTCACTCCTTCACTTACTGTATATGCACACACATTAATAGATGTGCACTTCTATACACAACATAAACACATGCTGGGGGAATAGAAGAACAATGGCATTAAAGAGATTCACCCTGAGGAAAAGTGATAAAAACCAGCTGTCGCACCATGTATGAGTGCTCCTGCACACAACTGGAGTGATTGATGTCCATTTTCTTTTCAGTCAGTGGTGCAGAGAAGCCACACAATAAAGCTCAATTGACTTGATGGAAAGTTCAGCTGCCAGGTTAAGCTGCACCTCTATGGGAGGTTTCTGAACAAACACAACCAGTGTTTGTAGAAAACCGATAAAGCAAAGAAACAAGAGGCAACGGGAAACAGCCTGTCACAACATTATGACAGCAATTCCTGTTTTTCAGTGACAGGGACATAGCACTGATACCACACTGCTGGCACATCTATCTAGCTGCAGAAATCCCGTCTACAAACTGGTTCTAATTTCATAACACGAATGCACTTGGCCAAATGGGGCACTGCCATAGTGCCAGTTCAGCTGCTGCAGATTATGCCTTCAGGAAAGCTATTTCTCGCAAGACCTATGAGTCACACTTATTAAACAGCTTCCGTCCACTGCTGGCTTCAGTAAATGTAAGTCTGGACCTAATCATAATCAAATGGGACACACAGGATTTAATTTCCTGCCAAGAAGTACAGGAGGTAGTGATTTAGAGACAGACAGAGAGACAGGCGCAGGGATAAGAGCGAATTAAGGTGGGGAAGCAACTCTACAGCCGCACAAAATTTCGAGTTCAAATTTGCAACAATGAAATGTGTCTTTATTACAGAGTCAAGAGCTAAATAGTAGTCAGTAAAAATAGTAGCTACATTTTTGAGAACTTTCTTTACCTAACAGTAAATAATCAGCCTTAATAATCAGCTCCTAAGTTTGCAAGAAATGTGGCTCAAATGATATCAATATGTGCTGTTGATTCTTCTTTTTTCCCCTAATCTCATTCACATTACAAGACAAGAATAATATCATGCTTGAAATTGCAACATTTAGAAAATTGCAGTTTGCCCCGCTTATGTCTTAAATCCTCCATCAGGTACCTGTCAGCAGAATGAAAAATTGCAAAACCAATTGAGTTGGAGATTGGAGAGAGCAAAGAGAACAAGAGAAATGGACAGGGGGAAAAAAGAAAAACTAAAGAGTTACTTAAAATGTCATCAATCCCACATGTCACCTGAAGCGAGCAGTGGATCACCTGACAGAGGTGTATCAGCTAATCAACTGGCCAGATTAGGCTGACGGACACATGGTTTACAAGCTGACCGGCCCTGTGATGGTTCCTTCCCTCTGAGGCTTAAGAGCTATAAATAGACAGAGGTGGATCAGAGGAAGGGAAGCCCTCACACTCGACCTAAGTAGAGATTAAAGAGGAGAAAAAGGTGCAGGGAGAGAGACAAACATGGCAGGAGGGCTTGTTGTCATGTCAAAACATAAACTGAGGGATAAAGATATGGAAAGGAAAGAGGAAAAGAGTGAATATGTGGGAGTGTTGGGTCATAAAGAGTGTGTGGGGGGTCTGAGAGGAGCATGAAGAGAGGCTAAATGACCCCCGTGAGAGATCCTGCTGCTCTTGTATGAACCAGGTGCTAACATGTTGAACTCTGCCTTCCTCCCATCAGCTACATCCTTCCCGGGGTCAAATTGAGGTCAAATGGGAAGCCCAACCCCCCCCCCTCCCCCAAACTCTTTCTGTGAACATGCAAGAAGAGAGATACTGGAGGAAGTAATGTACGGAAAAGCACTCATACACAAGCAGAACCTTGTATACGTGGCTTGTTTTAAGAGAGCATAATTAGATGATGCAACAAACAACATCAGCATTTCTGTCTGCCTGCCTGCCACAAGTCTTTCTGAGACAGTGTGAGGAATATAAATGAAGAGAGGCTAAACCCAAAAAATAAAAGAGATAGGATAGAAAGTAGAAATACATGAATAACACACACTCCTACACACTCTCAGCACCGTCAGAGAGGATGCGTTCTCGGTGTGGCGGAGGGATTATGCTGGATATGTGGAGCAGATCTTGTTCAATGCTAGTGATCCCTAAATTCAAGGGGTTTGGGCTTAGCAGCAGGCTAGATTTATATTCTCTCTCTATCTTACTGTGTCTCTAACATCTTTCACCTCTCTCTCTCTCTGCACTGTATTTGTCTGTCTCCCCCTCGGCTGGATTCTTGACACAGAGCCACAAATGTACTGGCTGTGAGAGGAAAGAGCCGAAACTCAAGGATTACACTTAAAGAGGACTTGGCAGTAAAATGTTTTATTTATTTATCCTTGTTTCCTTTTTTTCTATTGTCAGACATGAAACTAATACTGAGGGACAGATGGACACAACATGCTAAACTTTATGTGACGTCTCTGCCCGATTAGAATTAAGTAAATTCAACGCGGCATAACAGCAATAAAAAGAGAGACACCCTTCTTACTGCTGTGACTTTTAGGGGAGGAATCAGACCACAGAAGCACTAAGTCATGCTCTGGCAGTGGCTCCAGGCTCTGACACAAGCCTCTTTCTAAGGCTCAACCTTTCTCCACATAAAACAAGGCATTGTCCCCCAAGTAACAAACAACCAGGAAGGAACAGGAGGCGGGACACTTGTTCCATCCAATGTGTGTGTGTGTGTGTGTGTGTGTGTGTGTGTGTGTGTGTGTCCCCGCACTCGTGTTTCTATCCAGTAAGTGTTGTTAGGGGAAACCAGATTTCCATGTTGTGAGATAATGGGCTCACACACACATAGAGGCAGTGTGCCATAGACTGTCACCACACTGAACATTGCCGAATCGTATATTTACAATGGGAGAGGGGAGAAAGCATACAGTGGCACAGCATCATTACACAACATTGTTTTTAGTGTGCAGTGCACCTCCACTTCAATCTGTGATAGTCGCTCCAGAGTAGCAATTTTTGTATTTTGCTTTACATGATTTCCCCAAAGCTTTGTCTGCATATTTTGTTTGTTCTCCTTCCTCATTGTTTACAAGGCCCAGCTTCCTCTGAGCAGGTGTCTTTTAAAGTATTGGTTAACAGATGCATTCCTTGACTGGTACATGAGCTTGAATTGATTTGAATACATCTGATTAGATGAAAACATTGCTCGCTGGGTTTGTTGTAGGTCTTTGCTTGTTTGGCAAATGTCAGATTTTCCCTCAGATTTTCCATGGAAAGGGTATAAAGTTTTATGAATACATTTGGGACAAGAAACAACTCTTGTGTCATGATGTGTTTTATATCTACAAGACCTAATTGTTTTAATATGTTTTAAATAGTTTCTTAAATGCTTATGTAATCTCCTAAATGCTCAGTGGAGGCTGTCCCTACTTAAATCTCTCTTAAATCATTTGATTTAGGCTGACTTCAAGAGGCAAGAAAGTGATAGCCAAACCTAAAGTTTCCTCTACATAAAAATGAATTGTGCCTGTGTTGGCAGCAAAGGATTATTTTCATTATCTACGCAATGTCAGATCTCCTGTAGCCCAAGGTGACATCTTCAAATTACTTGTTTTGTTTGATCAATAATACACAAAACCCCAAAATATTCAATATACAATTATATAAAACACAGAAAAGCAGCTGAGAATAAGAGAATGTTTGACATTTTGCTCAATAACTGACTTTATTTTTCAGTTATCAAAAGTGTTAATTTACAAAGATTGTAGTTGTTCTCTTTACATAAGATGTTAAGGTAATACGTAGATGTTGTGGCCATATAGGACTGTTAGCTTTCTACCAGCATGACTGTTGAATGTCGCTGATAAAGGGTGAGTCTAGATGGAAATCCACTCCTGGGTTTGAGGAACAAACCATGATATTCATATTTGATAGTTACATAATAAGAATTTAAAATAAAGAAGTATATAATATATCAAATGAGTGAACATTAAGGCATTTATGTTAATGCATGGTTTCCCTTTAAGTCATTATTGGAACAGACAATAATAGAGGGGTAAACAAGCCAAATCATTATGTCCATCCTGTTTCCTCTCATTTCTGCACCTGTGTTCTTGATGAATCTATTTTTAATGGAATTTCTAATGTGATTCTCCTGTTTTCCCTCTCCATCTGTTACAGGCGGGTTGAACGCATGCAACGGGACACACACAGAGAGCTGGGGTTTCCCCTCTCGGTTCTTCCATTAACAGCAGATGTAAGAGATCAATTAGGGTGCTGAGCCGCCTCTAGGAGCGGCACCACAGGCACAGAGAGGTTAATTATATCTGTTCACATAACAACTGGCCAGATGAAATCCTGGCCAGGATTCAGAGATGCAACCGGAGCAACCAAATCTATGTGCCATGACTTTAACCTCAGTGGAGACAATACGCTGATGGGGATCATTACCATAAATATAACACTCACCTTGTCACAGTAATTGAATTTATCTTTAATTAATCTTAAATGGTTTGGTGATGCACATCAGGATTAAAAGGGAGATTTATGCACAGACATGCAGGTTCACACATGAATGCTTACACACATACCTGTGCTCAAACAGACACAGTGATGATCTGTACTGGGAATCATTTGCATACTAATATGAAACACATTTGAATATGCTTCACTTCATATTCATATTGAAGAATTCATTGTTTTATGTTGTCTTGAATTAGTAGCTTTGATGATACTTTCAGGACACAAGCAAAAGCTAAAAATAATGGCATCTCTTTGGGATTCTGCTGACTTGTGTGATTTATCACCCTCCCCCACAGGTAGAAATCCAACGCTCTGTTTAACACATTTAGTGTTATCATGCAGAGCTGAATCTTTGGTGGTATTTTTACGCATCCATGACATCCTGCTCAAGGACTGAGCCTGCAACATCTCCTCTCTTGACCTTCTGATGGTACACACACACACACACACACACACACACACACACACACACACACACACACACACACAACCATAAAGCACTTCTCTTTCATGTGCCACTGCCAGAAGCATTCGTTACACACACACACACACAGACACACACACACACACACGCACACACAGAGTCTGAGTATGTATATTTAGCACAGGAACTCACTCACACTCCTGCTTTGCATGCCTGATTGTTTTAGTGGGTCATGGAAGGAGGCTGCGTGAATGTGTGTCAGTGGAGGAAAAGATGAGAGAGAAAGAAAAGGAGAGCAGAGAAGGGAAATACTGGTTCAGATGACAAATGGCATCTTTTGCCCGCTGGCTTGCCAAGGGGCTATTTCTATGAGCACACTGACTTGCTTGTAACCTTGTCCCTGGATAAAATGCACAATGATCATACCATACATAGTAATAAATTATAATAATAAGAATGATGCTCACACACACAAACTGTATCTTCAATCTGTCTATCTGCTTGCATGCATTTTTACCACTTGGTTTACTATTGTGTGGCCTAAATGCTCAACTGTGATTTCAGATTAAAACTATCATGAACATGTAAATTCTCCTTCAAGCACTGTGTGTTTGTCTACACAGTCTACACAGATAACCCTCTTACCCTAAAACATTTCATATTCTCATAATATTTTTGTAAAAAAGGCAGATAACGAATATGAAAATGATTGTTCATTTACATAATTGCTGCCCTTTAGAGTTATAGGGCAAAGATGTCTTTTCACTGACCTCAGCATGTACGTAGATACAGATGTCAGTAACACATCATTACTGAGTCTGCACACATTTATGCCAAAATGCCCATCTGCATTGCTGATTTCTATTCTGCATCATCCTGACAACTGATCCTGGCTTGTGGCCTATTTTTGTCTACAGTTTCCTTTGCAGATATTATGCACCTCAATGCAGATAAACCCTCCTCTGGTTTGTGCAGTATCTACAGGATATGGTACAATATTAAGGGTAGACCATTCTTCAGGACGTCGTGGTACCAGTGTCGAGGGCTGGCACTACGTGGACACCAGACTGTTTTCATTATGTAAGTTGCATCATTTTCCAGCCGCAGATCTGCTGGCTCCACCACATTTCAATAACACACAGCTTGACCCTCCTGCAACACAATCTGCTTGTAAAAGAGAGACTAGTAATGTGCTCAGTCTGGGCTGTGTGTCAGCCAGAACATTTAAGGCCAAATCTTCCAGAGTATGAAATGAGAGATGGTTGATATGCTGTTTACTTCCTACATTTGCAGTAACACACACACACACACACACACACACACACACACACACACACACACACACACACACACACACGTATTCCAGAAACCAACAGTTTATGCTTTCTATAGGGAAAAAGAATAACAAAATACAACCTAACATAAGCATACATTAATTTCACCCATATAGGCAGTAATACACATAATGTTACCAAACGTAATATAAACAATAATCAGGAGTGATATGAATATGACTTAAGCTTAAGCTCCAATAATTATAAACGGAAGACGTAATCAAACAGCTACAATTACATTTCTCTCATTTTCACACTATGGCAGTATACCACAACACACTTCTCACACAAATTAAGAATGTAAATTAGCCTACTACCAACACTTCCTATTATTTATGATTCATTTGCTTGTATTTTAGCTCAACCATAAAACTCTTAATAGCATCAATAACAAGTAAGAAATATATGAACATGTTTTGAACATGATATATTTTGATGTGATGTGCTGAGTCAGGGGAGCTGACAGCCATAAGTCAGGGGAGCTGACAGCCATAAACTACTACGAGCACGTCTATCTTGTAGTATCCACACAACACACCCACTTTACTACATGATCATCACGTGTCTACTACACTAATTTTATCCGGCTTCATACATGCTAGTTCATGAGAAGGGTCTATCTGCATTCTTGCAGATCTACATAACACACACCCACTTTACTACATGACTCAGCCCCTGTGATGTTACCCTAACCCTAACCCTAACATGTTACAAGACCCCCCCCCCCCCCCCCCCAACCCTAAACCCCTCACACCCAAACCATCCACTACTCATGACTTAACTACACAAAGTGGGTGTGTTGTGTGGATACTACGAGTCTGCAGATTACTACTTGTAGTTTATGGCCCTCAGCTCACCTTGGCTCCAAACTGTCATTGACATTGGCTGACAGAAGTTATCTGTAGCCAACACAAGGAAATAAAATACCACAAGTAAAGCAGTGGATAAATACTCACTTGTTCATTCACACGTGTTGGTTCACCCATTGAATTACAAGCCCTGAATAAACAGATACCCAACAGTACATAAACCTAGAAGCCCCATAAAGGCAAAGGTAATTAATACTCTAACTCATAACTTTAGGGCCTTTTCTACACTGCTGTTTTAGACAACATACACTACAGAGCAGGAGATGCAGGGTAGCTGCTGGGCCTGTGGTTTGTTCAGTAGCCTGCTTTACCCATTCAATAAAGCTGTGCACATTTAATGAGCCCACACTGTCATTCTGTGTAAGTGTTAGCAGTTAATGGCTCACTATTCTGCAGCATGAAAGAGAAAGTGCGAGACGAACCCTTATCAGGAAAAAAAAGGGAGGGGGGAAAAAGTGAAGGAGATAAGAGTGGGGGCAGCAAGATGACTCGTGACTACAGAAACTGAAACCGCTCTGTTCAATATCTGACTGTCTGGAGATAAAAAAAAAAACAGAAAAGCACTCTAAGCTGCACTTGGGGCATTCGCACAAGATCAAACAAAGAGCGTGAGAGAGTCTGACGCAGGGATGAAGGGTGAAGGAAAATGGGAAGAAACACAGCCTGAGAAATAGGGAATATAAAGCAAGTTGAAGGACAGACACAGTCAAAGTATGAGAAGTACAATAACTACAGCCACACTGAGAGAGGGAGAGAGGGAGAGAGAGAGAGAGGATAAAAAGAAATGGAGACTGGTGTGTGCTCTTACTGACACAGCTATAGGAAATCAATGCTAACCTTTTAAATGAATCAGCAGTAGTGGATGAGTTATCCCGTTCAGGTCGATATTTAATAGACGGCTACTGTGATACATACTAAAGTTACAGATGAGTAACGGCCGACAGAGACACATCAGTTCCTAATACTTCCCCCTTCTCACTGTTTCTCTGCTGACATTTTTGTGCAGTTTTATTTGAGTGAAGACTGGAGGAAATATTAGAGTGTAGATCAGCTTCCCCAGCAGGTTTTACTCGTCATTGATAGATAATGTCAAAAGAAACCAGGGGAAAAGAGTAAAGAAGGGGAAAAGGAGACAATGAGGAAGAGGATAAAATACCTGGAAAGCAATTTTTGAGCATATCAAGTCCACGATTCAAGTGTAAATGAAGTAAATGAAAGAAAATAAAGACTTTAATGCTTGTATATGAACAGTACATGTAAACATAAGTCATTGAATCCCACCACCCCAGTATGCTATGCAGGCTGATACACTCCTCTTCCTCCTCTGTGACATCCTGACTTGGCTACTGTGTGATAACGTGAGCGGAGCTTTAATCCTAATCCCTCTACACGTGCCATCATCAGTCAGGGTTTGGATGGTGATACCTATAGATGCATAGCCAAGAACATGAGGAGACCGGATGGAGCCGTGTCACCTCTGCTGTGTATCAAAATGCCTCAGCAAACATCAAATGAGCCTCCGTCTTTATTCATTTCCCTCTTCGCCTACGTCTGCTGCATCCATCTGCACTTCCCTCTGCCTTTGCTTTTGGTTAGAAAGATTTTGGTTTCCCTGAACAAAATCTTTCTTTCTACGCACTTCAGATTAGTGAGTTTATTGCCCTGCCCCCTCAGCTGTCTGTGTGTTGGTGCCATCTTGCAACAGTGCCACTGCTGGTAAGCTATGCTGCTGTGCCAGTGTGCTGTGGGTGTGCAGCAGGGGTGTGGACTGCAGAGATTAAAGGCATGTTCTCTCCAAATCAGGGCAGATATCTTTAGCTCAAAAGGTAAATGAATGAATGGAGGTGAATGGATTTATCAGGATGGAGAGGAGTCTTTGTGTAAAAGTGCTGTAAGTGAGCCGGATTTACTTATTAGATTGACTTATTAATGCATCCAGAGCTTTTGATGCATCGAGAGCTAAGGAACAAGAACTCACATTAATGCCTGTTTTTCCTCTAATGGTCATGCATACATGTGCTCAACATAATGACCAGGCAAATTCCAAAACATAGCCTGAAGGTTTTTAGAAAGAATTCCATGCATAATAAGTCAAAGAGTTCTGGGAAATTGTGATGGATGCATTTTTCACTACTTTATCATTTTACAAACTAAACAAATAATAATAATTAAATAAACAATTGCTAGATTAAACGACAAGCAATGACATCCATTGTTATTCATCAAAGTGAACATTTTTATCTTTCCCTGGTAATGCATTTGTGAGCAAACGGTATGTTTAAAACATTACATTGCAGTGCTTTCAAGGATGCTCCGACATCTACTATTTGGCATTCAACTTCCAATAGAGCATTCCTTTCATGTTGCAATTCAAAGATAAACAATAAGCAGATAATTGGAATTGGGTTGCTTCTTGCGTAAAAAAGGTTTGCTGCTGGACAGACAATTTTCAACTGAAGAGAAATTATAGAAATCATTCAGGATTGCTTGAAATCAAACTCAAAAGATACAGTAGGATTAAGAACATAACAGTATTGTGCTTTAAAGTCATGATAACACCAAATTATCCTTTTTTATCTCTTAAAATGAACATGAATCCTCCCAATTTGATATCAGAAAATAGGCAAAGGCTATGAAACAACAGCAATCTCATTACCAGGCAACCAACACTGACTAATTCAATCAAAACTGTCCTCTTGTCTGGAACCAGTACAATCCAATGTAATTTAACAGAAAAAAGCTTCACTTCCTCCACAGCTTGTAATCAGTATGTGTGTCTGTGTGTGTAATGGGGCTAATTTTCAGTTAGCTTGAGCTAGCCCTGACCTGCTGGGGACAAACTGCAGCCTGTGTGTGTGTGTTTCTGCAGTTTAGCTGACCTAGTCCTCTGAACATAGTCTGGTTGGAGCTCCACAGAGAGACGCAGAGAAAGAGGGAATGAATGGCATCATTGCCTTTGCATGGTGTGGATCTGGGTTCAGCTGGACAGCAGCAGCAGCAGCAGCACAGTATGATGTCACTCTGGCCTAAGGACCAAACACACATACACACGCATACACACAGTGGCCTTGCAGATGTGTGCGCACACGCCGTACATTTAAATCAGCTGTAGCTCGGACAGCCACAAACGCACACACTTATTTGAACTAACATTCACCCAATTAAGCAGTCTGTTGGAACAGCGAACAAGGCGCTGCTCCCTTACCATGAAGTTCAGTCTACGCTGGGTGTGTTTCAGTGTGAGTGTGTGTGTGTGTGCTTGTGTGTGTGAGAGTGAAGGAAGAGAGAGAGAGAGAGAGAGAGAGAGAGAGAGAGAGAGAGAGAGAGAGAGAGAGAGAGAGAGGAGAGAGAGAGAGAGAGAGAGAGAGAGAGAGAGAGAGAGAGAGAGAGAGAGAGAGAGAGAGAGAGAGAGAGAGAGAGAGAGAGAGAGAGCAAGAGAGCAGGGTGCTGGAGGTTGGAAAATCCCTGGCAACAGCCCCTAAACAGCATGTCTTCTTTCATTGACTTTCTTGTAGAGGAAACATGACATTGTGAAGGATTACAAACAAACTGACTGGCTCTCCCTCAGCTCTTGGCTATGGCATGGAAGGAAGAACGAGGGAGAATCTTAAAAATGAGACTTAATATTGTGTTAATTAAATGCAGGCAGAGTTTAGGATTTAATTTGGATTTTCCAGATGTTTAATAAAAGAGTCGAGCCTGTCACCAAACCACTGAGCCTCACAGGCCATAAAGGTGTTACATACCTCATTAAAGAAAAGCTGTGCCTGCCACTACACTGTTTTTTGAAAGAGGTTTTAAAGGTCAGTTGTTACCTTAGAGAAAATTATGCAGCTATTGTACTGCACACCTGTTTTTCAGGTTAATCCAACCAGCCCGCCCTTGATGTTATCTTTGGCACCCTCAGCACTTTGCTCATCACATAGGAATATGACATTTAAGTAGAAAAGGTGTATCCCAAACTGGAAGGTAACAAACCTTCACTGAAATCAGAACTCTAACATGGCAATTGTGGATTCAACTGATGCCTCAGCTTTGTTAGACGTTTGAGTTTCCTTTTTACTCATGACCTTACACTGTGCCACTATGCCATTTTTAATTTGTAATTTATGGACCTAATGTGCCAAGAGAAGCTTTTCAAGTGCAGGAAAGCAGTCGTCTGTTATGCCTCCACACACTGAATGTATAATAATGCATAGAGAGATAACTTAGAGATACTTAGATGTAGTTAATTTTGTACAATTTAACTTCAAAATCTTCCTCTAATGCAGCAATTTATTCTCAAGCTCCTAAAGTTAAATTCACCCTCTTTATGATTGCTATGAATTTAATAAGGGAAATCCATATGGAATAAAAGCTTTTAACTGGATTCATCGCATCAGTGATTCATGAAAACAGTAAAGTATCCATGGCAATTCCACATTCATGATTTGCTCTGTTGGACAATACTATCCCCTCATCCCTCCACTGCTGGTGCTTAAACAGAGTATTGAATATTATTGATTTTTCATTATCCACTGATGGCAGTTACGTTCCTCTGTGGTTCAACAATGATAGCTTACACTCACTAACCAGCACCACTGTCAATGTATCTGATCAGTGGACACTGAAAAATCATAGATATACACAATGGTGGTGCATGGTCACTAAGGTGGAATGTGTATCTTCAGTTAACAGGAAGCTTGTTTTTAAGTTGCTCTGCTACAGTAGTAGTCTCTGTTAGAGACACTGGTTATTGTGTTGGGGATAATCCCCTTTGTGTGGGGGGCTCAGTTTTTCAGTGTGCCAGCAGTGATGGTATCACCCAGCTGGCCAACATACAGTAGAGCATCACTCAAAAACAATTCATCATTTGAATGATATGTCCTCATGTTGAACTGGGATAAAAGAAGAATATTGTAAACATGGGACCATTTTGAGCATAGTTCAGTAATATTCTAAACACTATGCATTACATTTCTAAATCAACGTGCAGCTTCTTGGCAATAAATCCTAAACTGATGTCATATTGATGTGTCATGCTGCTCTCCTTCCCTGAGTCACCCCTCTCCCACCCATAACATTAGCAGCCTGAAGTATGGTTTCTCCCTCTGCCAACAAATAAATCACATTAGGACTGTGAGCAAATCAAGAGCAATGGGTCCTATTCTGTCATTCATTTTGCAAACCTCACGATCCACAATCAGCGGACTGGGGAGAAATATGTGCATAACATACCCTCTAATCACATCAGACATGAACCACAGTAATCAGGACAGACTGTTCCTCATCCTCCCTCTTTGTTTATTAGCTCTCTTGGTGGCTGGTGGCTTTCAGAGACTTTTGACAATATTCTGTAAATGTCCTCTGAAGTAAAGATTTAAAGGCAACCTATTATGCTAATGTCCATCTCTGTATTTTTATTGTGGGACTTTACTAGATTAGCTCTGCACGATTCACATTAAAAAATTGGTAAATATTCAGAATCAAATGCTTCCCCTGTTAAATCTGCTCTACATCTATTGGTTCATAAAAAGAGCTGACAGGTTTTAACAATGAGTGTTAGAATGAAATTCTAACACAAGCACATAAAGACTGAACTCCCTTTTTTATGCCAAAGCCCATAGGAGCTGCAGCCAAAATAGTTCATGTCGGTACAAACACACACACACACACACACACACACACTTGGTGTCAAGTTTAGCCAGTCAGCTGGTGACATGTCAAGTCCAGAGAAATGCAGCTGAGAGAAGGGCGGGATGGGTTTGGGTTAGTAAGGAAAGAGTGAGGAGAGAATTAGTTAGTTTTACCGTTGCAGAACTGTAGCAGTGATGAGGTGTCATACAAGCTGCTGTAACTGGAAAACCCGTCCTCCATTCTCAGCCCTCTCTGCTCCACTCCTCTGCTCCCTCTGTTATCCACCACTCCTTTGCTCTCCTCTCTCTCTTTGGTGACTCCACTCCGTTAGTTTATCGTTCACTTGGCGTCCAAGGCGCTCCCTCCATTCACTCTGCACGGGTCAGGCTCCCTGGGTGAATCACCATGGCAACCCACTCACTCCGATTATG
This sequence comes from Scomber japonicus, assembly GCF_027409825.1. Taxonomy (NCBI): domain Eukaryota; kingdom Metazoa; phylum Chordata; class Actinopteri; order Scombriformes; family Scombridae; genus Scomber; species Scomber japonicus. Next base: position 16,422,957 of record NC_070593.1, on the reverse strand, counting down.
TCATGTGAACTCCAACCTCTCGTCTTCTTTTTTTCCCCCACCCCCTTTCACAGAAAAACTCTTAAACTTAAGCAGAAAACACTCCCCACTGAAGAATGACTGTGCTGGACCGCCAGAGACGCAGAGACAGAAGTTGAGAGGCTGCTGGTGGTTTTGTTTTCCCCTGCGCTCGTCCTCTCCTCCCTTCTCCTCCTCCTCTTTTCCCCTCCTCTTGTCCTTCTTCTGTCTTCAGCAGAGGCAGCTGTGTGTCGTTAGCTCTCGCTGATCTTCAGCAGAAAAACAGCTTTAAGAGGGCTTGAGCTGAGCATGCACGCAGGCGGACTCTGGCATTGGCAGTTACTGTGTGTGCCTGTATGTGTGTGTGTCAGAGCTTGTGTGTGAGAGTGTTTAGATAATGCTTGGGACAGCCCAGCCTTCCCCTGTCACACAGTGTGGACGAGTCAGAGCGCAGGGGGGCTGGGCCTGTTGGATAGACCCTCCTCCTCTGCTAGATGAGAGGAGAGGAGAAAGGAGGATAGAGGAAGGGAGGAGAGAAAAGAAGAGGAAAGGAGAACAGAGGAGCAGGGAAGACAGAAGACGATAATGCAGGAGAAGAGGAGAATTGATAGGCAAGGGAAAGAAAGAAAAGGAGATGACAGAAGAGGAGGAGAGAGGAGAGGACAAGGCAGTAAGACAAGAGGAAAGGGGAGGAGAGGGCTAAAGATGAGAGGAGAGAAGGAAAGAAGAGGGAGGAGAGGGTTGGACAAGGATGAGTAAGAGAGGAGAGGATAGATGAGGGGAGGAAAGAAGAAAAGAGAACAGAGGAGAGGAGAATGATAAAGAGCAAAGGAAAGGAGAAAGAAGGGAAGAGAGAAGGACAGAGAAGGAAAGAAGAGGGAGGAGAGGGTTGGACAAGGATGAGTAAGAGAGGAGAGGATAGATGAGGAGATGAAAGAAGAAGAGAGAAGAAAGAAGGATAGAAGAAAACAGGAAAAGGGAGGATAGAGGAGAAGAGAAGAGAAGAGTAAAGGAATGGAAAGGAGAAAACAGGAGAGGGAAGGACAAGGTTGAGGAAGGAAGCAGAGAAAAGAAAAGGAGATAAAGTAGTGCAGGGGAAGAAAGGAGAGCAGAGGAAAAAAGTATAGAGATACAGTAAACGGATGAGAGGAGGAAAGAGGAATTAAACCAAACCAATAATCAGTTACCAAAATGACAGCGGCACTACTGGTCTACAGAGCAGTCCACTGCTTCTTTCTCTCTCTCACACACACACACACACACACACACACACACACACACACACACACACAGTAGCAGTACAGAGTCACATGGGGACACCACAACAAACTGACGTCACACTGCCTCTGCAGCCGCCACTAAACATGGGAGCTCAGCACTGCCAAAGGATCGCTTCTGTGGCTAAACGCGATTATCATTCTGTCCTCTGTCTGTCTTATCTGCCCTGCTGCAGACTGCAGAGAGACGGAGGGATCCTTAAAACAAGGACGAGGGGGAGAGAAGAGAATGAAAGGGGGTTGAGGAAAAAGAGATATAAATGGGACTGAGGGGGGAGGGGACAGAACTGAGGAAAGAGAGAGAGAGAGAGAGAGAGAGAGTGAGTGAGAGAGCGCTTGAGGAGGGTGCAGGGTGTAGAGAGAAGGAGCAAATTAAAAAGTGAGCAGGGAGGGAGTTTAGGGAGGGAAAGAGGGGAAACCCTATAGAAAAAAACAGGCTTTTTAATTCAGACTGGGGTTGTGTATGTGCATGTGAGGGAGGGAGGGGTGGTTCTTTGCATTATTTATAGTTCAAGCTTGCAGAACAAAATAATATCCCTAAAGAAGAAGAGAGTGTCTGTGGCCTATATTCATGTTGGAAACACTCCCCCCCCTTTCTTCCAAGATCACAACAATTACACAAAGGAAGATTTGCTCCAAAGACTACAAAGGGCATATTTGTTTCACTCACTGTTTTTATAGTAGCCCGGTAGATGTGATATAATATGATGCTCAGGTATCTGTCATAATATCTAGCATCTTTTCTGGTTCAAAGGTGTCCTCGGCTAGATTTGACCTTTAAGAAAAGGATGAAAGGGAAGCAGTGGAGCACCTTTTAATGGCAGATAAGTGAGGCCTTGATTAGTTTATGGTTGAAGGCCTTCGTGTTGTTGACCTCAGAGACAGTTTTTTCAGTCTCTCCTTCCTCTCCCCCGGGAAAACACTGCACTCCGATTCACTTATTACACAATAACATTAAGCCACCGACAGATCTACCGTGCTCTGCCGCAGCAACCAGGATTATGTGAAAAAACAAGGTGCTCTTTGTGACGCATGTTTCATTTGCACACTGCAATACCTGTTTGGTGAAATCACGAGGATATTAACATTTCAAAACATGACCTCTACACTATTTGTACTCTTTTCTTTTTCTGGATTTATGGTTAAAATTCTTATTAAACAAACACAGAATGATTTTTTTTAGGTAACATTAAACATGCTAACCACCCAAATAGCCTAACCACCAAACAGCAGCAACTTCCAGTGTTTTGATTCAGATACTGAAAGGAATTTAATGTAAGCAGCACAAACTGTAAACATCCTTTGTGTGTTATGCTGCAAAGACCGTGAGTCACGCTGGTGTTTTGTCTGAAGGGGGTTCAGATTATTGTAAAGCTCATTCTGGGGCAGATTTGGGATCTAGATTAGGGGCAGGATTCTCTGTGCTTATGCTCACGTGAGAGGAGGCGGCTAAAATGGGGGTATGTTCCAGCCAACCCCCCACCCTTCCACCCCTGCATCACCACCCCATGGGTCCCTAAACCCCACCTACAACACAGCAGGTGGCAGGTGGTGGAACCGCTGCTGCTCCACCCTGCCACCCCCTCCAATTGTTCCCCATGTCCAGCAGCACCACCCAATCAGTGAATCCAGAGGATGCTCACTTGATGGTGCTGCATTATTACTAACAAATACTGTAAGTGCCCATCCCAAAACACGATCTGTGTCAAATGTGGATGCAGGGAAAGATGCTTTTTACAAATTTGTTGTGCAACCAAACTTCAGTCACACTAAGATAAATGTACTTTACATTTACATTCACATGCAGTAAGTCAGGCTTAATTTAGTGTAAATGTTTATAAAATAAAGCCCAGTCTAGAATATTGTCATTTGTTGTAGTGGCATAGCTATCAAACATGGTGTCTTGAGTTTGACTATACACTGTAGACTTATAGACTGTATATATAGATGGATGTAGTGAGGTGTTACATCAGTCACTGGTTTGCACTGGACCTGGTCTGAAGCCCAGATTTGCATTAATGCTTGGCAAGATCTGTTGCAATTGCAGCCAGGACCCTCCATAAAAAGGAGTGCAGGGTACTGTCTTTGAATTTGTTTTTTTAATTTACGTACTGTGATGATGCGTTGATGCTACTTATATGTGTTTTTTGCAGTAAATATGGAAAAAATATCAACTCAAATTTGTATCATGACAAAGTAAAAAATAAAGATGGTTCAATAAAATGTAAAACCATTATCAACAGGCACTGAAGTAGTCTAACTAGTGCATCAACTAAACTGCAGCAGAGAAAATCTCTGGAGTCTGCAAACAGCCAAGTATCCACAGGCTAGCAAGCTAACAGGCTAAATAATACTGGCTGTGGTACATGAATGATTATGGCGATCCCTGAGCGGTGTTCAGTATTCTTCGGCACACTGATAGCAGATCAGCATGTACAAATATTGATAGCAACTTGTTGAGTTGACTCTAGTATGAGTTTTTAGTTCTGGGGGACAAACATGTCACTTTAATACAGCATTCAGTAAGTTTTTAACACAGCTAAACCGGTGACATATGAAACAAGTATGTGGGAGAAAGCAAAGGCTTTAATTAGTGTCAGACTTTAGAGTGTAAATGTTTAGCAAATTCCAGAGGCAGTATGTACCAGTACCAACCTAATGCGTATCTAAGGTCCTGTTCACACCTGGCATTAACATGCATCTTGGCTGATCCGATCACAAGTGACCAACTCTAAATACGTCAGTTCACAGATGGCATTAGAATGCAAAGAAGTTTTCAAAGACCTTTGTGCGCAGGCAAAATCAAAATCCAAAATGCTGACAATGAAACCAGACAACATGTTTCGTGTGTACTCCATCCAAGATAACTAACTTTGCCTGTTGCTGTGGCAACTTCTTGTTGATTTGCACTTTAATATGATGCTGTTGGTGCACAAATGAGTACATACTTCCATTTACACAGAGGACATCGGTTGAGTAGGCGGTTCTTCAATGTGGCCCAGGACACATTTGCGTACACCCTGCTAAAAGAGTAGAGCCACACCACTTCCGAATATGTATCAATGCGCCCTAAATGCATCTGTTTGTACATTCACAACCTGTACATTGAACTGTCCAGTTGTGACCAAAGTTGCATTTTAATGATAGGTGTGCCAAACCCACAAATTAATTTGCACTTAGAATTTGTTTGTTCATTTTATGCCAGCACTAATCTACAATATATTCTGCATTGGCTTCAGCATTAGGCAGTGGTCGTTGCTACTTGGTTTACCATTTCATAATGCAGAATCAAAAAGAGCCCTTAAAAAGTCAGCTCTATGAGTCATGTCCAGCAATCTTACCATAATAAAATTGGCAGGGGTTCAGTGTCTTGCACAAGAGACCTCTAACAAGGCTTGGCTTTCGGCCTGTAAGTCCCTGTTGAGTTCTCACCTGCCCCGCTGACTGTGTTTTTACAGCTTTGGCTCGCATGAAGCATTTGAAGGTCACAATCAAACAGAGTGTGTTGTTCATTTCTTCTTTCCAAAGAGAGGAAAGAAACTGCTGACATTTATTTTATCAACAGATGATCAGTCAGTCTGTCAGTGGGACAGGATTACTCACAATCAAATCCAGAGCTGAGGAAACAAGGTCAATCCTCTGTACGATTCAGCCACCATCTGTGTGTCTGTCCTGGTTATTGGGCTGTTTTGTGCTTTACACGATGAATTAATCCAACCTGGGGTCTTAATGATTCATATAAAGACAGAATTTAGATAAAGCCTTAGGACACATATATGACCAGGTTTTTTTTAGATAACCTGTCAGCTAAATACTGCATGTACATACTGTACATATTTTTAGACTGTTATCTTAAGCTATAGATGCGTCATACTTTGTGATGTGGGCTCTTGGAACATGCCTTACATCATTCATACAATAACAAAAATAAAGCTACCACACAACACCACAATAACACCAATGGCATCAATAACAACCATTACAGCTCATAAAACATGGAATATAACATTGCACCGGTATTGCACAATGTAGCAGGATATTGTATGTTCAACATACAACCTACAACTTAAGTATTGCATATGCTAGTGTACATGTGCAACAATAAAAGTTTAGATATGCTTCAATATTACAGTCAGTTACAGTCCTTTAAAGTCAAGACACAAGGAAATAAGATCACAAAAATGAATAATTTGATATAACAAAATGTTAGGGTTAGGCTTACCCTAAATCCAATGTCAAACTGGGATGATTTACTTTTTACTGAAATTATTGTGAAAAATGAGAGGTGAATGTGTTAAATGTAAATGTAGCAGCAGGTATCAAAGGTCACCCAATATGTGCCTGTGCCAAGGCTAAGACAATGAGCCAACAGGAAACTGTGAGCAGAATATCCTCACTGTGAAACAACTGCTATTCATTTATTAACTATTAATGATGAACTGTTTATGAGTTCAGATGTCTGGCCATTATGCCAACACATTCAGTGAAAGACTGTCGGACTGGTGTTCATTTTTTGTAACCTAAAATACATTTTTAAGTCACATTAGCGGTATATAGTTCAAAGGATTGTAATTTCCGTCTATGAGTTGGTTGTTCCACCACTTCTGTCCAGACTGAAATATCTAAAAAACTATCACATGGATTGCCATGAAATTTAGACATTAATGGTCCAAAAGGATGAACCCTATTGACTGTGTTGACCCTTGTTTTTCTCATCTACTGTAGCGCCTACATGGGGTTGACATTTTTGATTTCAACTGAAATGTCTTGACACTAGTAGAATGACCGCCATGAAATTTGGTGCACATAATAATGTTTCCCTCAGAATGAAGTGAATTTTTGTGAAATTGTGACAGAATACATCAGCATCAGTTGTGTTTTGTGCTAATTATGCTGAATGTTAAACTAAGATAGTGAACATAGTAAACCTACTGCCTTAGCAGTGTCACTGTGAGCATGTTAGCATTTAGCACCTTTATTTCTAAGTAGTTGTGTGTTAGTTTTATGAGAAAAGCACTACATTTTATAGGTCATGTTCTTTGCATATTCTTAAAAACGTTTTATATCTATGGTAAGCATACATTTTTCATTGATAGTAACATGACAATATTTCCCCATTAGGAACGTACAAGTACAATTTTTTCCTATCTTATCTTACCTTTGGTCGATGCAACCATGATCAGTCCTCAAGGCTGACGGTGTGACACTTCATAACAGTATGTTTACAGTGCTTCCGATGCACCTATATGGTGAGGAAAAGCCAGACTGGCAGAGGATGTAATATTAGTCCCTGACTGACAGGTTTAGCCATTTTTATTAAGTATACGGAGAGGAGAGCAGCGATAGATTGAATGTGAGAGTAGAGAGTAAATCAGCTGAGTGACTGTTGAAAACACACCATTTCCCACCAGCTGGAGAAAATAACCTGTCATTTCTAATAAATGCTTATCACAACCGTCATCAAGTCCTGACTAAAACTCATTTTATGACACAAGAATTATGAACCATGGAGCCATCATGTCAGACATTATTAGCTTTAAGAACTGCAAATAATTGAAAGTGTAGAGACTGACTATATAGATAGTCCAAATCCATAAAGAAATGCAATTTTGAGAACGTTTGTTGCTATATATATATATATATATATATATATATATATATAAATATATATGTATATATATATATACACATACATACATACATACATATACACATATGTGAAAAAATGTGATTTAGCCTACTTTTTCCAGCTCTGCTTCAGAGCAACTAGAAGGTGCTGCATTACACTGGCAACATAGATCAGACATGAAAACGGGTCATGGGTGAAAAAGGTGAGAATCACCCCTCTAGGGAGGTTAGGGCTTGAAAGCATCAATCTGCATTTTGAGAGGAAATTCAAGCAGAACTACAACCCGACCCCGGATAAGCGGCAGAAGACGGACGGACGGAAGACAGTACAGTTTGATGAAAGTGCAAAGATTAAAAGAAACATGTTCAATGTAAATTCAACACCAACACCAACACAACATACAACTAGTTTACTAGTGCACAAGTGTGGATGTAGTAGTTGTTGGAAACTCCTGAACTTGCACAGGATTCACACTGACTGATAAATTCAACACAAGACTCTCAGCACATGCAGTGTATATGTGTGTGCGTGCGTGCGTGCGTGTGCGTGTGTGTGTACTATCAAAACGGTCTACACTCAGATATGCAGAAACACTTCAAAGCAAATACCAAACAACCTCTTTTTACAATCTCCACAATATCAAACATCCCAACAACTAATGTTTTCAGAGTCATAAAAAACACAATGCACATTAACAACACACACACACACACACACACACACACACACACACACTAGAGTAGTTCCCTTATGCAATGACCTTTTTCCTAGCAAACTCCTCCACAGCATCTCTAAAGTCCAGGTCTCTGACAGGTCCAGACTCTGTTGCCAGTAATGATAAAAAGGACTTCCGGCTCATTTTTGATTCTCCCCAAATGAGAACCGGCAACGTGAGGAACATCCTCAAAGCCACATAAACATTAGGGAAGACTAATTGCAGGCCAAACTTCAATGTGGTTTTCAGCATGTTTGAGGGTGACTTGTCTGTTTCAGCCAACATGAAGAACCGGAACTGCAGACACGTAAAACACGCTGTTCCGCCTACGGGCCGACCGGAGGTTGGGAGGTAGCCACACGTTCTTCTGAATGTTTTAAACAGCAACCCTTAAACATGTATATTCATGCCGTACATTGTTGGAAAGCTTAGATTCTCCTGATTCATTCAAGACCACTCACGACTTATATGGTTGCTCACAGCCGTAATAGTATTAGCGGTTAGCTCGGCTAGCCACTCAGCTAAAGTAAGCTAACAGCTATAATGCTACATACCTTCAAAGTCTTCCCTTTATCCACAACGATCACCTTATGACACAGGACTTCCTGTACAGCTCGCCAAATATCCATTCTGCTGAAATATGAAATCCGTTTCCATAAAACCGGAATACTTTCCTCAATAGATCCATGTATTTAGTCCAACACGTAACGTAATACACGCGGAACAAACCATGTACGTCATTTCCTGACTCACGCGTGCATCTGTGGGACACGTGACTGTTTCATACGACACCACACACCAGCCAATCAGTGTTTAGGATGAGGCAGCACGTGTCTCCAAAGCCAATGAGGACATGTGACCGACGACAACGTGGGTGACAATAGGTGCGTGTATTAATATATATAAGAATATACAGTCTATGGTATTAACAGAGACATTATAATAAGAACCTTAGAAGGACTTTGGTATTAATCGTCTATCTATGGTATTAATGAGGTCTACAAGTGACGGAGGCCTCTGGATATTTTTTCTTCTTCTTCTTTTTCTCTCTCTTCCCAATTCAAGGCTCCCGTATACCTCCAAATCACAATCACTTGCCACTTGACACCCCCCCCCCCCCCAGTCCCAGTATATCATTTATCATCTTACCTACCATATAACATTTTCCCTGCTAAGTGCGCGCTGAAAAAAGTCCGGTCTCAATACACAGCCTAGGCTCTGAGACTCAGCAGATAAATATGTGGCTCGGGACACATCGATGTGGTTTTATAACAGCGGAGGGACCGATGGAGACCCAGCAAAGGGACAGACGGAGAGACCCGGTGCAGGAACGGAGAGTGAAGGCTGATCTGCCGGACAGGTGAGTAACATCAGCGCTGCGTCACATAAACTGTTACGTTACCTGCTGACATTCAGCTCACTGTCTAGTTAGTCAGGATATGTTGTTGTTGTGATGTTAGCTGTAAAGTATCAGAGTTGTTACTACAGCTGTTTGACACTCTGCACGTTAGCTTCGCAGCTAACGTTAGCATCGTGCTAACGTAACTGCCATAGACTGTATATGGTAATTGCTCTCTGTGTATCTGGTGTTTGTTCACTGCTTTTTAAGTGTTTACAGTCATGAAGACATATAAACACAGGTTTGCTATCACAATAATCTCACATGAGATTGAGACGCAGTCTGTTATTAGCCAAGCTAGCCACCTGTAGGCTACTATCAGAAATAAATGCTGCTATCAAACTAAAGCTAACTTACCGTCCCGCAGCAGAGGCGTCAGACTCCGCCATGTTGGTCAGCTTGCGCAGTGGTGGACATATATACATATATATGTTTATGGTTATGTCAAATGCGTGTCCATGAACTTCGGGGGTGGAGCCCCAGAAGGAGCATGGGGGGGGGGGGGGTTTGGTTTTCATTCAAATATCAACAACTTTTCTCCTCGTTTTCCCCCACATCGCTTACTATACCTTTAATTGGGTAACCACAATGTTATTATTAACTTTCCTGAACTGAAAACACACTGAAATACTAATGGCTCTTGCTACGCCCATAGAAATATATACATGTATACTTATATATTATATGGCTACACCTATACTGTGTAAATCTGGGGTTACTATGTTAGTGCTACCATGTTAGTACTGTCATGTAATACGGTATCCTGCTTTCTTGTCAGATTTAAATTAACTGGGGTCGTAATTTACATATGAACATAAAGTTGTATTGAAGAAGACTTGAAATTAACGATAGAGACCATAGACTTATTAGGAAACTGTTTTACTGAGGTAACAAATCATGTGAGCAGTGGGGTCATTTCTTCATAGACTTCCATACAATAGAGTTGACCCCTCCTGGCCAAGTTTAAGTCACTTTCGAATTGGCCCCCCCTTTCAGATCTGTAACTACCCACTTTCTCACAATGAAATACTGATATGCTGATGTATCATACCATGCTCACCATCTTAGTTAGGCATGCCAACATTAGCCAATCAACAGTTAACACACAGTATACCTGAGGATGATGAGAATGTCATTGGGTTTGCAGGTGTTTTGTCATAATGGCAAATTAAAAACGTTGCTGGTAGGCTACTGATAAAGGAAATGTCAGGGCATCATCAAATTCTTTTGAATTCTTCCCCTAGGATTTCTGCAACAAATTTCATGGCAAGTCATCCATTAGTTGAGATACTTAAGTTCGGGCCAAGGTGGACAACTACCGACACTGCCTCAATAGAGCCACCTCACAAGCATGGTTAAAATGTTGAGTTGAGAAAATGAACTTGTATGCAAATATCTATCAATAGTTTATTGTGCCATCTGCTGCACCAACATCTCCCTCAAAAAAATGAATATTTCATCTGAAACACCCCAGAAGATCAATTGTACAGCACAGTTTTATGAAATCAGTGCAAAGACACAAATGTAATCTACATGGTAAAAAGCAATTGGCAGCAACACACTGCAGCAAACTGCCTAACAAGCAGCAGAGGCAATGACAAACAATGAGAGTTGAATGTTATGATTCAGGAAAACTGGGTCACCACTTGTGTTTTTTAGTGCTGTCTTTTGGTCATGGTCTCTAATAGCATTATGCATGTATAAACCCACTGCCAGTCTACAAAGGCCCACATTTATCCATATTTAAGAATTTTTGAGAGAGGGGGAGTTAATTACCATTCATTTTGCAAGCCTTACTGTGCTGCTAATTTAATGATAGCCTAACACATTTTAAGATCTTGAATGTCAGCAGATCAGTTTGTCTTTTTTAATAACAGCACTTAAACCTTAGAATAAAAATTAAATACAGGTCCTGATTTGGTGCCTTTAAACAAAATGTCTTATGGGATTCAAAGTGAATGATAGCTGTGTTTGGTGGCTGATGCCTGAAAGAAAGAGGCTGTATCCCCCCTTAAATCTCTGTGGATGCTCAAGACAGACATTTTCCAGCAGGAGAGAGGAGGAGAAGGCATGTCAGTGTGGAAGAGGAGAATCTGCTTTTGGGCTGTAAATAGCTCTTAATCCTGAGGCTGTAGAGCAGAGTTACATGTCCTACTCCAGCTCCTCTTCACTGTGTGGTGGAATAACTGTCAAGTCGAACAGAATTGATACATATAGATCATCAAACCACCATTTATCTTTACCATATAGATTAAGTGATAATAGTTGGGTTGTCTGATATTAATACTGAGCTTTGTATCATCTAACTTTCAACAGTATTGTTCTATGACACAACTTAAACCTGTTTCTATCTCATTTATGATTTCTGAAACTGTTGTTGATTTAGCAACATTAACTTGTACAGTGTTAACTCCCGACATTAACCGACTGTCACAATCTGTCATTATGGCAGCTTTCAGTTTAGCCGCTTAGCAACAATAATCACAGCATTGGTAACTCCTCCCTGAGCATGATGCTGCTTTAATTGGTGGAAAGCTGGAGCCAGGAGGCAGTTAGCTTAGCTTAGCATTAAGACTGATTTTTTTGTCTCTTGAAGCAGTGACGTTCTGAAGTGCCTACTTCACTGCGATTATACCTATGTTCAGTCTTAATGCTAAGCTATGTTAACCATGTCCTGGAAATAAGCCCCAAATGCACTTTAGGTTTCAAATTCAACTGATGGCTTGATAATAATAAACTGAATAACATTAACTGCAGACAAGTTGGTGCTAAATAAAAACTTGATGATGCAAGTAAATATCAAGTGATAATCAATCGGTATCAGCAAGTAACAGAAGAAGAGCCCTTCTTCCAGGACATGTAATAGATGTACAGAGAAGAGATTTTTAGGTAGCACATAAACACTTTGAGAATAAAGTGGAGCTGCTATATTATTCTGCAAAAATGTATGACATTCATAACATCCTGACACCACTTTAAATCCTATTGTGTGTATAACTTGAGCCTTCATTGCTTCTGTGTCAACCTTTGATACCTCTCACCTCCTCTTTCCTCCTTGGCTGACCTCCTCGCCTTCACACTAATGATGCCATATAAAGAGAGAGAAAACCCACTGACTTCTATAAATCTAATCTATATGTTAATGAGGCATAACTTGGACACAGGAGTAGAACCGGACTGCTGTAATTCAGGACTGCACTCCATGGAAATCTACTAATAGAACCATTACTGTGTATGCCAATTTACAACCAGAAAACAGCACCTCGCAGGTTAGTGAGAGACACTTTAATTCGTCAAGCTCTCTACTGCTGTGAAAATTATCCATTTGTCATAATCTAAATCCACCTCATCACTACCATGATGTGTGTAACTGTATGGACACACACACATACACACACACTGTCTATACCAGAGTATGCAAGGCTGTGTGTTCTCTCAAGCGACGACAACATTAATCAAATCTGACTTGGCCTGCTGAAACATCCATATACACCCTTCCCCCCATTTCCTGAACAACCAAGAACTCTGCACTCGTCTTTCTCTATCACACACACACACACACACACACACACACACACTCACACACACATGAACCTGATCTGACCAAAATGCATATCCCTTTATTACATGGTGCTACCTCCCATTTACTTTTCATGCACCACCTCTCACAGCTTTACACTATAAATTCTCTGTCTGTTTAAGGTTTTTTCATTCATTTCTTTCTTCATCAAATGACTCCTCCTTCCCGGTTTCTCCTCTCCTCCTCTTTCTTTTAAAGTCAGAGTGACTCAGTCCTTCAATAGATAACGCCTAAAATAAACTCTGAAATCAGGTGTCTGCTGCAGAGTTTGCTCTAGTGCATATGTGTTGGCAATGACACTCCTCCCTGTTTCACACACACACACACACACACACACACACACACACACACACACACACACACACACACAACTGCAAGTGACTGTGCTCAAACTTGTGTGTCAAATGACCCATTTTGAGCCAGTTTGTTCAAATGAGGAAGAGGTTTAACATGAGCAAAGCTACTTGTCCTCATATTAAGGGCACAGATGAAGGGCTGACGTCAGCAGGCTATGACGGCATCTTCATCTCTCATCTGCATTTCTGAAATCACTGACTCCAGCAAACACACACACACACACACACACACACACACACACACACAGGTCTCTGCCTAGAGCATCTGTATTGCAAGTGGTGGCAACTGGATGCTGATTACTCTCTTCTATCACCTGAAGTGCCCATTGGTACCCCCATGAGTCTCAGTTATAGGACACATAGCAGCCAGTGTTAATTTTCATTTTTCACCGTGATCTCCTAAGAAACAGCCACCGCCTTGCTCTTCATTCCTTCATCCTCCCTACTCCCCATTGTCTGCGTCCTTACCTCCTGTCCTGCATGCTCACCCTTTTATTTCACACATTCACTTCTCCTTCTGTGTCAAAACATATTTTCTTCACTTTTATAACTCACCTTCGTCTTCATCCTTACCCCCTATTTAACTCCCTACAGTTGACAACCCTGTACTCACTCCCTGGGCAGTGCCATCATTCATAAAGTATGCTAATACTGCCACCTGCAGGAGAATTGTTGAAATGCTGCAGTTTTTTGTGGTATGCCTAAAAGTCATTCCTTGTATGGACTCCCTTCTTGGCTACTTTTCCTAAACAGTTTATTAAAGGACTATTTCCTTTAAATAAGTATAGATACACACAATGTTACCCTATTCAATCCAACAGATGCTTAGTGGCGTTTTGCATACAAACATCTGTTCACTGTGCACTCACAGAACTTTGAATTAATTAATTATCGAATTGAATTGAAATTAAATTCTAGTGAATATTACAAGGTTTCCAAATATTTCAAAAATTGTTGAAAAGGAAAATTTGGTTCAAATGTAATACAAAACGATGAAACTCTTCTGTATCAGTAGAGGGAGTACTCATCTGACTATGCAGTATCAGCCCATCATCTTCCATATACTTAGATGAACTGCAGCATTTCATCTTTTCATTATATTACTCCGCTCTGTTCACTCAATATTGTTCATCTGTTCATTCAATAATGTTTTCTGTCTCCTTACACATTCAAATCTAAGCATAGTTTTGCTTTATTTGTACAATCATGTTTATTACACATCACTGTGTATTATATTTAACTGTGTGTATAGTTGTTTCCAAAACTCATATAAGTAGTTCCAGCAAAGTCATAGCAATAAAACACAATATCCAATACTAGTCTTGGAGAATATTAGCTGGTTCTGTCACTGCTGTTTTGTTTTGTTATTCATGTGTAACTTTGCTTCTGTATCGCTACAGTGTGATTAAAAATATCAAAAATTGCACTTTGAGAATATTTTACTCACTTCAACTCTTTCATTTAAGTTCTGCAATAAGCAGGCATTGAATATTGGCTACACATATTGTCAAACAGTGTACAAAATTACATGCAAGAGGGATTTTTTTGTGTAAAATGTAGTTCAAAAAGTATGTCTTTATCAGGTGATGGAATGAATTAGGACAGGAGAAGACAAAAAGGGATGCAAGTTTAAAAAAAAGCTCTAGTATCAGAATGTTAATCATTGATTTATTCTCTTAAACTTGGTGTAATTTCCTAGCAAATCCATGAAGCTATGACATGATATGATAATGAAGATGTGGTCAGGGTCTGGTCAGCTTCACATCAAGTATAATAACCACAATCACGGCAGTTGTTGCAGGGACTTGAGCAACATCAAACGGTTCTGTTGAGTCATCTTGAATTAAACTGAAGAGGGAATCATGCATGAACTGAGCCAGAGAGGGAGGGAAAGGAGATCAGAGAGAGGATAAACAGGAAAAACACAAGATAACACTGCACTGAGGGGAGATAGAGGAGATAGAGGGAAGGGGTAACAGATGAAACATGAGTGAGTGAGCGAGTGACTGACAGAGTGAGAGAACAAGACAAAAGGAAGTTTTCTATTTATAACTGATTCTGTTTCTGTTTGGTTTGTCAGCCAGGCGGTAGCAGGGCTCCAGCTCTCCTCTCAGCTTGGCTGCACTTGCGGGAAATGACCCTTCACTTAATGCTTGGCTGCCCCACAAACTGCCACACACATACACATGCAGACACCTGCACGTACACACACATCTTTATACCATTTATCCCCAATAGTGCAGCCAAGTCACATGCAACACTGTTGTATACATAAATCTTTGCCAAATCTTTCTTTACAGGAACTGGTTACAAAACATCTGTAGCTCAGGTCACCCCCCCCCCCCCCCCCCCTCCATCCAACCTGGCCCACCATCTCTATCCTCTCTTTCATTCTCCTCATATCTCAGACTAAAACTTTTGCAAAGTCATTCTGCATCATTTCGACAAAACCAAAGGGAACTCGCTCTACGTTTCCATATAAGGGCCCAAATTGAACAAGCTCCTCTTTGCAGGGAGAGCTATCCCAGTGGAGGGGCTCAGACTAAAACAGGATGGGCCGAGAAACACCCCTCCCTCAAATACATAAACAAAAAGACAATGACAGAAAGCACACACTTGCGCAAATCTAAACAATTTACAGGCATTCATAACTTGAATGAACACCCCCACACACTTGCGTAAACAGATGTGCACACTTCCATACATGTAAACTCTCTGGTTTCTCTTACCCATAGGAAGCCCCTCACAGTCAGACATGGCTACAGAAAGAGAGGTGGATCAGGACACTGTCTTGTCTTTTCAGTTGAGTTACTGTAGCCTCTTCTGTATACGACCTTTCCCTGTTTTTACTGTCTCTGCTCTCTGCTTTACACTCTTAGCTTCCTGGCTCTCTCTGTTTAGCTTTTTTTCTTTACTATCTACTTATCCTTCCTCCTTCTCTCTCTCTCACTCTCCCAACAATCTAACCAGTGGCCAGTGGATGTGCCAATCAAACTTTATAGACTTATCTATTGGACACTAAATTTACCACCAACAGTCCTCCCTTGGGATACTGTTTCTCTCAGATATGGTATGCCTGTTTAGCTATAATTTCACTGACTTTCTCCTACGTCTACATCACTTATCCTAACACTAAAATGAAATAAATCTAAGAAAACAGTTTTCTTTACACAGACTACAACATAACCGGGGCCAACTCTCTTCTGACAAACTCACAGTTCATTTTCAGAGCCACAGTTGTTTTCTGTTATATTTTTCTTGCGTCTTCTACTTATCTCTTCAGCCTTTATCAGAAACACAGAAAGTTCCAGTAAACATCTTACCCCCTGGGAGACAGGTTGGCTAAAACCTGGCATCGTTCCAGCAAGATTCTTCATTACATGTGGGGCTGTAGTAGCTTTTGTGTCCTGTGAGGGGCGCTAGAGTTTCATTAAATAGTAACTCCCTCTCATAAGGAGATAGCCTTTGTCTCCAGTTCTTCAAGTGGCCTGGATACCAAGAAATTTACGGGGTCAAGTGACTCAAGACTGCAATCTTGGCAACTAAACTTAATCACAATGTTGTTTTTCATTTCTTTTAAATAAGCCATAAATAATGTTTACGAGTAGTGTCACCAATTTCTACCAGACACAGACAGACAGGCACACAGAAAAGCAGAAATCAAATTATCTTTTAGTAGAGCTGAAGAGAGACAAAAAGTTAACATTAAAAAGAAGAATATGTGGAAACACCGAAGGGGGGAAGCAAAGGAATAAAACATTACAGCCAACTTCGTCTTTTCTCCTAAAGCCTTTCATAATGAAGGAGACAAAGAAAAGCGCTTGCCAGACACTTCATAATTCTGTGCAGATTACTGGCCCACTTGAATGCACAAATTTTCCTCAGAACATACTTAACGCTTTGCAGACGTGACTATGCCCACCGTCAACCTTTCCGTAAACTAGTTCCTGAATTACTTTTCAGCTTGCTCAGCTGACCCTTTGTCACTTGACTGGGAGGATTATCACGAGGGAAAGGTCCAGCATGTGATTAAGTGGGGTCAGATGGTATACTTGTCCAGCAACACCAGTGTCAGAGAGGTTAGGATTCGGTGTAAGGGACCAGGGTTATCTTGAGACTTGGAGAAAACACAGGAGATGAGATGTAAGAGGGTTTTCTGCACTGTTATCTGTCCTCCAGACCTGTCAGTGACCCCGCCTTTACCCTCCACCCATCACAGCACCCCAGCCTTCACACTGGGGCCAGCTTTGATGTTTGATCTCCAACTCTTGTTTGCAGAAGAGCTTGAGGGTCCTTTTGCAAACGTAACCCAAACCTTCACACCATAAAGCCCTCTCGACCCCTCTCGGTCAGGCAAACAGAAAGTGGAGCATCTACTACCAAGACTATTAAATGCAATTACTTCGGCTGAGGTAATATACTACACAGTGTCCAAAATGGTGCCCAAATTATGCTTAATTAGGCTGTAAAGTGGTTTAATATGAGTTTTCCGGGTTTATCTTGCATTGGTATGTTACCATGCAGACAAGAAACCAGGTCACTGTGAGAAATCAGGTAGAGGCAGGAAATCAGAGAAAATATTTATATGCATATATAGAGTGATGTTACGTTTGCTGAAGTAAACACACTCTTGAGAAGAATGAATAACATTTACAAGTATGATTTAAATCCAGGAAAACACTTTCAGGACAATCCCTTACTTTTAATAGTGTCAAATTCCACTAAAGTAATGAGTGAAGAAATAAGGGCACGGAAAATTACTAAAAAACAAGTTGTGACAAAGATGAAAAGAACAATCAACAAGACACCATCTTATATTAATAAAAGGTGATGAAAAACACTGTAATTAGAGTTCTGACACAGTCGAACTCTAATTACAGCAGACAAACAAAATTATAATAGGGCATGCAAGTAATTCTGATGATTGAGTATTGTGGGATGAGATAAGTGAGGGCTGAGGGAAACCTTGTGAAGTTTGAATTTATAAAATAGATCTCAATACTATTGTTAACTGTACAGATAGTAGTATTAACTGACTTCTGAATGGCAATATCCAGTTTTATGTTCTAAATAGCCACCTTAAGAGAATTGCCAGAACTACATCATCAGCATAGAAATACATCATACTACCATGTGAGAATAAGACATTTCATATATAAAGGAAATACAATGGGGTCTATCATAGATTCATCTGAGACATGCTTGATATTTAATACAAATTTAGAGGACAATATAACTCAATTTACTCTCTTTGTTTTATCTGCAACAACATTTTAAAACCTTTTACAAATGTCAGTTGTTGTACATGGTCAACTGTGTCAATCACCTTTACTAAACAAAAAAAGGACAGTGTAGTGCTGCATATTATGAAGATATTTTGTCATGATACCTAAGTTACTTAACATAAGTAAATGTTTAGTTGACCTCTATTGTAGCTAAACATCATTCTCTGTCAACCCAGATGTTTTTCTTTCTCTCCCCTCCTGTGTCTGTCAACTTCTCTCAGTCTCACTCTACAACTTGCTGCCACTTTCTTTGGTTCATTTGTCAACCCTGACATCAAGCTACCTACAGCCCTAATTCGTTTTTCCTGGGTACAGGCTGTCTCTTCACTTATGTTCTGGTTGTGTTTACGACCATCTCTGTGTAATTAGATGTGGCTGATATAAACTGTACTCAGTGTTGTGTACAATCCCCAAATGAATGCGTGTAAGTGTTAAGACTAATGATGGATTTATTCAAAATTTTAAGTAAAATGTATACATATAGTCTTAATGAATGCAATATTTAAATATATATTGTTATATATTGATGTAAATATAATTTCATCCAATTTTTTGTTTTGTTGTTGGTCATCTGCAGATACATTTTTGTATTGTAGACACATACTGTAGCAGGTGCTTTGATATTCTTCACATTACATAAATACATGTCACATAAATGCAGTGTAATCTTTATGTGTTTGTGTGTAACTGTGTTGCATATTCATGAGGCTAATGTTATATAAGGTTTAAAGTCTTTGAAATCCCAGAGAATACTTTAAAACCATATAGCCAGAATACCTTTATTAGAAGGTCTTTAACTATCATATAGTTTTTATCAATATTTTTAGTAGGACATTTACATTTAAATGTATTGATTTTTATTAATTAATTGTAATTACCCAGCATATAGTAGTTCAGTTTAAGAACTGCAATTTAAGTTTAAACCTGTGTTGTACACACTACACATCAAGCAACAGTAATGATGTACTCACAAACAGGAGTAAATGATGCGTTTATATCAATATAAAACACATTTTCCATTGATTTAAAAAATGCTTTTTTTTTTTTTTTTTTTTTTTTTACATGTCATAGCCAAAAGGGAGCTTAATTATGTGTGTAAAAATAGACATTTAATGGGTGTATGTTAATGATCGTCCCGTGGCATCAGTAGTTGTGTATGCAGGTACTAATGAACTCTTAATAGTGTTAAATCTAACAGCCTCGAATGATTCCACTAACTGTTTTATGACTGTGTGGGCAGAACCCAAATTGGGGACTTGTGGCAAAGAGCTGCAGTTCACAGCTCTCCGCAGGTTTAACAACCTGCACGAGGCTGCTGAAGCTGCACTTCATTGTGCCAAAGAGAGAGAGAGAGAGAGATAGAGAGAGAGAGCATACAAAAAACTTCTGCAATTGTAGTTACAGTCAGTTTTATCTACGTGTCATGCAAAAAGTTTGGCCTGCTTCAGATGGGATTATAGTTGAATACTGTATCTGACATTAAAAATACAAGACACACCACCAAATACCAGGAAAAAGAAAGCACTACTTTTTATTCTGATAAAAAGTGTGCCTTTTTTATACTTCATCACAGCTGTCACAGAAAAATAAAAAATTGTCAATGTTGAAAATGTATGAGTTAACAAGATTAATGTGATTGTTAATTATGTGTAACATGAAGAGCATATGTTTTCTGTTCCAGAAAGGTTCTAAACTTGTTTGTGTGATTGAAAACTTAGTTAAATCTTATCAAAATAAAAAGTGCTGAATAGACTTTGAGTATAATCCTGTAACTCAGAGGGGAGTGGGTGGGGGGCGGGGGAGGATGTATTTCTAGTAGTCTAGAAGATTAACTGTAGAGGAGGAAGTCTTCCTTTGGCTCAGGCAGAGAGTCCCCCCCACTGAGAAATGGCCGAGGTGTGACGGAAGGGATTCCTGTGCAACAAAAGGCAGCCACTTTGATTTGAACAGCAGTGGTAGGCAGCAAGACACACACACACACAAACCGCAGTTCCTGATCCTCAGCAGCCCTGCCCTCAGGTCTCAGCCAGCTGAAAAGACGGGGGAAACTCCAGATGCTTCACAGAAGTTGTGGGCTGTGACTGAAGAAGAAGGGAGTAGTGGAAGACTGGCAAGAGGAGGACACTGATGGAAGGTTGGAGTTATGTATGAAGTGGAAAAATTGAATAGCAGTGGCAGAGG
The DNA here is from genome assembly GCF_027409825.1 of Scomber japonicus. Lineage (NCBI taxonomy): Eukaryota > Metazoa > Chordata > Actinopteri > Scombriformes > Scombridae > Scomber > Scomber japonicus. Next base: position 16,402,538 of record NC_070593.1, on the reverse strand, counting down.
CTTAAATTAATAGTAAGGCTATCGAGGTTTTGGAGCAGCTCAGACAGAAGGGAGGCCAGTGGCAGAGCAAAGGAGGATGGGTGGGGCGACAGGAGACTTCAGAGCCTCCATGTGATGGATGGACTGGTGAGGAAGAGAGGTCCGTGTTTCTTTCTAAAGACAAATGACCCAGACTGCTTCTGCTGTGATGTTGTGGGAGGGAATGCAAGGCAGCAGAACATGCAGAGATCTCATAACCAGAACATTTTGCAATAACACCACAGACACTCAGCAAAGACTAAACACTGAATGCCACATAAATTAACTGTTTTCAGGCTTTTGCGAAATATGTTATAAAGCTGGCTCCGAATCTGATGCTGCAGCTTGGGAAATGTTCCTTTAATTATCTCCATTTAGGGACACATTGTTCAACACTGTAATAATCTGCTTTATCATATGCCAGGGAACTAAGCAGGAGGTCCATGGAGATGTCACTGGATACAACGCTGAGCTATTACACCTTTCAAGATGCCTCTGTGGCTTTAGTGGTAGGCATAAACCTTTTGACTGGGGTTAACTTCAGGGCTTTTAAAACATGATCCAGCCACACCCCCACCCCAAAACAGACAGGCAGAAATGAAAACCTCTCCTCACACACACACCTACTCGCACTCTCCTTCAGGGCCTGCTAAAGCCATTATGGCTTTAAAAGAGATTGTATCGGCTCCAGGCAGACAGGCAGACTGACAAATAGTTAGTTACATATACAGACAGTGACCTGCAAACTAAGAGGCCTCTGTGCTTGGGACAGAGTGGCTAAATGTCTGGCTACTCTTCAGAGGCTCTCAGGTGTGACCAGCCAGTCTCCTGTGTACAGCAGCCAAGGCGGCAGACAGCACAGAGGTGTTCTGTGAGCCCGGAGTCGAGTGAATATCTGCTCTATCTCTCCGTCACAGGCTGCGTACGCTCCTGCAAGCAGCTCAAACACAAGCCAGATCTTCTTTCCTGCAGAACTATGCAGGCTTTCATTGAGTTAATGCATATTTTTAGTCTGAGCCAAGGTCAAACATTTTGCCAAAGACCTGTCTGACACGTAATTTCTCCCAGCAGCTGCGGTTTCAAACATTTGATGACTAACTTTGCATTTAAATCAAAGACTTATGCCAGACCACAAATGCATTGCAGTAGGATTTTAAGAGAGGGTGATGGAGGCTTTGGTTCTTAGCTAAGTCACAGACGTCTTTCTCACTGTGCTAACACTGTTGCATCGGTGGTTCCTTGGAGGAGCCTGAACCTTGCAGAAGAGGCCCTAATGTCCCCTCCCTACGCATACACACACACACACACACACACACACACACACACACACACACACGCACACACACACACACACAACTCTTACCTAAAATTGCTGATGGCTTGTTTTCATGAACATATATTATTTCCAGATGGAGGTCATGAATAAAACCTGACGGAAACAAGTCGGGTGAAACTGGAAACTTAAAAAAACAGAAATGGAGGGGTATGGAGCTGAGTAAAAAAACACAGACTTTCTCCTCCCCCTCTCCTTCCCTGAACCTTTAAAAAAGAGCAACTTGTCAATTACACGGTTAAAAACAGAGGAACACTGTGCCACACATGAGCATGAGAACAGCAATACACATCATTTTAAATGTTTTACCGCCATACAAAAAAAATGAAAACATCCCTAAACAAAATGTGACTTTCATAACAAAATAAACAAAAAGAGGCTCGGAGTAGCTCAACCTTCAAACCTCCACACATTTTTTCCAGCTAAATAAACAGAGTCTGGGGAAGAAAGGGAATACTTTCAGACTTAACTCAGAATACAGAAACTATGCTGTGAAGACCCCTCAAACAACCACGGGGGCTGATTCACCAACCTCAGACTTACCAACAAACCTGAATATGTAGAAAGATGCATTGCTGTGCTATGACTATATATTCAACTGAGCAATTTAATGAACCTATCAGCGTTCCATATTTGAGATGTATTTCAAAACATGTGAGCATTAAACAACATATGCAAGCCACAAATGAAGCCAGAACATCCGTTAGTTCTGTCAAAAAGTGTGCCAAGACAAACCATTCAGACGCCAGACATTTTCTCCCCGAGCTGATTGGGAGGAGGATGAACCTCAGCTGTAAGCTTCAATAAATTAAAGCCTATTGCTGGAAGAATAGGCTTGTTGGAAAGTTATGTTCACTGCCTACTTTTATAGGAATAGTTGGAGATTTCTGGGATAATACATTTACTGGCAGATGAGGAAGACAAGAAGATTGAAAGCTTTATATGAAGACTGGAAACAGGTAGTCTACTGGCACCTCTTACACTCCTCTATAAACACATAATGTCATGTATGTTTTAGTCTCTAAATAGTTTTTTGTGGTTTTGATTCCACAATTTCAATATAACTGGTTCCGTTTCCAGTCTTATGCTAAGCTAAGCTAACACCTCATGGCATTTTCTCATCTACTCCTCAGCAATAACATATTTTTTATCATTTAAATGACTTTGCCTATATTAGTCAACCATTCATCTACCGGCTTGTTGCTTTTCTAAATTCCTGAGATATGACTGAATCTGAATCTTAACCTACATATGTGGTACTGGAGCAATAAAACAATCTGACATATTCAATGTTGGTTTTTGTAACTATATGTAGTTCTTTCAGGTTTCAGGTTTTAGGTATATTTACCATTGCAGAGACAAAGCACAATCTTGTGGAAGATTCTTTCCCCATCACGCAGCCAGTACTTCCAGTCCGTCTTGCTATGTTAACCCAGTGAGTTGGTTTGGTCTTATCTAATCTGAGTCAGACTCCTTATCTCCATAATCAGACTCTAATCAGCCAGCTTTGTCCAGACAACAAGGGGCCAACATGAGGTAAAGAGGACCCTGAGGCCTCTCCGGATTCTCAGCCATAAAAGTGTAATTTGTAGGAAGGACATGTCCTTTCAAGTTAGTGGTAAAGGAGTCACCACATTCAAAAATATTTGTACTATAACTCAAGTCTTGAAATTCATTTTTTCTCTGTTTATAGTTTTTTAAAAACATCTTGCCTGGGATGTTAGTCAATTTAAACATGATTGAATGTTGAAAAGATTGAAGTTTCAATGTAACCAAGACTAGGTTCATTGTTTCTTAATCAACATTCATTCTCATCATTTAAGTTATCAGCATTCATTATCAGCATTTAAGTTAATGGTGTTTTTTGTCGTAACAAGAGCATGTGAAGAGCTGAGCTTGACAAGACCAAAGTCCCTGGTTTCTGTCAGGACATCACAGGTATTTGGTCTGTTCTTTCTCTTCCACCAGAAACTGTGGCTGTTGAATCTTGATCCTCCAGTCCTGACCTTACAAATTCTTCACTGCCACCCTGTAGTCCTGCCCTTATCTCAACCTCACCAGGCTCCTCCTGGCAGGCACAGATGGCAAGCCCATTCGTGTGCAAACCGCAGATTAAGCACTGATTGTCTTGATGACTGCCTTTGTCTTACAGTAATGCCCCCTCTCTCACCATGAGAAAGGAACAGTAAGTAAGCTCATTTACAAGTATTAATTAAGGCTCATAATGAGCCCAGCATGACAGGGCATTTGAATGCATTCCTCTGGTATTGTGCAAACTCTGCGGAGCTCTGTAGGTTTGCAGTCTCGCCTATTCAGATGGGCTACAGATTGTAGATGTGGGGGCACGCAAGCAGATAAAAGACTTAAACACACACAAAACCAAGTCAGTATAGACATGCAAGTTTCACCTCCCCCACAGAAACACACACACGAAGGTGCTAATGAGAAAAAAATCTGCCTGTTAGTTATAGTTACACTTAATACAATAAAAAACGACCACAAAAGAAAAAATAGTAGAAACAATACATTTATAAAATTACAAATTGTAAAACTGTACAGTTACAACAAGTGAAGTATAAAAAAACACTGAAGTGAATAATTTTTCATTGAAAATAAAGGTTTCACCCACAAGGTGCACATAAACTATAATGCACAATCATGTAAGAACAATTACATTTCATTTGATCATATAAATATTTATGAACTAAACACTATAAAAGTAAGTTTAGAAAAGTATGCAGGGACAAACTGCTCTGGAATGGTTTCAATCATCTTTTGCTCATTGCTGATGTGTAAATGCTTACATGCTTGTTGCCGTCTCATACCACAGTGCAGCTAAGCCAGAGAACCATGAAAGAACAGACGCAACCTCAGCGCATTAACATCAAAGTGTATTTGTATAAGAGCTTGTTTTCTTTTCTCGTCCTCAGGCTTCAAACGGCCGAGCTGCAGCGGCTGTTCTTATTACCTCTTTGGCTTAAAAATCCTACTATGGGGACCCGGCCTCAAAACAACACACGAGAAAATAAAGACAAGGTAGGAAAAAAAAAATCATGTTGAGGGCACAAGGCTCCCCCCTCCTTAATTGTACCTGAAGGGAAATCCCTTTAAATAGTAGTTGGCAGAGGCAGTGAGCTGGCAGGCAGATCAAACAGTCACTGAGCAGAAGCCCTATAAATACATCACATTCACTTGCCTCACTTCAAACGCCTTCTCCTCAGCCCAGCCTCTACGCTCCTCCTGCACATCAAAAAGCCAGAGCTGCGTTCAACATGTTTCAGAGGAGGACACAGTACTCATCTTAAGCGCGACATTTTGCTTTGCTTCACATCACCGGCTGCATTATCCCCCCCCCCCTCATCCCTCTCATCCCACTCTGTTAATATCTCCAGAAACAAGTTTGCTCCTCATGTCACACTGGAGTTTCAGGAGTTTTGGTTTTCTTCACATACACCTCGGATGTCTCGTCAGGCACCAGATGACTGAAGCCGCTCCTGAAAGAGGCCAGGAGGCGACCTGAGAGCAAGAAAAAACATGAGAGGAAAATGTTTAACACATCAGCAACACTAACGAGGAACATGTTCTGACATAACTATACATTCCAGCTTTAAAAGCGACATTAAAAGATTAAAGAAGTAGCCGCTGAGTATGGAGAGTTTTCACTGTTTGGTCCATGAAACCAATTTAAGTAGCAAGTTTTATTCAGACTTGAGTGAGCTAGGAAACATAACATTTGTCAAGAGACTTGTGTATCAGATAACAGAATAGGAAGGAGTGGAAAAAAAGACAGAAAGTAGTTTATCTGTGGCTTTACTAACCCGTCCACGTCTTGTGTCCACTTAAACTGAAGCTGCTGCAGTGAGGATGGGAGTTACAGATGTACGCTGCCTCTCGGGCGCTGTGGACCGACAGCACGCAGCCCTGCTGACTGTAGGAGGGCCAGCAGCGGTACTCCACGTTCCCAGAGGTCCCCATACCTCGCATCACAGTGTAATCTAAAAAACAGAAAAGGAGATGCTACTTCAGTACGTGAGGCTACTGAATGATTTTTGAAGCGCTCTCTGAGGATGAAGATGAAAGTTGAATGATCCCCTGCAGGGAAAATGATACAATGATTGCAGAGAATACAGATAAGAACAACAAAATGGTTGAAGATTACAAAGCTCTTACTGACATAGAGGGAGATGTACTGTGGTTATGATTGACAGGTTTAAAAAGGTAAAAGAGAAATGAATTGAATCGAAATGCCAAGTGGTGACTTCCTGGCAACAGCATGATCCAGTTAGTTAAGTCTGGTGATATTCCATCTTTTTCTTATTTTCAACCAATATCATGACGTGACCAAATCCAACAATGATTTGATCTGATTATATTCTGTGTAGCCAAAGCATGAATAAGCTAATTCCTCTGTGCCATAAATCTCCATTGTTGTAGAAAAAAAAAACATCAGTGAGTAGCAGCATGTAGCACTGGCTGACATCTGGCTGACATTTCTTCATTACAACAGGGGCGCTGTAAGTTATTTTGATTTGATGAAAAATAACAAAAATATAGAATATCACATCCTTTAATAAATGTGGACTAAAAAAGACTAAAAAGCAGTCATTTAAACAGATTTGAGTGTATTCTGAAAACATACATGTATTGCTATGGATTATGTTGGAGCTGTTTTTGAGCGTAATTGATTAGCTGACTGATGCCAGCCAAGGACGTAGCATGTGAGTGGTGATGCAAGACTCAGAATCAGTTGCGACAAAGTCAAGAGATGCTACAGAGAAACCGATTGTTAACCACTTGATTTACTTCTTTTACTGCTTATGGTTCTGATACTTTGAATTCATATAAATAATTTTCTTTAACCTTTTTTTTAACGTTAAGCTACTTTGTTTTAAAGTTGATGTAAAGCCGACAACATAATATATTCAAACATTAATTCACTTTATCTGTACAACAAAAGACCTACAAGGAAAATAATCTCACTGTGAGAAGTTGAAATGTAGGTTGGAAGTCTCACATAGTGTCTGACTGGCTTTATTTGACATAGAAAGCCAGAACAAATTATTTTAAAAAAGGAGCTTTGACAGTTTCAGTGTTTTCTTAAAACATGGGGAATAAAATCCGCTTACTGTACAACTTCACAATGTACTACAAAAATTGTTGCCAGTTTATTTGTGATAAACACTTTCTTCCTTCATTAAAAATATCATTACATACTGAAGCCTCTGAGTATATTATGGTCTATTTAAAAAAAATACAATATTCTTTTACAGTATGTCGTTCCACACTGGGGAAAAAAAAATCACTTCACGTTCCTCCTCCCCAACATTTGTGTTACATTCATCATTATAATTCTTTCAGTCAGACATCTAGTGGATCTGGCTTTAAATCATCTGCTGCACATTAGCAGGAGCCAGCACACACACACACACACACACACACACAGAGGACAAAAGCCTCGTCTATGAGCCCGTATGGAGGAGGCACACTGTTACAAACTGTTACCCTTCCTAAATGGCAGGAGCCAGTGTGTGTGTGTGTGGGGGGGGACATTGTTAAGAGGAAAAAGACACGAGGATCTGCCTTCTGGGTATGAGAAAGGGAACAAGGAGAAGGAGTGTTTAGAGGATCCTTCTCAGGGGGAGAGAAAAATGAGGCCTGTTGCGAAGCTTAAGGGAGGCTGGCTTCAGCTGTTGAGGAGACAGACATATGAATATAAGCTCTTTGTGTGTAAGGTGAAGGACAGGAAACAGTCTTCCTCTCATAATAATATACAGAATGTCAGGCATATTTTTTATTTATTTTAGTGTCAAGAATGTCTTTCTTTGACCTATAGGGTCTACTTTCAAATGAATTCACTCTTTGTCTTTTTGCCTCACATAACTGAACACTGAACAGCCTTTTAAGAAACTAAGACTGCTCTCCATCAAATCACAGATGATCTCAGCTGTGGAAAAGTTACATCCACATTACCAATGAATCTACATCTGTCAGCAATTTTAAATTAAGACTCGGGACCTGATGAGTGTCTTTCTCTCTCTCTCACTCACACACACACACACACACACACACACACACACACACACACACACATATATATTATTACAATATGTTCCTCTTGGCCTCTTTTATAAAGCATAGTTGTGTCTTTGGCTGCCATTCTGACTTTTTTTCCTTCTTCTTCTTCTCAGGCAGACCTGTTAATGAGCCCATGTGTTTTTTAATATACAATTGCGAAATCTGTGATTTTGTTTTCCTCCTCTGATTGTTCAGTCATTAAAACCAACCATGAGTAGATGCATGCCTCCTTTAGTGCAGTGAGACGGTTGGCGGGTGTACTTTGGTAGAAAGAAAATAGTTCCTACATAAAACTGCTCACAACAAGATCTGTGGGTTATCTTGAGTAACCGGGTCATAATTTCTGGAAAGAGACATCGCTGCTGAATATTTCTTTGGCATGTTGACAACAACAAGCTGAGCGCCAAACAGTTGCATCGTATTTGAGAGAAGGAAGACATCTCTATGGCTGATATCTCCAAAACTCAGCAACTCACACCAAAACAATATAGATGAATAAATAGCACTGCAGGAAAAGGGGAAAATATGTGTTTTTGATTTTGGGGTGAACTGTCCCTTTAAAGCAATAGTTTGACATTTTGGGAGACACACTAATCAGTATTTGCATTCTGCAGAGAATGAATTGAAAAACTTGCAGCTGTTCTAGTTTTGTCCATAGGTTGAAAAAATCCTCTAAAGCTAACAATTTAAAAAAAAAATCTTGGTTTATACAAACAAAAAACTAAATTTATAGTTTTAGGGAGAGGGGGGTTATGTACCAGACTTTAGAGGTGCTGGTAGGCAGATTTTGTTGCCTTTGGATAAATAACTAAGGCTACAGTCAGCAGCTGGTTAGCCAGAAAAACATGAGAGTTATATTAATCTTCTCATCTCACGCTAGGAAAGAAATCTAATAAGAGTATTTCTTGAAGTTTTCAATTATTGCTTTTAATGAGCAAATAATCCAAAAATGTTAGTCATTGCTGAAAATGTGAAAATAATTTAATTAAACCAAACTATGAAAACACTGAAAACCGGGCTTCTCCATCACCGAAAAACAAGTTTCTTACTAAACTCACAATATGGCAAAATAATAATCTCAACACATTTTTACTGGTCTTATCACACACACACACACACACACACACACACACACACACACACACACACACACACACACACACACACACACACACACACTAAGCAGCAGCAGGGTTGACTCATGGCACCTCCTTGTTAAGCTAAAACATTCCTTCCTGGTGTCAGCCTCGGCGCCCAGGCCTCTCTACCCTGAATCTGTGATTAAATTCACAAAGTGCTGCTATATAAACAGTTCAGCATCTGGGGGATGGAAAGTCTCACCACAGGAAGGCAACCGAGTCATTCTGTTATTAATATTTCATAGAGCTGAGAGGAACGGAGGGAGGGGGTGAGGGGCTGCAGTGGAACCGAGGCGAGCTGAAGGGGAAGAAAAGTGAAAGACTTTCGGTGCTTATATGGAGAGAATACAAAAGTGGGACGATACGGTTTTTAAAAAATTACTCTATATGGTTATTCTGAACGCAAAAAAATGTGTTAAGTAGAATGTTTCTTATTTAAATTAATTCAAAAACTGAGAAAAAGTATGCCAGAAACCCCTCAGTGTGTGCCAATCCCTGCACTGTTTTTTTAAATGAACGCCGACTGTGCTTTCTGAGCCAGAGACATGCAGGATTAATCCCACTTTGTTGGTTTTGTCCTCTCATTCCAGCTGCCTAATAAACCTGTCAAAACAGCCTGAGCGGGAGAAACACCCACCCCAACCCCCCTCTTCACTTTTTAAAGATACAAAATGAAAACAGGGGTGTAGACTCTCTGCCTCTCTCTGAAAGCGGATGAAAAAAGGCCTGGCATTCTCTCCGAGGAGAAAGGGGTCTACAAGAGGGCCCACTGTACTTTATAAAAAGCAGCCTTCATTCCACGAGCTCTTACCTCTGATTATTGATGGAGGCAGGTTGTCCAGGTGCAGGCCAGACTTGTAGAGGAGGAGGATGTGTTCAAAGGCTTCCAGCGTCTGATTGATGTCAGCTTTCAGCTCCCCTAGACACACACAATGCATTCAGTCTGGTAAGACTAAAGGCATAAAGTAATAGTCAGCCAATATGGATGATTTGTTATCTCCTCGCTACGCTCTCCTGTCTAATCCCAGCCGTGTGACTTCAGGCGATAACAACCTGCATTCATTACCTTGTTACATGTCAAGAAGCATCTTGTCGAGCTCATTAAAGGAAGCACTTAAAGGCATGTCATTACACGACTACAATGACCGAATGATTTGCATTCTGATCTTCAATAGTTGATGTCCTGTCATGTCAAAACGTCTCTCTCGTCCTCACCTGTGGAGTTCATGATGTGGTCTACCAGGTGTGTGAGGTCGGGCGGGGCCTGATGAGGCAGCAGGTAGGTGAAAAAATACCTGGGGCCAAGCAAAGACAAATCATTCAGACAGACAGACAGACAGAAAGACAAGCCCTATCACATAGTCCCCACAGATGACTTGTCTCACACTGGTGTTAAAACAAACACAGTCCATAAAGCTGTCAAAAATCTGAAAGCTGTTTAAAGGGTGAAGAGTCCTTTTTCCACTGAAACTGCCAATTTAATCATCACACCTTCTCCACCGAACCACATAGTTCCAGCTGTGCATTGTTACTATCAGCAACATCTTAGATGTCAGCTGGGTCTGTATTTAACCAATCCACCGTGCAGCTTCTTTAAAATGCATCATCAATCACACATCTATCATGTATTAAAACTCTCACTTTGTCACTTTTTCTTTTTTTACCTGTAGGCATTGTAAATGTTCATCTTCTCATTCAAGCCCTCACACACTCCCTGGGCCGAGCAAGGCAGAGTGAAATTTCGGTGCGGAAACTGGAGGGAGCAGTCAGCGTCTGTCTGACAGACCGTTTCCTCTGCGCTGGCGTCATCGAGGTCTGTGAGTTTCAGCTCACCCGAGACGGTAACAAACTGTCGAGGCTGGAAGTCCAGCAGAGCCACGGAGCCCAGTGGAGAATGGGAGAGGAAATGGAGGAGCCTGACCAGGTCCAGACACACCTAGGAGGAGATCAGACATGCCAAAACCTGATCAGTGGGACTGATGATTTTTTAGGTAAACTGGACATTAGTCAATGAGTAACGTCACAACAACACCAAGAAACTTATAACTAGCAGTGAAACAATTACTTCATAAAAAGATGATTAATCAGTAAGTCATTTATTGGTTGCAGCTCTCCAATGTGAGAATTTGCTGTTTATTTTCTGGTTTGAAATTAAATTAAATTCCAATATTTGGGGTTTTGTACAGTTGGTCAGACAAAATTAGGGTTCTGGAAACTTTTTCACAATTTTCAGCCATTTAATACAATAAAAATTAATTTGATTAAAAAAAAAAGTACAGTTACAGCCTAGCTTTTCAATATTGTATTAAGTTTTAGCGTTCTGACTTTTGGGAAAATAAAAAATCCAAAAAGCTGGAATAACTGAAAAAAATCCTGGTGTTCAAGCTAAAACTGACTTTTTTTTCCTGAAAAGTTCACATATTGAGAGAGTAAATAAGATTCATTATGTAGCTAAAAATATAAAAACCTCCAGTCTCACAAAAATACACTGCTAGCTGCTTTTAAGACTTTTCAGCAACCACACTTGCGAACCATTTCCTGAGACCGTTTTTATAGTACTCTTTAAATCCTACAATAAAAAGAGAAGGAGAAAATAAGTAGACTACTAACAGCAAAATAAAGGCATTAGCAACGCACTGACAGAGCATGAAATGACTGTCACACTACAAACATAGCTGCAGTGTTAGGTAATGCTCTGAGTCTCCTGGACGTCACTTGGTGGGATCGGAGCGCTGTAAAAACAGGGTGGTTGAAACCAAACACCCCTGGATTACTGTAGCCTGCGCAGATGCAACGTAGCTGAAACTGAAAGAGGCCGCCCAGCTCGAGGGGGGTATCATGGACGGCTATTTGGGTGATGTTGCAAAATGTGGCCTGCAGTTTGAAATGATACTTGTAGAATTAGTTTTTACACTTTCTAATCCAAAAAATAAAATAATGCATGTTCTGACATTCTTTTCCACTTAGTCCCTTTCTTTCTCTTTCAAACACATCCATGCATGAACACACACACACACACACACACACACACACACACACACACACACACACACACACACACACACACACACACACGGATCCCTGGAGTGTAAATTCAGCCTCTGTTGACTCCCACTGTGAGCATACCTGTGATGGGGGTTGAGCTAAAGCTGTGTGTGTGTGTGTGTGTGTGTCTGTCTATCAGATGAGATGACATTCCTAGCCTGCAGTGGATTAACTCCAGTACCCATCTCCATTCCAACCATGGCCTGATCAAATACACTGAAGGACAGATGTCAGACCTCCAGGAGTTTCAAATGTCCATCTCCCTCATCTTTCATCCTCCATCGCTTCTGCCAAGAGGCAAGGTTCGCACATGCATTGCAATATATGTGAGAAAGACACATTCAGCCTCCCAGGGTGTAGTATAGTGTTAAGGATAAAGCACAGAGCATGTGTGTTCAACAGCTGAGAGTGGTAGTATATCGTGCTTACCCTGAATCTGTCCTCCCAGGGGCTCTGGAGCAGCTGGATCATCTGGAGAGGATTCCCCTGCTCCAGAATGACTGTGACTCTTTCTCCCCCTTGTCCTCTTCCTCCCTGGCCTCCCGAATCTCCTGCACAATGACCTCTGAGCTGTGGGTTTGGAGAATAACAGAGATTAGTTACAGTAAAACAGAGCCGGTGGGATTTTACCGTCTAAAGAAAGAACATGATGGTATAAAAAAAAGGTACAATGCAACTTTTTTGTTGTTTTCAAAACTGCCTAAATTAGAGAAAGCAACAAATGAAAGTGCCTACAAGTTCTTGAACGTAAGAGTAAACTGCGAGGACATGATGTTCTGCTAAACTTGCTCTCTCCACAGCAGACTTGTGACAGTTAAATCACATTATCCTACAAGGGGAATGCGCCCTGTGAAATTAATCAATTGAACTGTTTTGGACACAGTGCTGTCACACACTCGAAGAGGCAATGCTGGATGTGAGAAATAAACCCATCCGTTTAGATTCAAACTAGTTCTAAATTGGGCTGTAATAGTTTGAGTGAATAAGTGCTGGGGGGTTTCAGATGCAACCAGGGATAGTGGAAGGGACAGAGGCACATTGTCTGGTCTTGCAAAACTGTACCCAAAAGGTCAGAAGAGGGTCAGTGAATTTAATTTAATTACATGGGAAGGTCCTGCAGCTCCAAGGAGGCTTTTCATACTGCTCAGTTTGTGTGAGACAAAGGGTGAGCAGTGGCAAATGAATTGTGGAAAATTTTAGTAATATTCCAACAGGATTTTTCCAATGTTTGTTGAGCTTTAAAGTGAGCAGGGGTTTCTAATCCCTCATACTTGGCAATGAAATAAAAATATTTGCAATAATGTTGCTTTAGCATTTCGACAGTAAAACTTTCAAGAGGATAAAGAGTCTAAGATGATGCACACAAGGAAGGCAGAGTCAGCTCTTTACCTTTATGATGTTTGGATGCTGCAGTCTCTGCAACAACACCATTTCTTTCTTCAACTTGTAAGACACGAGCTCACGGCAGCCTTGAGGGTCTTTAAAATCCTCCACACACTTGCCCATGTCTATGCCCTTTTCATTGACCAGTTTTAACGCCACGGGCTGACCTCCAGCCAAATTTACTTTGACAACCAGTTTGGTGTATCCAGAGCCGAGGATCTCCACCGCCTGCATGTCCACTAGAGACTCACAATCCATTTCATCCATATGCGCTTTCCTGGAGCCATGTGTGATCTCATTCCACAAATTATAATCCAAAGTCGATTCTTGTGCTTCGTCATGTTGGAGAAAACGCCGACTTTCCCTTAATAGTCCGTTTTCATCATCACCATTGAATACAAGCAGTGGGATGATTTCTTTGCGCCTCTCGTTGAGTTGGGAGTTCAACGCCCCGCGGAGCGACTCAAACTCCCCCTCATCACCAGAAAGAGTTGCATTGGAAAAGTGCGATATTTTGGCTCCAAACTGCTGCACGCTGCTAATTAAGAGTGATACCAGAATAGAAAGAACCACGAAAGCCAGGAGGGCAGCCGCGCGTAAAGAGTTGCCCATCACGGGCATATTCCTCTCGTGGCACGGCTACTACTGCGGGGAAAAAGACGCACGGCCGCGGGCTGAGACGACCAAGTGAAAGCACTCCTGACTTTCTGCAGGAGAAGTGATCAGCTCCTTGTTTCCACCTCCCCGGGAACTCCCTCTAGAGGTGTGTCTTGTCCGCTCGTAACTTTACACCCGCTGAACAACTTTGCAGGAGAGCTCGACCTCATGTTGTCACTCAGTCTGCATGTTCAAGCACTTTTCTGCAGCTGCCCTATCAACAGCAATCAGAAGCTGCGTCTGCATGAAGTGATGCAACCACCAATAAATATTATATGCAACACATTAAAAAAAGAAAAAGTTTTAAAAGTTTAAAGTAGACCTTTAAAATCTTATCTTAAATAAACCCCCAAATGGTTGTGTTTGTATGCTGCTTAACTGAGTTCAAAATGCAATTAGTGATACTGTGATTATGTTGTTCTACATAAAACAACCAGCATGTGTTTGTTTTATAGTGTGAGGCAGAGACAGTGGGAGGTCGAGGGCTGCTGTCACCTTCACAATCTGTCCAACAGGTGGCAGCAGGGCATCTTTTTGTCCTCACTTTAAGTAATTGATTTGTTGAGCAAGAAATGGCACAGAAATCCAAATAATGTGTTTCTGTGCAATCCAATTTACAAAGAAACACATTATTGTGCTCCTTGTTTCCACTCTGCCTCTCTTGCTGAATTTCCTGTTGTAGCTTTATTTATCCAGCTGTGTTGCAGATCTTGTGGCAGCATTGGAGCTGTAATGAAGCGTTTCCCTCCGCATCACCACTTACTGGCAGTGATCTGCCACAGGAAATTACAATGGCTGTCGCCTCATTACCAGCCAGAAGACAAACCCCCTCTCTGCAGCCTCTCATTATACGTGCATTTCTGGGTGTATGTGCTGGTCAGCTTTTGGGTGCGTGTGTATTTGTTTTTGTTGTGTGTGTGTGTGTGTGTGTGTGTGTGTGTGTGTGTGTGTGTGTATGTGTGTGTATGTGTGTGTTTGTGTATTTGGCAGGCTGAACAGCTAACCAGTGTAAGTTAATCAGTGTCTGAAGTCAACAAGACATTAGCCATGTCAGCTGCAAAATAGGCTGTTCAGTAAACTGCATGCCTGCAACACAACAGGCTTTTGTTAAAGTTTGTGGCCATGTTGCACAAAAACACTCCATGCAGGAGTATGTATATGGTAAAGAAAATCTAAACTTAAAGATCCACTTACTTATATTCTGAGTTTTCAACTACACCTCTTTCAGCTCAAGGCCATGTCCTTACATAATCAGATTGATTGTAGGACTGTTGTACTGATGGAGTCCCTCTCTCATCTAACATTTAATCAACCCAACATAAACATTTATGAATCAGTTTTTTATTAGGCTACATCACCGAGATGAAAATAAAGATATCTGTCCTCCGATGTTTCTGCTTCTCGTTTAAAACCATGAAATATGACTTTGATCTCTTCTCCAAAACTTTCTCACACCCTCTTTTTCCTGATCTTTGCCTTTTCTTCCAATGAATCATTTCCTTTCTTTTTTCCAAGGTGGCCCCTCGGAGACAAGCGTCCTGTGCCATGATTCATATTTATAACCAGAGCCAGACCAGCGGCCACCTCATTAGCAACGAGCCTCACAGGTCTGCTGTGTCACAGTCTCTCCTTTCCCTTTGAGTCGGCCGGCTCTGGCTGACTCTCAGTTCTGTTTTCTTCTCTTCTCCTAATTATGTTGAAAATAGAACAATTGTAAACCCACCAAAGCTGATTTAACCCCAATTGAGAAACAGTTAAAGCTACTTTTTGGGAAAACACATCACTATCAGTCTGATGCCGTTCGTAAAAAAATGTTAGGAACTCCCTCCTTTCTCACAGTCTGCACCTTAAAGCGAGGAAACCATTTGTCTCAGTCTCTTTGGCTGCAGAAGAAGGCAACACAGTAATAATAATAATAATATATATATATTTTTTGAGATACTATTTGTACGCCATATTACAGATGGAAATATTATTCATGCTTCATTATGTAATGACTGTAGGCTTATTAAGAGTCTTACATGCTAAACTCTAATGAAATGTGTTTATACTTGACAACATTCTTCATACTTCATAAAAGGTTGCAACTGATGGATTAATTAATAGTTAATGAATCATTTATAACTGCTTTATAGAGTAGACCTACAGTTATAGGCTATAATAACAACAATGTTTGGGGTTGCCAGTTTGTGTAAAATCCCTTTGGCTGGTCTGTTGAATACTGTTAGTGATCCATTAAAGCTAATTATGTCTCACTTTATAATAAGTCATCTAGCCTCTGACTAGAAATGTTAATCGGTAACTAATAAATGTTTTTATCCATTATGTCTACAGCTATACGTGTTAGTATGTGACTTTTGCAGTCTAACTGTTCATTCAACCTTGTCTCCCAAAATATGTTCTTATTAATGGCTTCTAATGACATCTATAAAGAATTAGTAAATTATTTATTAACCATGCAAAAACCCATTACCACTTGTAATATCTTTATAAAATGTGTTTTATAAGGTAAAAGGTATACGGCTCAACATTACGTGCTTCTTTTTGTTAATACAACAAGAAGGTTAAGGGACCAGGCTTCAAAATACATTTTGATACTTAAAGACTACTTATATTATTTAAAGGTGAAGTGTGTCAAACTTGGTGGCATCTAGCAGAGCAGCTTTAACAGAAACATAATATAGGCTAATAATCATAAGTATGTTTTAATTAGTGCATGATCACCTGGGAATAAGAATTGTTGCGTTTTTGTTAAAATAGCCTGTTAAACCTACATGGGAGATGGTCCTCTTCCATAAGCCTGCCATGTTGCATAGCCATGTTTCTACAGTAGCCCAGAATGGACAAACCAAACGCTGGCTCTGGAGATGGTCTTTCTTAAATTCTACCCACTGGGCCTTTAAATAAAAATGCAACAATGTGTACACCAAGTAATGACAGTATTTCTAATGTGTTTGTTTAGAGCTGCAACAATTGGTTGATTCATTGATTATTTGCTAACTATTTAATCAATTGCCACCTATTTTGATAATCAATTCATCATTTGGAGACATTCTTTAAGAAGCTTCTCAAATGTGAATTTCTTGGGAATTCTGTTTGGTTGGAAAAAAAAAGAATTTTACCCCATTTCCCGACATTTGATCGATTAAAACAACATCAATTAATAAAGAAAATAACCGATTCTTTAATAATGAAAATGGTCATTGGTTGCAGCCCTTGTTAACGGTGATTGTATCAGACTTTGTCTTTACTGGTTTGTATAGATTTGATAGATTGATAGATTTTATTTTTTTTTAGTAACGGTGTATTTTACCTAAATTCAGCTCATCAGTCCTGACAAAAATATGACTATAATGCTGCTCATTCAGTATTGATGCACTGTGTTGATCAGCAGCTGGAGGTCCCAATTAAGTTATAGCTTTTAATTGAACACAGTATCACTGTCTGTGGACGTTCATCAAGTACATTAAACAGCAGCTGTAGCGCCTGTCTGAGCCAATTAACCAGGCACTGATGCCTACAACCCGTCACTTCGTGCTCCAGCACCGCGGCCGGTTGGACAGCGACCGAGCAGCGTCCTCAGCATCACCGCGGCTCCGCCAATCAGAGCTCAACTCGGGGCAGATTAACCCAAACAGCCCTGGTGCTGCTGTGTAGTAGCAGAAACAAGCCAGTACCTCTGATCCTCGTGGACTCAGTCTGGGTAGATGGGGACTGTTTGGCTAACCCAATCCAGAAATACAAGACATTCATAATTACCTTTTTTGATGGTTTAGGTTTTTTTTTAAGCCGAGGAGGAGATGGATGCTTGCTCGACAATAGGAGAAAGCACGGATGCGATTGTGATGGATGATTCCCCTATAGATGAGAAGGAAATTCAGGAGGCTTGCCAAAGGTGGGTTTTTTTCTTGTCTGTAGATTTCTTTGTAGCTTTCCGTGTAACTGGATTACTGAGGAGGAAAATGATATCCAGCAGACGTGAATGTGTCTCCTGTGACCGTTATTGTTCAACAGCACTGTGTCTAGCTGTGTTTATACTGTGGACAATGGGACTGTGCCATGATATGGTTTGTACTGTTTTTATTTTTTTTCCCCATAACACTATTATTAAGACTATTGTCTTTACAACATAAATACATCATTAATCTCTGATCAGACTGCGCTCCTTCTACTGCTGAAACCATGAGATGGTTTGTGTCAACTTAGTTTTATGAATTTATGTTTGTTGATTAGAGCATCAGAGCTAATATCATTATTTAGTACATAAGTATTTTAGGAACATGATAAAGGCGAGACAATGCTTTCAGCACCTTCTTTAATCCATCATCGTATTAATAGGCTCATGTGCTCTACTGTATGCAGTAGCTCCATAAATCAGGCCAGTATCCAACACACACACTTACTCACACTCGGTTGACTTGACAAAGATCTGCGAGATCTGTTCTGCTGGTCAGGCAAGAAGTCTGGGTCACAAATGTCACCCTGTCACTCACTCTGTTCCCCACTGATCAAATCAAATGGCTAAGGGGGCATCAAACATCAAATAGGGGCTGGAAACAGCTGTGGCCTGACACCCTTTACTTCAACAACATGCCTCATTTTTATATCTCACAGAAGGATGGTTTCCTCTTCTAAACCCAGAGGGAAGATCTTCCCATAATACTCCACAGATCTAGCTCTGCTTTGAGGTTAATAGTTTGCCTCCTGCATACAGATTGAGCCTCTTCTACTGCATGTACATGTGTGTGTGATTGGCGGTTTAGGAGATGTTGGAGGACATGACATTGAGAGGCGTCCAGAGAGCTGATGAAAGACACATACACATAAGAGACAGAGACCGAGAGGCTAAAAGGGGAGAGAGTTGAAAGAGATGAAGGTCTTAAACTCAGAGGTACTTTGTGATTCTCTTTGCTGGAGTCTTTTGAGTATCCTTAGACATTACTCTGTCTCAAGACAACAAGCAACTCAGCAATTAACACTACCAGTCAAACTTAGTTTTGACCACAGTAAGAGGGAATGATGATTAAATACCTAATGTGCCAACTGCATGCATGTAAATGAAATGAGAGCAACTTTTATGTTGTATTCTTGGATGTTTTGGTGTGAACCCAGAAGCCATTTTGATATCAGCACTCAATGTCAGTGTCCTTTTTGATTCAGAGTGTGGTGAGCAGCTCAGTGACACCAACCTGGATGTATTTTTGTATTCATCTGTTGAAATATTGATGAGTTCTACAAATTGCTCTCCTCATGTGTGCTTATATTGGCCAGCCTGTGAAAAACCATCAGAGAGGAGTAATAGGCTTAAATACTCATATCCTGAACACAGGTGCTGGTTACAGTACACAGCATTGGCTTATAATTTACCGGTATATTGTAGTATACATGGAGTACTGAATGTGGTTTATAATGCCACACCATTAAAATATAGTGTTAAATTAGTTGACAGTGTTGACTTCCAGATACTTTTATTGACTGCATTAATTCACTCACTCCAGCATTTAAACAGGCTTAATCAGTCGACAAACATCTGCTATGTGACTAAGAGCTGCTGAGTACACTGTGAGCTATTTATTATTTAGACCACATTATAATTTTATTGTAATAAGAAGACAAAATACCAGGGTTCAGTTCCTCGCTGAACTCCACCATTAATCAGCTCCATAATCCCTCTGCCACAGTGTACCACCAGTTCAACACACTACTCATCATTGGTGCGCCTTATTATGGGATCCAAATAAAACTCTGTGAGGTCATTTAGCCTCTGTTGACTTACTCTGTCGCCATGGTGACAAGACAGGAAGTGCGGTTGCATCCAGCCGACTGTGGAAAAACAAGCATGTGGTAGACTACACAGATGTTATGCCCCCTTTTCGCTGAGACGCAACTACAACATTACTATAGCTACAAAATTCTGTTTGGTCTCTCATTAGTCCAGTTTCAATATCATGAGACGTCAAGAATGATGGAAATAGATTAAATGAAGTTAAAATCCTTTAATGTGATCACATTTAACCCTTTAAGATACAGTTCCTATGGCTGCACTTCATTTTTTCATCAAATAAGAATGTCCTTTTTTTAAACAAATTTCCCCAAAATTTAGTTGATATATTGAGCATAAATGCTAATATTAGCATGCAAACAAGCTCATAATGATAATACTAATGTGCTCATGTAGGCCAATAAATTGTCACCATGTTCTCCATCTTAGTTTGGCATGTTAGCCTGAAATCATTTAGATTAATAGTTGTTTTTCACAGCAGACATTTTCACATGTCAAAGTAGGCAAAGCAAAGCTCAGATTGATTAACATTAATAATCCCATTTAGTTTGTCCTAACCCTTAACCCTGCTATAGTGTATGGTTTACCACTATAAGGCTTCCTTGAACAATTGAATGAAACTGATCCATCATTAATATTAGTTGGACCTGTGTATCAACTTAAAGACTGTGTAAAGTGAATAAAGACATTTTCTTCTATGGCATAAATGTATGTCTAAAAAAGGTGTAAAAAGCATTTCAACCATTTAGATTTGAATTGTGGAGCTAGGCTTCACAAACTGTGTTTCAAGATTTCTGTGTTCAGGATTTAGTGGGCGGGTTATTGGCATAAACCCACCCTTGCTGCTGTAGAGGTATAAATACATTCAGCGCACACTACTACTGCTACAGTCTACAGTTAGCCAGTTAACTGCCAAGTTAGCTGCCAAGCTAGCCGCAGAAAGCTCTCAGACATAATGTCCATGTTTCGGGTAGAGGTGGTGACTTTGATTGACAGGCGACACTTGGTAGGGGGCGGGGTTTCAGCGAACTCGACGGGCACTCCCACAGCATTTGGGAGCAGAGAAAGAGGCTGATTTTTACACAACTTTGAAGCCTAATTTCATATATTTGGCAATTTTTTTAATCATTCAAATTTGGCAGGGTGGTTAACAACACACTTGATGACTGACTAATAATGGCACCCAATGAAAAATCAGGTGATCACCAAAATCAGTACAGTTCATCCTGAGGGAAACATGGCAATCCATCCCATAGTTTTTGAGACACTTCACTCAAAAACAGCAATGTGTAGTACATGATGCTACAGGAAAATTCAGGGCAGTCATTGTTCCCATCCATGTAGTGGATGTTGACATATTTCTCAGGATAAATGAAAACTTTGATCCGCTGGTAGTGCTTAGGGGCTAAATGAGACCATCACAGCCATTAAAGATCCCCTCCAGGTACGCATTAAGACATGTGAAAATACTCTGCTTGGAATAATAATATGCCTGATATAATTTTTCCACAAAAAACAAAATACAAATAAGGATGTTAAAATCTTTAAAATGGCATCTACTCATTCTCCCTCATAAAAAATTTAAGTCTATGAATATGCAAATATTTTTTCATCTTGAAGTTTAACCCCTGGACACAAGCAGTCTCCCACTCCACTGTAAAGTCCATTCTCATACATGTTTAAGATGAATATTCGAGGATTGGACCAGGATTGGCTTCCAAAATAGGATTGATGTCACAAATCAATCTCGTAGACCCAGATTTCGTAATCAGACTTTTAATGAGCACAGAGAAACTTTCTGATTCAGGAGATGATTGTGAAAACAACCTTCTAGTGTCAAACTCTGCACATACATCATTCTACACAGTGAAGCTCAAACATTCAACTGTAGGAACAAGAAGAAAAACATACTTTTGAATGGAAGAAAAAGTTTCATCCACTGGGGACCATAAATGTCCTTTTAAAACCACATGCCAACATATCCAATAGTTATTTCAGCCTGGACCAAAATGGTACCATCCATAAAGCCCCACTGCTCAGTTTATGGAATAATAAACTGAGCTTGCACCCTATCCATACTGTAGGAATGAGAAAG
Source organism: Scomber japonicus (assembly GCF_027409825.1). Taxonomy (NCBI): domain Eukaryota; kingdom Metazoa; phylum Chordata; class Actinopteri; order Scombriformes; family Scombridae; genus Scomber; species Scomber japonicus. The sequence continues at coordinate 16,381,011 of NC_070593.1, read as the reverse complement.
AGTACATTACTCAGAAGGGAGAGGCATCTCATTACGCTCCTCCAGGGTTCTCCTGAATGCCTGCCATTACTCATGAGTCATCACTCAGCCTCATGTTATCTATCCTGGACAGCCACCTACCTCTCTCTCATAATGGGGGTCTCTGACATGATATAGACTCTCACTCTCCTCTCCCTCTCTTTTATTTTTCTCTTTTTAATTGAGCCCCCTTACTTCCAGTAGCCACAGTGCGATACCCAGAAATCCATTCCATACCTCATTAGTTCTGCTGGCCCGCTCAATTCTCTGTTAAAACATGAGATAAAGCTGAGCCAAGAATATAGTCAAGAAACTGAGATGTCAATCAATGTGTGGTAGAGGAGATAGATTGTTATGCTCAAGCTTTATAGTTACCTTCTGCATACTTGCACTGTTTCACAGACTGAACTTTTGCCCCATCTCGTATGTCAATCATAACACATTTTCCTCCTCCCTTTTCTTTTTGTCTCTCATTGCTTCTTTGCACCCTCTCACCCATCTTTCTCTCCTCCCGTCTGTCCTCTCTCCTCCTCAGTGAGATCCCAGCGGTGTCTCTGTGCCCTCCTGACAGTGTGTGTGCTACCGAGGCCCATTTGACAGTCATCCAGTCTGAAGGGGAGCTATGTGACAGCTGCAGCAGCCTTGGCAGGCCCTCTTCCTCCTGCCAGCTTTATCACCAAGTATGCCTGAGCACCAACTGTACTGTATTCTGTTAAAGATAGATATATGTAGAATCATTAAAAACAGATTCAGAATGTCTAAAAAAAAAGGGCTAGAAATAATTCTGGGATTTGGGAGGCAGTGACAAAAATAATCAGTGTGTCGCTGACTGAGGCTTGAGAAAACAATAATATGCACAATTTCTGTTAAATCATTTTTTTAGGTTCCCCAAGGTCCTCGAGCTGGGGCTTATGATTCACTACAGCCCCGAAAATGCCCCAATTGCAGCCATCACGAGCCAATTAAACCAAACACCTGTCAGGACTGTCTTTCAAACACATCAGGCCCTCATGATGAAGGAGGTGTAGTGGTCAAAATGGGACACGGTTGTAGTTCTGCCCATCAATCACGTCACGGCGCTGTGAGATGTCACTGGCTGCATGGGTCAAACGAAGGCAGGCCACAGAAACCGACGCAGCGACATGTGGTGACAGTCAGGTGTGTTAATGTACATTATTTGTTCATCCTTTTCAAATTTACGTGCATAATTATTATAATGAAGTTTTCAATTATTAACAGGGATGGAGGATTCTACTGCATTCTTAGAAAGTAAGCACAGAAACCTATTTTCACTTTACAAACCCAGAGGTTTTGCATGTCACACTTTTTATGATCATGATAATGAATCCTTACTCAATGTAACTGACACCTTCTTTTGTTTTTTCTGGCAGTTATTCCCAGGTGATAGTGGATTACCCGTTAGCAGTGCTCATTGGTTGCGCTGTACTGCTCCTGGGATGCTCACTGGTTGGCCTTTTCATTGGTCCATTGCCAGACTTCTCTGACCCGCTGCTGGTGAGTCAGTTTGGAAGTCATCGCTTTGCTTTAGTGCACAAAAATATATAGTCTGACATTTAATCTGTCAGTGTGGCTCATGTATCTTTACTGTCACCCGTCTGTCAAATCCACAATACAAACCTCCCTCACCACCTTAGGCTGAGTGTTAATTAGTGTTTCCCTAATGACTCATGATCTCAGGCGTATCCATTTACTTCAACCTTATCTCTGATTCAACTATCCACTCTGAATTAGATCACACTCACTGTCATCCTAATTGAATACATCCTCTCACCTTCAAGATGCGTGCTTACAGGATAAACACTGATTAATGAATTATTCTGAAAACGCAATTTGTGAATTACAACAATGAGTCATTACTAATATTATACAACCACATAAAAGGGTGTTTTTTATGACAATTCAGACATCATTACAGGGTAGTCTTGATGCAGATTAATTCAGTAAGATGCTGCAGTCCATTGATGGGCACCAGCATCCACACTGTCTTTAGCTTTGATGTCTGTTTGTATGTGTGCATGTTCTTTCTACAGGGCTTTGAGCCACGGGGAACGTACATCGGAGTCCGTCAGTTCAGCTTGTCCGAGCTGCTGAAGAACACTGGCCCGGGGAAAACTTTGTCTCCTTTACCACAGCAGCTCAGTAAAAGGTTAGAATGCAGACTTTCTACACAGCCAGTCTGCAGTACTGACTGCTGCATGTAGATGTTTTATAGATGGAAATGAGCTGTATACATGCAGCAATGGTGGTTATAGCTTACAAGTATTGCTGCTACACCTAATACACAACACATCATTTTATATGTATTAACTTCATTTAGTATATTTCAGCCACTAAAGGCAGGAAAAAAAGTGGATTTTTAAAAACATAATTTTGTAATAAAGCTGAGATTTGTATCTATGTGGTTCTATCTGTGCTAGTTTTGGGGGGGATGTCAGTGGAGATGACAGTGGCAGCCAGGATGCTTCCAGACTTCGGAAAAAGCGGATGCTGGCCACAGATTCATCTCCAGATACCTTCCTTTGCGATGCTCCAGGTCGGTCAGTCATAATTGGTTCAACCCTACCTGTACACTGATGAATCAGTGAAATTAAAATATATAAAATTATTCCATTGAAAATGGCAACAATAAAAATACATTCAAAATGCATTTTGTGATTTCCAGTTGGGGTTAATAAAGTATTCCACCAATTTGAATAAAATTGAATTTATGTTGCTAATTGCAATATCTAGATTTGTATAGTTCATTTAAGCAAGTTACCAGGAGGGATATGTAACACTGCTAGCTCCAGCACACTGATCAGAGCAGACAATGAATTGGAAATATTATAATAATGTAATCAAATCCCATTCAGAAGCTGAGATACTTTTAAATATGTAAATGAAACCCTCCAGCTTGTTAGGGATTAAGCAGCACTCCCAGCAAACTATTGAAAACAGATGTATTAATTAAGTGTACATTTACAAAAACAGTAGGATTGTGAGATGCACATAATAGCAAAGAAAGACGTTTGTTGAATACATTTCTTGGGCAGGTTACTCCACATTTTCCTCTTAAAGCTGTACTTTGAAATAGTCTGCTGGTAGATCAAAGACAATATTTCTGTTTCTGCCTCATAAAAACACAGAAAACTGCTTTAAAGGATTTATTAGCAATTCCGAGCCTTGAGGTTCATTTTATTTAGAAGCCTAATTTATACTGAAAACAGGCAGCAGGGCCCAAGAAATATGCTGTTTGCCTCGCTTTACTTATATTAATTTATACCCCAAAAAAAGTCAATCTTAATAACAGTCCAACTATTCTGAACATTTCCAACCATCCCTATGGATTGATGATTCACTGCCGGTCATCTCTGAATCCATCTGTCTCTCTTCATGCAGGCGAGCGTTTGGCCCAGCTGGTGTTTCGATCAGAAAACTCAGCCAGTCTCTGGAGCCTGAAGGCCATCCACGCCATGTGTGAGATGGAGCAATCCAGGGTTCGCTCAGATCTATACACCTTTATCACTTTAATCATCATCTTCTGTTAATCACCACTTTGTGTTTTCTTGTTTCCCCAAGCATATCCCACCTTTAAATTCTCTGCAGGAATTCTAAACATCATTTTTATGTGCAGCACATTGCCTCATCTGAAATGAATGCATTGTTTGTGAATTTGTTTTAAAACTGGGCATGTGTTCAAAAAATATTTCCCTTGCCTGATTCAGATACGCTCCCAGGCCCAGTTCCAGGACTTGTGCCAGCAGCATGTGAGAGTGGAAGCTGAGGGAACGACCAGAAGCGGCTGCTGTCCCAGCTGGTCCCTGGGCAATTACTTGGCTGTCCTCACTAATGCCTCCAGCTGCCTCAGCCTAACCTCCCACCAGGTAGCTTTCTTTTTCATATCCTTTTCATTAGAAAGAACACCATAGAAACCTATTACTTTACTAATTGGAATAATTACCACAAAGGTTTTCTAAACTCAAATCAATAGCCAATCTTGCACTGCAAGTGAGATGTGAGGTGAATGCTACAAATTTAAAAAATTAGCATGTAAATTAATTCCTGACCTTGATAAGAGACATATCTGTGGTAAAATATTCTAAACACAATGTTCACTTACTTAGTATACTAAGAGTATATAAGAGATATGGTTGGAGGCTCCAGTAATAGCTAAGTAAATGAACCTGGAGTTTAGCATATTCTTCCACAGATTTAAATTTCAAGGTCCGTTTAACATGAAATATGTGAAGTGATATCAAGATATTGGTACCACTTTTTAATAGGGCACCATTTATAAAGGCTTTAAAAACTGACAGGTTTAAATTATTCACTAATTCTGTCTCGATCAGTTACAAGCTACATGTATTAAAAAGAATGACTGTTGGGTTTCCAGGTTGTGAAAAATCTCTTGAGGTGGTGAAAGCTTTTTAGAAAGTGGTATCATTGTATATCATTACCAATTTCAAGTCGATCACATAAAGAAGAAATACTGCAGGACGTCTTTTCCACCATTTAACATTTATTCAGTCAAAAACAAATCATTGGTTTTCATAGGAACTGTTAACAATAAGAAATATGTTGATATAATTTACAATGATCTGTTTGAAGGGTGACTTTATTGACGCCTTTAATGTCACTTAATTTTCTCCTTTTCACATCAGGTTGCTGAGTCTCTGAACCTTCTCCGGAAGTGTGCTCTGCACTATCATGAAGGACATTTGGTGGATGACTGTGCTCAAAGACCTAAACATGGCAGCTGCTCCTCCGTTCCGTCCCGCTGCAAACAATCCCGTGTGGTGTTCCAAATCCTACACTTCCTGGTTGATAAAGACTTCCTCGGGCCGCAGACTGTTGAATACCAAATCCCAACATTGAAGTACAGCCTTCTGTTCTTACCTGTGGACAAAGGTGAACACATGATGGAGATATACATGAACAGTCTTGAGGGCCGGGACCTGACATACAATAACACAACTATCACAGGCATGGACTTTGGAATCAAGCAGACACTCTTCAAGTATTACCTAGTGAGAGATTCAATATATCCTGTCCTAGCTGTTGTTTCCCTTCTTTTCACCATGGCTCTGTACCTCCACTCTCTCTTCATAGTAGCATTATCTGTGATAGCAATCGCAGGCTCTCTCCTTACCTCCTATTTTCTCTACAAAGTAGCATTTCACTTGACATTCTTCCCCCTGGTCAACATCTCCGCAGCTCTTATTCTCTTGGGAAGTTGCTCCAATCAGGTTTTCATCTTTGCTGATTTCTGGAATTTGCAGCTATCCCAGAACCCCTCAGCTTCCCTGGAGAAAAGGGTAAACAGAGCTCTGCAGGAAGTTGGGTATTTGATTTTAGCGTCAGGATTAACCTCCAGTGCAGCATTTTTCTCCGGCTATCTCAGCAGCATCACAGCAATCAGATGTTTTTCTGTTTACCTCGGAACTGCCTCTTTCATTAGCTCACTTTTAGCATTGGTGTGGCTGCCATGCTCTTTCATCCTGCGTGAGCGCTACACAGAAGCTTCCACTGCCTCTGTAGCAGTGCAGGGATGGAAACCATGCTGCTCCAAAAACACTGGCGGTTTCTGGGATACAAGCTCACGCAAGCGATGCCTCTTCACTCTCAGGCAGAAGCTAAGAGAATTAAAACGAGGTTTCACCGACACCTCCAATTTGTTATTTCTGAAAATCCTGCCTTGCGGAGTGGTAAAGTTTAGATATATCTGGGTGTGCTGGTTTGCTGTGCTTGCCGCCGGTGGCACATACATGGCCTGCATTGATCCAGGCATGAAACTGCCCACCCTTGACAGCAAGGTCTCCCAGCTTTTCCGCTCTAGTCACCCATTTGAGAGATACGACGCAGAATATCGCCATAGGTTTATGTTTGAGAGACAGAGGAATGGAGAGGACAAGCCTGTGAGGCTAATGCTCGTTTGGGGCATCAAACCAACTGATAATGGGGATCACTTTAACCCAAGAAGCAATGGCTCTTTGGTTCTTGACCCAGACTTTAACATGAGCCGACCAGATGCGCAGGTTTGGTTGAGGGACCTATGTGGACGGGTTCAGAACCAAAGCTTCTATTCCGCGCCATCACCAGAGGATAAAGATGCAGACCATATCTGCCTTGTAGAGCAGCTTATACATTGGGTATCTGTCAGACGGTGCTCAGAGAGTGATGATGCCCTTCATTTTTGCTGTAATGACATCCCCTTCCCCTACACTCCCAGCGTTTTTGAGAACTGCCTCAGTATGATGCTGGCGGAGAGGTACGCTGAGGGCCATCTGGCCCACAGTGGAGGTCTATACTTCCAGCCAGATGGCAGGGTCGCTGCCCTCGTGTTGGCATTCAAAACCACATACCTTTACAGCTTCAACTTTAGCAGAACCAGTCTTTTCTATAGAGAAATCCTGACATGGTTTGACAAAGAAATATCAGGGGCACCAGGAGGGCTGGAGAATGGCTGGTTCATCAGTCAGCTGTCTCTTTTTGACCTACAGCAGTCTTTAAGCTCAGAGACTCTGGTGGTAGCTGGCTTCTCAGTAGCCCTCACGTTTGCTTTGCTTCTCTTAACCACCTGGAATGTCCCATTGAGCATATATGGCACTGTTGCTGTAGGAGGCAGCGTTTTTGTCACGGTCGGCCTTCTGGTTCTGCTTGAATGGCAGCTGAGTGGCATTGAAGCTCTGTTTATATCATCGGCAGCAGGGCTGTCTGTTGACTTTATTGCTAACTACTGCATATCCTACAGCTCTGCTCCTCATTCAGACAAAATTGGGAAAGTAGCACACTCCACTAAAAGGATGGGATGTCCTGTAGCAATAGTCTCTGGTGCATTTTTCAGCATGGGGATCATCATGTTGCCAGCCACAGTCTTGCTTTTCAGAAAATTGGGGATTTTCCTGTTTTTGGTGAAATGTGTAGCATGCGGATTTGCAACCTTCTTTTTTCAGTCCCTGTGCTGCTTTTTTGGACCCCAGAACAACTGTGGAAAGATCACGTCGCCATGCTTTTCAGGCCAGACTGACAGTGTGCTGTCGTCGAACTCAGCAGCAGCCGAACCTGGATCCTCATCTGCCTCGGCTGCTAACGGAGCCTTTGGGAGATCTAGAATGAGGAGGAGTTGTGACAAAGACACAGGTGGCTATCTATACCCCAACCATCAACGTCAGCAGAGGCAGAAACAGACTGGAGCAGGAGGAGGCGGGGGCAGAGGGCAGGAGCAGTACGAGCTACAGCCGCTGGCCTACCGGCTGAGTGACAGCTTTGAAAACAGCACCTGCACCAGTAAGCTGTCCAACCGGCCCTCTGTGCTCTCTGATGAGATTGAGTACTCTGGGAGAGATGTGGGCAGGAATAGCTTGAATGGGGACAGCGAGGAGACACACAGTCGTCAACATAAGATCTGCCAACCGCCTCCAGCTCTCCAGACCTCATCTCCTTATAAAGAGAACACACTGCAACTTGCAGGTCTGGCACAAGAGGACCTAACTAAGGACAGGCTGCTATGTAAAACTTGCCGCGGTCAGTCTGGTGGGGTAAAGCACTGGAGCAACACATCTTTCTCCTCATCTTCTAGCATAGAGGAGACTATAATCAGCCACACACTCGAGACCATTGATCAGCCATCTCTCTGCAAAGAGGAACAAACCACAGATGAGCTCCACCACCATCATCACTGTCACCTCTCCTCCCAGTCTCAGAGCTCCTGTGAGGGTCTGGAGGACTCCAATGAAACGTGCCTGAGTGACATTGAACCAGGACCTTCAAACACACAGCAAAATGAGGAAGAAGGGGAAGCTCAATTACAACCAGGACATCTAAACGGAAAAAGAGACACGCTTCGTCTCTCATTGAAAGAAACACTTTATGAGACTCGTGGTAAGGGCCGCAGCAGCCAGAGTGAAGAAGTCGTCATTTTACCCAACAGTAAGCCGGACTTGCCAGATGTTTGGATAAAGAGAGATGGACAACGGGAGGATACATGTTGAGCAAAGCTGGAGGATTTTTTTTCAACACTGTGCAATTCATTGTTCTGAATATATGTAAAGGAATCACTGTACACATGCATATAGGAATTACAAAGGGAGCACAATGCTGTTCCTCTTGTATAATACTAAAGGGAAATATAAGCCAACCACAAATGTAACATGTGGCAGCATGTATGTCTAATGTTGCTGCTAAGGTTGTTATTATTTCTATTCAGAGCATGAAAGTTAAATTATTCAGCAAAAGGTCAAATCAAAGCATGATTTGTTCATCCCAGTATTCTCAGAAAGAAGAAAATAAAAGATTAAGGTTCCTTTTCAGCCACAAGTTTGCACCAATATCACCTTTGAAGACACTAAAACCACAGTATGTGGTTCAAAGAATTATCAAGTACTGCACCTGCTGCCTGTTGTTGCAGATTTTACTTTGTGCCTGGACCTTTCTAACATCTGCACAGGTTACAACAAATACAGTGCCACTATCGTCCTACCGCTGGCCTTTCTCCATGCTAGAACGAACTTTGACGAATCATAAGACATTTATGGACTTGACCGAAAATAAACATGTTGAAAGATAAATGTGATAAATACAGAGAAAGTGATACATTGTGTGTGCCTGAGTGCAGAATTACATATAGTATGTTCGTAAGAACCTGTCATTATCACGTCAGCTGTCACTTGACTACAGCCAAGCTGCATCAATTGGGTTTGTGATGATAACATGTACAGTATGTCCTCTGTGACCATGGCGTAGAAAATCAGAAACCTGAGGTTTGCAATGTGTTATTTGTAGTCATGGCTTGTTTGCATTTAGTGTTTCGCTGTCAGATTAAAAAGTTAAAGTTTATCCTAATGTCAGTGCCCACAAATGTCATGTTTACTTAAAAAGGCAAAAAAGGGTTTTAAACAAATATAACTCTATATGTGGGTTTATACACTTTTGGTGAGTTATGGTGCGTACTGTTCAGGATCCGTCAATTGTCTGTGTATACCTTTGCCTTTGGAAAAGAAGCAGCAGTTGTTTTAGCGTCACAAATCTCTGCTTCGGCTTGTACATAAACCTTATGGCAGCACTGTTAAAAGAAAATCCAACTGGAAAATATCTAAAAGAAAAGAACATTTTTATTAAAACCCTCTCAGCCGATTCAACATGTCTCATATACCCCCAAGTGGTGCAGGTGCAATCTGACTACATATGTTATCAGACTACATAAAATTACATAAATATTCTGGTGACTATGAGTATAATCTGGTCCCTGTGGTTGTAATCTGATTACTTATGTAAAGAGATAAAACATGAAACCTGAGTGTTAGAAAATATTTTTTATTAACTTTAAGATTATGAAAATGTTTCTGATGAATAATTACATATGTAAATGGTTTACAGTGGGTGTAATCTGGGTACTTATGTAACCTGATTACTAGAAGTGTAATCAGGAATATTTCACTTATTTGCTAAACTTACCAAACAACTTAAATAGAGGCAGAAGATCAGATTGTATAAATCATTTCTGTAAATGTCATATTGGACTGTTTGGGAGGGACCGACAAATGAGTTACTTTTTGAGTAAATAAAATATGTGTTCATATTCATATATATTAGAAATGTCAGAGTTTCAAGATGGTGGTTCAGCACAAAAACCTTGACAAGAGGGGTCAAATGTGCCTATGAGCGGGGTTGTTTCTCACTGTAAGAACTATTTTGCTTTTGACATCACGATTCTTGAGTGAGTCTACACTACAAATCACGCAGCAGATTGACCTGCCTTAGAAGTGAATTAAATCAACCACAGGCTTTCTATGAACAAAATAAGTAAAAGGGTCACCACCTATTATTATTTACAGGTGTCAGTGTTGTAATTTTTCACTAAACTGAAATAAAACATTTATTTTCCTGCAGACTGTTTTTTTAATTCATTTTATACCATGTTTTGAGAGCCAGCAAGATGTAAGGCTTGAAGTCACCAATACACATACAGTGAGAGCAGACTTTAAAGTGTCTTGCAGTAAAATATTTAAAACCTTTTTGAAATTAAAATTATTTTCATATTCATACATTGAGGATTTTTCATTGAGGGAGCATGAGTTGATGCAATTTTTAAGATGGATTATACAACTGTAATTTGTACTTTTTTGCAAAGAAATCAGACACTTAATATTCCAAGCTGGGTGTTTTTATGTTTGGAGGGGATCTTTAAATTAAAACTGTGTTCTTAATAGTAAAACCACCTTCAAAGCGAAATGAGAGGGAATCCGATTACTCCTATTTATTTTAAGGCAGACCTTTCCAGAAAAAGAAAAATATATCTACATTCTCAGTTCCAGTAGAAAAAGCATATGCTAAGACAAATTTCATTATCATCATTGTTACCACCTCCAGAGAAATTACTCAAGAATTATCAACAGAAACGCATCACATTAAAATCAAATCTGGATATGAGGCCATACTGCATGTGGTTGATTATTGTGCACTAACCTAAATATACTCATAAATCAACAGCAGTTCAACAGTCTAGTCAGCTTCAGACCAGTCCTCTTTGGCCCAATCAGGTAAAGGTGTAGAATATTCAAAATCTGGTCCTTTGTAGCGTAAAGCATGGAGATACATGATGAGTTCTTTCTCTGTGGGGTCTGCTCGCACTAACTTACATTCACTACACAGGCTATCTTTTGCCACTGGAGGGCTTTTCTCAGTAGAGCCACTTTGCTCTGTTTGATTTCCATTTGATTTGTCTGGTAGAGGGCTTGGAGATTCTTTGAGTGAGGTATTGTTACTGTTCAGGTCCATGCAGCTGGAGCTACAACCTGTTGGCACCTTTGCATCTTGCCCTTTGTCACCACCACACTCATCTGTCTGTGTCTGATGATGTTCTCCACTCTTGTCAAGTTCACCGGAGCCATCTAACGTATCCTTTTTCTCAGATATCTTATTTTTCCCTTCCTCTTGTGCACTCCCAATTTTGTGATCAGGTATGTCCAGCAGGTACAGACTTTCCTGACTTTGATGTTCCTCCACTAGAGCCTGCAACAGCTCCTCATTACTCTTTCCCACCACTCCCCCCTTCCCCCTGTGAGGGCCCCAGGCTGAGGACCCGTAGATGGGATCATTGATGATGGGGAAGCCCAGGTACTGAAGGTGCACTCTGATCTGGTGTGTGCGGCCAGTCAGAGGTAAACAACGGACCACGCTGGTTTTTCCGTTATAGCTAAGCCTTTGGAAGACAGTTCGGCACTCCTTTCCTTTGGGATCAACTCTGCAGAGACCGATTTTAAAGGACACAACCAGGATGGGTTCCTCGCAGATCAGCTCGCTCTCCGGAAACTCCCCTGCCACTCGGCACACATACTCCTTTTCAAGCTGTTGAAAACACAAATGTAAGGAGGTTTTGGAGTACTGTAACATACAGCAAATACATAGTAATACAAACAGTATGGTACAAATTAAAAAATAGCCCCAGAAGAGTACTGAACTTACTTGTCTGTCTCTCACCAACTGGTCCAGTTTCTTTGATGTCTCCAGTGTCCTGGCAAACAGCAGCACTCCAGAGGTGAGTCTGTCCAGTCTGTGCACTGTGTGTAGCTCAGAGATGCCCCGCTCTTTACCCAGGATAAAAATCACTGTGTTGTGGCGGAAACGGCCACAGGGGTGGACTGGAATGGAAGCAGGCTTATCCACCACAAGCACCTCACCATCATCCACCAAAACCTCCAGAGGTCTGCCGACCACAGGCGGCTCGTGGCGGTGCACAGTATTTCTCATATGGTCATTATTCTATGGAGAGTTATGAATGAAACAGAATAAAATGAAAACATCTTCTACAATCTTAAACTCCTCATGTAGTACTTAACACTAATGTTTCTAATATCAAAGATTACTTTAACTGACTCTTAGTATAAAGCAAGTGAACACAATGAGCGTCAATTTGACTCACTTCTAAACACTTTAAACAAAAACGGAGGAAAACAACACTATAACACTGTAACAATTATTTTCATTATCATAAAAGCATACACTGATTATACTGACCCTTAGCACCACAGACAAGTCCTCCACAGGGGTCTCATTCAGGCGGATGCGGCCCTCTTTGGCAGCCCTCTGGTAATACTCTATAGACTCAGCTCTGAATTCGCTCTTGAACACCTCCAGAAGGCTCTTCCCTATCCACCGACCTTTGCAGTAGGTTTTGAAGTCAAAGTAATACGGATGAACTTTACGGAGGCCACCTTCAAAGTAGTAGGAGGTCTCGTTGAAGTGTTCGTGGCTGAAGCTGACACCAGGGTTCCTCTTTTGCGGCGGAGGGATGTACCTCTCGCCCGGTCGGAGATTCTTTCCTCCGGCTCCTCTACGTCTCTTCCCTCGGCCACTCGTCTCAGGTTTGTCCGGCTCGTCGCTTTTGCGTTTGCAGGGCACCGTCGCGTCTTTCACCACGACTCCCTCGGATGACACCGGGCTGTTCACCTCCGCCGGTGTTTCGTTGCCGACAGCTAGCTGCTCCATCGCGGAGCTGCTCCTCTGACACCGCGGGAAACCAAGAGGATTATTGAAGTTATAATGAGTGATAAGATGACGCCACACTTGTTTAAAAACACACCAGTTAACTTTTGTGCTGAATTGTATCATGTAGAGGTTGTCGCTGAAAAAACTTCAGTCTGGATATCTGAACGCAAAGAAGCACTCTTCTGAAAATTATATACGACTACACTTCAAAAACGGCATCGTTTTGTTCACCTGGAGAGAAAGACCTGGCGGTATATTCGATAAGACCTCAAACAGAAACACTCACGTGTGTATTGCTTTCTCGACAGAGGTCCTTAACGTCAATAGCGCGCAGTGATGATGTCAATCTGTAGTCCGACCAGTCCGATGTGTAGTCCAAACTGCCAAATCCTCTCATTTCTTCTTCTGTTTCCTCTTTAACTGCAAATTATCTTCTCATTGAAGTATTATCACCACCAACTGTTCAACACCTGCATTTTTCTTCTCTCTGCTCTTTAAAAAGAAATAATTGAATATTTTGTAACATTTAATTTAATTGTATGTTGGATATGTACACAGAAGTGATTATTATATTTCTTTTGCTGACATTGGCAACACTTTCTTGTAAAAAAAAAAAAAAAAGAAAACAGTCCCATTCTCTGTCCTGCCCCATTTCAGATTTTTTTTCGTACTGTAGCTCTCACTGACCATCTTCCCTTTATTACCACTGTACATTTCTTTCAGAGCTTGTGTCAATAATCATACATTGATTTTCAGTAAAGACCGACAACAATACAGTATCATTTTTTGAAATCAGTTTTATTAATAAATTTGATAAGCATACACATAACAACAATTTGTGCCAAAATGAAACATGTTTGGCACAGCCTCCCTCCTGCTCTCTTGGATTACAGTGTCAAACAAAAGATATTCTATACATACAGTATTTGAAACTAGAAAGTAGCAATACTTAGCATGAAATAGAAATTACTTATGTTAATTTGCTATTCTTTTACTTAATAATCCTTGGCTTGAACTTGGGTTCATCATCAACTATGACTGCATTCAAAACCAAAGTATTCCCTTAAGATAACACAAGATTTAAGTTAACTATTTATCTGAATACCTCACAAGCATCCAGAAGAACACATAATGAAAGGTTTGAAGCTGTAATTGCAAAGTTCACACTGCTAAACTTCACAAATAATTCTGTGAATCACTAAAACTTAAGACAACCTTTAGTTTTTCATCCACTATCTCGTTGTCTACAACTATTCTCTGACTACAAGGACTGTGGGTCATCAGGAGACAGTTCAGTGGCAGTCAGTCATTCAGTCTGTCACTGTTTAGCACTCTACTGTAGGAAGACAATCTGGTCAGGCAAACAGAGCGAGTTCCTCCTTGTGTGTTGCTAGGTGACAAACCAGCGGGGCAGGTGGCCGTAAGCCTTAGAGCTCAGTGAAAACATACGAAGTGTTACGGGACCCCGGAGATGCAGCACCAACGCCACCTCCTGCAGGGGCAACCACACTGCAGTCAGAGCTCACCTCTGGGGACAGAAGGATTGCATAGATGTCATGAGGAACGAGCTAAGGATAGAGGCGGATGTGACTCATGGCTGCACACAAGACTATAGATCAAGGTAAAACGCAAAAATGCAAGCTTTTGGCAAAACACAGAGATGTTTTCCTTCCTTTCATTTATTATAGGGAAAAATTTGTGAATTACCCAGGCCACTGATGCCTCTTGTCAGTTAAGGGGACGTAGACCACTCCCATCAAAGCTCTCTTGAGAAAGGTCCCATCACTCTGACGATCATACTGTTCTAGCACCTGACTGCCACCGTCAGGGCCCACCGGGAGCACCAACCGTCCGCCTGGCTTCAGCTGCTCCAAGAGCTTCCCAAAAAGAGGGCAGAAAACAGAAGTTTCACATGAGGTGATCATCCAGTTCATAAGTCAAGACACTTATTTCCTCTGCATGTACTGTACATACACTACAAAGTGTTTCATCTCTTTTCATTATTTGCTTTGAGGACTGTGGCATTAGGTGAATAAGTGAAGCATTTCTCCTATTTTATGCTTTTCTATTCTTTTTTCATGAAAGTAAAAGTGATACATACAGCTTTAGGAACAGTAGCTGCAGCTGCACCAACATGAATGGCATCATAGGGCGCTCCCTCAGGGTACCCAAGCCTTCCATCTCCCACTGTCGACAGACATAGGTGGGACTTTTATCACAGTGTTGTGTATCTGTAAATCTGAGAGGGTACGATCTTGCTGACTCATGACTCACCCATGAGTTTGATGCGTCCTGAGGAGAGCAGCTCTGGGTCATCAAGCTGAACGTTCTTTATTGACATTTGAACCAGTTCGTCAATGTGTTCAATGCCAACCACTTTACCACTGGATCCTGTCTACACACAGCAGAAAAATGCAGTTATTGCACTCAGTCATGTATTTTATGTCAACTCATGTCTAATAAATAAATAGCTAAATAAAAAACAATAAGCATATGGTGAGAGACATGCTGGTTGCTAAGTTTTTACCATCCTTGCAAAGCAGGCGGTGAGATAGCCACTTCCTGAACCCACATCCAGTGCTGACGCCCCTTCATGTAGTTTGTCGCTTAGCAGCTCCAAAGCATGGGCATGCTGTCAAGAAAGCAATCAGTGAATGATGTGTATGTATATGTGCAAATGTTTTAGACTGGAGTAAAGTATTTGGTACACCTGGTGATACTCACCATGTGTGGTGCACTGATGGTTGCCCTGTAGCCTGTGATAAGAAGAATCATAACACAGAGTCACAACACATAGCTGCTCATGAAACAGCTTCTCTCTAACTATAACTATATAACTGTAACCACACTGACAAGCTCGGATGTTTATGTATTTGTAAAAAAATGTCTGGAATGCAAACCTATGGACTGAGGAGAGTCTGCATAAGGATAATCTCTAGAGTAGAGCCCTCTGTCTGTAGCCAGCATGGCATCAAATACTCTGTCGCTGTGGATCACCCCATGATCTGAAGGAGAAAAGAGGAGGCAGCGAACTGTAAAATGTTGAAAACAATGTGAAAGTTCCCCCTACCTTACGCTAACCCTGACCTAAACCCAACCAAAGAGGGTAAGCACAACAGGAGACACTGTTTGAAGGGGAAAAGACTTTAGCACAAGATATGTTTCATCAGCAATATAATGATCCAACACTGGAATCAGGGAAAATACAGGCTTCTAAGATCAATATTGTGGTCAACATAATATCATGATAAAGCACATAGTCTTTTCCTGCATTACATTTCAACTGTTTTCTGAGTAAAAACTACAATTATCTTCATTATTGATCTATCATATTCTTGATTAATTTAATTCATTCTTTTATCTATAAATGGTCAGAGACAGTAAGGTAAAGTGAAGGTACATTATTTATAACACATACAGTTGTACAGTGAAATTCAGTCTCTGCATGTAACCCAGTATTAGGAGCAGTCTGTCTGAAAACAGTCAGGTGCCCACATGAACACTGAAAGAGGTTTTCATCTCTGTCATCATTCGTCCTGTTCATAAAGGCTTTAAAAAAGATCCCCTTCAAATGTGCTTTTAATGATGGAGGCCAAAATCCAGTGTGTACATTTTGTGCAAAAAAAAAAAGTTAAAAGTTGATATAACACATAAATGATGCCTCTGCAGTCTGAGTTAGTCATATCAAGTGGATATCTGCCACATTTACAATCTTTTAAGCATCAAATTCCCTCTTTGTGTTTCCCTGTTGAGCTGCAGTGGAAGCATAGTAACAAAACAAAAAAAAACTAGCGTTGAAAGGCGTCCACTTGATTTGACTAACTTAGACACTTCATATTAGCTTTATATTAAACTTTTAAATACAGTTTTATACAGAATGACGTCTTGCAGAATTTGTCCCCCAACCACTGGACATGAACAGGAAGAATGATCGTTGTAAGAAAAACATGCTTCAGTATTCATTTAGTTTTGAAGGTTTTTATCAAAGGTCCTGACATCAGGTTATTACCCCTCAGCCTGCTTATGAGCTCTGGATGTGTTTTGCCACTTGACATCCACGCCATGGTCCGGGACAGCAGTACACCCATAGGGACTGCCACTGCTGCCAGGCTCAACACTGCGCGCATCTCCTACACTGGATCTCCCTGAAGTGACATGATGATCAGCGCTCGCAAACCTGAGTATATATGACACACACATCACTGTAACATGCATTTAAATGTCTGTCTTTATCCTCCATGTGATAATAAAGCAAACGAAAATTAATTAGTGCCAAAGCAGATTACTCCCATCTTAAACTAACCTTGACAGTTAGCCAACCTGACAGTTTAAGGCTTATATAAGTAGCTAGCGTTGCATTATAAACAGCCAGTATCAGAGGTCGACTGTAAATAGTGGTATTAGTTGTTAAAAACTAGCAACACTCACGACTAAAGTCATACAGTGGAGGTCAGCAGGGTTTGTTTACCTGTGTCTCTCGCCACCGTTTCCTCCTCAAGCAGCCTTGGGACGCATTTCCTGGTTCGCAGCAGTAGACATCCAATCACATTTCAAACTGTTTGATTGGCAGCTACTGCGTCCAACCATACGCCCCCAAATAAGAACGTGGGCTGTCCTTCGTTAAAAGATTGTGCAGTATTGTGGAACATGGACACAGTCGGCCAGCTAGCGAGCTAATCTTTAATCTTTCAAATCAAACTTTGGAGGAAATATCAGTCTTTCTGTCGAGCCTTTAACACAGGTAAGAGGTTCATACATATGTGTGCGTTATTACGATGGCAAACAGTTTGAAATGTGTAAGTATATTCAACAAAGTAGGTCAAACTCAGTTTAGCTTCGGTATATTGATGTAAATTCATTTCAAATCAGCTTTGATTTCTCTCATAAGTGGACATTTGCTGATATTCAGTTTCAGTCTCTTATCCGAATGTCTGCAGAACACACCTGTCTTAATGTTGCTGTAATAAGCACGACATTAACCTACACAGGCTAACTGATGTTGACATCTGTTTCATTCAGAGACTGCTGAAGGATGATTGACGACTTTGAGACTAAAGAGGTCCTCACCAGCGGGGAGCTGTGGTCCCAAATCTGCTCCAGCCTGCCGGAGGTGCAAGCTGAGACAACCCCGGAGAACAACAACACCGAGTTTAACGACTCTTTCCAGCCGGCTGCACAAGTCGGAGTGCAGGTCAATGGACAGTCCAATGGGACAAATGGCAATTCTCCCGGTGCCAAGTGGGAACCCATGGAGGATTCAGAGATCTACATCGCCAGTTTAGGTACATGAGCCCATTTAGCTCACCTTGTTTTTCATCCACTTGATCACACTACCCATCATTTATCCCCACATTCAGCCTAGTCTTTAAAATGGATGAGATGATACACAACATGATGCTGATGCAACTGATGATTATTTTAATTATAGATTAATCTGCAGGTAATTATCTCTATTAGTTGTTAACATTTTGCTTAAAAAATAACAAAAAGAATTATTTAATTGTCAAAATAGTTGCAGATTAATTTTATAATCAACTCAATGATTAATTGACAAATCCTTGCATCTCTAGATAATCGTCTAAACAATATTAAATCTCATCTCAGGCAACATGAGGTCCACCTCCATAATTAAACATTTTGAATGACCATAAATACAAAATAAGTATGTTATTACATCTAAACTAACTCAACTTACTACGCTGTGTTCTCTTCTCAAATTAAGACCTCCAAATGCCAATGATAACTTTGTTTTACAGTATTTTTTGTCTGTATTTTGCTTCAGAGAACCGCCTGAAGAAACTAAAGGGCCAGTCCAGTGATGTGACCTCCAGGGACATGTTACGCTCCTTGTCTCAAGCCAAGAAGGAATGCTGGGATAGATTCCTGCATGACGCACAGACTTCAGAGCTCTTCCAAGGCAGTGACATGGATGAGGGGTAGGATGGGAAGGATGGGATTATGCCACCACAGAGACACACTGCTAAGACACGGACATGACCTAAAAGATCATTCTGGTGGAAGAGTGCTTCTATTCTCAATTTGCCGTCTAGTCAGCCAACTGCTGCCCCATTAAAGCCCAAATGATAGACTGTATCCTCCACACTGACATTTAATTTCCTAACTTCTGGCATTTAATTTCCTAACTTCAGGTGCAGTTCTCCTGTAGTTCTACATTAACCAGGCTTTGTATCATTTACAAAGAGTAAAGAGCTTGAAATGGACCACTTCTTATCTTAATACCCTTGACATTTTCCCTTTGCAGTGCTATCGAACACTTCAAGCGGTGGTTGATTCCTGAGAAGGTGGCCATCAGCGCAGAGGAGCTTGAATATCTCCTGAGGCCATCGCAGAATATGGAACCAGCTGGAGCAAACCAGACACAGGAAGAAGAGGAGGCGGAGGGAGAGAGACACAACACTGAAGAAGATGACTCTCACAGCCCAGAGAAATGAATGTGTTAAAATAGTAACACTAAAAGAAGAACTAATTTAGGATGCATTCAGTTATGGTGACATGCACACTCATTTTGAGCGTCATGTCACAGCTGTGTTTTGGCCAAAGCTTTTGTTGTCAATGGTCAGAGAAGCAATTACAGCCATCACCGTCTGTATCCTCAGTAACTGAGTGTTAAGTACTATTTCAGTCACATGTCTTTTGTCCTTGCTACTCATCCTTTCAATCACATCACATCATAAAATATATAATAACAAATTTGAAATTAGACTTCTTTGTGCTGTAGTGGCAGAATTAGCATTTCGTATGTGACTCTTACTGTATCTGTCACAAGTATGACTCTCCACTCAAATATGTATGCAAATGTTATCCAGGACCACATGCAGTATCATTTTGTAAATTAGACTCACAATAACATAACCGATGCATTAAATTTCAGAGATGTTATTTTTCTCTTTTAAACAATTGTGATATCTAGTCTACTACTCTGTGATATTTTACCTGAAAATGTTGTAACATATTGTGTAACATCTTTATTTTTGCCATGTTGATTTTACATATGAAGTTTGTTTTCTCCTTGTTTCAATAAAAACAGGTAGAACGGATTATGTTCATGTTTCTGCTCCTAAGATGAAACAAGGGCACATTTATATTTAGCCATATGGCTGAATTGCAGTTGAAATGCAATTTCAAAATGCAGAATGTGTGTGTGTGCTTGTTGTATATCTATCTTTAAGAGGACCAATATGAGTTACATGCCAAGTGAGGACATTTGCAGTCCTGACTTACAGTGTCAGGAAAATGGCTCACTTCCCTGTCGTGTACATTTTTGACTGTAGTGTAATTAGATGGCAGAACAATTTTTTATTGACTCACAAAGTGTAGTAGTGCACAATTCAATTTACAAGTCACTGTCAAACCAGGAGAATACACTAATCAGTGAAAACATTAAAACCAGGGATAGATGAAGTGAATAACACTGATTATCTCATTAAAATGGCACCTGTCTATGGGTGGCATATATTAGGCAGCACATGAACACTCAGTTCTTGAGGTTGATGTGTTGGAAGCAGAAAAAATGGGCAAGCATAAAGATCTGAACGACTTTGACAAGGACCAAATTGTCTGCCACAATCCATTTAAATCGGTTCATCAAAACATCACAAACGTGTGGGTACCAAGCAATATTACAAACAATAAACTGCAGCCTCAAAAAATGACAAAGTCGAATTGAACCTTTCTAAACAGTTTAAACAAAAGCTAAATATTATAACTTAACCAAATTAGGATTTATTGCAAACCGTTTATATGAATGACAGAGAACATCTCTCCATTCTCTAATATGAATCAGTTTTAATTGGGGTCCTTGACACGAAAACCTTTGGGGACAGGTTAGGGTCATTATCTTGCTGTTTATCTTAGTAGAACCAGAGAACATAAAAGTGTGGAACCAACTGAATCCAGCACTGTTAGGGTTTGTCCTCATTTATTTAAATCATAAGATTTTCTGGACATAATATATGAACTGAAGTTGACTTATTCTAGAGGATCCTTATTACAATGATCATTTAATTGACTTTCCAATCCTCAAAGTCTCATAGAGCCCTGCATTGTATTGGTGGTGCCACCACAATGCCAAAGAGACAAACACAAAACTAGGCAAATTGAGACAAATGATCCAACAGTGACTGAACAGAAAACCAAGACTTAAATACTAATAGAACTAATGGGGGAATGGGGAACAGATGACCAGATGTTGTGCCCTTAAACAGGGAAAATAGTGAGGGAAGAGGGATGAATGAACACACTCTGCTCTTGCCTTCACTCGTTTGTATTGAGTTTCAATTATATACAGAACTTGTTACAGTAATAAAACAACAATAGCATCTTACAGCAAATACCACAGTAACAAGCTCAAATATAGAAGATGACGGAACAGTCAGGCGCGAAAGCGGGACAATGACAGTAGCTAGCATACACAGTGACGGAGATAGCCAGAAACTCTTTAAAAACATAAAAGTATAAAATTCACCTCTTCCTTTCACAATTAGCAACCATGACAACATAACAATTATTAACAACGTGTGTCACTACATTTACGGTGCTTTGTGTAGGTAATTACCTTAAACAGGGAAAATAGTGAGGGAAGAGGGATGAATGAACACACTCTGCTCTTGCCTTCACTCGTTTGTATTGAGTGAGGAAGTAGCGCGAATCCCCCTACTGAAGCCCTGAGGCATTACTAGTAGATTGACGCATAATCAACCCAGACAAAGAACATACATTACCTATCTATTATTTACACTCTGGCTGCATTTTCTCCAAGAACCTTAGCAATTTAGTTGAAACAAACAATGAAATTATATGTGAAGAAAGTGGAACACTAGGCATAACGCTGAAAAGGAAATCAAATTATTTTTAAATTCTTAACTACCACATACTCCCCCTCAAAATAGATGTTGTCCCCAACATCCTGACATTTGACCTTTAGTGCATATAAGGGGTTAAACTACATATCATCTATAAACATTCACTACAACATTACATACTATTACTGTTGCTACAACTTGTCTTATACTCTACACATGTCGTTTTACAGGCTGCAACTCTTTTCATACATTCTTCCATATGGGTTAACACCGAGAGTCCATTTACTTACACACAGCTAATATAGTCCATTGCTGGCTTGTAACAGAGTCCTGCTATTGCAGCATGTCCAAAGCAACTACACTCTCCTTTGATAAAGGTCCATGAGAGTGATATGATTGACTGCAATCATGTGATGTACTTGAGATGTGTGTGGTGAGCTGTAATCACAGTTTATATGTGTACCAATTGTTCAACAGTCCCTTTTAATGAAAATTCTATGCTGAACAGTCCATTTGTTTTGTCTAGAGTGTAATGTTTATGCATTTACTCAGTTCAGTGATCTGTGGTGTGTGTGATCACAATGTTTCTACCGCCCATGTCCATAGAGTTGCTGGTAGTAGTATGGCTGCACAATGTGTGTCCATGGCACCTTAAGGTGTGTATGATGTGGTAGTGCTCTCAGATTGTAGCAAGCTGGTGAGCCAAGTCGATCATATGTGAAAACCTTAGGTCGCCTGTGCTGTCGTCTAGGCCGCTGAGACCTCTGCTCAATGGTCCTGTTGTGCTCGCTTGGGACAGGTGAAGGGACAGCCTCTTCCACAGGTAGGTGTTCGACATAACTGTCCTCTTGGTCCGGTAAGTGCTCAGGTTGGTTTATCACTCCATGTTCTGTCTCTGACTCAGGTGACGCATTTTCCTCCAACTGTATTTGTTCAGCAGGTTTATCTGTCCTCTCAGCATTCAATGTCTGAGGTCGACATGGCTGAAATGGCACTGGGTAGTATTCATCGTCCTCTTCTTCCTCTGACTGCTCCACTCCCTCAGTTGTCTCTACAGTTCTTTTCTTTGCTCGTGGCTGGACAGGCGTTTCGAGTGGCAGATGGTCACACGGTAGGAGAAGATTGCGGTGTAATATCCTTGATCTCCCTTTTTCCTTCTCAGGTCTGAGCTCGTAGACAGGGATGTTTTCACTGACTTGACGGACAACTGTATGGACCGCATCTTCCCAGTGGTTTCTCAGCTTGCCCGGACCACCACGAGGTGTCATATTCCTGATTAAAACACGATCACCGGGCTGTAATACTGAGCTTTTCACCTTACTGTCATAATGCCTTTTGCTCCTCATGGCTGCTTTGTGAGCATTCTCTCTTGTGATCTGGTATGCTTCTTCCATGCCCTGTTTCCACTTTTCCATGTAGTGATGATGATTACTGTCGCCTTGTTCTGGGGTCAAGTTGAACAGCATGTCAACTGGCAAGCGTGGAGAGCGCCCATGTAGCAAGTAAAAGGGAGAGAAACCAGTCACCTCGCTACGAGTACAATTGTACGCATAGATCAGTTTGTTCAGTGAGTCTTTCCAGTTGGTCTTTTGTCTTTCTGTGAGTGTCTTTAACATTTGGAGCAGTGTTCGATTAAAGCGCTCTACCTGTCCATTCCCTTGGGGGTGGTAGGGAGTAGTTCTCGACCCAGCAACTCCACAGTAGTTTTTCAGTTGCGCAAACAGCTGATTTTCAAATTCACCACCCTGATCATGGTGTATTCTGCTTGGGAAGCCAAATCGTAGAGCATAGTCATTAAAGATTTTCTCTGCAGCTGTTTTGCCTGATTTGGAAGTCGTGGCGTACGCCTGGGCGAAGCGTGTAAAATGGTCAATGATGACAAGAATATATTCATAACCACCCTTGCACCTATCAAGGTGGAGAAAATCAACAGCAACAAGCTCAAACGGGTGAGTCGTGACAATGTTAGTCAGTGGTGCTCTTGTCTCACGGCACGGCTTCTTGTGTTTAAGACACACACATCTCCTCATGACGTAATCCTCTATCTCCCGTTGCATATAGGGCCAGTAAAACCGGTCCCGTATCAGTGACGTCGTCCTATCCACACCTTGATGGCCCATTTTATCGTGGAGTTCCCTCAACACTGTACTTTTGTGTTTTTCTGGTAGGACCAGCTGTTTTCTGCTAGCTGTTTTCCTGTACAATACTCCAGTCTCACTAATCTCTAATTTGTCCCATTCTCTCAGAAGACAAATGATCTGTGAGCTAAGTTGTTTCAGTTGTGGACCTGATGGCTTTTGCTCTGATAGTTTATACTGAATCATAGGTCCAGTAGTCGGATCACTCCTCTGATCCTGTTTGATCTGTTCTGTTGTCAGGGGAATGATGGGTGTGTCTGTAGTTATGGTTGCACACTTGGCTGAGATACCCATGGACCAAGACACACTGGATTCATCCTGATTTTCCACTGCCTGTGAAGTTGCTCCAATCACATCGTATGACATTTCCTCTGAGCACCCTTTCATGAACATCTCCATATCTATAGGCATCCTAGACAGACTATCTGCGTCAATATTATCCTTACCAGGGCGATACTTGATCGTGAAATGGAAATCTGCCAATTCCGCTACCCATCGGCACCCTGTTGCATTCAATTTGGCAGTAGACAGTACATAGGTAAGTGGATTATTGTCACTATAGACTGTGAAGAAAGGCGCATAGTAGAGGTAATCACGAAACTTTTCTGTGATCGCCCACTTGAGGGCTAGAAACTCTAACTTGCCTGAATGCAAATGATAATTCTTCTCAGCTGCAGTCAAAGTACGAGAGCCATAAGCGATCACACGCAGTTTTCCATCCTGCTTTTGGTACAATACTGCACCTAGTCCCTGATTTGATGCATCAGTATGGAGAATAAATGGCTGTGAGAATTCTGGGAAGCCTAGAACAGGAGGCTGAGCTAGACAGTCGATCAATTGCTCTAATACTGACTGATGCATGTCGGTCCATTGAATAGGTGTACTCGATGGAACCCTACTGTTTTGTCTTGTTTGCCATTTTCTCCTTTTGTTTTGCAGGGTTTCAGTTTCCACAGGTCCTTTAAGCAGGTCATACAGAGGGCTGGCAATCCGTGAGAAATCCTTAATATACTGTCTGTAATAACTCAACAGTCCCAACACTGCTCTTAACTCACCAACAGTACCTGGCTGTTTGTTTTTCAGAGCTATTACTGCAGCAGTGTCGGCGGGGTCTATCCTGTTTCCCTCTGCAGACACAATCCTGCCAAGGTACCGTACTTCAGCTTTAAAGAGGTCACACTTCCTGGGTTTTAGTTTTATTCCATGCTCCCTCAGCCGTCGCAGGACCATCTTGACATCATTAACATGATCCTCAAATGTCCTGCTAAACACTAGGACATCGTCCAGATAAGGCACACATACTTTATCCCTTAATCCCTCTAAGCACTCTTCCATGCAGCGCTGGAATGCTGCAGGCGCGTTCATGAGTCCAAATGGGATTCGGACCCATTCATATAGGCCCCCGGGGGTCACGAAGGCTGTTAGATGTTTACTGTCCTTGCCCATGAACCCCTGGTGATATGCCTTACCCTGGTCCAGCAATGAAAACAGGGTGTTTCCACCAAGATTGTCCATGATGTCCTGTACTCTGGGGATGGGGTGGCGATCTGGGTGAGTTTTCTTGTTGAGCTCCCTGTAGTCGATACATAAGCGCAGAGTACCATCTTTTTTTCTCACACAGACTACTGGGGAGGAGTAGGACGAAGTGGATTTTTCCACCCACCCCTGTGCTATCAGATCCTGTAAGTAGTCTTTCATCTCCTGGTACAAGGGCTTTGGGACAGACAGATATGTCCGCGACACTGGTTCATTATCTTTTAGTGAAATGTTCATCTGCAGATTTTCCACACAGCCTATGTCATCATCAGACCTAGAGAATGACTGTGATTCTTCTCTTAACATCTGCCTTACAACTTGTCTTTGGTGTTCAGTCAGGTGTGTCAGGTCAACAGGAGGATCCCATTGCTCATCGGTGGGTGTGTCCTGGCTGGAACTCTTAGCCTGGACTTTGTGGACTGAGGCAGTAGGTAGGCGGTCTGACTTGAATATGTTGGCAGGATAAACTGATCTAACAGACTGCACTGTTCCAATAACAGTCCTTCCTGACAATGTGATGTCATGGCCGGTAGGATTTTGTACACTGACAATGATTTTTGGGGTCATGCCTGCCTTCACTGATACAAGAGTGTCGCAACACTCAAGTCCTTCAGGCCACTGTGGGTTCTCATGAGGCTCAAAAATAAGAGTCTTATCCTCCTTGAAGGGGGGAGCCTGCACCCGACATTCAATCTGGAGGGCGCTGCGTTTAGGCACACTGACTCTCTCATTTGCTGTTCTCACATTGTGCTCACATGGCTGCCCTACGCTCACTGCCTTAATAAAAGCTTTGGCTCTATTCTTCCTGAGGTGAGGGAAAGCTATCTTTACTGTTTTCAAGAGCTTTTCTTTGTCCCTGTGCTTTGTCTGATCCAGCACACTGTTCACCACTAGGTACTCAATAACGTTAAAGCCAATGATGGGACAAGGTTGTTGATTACCTTTTAGCACTAACATGGGTATCAGTAACTCTTCATCATTAGCAGTAAGTTTAAAGCTCACCTCAAGCCAACCAATGTATGGCATTTCCGTTCCATTGGCTGCTTCAATGTGCAACGGGTCAAGTGGGTCAACTAACTCTGCTACATCTCTTAATTTTACATCAGGTAAGTGACTCTCTTTCCAGACCTCATCTATAGCACAAATTTGCGAGCCTGTGTCCCACAGTGCCTGGATTCTCTCTTTGTGCAGAAAACACCTGATAACACATTTCTTTCCTACCAACTCCCTTACGGTAGGTGTTTTAGCTGGGTCGCTAATTTTCCTACAATTGGACTTCTCATATGCCTGTGTTTCTTGTTTCTTAATGCCTGAACATGTGTACGGCTTACAGTGTCTTTTGTGAGCCTGCCAGTGGGTCTCTTGGCATTCTTTTGAACAGTACAGTGTTGTTTTACAAACAGAACAACGATTTAGTTCCCCATTTTCTTTCTCTTTTCCACAGCTAGCACAACCGTGGGACTTATCTGTATTGCAGGTTGCCCCATGTCCCGTAGGAGCAACCCCTCTTAGTTTAAAGGGCTCTCTCTAGCTGGTTTTATCAGTCTCTGTGCCTTACATCCTGCACGAAAATGCTCACTACTTCCGCACCTAAAGCAGTGCTGACAGTATTCCTCACCTGACTGGATACAAGCAAAACACCTAGGGCGGGGGCGTGGTGCTGAGTAATATCGTTGTGGTGCAAATCTTTGTTGGAACTGTGCTGTTTCCCTCACATGTCCAGGTCCAAGTGCTGGTTGGTACTCCTGTACCGTTGCTGGTGGCTGCTGGTGGTAAAACTGCATACCCTTGTGTTCAGCCTGAAAGGAAGAGGGTTGTGGGGTTGCAGGTGCTGACTTTTGAATGGTTTCTATAATTTGGGAGACCTCAGCTCTCAGGCCTTTCAGTAGCACCATGTCAGACCGTATTTCTTTAATTTCTGAGAGGAGGTCGGGGGGTAGAATGGCTGTATTTTGTTGGGTGGTGTTCTTCTTTTCCACTGGGGATTCACTGGACTGGACAGTGTTTACATGAGTTACTCGTGATGGAGCTGAATGTTTCTTTTTGTCCTGTCTCTCCTTTTCATATGCACATGCAACGTTCACTTTCTCCAGCAGCAGCTCATCTGATGTACTTGTTTGCAGGAGGTAAGGCTGCAGGTCACTTTTAATATTGTCATTCTGCAGGCCAGTCAGGACAGTGTGCATGAAGAGACTTTGGACTAGCGCTGGGTCGTATTTGAGACTTGATTCAACTTCCTGAGAAGCGAACAGAATTTTCTGTCTCAGATCCATTGCCCTTATCAGGAAATTTTGGGGTGTCTCCTTACTACTCTGGACCTCAGAGGTGAGTTGTTTATATAGCTCTGTGGCACTTCTTTCCTGATAATGGGACCTGAGGATTCTCCTCAGGGCAGGCAACGTGAGGTTTTCTTTTCCTTCAAGGTAACTCCTCAACTGCAGGCCTGGTGTGATGGCACGGATTACAGCATCAGTGACCTCTGACTCTGGGTAGCCCTTGCTGAGCCCACTTTCAATTTGCCTAGCCAGACTAGAAAAGGTGAGTCTATCTTTTTGTCCGGGCTCCCCTATTTGGCCTGATATCTTAAAATCTTTGTGCCACATAGAGCCATTTGGCAGTGCTGGAGCCATGTTTTTTATTGGGGTGCTGGCACTTAGAGGGAGTTTCATGCTATTTTTCATCAGATCATGCATTGCACTCTCTTTTTCACTTAATGACAGCCTTAATGCCTCTACCTCCTTCCTGAGGCTTTCCTGTTCCTCGATTTGATTTTGAAGTTCACTTGTACTCTGTACTTTGTCCATTTGTATTTTGTCTATGACATCCTGAGCATTAAGGAGGTCGGACATACCTTCATCCTCTAGGCTGGCCGATTCTTCCCGTTCGAGGTACCTTATGACATGTGCAATTAACTGACTGCGTGTCTTACCAGTCACATGCTCTTTTCCTGGTCCTGAGATTTGAAGTGCATCACATACTTTAATCAGCTGCTCTACAGACAGTTTATACAGTGTTCCTTTAATCTCCAGCTGCAGCTTCTCTAATTCAGATTCCATTGTATCAGAGGAGTTGGCATAGGCAGTCAAATGAGGGTTTATCTGGTTCAATTGGTTTTTCGCTGCTCCCTAGTGGTCACGTTGCTCACTTCAGGATACAAACCACCAATTTTTGTCTGAAAAACCACCTCCACTGCTTTGCTGAGCTCCTTTCTGATGCCTGGGTAGTTTGGGGGGATGATCGACGAGAGGATTTCTCTTACAGGTTAGGGATGGTCCTAAAGCCGAACATCCCAGCGGTGCCTCCAAATGTTGTGCCCTTAAACAGGGAAAATAGTGAGGGAAGAGGGATGAATGAACACACTCTGCTCTTGCCTTCACTCGTTTGTATTGAGTTTCAATTATATACAGAACTTGTTACAGTAATAAAACAACAATAGCATCTTACAGCAAATACCACAGTAACAAGCTCAAATATAGAAGATGACGGAACAGTCAGGCGCGAAAGCGGGACAATGACAGTAGCTAGCATACACAGTGACGGAGATAGCCAGAAACTCTTTAAAAACATAAAAGTATAAAATTCACCTCTTCCTTTCACAATTAGCAACCATGACAACATAACAATTATTAACAACGTGTGTCACTACATTTACGGTGCTTTGTGTAGGTAATTACCTTAAACAGGGAAAATAGTGAGGGAAGAGGGATGAATGAACACACTCTGCTCTTGCCTTCACTCGTTTGTATTGAGTGAGGAAGTAGCGCGAATCCCCCTACTGAAGCCCTGAGGCATTACTAGTAGATTGACGCATAATCAACCCAGACAAAGAACATACATTACCTATCTATTATTTACACTCTGGCTGCATTTTCTCCAAGAACCTTAGCAATTTAGTTGAAACAAACAATGAAATTATATGTGAAGAAAGTGGAACACTAGGCATAACGCTGAAAAGGAAATCAAATTATTTTTAAATTCTTAACTACCACACAGACACAAGTGTAGGCTGGGAGTTATTGGCTGGGAAGACATGAGGAGCAGGGCAGGGCTAATGATGAAGATGCAGGACAAGTGTGCAGAGAGCAATGGGCTGGGGGTTAGTGTAGGAACACAGAAGGGAAACAGAGAAACCCAAATATAAGCAAACAAAACCCATCCATCCATCCATCCATCTTCTTGCCGCTTATCCGGGGTCGGGTCGCGGGGGCAGCAGCCTAAGCAGGGAAGCCCAGACTTCCCTCTCCCCAGCCACTTCGTCCAGCTCTTCCAGGGGGACCCCGAGGCGTTCCCAGGCCAGCCGAGAGACATAGTCTCTCCAGCGTGTCCTGGGTCTTCCCCGGGGTCTCCTACCGGTGGGACGTGCCCTGAACACCTCACCAGGGAGGCGTCCGGGAGGCATCCTGATTAGATGCCCGAACCACCTCATCTGGCTCCTCTCGACGTGGAGGAGCAAACAAAACCAAATGACTGAAAAGACTGAAGCAAGAAAAACAGAACAGAGTCCACAAACCTGAGTCCATGAGATAACCCACTTTAATAACATTTTATCAGGCAAAATTCATACAAACAAAACCTAAATACTGAAAACTGACAACAGAGCAACTGACATGAACAGAAAAATTGTGAAAAATATTACAGGAATCATAAATGCTAAAACAATTGAATTTAGGTTAACATAGCCACTGAAACAATTCAGAGTTCAACTGTTGGTGGTGTGAAAAAGGTGATTGCATGTAAATAATCTTACTGATATAAAAATCCTTGTTTCAATATCTCAAATAAAAATGTGGCTTTACTTGAATACTAAATACTGGATAATTATTACTACCACAAGTCATGGCATCAGAATTAGTAGACACATGCTGTGAAATTGAGTGCTATCCTTAATTGTATTGATTCTGACTGTAAACTGAGACTGAAACAGACCATAAAAGCTATTCTTCAAATTTATATAAAATCAATGATGATAAAAATGATTTAAATGTTTTCCACATGGTCCATTTCATGGACATGGTTAACGTCATAATCTGCATTATGATAATGAATGTTGTCCTAGATTTATCTCACTTGATGAATCACATAGTCACACTGGTTTTAGTTAGTGCTAACTAATAATTTTCAAATCTGTTTTCGTATCAAATAGCATGAGACCATGATGCATGAGAAACATCATAGTTTGTCAATTAACTGTTCATTTTTGTTCTGTTCCTTAATGTTGGATTTATGTGACTGTTTGTCAAGAATGTTGCTGCATATTGAAAAATCTCAGCTGGAAATGGGATATGCAGCATTAAAATTGATTGATGGTAAGTGGGGGCGCAGACTGTTTAAGATAATAATCTGTTATGTTTTTTTCCTATCATAATATTCAAACACAAGCCAGGTCTTCTTCTCAGTTGAGATATCTGTTACAGGATATGTGTGGGACACCTGCTAACACAGTGACATTTTAAGAAGAAATAATACAAAATGTGTCTGGGTCACTATAAATTGACTATTTAATACCACCAACACGTTGTAAGTCCCAGTAGGAACATGATAGTGATTCTAAGGAATATAAAATTACACCATCTGCCAACTTAACCACCATGGGGTCAAGAGCCTTCAGCCGATCTGGCCCCCGCCTTTGGAACTCTCTCCCACCTGACATTCACACTTCTGACTCTGTCTCCACCTTTAAATCCCACCTGAAAACGCACCTATTCAGAGTGGCATACTCTGTCTCACACTGACTATGCAATCACGTTCTTGTTTATTTATTGTACAAATGCACTTTGTAGTCACATTCATATTTATTCTTTATCTTTGCACTAAATGTCACCTGATTTATATTGTTTGATGTACTGTTGTTGAGTGCGTTTAAATAAACGCCTTTAAATAAAATGCATTATTATTATTATAATTATCATTATCATTATTACCATAAAACGGGACATGATCATTATAAATTCATTATGTATTACCAGGAAGCCACTATATATGTTGTTGTATATAGATCCCAATAGGGAATATCTTAACAGTGTTCATTGTGGATGATGCTGAGTGAATTTTAAATGACAGACAAGACATGTTTTCTTTTTTTCTTTTAATTTCTAATGTGCCGGAGGTGACTCACCCATACGAATACCTACTGTATGCTGTGAGAGGGAGAGAAAGAGCACACCTCTTTATTCTGAAGCAGAGCAGGCTAGAGTGCAAAGCAGTGGGACTCCCTGCGCACAGAGGACACTAACAGGTGCTGGACTCTGCAGTCAAAAAAGTCTGCATGACATCTCTCACAGGTATTCTTTCTTCTTTTTATTTCTACTTTATGAAATTTCATGCAGTTGTCAAATTTGCATGATTTTTTTTTCTTAGAGATAACATATATTTAAGTATAACATTTAAGCGTTTGTTAGAATAGATTTTTTTATGTCTTTAAATCTTAGTCATAGCTTTAGGTGAATAAATGGATTGCTTTCTATTCATAGAAGATTTTTCATTTGGAGATTAACATGTAATGATGCAGCTTCCCCCTTTCTCTTAGAACTATTTGAGATTTGGCTACTGTGATGGGGGTTGTTTTGTAGGTACTGGGGTGTTTTGTTTATTGGTTTTGTAC
Source organism: Scomber japonicus (assembly GCF_027409825.1). Classification (NCBI taxonomy): domain Eukaryota; kingdom Metazoa; phylum Chordata; class Actinopteri; order Scombriformes; family Scombridae; genus Scomber; species Scomber japonicus. The sequence continues at coordinate 16,349,410 of NC_070593.1, read as the reverse complement.
AGGTGATCAGATGTATTGCTTTTTTATGAATGAAGCAGACAAAATGAAGATAGCAGATTCTATCACCCTCATCTTATCTTGCATATTTAGAATATAGAAAATACACTGAAACACACCAGCCTGTCGTGGGTTTCTTAAAGTAACCAAACAATTCAAAGTCATTAGAAACAGGTTGCTTTTCCAAACCTGTTGTGAAAAAATAAAGAATAAATCTGCAATTAAGCCCATTTTCATGTTCCTGTATAACATGTGATTACTGTCTGTTCAGCATCAGAATGAGTATTGCTAAATAACTACGATAACTTGATCCTTGATGTCAGTCTCAGTGTAGATTACATGAGCAGGTGTTTCAGCAGATGCTCAGAATGGCAATCTCCAAGACTCTGCTTGATTGTAAAGGAGGACATTTTGAGCTGAAGTGCCAAAAAAAAAAAGTCTTACAAGGGAAAAAAAGAAGAAGAGAGAGAGAGAGACAAAAAGGATGGAGATGGAATAGATTTGAAGTGGCTGAGAAAAGAAAAAGTGAAAGGTGTTGAGTGAAGAGCCTAAGATGATGTGAACATGTAACAGATGAAAGCAAACAGATGTATTGTTAAAGGACATACATGCCCTGCTTCAGGCCCTTAGTGACATTGATTGGCTGAGGGTTTTGATGATCACTAATTAGTCTGTCCAAATGTGACTCACTTCTCCTTAATGCTGTATCATGTATTCATCTTGAAGTTGATATAGGCCAACTTTGTTTTAATCATATGATTAATTAAATTATATATATTTACAGTATATATGTTTGTAAAATATCCAGCAGGTTATATAGAATGATTTCATAATGAGATGTTTGTTATTCTGTCTTGTCTTGTCTTCAGTTATGGACTGTGAGAACCAATCCAGTGTGAACTCTTCTTTTCCAATCTCTCCTTCATCATCCTCCTTGTCCTACTCCTGTAACAACTCCTTTGGCCCCTTCTTCTCCACCTCACTGTTGTCTGCTCCTTCCTTCTCTGGGCTGGACCTCCTGTTTAATCTGAAGCTACTCTTCATCCCACTCTACTCCGCTGTGGTCCTGATCGCCTGCTCCGGCAACCTCCTCCTACTCTTTCTCATTTGGCACAATAAGAAAAGACACAACACCACCAACTTCCTAATCAGCAACATGGCACTGGTTGACCTGGTCATGTGCATCTTCTGCGTCCCTTTGACTGCATCCTATGCATTTGACAAGCGTGGATGGGTGTTTGGACCCCACATGTGTCACTTTGTTGCTGTCATGCAGTCTGCAGCTGTGTATGCGGCGGTCCTGTCTCTGATGGCCATCGCAGTGGATCGTTATGTTGTTGTGGCATATCCCATCCGCAAGAGAGCGGGCTGCCAGTTTTGCTGCTGCCTAGTGATCCTGATCTGGCTGTCCTCTCTGGCTTTATCCACACCCACAGCGCTGCACACCGTCTACCTGGACCTGCGGGCTGCTGGCCTGCAGATGGCTGTGTGTGAGGAGTTCTGGGATGGCCAAGAGCAAGGCCGCCTCATCTACTCCTGTTTCATCCTGTTCTTCTCTTATTTTGTCCCACTGGCTGCTGTCTCCATTTCTTACTGTGCTATATCGTGTCAGCTGAAGCAGAGGACCATGTCAGGCTTGACGGCATGTCCAGAACTGAGATCTGCAAGAGCCACGTGGAGCAAGAGTAGGAGGAAGACCTTCTTCCTGCTGCTGGTGTCCGTCCTCTGTTTTGCCTTCTCCTGGCTCCCTTTACAGGTACAGTTGATGAAAAAATTAATAAATGATGGAGCAGTTCATCATTTTGGGAAATATTGCTTTCTTGCTGGAAGTTAGTCATGATGAAAAGTGGTTATGAAATTATAGCTAATTATAGCTAACAGGTGGTTAGCTTAGTGGAGCAGACTGGAAACAGCTAGTCTGGTGCTCTAGAAAGGTAGAAGTAAATACACAAACCATTAACAGGCTACATCTCCTTTGTTTTTGAAGTGGCTGTGGCTTGGATTAAAGTGTCCTTGGACAAGACACTGAACCCCATTGCTCCAGATGTCTGCACCATCAGTGTGTGAATGTGCGTGTGAATGGCTAAAAGTTGGCATGTGTTGTAAAGCACTTTGAGTGGTTAGTAGACCTGAAAAGTGCTATATAAGAGGCAGTCCATTGTTTAATCTGTACAAAAATCAACAAGTTTTGGTTTTGTGGAGGTTATGTGCCAGACCATTGACAATAGACTCCACTTCCTTCCACTTCGCAAAAGTGAAGCCAAAATGTCTCCTTTCCAGGAGCTGCCATCTTACTTGTGTGATGTCATTTGAAGCCTGTTGAGTCTGCCAGTTGAGTTGGGCGGTGGGATAACAGCCTGTGGGACAAGCCCTGTCAGCTGTCCCATCATCTAATGGAGCTTCGAGAGTGGCTATCATAGCTGTCAATCATGGAATCACACACCCTTTTTATAATGTCAAAAACTAAGGAAAAAGAAACTTATCAGTAAAATGAGTACTTTGACATATAACAATGTGATCTACCTAAAATGAAATGCATTTGACGTGTACTTTGATTTATTAGCTTGCCTCATGTCCCATCTGCTACCATGAGTATGGTACTTATAATCTATAGTATAATGCCAGCCACCAGGGGGCAATCAAGATGTTTTGGCTTCACTTTTTGGGGAGCTGTCATAACATCCATAATTATATACAGTCAAGTGCCAACTTTTAATGAATTCTTGAATTAATCATCAAATGAATTGTTCCTTGAATTAATGCTTTGGATAACACAGTTTAACTTTGCAGGTGGTGAATCTGATCCGTGACCTGGACACAGACTTCTCCATCTTGGGGAAGAATTATGTTAACATCATCCAGGTGTCGAGTCACCTGTTTGCCATGAGCTCTGCCTGCTACAACCCTTTTATTTACGCCTCATTACACAACAAGTTTCTGTCCTATCTGTGTCGCCATTTTCTGTCCAGGAGGAGAGGAAAAGGAAAGGACAGGGGTCAAGGGTCAAGCATTATGACAATGTCGCACAGAGTTCCACGCCTTCACACTTTGTCAATTGTGGCAGATTCACCAGGTGCTGTTGTAAATAATATTGTTCCTCTTGACAACTATGTTTAAAATATTTTCCAGCTGAATTGGCACAACACTTGTACTCATTGGTGTTTTTGTCAGCACTGTTGGATTGTTGCATTGGATATGATGTTGTGCGTATTCACTCCAAATGTGATGTGAATCTTGTCTGTCTTCATACTGACAGACAGATGGACCAGGAGAGACTGGAAAATGAATTTATAGCACACTGTCAAAAACGCCAAACACTCAAAGTTAGGTAGCAAGGTTTTAGAGTGCTACAACGGCCACATTGTACACAGTTGGTCAAGTTGAGAAAACTACATTACATCTCTTTAGCTCTGCGCTGGTGTAAAAATATCCACCTGCTTTGAATAGAATGAATTAATGTGTCTAATAATTTGTACACTAAACAAATGTATTTATATTTATGGACTGAATGTCTAAATAACACAAAAGACCTTGTGCTGTTATATATGTGCAATTTTAAGCTTAAAAATGTTCTTTAGACTGTGATTTTTGAGCTTGACTTTGTATTAATACGTAATAGATTTTACAAGTTTACATTGTTCTCAAAGTAATTGTTATGAGTGGGATATTGGTATAAGCTGCTTTCTTTACACTCTAGATTTATTTGGAAAGCTAAATGCCCATGTATTCAATTTTCTACTTTACAAAGACGAAAATTTACAGGTGACTAGAATCTGCCAAAGTTAAAGTTATGCATGTAGTTTTATAACTGTACTGCTGTAAATGGGACATTGTGTCTGTCATTCCTGCTATTAGTGTAAAGATTTACAGCTTGTGTGCTAGACATGGCTGTGTGATGATGGTAGAGTCATTATAAACTTATGGGCTTGCATTCTTGATTAAGTCCACAACACTTTTCAGTGGCATGGCATCCTATTGAGAAGAGGTTAGGGTTTCCTTTGTAATTTGTAGCTAATTCCTCATTGGTCTGACCAAGAGATACATACAATTACTGATAGTACAGCGGATCTCAGTCTCCGTACATTACAGGATTTTATGCAGCAGTTTAATATACCAATTATTCTCTTTTATTTGGAGATGCGTTCTCCCTTATGTGCTTATAGAATTCCCTGTGGGCAAGAACTACAGTTCTATTCATTACATGATATTTAAGGACAAGTACCCGAGGTCTAGTCTCAAAATGATATTCCCTGTTCATGAAGTCAACATTCAAAGCAATGTTAAATGACGATATATGGAAAAATGATTTATCATTAAATCACACTGATATTAATTGGCCTGGAGTTTTGTCCAATCCATCAATTTCTTCAAGAAATCCAAATCATCTGATGATACATTATATAATGTTGTTTGAAGTACATACTGCATACCTTGTAATTTTTTTGATGAAAGCCAGACAATCACCGAATTGCACATTTTGTCCTCATGAAGTTACTGACACATTTTTACACATCATCTAGGAATACCCAGAAGTCTTTGGTTTCTGGAAATGTGTCTCTTCATGTCTGTCAGAGATTATTGAACGCCTTGTACCGTGCCCTCCTTTGGTTTTATTGTTGAACAATGACCTTTTATTGAAACTGACTTTGCAACAACAAAAAACTATGGTTGGCCGGTTTAACAGCAGGTTTAAAAAATGAATGTGCAACACTTGGCAGACCCCGCACTCTTTGCTGAGACAACAATGGTTACTGACTTTTTTGGATATTCTCCATATGGAACAATCTGTTGGGAATACTCATGATGTAAAACTATATTAATTAAATGCTTTGGTTAATGCTGCAGAAAGCATAAAGGTGCTACTGTGGTGTATTATTGATCTGTAAGTCCTGTGGGGTGAGGGTAGGTGGGGATTGAGGCATGTTTTTCTGTCATATGTATCCTGGGTTGTTACTTCATGTATATATTCTTCTATGTCTATAATGCAACTAATAAAAATGTAATAAACTAATTTTAAAAAGAACTTGTTGTACATATTCATATCTCATATGCATTTCTACACTGTACTTTATCTTTTTAGCCTGTTTATGTAAATATTAATGTGCTCTTTTCTGCCCACTTTCACTAATAGTGTGTTTATAGTGGTAGTGGGTTAGTGGGCTAGTGGGATACTGTATGTCAAGTGTTGTATGTAATATTACATCAGTTTTGTTAAATGTCAATAAATAAACAGGTTGATTTAAATTATTTTCCTTTCTCCTATTATTTCATGCTGTTAAAAGGATAAAAGAGGAACATGTCATTATCTGTGACAATGAATGAACGATGTATTCCTGTACTTCATTCTGGCCTTGAGTCAGTAAATGCTATTCACACTTTCTGCTCCAACTGTGACATTTGATAAACATAGTAGTACATGGTATTAGAGCAATATCTGCAGCGTGTATAAATGTCAACTTTTAAATTTAATGACATGGAAAATTAAAAGAGTATTTTTTCATTGTTCAGGTCATGTCCTGACGCCTCTGTTCCAAGTAAACAGTTCAGTGAATGATGACGTGCTATTTTATCAGTTAAGTAAAAAAGAAATCTGTTGACAGCATCAGTTTTAAAATTGTGTTTCTTTTCTTCATTGACTCTGTAACAGCTCAAAGCAGCTCTTCTGAATTATGAGTCACATTTTTACTGTCAACAAGCAAAGAAAACCAGCAGTTTGGTAAGTAATGCACCATTGAAGAGTTTCTCAGCATTTTCTCACCTGTCAACCTTGTTTGTGGTGTTTCAGGGCCTGATGATGTTATGACTTGGCAGTGTGTTATTCTCCATTAAATTCCTCTTACAAGAAGCATACATGAAGCTGCAAATAAAATAATAATGGCAAGATTCATTTTATATTTCAAACCTGATATATAGAACAGCCTGGGAAAACACCAAGGTTCATCACTTTAAAATTGATGTTATACAACAGTTACTGTGTTCTATTTTTTTAATTAATCATTATAAAAAGACACCGAAAAAACGACTGAAATAAATAGTAATGTTTCTGAGTGTGTCTGTTGACTAAAGTTAATTATTTTAGAATATAATGCAGTCAATTATGCAGCAAAAAGAACACTTTGTGTGCACATATCTCACTTTATTCCATATCTGCTTTAGTAGCTTTAAAAAAAAGACCTAATGCATCAAATGTTAAACTTTCTTAAAAGCCTCTTTCTCATTTTCTCCCAAAACATTAGGAATGTGGATACTTGTTTAAATTTTAAATGCCCAGAACTCCTTTTTAGACCAATTTGAGTAAACATACAGTATACATTTTAGCAGCTGATATCTGGTTGAAAATGGCTAAGAGCAGGCAGCAGAAGTGTGGATGAGCCGCAGAGTCATAAGGAGACACTTCTACTAAGGTGTCCTGCTGTCCTCATGTTTACTCGTGTTTCGAGCATCCTTTATGAAAATGCAAATGTGAGTAGGCTTAATAAAGTCTTCACATGCAAATGTTAGTGGTCTTGATAAAGCAAGTGCCGGAAGTTGTGTGCTGTGTGTTTAGATTTAGAGGAGATGATGGTCCTCTTTCACTGAATCTGTTGAATTCTATGCATTTGTGACGTTCAGAAGAAAAACTTATGAAACCTGTGAAACATGAGCAGAAAGAAAACCATATAAAACAATATTTAAAAGACTATGGTGTTGTTCTGATGTCTATTCTTATTGTCTGATGCTACAAGCACAAAACAGCAATCATCAAATGACACAATTCTGGAATAACCTTTGAGGGTATTTTGAGCCGAAGAAAACAATCTATAGGCTTTCACTTGCTCTTGTATATTATTGTTTATTCTCTAGACAGCTCTTGGAAAAAGAAAAAGAAAAAAAACTCCCATTGAGTCACAGATTCACCTGGGGGTTGACTGGAGGCAGAGGTTTTAAAACACTACAGAATAATTAGTGAGAGTTTTGATGGAGCATGTCAGTCTTGAATGTCAGACAAGTAATGTCTTAATTGCTTCCTTTGCTTCCATGTGGAGAGGATTTTATACAAAAAAAGAGCAGCGGGAAAACTAATCTGTATTCAGAGAAACATTCAGCCTCAGCTCTTAAAGCAGTACCATATATTTTAAAATTTTACAAGCAGAAGGCGCTGCAGCATTTTCTATTTCAATGTTGCAGACAAAAACCCAAAAATGGCCCCATACCTGCACAATAATGTGACATTTTCCAAAAAGTAAAGCTGATGTGACTTTGATTCTCACTGGTGTGTGCAGCTGCACAGAGGACACAAAAGGTTCAGAAGACAGGAGAGTGGTGCAAAATTGGAATGAGTCAGTCTATGCTACTGTAGGTGTGTAATTTACTGACCTCACGATGTACCTCTGCTGAAATCTGCTGTCTCCAGACATTCTAACATCTTTTGTTGGAGAGTCGTTGGGAATACAGTATATGTAATTCCAAAAAATTGATAATCCCAGTGATTTAATTAGTCACATCTTTAACTACATTATTTCCAGTGGTGGAATGTGTTATGACCTAGCTCAAGTGGCCACAACAGAAAATACAATTTAGATACAATTTGTCAACCTTTAACAAGTTAACATATTCACAACAGGGGGTTTGGGTGTCAGTAGGATCAGTGTTAGGTGTGTGATCCATAAATGAAGGGTGTGTGGGTAGGTGCATGAAACCACATAACCAAAGCAATTTAACTAAGCCAAACCAAAATGGGTCAAAGGAGAAAGACAGACAGCCTGCTAGCTGCAGTTAGGTTTTATTCCCTGTGCGTACCGGTACCAGTTCCCCCCAGTTGGGCTAACGAGTCACCTGTACAGTGAATAAACAGAAAGTCCAAGTTGACAGGGTCATCATCACCCGTGTTATCACGTGTTACGGCCGCAATTTAAGTACTCAGTTGGTTAGTTACATTTTCTAATATGTAATCCGTTATTTTTAACCAATTACTCATACCGTTTGCCACACCAAAAGAAAATCCGCCACAAAGTCGCACCGTTACTACTTTTTTGGCAGACAGGCAGGCACCGGGCTACGTGCTGCGTTTATATCACTGCGCGTATGATCAGCAGCTCGGCGAGCAAGATGACAAGATGGGACAACTTTCACTGAGTGGAAATATTCATGTTATTTTGAGTTTGTGGGAGGAAATAAGGTCAATAACATTACAGTAACATGAAAGTTGTGCCCAGGTAACAAGAGCCTGTTAGTAGAGATGTGTTTGAAAAGCATGTATGTAGTTTTATAACTGTACTGCTATAAATGGGACGTCATACTGTGTCTGTCATTCCTGCTATTAGTGTAAAGATTTAGGCTACAGTTTGTGTGCTATACTTGGCTGTGTGATGATGGTAGAATCATTATATTTAAAGGAGGTTTCGACTAAAACAACATGCGCGAGGAATTACAAAGGGGTTTTCATTTTCGGTAACGCAAAAATATTATAACGAGTTACTTTTCTGAGAAGATAATGCTGTAATGTAACTAGTTACTTTTTATTGGCAGTCATTTTGTAATATAATTGGTTAATTTTAAAAGTAACGTTCCCCAACACTGGTCATCACAAATATAACTAAGTAGCCTACATTTACTCAAGTACAGTACCTACTGTACAATTTATACATTAGTTGTACATTGCTGTATTTTCATTTTGTGTTACTTGGTCATTCTACAGTATATCAATTGATTTCAGAGGGAAGAGCTTCAGTTACTTTTCTGATGATTCTTTTTTAATAAAATGACATATTGATGAGCTTATAAATTGCACTTCATTGTTAAATATTAAACCAATAGTTTGCAAACATTTTGTTGTAAGGGTTTGGGCTTACAAAAAATATGTGTGTATTTGCATCTCTGTCATGTTTTAGAGGTGTAAGCAATTCCACCAAGCAAACATTTCCCCTCACATGATTTTAAATAATTGTAACTATTTATGGCCTAAAGAGGTCAATTTTATGCAGCTGAACTATGCTTTTTCTTATTTCCTACCCAATAATCTTACGACCCTCACATAGCAGTGCACTTCAACCAGCTACAATGAAATGAAATGCTGAGTATGCATTGAATCATTAGTATTAATTTTGTACATTGTCAAATATACTTAACATATCGGTCATGTATCAGCCGATTTTCTGCAAAGTACTTTTACATTAACACTTTAGTTTATTTGGTAATACTTCTATACTTCACTCAAGCTCAGTAAAGGTTCTAAGTACTCCTCTTACCACTGCTTATTTCAATAATAGACTCATTATAATATCTGTATAGCTGTCACTGCAGAAAACAAGGCTAATATATATAGCAGCAAAGTCATCAACACATTTAGCTACTACACACATACACACACCACAGCCTTGTGAATTGAAGCAGCAGCTGAACTTTCTGACTCTCATCCCACACATGCCTGCTGTTACTTATGCAAATGATTTACCTCTTTGTGCCATTTAAAACCTCATAACCTGATTGAGAAGTGCTAAAAGCCTTATACATATTCATGTAAGGTCTGATTATTGAAGTTGGATTATTTATGTCTCGTTGTGTCTGCTTTCATGATGCTCACACTCTTGTCTTTCCTGTCATGATCTGTGATAAATGGGATCATAATCTTTTCAGGTGTAAAGATGAATGACATCCAGCGGAAGCAAACACAGGATCTAGTTGTGTTAGCTGGTTGGTGTCCTATGCTTGAAGAAATCTCTCAGTAGGATATTTTACCTGTAATTAAATGTCTCCAGCTCAGAGTTTGAGAGAGTTAATTAATAAGCAACTACCTGCTGCTGCTGAAGAAATATTCTCAATTTTTGAAAGAACTATTGTCAAGAAAAGATTGATCATCAGTAGGGCTACAGACTGCTGCATATTGTTTGGAAACCTGAAATAAAGTTACACAGGATAGAGCAACTTGTCTCCTCGAAGAGGAGATTCTCGCTGACTACCAGCTCTGTAAAAAGGAGAGGACCAAGAGGACAGAGCATTCACAGATTAAAGACGGACAGGAAAACCTCTGCACCAGTCTGGACTGAGAACAGCTATAGTACAGACACTTGAAACTAAAACCTTTATTGTGACTGCTACTTGTGAGGAAAGTAATAACAGTGAAGATCAGACTCTGGACTTGAGTCCTGATGAAATTATAGTGCAGCAGAGAAGAAACATGAATCAAACAGTGAATACCAGCTCCTCTCTCCCAACGTCCATGTAGCTGTGAGCCAAGAAAGTGCATATTAGGGTCCACACAGGTGAGGTGTACAAATGTTAATGATTGAACTTTTTTCTATTTTCATATGCTACCTCAGTTATGTGAGTGGATTGTGAACTCTCTGATGTTGAAACAGTGAAGACCATCTAGTGCCAGTGGTTAAGTTTTCAAACTGCCAACCAAAGTCTTCTTGTCTGCAGCATTTGTTTTTAAAATTTAAAATTCGTTTTAATGTATTTTGTGATCTGGTCTTTAAGAATGGATAAATTGGGGTGTTTCTTAATGCATTCAGTCCTGTTTACAGCCTCTCCACCCCCACCTCTCTCTCCTTTTCTGGCATCACTCTACCGTCCCTATTATAATGCAATAAAAGCCCCCTGCAAAACCATATATACAGTGGAGAGAACAAGTATTTGATACACTGCCGATTTTGCATGTAGAGGTCTGTAATTTTTATCATAGGTGACTTCAACTGTGAGAGACAGAATCTAAAACAAAAATCCAGAAAAGCACATTGTATGATTTTTAAATAATTAATTTGAATTTTATTGCATGACATAAGTATTTGAACACCTACCAACCAGTAAGACTTCCGGCTCTCACAGACCTGTTAGTTTTTCTTTAACAAGCCCTCCTGTTCTCCACTAATTACCTGTATTAACTGAACCTGTTTTAAAACGTTGTATAAAAGACACCTGTCCACACACTCAATCAAACAGACTCCAACCTCTCCACAATGGCCAAGACCAGAGAGCTGTGTAAGGACATCAGGGATAAAATTGTAGACATGCACAAGGCTGAGATGGACTACAGGACAATAGGCAAGCAGCTTGGTGAGAAGGCAACAACTGTTGGCGCAATTATTAGAAAATGGAAGAAGTTCAAGATGACAGTCAATCTCCCTCGGTCTGGGGCTCCATGCAAGATCTCACCTCGTGGGGCATCAATGATCATGAGGAAGGTGAGGGATCAGCCCAGAACTACACGGCAGGACCTGGTCAATGACCTGAAGAGAGCTGGGACCACAGTCTCAAAGAAAACCATTAGTAACACACTACGCTGTCATGGATTAAAATCCTGCAGTGCACGCAAGGTCCCCCTGCTCAAGCCAGCGCATGTCCAGGCCCGTCTGAAGTTTTCCAATGACTATCTGGATGATCCAGAGGAGGAATGGGAGAAGGTCATGTGGTTTGATGAGACAAAAATAGAGCTTTTTGGTCTAAACTCCACTCTGCGTGTTTGGAGGAAGAGGAAGGATGAGTACAACCCCAAGAACACCATCCCAACTGTGAAGCATGGAGGTGGAAACTTCATTCTTTGGGGATGCTTTTCTGCAAAGGGGACAGGACGACTGCACCGTATTGAGGGTAGGATGGATGGGGCCATGTATCGCGAGATCTTGGCCAACAACCTCCTTTTCTCAGTAAGAGCATTGAAGACGGGTCGTGGCTGGGTCTTCCAGCATGACAACGACCCGAAACACACAGCCAGGGCAACTAAGGAGTGGCTCTGTAAGAAGCATCTCAAGGTCCTGGAGTGGCCTAGACCTGAACCCAATAGAAAATCTTTGGAGGGAGCTGAAAGTCCGTATTGCCCAGCGACAGCCCCGAAACATGAAGGATCTGGAGAAGATCTGTATGGAGGAGTCGGCCAAAATCCCTGCTGCAGTGTGTTCAAACCTGGTCAAGAACTACAGGAAACGTCTGATCTCTGTAATTGCAAACAAAGGGTTCTGTACCAAATATTACGTTCTGTTTTTCTGATGTATCAAATACTTATGTCATGCAATAAAATGCAAATGAATTACTTAAAAATCATACAATGTGATTTGTTGTAGATTCCGTCACTCACAGTTGAAGAGTACCTATGATAAGAATTAAAGACTTCTACATGCTTTGTAATTGGGAAAACCTGCAAAATCGGCAGTGTATGAAATACTTGTTCTCCCCACTTTAAGTAGAAACACAAGGAAAAGGCCCAATGCATTATGGGGCAGTAGAGAGAGATATCAATTTGTTTAAATAAAATGGAAACAATAAAAAGATGAAGGCTTTTTTTTGTTTGTTTGTTTTCAAAAAGACATATAAGGAATAAAAGGACATCATTTCTAAAACACATGCTAACCACACTAACCAGACTCAATGCAGGAATCTGAATGCACTTCTAATTAAATTGTCCATAGAGAAAGAAACAAACAATAAACATGTGACTGACTGAGAGCTGCAAGCCAGATGCTGTGAGGATTGATTGATTCCATCTTGAAGACACATGGAGCTTGACAAATCTCATTAGGTATGTAATGTATGGATACATCTCACTGCCTCAAACATCCTGCAAGATGTAACTCATTAAAAGTCCTGTATTAACCTTTTATGTGGAGAATTAACTTGTTTCATACATTTGACACAATATTATTTTTTTAAACCCTTTAAATTCTCAGTGTCAATAAGTGTTTTTAAAAAAATCAAATGTAAAAAATATTGGCTGAGTGAGCCACCATGTGGACAACAACTGTTACTACAACTGTCAACCGATTTACCCATACAGTATATACCATAAATAAAACTCTCACACAAACATTCAAACTCATATATTATTTATTACAATTAAATATCTTTCTTATATTACAGAGGTCCATTTGAAACCATACAAATAATCTGTGCTGTGACTAATATTTCCAAGATATTTCCAAAACGCCATGCAAAGAATATGAACATAAATTCACATCAGAAGAACCAATTTTTAGGTTTTTGTACACCTGGGAATGAAATTAAATTCATGTGTCACTACCCCCTCCCCCTTCTATCTTTTTGGTGCAAACATTTCTTTGCGGTAATTCAAGATCGGACCAACGTCATCTGACAAAAATGAAAGGCATTTGGAAGGTGCGTAAAAACAACAGTAACTGCTTGTCCTTCTCTTTGTGGAAAACACTTGGAATATACACGGGTTACTGGGAACAGGCACAGAGGACCAATTAAGACATAAGTATCACACATCTTGATTAAACATAATTAGTTTGCTGAGTGACTCCTAAGGCCACAATACAGTATGTGCTGTGTGTGGTTTCTAACTCTGATCCAGAACAGCCAGTGGTATTTAAAATGGCACAACTAAATCAAACCAAATGTAGTTTGCCTAATTTTGCTGTGTTGATTTGTGCTGTGTGGGCTTCACTACATCCACCATCAATCAATATTCAATAACATGATTTAGTAAGTGGAAAAGGTTTGCTGTAATTATGAGACTGACTGCTAACCTTTGGTTTACGGAGAAGGCAGATTCACATGGGTTGGAGTCTTTCCAATTCAGCCAAACAGCATCAAATATAATATGAAAATCATTATTTATCCATTATGTAATTTAAATGAAGCTTCAACAAACAAAATGAGCTAGGCCCACCGTTTGGGAGTAAAGCAGAAGCAGACAGGATGTGGGTATTTTAAAATGATACCCCACCCAAAATCTATCTTCCTATCAAATAATCATCTCCTGGACCCTGTGTGTGAGTGTGTGTGTGTATGTGTGTGTAAGGTGGCTGTAAATAGTTTGTAGTTCCCTCCCTCATGTAGTACAGTCAGCTTAAAATGAAAGTGTCCATAGAAATAGTTCAAACCAGTCCTCAGCTTCTCTGTTGCCTCTCAGTATGTCCAGTGTGTCATAATTTCGCCAAAATACACCAAATTCTACCCATTAATGCTGTGCTATCACCCTTGAAGCTTGGTCAGAAGTTTGTCATATCTTAGCAAAATGTGATAGTGGGCAGACAAGTCAAAAAGTTGAGAGGTGGCTTATGCTGCAGAAATGGTTTGAGAACATTTCTTTGGGTGCTTTGATGAATTTTATCTGCCATGAAAACTTGTCACAGCTGAAATTCATCACAACTAATGCAATTCAAGCTGACCACAGTTGCTGTTACTTGAGAGGAATAAAAAAAAAAAAAATCTTATTAAAGGAATGGTTCGATATTTTTGCTAAGCACTTTCTCGCTGATACTTACAGGAGAAGATTGATAGCACTTTCATATGTATGATATGAAGCTACAGTCAGGAGCAGGTCAGTTTAGCGTAGCATACAGACTGGAAACAATCTGAAAAGGCTAAATACACGTCAGTTTACAGTACGTGCGACTCTAAGAAGTCACTGCACCTGGCCAAGAAATAGCCCAGCACATTACTCCCATAAAACCACTAATTATAATTTTTACAGTTTAATTTTTGTACAGATTAAAGAAATGAGATTTAACTTGTTAATGAGTAACCTAATGAGTGTAAGTAGGTGGATTTTGTAGCTGTTTCTCCTGTTTCCAGTGTTTATGCTAAGCTAAGCTAAGCAGCTTCATCTAATTTATTAAATTAAAGAAAATAAGCAAATTTCTCAAAATATGCTTATTTAACAGCCATAAAGTCTACAGGTATTGGATACTAAAAATAATTCTAAATTAAACTCAAACTTGAGCAAACAGATCACATGAATGAGATGGACCTCAGATGCGTCTCAAGCATCCAGGAATCAAGATCAGCACACTAAGAACCTTTGTATGTCCAGGCTGAGATGGGTGCACATATCTAAATGAAAGGCTGGGAATGTTCTATAAGGCAGCAAGATCAAGGGCACAGGCTAATGGCAAGGTACTTTTAAATCATTGTAGCATTCGGCATTTAAAGGTGAAGCGGCAAAGCTTTATTATCTGAGGAGAAGTGAAAGGAGAATGACAGGAAGCTGGGAGAGGCCAAACTACTTTTTGGTCCTGCGGGTAAGCATATCTGGTCAAATGGTAACAGACGTCCTTCAAACTATATCAGATTTCCTTCCAATTACTCAATATGTGTCCTCAAATTTGCTCGAAGGACTTCAACATTGCAACACAATATTTAATAGGCTCTTACTGGGCAAGCAAGCTCAATCAGTCACAGAATTACTATTGCAAATGACTCACACACTTTTCATCTTAGACAGTGCAGCTAAGGAGATACCTCCTTTCTAATCAGGAATGAAAGCCACTCATCTAAAACTATTCTTTAAAATTATCTTTTGAAAATAAATTATATTTTCTCAGTACAGAAATAAATACATATCTTCTCTCAAACATAGGAATGAATCATCATCACAGATCTAAATGCTACACTGAATACATTACTCACCATCTCATCGGTGAAGAAACAAGAATATAGGTGACTAACCGAGGCCATCTGCCATGAACATGACACTCATCCAGATATATAAATGCAAATATACAGTTAGCTGACACCAGGGTTGAATCACACCTCTGGGTAACAGCTTTGAGAAAGTAAAATATTCCTCAGCAATGGCAAAACATAAATTCCCTCAATGCTCAGTTCATTGGACATCTTCACATTGCAATAACCAAACAAACTGACCTGGGCTTTCTTTGCAGGGTTCAGGTCGGTCCGAAAAGGTAAATTTCAGAGTTATAGATACGACATAAAACCTATAATGCTCTCAGAAACTCACAAGAGATGTAGCCAAAAAACATTTCATTGTGTGGTAATAAAGAATTGGATTTAAAAAAGACCAGTGTCCAGGATTTAGTGGCATCTAGCTGTGAGGCTGTAGATTGCAGCTAACTGAATACACCTCCCCCTCCCCTTTTAAGCATGTAGGAGAAGTTATGGTTGCTGTGAAACCTGTAAAAAAAAAAAACACAAAACCCTCTCTAGTGTTTGGTTTGTCCATTCTGGGCTACTGTATAAACATGATGTTGCAACATGGCAGACTCTGTGGAAGAGGACCCGCACCCTCTCTAAATGTAAAGGGCTCATTCTAAGGTAATGACAACATAAAAAAAAAAGTTTTTCAGGTGATTATACACTAATTAAAACATACTTATGAATATAATATTCCATGCCACTAAATTCTACACACTGCAGCTTTAATCAAACTTTCTGATCAGCAACTTTCTTAACAGCCATGTTAAAAGTTGGGAAATGTTCCTGAAAGACAATCTTTACATGAATTACATAAATATGGAAAATTTAAAGGAATAGTTAAGAGATGCAATGATTAGTTGATTAATTCATTAGTCATTCAAGCAAAAGGCCAAACTTTTGACAATTACAGGTTCTCAAATGTGGGAAATCGCTGATTTTCTTGGTATTCTATTCATAAATAGGATATTTTAAGTTTTGGAAAACAAGACATTTGATGACTTGGCATTGTGCTCTAGGATATTGTGATAGGCATATTTATCTATTTTCTGATTTGACTAATTGATTATTTGAGAAAACAACTAGCAGATGAATCTGCATTGAAAAGAATTGTTAGTTGCAGCCCTACAATAGATTTCTTACACAGATTTAATACAGATAAGAAGATTAATCCCACTTCCATGTCTGTATGGTGAATACTGTAAATACTGGAACCAACTGCCAATTAGCTTTGCCTAAGCTAACCATCTGCTGGCGCTGGCTTCATATTTACATTACAGACGACAGTGGTATCAATCTTCTCATGTAACTCTTGGCAAGAAATGAAGTAAGCACATTACCAAAACTATTCCTTAAAAAAATGCTCTAGAGCTTTCCATAAAGCTTCAGTACAGTGCCTTGTAGGCAACTGCATGGACACCGAGTAACTATAAATTACAGAGAAATCCAATGACAATGTGATCAAGTCTTCAGCTACTTAGAAATCATTCTCTTGGTTTCTCGTCTCTTCACAAGACCGATGCAGCAGATATGCCTCAGATATTCTTTGTTTATGGCATATCATTCAAACACTTTGTGTGTCAGATATCTATCAGGCAGATAGTAACATTATTCACATGTAACACCGACCTCTCTTCATATCTATGAAATCTAAGAGCTACAGTAGCATTTTCTACAGCAGGGTACGTTCCAGGTTCCAGCCATACAGCTGCTACAACACCAGTATGATTAAGAACATTTACACTGCCATAATAACACGTCAGACCATTATTCTTACTTCATAAATGTGTGGCATGTAAATATGAAATTTAAAAACAAAATAAGCTCATCTCCAAATCCTTCATCCTAAACTTCCAGTTCCTCTCTGACAGAAGCAGAAGGTTGTTATGGAGCTAATTAAAGTTGTGGAGGATGAAACCAGAGTAACATTATCTCACGTCCTGTGGCATACTACATGTGTCATGGTCTGTCAGAAGCTACTGCAGGTTCTTGAGGAGGCGTCCGTAGCGGAAGTCATAGACGTGTCGACAGAAAAACACCAGCTCTGGGTCGACGTCATCGGGCACACAGTGGTGGGTGGGCATGGTGTTGCCAATAACGGGTGGCACCACGAGAGAGGCGGCACTGTCAAGTACGCCCTCCCTACGGCGTTTTACCAAGGCACAAAATCTGGAAACAGGAAAATACAGGTCACCTTCAGAAAGCATTCAGCAAAAAACTATTAAAATGTATCTTTGTAGCTTCAAACCGTCTAGACTAAGAAAACCAAAATTGTATTTGAACATTATCGTTTGAATAAAGCTTCACAAACCAGCGCTGAACTATTTTCACAGCATGATCATGTAATCGTTCAATGGCAGTATGTTTAATGCAAAAGAAATGTACTTCAAAAGGAAACAACTAAAGCCACCACAAAGTGTAAAAAAAAAAATTCTTACCGGCAATACTGTGCCAATGTTAGCACGTAGCATTTGTCTTCAATACAGGCCACACTGTTCACGTCCTGGTGACGGGACGCAAAGATCTCATTCTGGAGAACAAACAAACAAATCATTACCCACCAATACTCAAAATGAAGCATTTGATCAGAGTGAACCTTCACAGTCTGCATTTTTAAATTGGGACTTTGAAAGACTGCATCTTCCACAGTGAACATGAACAATTCTGTGTCACTTCATTTCTAGATGTAAAAACAGATTCACAGGAGGAAGATGTTTTACTCTTTCCTCTGAGCCAAAGCCCTGTTACTGTTCTTACACTGCTGCTCTGATGTGTTTGTTGTTTGTTAGCACAGCCAAGAAATGACAGACTTGATGTGGTTTATTGTTTCTGGAGATTGAATAAAGTGCAAGTTGTTCCTCTGGGAGATTACTGACAACAGGAAGCGAACACAACAGAAGCTGTTCTTCAACATGTGTGTGTGCCTGTGTTTGTGTATATATTCAGACATAATCATCTCTTTGAAACAAGTTGTCAGTCACTGAGTTAATCCAAAATCTCAGAATTCTTCTCTTGAACTGTATCTATTAGAGTTCATCACCTGGGGACCATGAATGTTTGTTCAAATTTGAATGGCAGTCAATCAAAGAGTTGTTGAGATATATCAGTCTGGACTAAAGTGTTGGGGGCGCTCGGCTGTGATTGCCTGAAACAAGCATGCAGCATGCTCTCTTACACACTCCAAATGACAGACGCACAGACAGGGCTGGTAAAAACTGATACGTTTTGATAGTCTGCCCGGCCATAAACATATTTTCTGGGGGCCCACTGGCACTCCGGGATTTGTCCCAGTATGCCTGATGGCCAGTATACCACTGGTGGACAGTATATAAATCATTTTGAGCACCACACAGTCACTGCGAAATGATTTGATTCACTATCACAATTTGATCCATTTGGTCGGATAACATTTTGAAAGTCTAGAAAAGCTGCATGATTAACGGTTAAACGGCCAATGATCAGCATTGTGTGAATCTGTTTGGTAAGGTCTTGAATGTAATGGGTGTTCATTCATATGTAAAGGTTCTGCACAGCATGTTTAAATTAATTTTTTCTGCTAGTTTCAGCTGTCAGTAATAAAATCTAACATGTAATGAAGCATAAATATTACATTTGTACTTAAATGCAATTTAAAATACTTCTGCTGCTTGCCTGCTGATATGAGTACGCACATGAGTAAGCATTTGAGTGACTAGACCTCACTTTCAGGTGCCCAGGAAAAGTAGTCAGAAACAATCTTTTCTGTGGTATTGGTACAAATAGCATTAGCTTCTCACCTCACAATGTACACTAGGGTTTCGTCCCCCCTGTGTGTGTTCTGGACGGTAGTACCAAAACAAACTCATCATCAACTCTCCTGAGTAAAAAGACACAAACACATAGTTACTCATCAAGGCCGTCTTAAACATAAATATAGGGTCGGTTCTTCATCCAGTGTTTATCGAAGCAATTCTGCATTTCCTGTGGGGTAAGTAAACACTGTGTTACTGTTTGTTTCCTACCTGACTCTGGCTCTTCCCACAGAGCTGAGATCTTGGCCACATAAGGCAGAGTCTTTTTCCTAGGTCCAGATTTCAGCAGGACAGTGTCTCTGACCCGAATCAGATCCCCGTCCCTCTGGACTCCCTCGAAACACTTCCTCAGCACCATAGCTTCCTCTCCCTGGGAAAATAAAGGCAACAGGAAATACTGACTCCTCACGCAACTAGAAACTGATAAGCTGTGAGAGGCTGTGGAGTAAAAAGCTGCAGTATGTGATTTGTATTGAGTGATTTTTGTGTCTCGACAGTAATGTGGACAGTCAGTTTGGATGAAATTCAGAAAACAATGAATAAGCCCTGATGTGACAATGATGTGGGTGTGATAAATCATTCCAAACTCTCTTAGGACAGTCAAGTTAAATTACACCAAATTTAATTACAAGCGGCACCATCATGGCTGCATCAAAAACAACAGCATGACTTTATCAACGTACCACAGAGAAAACCTCCTTCTGAAAGGGCAGGCCAACTGGCCGCCAGCCGTTGGTGGTTTTTTGGCGGCCGTTCTTTGGCTGCTTGGCAACCGTTCGCCCTCCGACGCTGGCAGAGCTGAGCTTCTGTTTCTTTTCCCTGTTGAGAGGGCAGACAGCCGAGCTGATGCTGCTGGTGCTGCGCGCGCCAGACCTTGACCCGCTGGGCTGCTTGGCACTCTGCGGACACTCCTTCGCCACCTGCAGTGGAGGCTGTGGTTGGCTGGGGTCGGACAGTGGAGTCTGAACATGGGGCACTGATTGGCCGGCTGGAGGCACAGTGGGAATGGGACAGCCAGTGAGTATTCTTGGGCTGGGACAGATGGGGATGGAGGAGGGGCTGTGATGGTCATTGAGGGTTGATGAATAATCATCTGTGGACCAGAAAAGGCAAGATAATGAAGAAGACAGAGTGACAGTAAAACATGTACACACAGTCCTCTAAAGAGAAGGCCCAGTGAAGAGCAGTGTTTAACAAGCTTACACAATAGACACATAAATGACACTCAATTGTTATCAGTTCTACTGAAGCAGCAGAAAAACAAACAGGGCCTCAATTAAGGTCAATTATAGCTGTACAACACACATGTGTATACACACACACACACACACACACACGTTCTTTTAAGTCACTTATGGGGACATTACATAGACTTGAATTAATTTCCTGGAGACTTATCCTAACCCTGGCCATAACCACTACTTGCCTAACCCTAACTCTCACCTTCACTTACCATTAACCTTCATCACTGACCCAAAATGAGCTTTTGACCCAATTAACTCATATTAAGTCTGACATTTGTCCCTGAAAGTAGCCTAATTCTTCTGACAGAAGTAGTGATGCCTTGAGTAAGACATCTGAATACAGATGGTGATTTAATAGTTTTAGTAGCTATAATTTAAACGCTAGGCACATATACTTTCACACAGGTGTTTTCACTTATACTGACTAATTAGACCTCTGCTCTAGTTGAAGTTGGGTGAAACCTTGCTGGCAATTACACGAGGTCACCAAAATCCATGTACTATAGGCAGTGCTTTTTGTTAAGCTAACATGTCTCCTCATCCTCATCTCATCTCTCAGCTCATCCCAGCGAGGATATGAAAGATGCAAGGAAGAGACAAGAGGACGGAGGAATTTAATTCCTTAAACAGGATGTCCTTGCTCACTCCAACATCATCCTGAGGATATGGCAAATACTCATGATGTACAGCACCTCAATTGCCAAATATGTATAAGTCAGCTATTAATATAGAAAATATTACAGTTTCAACTCTAAAGTTACACTTAACATTCATGTACAGTTAATTAGCACTACAAACTCTTACTTAATAATTCTACATTGTGATAGGTGGAAGGAAAACACCTGATAACTGCTCCAATTTCTATCATTTGATTATAGAGCTATAGCAGTGTCTGGCTGACACAAATGTAAATGGATTTGAGTAATTAAATCTGTTAATTACTGAAAGAACACAACTGATGAAAAAGGGCAATAAAAACAACTGTAGCCTGCAGAGTATATTTAAATCACATATTACTTATTTAGTTTGTGAGAATATGATGTCCTTTTTGGGTTCAGGATGATATTACATGAGACATGCAGCTGTGAAGTACTCTAGGCAAAAAAAAAGTCAAGAGAGTCTGCTGTGATTGATTCATGATTCAGTCATTTATATTTTATGAATAAATATAAAAAGCTGTTGTTGATGCCATCATTGTTCCACAGGTAGTTTTCCTGATCTGCTGTATTACAACAGCCCGACTATTTACTGTCCTGTCAGATCAGCTGACCAATCAATAAACCTCATTGATTAAAGGAGGTGTTGTAGTCTGGTAAAAATCTTCCAGGCAACACCTGTGGTTCCTCGCTCTGAGCTCCTCCATGAACTTCCTCTCTCCCTGCCCCTTTTTCTCCTCCAGGTGCATTTAAGAGATTGGAGGATGATGGTGAGGGGGACCGACTTCTGGGTCACAGCCGGAAAACAGAGGAGAGAGGATGCGAGGAAGCATAGAGTTGGCATAATGAAAAATAACGAAGGTGTAGGTTGTTCTATCCCAACAGGTGTAACGAAATCAACAGAGGGAGTGAGGGAGGTGTCAGACCTAATCTGTACTCGCCCACACAATCCCAGAGGTGACAATAACTTGTCACAGTAGGAAAAGCACAGGTGTTTTTATTAATAACATTATGGCTCAGTTCTAGTGACAGGGAGCCAGCATGCACACTACCAGGACCCTGAAACTGAAGCAGCTAAATGGAATTCAGCCATCATTAACTTCATTATTTACGCCTGTACTTTTTCTTCCTGTGACACATCAAAATGGAGTCTGTGAAAATAGCCTTTTGCTGTGTACGGCCTTTAAAGCTATACAACCGTTCCTCCCTTGTGTTAAGTAAGGAATGACTGACTTCATTTGTAAAGACTTCCACTGACATAAAGGCTGACAGTCTGACATTCGCTCTTGTACACAAAAGTGAAGCGCCTGAACCCTCACAGCCTGACCTGATTTTGACTGTTGGAGACCACAGAAAGAAAGAGAGGAAGAGAGAGGAAGAGAGAGAGAGAGAGAGAGAGAGAGAGAGAGAGAGAGAGGGAGAGTGAGAGTGAGAGTGTGTGTGTTCATGTTTAATTAGTACAGTCTTGAGGTCATGTTCAGGTGTTGTTAACCACGCACCCTCCCCATCATACAGCACAGACACTCACATACACACGCTATTACACCACAGAGTTTTCCTGTTCTGCTTCACATCTGACTTGAGCTCAGTCACTAACTGCTGACACTCATACAATCAGCTCATTAGGTTTCAAATGCACAGGCCTTGTTTTCATTGTCCCGCAGCTGGTATTGAAAGTGGAGACAAAAGAGGTCTTGTCCTTATCTGATATTTTTTTTGGTTACTTCCCACTGAAGTGACATTCCAAAATGGGAGATAAAAAAAGGTTTTCTCAGCGCATTGTACTGCTTTGGCATATGGATTAGGGAAGGTCACAGAATAACATAATAACCTACAGTGTGCTCATGAACATTTAATACTTAAACTTATTAGGTAATCCTATTGTCTTAATCAGCCTTTCTGATCAGCCCCATGATCTCTGGTCTTCACCACCTGACAAAACAGTTTGGACAGTATAACTGCACTCCATGCAGTGCAGTTATACTGTATAAGCAAACACTGCAGGCTTCTTCTACTACAATATGCACAAGTCTATATATTCCAAGAGCTGACACACACATGTAATGCCTATCAGTCTTTACATTATGAGATAAGATAAGATTGTTTGCCTTCATCTGGCAGGAAAGCAAAAAGGATAGCATGCAACAAAGGTCCCTTATTGGAATCAAACTGGGGTCGTTGTAATTGTAAGCATTGTAGACAACTGTCTGAACTTAGCTAGATAGCTAACATGAGCAAGATAGCAAACCACAAGATTACCACCAATATTAACCAAACTTTTAATGTGTAATGTAAATATAAATAAAATAGTGACACATTTGGAAATGTTACGAGTAATGCTGCAGGCAACAAGCAATAGTGAGAGATAGGGTCAAAATCTATCAAAATATGCTGAGGCAACTCCTAGGGTAACAGTTTAACATCGGAAGTTGCCCATAATATTGCTTTGTCTATGGCTATCCTTGGGTTACGGATCCTTTGGGCGATATTTTAGCCAATATTATGTAAGAGCAGATATCTCAACACTGTAGCACTTATTATGGTAATTTCTTGTGGAACAGATACATTATACATGATATATTTCCCCTACAATTCAATTTAATTCCTGTTAACAGCCATATCAAGTGGCCCAAAAAGCTACCTTAATGTCTGTTGTTAAGTCAATATTGCTTTACTTTCTGTAATATAATATTGTCTTCAGAAGTCCAATATGAAAGTTTACACTGCTAATACAACTTTATTATGACGATGATGATATTAAAATATGTCTGCTTTTGCAATTTTTGAAAAAATTGCAACAGGGCTCTCTGTGATGACTGTGGTGTGTCAGGCTACTCAAACACACACCCTTTGATCATTCAATAAAGAAAGACGGTAACAAACACACTTGTATCCTATTGCACCTATTGTTGAGGTACATGAGGAAGTTGTCAGTGCATACGTGCCAACAAAGACAGATAACTGTGTAACTCATCTTGGTAATTTCTGAAAAAAACACTTATAATACATTTCTAGATGTTCCCAAAACAGTAATCCTAGTTAAATCAACTTTGTGTGTGCTTACCTCTTTTGATGCCATGGTTACATTTGGTACAGTCTGCAGGGCTGAAGGAGCACCCTCCTCTAGCAATGGCTGGAATCACACTGGTATAGGCGGAGTAGCCATTGATCCTGCAGGGCTCTCCGTAGCACGCCTCCACTGAGCTGCAGCAGTATACTGGATGAGAAATCCCTGAGGGCTGCGGACCAGAGCTGGGGAGCAGCTTGGGTCTCTTGCCACTCCTTGGGCATAAAGCAAGGGGTGGTATGGAGGAGGGGGAGGTGTCCGGGCGGCTGAAGTGAACACAGTAGCTAGGGAAACAGGTGTATGAGTGTGGGCTGATGGTTATGGCTGCTGGGTGGGATACAGAGTGGGGGGACTGGAGATGGTGGTGATGATGATGATGGTGATGGTGGTGGTGGTGGAACACCTCGGACACAGAGCCGTCCTCGGGTTCCTTGAAGGTCTTGTCCTCCAGGAAGAGGGCCAGTCTATGACAGTACTCGACACACCTCTCCTGGGAGCAGCAGTAGCAGGAAGACACCTCGGTCTCTACCTGCTCCTCTTTGATTGTTTTTAAGGAGAATCCCAGCGTGGAGCCATGGTGCAGTGCATGTTTGAGACACTCCTGCCCCCCTGAGGCACCTTTCCACTCTGGATCCAAAGCCTTTGTCCTACATAAACTACAGCATCCCTGGACACTAGAGCCCAGCTGGGAATGGACCGGATCCTCTGTACCCTGTTTTCTGTGCTTAAGTTGCTCGTCATGTTTTGGATGTGTTGTTCTTTTGGTCTGTGTAGTTCCTCCACACACAGGCTTACCACTAATCTCATCCTGAGTCAAAGCTGTAGATTCACTTTCACTCACTTTCTTGGACTCTGGCTTTTTTTGCCTCTTGGTCCCGTACTGGGCACTGGTGAGTTTGAGCAGTGCTGCAGCAGTGAGGCCTGCCTGACGCCGAGGCGTTGGCGCAAACAAACTCAGCCAGTCAATGTTCTGAGCCTCCGCTGCTGACCGCTTCTGTTTTTTGGGTCTTTCTTTGACATCTGCTTTAACTCTCGGAGGAACCTTTTTGGTTTTATGATCTCTATGTTCCTTTTTAGTCAAAGTGTCTTTAGTTGAATCTTCAGTGGAAATCTGCTGTTTCTTCATGAGATGTGATGTGAGAGACTTGTTTCCGTAGAGCAGCAAGCTATTGACAGCCTCAGCATTAAGAGAGGCCATTCTCCGCATGCGTGGCTCAAGGACGGGTGTGGGCAACATGAGTAAGGCGCCAGATTGGTTGATTTTTGGTTCCAGTGCGTGCTGATTGGCTGTGGAAGTTTTCTTGAGTCCAGATTTACCACATTTGGTCTTTCTTTGAGTGGAGCTGGAGTGGAGCTTCTTTTTGACTTTAACAGTCTTTTGTTTCCCAGTTTTTGGTACGTCCTTTCCTTTGCCCACAACCCCTTTCTCCTCCAGACGGGTTAGCAGGACACAGCAGTCCAGTGCTTCGCCATCGCTAACTGTCAATGTCTTCTTCTTCTTCTGTCTGTGTGATTCTTTCTTATCTTTCTGTTTCTTTCCTCTCAGCTCATTCTTTCTCTCTTTCCCTTTCTTTAAACCGCCTCCTTTTTCCTTGCTTCCCTTCTCCCTCCGGGGCATCCCACCTTTCACTGGCTGGTTCTGCTGAGCTTTCACCATGATCTAGTCCTGGAGCAGGTCCACCACCTCTTCATCCACGAGGTCCTACGATGGTGTGTTTGAGCTCAGAGAGGCCCTTCAGCGAGCATCATCATGGATCATCACTTGGGTCCATACACTCCCTAGAGAGAGACAAGAGTAGACATTTAACTTTTAAGCTCAAGCCACACATAGACCCCCCCCCCCCCCTTGCCTGCAATCTTTATGTGAGTGTGACTTAATGTAAGAGACAGGATCAGACAGGATCTTCTGATGCATTATTTAACAACCGGTTTTACTTAGTTTGCTGTCAGTTTCCAGGTCCCTGAGGCTTATGACCACTTAGACAACCCTTCTCCTTAACATGCAAATACTCTGCACACACAGGATGGTGAAGAAATTGAGATAAAAAGTACATTATATTATATCAGTTTATAGATTTAAGCCTGAGGCTGTATGCACTCCTTTCTCCAATGTGTCAGTACTTTTGCAGTTATTTAAAATCTGCAGTTAGAACACTTAGCTCACAGTATATTAATTGTTCTGTATTCTAGTTGTTTTAATTTAGGATTACAGCCAAATAATAATAAAATCACTGCCTTTTCATCCTTTGTATCACTACAGAACATTCTCAGCTCATTGAACCCATATTGAAGCAGATTAATGACTCACACAATCCTCTAGGAGCCCAACATTACAAGTATTCACCCACTCACAGCGAAAACACAGAAGAACAAAACCAGATCGGCCATTTAGGTGATGTGTTTAATGTTCAATATGATGGATGCTTTAAGAAGTGATATGGATCTTTATGCCACACCAATTTCCCTTTAGCCATGGCTTCAGTCTACAATGAGTGGTTTGGTGTAACCAAAGAGTATGTAATTAGATTAAACATGAAAAGGCCGCTTCACTGCACAGGAGAACATATTTCAATCATCTACAAGGTCAAAGGGGGGCACAAACTATTTTAAATCACTGTGTAATATGAAATTCAACAACAAATATGGTGAAATGATTCCTTAATTGATCCTTATTCCACCCATATTGATGGCACATGAGCTTCTTCAGTTTCCATGTCAACAGGCTGGTACTGGATACATCAAAGCATCTCCAACAACTTCATCATAAAAGATGCATAACAGGATACAATCTCCTGTAATTAACATGTTTTCCTGTTCTCCCAGTACAAGAAAAAATACCTCACCTCCAAGAACTAAGTTGATTCTTGAGCCAGGAAACCTTGTTCAGTGATCGATTAGTTATCACTGAACAAAGAGTAACAAAATATAAATTGGCAACTTTGATAATTATTAATTATTTAAGTCAATTACCAACCAAAAATGACAAACGTTGTTTAAGGATTTGCTGCTTCTAGCTGTTATATATTCTATATTTTATATCTTTGTATTTTGGATTGAGGAAAAAAGCATGTGAAGACATCACTTTGTGCTCCTGGAAATTGTAACAGGCGTTTTTTTTTTTTTTAATTTTCAAACATTTTAACAATGAATTAATGTGAAGAAGAACTATTCTTTCAAGTTGTAGCTGTCAAGAAATCTCATGTGTTTCTGTTCATTCTTCCTGCACCTGTCAACTTCATTTTTAAAAGTGGTATTAAATTACATTTCCTATGTTGGACTGACAAGACAGACCTCTTGTGCTGTGCTTTAAGTCTATCAAACAAATGAAGTTGAGCAGAAATGATGACACCATGTGAGTATAAATGACAGAGAAAGCTGGGATTTACTGTGATAAATGCAAAGATGTGACCTTGAAAGGCAGAGAGTATGGAAACCTCATCGACAAATTATGTTATACCGACATCCTCTATTTTATTTTCACTGAGAATGCCTCAACCCACATATAAAATCCCACTTTGATGTAAGAAAAATAGGTTTTATCTGCAATGATACTTTATGAGAGGTACATAGCCTTTATTAACTGGACAGTTGGGTCAAATGTCCAGAAATATTACTCTAAAAATCCCAAATCCCAAATCCCAAAGATGTCTCCCAGCAGAATCTCTTGGTTGTAGACTACAATTAACAATAATGGAATGCAGCTGAAGGATAAGTGCAAAGCTTTTACAAGTTCACTGTAACAATATTTATGACATTACAGATGTTTGCTTTCTATAAATCAAATTAGTACATCACATGCTGTAATCTTTTTTTGTACCCATTGTTGCAACTGGGTTTAAAATGATTGTGGAGCAGCAGTGTGCGATGACAAATGTGACAAAAATCTCACGCTCTACATCCCAATGCTCACATCTGTTTGCACTGTACCATAAGTTTCCGTAGGTTTGAAAAGATATGATCTTGGTAACCACCAAGCAATATGCGCCTTAAAGAGAATAATGACTTGTTTTGACTGAAAGATGCAAATTCGGCTAGAAAAACTGTTTCCGCACTGCATAATAATAACAACGGGATCTTTTAATCAACAGCTCAGGAATTCACACAACTTCACCTTGTTGCTGAATATGCAAGAAATCTATTCTTTTACTATGACAACTTGCTATCATGTGACGTCTAATGAAGGGCTGAAAAAAACAAAACAAAGTGTGGCTCTTGTTGAAGTTCTCCAAAAAACAGAGAGTGAGGAGTTTTATTCTGCTCCTCTAGGATTTTTTGGGTGTATGTCACTAACAATATTCATCGTGTGTAATATATCCTCCACAAAAATGCTGGAAACATCTAGAGGATGTTTCTAAAAACTGAATATATTTTGACTCTAATCCTTCTCAACGTTTGGAATCAGCAGGAATTCTTTACTTTCATGTAAGCTGTCTGATCTGTTGCAGCATTTCTCATAAAATTGAGAACATACCAAGAGTTGAGCGGTACTGAAAACACACTTTGACTCCACGGTGGACAGAACTCTTCGGCTGGACGTCTTCAAACCGTCTCAGAGCTCAGTTTGCCCTTACTGCCGAATGACTCAGTGAACCGTGAAATGCAATCCATGACAGAGAAATTTAATTTCCAGATAACAAGAGGACAAAAGGAGCCTCGCATTGAGTTTCTGTCTGTGGATATCAAATCAAGTTGCTTCATTTGAATAAGACAAGCATGCACAATGGAAGGAAAGGAGCTCACTGAAGAGCAGCATCATTATTTCCCCTCAGCTAGACCTTTACCACAACGACCGCAACCAATAACACCATAGATTTTTGGCTAAAATTAATACAGTGGTCATATATTTGCTTGTTTTTTTCATACTGTTTAGAATCTAAACCAGTGTGCTGTGTAAGTGTTTTTCACACTGAGCCTAACATACATAGCCACATGCACACACACACACACATACGCTGCTTTGAGATTTATTTTAAGCTTCTGATAATAATATAGTTTAGAAATATACTCTTCTTTTCCAGTTTCTCTATTTCCATACGCATTTCTTGGGACAAACACTTTCTGTTTTCTCCTACAGGTGTGCAAGAAATGACAATAACATCTCAGAGGCTTCATTTTGTTATTTTAAACAGTACTCAACACGACCTACTCAACTTTCTTTTTTCTTGTGAAATTCTGGCTAATTTGACTCATTCAGGCCTCTAAACAGGATTCAAATGATACAAAGTGAGAACATAAAATCACTTATCTTTGACTGATCAAAAAACACATTACACCTGTGATGAGCTGTCACACATGTAGACATGACTAGGTTTTAAGACAAACAGGTCAGAAATAGTTGGGAACCAGTGATGTACAGTAGAACATTTTTGGAGTGTAACCCCTTAAAATAAGGCAATGCCAATTTGTGAACCCTCATCGTAGATTTTTAGAGCCCTGAAGGAGTGAAAAAGCAACCCAAAAAGAGAGAAAAGTTGAATAAAATAAGCATCATCTTACATAAAAGAGAGAATGTATATTTCTTATCCCCGTTTTTACCTTGTGACCCTTCAGACTACCCTGCGACTCCATGCTGATCCCAAACCACTGATTCAGGAGATCACACCAACACATTATTTCTACTCACAACCTTCCTACAACAATCAGGATATAATAAAAGTAGACATATAAAGCTTGTTTAAGAATACTATTGTGCTGTGAATTTCTCTGTCTCCTCCTGATTAACTGAATGTAATTTCATGCCACACAGAAGAGGAGGTGGTGGAGCTGACTGGCTGCCACACAGACTCATTCAGAAGAAGGACATGGTGTAGAGCTGTCATCATGAGAGAGAAAAAGCCCTGAGGCAGGATAGCTCTCAGGCATCTCAGCTGCTGTGTGTGCAGCTTCTCTAACACACACACACACACACACACACACACACACACACTTTTCCTTGAGCAAATAATCAGTAGTCCTACACCACCAACAACACTATAATCATCCTTCACCACCATCCTCCACCTCCATGCAGGTTGAGGCACCAGCAGCAGTTATACACACATACATACACACCCACCCACCCACCCACACAATTAGCAGTATTATAATAAGCGCGGGGAGGGGGGGGGGGTTGCAATTAAGGGCAGCGTTATGCATATATTGTAAAGAAGCAAGGTTTGTGGAAACAGACTCGCCTCCAGGAGCTTGTAGTTTGCCATGGATGGTGGACAGTGTTAATGTGACAGCATGCCGTAGCAGGAGTGCAGGCTGTGATATCTATCAAAGTCCGAAAAAAAATCTCCTCAGCAGGGGGGGGTGGAGGGGGGCGCGAGTCAAAAACACCCGAGCATCCGCGATCAATCGTGGGGAGTGGGTTTGAAGCGGGCTGCTAGTTAATATCAATATCATGAAGAGAGCTCGTGTTACAGCCGACCCACCGACCCTATCATCTCCAACTGTGACGGGAATTACAGCCGCGGATTCATCATTACCTTGCGTGTCCCGTCGGGAATGAAGAGAGAGCGAGAGAGGATTTAAAAAAAAAAGGAAATAAAATTAAATAAAATCCCGTCCTGTTTTTCTTTTGGTCAGTCTCGAGCTCCGTGTGTCGACCTGGGGAGCGATCCGCGGACCGAGCAGTCCACAGTAGCCGGAGACATGGTGAACAAAATCGGTGAGCGGTGACCTACTTCCGAAGTGGCAGCATGCTGGAGATAATATTCATGCGCTGCCTGCGTTCACATTTCGCCGTTGCACCGGGACATCCCTCTGTCTGTAACGCGAAATCGTGTTCCCGGCATAGTCCTGCAGGAACTAAACTAGCTGAAATTATCTAATGGGGATTTTTCCACACTTCACACTATGTTTAATCCCTAATAGAAAAGGCGCTTGTATTTCCTCCTCCTGCACCGTGTTCTATAATATCGCTTTTTATGAGAGGAAAGTAAGCTCTATTTTAGTGTTGAGAACAGAAACACCCCGCTGGAAAATACCAAACTTCCTTCAATAGGCTATACAATTCACTCCTTAAAAAAACAAAACAAGTGATCATCTGGGAGATGTGTAATGAAAAATTAATTTTGCCCCTAAAATAAGCTCCACGCACATGGAAAATCAGGAGAAATGCAGGGAAGTGTGTGTTATTTAAGCATCCTGTTTACACTTCACATAAACCTTTCACCTGTATATAGACACTGTATGTTGCTGTCCATGTGTATTTATTTTTTCCACCCATTAGCTTTTAGATAATAGTTATATTTATGTTTAGTTATCTTTGTTCAGCTTGTTGTCCTTGTGTGTCTTTCTGAAGATTGTTGTGTGTGAGCCACAAGACACCACAGTCAAATTCTTTGTATGTTTTAACATACTTGGCCAATGAAGCTGATTCTGATAAAGCAGAGTTAATATCTAACAAGTTCATACTGAAATACTGTTAAAAAAAACCTAAAAATAAACAAACAACTACTGATTCACTATAAACTCACTGCATATATAAAGCACAGTATGCTCCTATATGTATATAGTTAAGAGTAACATCAATATGATTCAGTATATAGCTGCACTTATTAGTTATATAGTTAATTTCAATAGAAAGATATCAGCAGTAACATAATCAATTAAATTTATTTTTGAAGCAAGAATTACAAAATGTAATTGTTCCTTTTATGCTTTTACATACTTGGACAATAAAACTGATTGTGACTTTGATAAAGCAGAATGAATTTGAATTTTGAATCCATACTGAAATAATAATAACAAACAAAGCCTAATTGATTCACTAAACTCAGTGTGTAGCTATGAAGTCAGTAAGTCCCTATATGTGAACAGTTTGCAGTAATACACATGTAGTCTGTGAAATGAGATGCCACACACAGGACAGAATGACTTCAGGGGTTCCTGTGGGTTAGATTTCATTGTTGACCACATTTACAACAGGTCATTTTAATAGAATGTGTTAAGAGCTACTGAGTCCTGTTACAGAGCGGCTTATGTGCTTTCACAGTTTATTGCACCGTTTATTTAGAAGAAAAACAAAAAGAAGAAAAACACAGAAAACTAAACATGGCAATGGGCTAGAATTATCAACAAATAACATAGCATAATACCTGATACAGTAAATACATATCTAACAGCCATAAACCTGCAAAGATAACCGGGGAACGTACAATGTATAATTGTAAAGGACACTCATGTTCCAAAACGTTTCACCAAACCCACAAGGAACTTCACTGAGATTGCATAACTCAATACTGTTGTTTCTATTCAAACAAACTTCAAATCTATTTAAAACTAATTTAAAAGTAGAATAGCAGAGAACACAGCAGTCGATGGCTGGCACTAAAATTCCAGTACATGAATTCCAGTAAATCCAACCATCCCATTAAAACATCACCAGATAACATTGTTTAACTATTTGTACAGGAACATTTTATAAGATATGTGTATATTTACCTACAACTTTACACAACAGAGTCACACCACTCTGTAAATCTCCAGGTTGTTTGCAGTTGTGTCTACATGGTAACCCTAGATTTGCTGTTTTATGGTGTGACAACACTGTGGTTAAAGTCTGGTTTGGGTTAAAATGATCACTTGAAACATGGTGCGGGTTAAACTTACAACTATTACAAATCTTCACAAATCTAGGGTTACCACCTAGACATGACCTTTGCACTCACGTGTATGAATGTATCTATTGGACCTATTTGCTTGTACATAATTGTGATGTTTATAATGAATTATCTTTGTTTGGCTTGTTGTCCTTGTTTATCTATCTGAAGATTGTTGTGTAAATGTAAAGAGCCAGTAGAAAACGACGTCAAACACAGTGTGTAAAAGCACAGTGTGTAAAGCACAGTAAGGCCCTATGTATACAGTTAACACTATTCACTATATAGCTGCAATTATTGTTTGTTAGTTGATTAGTCGGTCAACAGAAACCTGTCAGCAACATTACTGATAATAAATTAATCTTTACAGTATTTTTCTGAAGCAAAAATGGCAAAAATGTACTTTAAACTGAATATCTCAACACTTTCGTATGTTACACACACTTAATGACATCACACTGGACATTTTTTACTACCTGCTGACACCTTATAGACTAAGTGAATGGATTCATTGAGAAAACAACTGGTAGGTTAATCAATAACGACAAGACTTGTTAGTAGAAGCTCTGAATAGACACTATAAAATATGATCATTTCATTACTCAACATCATTATAAACTAACACTTTGCAGTGTAACAGTGACATTGTTAAATAGAAGATCACTGTCAACTCACTAATGAGTGTTCCATAATATAAATCCTTAAAGGTGTACACCAGTGATTTTTTTCATCCGGATTGATGACAGCAGATAAAAGAAGCGTGCATCCTTCTTGATTAGACTCATTTACAGTATATCCTCTTCTCTTAATGATACACAAAATCTAATAATGTCAGTGAGTGGCTGCTCATCATTTATTACTTTACTCCTTGAGTAAACACAGATAAGATCAGCTTGTTACGACACGCACACACACACACACAAAACACACATTGTCAGTGGTGACCGCTCGGATTAATTTACAGTACAGGAAAACTTCAATATCTGAGCCAAACAGTAGCTTCAAATCTTTTAACAACAAACTGTTTGGAAAGTCAGCATGTTATCAGGTTAGCATGTAGTCAAAATCAACCTTAATTGGGATAAATGCTGATCATCCTCATCAATATCAGCTTTACAGTAAGTAATTCACAGTTGTAAATGAGCTGAATGTGTTAAGTTAATGAGGCATGAGCACTGAGGGAGTATAGACTGCTGAGAGCTGACCTGTACTGCAATAAACACACCGCAGAGAGATGCAAGACAATGACCTGCAGGACTAAATGCTTCCTATAAGCAGGACTCACAGTGATAAGAAGACAGAAGCACTTCTTACATCTAAATTATTGCCAAAAAGCAAATACTATTTAAAATCTCTCACAATATCAAATCAGATTTTTTTTTATAAATGAAAAATTAAGAGCACCAATTTGAATGTTATGGTGGGTTTTTTTTTTTTTTTTGAGTGGCAGTTTCTTTTTTAACCTTGGTATTTGGACTCATAATGCCATCCAGTCAACTGAAAAAATGACAATTGCACAACAGAAATGTGATTCTGAAAATGATGGATATCGAGACACTTTCATGCGGGCTGAATATGATACTTATTGTGCACATATCTCAAGCATTTATGAGATATTTAATACTTCCTTCATCCAACATTAAAATATATTTTTAAGCTACTTAGGGACAAATAAGCTTAATTTCACATGGCCAAGTGGTTAGTATGCAGTACAGCTGCCTTTTTACACAGACATGGAGCAGCATTAACATTCATTTAGAGTCATGTTTCTGGCCACCTGGTGACTGTAAGTCCAATATTGACTCTCCTTTTACCTCTAGTTTGCTCCCCATCAGGGAAATATCTATCTGTCTAGCTGCTAAATCCTCCTATTTGTTCATTAGTTACCAGCTAACTGATCAGAATGATGAGAAAGTTTCCTTCACATTACAAACAGCAATTTAAACTGTTGTCATTTTAAAAATATTGTCAGCTTTAATGACACATTTTCTACAGAAATAACACATTTATGGTTTGTCGTACTTCGGTCATTGTGGGATTTGTGTAGCCTGGGTATATCCATGCTCTCTTCCAGCAACATTCCACTTCGCTCAGAAAGTTAGTATGGCCACCAAGACAACATTTTCGCCTGAGACAGGGAACCGGGGGAGGCGGGCTCAAGGCGATGACAACCGCAGAGCGACTCTGTTTACATCCAGCATGGCGACCACGGAGGTGCAACAACTGTTTGAAGCAGCAATAGATTGTGTGCTAAATACATTGGAAGGCAAGTTCACTTTGAAAATAGAACAAAAACTTGCGCTGAATGATTTTTCCTTCATAAAAAGGAAGTGTTCATGCTGCTCCCTACAGGCTCTGAATACGTCATCGTGTATTGTTGATATGATTGGCTGTAAGTTTGTCCAGTAGCGTACAGAAGCATTTGATCGACATTCATTGATCCCGCCTCAAATACGAGGAAATGAACGGCTCCTCGCCAGACCCTACCTCAATCGTGGTAGGGTCTGGCGTTAGCCAGGCTAGGATTTGTGATCATTTCCTGATAAAAGTGAGTGTATGCATTATTCACTAAATACTTCTAGCATGCAACTACAAACTAAAGTGTATTTTCTTTGCCTTGGGCTCACTTTAAAAACTACATTTGTTCTAGCAAATCAACAGTTGTATGGTCCTTCGTTGTCTTAATATGTTCCTCAGACCAGGGCTAGGCAATATATCGATATTATTTTGACATCGTGATATGAGACTATATATCGTCTTAGAATTTGGATATCGTAATATCGTGAATAATGCATACATATCGTGATACGACGAGTGTTTTCCTGGTTTTAAAGGCTGCATTTCCAGCCTACCAGACTGTTCTAGCTGTTCAATTACCTGCCTTTACCCACTTTGTCATTATATCTAAATTACTGATGATTATTTATCAAAATTTCATTGTGTAAAGATTTTGTGAAAGCACCAATAGTCATCCCTACAATATTGTTGCAATATCGATATTCAGGTATTTGGTCATATATATTGTGATATTTGATTTTATCTATATTAACCAGCCTTGCCTCAGACATAAACAAAGTTATCTACATTAGCTCACACCCCCATTTGACAAGATCTCTCTTCAGAAGCTCATCTGAGGAGACATTTGCCAAAGATGATGAATTCTTCAAACTGAAGGTATAGAGATAGGAGTGAAATAACGCTGTACTTATATTGATCCCTTTTCTGCCTCTGCCTGAAAAGTCAGAGCTCCTATTCTGCTACAGACCAGCCACCCTCAAGCTGCCCGAGGTTCAGTTCAGTTCTGCTCACTTGGACTAAAAGAGTTGTTATATAAAGAGACAAGTTTACAAGCTGCACCTTTGACAAAAGAACATAAACGGCTGCCATGTGAGTTCTGCTCAATCATTTTAAAAGATGTTAGACATATGATCACATCTTATGGAGGCTAGTGTTAGTTAGCATACTTAAGCTGGATATTGCTGTATATATGACATTTCTAAGTCAGTTTATTGACTTTTTTATCAGCTTGTCAATCAACTAATTGCAAAGCACTTTGAACTACATTAGTCTGTATGAAAGGTGCTTTAAATAAAGTTTGATTGATTGATTTATGACTCTAAATACTGTCACACTACACTTTAGCACTTATAATTATTCTGCAACTGCTAGAGGCCCTTTCTCTTTTTATTTTTCAGTAGCTTTAAGGCTAGAAAAATCACACTGTCTAGCAGGATCACATATATTTATATTTGTGTGTATTTCATAACTTCATTGAAGCTATATGAAGAGTGAAATATTATTTATTCATTATAGCTGCATCATCCCGTCAAACTGAAATATTCCAGTTGCCTTGAGCATCATTCTATACACATTTCTTCAAAATGCAACCTTGGAAACTCAATGCGTACTCTGGGATGTCCACAAGAGTTTGTAATGACTCAGTGTGTCAGTGAGTTTGTAAGATCTCAGAACAACACCTCCCATCACACTTTTCCAGACATTATTTCCCAACAACTTTGTAACTTTCTGAAACTGACAATAAAAAAACATGTCAGGAAGTGTGCATAGTATGACATTTTCTCTCACCTGTTTAACTATTTCTTACATTTGTTGTGTATAAAACTGCATGCAGCACCATTCATACCTGTGAGGTGAGACTGTCAAAATGAGTAAGTTATCCCCATTTGTACAATTTACCACTTCCTGCCGCTCTTTGACAGCTGCTTTCTTTGTGTCCATTAGACACGGTATACACTGTTTTGTCTTCCCCTGACCTTCACCAGACTCCCACCATCTACAGACACTACGTAAACAAACAGATGTAGTCAGTTTTTCCAATTCTTTTTCTCTTTACTTAAAACTTCTCAAATACATCTGTGCATGTTTGAGGCCAAAATCCAGTCCAAAATCTGCAACTGGACAACGCAAAGAACTGGTGGAACAACCTTGGCAACAAAGGCTAAGAGATGGATGACCATTTGTGGCTGTGTGTGAACAATCTGATGTCAGTTTGATGGGGGAAGTAAAGGTTACATTACTTACATAGTGTTCAGAACAGGCTGATGCTGCTGTATTTTGACTCACCACACATTTTCACACTTTGACATCTAACATCACAACAGTTTATAAATGACAGAAAATCACAAAGAACATGATGAACCAAAAGTTGAAGTAGCCTAAGCAGCCGGTCAGTGCAATATATTTCACCACATAGAGTAAAGCAGAAAATAGCTGCTGGAAATGGACTGGCAGTGCTCATAAATATGAGGTTGAGTGTTTACTGTCAATTTTACCATAGAGTCTGAGAGGAAGAGTACAGCTCACTTTTGACATTAAATAGAAATGCAGTTTCAGTGTGACGATCCAGTGAAATCATTCAGGAGGCCTCATCCATTCTAACCACTTTAGCAACCTGTCATTCAACCAGTTATACAGCTGTAACAGTGTTGGTGGTAGCTGGTAGCAACAATGTGGTACACAACTAATTTACATATTCATATTCATGCAAGATAGTGTTTGTGAGGGTTAAAAACCTTTTGAGGCAGAACACTGAAAATAGAGGAACCATAACTGATCATGTCTGTTTGAAATGAACAAAAATGGGAATGTAGCATTGTTGATGATAGCCTTGCTACAAGGCAACCGTACATGTAAGAGTAGAAAGGAATGCGTTTGGTTATTAATAATGACAAATAATTATCATAAATAGTTATTAATTATTAACAAGAAATTAAAGAATAATTAATTCTAATGATTAATTTGGGGCACCACCGGAAAAACCGGAACAATAACCAAACTGATTAGCCTTAATCAAGTTTCAGGAGCATGGGGGTTAAAGATGGCGGGACTCTGCGGTCTCGTCATACAAGAACCGGATGCAGATACGGGGACCGTTTCCGCTGGACAAAATGGCGCAAGAGCACTGACTTGTGGTCAAAGCTCCCAAACACACCGGCTCAGCAGCAACACACATGTGGCGAATCAATGAGGCTAGGATGTAGCTTAGCTTGTATCCTATGCTACCTCACCCAACACCTAGGTGGTGTGGGATGTGAATGTGTGTATGTGTGTGCATGGCTAGTAACAGAGAGAGAGAAAGAAAGAAGATGGTGATTGAGAGAGAGAGAAAGCGGCAAGCTTTGTGGATACACGTGCACACAGCGGGGAGCCGTGGACACACGTGTCACCTGATACTGGCCAACAAAGCTGATGTTTCTTTCGCTCAAGATGGTGTTTCCCACAAGCAAGCTAACTTTGCTAACACAGATAGAGACGTGATTGTAAAAGAAATGCAGTCGCTGGTCTGCCCACAGATATTCGCGAGCCACAGCGGCTTTATCCGGTCTTTCCACTCGACAGGTCAGCTTAATTCCTCTACAAAACACATTAACACAAGCCCTGGTGGGCTAACAGAAACAATTCGTATCCCTATGACAATAAACTCTAAACAAAGACTCCGTCCGAGTCTCCAGCAAGTGAGGGCCAAGAGGTCCAAAGCACAAGTTTAAGCAGCAATACTAAAATAATCTAGTATTATAGCTAGCATTATACACACACTAATAACTCTGCCCAGACAACAACCTCTTACTGTCCATTAGTCTAGCGGTGTGGTAGATGGGCGAGTGGTGCGTTCAAAGTCCATCAGGCTAACGGCGCTGATTTCAGGTCTCCGTAGACAGAAAAATCTGCCAGCTCTCACGGGTATGAATCATCCACGGGCTCTTTGTGGGAATAAATCATCCACGGATTCAAAACAGGGATTAATCCAGTGTTTTCTAAAGGCGCTAGATCTTGATGGTGCAAAAGTAGATGAAAGTCGATATTCTTATGATAATTGGTGCCCAGGGACTTAAAAGATAACAGCTTAAGTGCACAAAATCAAAACAACTTAAAAGTCTTAAATTGACATGAGTGCAGAACAGCACATCATGCTGTGAAAACCTTACATTTGCTGCTCAATAGAACAAGTAGTAAGCTGTTATTTCTCAGCTTCAGCATGTAGTCCACAGACGCAGAGATGACAGTTCAGCACTACAGAGCAGATGCAGGACAGGAAGTGTAATTATCTGCTTCTACTGTTCATCTTCAAAGAGATGGGGCAAGATGCCAGACAGTCTGACTGGCAAAGAGAAAGAAGGGTAAAAAAAAGAGGAGAGCCACATATAGTGAGATAGTGAGGAGGACTGAATTCAAAAAAGATCGAAGCAAAGCGCTAGAGAGGAGTGAGGAGAGTGGAGAGAGAATCTCACACCTTACATTTCAGCGAGCAGGAGAAAAGTCAAACTTGGTAGAAATCAGAGGGGCAATTTTTCACATTCACCCTCCTTTATTTGACAGCTCCTCAGAGATACAGACGTCTGACATAGACTTTCTGAGGGAGCGGGTGAGAACAAGAGGGAAGAAAAATTAAGAGAAAGTGTGAGAGACAGTGATGGAAAGGGTGGGTGGGTGGGTGGGGGGACAAGAGTGATGGATTGAGATAGCACAGAGAGTGGAGACAGAGAGAGATTGTCATCATCATCATGAACAATGTCTCGCTGATAGAAGAGGCCTGTCGCTGTATATTTTCAAGCCAGCTGAGCAAGGAGTGAGGAGGGGTCGGTCACCCGCCTGCCCACCTGCCAGGGCCTCACTCATGCTTTTAGCATCTGCCAAACTGAAGGACGCTTGGTGCCATGTGCTTTTCAGTGAAGGAGTCTGACGTTTGTCAGTCACAGTGAGGGCTTCTGTTCTGTTCGGTCTCAGCCAAACAGGGTTTATGCCCTCCCTCCCCATCCTACACACACTCCCACCCCATGTAAACAATCCCAGTGTGTGTGATAAGTGATCGACACACCGGCTCTGTAAGCTCCACATCCACTGCAGCTGTGGGCCGGCTGACAGCTGACGCCGAGCTGTGGATCTATGCTCTCTTTCTCCTTCCTTCTCCAACAACCCTGCCTCCTCTTCTCCTATGTTTCCATGAAACAGACCTGTAATTTTCACAGCTGTGTCTTGGGCATTGTGCCAGGGTGAGTCAGGGAAAGAGAGACAGAGACAGAAGAGAGTGAGAGAGAGGGGTTAGCTAATGGCTTTTAGAGGACTACAGGCTGCAGCACGGCTTTGCTAATCCTGAGCCACTCAAGATTCACTGCTCATTCAAACCAGAGAAATATTCAAACAACTGTGCAAGATTAAGATCCAACTGCAAAACTCATTAGCATTACAAAACATACACGTGCAGAGTCCTGCAAATGTTATGGTTTGTATGGTAGCCACAAGGGATAAACTTGGTTTATTACAACACGGGTCTTATTTCTGTATTTGTGAAAAGTGTTTCCCAACCTTTTTTGGCTTGCAACTTCTTAAAATGTCTACTTGTGATGCCTCATTGCAGGTTACGGCCAGAGTGTGGACGTCCAGGAAGAAATTATTACTTTCTCATTTATCGCTTTAATCATCTGGTGACTTTGCTGGAAACCTTTTGGGTGTCCTGACCTCAAGAGTGGGTACCACTGTTTTAAGACCATTATTTCTAATTTTGTGTTCACTTAAGTAACTGCTGAGGTCTGGGAACATGCCGACAACACTACAACCAATTCCAATTAGGCAAGAGTGTGAAAACAGCTTAAAAGTCACGATCAGACAGGTTGTAAACATGCCAGATTATTTTACACTACTTTAAATGTGAGCCGGACACACCCAAAATGTCTGTAATAATCTCTCTTCATGCAGGAAAAGTATATACAGTAGGTCAAAGTTGAGCCAGGAAATGGATGTTTACGACTGACAGTATGGGTCATAATTTTACTGTCCTCCTACTGTTTTTAACAGGAGTGGAGCTAACCTGGAGGTATGTTTAAATCCTGGAAGCTTATGTTTTTTTCCTCTTGGAAGTCTTTTGAATTATGTTGCTGTTTTCCCGAATCTCAGCTAATTAACTTGTTCAATAGTATTATTATTACCAATAGAAATGATGACCAAAACTATAATAAGAAGACCAAAGTTGTAATAAAGCTGAATTATCCTTGAAAATGAAACTTGGACAAACAGCAAACAAAACCCTGTTCAATTTCACATTAGGCTG
The DNA here is from genome assembly GCF_027409825.1 of Scomber japonicus. NCBI lineage: Eukaryota > Metazoa > Chordata > Actinopteri > Scombriformes > Scombridae > Scomber > Scomber japonicus. The sequence continues at coordinate 16,308,132 of NC_070593.1, read as the reverse complement.
TAACATATATTTTCTAATGCCATATCATTAGCTTGGACATCTAAAGTAAGATACACTGTATTTGTATAAGTTCACTGCACCCACATCGCAATGCAAATCTTCACCAAATAAAGCCATCTGCTGTATGAAACTCTAACAGCTGAAGCAACCGAAAAAGGAAGAAAAAAGTATTAATAAGTGACAGCAATAAGTTTTTTCTTTAAAGAAAGAATAAAAGAAAGAATAAGGTGTCTTATACTGAGTGGTATTCAAACTCAGTGAGCCATCAAAGTCCCTGTTTGAACATCACTGTGTGTACTTTTCCTGCCACTTTATGAACAATAAGCCATTCATGCTGCGTGCCATGTTGTTTTCCCTTTCAGGAAATCATTCCCTAAACTAAAATACCTTTGTGTATAATTAAAGTGTAAAATGACAAGAATAAACTGTTGATATTTAAAAAGTTTTCTTGTCAAAGCAATCTCAGCACTTTCCTGTTTGTTTATATTGTATCAACACCTACAGTATTCTATATTATTCCATTGTCTGCTGTCCTTTCCACCACAGGAAGGATTTGTCTCCTTCAGGACAGCGGGGACAGTGTGTTTGGGTGACAGGAGGCACGTTCCCCCCCCGCCCTCCACCCCCTCTCAGTCTACGGCCACAACAGGACACTTCTTCAGAATTAATGGGATTATGTCCAGGATTGATATCCAGCTTTATAGCTCACGTGTGGGCAGTGCAGCTCTATTCAGCATGCTGCTATGACAGGCCTGTCTAGGTAGGCTGTGGAGAACCGACTAGACACAAATCTACCACAACCTCCAAAACTGAAGCTCTATTGTCCGCCTTTTTCTGTTCATGAGAGGCTTTACAAACGCCATTATACTGAGGAACTCACCAGGCAACTTGTATTTCATGCATCATGACCCTGATGTCATGTCAAAAGCTACAATTTCCAGTAGCCTTTCACAGCAGGAGATGATCAACTTCACACAAGGCATCCAAATACTGGAGGGCTACAGCGAATGATTTCTTTTCAGTTTATTATTGATTAATCATACTGCCTATGAAATGTCCAAAAAGATGAAAAATGTCTAACACAAGTTCCCAGAGCACAAACTGAAATCTTCAAAGTGTTTGTTTTGTCTGACCAACAAAAGAAGCATTCAGATCCTTATGTAAAAGTACAAATACCTCTGTGTACAGAAGTATTATCAGCACTGGTAAAAATCATTATGCAAACACAATGGCTCATGCTACTGTTCTATAATTAAAATATTGGGTTATTACTCCAAAAAGCAAATATTTTCATCTATTACATGATTTTAGGAAGTTCAGTTGACTGTATTTTAATGCATCATTGTTTATATGCTCATTAGAGATTTTTGAGATCTTAATCTGCATAGCAACTACAGCTGTCACTTCCATTTAGCCCAGTGGAGTTAAAAGTCAAAGATTTCTCTCTGAAATGTAGTGGAGCAGCGGTGTAACTCAGCATAAAAATGCACATGTGAAATATTCCTACCTCAAAATTTACAAAATAGGACACTTGATTAAAAGTACTACAGCTGACCAACAGTCCAAAACCAAAAGGAGAAAAATCGCAAACTTGACATCTACAGAAGCTGCAACCTGTGAGTTTTTGATCTTTTTAATATCAAAATGTACATAAGCAATTCATTGAATATCAGCATTGTTGCCGATCCCTTTTCTGTCAGCTGACTAATCGATTAGTCGAATAGTTTCAGTTCTGGATCACAAAAACAGTCACTTTAAATTTCAGCAGCACCTTTACACTGTCTCTCAATTTCCTGGCTAAATAGACGTGCTGTGGTATTTGCAGACCCTAAAAAATACTGCAGTTATTTTCCATTATATCTTTTATCCCCAGCAAACAACCTAAAAACCCTACAAACAAAAACTCCACGGCGGCGGAGTCGAGCCTCAAACTTGAGCCGCACAGAAGCTGCCTGTGTGACATTTTCTGCGATCACGAGCTGGAGTCTCAGCCGAGGCTCTTTACTCACCATTTTGGCGAGAAAAAAAGGACGACTGTACCACTTGCACAACCAGGATTTAGAAAAGTTTGCTCTTTAAAGATCACCAGGAGCAAGGATCGCGTTATTTCTGTAGCTGCCACATTATTCCAACCCCGAGCAGCCTCATCGCTCGGTCTTGTCCTGCCTGACGCTTTCAGTTTAGCCTGAAGGCGATAAAGAGTTGAAGGCTTTGTGTCTTACCTTTTTGGCAGAGTGGAGAATAACCCAGCAGAGACGATTTTAAAAGGAAGATCACTTCCACAGGGCAAGAGAGCGATGCGTCAGGTGTACGCTTCCCGCAAGTGAAGGAGGAAAACAGAGTGGAGGGCGACTCATGTTGAGTTGATCGGCTGAAGCCCTTTTTTTTCTTTACTCCAAACTGCGCTGCTCCATGCGCTACGCGTAAAAATCGCCAGTCGTTTACACTTTAAACTACAATCCTGGTTGGTAAGACGAAGTGAGGTGTGCCAAGCATTCAGCAGCGCTCCAGCAAACTACAGCTCACTTCAGCATGTTTTTACATAACAGCATCATCCGCTTTTTATGTTGACGCATCATGTAGCGAAAACATGGAGTTTCTTAAAGGGCCACGGACGCGCCGTCCACATGTCACCGTCCCCCGGCAGCCCCGCTGTGGCTGACAGATGGCTTTCACCTAGTTAATGTCTTTAAGCCATGTTCTTTTGACACTTGTATTAACCCTGGCAGCAGTGACAGAAAGAGCTGGAGCTGAATGAGGGATCGGTGGCTTATTCATGACCAAACCTGCTTTGACATGTGACTGCATGGTGCCTCCTGGAGCACTGATGCAGGGAAGAAGTTATCTCTTATATGTGATATTTTATTTTGGTTTTCAACATCAGTGGTTCTCAAAGTGTGGTCCGCGGAAAACCAGGGGTCCTTGAAAGGGTTACAACAAAAAAGGGAAATCCTTTTTTTTCACTATAATTTAATAATAATATCAAGTAACACAATGGCAGAATGTATAACTATTGTGGTCATGGGTTTCATACACTTTCTATAATAAAACACCTAAAAGCTCAATAAATTATGAAATAGGGGTGCATGGTCTAATTTGTGTCAGTTTAGGGGTCCTTGACATGGAAAAAGTTTGAAAACTACTGTTCTACCATGTTATATTCTTTACTTGAGCCTAGGATTTTGTCATATAATGCCTGAGTGAGCAATATTTTATGCTTACATTATGGCTGTCATAATGAAACTTTCCAGCCCAGATTTTCCCCCCAGTTTCAAAAACCATACTAAAACAAACGAAATGCACACAAGTGATAGGCACATCATTAATTTTCTCTGTGCACATACTCGAGACCACTGCGTCATAAATATCATCACATTGCATGATTAAACCCTAAACTAATCTCAGACAGGTGCTGATATAACACACGTTTGCATACATTAACATTTAGTCCACAGACAGAGAAAGGAAAACCAACTGCTGCAAGATCTTTATTGTGTGCTTACTTCAAAGGCGTATTCATTATCTCGAATAAATTAGCTATTATGATGCAGAAATTAAAAAAGCGCCTTTGAGTTGTGAAGCAGATTTTATACACATTTTTATCAGCCTGATTTTCCCTTTAGCTGGAACTTTATTAATCAGGAAGGACACGTGGATACCCATGGATCTTTTGACTTTCATCAAGTTTAAAACATTTGTTACCTGAGTTAGGACTTGTTACGGACTAAAAATGAAAACTGTCTTTTCACAGTAAGGAATTCATTTGCACTTCTCCCTCAATGGAGAGCGGGGCGTTTTGAGGGGTACAGAATGAAAGTATTGCTTTTCCATAAAAAAAAATATTTAGTCTGAATTAATATTTTTAAATTTTTTTGACGGGTTCGACAATGACGTTCTGACACGTTCTGTGTACATTGTACCAGCCATTTAGCGACCGGAATTGCGGGTTGCCAGGGTTGTCTGTTGTTCCGGTGCAGGCTGCAGCTACTGTAGGCTGGCACTGGGTGAAATGGAGTTAAACAAGCAGAGCCGTGTTGGACTTACTAAAACCAGCGTTTTTTGCTCTCAAGTACAACTTTTCATCACAAAACTTCGAAGGTAAAACAGAATATCTGTTAGTCGCTGTAAATAAGTGGTTGTTTACCTTTTGTATGCTGCTGGTTCACTGAGTTTTTAGCGCAATAATAGTGGTACTGTTGATCTCGCCAGGGTCTTAGCTTTCATATGAGATGCTATTTGTTTGTGTACCATGAAGTATCAAAACGGTAGCAATGGAAATGTGGAGAGTGGGTTGACTTTCTGACGCTAATCGGATTTTGATATTTGATCATTAACCTCTTAACGCACGCTGTTCCGTTCACGGGACGGGACGGATGTTAGGAGGTAGCCACACGTTCTTCTGAATGTTTTAAACACCAACCCTTAAACATATATACTCATGCCGTATATTGTTGGAAAGCTTAGATTGTTCTGATTCATTCAAGACCACTCACGACTTATATGGTTGCTCACAGCCGTAATAGTATTAGCGATTAGCTTGGCTAGCCACTCAGCTAAGTGAGAAAAGCTATAATGCCTACATACCTTCAAAGTCTTCCCTTTATCCACAACGATCATCTTATGACTCAGGACTTTCTGTACAGCTCGCCAAGTATCCATTCTTGTGAAATATGAAATACGTTTCCATAAAACCGGAATATTTTCCTCAATATGTCCATGTATTTAGTCCAACACGTAACGTAATAACACAAATAACAAATCATATACGGTCCGTTTACGTCATTTCCTGACCTGCGCGTCCATCTCAGAGTACACGTGACTAGATGTTTACGACCGTGAGCCTCTTCTGCTTCTGACGACATGCAGAGACATTGCTGCTACTCCCACTGGCGTTACAATGTAATGTACCTCGGTGGTTTCAAGTCAGTTACAGCGAGGGTATGTTCGCTTCCTGTTTTCAAAATAAAAGCAGCAACTCTATCGTTATGGTTTTCTTAATAATAAAAGGCAACGGGTGTTTTATTTTGTGAAAATGACCGGAAGTGCGTTACTCGCTACGGCTAACTTGAGTGGCTCCGAATTCGCAGGAACAAAACTTTAAGCAGATGTTATTTGGACAAATTGGCGTCACATTGTAGATCTAAAGGGCTACTTTCTCGCCTAAAAAGGTTAGACATGTGGATAAAGTGGTATATGTACAGAGTTAGAGCTAAAATAAAATCCGGCACCGGACCTGGCAACCCGACTGCTGGAATTACTTTTTGGTTGTTGCGACTACGATCTCGAACATTAGATGGCGTTGTTCTGCTCATTCTACATATTCTACCTTTAATAAGAAACTGACAGAAGGTACACAGGGTCTCCTACACCAATATGTGGGCTATAACTGTGTCTAATCACTAATTACTGAACATTAAATGATTCATTAACACCTAAGAAAACAGTGACATCCTAGAAAGTCATTAGCACTGTATGCCTTCCTGTAAAGTGGTTCCTGATGTGAAAATATATGTTTAAAAAAAACAACACACATATACAAATGAACTTCTAAACAGCCTGTATGTATTTAACTGTGGTGTTACAGTGCTTAATTACAAGAGATTCAGAAAGACAAACATATTTGATGAATTCTCTATAAATTCATTGCTGTGTGTCACAGATGCATAATCATCTCTGGACTGAACGATCATTCTTCATCATTGTGTTTTTGATGAAGAATGGGACCAGAGGCCAAATCAGGACAGGAAACTGACAGAAATACTGTATCTGAGGTCTTTTTTCTCTGCATTAAACTTGAAATCAGTCCAAAACCAAACTTGTTTAATGGTAATATAAATGTAAATACCTTGTGTAAATACCTCATGTATAGTGATCGATCTTTAATAATAATAAAGACAGGAAACAAAAATTTACCCAACAACAAACATGTCTACAAAACAAAGTATCCATGTCAATAAAAGATTATAGCAATGGCTAAAAAGGTGTAAGCTAATACCAGATTTTGTCACACCTACACTTCTCAGAAAATCAGAAAATATACCCCACTAATCATTCATATTTTGCTTGAATTTTGCATGAACTATGTGATGTTCATCCTATTCATCTGTGCGCAGACTTGCTCGTTTTACTCCGACGAACAGACCTTTGGTCACATTTTTTATATATATTATAAATTCATTATAAACTTGTTATCTAGTTGCTGATTTCTTTAATTTGTCTTTCGTGTTCTATTCTGTAGACACAACGCATTTTGTTCTTGTTGAAGGTTTGTTTGTTTGTTGTAGGGCATTTTTCCTCATTCAAATCAAGAACAGAGGATGTTGTATTGCTGTACAGATTGTAAAACTCCCTGAGGCAAATATGTGATTTATGATATTAGGCTCTACAAATAAAACTGACTTGACTTGACCATTGTCAAACACTCACCATAGCAGGAAAAGTACAAGTGAAACTGATAATATTAACAATGTCCAGGAAGCCCTACTGGAGAACCATCATGCACTCTACTAGAATTTGGAAAAACTAAATGGGATTCAGCATTGTTTATGTAAATGATTCCACCTGTGCTTTCCCTGCTTTGATGTGTCAAACTGTCTGCTGTGAAAAAGGTCTATTCTGACGTCTACATGCATTATTACACTAACATATCTCAAGGATTTAGGTTGGATTTTTGAAAGCTAAATTCTCACAAAAGTAAAAGAAAAATTTCTGTCATTTCTGTAACTTACAGATAAGGATGTTTAAATGCTTACGTATTTCCTATAAAAGGGAAAATACAGCCTGAACCAGAACCCCCACATATAGTTCTACTGTCTCCCCTCTGCCTTTTTGTCTTTTCTTAGAAACAATGACCTCTATGTCCAGCAGGTACACATAAACATGTATGTTTTCTGTTTTATATCACAGATGCATGTGGACCATATTTCAGGGCAAGCACAGTCATCTCTGATTACAGTCAAAATAAAAGGCGCAGTGTCTATTACATTGCTGCAGTGTGTTTAGAAGCATCTTCAAATCTGAAATGCCAGTCTTTCATCTCCACTTGAGGATTAAAGAATGAAACACTAGACTCTGAATGCTGTTAATTCTTCAGCCCAATGCAGTGTTGTTATCACAGAGAGCTGAGTGCGACACATGTTCAGCTGTATCAAAGTCCAACCAAACAATCTTCTGCACATAGATCAGAATGACTCAGAGGGGCTGACAGAGATGAAATGACAACAGGTGGATTGGAAGCAATAAGCTGATGATCGATCATTTAAACAAGTGATGGACAGAGTTTCATTTTCTGTAGCTGAGATGACAAAACGAATATTCATCTAAGAATGATCCATTGAAGAAGGAAGAGTATGGCATGATAATAGAAAGACTTCTTAAAACTGGGACTTATTTATTTACTTGTGTTAATTATTCTAGGCCTACCCAGAATTCATGTCTGTAAAAATCTCTTTAAGGGTATTTAACTTTTTCACCTACAGCTTTTTAGCAGCAATTCTGAATTTACCAACTTCAGTATGAGCACTCAAAATATGAATCATAGTGTTTATTTGTAGTTTTGTATATTGACGCCATTAGGTCAGTGGTTCTCAAACTTTTTTATATCATGGACCTCTAAACTGACACAAATTAGACCACAGACTCTCATTTGATAACTTTTTTGTCCCACGGACCCCATCTGATAAAATATTTCTTTTTAGATGTTTTATTACAGAAAGTGTATAAAACCCATGACCATAATAGTCACACATTCTGTCATTGTGTTACTAATGCATGGAATTAAAGTGAAAAGACATTTCTTTGGTGGGGACCCCGTGTGCAAACCCCCCTTTGAGATCCACTGCACAGGGCTACTGCATGTTGTCTGCAGCCTTCCTGATGATAGAGCTGATGCCCCCAGTTTATAGCACAGGGTTTTATTTAGAAATGTGGCCTCAGAGTTCAAATGGAGATTACCCGATGACATCATCAGGAGACATTATACAACAGTTTTGACAGGCTGAGCAGTGCTCTCCACAGCTAGTAAAATGACTTCTGTGTGTACCACTATTCCATCATGGCAGATAAAGGAAAATCCTGCCTTATTTTGATAAGTCTTGCTAAATTAAGTGAGAGTTACGTTCCATTACAGTGGCTCAAAGGATTCCCTGCTCAGTAACCAAGGTAACTTATACCGCTGAACTAGCATGCTCCGTCATTGATTTATTAAGAGAAGAGGATACAGTTGTGTAGGCAGGACCCTGTACATCCCTATGAAATGTGCTCAGTGGTGCAGAAAGCCGAAAAAAAAATTACCCGGATCTTACAGCACTTTCAGTATGATCTATCGTGTTGTGGGGCCCATAGATCAAGCATCAAGCGGGCTTACTTCTGGTTTAGCCCTCTGCTAACTTGAAAGGGGACACAGTAATTCAATCATGCAGCCCCTTCTAGACTTTCCAAATGTTATCAGATCAAATAGTTCAAACTCTGATAGTGAAATAAGTCATTTCCAGGGAGTTGTGACACTCAAAAAAATGGATCACCCTCTCTGTCAAAGCCAATAGGTTAATTGACATAGGCCTAGGCCATATAAGCAGTGCATCTAAATACCAGTTATGTCACAAAATCATGTCCATTCTTTAACAGCCTTGTGCATGAAGGTGCTCAGACACCATGAAGCACAATGAATCAAAGAGTCATTTTATTCAACTGCAAGTATGTGACGTTCAAACTAAATGTAAAGTAGCCTACAGGTGAACAAGCCTCTGTATTAATTTAATCCTCTCCTTCAGGCTTCCCCAATGCTATAGGCACAATAGACTGTACCCATGTGTGTATCCAGGCCCCATCTGGACCTGTGGAGGCAGACTATGTCAATCGGAAATCTTTCCATAGCCTAAATGTACAGATATGTACTGGGGGCAGCTGTCAGGCAGAATAGTAATGATTAGATTTGGATGAAATGTGCACATCTGTGATAGTAGATCAAATTCGGTTTGATGTCAACACTTCTTTGGATTTAGATCCTGTTACTCTAGCAGTTGTTCACAAAAATGTCCATTTCAATGTCAGCCTTACACAATGGAGCGACTGTATTGTACAGAGACAGTGTTTCATTTTAACTCATCTGGATAAATTAATGAATTAAAGAGAAAAAAAATCTGGTATTTCCTTTCCTAACCAAACATGTCATAGCTCTAATATGTAGCTGCAGAGGGTCTATGCAAAAGATTTGAAATCTCACACAATGTCAGACCTGAAGATCAAAATATTATTTTGGGATGTGAGACAAATGTTGACCTGCAATGGAAGGTGCCTGATATTCAACACTGAAAGAAAATGCTCTGGCTCTGTCTGTGATTCAAGAATATTTGGAGCATCATTGTCGTCATAAAGGACATTGCCTTGGGTTACTACTCCGACACCCCTACCCATAACCAGCAACAGAAGCAGAAAGGGCCTTCAACCATACCCAAACATAAACCAGGGGATGAATTAAGATCATTTCTGGCCAACTGAAATCTACGTTTCAGTGCCTAGAAAGTATCAGGGTTACAAAAGGCTTAGCATTTAAAATTTAAGAAAATAAAGTGTGCCAAAGTTATTCATTTACTCATTTTGTTCAAACCGTGGAGACAAAAATAAAAACATTTGTCCAAACCATGACCTTCAGCTGTGTTTAAATTTATACTTAACGTCCTTCTCCAGTTTCTTTATCTCCAACTGCAACTTCTTTTTCAGTACTAGATGTCCAGTTTTTGATTTTCACTTACAATAAGCAGATAGTGCTTGTAAATCAAATGGACATCCTATGAAAGACTACAGTATATGGGTCAAAGAGTAGATGATTACTGGTAATAGCAAAATGAATAGTTACTTATTTCATGCTTTGCTGAAGTACTTGTTATTTCCATCATGTCCTGCAGCAATGTGTATGGTTTTACATAATTTGAAGGATGCAGACACATTCAAAACAGTTCAGATTTAGTCTTATCTCTGTGACTGCAGAAATCGTCTCCTCATCAAGGACTCTAGACATGCTGGCATCATCTCCCCGCAAGTAGGTGGCTAATATGGTACATATTTACAGATCAACAAGAATATGAGGAAAATGTTTTTATACTTAGTTTTCACTTGTTGCCATGTTCTATTTTGACTATTGCCATGGACCCTGTTGAGATGCAACAGAAGAATGAATAAAGGTCAAGGGTCACTATCAGAAAAGCTTCAAACACCTCATGAAGAAGTCTAACACCAAATGCATTGTAATTCTTGTAAATAAGTTAACACCATAAATTTAAACATACATCTAATATTATCTAGCCTACTGATAATATGGTCACAATCTTAATGTAGCCTGTCTTTTGTTCATTTATTAGAAAATAAGAAGAAAAAAAGTAGGCTTGTAGAACTTGCACAATGAATCTGTCATGCATGTTTTGCCAATGATGACTCCTTTATATTCTTTGTAGAGTTAAATCAGCAGTTTGTTTGGATGAACTCTGGCATGTGCGGTTAGTTAGGATCAAGGTTAAGTTAAGAAGAAACACCACATACAAATCTCATGAGAGTTTGGTAAAACGTCCTCCCTGCTGATCCGAATCTACAGCAGCACTAACTGTTGTTCAAGCCTGGTTCAAGTTAACGTTGACAAGACTCACCTAAATTGTGTTAATGGAACGGTTTGAGCCAGAAGGGGAAGCCGACATTAATTCAAACCAGACTTTTTCAACTAAGAATTCATTAGCAGCTTTGATGGAATAACGACCAGGTCCTCTTCTGTGTGAAGTTTATGAATGAAAGCAGACTGAACTACTTGAAAAGCAGCTTTAACTCTTTAACTAACACAAAACCGAAAAAATAAAATTCAAGTCCAGAAATTAATTCTTAAAAAGTTATTTGTTTTTTATTTACTACAAACAAAACCACTATATTCCTTACATTCTGTACATCTACACACTGACAGCTATGATCAAAGTCCTTTGGAGATGAGAAGACAAACAAACAGATGGTATACAACAGTGGAATATGTTTGCTCCCAAAAACAAACAAACAGGTTTTTTATGATTCTCTACAACAGAGTACTCACATCTTTTTCCTCATTGACGAAAAACACTTCAGTGTGCACTGAATCATGAAAGGGAGTTTCTGAAGATTTGACCCAAGGGGAAGGTATATAAAAGACCCACTTGTTTATGTAATTAAAGTAGAATCATGAGGCTTTTTAAATTAGCTGTAGTGATAAACACCGTTATGGTTAGAGGAGGTAATTACTGGATGTTCTTGAGTTTTATTCCAGCAACATAAGTGCAGCCAAGTGTCCTGGAGCAACACCAAGCTCCTACCAGTGCAGCCTACAGCCTCGAAAAATCACCAATTTGCTGATTTTTATACATTTATGATAATGGAACAGTAATCAGAAACCATTTGTTCTTACAACAGTTGAAACGCCAACTTGATTGGTTGAAGGAGAAAGTACATTTCCATCCAAATACTGGTGCCAAAACTCTTGGCAGCAGCAGTTTTGGAGCTCAAACAGGAGTGTTCGACACAGCACCAAAATCATTTTCATCTCATCCAGCTGAAATTACAAGATGGATTAACTGGTGTACAACTACCTTAAAAATTTCCACACGCTCATTTGACTTCATCACATGACAGGAAAATATTACAAGTGTGATTCTGCCTATTTATAAGTTAGACAATAATAGCTTTATTGCTTTATTGGCATTTCAGTGGTTATCAAGTGACTGAGTCAGCCTGATATGAAAAGCAAAATGACATCATCATCATCATGACTTCATTTGTTTTGCCTGTCAGTAACTGTTAACCTTTCAGTAGGTGCTATCTCTACAGAATGATTTCATGTATATTATATATGAATTAAAATCCGAGGTGACAGATTCTGAAAACATACAAAAACCCAACAACATCCCAACAGCAGCAACATTTCATACGATGTACAGTAAGGCCCTGTGTGTGAGTAACTGTGTTCATTCACGGCAAACAGCTCAATCAGTCTTTAAGGATTTTCTCAGTTTGGCCTATTTGAACATGGCATTGAAGGATCGTCCAATGATGAGCCGACGTACTTCACTTGTGCCTGCACCGATTTCATAAAGCTTTGCATCGCGCAGAAAACGTCCCATGGGGTAGTCATTGATGTAGCCATTACCACCTGTTGATGAGGTAGAAAGAGTGATTAAAATCAGCTGCAGTGACACATAGATCTAAACTTGTTTCTAGATCAAAGTTATGAGACTGGTGTGAATTTTTATGCACAGTACATACAAAGTTCCATCGAGTTGATTCAAATAGTGATCAGGCTGCAGAAATTGAGTTTATATGTACTAAATCCATGACAGCCAGGTTCAATAACCACAAATTATTTTAATTTATCAAAAAATTCATCATTAAATTAATATATCAAAACATTAATTCTACCATATATAAATTGCTATTTGGAAATGTGGCTGATTTTACAGACATTTAGAGCTGCAACAATGAATCAAATGCCATAAAATGAACGGAGTGTCTATTTACACCCCTGGTACAAATAGCTTCGGCCACACAGCTGAGCTATTTGCACCCTAGACGTAAAACAACGTGAAAACATGGCGGACATTCATCTTCCACGCCAGCAGAAAAGGGTGAATTTAGAAAGGTTTCATCTCTAAAGTTTGTTCTAAAGGCATTTCTGGCAGGAAAGTTGTATTATATTTTCATAATCTTTCCTCAGTGAATTCATACTAGCGTCAATTTGTCAGTTAGAAATTATTTTCCGCCAATATCTATCTTCCATGTTAGCAAACATATTGGGCTGTCACATCACTACATAGGACCGAAGCGGTGGCGTAAAAGGTAGCATGTCAGTCATTAATTGTATGTTTTAATGTTTCTCAAATTACATGTTTTTCTGTTTTATGTAAAGCACATTGAGTTGCCATTGTGTATGAAATGTGCTATATAAATAAAACTGCCTTGCCTTGCCATTAGTGCAAGAGACACGGGTTCTAATCTTTCCCGCAGTAGTTATATGTTGATAATATTTTCAGCGGAAAAACTCTTGTTTTGTTATATGATCTTGACAGACAAGTCTATGGTTGCCATGGATACCAAATACATTTCAGACCTCTCAAGTCTCAGGCATTGGCCGTGAGACACATGCACTTTATTTCAAACTACTCTCACTCTCACACGCTACACCTGACATTTCTCACGCTGAGAAGTGATACATCTTAAAGATGTTAGAGAAATTATTATATGATATACAGAAGAGAACAGCGATGTATATTTATCCCGCTGTCCCGGTGGGATACGGGAGTCTTCCGTATACCACTATTTAGAAAATCGATTATTCTAGTTCTACCTTCTTAAATGTGGATATTTTCTGGTTTCTGTGACAGTAAACTAAATATCTTTGTGTTGTGGACTGCTGGTCAGGACAAAGCATGTTTGCAGCTTGGGCTTTGACCTTTGACATTTGACATTTTTCACCATTTTCTGGCATCAAACAACTAAACAATTCATTGAGAAAATAATCCACTGATTAATCTTTAAAAATAATTGTTAGTTGCAGCCTTACAATCATTAATGCAATCATTAATCAAGTCAGCCAACTGCAGCCCACGGATCTGTGTAAAATTAGCTGAAAACGTCTAAATTAAAAAGGAAAAATATTAAATAAAACCACACTTAATTAAGTTGACATTCAAATTTGTTGGCATAAATTATTACATTCTGTATAACAGAGAAAATTAAGGCACTGATCACTGCTCTGCATGAGGTTAAAAAATGGCAACAGGCAGTACATGAACATAAAGTATCTTTGTCTTTTTACAAACTTTGCGTGTCACAGGTTTAAATCATGTCTGTCAAACACTCATTAAATGACATCTATCAAAAAGTTTAATCAGGAAGACCAGTCCACAGAAGACATTTTAACACAGTGGGTGTAAAAAATTAATTACATGTAATAAAATTAATGGATGAGATTAATTCCATTTAGCCGCTTCAGTTTCAGCGTCCTGGTATTGTGCACGCTGGCTCACTGTCTGCTGTGAAACTGTGTTATTTCTTCTCCACACTCTCATTCATTACTTCCACAAAGCCACATCTCTCGGCTGTCAAACTATAGTGTATTTCCTATTGTCTCTATGATCATAGAAGTTTAAAATCTAAGACCTTTCTCTTACTTATCCACACTGCAGCTGTTCACTAGTCAATCTGCTATTTATTAACCAAATGTGCTGCACCTGTAGAGCACCGCTTCCATCTCCCGACATTCATCCCAACATCAAACCACAACTCTCTACAGCAGCTTCAAGACACCGGTTGTAAACCCCAAACAGAGTCTACATCAGAATATAATCTATGTTTGATCTGCAAAGCTTTTTGTTCATGAACTCGACTGACTGAAATAAATGACCTGAAATAATGTGATGCTCTCTGCGTCTGAAGTTTTCTCTTCCAGTCTGTTCTAAGCACAGACACTTGTAATGCTGCCTCAGTGCCATCTTTCAGCTCATCTCCATCACTACAGTCCACTGTATTATTGTTCTCCTTGCTCCTGCCTAGCTTCTCTGACAGGGTACTGCTGCTAAGGACCCCTCACTTTCCATTTCACTGTACATTTCCACCCTAGTGACCAGGACTAGATCAGCCGAACCCTCCAGATGTTGCTTTAACTTGGTGGCTACATTTCTCTCACACCCTGTCCTGTATCACAGGAAGCAGCCTCATCACCATGAAGTGCATCTTCTCTCCCTTTGAGCTTGTTCTGACAGTTAATAAGTAGACCAGCAAGACAACCCTGACATGCTGTCCGTAAAAGACATCAGCACATCCGGCTGCACATCTGAGGAGGGAGATCTATCCCTGGTGAAAAGATCGCTGGAGACATTTATGGGTGGCTTCCCCTGTCCGTCTGAGCTTTTACTCGAACTGTCCATTTTTATTCAAAATGTCACACCAACAGAAAGCGAAAGAGAGCCAAACTAAAAAAAGGAATCTGCTTTAGAAAGGCTCTGCTGAAAATGTCACAAAAGGTTCATCTAACCACCTCCAGTTATCCAACCTGTTCCACTTCAATTTCCTACAATGATAGAAACATGACAGTTTCCTTCGGTTTAAGGTTCAGTTGTCATCATTTTCTTGGCACTTACCTAAACACTGAATGCCATCCAAAGCAACCTGAGTGGCGTTCTCAGCGCAATACAGAATCACTCCAGCACAGTCCTGCAATGGCAACACAAAACAACACAGTCACTGTGTGCAGTGGAGGGAAAACATAGTGACAGTTTGGGATTGTGAAAGCTTCTTTTTCTTGGGAAAAAGCATCCCAACATGGGTAGTATTTCAGCATGAACCCAGTAAACACACTGTTTCAAAGCCTGTAACATACCTTTAAATAACCAATACTTGAATTAACCTGTATTGAACACTTTAACACTTTAAATTTACTTCATTTAAAAAAATATATAGTTTTTTTCAATAAACCAATTATGTAATGTTTAAAAATGGAGATGAGTGAGAAATCCTTTCACCATTGCACTGAAGTGTCCCTTGTCACAAGCCCGGGCGACGTTGTACACATACTGTCGGCAGGAGCTCAGTCTGGTGTACATGTCAGCCATCTTGCCTTGCATTAGCTGTTGGACAGATGAACATTATACATGGGGTCAGTTTCACTCAAGTCAAATTTAACTTTTAAATTCTGTAAGTACCAGCTTCACACCTGAGGTATAACGTATTAAAAACTTATTTCTTGACTTTATTTTATTGTATAAAGTAAAGACTGAAGGTCAAACCTGAAAGTGTCCAATCTTCTGACCGAAAGCTTCTCTAACATGGAGGTAAGGAACCGAAAAGTCCAAAACTGCCTGCATGATGCTGAAAGGTAGTCATAGTGAGAAAGGTTGCAGAACAATTTCAGTCTGGGGCACCAACTAAAACAACTAAAAGTGATAACATACTTTTATGTCTGTTATGGAGTTCTCTTTGATTCTATTAGCCTTCATAAGCATGTGGAACAAAATTATAATGTTCAACCGCTCACTTCAAGGGTTCAATAAAATTTAAACATTGATATCCTCATTCATGTACAGCAGGCATATGTAAACTACACATACATGCAAACTAACTGTGATACTTATGGTTTCTGGCTCCAGTCAAACTCATAAAAATCTAACATCTAATATACAAAACTAAAAGGTCAGATTAATAAGCAGTTACTTAGTGAGGATGGGGACTGGATTCATACTAATACTAATGGACAGCACTACGCAAAACTATGCTTGAGGGCACAAAATTTTACACCAAACATTTTATGTATCATTTTCATATTTCTGGTCCTGTTGTAATTGAAGTCTAGTTCTGGTATAAATTATTTACCCAATAGGTCCTGATGAGAGGACCAGCCTCTCCAGATCCAGGCCACTCATCATCACATAAACACCTTTGTTCAACGGACCCAGGATGTTCTTCTCTAAAACAAATGAAAACAAAATCAATTTAAGATCTACTTGATTAAAAAATAACAAGGGATCACACAAAACACACATACATTCAGCCAAAAAACACAGGCACATTATGACATTGGGCTAAAAATTCTTATTACAATTTGAATTATATATTTGAAAAATTAAGGTACTTTTTCATGTCTGATTATATTTCTGCTTTCTGCTGAAAATGTTCAATTCAGCAGGTAACAAAATATAAATTATAAAAAGGTAAGTAGATATATACTATTTGACATGATTCTTGTGTCTTTGGTAAAGCAGGCTATTGGTGTAGTGTATTGGTGAGTCTGTTGTGTGTTTTTATACCCACACCACATCCATGCAACAGAAGAAGCCCCTCTTTTAAGGACAAGCTCCTAGACCTGTCTTGGCTAGTTGGAGTTACCCCTATCTATTTCACATTCACTCTCCTCTGTGTTTATTTGTGTTGCC
Organism: Scomber japonicus; assembly: GCF_027409825.1. NCBI lineage: Eukaryota > Metazoa > Chordata > Actinopteri > Scombriformes > Scombridae > Scomber > Scomber japonicus. The sequence goes on along the minus strand of NC_070593.1, from coordinate 16,291,201 downwards.
TTCATACAAATTTCCTGCCTGCATTCGTGTTGTGCTGAAGAACGCAATGTGTAATTTGCAACACAACAAAATAAACAATAGAGCATAATATGAAATGCTTGACATTTTGCTATTGTAACATGATATATCATCATATTGCACAGGCCTATTATGGCAGAACATGCTCTTTAACACACCTGGGACTTTGCAGTCTTCAAAGATCAGCTCACACGTGTTGGATCCCCTCATGCCGAGTTTGTCGAGCTTCTGTGCTGTGGAGAATCCTGGCATTCCCTGAGGGATAGACGCACATGCATTCAGTGACTGAGGCAGTCGCATACCAGGAAACACGTAAACCATCACATCCCTTTGGCCACGAGTGAATCCTGAGAAGGGGATAGAATACATCTGGACTTGGCTGGACTAACCTTTTCAACAATGAAAGCTGTGATGCCTTTTTGATGGGCCTCAGGATTTGTCTTGGCATAAACAATAAGGACGTCGGCATCTGGCCCGTTTGTGATCCAGAACTTGTTTCCATTCAGAACATAGTAGTCGCCTGTGGAAAAATACACAGTTAAAATAGAGTGGCACTAAAACAGAGTTACACTGCAGAATTAAGGTTTTGAAAACACCTGTCTGGATCCATGGGAAAATCCTTTACACCATACTCTTAAATGAGCACATATTTACAGATGTTATTCACAGGTTAAAGAATAGAAAGCATGAGTGCATTTAAGCACCTCCTCATAAAAAAACTAAAAAAATTAGGCCATTACATTTTCAGACTGGTCAACAATAACACCTCTCATCCTGACAACACTTCAGTCTCTTTGGTTAAACCTATACAGATCAAAACACTAACCACTACTCTGTCATTAACCTCACAAACCATCTATAGCTTCTAAATATTATTTACAAGACATGAGGTAAGGTGAGCTAAGTCACCAAAGGATCACATCCTAGAGCTGCTGCCACTTTGGACATCTGAAATTCATGTTAGTATCTTCATTTTATGACATTTTTTCCTCTTTTGACAGTTTCCTTTGATGGCAGATCATTAAAAGAATAAACTACAAGCAGGTTTGTGAAATAGTTAGAGTTAATGTTGGGAACTGACAACTCAGGAGATTTTAAACTTAGCTATATGCATGCTGTGAGAGAGATTAAAACATTACTTCTTCTCTGTCCCTGAACTTCTGGTCTGCACAATGAGCAGCCAAAATAGTTCTCTTATCAGGGTGCACAGCTTGTCAGTGACTTGATGTGATATGAAATGGCATTAACCTGAATACATACAATGCAAAATAGACCAGGGGACTAGTCTGTGGCCTTACAAGACAGGTCTCTAAACACTGCTAACACTGACAGCACTGGACAAATGTAATATTCAGTGTAAAAGAGAATAATTGCCAACAATGTTTTTTTTTCTCCAAACCCTGAGTCAATAAAATGAAAAACTGATGATGTTGATCAGAGGTCAGTACAAGAAAAACTACTGAACCCAGCACTATTTAATGGCAAGGATGGCGCCCATATACATACATTAATATAGATCTGTTCATATAGAGTAAATATATGAACAAGTAAGCACATGGTTGTATAATTTTAGCATATAGCACTGATGCAGAGAAATCACACTATGTGGTGTCTTACCTTTCTTCTCAGCTTTCAGTTTCATAGACACGACATCCGACCCAGCGTTGGGCTCACTCATGGCCAGGGCTCCTACATGCTCCCCTGTCATTAACTGGCAAATAGAAAGATCAAGATAACAACAACAAAGGATTATGTCAACTTTTCTTTTGTTTCATGCGTTTATCAAACTGTACAAGCTGCTTTGTTCCTGACCTTTGGCATGTACTTCTCTTTCTGTTTCTCATTTCCGTGGCGCACCATCTGATTGACACAGAGGTTAGAGTGGGCACCGTAACTAAGAGCAATGGCCGCTGACACTCGTGACATTTCCTCCATAACAATGACGTGATCTAGGTAGCCCAGTCCTGTGCCCCCATATTCCTCTGAAAGAAACACACAGTGTAAATTCACTTGGAAACACGAACAACAAAGAGGTAAAGATCAGCAACTTCACATTTATTTATTTTGCTCCAGTTGTCTTACCTGGAGCAGTGATCCCAAGGAGTCCCATCTCTCCCATATCTTTCCAATAATCCTAAATGAAAGTAAACAGCAATAGGTTGTAAACAGACTATACAGATCTCCCATATGAGATACAGCAGTGGCGAGCGATGGATTAGTGTTACACTTTCTTGAATTAACAAAGCAGTCAGTGAACAACAGGTTGGGTGCACAATGAACCATTTCAACTCACCCGCATTCCTGGAAATTCATTGGTCTTGTCAATCTCATCAGCATAAGGTGCAAGTTTTTCTGCACAGAATTTACGAACCGACTGCCTAAGCTGTGCAAAAGACACAAAGGACAAATAGTTATTCAACTAATTTACACATGACATTGTTTTTTCCTCCTCATTTAACCACACACAAGGTAATCATGCAGAAATATCATTTGACATTATATTAAACTTAGGACAGACCCCTTCACCCAATCAGATCCTTTATATCAACCCCACCCCCTGCTCTCCTCCCTGCCAGGGTCCAGTCTGCCACTTGGTGCCAATTAAACACCACTGACCTCTTGTCACCCGACAATGAACTTATGAATTTTGATGAAAAGTGGCTTTGTGTGAACGTTTAACCCCTTACTACCTTTTCAAAACACACTGGCCAGCTGTTTTAGCTAACAGGGCTAATGCTAATAGCTGCTTATAACCCTAACCCTGTACGTTGATGGTGCACATGCTTTTAGTAGGTAAGTTAAGTGGAAACAAAATGACTGTTAACCAACGTTTTAATAGCTGTCGAGTGCTTAAAATATGTTTACTGGGTGGTTAAAGTGAGCTAAGTTTGCTAATATCAAGGTCTACGCTTAGCTAGTAACGTCATCACGTCATGTCACTGCGTCCTTTGAAAACAGCCTTCTACTAAAACTCACACCATTCTGTCATTTAGCTTTCTTTTTAAGTCAGTCTCCACCATCAGCTGCTACGCTGCAGAGAAAAGGTTAACTTTGAGTTGCTGTGCTATCGAGCCTCATCAGGCTAACCTGTATCTGATCTTCGGTGAGTCCATTCACCACATCGTCCACCGGGATGGTAGCCCCGGCGCATCCCCTTCGTGCCACGGCGGGGATGGATAGTCTGGAGCCGAGGCGGAGAACGTTTCGGACGGCAAACATGGTGCTGCTTGCGGGTCTGAGAGATGGAGGGAGGAATAGAGTGCCTGAAGTTACGCAAGAGAGACCCCGAGGAAGCTGCCCCGGTTGAACATAGGTTGTTACCTAAACTAAAGTCACGCACGCAACTGTCGCGAGATTTGTATTCGTTTTTTTCTTGTTTTTTCTTCTTCTTCTAAATTATTGTGTTTTGTGATATAATCTTTCTTTTATACAGTCTATGGATGTAATGGCGCTTTGATAAGGGTCTGCTTAGGTTAAGGCACAAAAAACGAGTAATAAAGGATAGGGAAAGATCATGGGTTGTGCTCATGTGAGTACTCTCGCGAGATCTTTCGCGGGTCTGGGGTTACTTTCCACATCGACATACGTCTATGACTTTCCAGACATGAACAAGCTGCCCTCTGCAGAGTGAAGCAAGAGGTCTCAAAACTCTTTATTCTTTGTTGAACAGAATATACAATGGAATAAACTAATAATATACAACCAACCAGTCGTTCCAGTGCGTAAATAAAAGAAAATAATGCAAAGGTATAAATAATAGCCTATATAATATATAATACTTTCCATAGAAAGGAAGAAGGAAAAGAAAACTAAATACATTAAACATGTAAAGGTATAAGTGACCGACATCTTCAATTAAAACATTCTGAAGAGATTTCCATAATAAACAAACTTTTCTTATTTTTTTTAATATATTGTAGAGACTCAACATAATATTTTGTTTCAATATCAAAAATAACTTAAATGAGGGGGTTGTTTTGGATATTTTGGCTTTGTGGATATGAACCTTACCTAACAAAATAAAAAGGTTTACAGTGCTACAAATATTAATATTTTATACACAAAACAGGGAATAATATTTTTATTTCAATATAGATCTCGTGAAATTTTGACTAAAAAACCTCTCCAAATCCTTCCAAAATTAGTAGTTAAAAATCTAGGAAGGTATGCAAGATTCCACATGGGATTTCAAGACACCACTAGTTTACAAACATGCATCTTCCAGTAAAACATATACAAAGAATTTACAGAACCATGTGAAAAAAAGAAAAGAAAAGAACACAAACCAAAACATGAAACAATACAGATCAGCTAATTCAGTCTTTGAACATCACCCATTTTTACAAAATCAATATGTTTAAAGAAAAAAAAATCTGACTAAACAAAGCATTGTGCAGTTACCAATAAAAAGGACAGTAGAAAAGAAAATTCAACTCATTTTCTATATTTTTTGGACTACTGTTTGATACCGTCTTTGGACAGTGCATTGACCTTTTAAATCTGCTATAAATCCGTTGTCCCTCCCATTCCCTGTGTGCAGTTTCTCGATACTGAAAACTCAATTGACTCCAAATTGTTATTTTTAATACTATCCAACACAGAAGTAGCTATGAAGCTTAAACAGTGAATTCCGTAAAACAATATTTTTCTTTACCTGGTTTTAAACAAGAAGTGCTGCATATTCCCAAACAAGTGTTCAGTTAAATAACCACAAACCACTTGACTAAACCTGAGCATTTGCGGCCCCTGGAGGTCAAGGGCCCCTGCTGCAGCTTTGCCTGGTTGGTAATTGGCCTCAACTCAGTCAGTGGTGGAATGTCACTGCATATACATTTACTCAAGCACTGAAATACTGTTTAAAATACTTTTTCTTTTTTTGAGAATTTTCATTTTATGCTACATGATACTTCTACCCCACCACATTTCAAAGGAAAATATTGTACTTTTTACTGCACATTTGCATTAGTTACTTGTTATGTTTCAGTTTTGTTGTTGTTGTTGTGATTTTAATTCACAATGCATTGTTAAATAATAAACTGGTGGTTCCTAAACACTTTGACTTTTGGGTATGTCTATGTGCAATGAGACATTTTCCCTCACATGGATTCAAATAAATAACAATTTGAGGCCTAAAGAGGTTCAATATTTTACAAAAATGCAAAGATTGAAGCAATGTTCTGAAAAATTATCCAAACTTTGCAGCAGAACTGTATTTTATTGTCTTTCCTACCAAATTTATCATCTCAAGACCCCATAGATTTATCTTGTGACCCTTGCAAAGCAGTTCAAACTAGCTCAAGCTCGACCAGTTGAAACAATAAAATGCTGCTTATACATTGACTAACAATACTTTGTTAAATGCGTTTAACATATCAGGCACAACCCAGTTTTCTGGAAAATGAGTACTTTTACTTAGTACTATACTACTAATCAGGACTTTAAATGCAGGACTTTTACTTATGATGGAGTATTTTTACATTGTGGTATTGAGACTCCAAATGCTGACCTCAATGTTATGAAAGAAAACTTCTTCTTTTTTTGCACTGTGTGGTTACTTAATCTTTGTTACAATGTATGTTCACTCTGTTCTGTCATTCACCATGCTCATGCAGAAATATGTTTAATAGATTTGATGATACTTAAGAAAAAAACGTGATATTAAGAAACACCTCCTCCATTACACAACAGCTCATCTAACGGTCCACACCACTGGTTTCTCATGTTTTTGCCCACTTACTTCATGTATAAGCCTTATAATCCTTCACATCAGACTCCACCAGCTGTTGAGCTGTCTACTAATCCATCTATAATTAATATGTATATTTGTATTGTAATCTGTGAGGGGATGGTCTAGGTCCAAACCTTTTTCCAGTAAGCGTGGGATCTGTGGAGAGTGATTTTGACAGTAAATGCCAATCTCAGTCACTATACCACAAAGAGGAAGGAGAGTCCAAAAAGAAAGGGGAAGGGAACAGCTGCAAAGACAGGGCTCTGATGAAAATAGAGGACAAACAGTGCTACAGCATGTCTTATATGTTAATGTATGGTATGAGGGTCAGTGTGTGTGCATGCATGTAACAAGTCTGATGAGTATGGAAAGGAGAAGAAAAGAGGAGATAGCATTTTGAAGCCAAGGCTGAGTTCCTCTTCATATCATGTTGATGTCAGGAAGCATCTGTATGCTTTTGGGATGCCAAAATTGGAATATAATTGTTCCTTAACTAAAAATATACACTCTGTATTGGCTGCTAGTAAAACTTTAATGAGATGCTGGTGTTTTTGTCATTCTGAGAGTTCTTCTGTATGAGTACAAGTTGTTCCCATCTGTGCTTCTTCTGTGAGAACCAAAATGTAACAGAAAAGAGCAGAAACTGAAAAGGTCATTTCCACTTTATACACATGGATGTTACAGAAATCATTAAACTAAAGACACAAGAGAGCAGACAGTGAGAAGAAGAAGTTTTTGACCTTTCAGGATTGTACATGTATGTGGATCATCCTGAAATGAGGACATTACCAGATACTAGGCCTCAATCTGACTGATTAAATAGCAGCATAAGCATTGATACTAAAGCCATTCACCTTTGTATTGTGTTCTTATCTGAATCATTATTATTACTTTTGTTACTTTTATCCAACTTCTTTGCCCCTCACTAGCCCTTTACTCCTTTCTTGCATTTTCAACAAACACCCCAGTCACATCATCCACTCACACTTTCATGTCTTAATGTAGTGTGTAAAACCTCCAGCCTGACCAGAGTGAAGCTGATCTCCTTTGGACTTGCACAGACCTGCGCCTCATTCAGCAGGACCACAGAGATCTTTATCGCAGGCCCCCTGAAATTCTAACTTTCTCCTAGAGCCCTGATGAGAAGAAAGAGGCTGTCAGGTAGCAGGAGCCCAGAAACGTGGCCCAGGGCTCTCTTATAGGCAGCCAGACTTGCAAAGAAAGCCTTGCAGCTCTCTCTTTGACTTTGTTGTGATTTGATACAAATAAAGATTGTTGATTGATTGATTGATTGATTGATTGATATTAGGATTCAGGTATCCCTCTACTTGTTCCCTTAATTGAACGCCAGTGATCGTATTTCAAACAAACTGCCTGAAGACAATAAAACTATTGTCTCAAGTATTTGCATTTTCCCATTACTATAAAAGATGTGTCTTCTATACCTTGTGTTGTATCATTTAAACCACTCCCAAAGTTCACAACGGCTCTGAGTCAGTCAGCTTTGAGTATAGTTTGATTACCAACAGGGCAAAGGACACATCTGTGCAGTTTACTGTGCACACCTGCCTTTGGAGCCACAGGCATTTGTAAATTTGGTTGTAATTGGGATGCTAATGCATAATATTAACTCCTCCAGTTTTACTTCACGTTACATTGGGGGGCTGTGTGTCAAAGGTAGCATTTCAGCATAGGAATATTGATTGATTTTGGTGACTCTATTGGAAAAATATAATGAAGCTGTTGTGTTTTCTGCTGTGTACTCTGTACTGTAATTAAGCCAGTCCTATCACACTGTGAATTTTTGGGTTGGCTGTGAAAACATTTTTATTATGTCCTAAGACAGATAAGAAAGTTCTCATTTTCTGTTTATTTCTCTTGACAGTATATCTGTTACAGTAATACCTCCTGTTCAGTGTAGCCATAACCAGGTCTGAAATGATGCACAAAATGATGATATACATGTTGGTTTTGCATGTGTTGCAAGTCTATTTACTTCAAATGAAGAAACACCCCAGTCCCATCAAATGTATGTTGGTGCTGGTAGCCTTGGACCACACTCCTTAAAGGGTGAGGTTTCATTGCTTGTTTCATCCACTTCTTTATTAAAACAGCATCTGAAATATTGGGTTGAAAACCACTTTTCAACATGTACATTTCACATGTACATTTTCAAACATCACACAAGGCATCCTATAAATCCTATAAGATAATTACATCATTCAGTAACCACACCATCATCTGTGTCACCTGTATTGTTACCTATGTTTGCTTTACACTTTATGGCACCATCTTGTGGTTAAATCAAAACAAATCAATCCAGCCAAAAGAATAAACAAAAACTCATATTCCAGTATAATGTACAACAAATTGTATCAAAGCTAAATAATAATTGTCAAACTGTCCTTTAAGTCCTAAAGTGGCCCTTTAACATTAACCCACAATATGAATTTCAAGGGCTTGGTTTGTGAATTTCCGAAATGCAAAAGTTTAATCTATATTTGCTTTCTATTTCTGGATCTTTTAAGCATTTTGTAAAGATGTTTACGCCTTTATCTCACCTTCAGTGAAAGCTCTGTGGTGGTATCCCAGTTTCCATGGCACCACTATGTGGTCTGTTAAAGTAAGGCTGCTGGGTCAAGCTCTGGCAGCAGCCTGCCATAGTCACTGCCACTTCATCCTCTCTTCTCTTCTATCATTACACTTTGACTGTGTATTACACCTCAACCCAGTTTCAGTGAACCCTCACAGTTTTAAGATGACCTGTTAGATCATGTCTTCCTCATGCCTACAATATGATAGGCTAATCCAAGACAAACAACCTAATCCTCACTGAATCAAAAAGCAGACACATGTAGCACTGTGACACATGTAGATTTCAGTTTCCGTCAAAGTTGAAGTTTTTTTTCCACATGTAGTTTCACACTTTGCTCTGAAGGCTGACTTCATCTGGAGATGTCCTTCAGCAGTATAACAACACAGGAACGTCAACCATCTCATAGCTTAATGTTCAAATATTTTATTTTTGATGTATTTCCCAGTATTTCCCAGTATCAGCAATGAGTTTATAGACACAGCATGTACAGGCATTCCATGACCGAAACGTTGCTTCTTGAATAAACTCACAGTAACTTTGAATAACATACATTTCAGTGGGTTGAACATCTTCACCACTTCAAGTTCCAGTTAAAGTCATTTTGGTGCCAGATCTCGTCTTCAACTACATTTCAAAAACTGCCATCTGGTTCATGCGGGAAGCGAGAAAGTCAATGCGGAAGATAATAAACCATGCACAGTTGTGAACGCGTGCGTCGACGCGTGCTCGTACGTGTGTGCACAGCAAACCGCGCTGCAGACGCTCGAGCCACGCCACCACCATCAGAAAGGGGTTCCCCTAACCGACAGCGCGCACGGTGCAGAGAGACAGACGGAGGCTTTTTAGGTGAGAAATCTCGGAAAAGAAACAACCAGGAAGTGCCGACTGAATACTAAAACTTCCGACGGGCTGGGTCTGAACTCTCTGGAAGTGAAATGATCTGATCTGAAAGCTCCCGATCTCAAAGTGAAGCTGCGTTGTGCGTCTCGTCGTGCGCTCTCACGACGGATTCAGGGCTCCAATGCCCAAAGAGTGCAGGAGGAAGACTTCTAAGGACCTCGGGCTCCCTGGGACTGTTGTAAACATCGAAGGGTCTCGTTTAGAGCGAAGACCAGTCGGGAAATCAACCAAGATCTGCGATGAGCTCATTCAGAAAGCCGCTCAACTTGCCCCTTCGTCTGCAAGTGGTGCGCCGACGGTGATGGACGAGCGCCGGGTACCGCAGGTCACCATCACCCCGGAGGGAGGCGGCTCCTCCCGAGAAATGCAGCAGGAGGACTGGGATGATGCAGTGGACGGCAGCCTGCGCAGGAAATTGTCCAACTCTTCCATCTCCTCTACAGGCTCCTCTGTTGTGGAGTCCGAGGATGACTTACTGAGTGACAACGAGAGCAAAAGTAAAGGAATCGTCACTTTAGAGCATCTGGTGGACACTGGAGAGGTCAGTGAACTGCAAAGACACCAACATATAATACAAGAAGGCAAATAGTGCCTCTCAAAGTTGATTTTCAGTGGTCATAGACAGGGTTTCAATGGGAACACCTTTAGGCTGGTTCCGTTCAAATCTTTCAAAATGTGTAAAATAATTCAATACACTCTCCTTTGCCTCTACCTACTGCTGTGCAGGACTAAAACAACAACAGCTCAAATTGGCAGTGGTGCTCAACCTCCTGCGTATCTTTGCAAATATGCATTTTCCATAATAAGCCATTTACAGTAAGAGCTGATGCTTTGGAATCAATAAACAGAAGGAAAGTAGCACATAAACAGCAGTCAGCAAACAACTTCCTTGCGAGAGACCACAGAGATCGCTTTCAGAGAAGGGCCAATTACAGGGGGATAACAGTATTGTGCAAAGTTTGATGATTTCAAAGTAAGAATGTTTTAGTGATTGCTCCAGTAAAGACTTCTCCTGGGGGATAAGTTACTTCTACATTACAGAGCCCCTCCCCATGTGTATCTCCTCTCTGCTCATGTTGCTTTGAGATCTGGGAAATTTCAGTTGTCAGATCTTGTGACTTTTAGACTTTTATGAGATTATGTTAAAACAAAACAGAAACATTTGACAAGCTCAGGGGTAGAGAGTGCAGGATAATCTCCAGGTAATTTGATTGTGCTCATTGAAATCACATTATCTCTCCATATGTTTAATGGGTTATCAAAGTCTGTCACATCACCTTAATGATCCCGGCTGTTGTATTAACTGGAAACCAACATGAAAATGCAGGAAAACCTTCATCTTCCTTCATATAACTGGCCACATGGTGCATATATGACAAATGAAACACTGTCGATAATCATTTAATGACTACAATAATACAAATAGTGCCTTTTTTAGTATTCCCTGTGCCATCTGTTATACAGTAATCATTTTTGTGTCTTTTTATGCACAGTTGATAAGTCCTGCACAAAATATGCACATTAACAGTAATAGAAAGGTATCTATTACATGTCAACAAGTCATTGAATTTGATATTTTGGAACTGTAAGTCTGCCCTTAATCACTTTGCGTCTCTCCTTCAGCACACACACTTGTGTTGAGTAACTCGCCTTTAGTTCAATAGATGCTGAAGGTGGAAATGTGTTTGCCTTCGACATTCTTGGCTGATAAATATTTTCTGGTGGCGGACAAGTCTCGGTCTGACAGAACATGCTCACATGTGCATTCAAGTAACACTGTTCAACTTATGATATTTGTTTCTATTAGAATAAAAAAAAAATCTGCAGTTTTTGAAATTTAAAAAGATCTTTTCACGTGAATTGTAAGGAAGTGTGATTGTAGTGAGTCACCTCAGTGTTTCTGCCCTCTAGTCAACAACATCTGCTGCTAATCTGCTTTTTGTCTCCACTGTCACCACATTAGGCTGTCTCTGAATGTCAGTTTGTGTGTGTGTGCTTATGGCTTTATCACTTCTCTTCGTGTTTATGGTCTTTTCACTTCACTTTCTCTACCAGAACACCACAGACTGCTGCTAATTATAGATCTAGTGGATGGCATATTCATTTGACATCTTCAGGTCTATCTTGCACTATTTATCTTATTTGCACTATGCTTGTTATTATTAGTTTTTTGTTCTTGGTCTGTGTCTCGTTATTGTCCCCACTGAACTCAAGCTTAGTTTAACTTGTAAAATGTTTTACTTCCTGCGGTATTTTTTGTTTTTTAAACCCTTGTTGTGGTGTTTTAGTACTTTTTATGTCAACACCGGGGTCTGAGAGAAACATCATTTCGATCCTCTATATGTCTTGTACATATGGCAGACTTGACAATAAAGCTGACTTTGACTCGGCTTTGAATCTTTGCTGTCAACATACAAGATCTGTAGCTGTCGCTCTTTCAAACAGACGGATCACACTGTTTTTAAAGCCCGTGTGTTCATGTGAAGGAGAGTTTATTTGCTCTTTAGGGCATTGTAACTTAAAATGGAAATACGTTGATAATGTCACCTCCGAAAATAGCCACTTTGGTGCTCAGCCTACACATCAGCCCACACACACACATACACGATACACATAGCATTGTGTAATAATGTTTTTTTGTGGTCAGTTGCCAATTTGGGCCTTGGCCTTTGACATTTAATAAAGAACCACTTCAGGAAGTTAGAAAAACTTGTGCGTCGGTACTCAGCCTGTAGTAGTTCATGCTTTAAAGCACATCTGATACAGATGAAATTCCTAGTAGACAGTGGTTGTTTTCAAATGAAGATTCAAAACAGACAAACAGGCTCATCATTGCAGCAGGCTTAATTAGCTAAATGTTGCTCTGGTTTATCCATTAGCACTTCAAGATAACAATACAGCTGCATGTGGAAGGTGTGTGCTATCTGGCCAACGAAACCCGCCTGAGTCACGTCATATCAGGGTTGTTGTAATCATTCCCAGGAAATGTATTGCTAATTTTGTTGCTGTTGACTGCTCTGAATGCTCAGACCAGCATAGTTTTGTGTCAGCTTGTCAGGGCAGGTGTCAGATAGAAAGTGTTTGTGGCAGAACAGACTGCTGAAGAAACAAACAAAAAAGGCAAACATATTGGCTCCTCAAATAATTCAGCTCTTTTTAGGGATGCAACTAACAATTCATTTCATTATAAATTAATATGTTAAATATTTCCTCAATTAATTGATTAGTTATTTGATCTTTAGAATGCCAGAAAATCGCTCTTTTGCGAAGCCTAAGATATAACCTAAAATGCCTTGTTTTGTCCACAACCCAAAGATAATCACTATCATAGAGAACTAAAGAAACCAGAAAATATTCACATTTAAGAAGCTGGAACAATTTGGCAATTTTTTCATTAAAAAATGACTCAAAACAATCTATTATCAAAATAATTGCAGATTATTCAACTAATATTTGCAGCTCTAGTTCTTTTTGAATTTGTGTCCTGTTATTTCCAGTTCTATCTTGAGAATGAAACCAGTATTATTTAAGTATCATCAATACAAAACCTTTTGGTTTCTATCATCAAGGCTGCCCATGACAGCGTGGTCAATGTTTTAAATATTGTCCAGAGAGCTGCGAGGTTGTTATGTTGACGTGTTGTTGACGTGTTAGTTTCCATTCCCTCTTAGTCTACTGTATTTCAGTCAAAATGTACTCAAGTTGTAGTTGATATGTGCTTCTCCATATTTGCTTGTATTAAATAATAAGCCAATCATTTTCACTCTGTGGACGTCTGACACAGCGTGATATTATCAGTAAACAAGAAGCAGTAAGTGAAGCATATCGCCTGACATTTAAGAGAGACTTGCCTGGCTGCTTCAGAGTTCTGCTATTAGTGTGAATGATGAACTGCGACACTCTCACACATGAGCTGACTGTTCACTAACACAAGAGTCCCTGTTTCATTTCCTGTTTCAATCACAGCGTTCAGAATAAAATGACCTCCACAGCACCTAGAGATAGGATCTAAGAACATGCACTGGTTTGGCTTTCCAATGCCTGGGAATTGGTTTATTTGGTTTATTTTGCATTTGAGCTGATTGTATACAAATCAAGTAATCACAGAGTTTAAATATGCATTATTTTAGATTAAATATTTTTTTATGGGAGGGAATAAAACTGGCAGTTCCCCATAAGTGTGAAGCATTACTGTGTCTCTGTGAAAATATGCAAGCTGTTACTGTGTTTTTCTGTGTGTGTGGTAAGAGAAAGAGAGAGAGAGAACGAAGGAAAAAAGGGTGGGAGAGAGGAGTCCTTGCACAAACAACCATGAAAAATAAACATTTCTGGCAAGAAAAGATAATTCACTCCCTTAGTCATATTTGCTCTTTGTTCAGGATTCAGTGTAGACTTCGGTTTGCTTCAAACAAACATATGACTCCAAGAAAATTCAGACAAGTGAGAGCTGAGAAGCCAAAAATATTGGCATTGTCACTTTGGATTATTTGGCATCAAATCAAAATCAGATTTGTCTGTAAAGTATGTCATTTTGAGAGTGCAGAATTGTCAATCCTACTTGAATATAAAAGCAGGTTCTTTCCTTTGTCACCAGAAAACATAAAAATCATGGTCCTAGTGTTAAATAGGGTTAGATTCCTCTCTGCGTGAATCAAAGCTGAGCCCACTATCGCAACAGACTGGAGATGCTGAATAGAGATGTTGAGTGCAGATAGGAGTTTCAACAGAAATGGCATTTAACTGACCCAGATCAGAGGCTTCACACAGTGGAAAATCAAACCTTGGCATCAGATTTACTGGGTAGAATTGCTGATGTAATCAGATTTCTATTCAGACAGTATCAGATAGACCTAGGTCAGTGACCCACACTGCCTCTTCCTGTTATCCGAAAATTCATGTGAACAGGGACACACAGATAGACCGAAATTTGAAACAATGCTTCATTTTAGTACATTACAATTGAAAATAATTACATAATTGAATTTCATCTGTTGTATTGTATTTAAATCTGTTTGTATTCTTGCATGTCTTCAACAGAGCAAGCCATGGTGGAAGTTAAAGACACTCGTCCACTGGCCCTTCAGTGCTACGCAGAGGAGAAGACTAAACTGGGTGCAGCTTGCCGGGCATAAAGGTATTCAGATCATCACATGCTTCTTGTGATTAAATCTAATGTCCTGTTTTGCCTGCTGCCTCTATTCTGAGTTGGGAAGTTGGGGCCAAACTTTCCCTCACATCCTCAGATTTAGGGCCATTGCTGGATAAAAACAAAATCACAATATCTTTAAAATGCTGAGGCATTTCCTCATGCCTCGTGCTCATGAATGCTTGAAATCTAATGTACAGTATGACCTTCATCTCATCTCATCTCAGGTAACTTCAAAGCAGCAGATGAGGGCACTATTCTGAAGAAGTTCTCAGAAAATGAGATGCAGTGCTTTGAGAAGCTGAAGGGTGACGCACTGCTCTCATTTGTACCTGGTTACCATGGTGTTGTGGAGAAAGACGGAGAGTCTTTCCTTCATATGACTGACCTGCTAGCGAATTTCGACCTTCCCAATGTCATGGACTGCAAGATGGGAATAAGGTAAGGAAGGACATGAAATGTCCTCTTCTAAATACTAATTTGTATTTTTGTGTATGTATTTTGATTAGTTCCATAATGTGTCCATGCATGTTTCTAAAGGGACATTTCTTTGTTTTTTATTTCTTCTACACTAAGTGCAAATTTAAAATGACCATGTCAGGAAACAACAATTTCCTTGGTTGTTTATATGTTTGCTGTTTATATTAATGTTAAATGTTGTTTTTCTGTTGAAATGGATTAATGAGACATGTGCGTGCTGTCTAAAGCATTTTTGCTCTACAAGGGAACACCTGTTGTAACTGCAGGCTATATGCTTGGCTTCCTGCCACAGCGGGCGGGGTGCCTCACTGTGTCATGTGCGCAGACACAAATGCATATGCACATATGCACAAAACTCACACACACATGATAAAACACACATAAACAAATCACTTTATTTGTGTAACCTATGCCCGTATTTCCGAGGCAACACACACACACACTCACACATATTCACACACTCAGGGTGTCCCTGGAGACTCCCCTTTGTCAAAAACACTCTTAACCACAAAGCTGCAAAACCGCCAACTTGCACAAACACACAATCAGACTTTCGCACAGTTAAACGCTGCACACTGGAGTCTCCTCTTAGCTTCCCTCTTCAGCACAGAGGAAGTGCAGCTCACAAACTGAAACTGAAATTTTCATGTTAGTCCATAACTGCCTAGTATGAATAAGCCAAGTGTGAACGTGCATTTCTCTACTGTTCACCAACAGAACTGAATTCTCATACAGAGTGTTGCTGTCAGCTGTGCAGTTTATTAATGGCATCTCTAGGCACTGGTTATGTCTCCTCTTTTTTCAACTCAGCAAAAGAAAATGTTGATTTTGTACAAAAAAGTGCTTTTTATATTAACAAAGCACCATTTATAAAATCAACTGAAGTCTACTTTGGCCTCATAAAAAGAACAACATGAGTCTGTTGACTATGTATTTTGCATCTTAACTGAGTGGTGTGAGTACAAGACAAACCCTGAAAGTAAACAGCCATTCTTATTTATTTAAATGCATGCTGTAAAATACTGCTCCTGCATCTGAAGGGTTTAGTCATCCTTCTTCTGTTTCAGGACCTACTTGGAGGAGGAGCTGGTGCGAGCGCGGGAACGGCCCAAGCCGAGAGAAGACCTGTACAAGAAGATGGTGGAGGTAGACAGCGAAGGGCCGACTCCCCAGGAACATTCCCAGTGTGGCGTCACCAAACCTCGCTACATGCAGTGGAGGGAGTCAATGAGCTCCACCAATACCCTGGGATTCAGGATAGAAGGGATCAAGGTAGAGGGAGACAGAATATAGACCACTTATCCACAATAAACGTGTCATTAACAGCATGATTATAGTGTAAAACCAAGGAAAGCTGGTTTATGAGTGGAAGATTTTTGGGTTGACATTAAATATGAATGAAAACACACTTGCACAGTTAACAAAGCAATAAAAAAGTAGAATTGCACATGCAAGCAAAGTGGAAGATATGTTGCCAAAAAACAGCATGTGCATTTAGCAAACCCTTGTTGTGAATTAAAGCTGCCCTACTCAATAATTTTAGTTTAACAGTGGGTTAAATTACTATGTAAAGTTGATACAGGTTGCTTACAAGGATGAACCTACTGATACGTATGACCCTGTGCTCCAGTTCCCTTAAAGTTTTAATGTCCTCCAGCTTATTTTGTCTGTTTTATTGCCAGCAGCTTTACTGTTTACAGTCTCACAGCTCTCATCTGTCATTTCTGGCTACAGCAGCCAGTGGTTTTCAGTGCAAAAGATCTGCGAAAGCCACAGATTAAGGGTCTAACTGGTGAAGACAATGTAGCAATTGGCCAAAAACAGATATTTTTCCCTCTGAGTTAAAACTGAGTTAAATGGAGAATGAGTATTGAAATAAAATTTTGTCTATGGCCTGAAAGACAGCTCCAAATTAATGCTGATGTTTCTATCTGTGTACTGGATGTATACATAATTTTATTAGGTGATTATATATCAATATTTTGTTTACAGATTGTTGTACTGCTCCCAAGTGGTCAAATGTATCATTGCATGTTTAAATAATGTATACAAATGCAGTTGAATCAGAGATACAGAGTCTTAGTCTTAGATGTGCTGCAGAATCACAAAATACATGCTGAAATATTTTGTATGTGATAAGAAATACAGTATATACACCAAACTTAAGTAAGTGACCTGGTTTAAAGTCATTTTATTGTGCGATCTTGTCATCCAGTCCCTTTCTTCTCTTTAGAAATGCGACGGCACATGTCGAACTGACTTCAAGAAAACCAGATCAAAGCAGGATGTCATCCTGGTGTTCAGAGACTTTGTTGGAGGGAACTTCAACATCATAGTACGTGGCAGTCAGTCATCTTCTGTACCCACACAGTACATACTCATGCATGTATGGACAAACAAAAAACACATTGGTGCTGTGCATACATACAGAGCAAACTTGCAGTTATTACCCTAAAGGCTACACAAACATGCCAGATCAGTTTGGTCTCACATCTGTGCACATTTATATTATTATTTTGTTTACGCTTTTACTTTTGTTCACATTTGCAAATAATTGAAGCCAGTCTTCAAGGTGTTTTGACTGCATAAGCAAACTGCATGTCACAAAGCAAATATACACAGTGTAATACTGTTTGAGTTTTCTATTATGATGGGCCGTTCGCAAATATACACTGTCTAAACCCTGTGATGTTACATCTTTATTAGCTTCAGTTTAAATGCTATTTGAAAGTAAATAACGGCTTTAAAGTTCAGGTGATGTTAGTATTTTACTATACATGTTTCTTTTTTTCCTTATAACACAGAAGTCCTACCTGAGGAGGCTGATGGAGATCCAGCAGGCCTTGAAAATGTCAGATTTCTTCAAGCAACATGAGGTGATAACTGATGGGTGACAGATTAAAGAAAACAATAAACAGTAAAATTACTTAGAACAGTAAGGTATTAAGCCAGGTTTCAGGTCAGGTTTTTTTTGTACATTATGTGCTTTTGGACCAAACAGTGCTGGGAACTCCCTGAGAGGGACTACCCACCGGGGAGCCCCCTCGAGAACTACATACCCTCAAGGGCTTCTGTTTGCATTTTCACCCCCAATAGGAATGCTAAAGTGACGTAAGCAGGCCGGCAGTTAGTATAGAACCATCACTTCTGTGCAAGATACAACAACAAGATAGAGAAGGCCTTGATTGGAGTTGTATGTTTGTTGTGTGTCGAAGGTTTCATGACAATAACGCATTTGGAAAGGAGACAATGACTCATGTCTTTGATTAATAAACATACATACGTCACTTAAGGTTCCTCTTTTGCTGGGAGAGAACCTACCCTTAAGTAGGAGCTTAAAAAGGTCCCTCGAAATGGCGTTCTAAGAACAATGATAGTTCCCAGTTCCTGCAGTGCGGTAGACTCACAGGTCAGTCTCTAAATGCTTTGCTCATAGAAAGTGAAAACAATGTCCCCAGGTTGTTGTTAAATCTAGGTGGAAGCAATTAGACAATTAAAAAAACCCTGCATTGCAGAACCAATCCAAAGTCTTTGGGGCAGCCCTTTATACTGGCACCATGACATGCAGTTCTCTATGGAGGAGAATGGGGGGAGATCATCATTTCCAGTAAGGCATGTCCTTTATAAAATGTAAGGGTTAGGTTTAGTTTGCAGTGCAGACGCCATAAAAAGGAAATAGTTTGTCCAACAGTTATTAGATGTATAAAAAAGTTCATCTGGTCCGAAAGCACCCATCTTGTCACTTGTTTGTATATATGGGTTGATAGCTGAGAGAAAAAGAAGAAAGCTCCATATTTAACTTGTCTCATTTTCTTTAGGTCATTGGCAGCTCTCTCCTCTTCATCCATGACCACACTGGCAATGCACAGGTCTGGATTATTGACTTTGGCAAGACCACAGCATTACCAGAGGGCCAGACGTTAAACCATGATATTCCCTGGCAGGAGGGCAACCGGGAAGACGGTTACCTGTGGGGGCTGGAGAACCTCATCCACACACTGGAATCTGTAAGCAGTGAAGGGTGCAGCGAAGAAACTTTTTGCTCAGTTAGTAATAGCCAAAGTACAGAAACAGATGGTCAGTGACCTTTGACTTATAGATACGTGAAAGGAACTCAGACTATTTTAATGGACACCGCAGAAAGGTTTCACATATGCTTTGGGTGCTCTGTGAGCAGTGTTAAAAGAGGTTTTGTGTGGATCAATAAAGAGCTCCATGAAGCTCATTAACAAAGTAAACAGAACCCAG
This sequence comes from Scomber japonicus, assembly GCF_027409825.1. Classification (NCBI taxonomy): domain Eukaryota; kingdom Metazoa; phylum Chordata; class Actinopteri; order Scombriformes; family Scombridae; genus Scomber; species Scomber japonicus. Next base: position 16,272,085 of record NC_070593.1, on the reverse strand, counting down.
GGTTTTGGTTTTACCATTTCAAGCCACAAGTGAAAATATCTGATACTGAACTGAAATAATGGACACTGAACAGAGAAGAGCCCGCTAGTTACTGAATGACTGAGCAAATTAACTGACACTAATTCAACTTCCTGCAAAATGGGAAGAAGTGAAAGTGGGGGGATTCTGCATTTCAGTTTCAGGGATGAGATGTAACGTGAAGGAAACACCCATGAAATCTGAATTAAATCAAGGAAAAAATGACAAATCACAGCTTGTAACACTCAAGCTTGTTGTTACATCTGTGAGTATAGTAAAGTTTCTGTTCAGTATGAAACTGACTGGCTCACACCCCTGTCACAGTACTACAACATGAAACACACTGTCATTATAGTTCTCTATACTGCATAACTATTCAAGTCGATCATCCATGTTGCTGTTTTGACAAACTGTCTTTCACTGTATATCAATTTGTATTTTGTTCACTGATTTTATTCCTGTAATCAAACATATGTAGAGTGATTTCGTGTGCTGTGGTAAAACTTCTTGGATATAGATGCTGCTCTGTTTGTTAGAGTACATTTATTTGGGCTGGGTTATAATTGTAACTCAGATAACAACATGTCAGAGGTATTGTGCAAATGACATAAATGAAAATATGTGTGGAATTAAAAATGGGAAAAATGGTTTCTTTAATTTTCAGTAGTAAAACACTATTGTGGGATCTTAATGTTAGCCAGGACACTTGATTTTATTTTCTACAACCAGGACAAAACTGTGTGTAACTGATCAAACGCACACAAAAGAGGTCAATATATATGTTGATTTATTTGGGGCACAGTTAGGTTAGATGGAAGTGTAAAAGACAGCATATTGCATAGAATGTCTTTGCACTTTTGGTTGAGGCGTAACACCCTCAGCTACATAAAGAATACAGAAACAAACGTTTCAATGTGGAAAAAAATGCGCTGTGAGCAAGGTGAGGGTGATTTCTTCTTCTGTCCATTAAAACTATGCAAAAAGAAATTCCACAGCAATTAATATTTCTAAATATCACAAATGAGTTTTTAGAAAATGATGAGTACTTGAGTTATTTTCAAGTTGAGCAACCAAGAGAAACGCTAACATCAGCAGGTCTGAGCACAAAAGCATACAATAAGCCTTCAGAACCCCTTGTACAAATTCAGTTAACATATTAAAAAATAAACTATAAACATGTTTAGGCTCAAAATAAAGACACATATTGGACTACCAAGTCGATTAAATAAGAATAACCTAAAACATAAATACTGAATTGAATCTTTGATTAATTGTATAAGACTGAGATACATGCAGCAGCTTGTGTGGTATTTCAGAGCTTAAATACCTCCCCCTGCTGAGTAAACATAGGTACTACCAGCACTACAACCCTCAATGCAGTGCAGTGGTATCTAATGGCAGTGATCAACTACAAATACAGATCCATCATAAACATAAATGAATAAACAATGCAATGGGGTTAGTCCAGTGTAAGGAAGTGAGTACAAAAATAGCAAATATTTTCACAGCTGCATGGTCATTATCATATTAGTCTTGTACACACGTAGACCTCCTGCAGTCCAAGTAAATATTGGGACATGGGGAAAGAAAGTCAGGAGTTAAGCAAACACAAATTAAGATCAATGTAAGCTAGTTTTAAGAAAATAATTGTCAGCACAAACTACACTTACAGTATGTACAAATATCCAGCCATAGATTTAAAGTCACAAGTAGTCAGCGCATAAAATTCAACAACTTAAGAAAACAGTTGCAAATTTTCAAAAATATGCTTATCTGCTTTCTTGCCAAGACTGAAACAAAAAGATTGATACCACTCTCATTATGAAACTATGGCTAACAGGCAATTAGCTTAGCTTAGCAAAAAGACTGGAAACAGGGTAAAACAGCTAGCCAGGTTCTTTCCACAGTTTGACAACCTGCCTACCAGCACTAATTTAGACAACCTAGTTGTTTCCCTGCTGATTCTAGTCTTCTAGCTAAGCTATATATTTTACAGACAAGCATGACATCAATCTTATCATCTGACTCTCGGCAAGAAAACAAATTTCAAACTATACCTTTAAGATCTTCTGCTGGTACAAAAAGTAAAAACATGACCTCCCTGGGAAGGAAACCTGGAGTGGTGTAAATCATTGCTTACAAAAACTGTGGGAACACTGCTACATCAGTAAAATGGCCAGGATCCTGACAAGAGACTGAATGAACACCGGAAACAGACAAGTCCATTCGCATCTGACACCAGAGACCATCCTTGAACACTGAAAGGGATTACAATCTCCCCCCAGATACTGTACAACCACCTGTTACCACTTATATTTCCATGCTTATGCCACGTGATAACACACTAACTATCTCCATCACAACTGAGAAGCAACTCCATCTGCTGAGGAAGGCCATGAGACATGTCTGAAAACTTCAGAAACACAAAGTAAATGGACCTTATATGGATAATTTCTTTCTTTCTTTCTTTTAAACTGCTGTTTGAAGCAGAAAATCTATGTAGAAAACATTTTCAGAAAATACATGTTATTGCAGTAGATTGGGATGATGTATGTTTTCACATTATTTGGGGAGAAAGCAAATCAGAATCATAAATGCACCAGCTAGTGCCACATGTTTCAAATGTGAAAATAAAACACAGTAAAGGGGTTTCAGTCACTCTACATTTGGAAACTTCTTGATTTTGTAACTTCAGAATTTAAAAGTTTGAAAGAAGCTTGGAGATTCTCTTGGCTTGGTATGGTCATACTGTACACTTAATACAACAAATTCCAAATGATTGTCTATAATAATACAACATATACTAATGCCAAAGCTTTCATGAAAGAAAAATGGAAAAAAGGTAGAAAAAGGAGTCCAACTACAGCAGTTTTTTCACTGTCACCAGTGTTGTAGACAGTGAGAAAGCGCAGAGCTGCATTTCATCCAGTGTTTCAGAGACAGTGTTCAGCTACCCAAAAGGCTCTGATCCCAGGCTCTCTGTATCACAGTGCAGAGGAGTGTGTGTGTGTGTGTGTGTGTGTGTGTGTGTGTGTGTGTGTGTTCCAGCATTCCAATAGCTCTAATAATTCGATGTGGCGGCTTTCACACCGTGGCAGAGCCCTGATGGTCATGCTCTTCATTCCAAGCAAACTCAAAGTTTGCATGTCCTACAGTTAAAAGGGGCTCCAGTTAACATTGTAGTTTTAATATAAGTCAAACTGTTTCTTAGATTGGGGTAACGCTGAGGTCTTCTGACAGAGAAAACCCTGAGTCTCGGTCACGCGTTGGTTTCTCAGCTTTGGTGTGTCTCCTCACATCCTCGTGTCCGTAGCTGGCGTGACGCTTCAGCAGCAGCTTGGGCATACAAGATGAGGAACTATGAAGGCCAAGCGCCAGTCCCAGGCTGGTCCCCGAGGAGACACTGGGGGCAGAGCTGGTGTTTGTGATGGCTTCTGGGGCTTTAGGAATAACCAAAGGCAGGTTCTCTGCCTCGTAGCTTTGCTCATCATAGGCATAGTTGACGTTGCCACAGGGGAAACTCTGGAGCTTAGCCAGGTCCATGCCAGCTTTTGCAGTTGTGCCGCCTGTTGGGCTCTTATGGGAGGACATGCTCGGTGCAGCTTGACAGGAAGGAGAGGGAGATGAGGAAGTGCAGAGGCTAGAAGGACTAAGATGGGTGCAGTTGGCACTGTCACACCCTGCCTCGTTGCACTCTGAGGTTGTGTTGTAGGTCTGTGGAGCCTGTGTGTTGGAGTTGGAGGATGTGGAGCTTGAGAGTGGCATGGACTGTGTGTGAGCAAGGCTTTTCTTCCCTCTGAAGTTTTCCAAGACCCAAGAGCCGTATGTGGGGTTCCACAGGTTCTTGGTTTTGTTCTTCAGCCTCTGGCTCCCTGAGGAGGAGCTGTTTCTGGAGCATGGCTGGTGGTGGGGTGGCTCAGGGTGGAGCCAGTGGCCTCCTGTGCACACACCCGGTGCTGCTGCTGACAGCGGTAAACCAGGGGCAGGAACAGGCTCAGCCCAAGATGGCTCCAGCGCCTCGCGGCATGATGTCACTTCATGGTGGACAGGTTGGGTTCTCTGGAGGAGCAGGCGGGGTTTGGTGGGCTGTGGAGGAAGAGGGGTGGGACCCAGGCCCAGAGGGGGGAGACCCAGCTGTGAGGATGCATCCTGGTGAACAGGGTGAGATACCAGGAGAGGAGAGAGGCTGCTGGGGGTGTGGTCAGAGGGACGGATTACTGTGCTGCCATCGTCCTCTGTGGTGGGACCATATTCCACTGGTAGAGGTGTGTTGATCACATCTGGATCCTGAAAAAAATTTAATTAAAAAACAGAAAGAAGAAAAAACAGATATTTTAAGAGATATTTTTATGTAATGATAATGGAAATTGTATGTATCTACAAACAGGTGTGACATAAAGAATACCTGAGTGCAGTAGTTGATTCTCTCCAGGATAGTTGAGAAGTTGGGCCGATGTTCGGGACAGTGTTGCCAACACTGGGTCATGATTCGATAACTACACAGATACAGAGTCCAGACATATTGTTTATGTTGTATGTAACACTTGTAACAAAGAAAAGAAGCTGAAGGGACTTTCAGGAAGTTTGAGCAAGTCCACTTCAAAAGTTCAAACTGATTCTGAGCTATTATTTACTCAAAAATTTATGGTGAAAAATACGACTTATGATGCACAAGTTGGGGCTACTATCTCCACTTAGAGTTTTTCACAGCAACATTTCATAAATGTACTTCTAATTTCAGCTTTGTCTCAAAAATACTTTTGACTCCACAAACTCCAGGACTGCATTTCATTTCAATCGGGAGCTGAAATAATAATGTTAGACGTTAGACATTTTCATTCAGAAAACTGCCTTACACTGACGAAAACTGATGCAAGTCTGATTTAAACTGTTCTGCCCATTTAGATTTTTACATTCAGGCACATTCAGTCACTACTTACACAGGCCCTGGGCAGCCCTTTGGAGGGTCCATCCTGCCTCCACTGGTGACAAACTCCAGCACCTCCTGATTAGTCTTGCAAGGATACGGCATGTAACCAAGAGAGAGTATCTCCCACAGCAGCACTCCAAATGACCTGCAGGGGGAGATACGGATCCACCACTGAGCAGATGCCATCATGTTTGTCACACACTGAAGTTCTGCTCTCATCTTCCTCAATGGGAATAGCAGAATTAATAAATTATATGGCACAAAAGAATACTCTGATATGGATGGACATGCTATTTTGAGAGTAAAAGTGGATGGTGAATTCTGAATGGTGAAAAAATGATTCTTTGCCTCTAACAACAAACCTCCCTAGCAGTTGGTTATGTGGTTTTCCTTTTGGTGAAATGATTGTGTGTATCCTGCAATCCCATTTCTTTCCCATCAGCAGTAAGTAAGTCCAGAGGTCTGAGTGCATTAACAGGAACTTTCTGATTTATCCGAATAGAAAATGTGTATAGAAGACAATCATATTTGGTGCTGAATAACTAGATAATATCATTTTAAATCATTAAAACAATCTCCAATACCTTGCAAACTATTCCCCTCAACCAGAGTTTATTGTGACTGTTTGTATGATGTTCATTTTACAAGTTTTTGCAGAATTTGAGAATCTATATTATTCCAGCTCTCTGTTAGAGTCTCCCCGATGGTGTTTACAATAACCCTTTTTGCAAATGTTCCCACAGTTGTTCAGTGGATCTGATTTCTGGTAACTGTGGAGGGAAGGCCACACAAGCCAGCACTCCTTGTTTTTTTCATCTGTTCTGGGTCACGAAGCTTGAAAATGATTCCACATTCTGCAGCTTTAAGCCTGAAGAGACAACATCTCCCTGCAGAGCTTTGTGGTGACCTCTGTTTGTTCGATGAGTAGCTGGTACAGGTCTGATTATGAGTTTTATTGACTGCTGAATAAACCCTTGCTGTTGTCTCATAAAAAAATCTGATGGTACCTATTAAGTTAAAAAAGTTGATTGTATTCTGTAAACAAACCTTTCCTCCAGCCTTCCAAAGTCAAATTTTGCTTTTTTTTCTGGCCCTTGCTAAATATTTAACCTATTTTGTCATTGAAGAAGTGGTTTGGAAACTTGCTACTCTCCCATTAAAGTCTGCCAATTGTATTTTGACAGTACTTTTGCTAACAGGAGTAAGCCATTTTTCTCCAGTTGGCTCTGTGTCTTGAATACAGATGCAGTTGTGTCTCATTAAGATGTTTGCTTGATATACTGCTCTTAGGATGTTGGGTTCTCTGTACGTCTGTCTGGTTTTGTTTAGGGGTAAGAATGACTCGGTTTATGAAAATGTCTTCAACTTGTGTTGTCGTCATCGCACAAGGGCTTTCCAATTAGCTGCAATGTGGTGCTGGAATACACTCAGTAGAGCAATCAGGCTCTTTGACAATGCTGGAAAATAGAACATATTTTTCAATAAAAATCTGTTTTTATCTGTTTTATATTATGGGGTTTGTATTTATACCATGTATCAGTCTTGCAGGTGAAGATTCCCTCCATGAAGGCCTCAGGTGGCATCCATTTGACTGGCAGCATGGCACGACCGCCTTTCCTGTAATAGCTGGCTCTGGGAACAGAAAAGCATCAAGTTTAGAAGAAAAGGTAAATATCACCCGGTCATGAACTCTGTAAGTAAATTTAGAATGTGGAGGGAAATTAGATTGCTTTTCAACTGGTCCCCCCATTTACCACATCAGCCCAGTCCTGCCTAGACTCTTGCTTCCACATGAGACACATCACCATAAATCATCGTGTGAGTTTTGCTATATGAACTGAGGGTGAGCCTCACAAACCTGTATATGTCTCGTGCCATGCCAAAGTCTCCAATCTTGGCAACTCTGTCTGGTCCAGGGCAGGTAAGCAGGCAATTTCTAGCAGCAATGTCTCTGAAATACACAAGATTTGTTACATTTTGCTGCCACATGATTGCACTAAACTCTCAAACACACAAAAATAACAAATTAAATTCATAGTATTTTGATTTATCAATACTGATTTTATTTTTTTATTTGTTTTATTTTTAGTTTTAGATTCACTCAAACATAGTGGTGTTTTGCTGCAAGAAGATGGTAACTGTATTTTTCAGTAAACGTCCTCTCACAATGATGAATGCTCAGAAAATATATCAAATGTGTTGCTGATTATGCAACTGATGTAACTTCAACCATTTTTGTAATATATACTCTTCATAAAGTTTTACATATTTAAAAAAAAGCACCAATGCATTTCTGGATTTTTTTGAGACAGTGACATAAAAGTTGTTTTTCCTGCTGCATGAAGTTGCATGAAACTGTATTTTCCAGCAAACAAGGTTTACTCACAAACAAAATTCTAAACAGGTAAGTAAACATGAAACTTTTAAAGTGTTTTTGCCTCCATAGCTGTGGCACATTTTCAGCCTAAAATAGTTTCTCAGCCAGCACTACACCTGAATCTTTTCATAATTGCATAATTGCAGAGCCATAACAGTAGAAACAAATTGTGTTTTTGTTCCTGGGTGGAAAATTGGTTGTTCAGTCTGAATTAAAATTGAGCTCTTAGCTCAATAAGTGGGTGTGAATCCGGACCTGTGTATGAAGTGGTTCTCCTCCAGGTAGCGACAGCCACAAGCGATGTCTCTGGCCATCCTCAACAGTTCCCTCATGGTGAGAGAAGAGGTTTGGCCCTGGATACAGCGCAGCTCAAATTAGTTTGGCCATACAAGCATGCCTCAGACACACACATAGCTACACAAAGAAAGGTGTAGGAGAAACTTACAGCTCGTGGCCTGTTCTTTCTGAGGAAGCTTTTCATGTCTCCTCCAGTCATCAGCTCTAGCAGGATGAAGCGTGGCAGGATGTTGAGACTGACACCAATGCAGCGCACAATGTTCTCATGGCTGAACTTGCTGCGAAGACAAACAGTGAGAAACATTTGGGTTAGCAAGCATGTACTTTGTGCAAGCATGTACTTTGTGTATAATGTGCTCTATAATACTACATAATGATGATTCAAATGTGGAAAAATCCATCCCAAATCTCCTTGCAATGAATGAGATGGAAGTCTAATTGATATTGCCAATAAGCAACCACATAACAATTTCAAGCTTTAATCAGTCTGCAAGGGAAGTTTTGGGACACACAGACAGAGAACTGTCAGCATGATACAAGCTAAAAAATCTGGATCTATTACATGCTCAGTTACAAATTCTCGGATTTCTCTCAATTTAAAATACTCTTTCCAGCTGCAGTTGCAGTTTTTGCTGACAAGTTAAAAAAGACATATCAGCACTTTTCCACAGTTGGATAAATTAAAAAGCTGATGGGAAGTCTAAAAGGATGTTATTTCACTTCCAGTTCAGACCAAATGGATTTTACTTTGCTCTTAAGTGAAGTTTTCATGTGCTGGAAACACACTGTTAGAATAATAGAGCACAGGTTAGAAGATGCAGCTCTCTGATCTGAATTAGCAAAGATTTTTTGATCTTGATTAAGCCTTTGCCTTTCTAAAAACATATCTTCAATAAAGCAAAAATGGCCAATAGATGTTTGGAAAAAAGACTGATTACTGGTGCTTACCGGTCATAAACTTAAATTGACTGAATTATAGTTATTTTCCGGAGATCAAAATATATTCCCTGCAGACTTGTCCTGTTGTGTTTTGAATAATTTGATGATAATTAGCTCTAACAATTTACCGCTAATTATATGACAGGCTGATACTCTACAATATGCCATGTATGCTACATTTTGGTACTGGTTTAATATCCAGTGAGTTACGTGTCACATCTGGCTCCAGATGTCATCTATTGTAACCTAGGAGAATATGTTTAGCTATAAAACAAAGCCAGTTGCTTTGAGCCAATGTGAGCACATTTTTTGTTTTTTCACACATGTCAGAAGGATGCACTGAGTGAATCGATGATTAAACTACGTGATCTGGTGGCTGTTATGATGTGTGTAAAGCAGACAGGAACTGTATAACTGCAGTAAGGTGCACCTCATAATCAGCGCCTCCATCAGGAAATCCATTTCATCCTGTTCTGAGCAGATTTCAGGAAGAGTCTGTGGAGCATGAAGAATCAGAAAGCAGTTTCAGGTGAATGTGTGCCTGCCATTGTCATGAGGCAAGATATCATGAAATGCAATCAGCAGACTATTGAAAAGCTTCCAATCCCATGTGGAGCACACTCAGCATTTTCCTTTTCACACTTTTGTAGTTTTTAAGTTGAGCTGTCTGAGGGGACTGACTGAACAAATTTCCATTCATCTTTTTCACAATTTATCAGTCATTTTGTGCAGTCATGCAGTATGTGATTTTATTTCATTACATAACAAACCACCCAACTACAATCTTACATGCGTGTGTGACCTTTCGATCAGTATCACCCCCATGGAGTGTTGCTGAGTGGATTACATGTAATGAACAAAACTCCTGGTGAACTGCTCTCATCTAACATTTAGGTGCACGTTTTCCTTGAGCTGACCTTTATGGCCACCTGCATGGGGCTATTATCACCGCTCATCCCTAGAAGCTGTCCTTCATAGACTTCGCCAAATGCTCCATGGCCGAGAGCCCTGCAAAACATTAGGTGACGAAAGCAACAATTTCAGATGAAAACATCGGCACACAGGCGCTCTATGTAATGTTAGTGTGGACATTTTGATACTGTGTCCATGCAGCACTGCACCTGAGAAGCGTGATGTTTTTGCGTGGTACTTCCTTTAGCTCACTAAGTGATGCAGCCTTCCCCGCGAAGCAGTAGTTAGGATTGTAGTCCGTCATGATGGTGGAGGAGCGGATTTTACTCAGCTTGTACTCTGGACTCTGCAGACGCCCCCTCACTGCATGCAGATCGTTCTTCCTGCGGTACCACACTGGAGATAAAGTCAGGACAGAGACACAAACAAGAATGTTTCACTTCAAAGTCTATGAAATTTGAAATAATCATAACCCTAACTCATATCAGGACCCCATACTTGCATGTAATTTATGGAAGCAACTTCCTGACTCTCTGCTAACTGTAGGAGCGGTAACACAAGGAGGGTTCAGGCTGCATCAAACCGCTGGATGCTACAGTATATTGATTGTAAAATATTGAGTATTTGTCCAAAAAAAGGTTCACAGACAAGTCATTTTGCTCTCAAGAGGACAAATCCTTCTGCACACAAATATAACATTTTGCGCGATGCATGTGGGAATGTCCTCTCCTTGGTTACTGCTCCTAGACCAGTGAGTGCCAGTGAGTTTGGACTCACCCGCCGTGGAGGCAGCCCACGTCCCCGATGCAGGTTGGTAGTCTGCCAGGGAGGGGGGCGTTGCGTGCAGGTAAGAGGTGCCGTCGAGCCATCGCCCGGTGCAGATGCTAGGGACTCAGGGGATTTGGGATGAGGGTAAGGTTGAGATGGAGGAAGGAGGAAGGGGAAGGAGGAGGAGGAGGAGGATGAGGAGGAGGAGGATTGGGTTGAAGAGGAGATGGGGCGCCCAGGGAACAGACTACCTCCCTGCATGGGGGAGAACTCAGGTGAAGAGACACCATTAACCTGAAGGGTTTGCATGCGTGTGTGCTTTGCTGCCTGATAAACCAGCTCTTGTGAATACAAATCTTTTCTCTCTCTCCTTTTTTAAATGATAACAAATATAATGGCATCAGTCTTTATTTTAGTACTTGTTTTATTCACTTGCAAATTCACACAATTACACTCAATGCAGTTAGTGAAAAAGTCACTCTAAATACTTTATCCATTTTTCATTAAAAAATAGGTTTGCCCGAGGATGTTGTGCATAGGTGTCATCTCAGTTTGCACTTTGTCTGGTAATTATGGGAGTATGATGTAATGCAGTTGCACTCATAATTAACAAAACCATCTCTTGTCCAATTAACATCACTGGCAATATCCGTTCTACACAGTCAGTCAACTGTGCAGTATGTCCAGCTAAAAAGAGTATATATCAGATGACTAATACTTCCCGGCCTTTTCATTTAATAGATTTTCTGTTTTCCTAAAAATATGACATATTTCCTAAAAGGACAGTGCTCTCTTGCACAGCTCTCTAGTTTTAACAGTTTGCACCTGCAGAATTTATAGCTGTTAATGCTGTACTCCACACTGCTCTACTGTTGTGTTTTTCCAATAAACATTTACACATTTATATTAGCAACCACATCCATTACAAATATCATCATATGATTTGTGCCACTCCTACTCATAAATGTTAATAACGAATAAAGCTCATGGAGTGTCCAAAATGAAAAAGGATCTACCTCTCTGGAGTATGAATGTTGGTCTGAATCTGCCAATTAGTGTTTAATATTTCCTGTTTGGATGAAACCTTCCACAGGCGTCAACATTGGGGAAAAGTACAGTTTTTATAACACCGCTACATTTGCTTTACTTTCAAGAATGTGATATAGTTGTGTGTGTTTGGTTTCAGTCAGAACTCAAACTGCTTTTGTCATGCCTGCTTTTCTTGTCAGACAGTGTGCAAACCCCAGAGAGCTGAAAATGTAAGGGATATTTTACAGGAAGTCAGTGCTATGCAGAGTCCCTCCAGAGGCCCTTACACGATGTATAGAAAAAAACTGACTGTGGGAAAGAGAGATCGAGCTGCTTCCACAGCCGAGCTTCACTTAATATTCAGCGCTTTCAGTGAACTGAAAGGTTATGGAGAGGATGAGAGAATGAGAGAGAATCTGCTGCCGTTCAAACACATGAAACAACACTTGGTAGAGAAAATGGGTCGAGCAAAATGTCAGATTTCACTTCCCATTTCTCTGCAGCAGACAGGTGTAAAAAAAAACGTGAAAAAGGTGCAAAAAAAGTATTGTTATCTGTATGATCCCTCACGGTCCTATATTGCTGTAAAACAACTGTGTATGTTGTTGTTAATACTGCATAAAAACTATTTATGTAAAGTGTCTGTGGTTAATAGCAGCTTTCGAGACCAAGTTTAATACTAATGCAACATTATTAGCTCATGTTATAATCATAAATCATGTCTTTATTAGATTGTGGTCTAGAGTGTAAAACTAAACTAAAAAAAAGTTTACCTGTTAATTCCCTAATTGTTCCTATTTTAAGCCATTTATTTGTGCAAGAATGATCAGTAAAGCACTTTACTGTCAGATTGTGTCAGATTACAGAAACATTGCAGACAGTAGGGCAAATCTTTTCATTTCTTCAATCAGAAACAGATTCCTACCCTCCTAGAAATGCTCTATGTCACAGTGCTTTGTGTAAATAGCATTTTGCTGTATCACAGCTGAAGTCTTCCTGTTAATCCTAAAAAACTCTTATCATAGATATTCAATGCCCGCAGGTCCAAATAAACAAATCATCACTGTGCATGTCCCAAAATGTCCCAAATGACAATCTTTCATCACAGTTTTCTATTTTCCCGTATTGTTTGTTCATTTCTTTTATAATACTGTTTCTGTTTTTTCTTCCTTTCTCAGCCACTGAATCACAATGCCTGACATTTACATCTAATCTCACTCATAAGAGCACATCTCCAGCTGAGAAAATGCTTTGAAGCTTCCTAGTTAGTCAACCTTTCTGCTTATCCTTTATAACCAAAGATGCATTTTTACATTGTACTTTAAATTCACACAGTGCCCTTTCATGCTTCTATGAGAGCAATTGTTCTACTGTTGGCACTAAATACAACACATAAACAGTATGGTATTTAACTGCAATCACCTCCATTATCTCGCTCCTCTTCTACAGTATAATCTTGTTTCGCACTCTTTAGCACAAAAAAGTCACAAGTTATTTCTACTGTATTTGCATACAGTTGGCGAAGAGGGAACATCCACTGCAATAAGTGCTTGTTATAAAAATGTTCATATTGTGCTCACTACATTTGTAAGCAAGGTACAATTCAGAACCGTGTCTCCCCCACGGATCCTTTAATCATCTGTTGCACAGCCAGTGGAGGGCACTTAAACCAACACTCATCAAAGCTGTTCCTGTCTCTGCTGTCAGTTACACATGGAAGCATCTGTATGGCCAGCTGAGCTCACAGCCGGTGGAAGGTGGAGGGCACAGATTGCACACAGAACTGGAAGAGTCTCTTACTGAGGATGACGCTGGCGCAGATCAGTGCAATGCCGCTCGCAATGGTGGAGGTCACGACTGCCAGGATCAAAGTTGTGGACATCTGGCCCTGTGGAGCCGGGCCTTGGGGAGCTGCTATGAGAGAAGATGATCGATTCACATACTTAATAGAGTGTAGAGAGTTATTTTTTGGGTGGAAGTAATTAAAAGTGATTCAATATCAAATAACAGCAATTATTCAAAAGAAAAAAAACAGAAATGCTGCCATTGTTAACATTTTTTGTGGGGGATGTATTTCCATACCTATAGCACCGATACATGTAACGTTGTCGCTGGCCAGGACATCATCATCATGGCAGAGACAGAGGATAAGATGAGTGTCTTTCTCTCGTTTGCAGCTCTGCGTCTGGCAGTGGCTACAGTTCAGCTGCACCTTGATCTCGCACTCGCCGTGACCCTCCATGGCTAGGAGTAATAAAACACGCAAACACATAAACACATGAAAGCAAAGATGCACAGACAAGAGTTTGTTAGACGGTAAGTCTATGGGAAACCAGGATAAAACAGATTGGTTTTTTTTGTGTTTTTTTTTTACAATTTTGCCTTGTAAAAAGAAAACCTGGCAAATAAATTCCTGAAGTTGAATAAATACCTCTGACTCTTGTCTGTGCTCAGGTGTACTTCATTATTATCCCACTGGTTTGTGGGGGTGCAAAGCGTATAGGGTGTCACATGACACACAGGCATAAGGAAAACACAAATGCAGCAACACACAGAGCAAAAAGCTCAATAAAACAAAGACCAATACACAATACTTACAACTACTATGCAGCAGTAGTCATACTGAGAGTGTGATACATTTTGTGTGCATCTGTGTAAAATAGTATGTATAAAGCAAGCTCTGTAACATAATTTAATAGCATTTTGCCATTATACATTAGTTTGCGGTTTGTTATTAACTTACTAAGTCTAACTTCTGACCTAAACAATGCTCATTTGTTCTAGACACAAATTATGAAGAAGAATGTGCTCTATATGTGACATACGTTAAACTTTAATCACCAGTCAAAGACGATAAGATGGTTTAACTACATTATAGAAAAGCATATTTGCCTGAAAACTCAATTATGATAATTTAAGTTCATCCGTATTTTCCTCCCAGATCTCACTTTGAATGTGTTTTATGTTGCAGAAGCGGCCAGTGTGTGTTTTCAAAGCAATGAATGGCGGCACACGCAGCGACTACAACAGCGCCTTTCTCTTGAGAAAGGAGAATGTCTGTTCGGCGCCGAAGGCAACAGGCTCCATGAGGCTGTGAATTAGTCAACTGCCTTCCTGTTCCTCTCGCCAAATAATGAGAATCAGATGGTTTGTAGCCTCATAGTAAAAAAAACAACCCAACACAGCCTATATCTGTCTATGTGCACTGCGCATGTGTGAGTATGTAGGCTATATACCCAGACAAATCTAAGCACATGTAAACACACACACTGATACACCCTGAGGCACTGACTGGATCAATTTCTTGGAGAACAAAGTGCACATAAAATGCCTATTGCTTATTTGTTTTAGCCTGTTCACCTACCTCTGTACATATTCTGCTTTAATTCAACTACAATTTGTTTATGTGTGCATTGTTACGTATTACTTTATTTGTGTGGATCAATGTGGGTGCATGTATTGTTAATCCTATTGTGTTTTTAGACAGGCAGCAAGTGGGTGACCTCCAGACCCACTGTATGGTATACTCTGTATGGCAATTGTCAATTAATTTTTTCTTAATTTCTCTTTGTTTAATTTTTTGTGTTATTGAAATGAAACCTTCAGCAATACTTCAACAGTGTTACATAACTCTGGTAAGCAGCAACATTCATGGGTGGAGTTTTCTCTCTATTCTGTTACTGTACTGTATTATTCTACTGTCTACTGTTTTCTTCTTGTTACTTCAGCTTCACTGTGCAGAATAATGTATGTGCTGAGTTTGACACTAGAAGGGATCTTCAGCTAAAAGTCCACTTACTTGCTTTTTATGGGGCTAGCAGCTGCATCTCATGGACTTTATTACTACTACTTGACACTATGGTACTGTACTAAAGTTTGACAAAATTATATTTACCCAATGTCCATTTACTAGCTTTTATACAGAGCTTTCAACCGCATGTTTTCATCAGTGTGCTCTATTTGCACTCTATTCTATTCTATTCTTCTTTACTCTCATCTGGCCTAGTTTTTTTATCCTTTCCATGGTCTTCATATTATCATGATGGTGTGTCAGACTGGGTCTCTCACCTGCTAGAGGCTGCAGGAAAATTTCTCCCATTGGATGCATGAATGAGATTCCAGCCTGACCGTCGGCTGTTATCTCATCCGTCAGTGCAGCGTCACCCCCTGTAACAGAATTTATGTTGTGAACTTTCCTATCACTCAGTATTACAGGTAATGTCAAAATGTTCCAATTAAAGCAGTTCATGTTTGGGTAGGTATAAAAGTAGTTTCGGTTTTAAGAGCTGGAGGGGAAAAGAGTAAATTAAAGTCATATCAAACTAGCTGATAGAATATTATTACCTCTGTACCCTCCTCCCCCTCCTCCAGCTGTGCAGGCCCCACCTCCACCTCCAAACCCCCCGAAGGTGGACCAGCTGAGTTTGGACATGGCCAAAGGACATGAGGCCCCTCCCTCAGCACCCTCCACCAGAGACTTGCCAGCCCTCAGTAGCGGACTGGGCCTGTCTTTCCAGCCTCCACCTCCACCTTCCAGGAAACAAACATGAGCCCAAAATTAAATACTTTCACATCCAACAGTATAAACATCTTGAGTCATCCGCTGCATTCTTGTAACCATGTGAGAGTTAACATTTTGACTAGAAAGTTTGACTGCAGCAGGGACGCTGATTGGCTCAAATGAAGAAATTATGATTTTCAGGTTATCAAATGATGTTTTTCTTCACTGGAGTCAACTTCATTCTAACTTTTGGGAGTGAGTACAGACAGAGATGTTGAAGGGACACTCCAGTAAATTATAATTGCCCTTCCATAAAGATGAGTGATTCACAAGTAGATTTTTTAAAATGATGCACAGAGGCTGAGATATCCTGACTTTTAGGTCCATCTCCAAAGATGTATGATGCTACATTTCCCATGAGTCATCTTGAGTCCATTTGTTAAAATGTTCCCAGTTTGAAATGCAGGTTTCTGCTTCTAAATTGGAAGTCACTTAAATAATTTTCTCATAGTTGACAAAACTGCCTCCAGAGACACAGTCTGATTCATTCACCTGAAAAAGACTTCCCCTTTCATTGAGATCGTTTACAATCTGGGCAGCATTGGGAAGTCTTAATGAAGATGAAGTTTTTCAATGCAAGTGCAATTCAGGCTTGTTGAATACATCCAGCTGGAGTTGTTGGTGACGTATGATGTATGATGTATAGCATAGCAGCAATAAAAGCAGAGCTTTTCTTGTGTCCAGCTGTTTTTGTTGTGTTGCCTAATGTAATTTTTATAATTTACAGGCAGGTGGTAGACAGACATTAAAGGGTAATCAGCAAAGCCTGGTCCATTCACTCTGTCTCTGCCACACAAGACCTTTGTTGTTTTTGCTTTTTGCTTAACAGCATCCAGCATGTCAACACTTTCCACTTATCACACTCATGCTAATCTCCCTCACAGACACATACTATTGTTGAGCAGTGGCTTCTTTAGCAGCAGACTTTAAACCTTTCAATTTGTGTCTCAGATTAAGTTACAGATATGTTGAAAGTTGTATGTTGAAAAGTAAGGATAGAAGAGAAGAGCAAGTATGGTCAACACCAAACAATGACGAAGACAGAGAGGCCTCTGCAATGAATAATAAGTGAATCAACAAGTTAGATCCATAAACGATCAAAAGGCCTCCAGTCTACGCTGATGAGCAGATAAAAGCAGATTTTAAATGAATCACACATGTACAGCAGGAGCCATTAAGCCTTTGCAAATTGTGCAAATTCTTTAAATCCCTTCCTGTGATTCGATAATGACATGCACGTCTGCTGCAGCTCTAGGCTTATGAGCCGTTTCAACACTGCCAGCCAAACACAGTTCAGAAATACACACCAGCAAATACGCAGGTCGCGCACACGCAATGAACACACATGCTCCTAAGAGGTACATATTTCCCCTGACACTAAGATCTTTATCTAAACAGTCCCATGGAGGTTTCAATAAGATGAGCTGATAGATAGTCTGTGTTGAGACTCCGAGGATTTACTGAGAACGTTCCAGCAAGCATTTCCAGGAGCAAACAGAGACCTCTATGCCGCATATGTACTGCTTCAAAGGTCACGACCTGTCAGGCAACTAAAAATACGATCCACATAGATCCCATTATCCACAGGCCAAACACATCCTGCTGTGTGAGAGCATGCATGCATGCCAACGTGTGCTGTTTTGACTATGTGTGTGTGTGTGTATATTTAAAGAGCAAACAAATCCTCGCGTGGCCCTCAACCAACACGTCTTGATGTGCAGGATTTACTCTACTTTTGAGAGAAATGAATAACATGTTTTCGGTTATAAAACAGCAGTTCAAGTTTACTCAGTTTCTAAGAGGAAAAAAGAACCAGAAAAATTGCAACCATACTTCAGTGTCATTTTATATCTGATTTATCTTGTACATAATGTTTCATTCTGTTCTTTCTTTTGTGTTGACCATACTTCATCAAGTGTCAGTAAAACAGATGATCTAGTGGAGATGTTTTCTTCTCACTTTTGCAGCATTTATATAAAACTGTTGCCCTCAACCTCATCAAGTCAGAATAAAGTGGGATGTTTTAAAAGATACAAGTACTGTGAAAACTAAACTAAAACTACATGTACAGGTTACTGTATAAACACATTTTTCATCTTAAAATACATGTCTGCAATAATCAGTATTTGCTGTTCTCAAGGGATACTCTACAAAAAATGGTCCAGTTTACTGCTTAAAAGGTTAATTTAATTTCATTTTGCACTGTCAGTTTTTATTAGAACTACTTTTATTGAACAAGTAGTCCCTTTGACAACTTTTGACCACATGCTATGTACTTGCAAAATAAAAATATCTCTGAAAAGAGATGTTGTGAAGTAATTTTTCAGTGCTGTTAGCACTACAAAAAAGAAGAAGGAGTAATCTCAAAGATTTGGGCACATAAAATAAACTATATGCACAGCAAGACACCACTACAGGTAACTGACAAAATAATTTTTTTGTAGTTTGCATTGGTAGCACCATAACTTCTATTATAGTACCTGCAGCGCCGGTTTGACCGTTGGTACTGGGAGCCGTGGTGCTGTTTTCGTATTGTTCCAGTGGTACCTGGTCCAGACTGGACTCTGGGTCTTCCAGGTAGGCATTTCCTCCACCACCAGCTGCAATCAGCAAGGGAACCAGCTCACTGCCCTCCATCTGGCAGGAAAGCATCACATTTTATCTCATTTATTTGAGGCCTTTTCAACTATGAACGTGCTCAGTGTTACACATGCATATGTTCATTACTGCAGATGGAAGAGGATTAGAGTTTTGACAAAGCAGTCTCAGCAGTAGAGCAAATTGAACATGATTCAGGAAAGCCCTTGTTTATTACAGATGGTGGATCATAATGAATGAGACATGTGAACCCTCTTTTCTTTTCATTCATTGTGTGTGTGTAATTTTGATGATACAATTATTTAATACATGGGTTTAAATGTAGATTCTACATATACTGGAGATTGAAAGAGTATGAGACAGTGATGAATTGCTTCAGTATGCCTACAGACATTTTTCTGCCATACAACATGTACACTGCATCCATACGAGGTATCACACAAGTGCAGCCACACAGTAAGGAAACAACACACACTTAAGTTTGGTGTCACCTTATAGATGTAGGTAGCTCCCCCTCCTCCACCTCCTCCCCCAGCCCACTCTGCACCCGCCTCTCTCCTGAGGTCATCTTCAATCACTAACGACTCTCCCAGGCAGATCTTCTGGGTGTGGGGATTTCTCTATACCAAGGAAAGAAAGAAAGTCAAGCTTCAGAGAAAAGCCTTCTTCACAAAAAAGAAATAAATACAGCAAGCAAGACATTTTTTTATGTAGTTCAATCTCTTCTCTCCAGCTTTCGCTGGCAAAAGATAGCCCACTGGGACATCAAATACATCACTGAATCCATCCAGACTTCGCGCTCAAGCTACTCACCCCTGGGCACGCGTCCTCTCCCTGGTGGCCGACCAAGATGTAAAGTATGTCTCCTTTCTCCAGAGGAAATATGGCTGATATGAAGACACCGTGGTTGCGTTTGTTGTGGTTTTTGGCTCCTTTCCCTCCTGCAGCCCCATAGGCAGAGATCCTGAGGGAGATCATTGCACCGCAAGGGGATTAAATGCTGTGACTGAAAGAAATTGCTCTCTGGCTCAGGCTCCACAGTATATATCATATTAGATAGGCTGCAGTGCAGACAATTAGAGACATCTATCAGAACTCACAAATCAGGAGACACAATCACCTGTGGTTTTATAAAGATTTTCTTTGACTAAAAGATGCTCTGTGTTGATACTCTCAGAGACTACAGCTGTGTGTAATATAACCAGAGTAATTTAACACCCTGTAAATCCCATGATTATTCCTGCCACTTTTCTGTTCTCTCATCTTGTGTCGTGAGTGTGATAATGAGCTCCCACGACTGGCTCTGCAAAGACAATCAAATTGCTTTAAGTCTTCATCTGGCAGGACAACAATCAGTTACACAGAGCATGGCATGAACAGTTTATTCCCCAAGCTTGAAAGTCACACCTCTAAATTGTCACTAAGCCCAGCTCTCTGAGTCACACAACAGTATAAACATCTGCGTGTTAGTATTGTCATGGTGGACACTAAAGATGAACTCCACCGATTTAGTACTGCACTCACCAATGGACTCCTGACATTTATTTTGATGCAGCAGGCACAGATATACTTTTTATTGAATGTGTGTTTTTTTTCTTTGTCAAAATCTGAAATCTATGTTACCCACAATACAACAAGTTCAGTTCAGAAATTCAATTTAATTAAATTCTATTTTTATTTACATAGCAAAGTTGTCATTTCCACATTGAGCAGGTCTAGAGAGGCACAGTAACAACAACAACAAAAATTATAATAATAATAGAAATATGACTAATGATAATTTGGGTGTGTTATGCTAGTTGTAGCTAATATAGCCTTGAACTTCTAGCTTCAAGCATCTTCAGGCACGAGGGATAGACTCCTGACATCTGTTAACTTTCTAACTTCATATCTTTGGATTTTCTCCATTTTCAAACTCCACAGACTCAACTGAAGCCACAAAACGCTATATAACTTTTTTCATATAAGCAGTAATATGCCCCAAGACCTGTAAACAGACCACAAGAGTAACTTTAACCTTAAATTTCATGTACATGAGCATGAAATCCCTGCCCCCTGTTACTTACATGTATCTGTTAGTAGCAGGGACCCTCCATATTTGGACTCCTTTCGAGGGGCCGTCCTTCCCCACACTGACGCTGACATTTTTGTTCCTGTAGGTAATATCACACTGGGCCTGGGTCGGACCATAGGGTCCACTGGCACCACATGAGTTAAACAACCACGTCATCAAAGAAACCTCTAGAAAAATGGAGATGAAAGAAAAAACACTGTGGGAGAAAGTATGCACAGAAGAAAGTATACATAGAAATAAGCCCTGCTGTGTGACTGTCACACAATAAAGATCAACAACTGAACATCGAAGCACAGAAACACACAAGGTATCTTTGATAGTCACTGAAAACTGCATGAACAACCTGGTATGTGAGTGCTAAATTCAGAATGGATTAAAAGCTTCTGGTCGGTTGATTTGGTAGATAAAGTGTCAAGCCTCCAGAGAAATTGTGAGTGTGCAATTCATAACATGGTATGTAAATTCTGCATGCAGAATTGATTAAAAATTACACGATAGACAAGAGATGCTTTGGACATTTACAAGGTATCCAAGGCACACTACCTGAGGCTGAAGGTTCTGGAAGGGGGCTTAAGAAATCCTCCAAGTCGGCCATGGGCAGGAAAGAGTTGAGATCTGAGGAGAGGCAGAGAAAAGTGGGAGGAAAGAGAGAAAAGGAGATTCATCCACCTGCATTTCACTGGAGCAGAAATTACATTCAGACAGAAAGCGACATAGATAAATGGATCAAAAGTAAAATGAATGGCCTTTCCAAAGACAAAGGAGTATTTAATTCCTTTACATGTATCACTGGTTTCAGTAAATGTAGGTTCTGTAAAGGTTGATTGTTAGATGTTAGTTTTGTTCGAATTTTATCAAACCCTAGACCTGAGGTTCGATGTACTGCCCTTTAGCAGACCCTTTCCATAAACCAATTCAGCATTGTTGAACTTGAGTAAGCCAGCACACAGAGAGGACATAAATGTTTAAAATAAGTTATAGCTGGCTGAAGTTACTCCAGGACCCTGAATTGACCCTGATCTCAGTAAGAAAATGTTGTTTCCCAACTGGAACTAAGCTACAGCCATATTCCATTGTTTTCACTGAAAACCAACCTTCCCTTCAATCACACACAAAGAAAAAACACTGTTCCCTTTAATCACAATTCACACATGTGCATCAGCATTGTACTAAAATCCATCATTTCAATGGTGCAGAAAAGGGTGCTTAAAAAGAGCTTTCACATAACTGTGAGAGTTGCATAATGACACTGACACAAGAATGTTGGCACATATTTTTCCTGCAGTGTTGTGGTGATGCATTTGTAGCGAAGCATTTAATGTCGGTTACCCTCATGCCATAACTAGTCACAAAAACGAGGCATCAAACCGCTGCAGCTCTAAGTGTTAGACAGCAGTCATCAGTTAAGTCAGTCTCAACATTCAAGGACTCCCTGTGCTCCTCAGCTCTGTTTCATTCAGCAAGAGCTCTGCATACATGCAGATCATTTTAAGCAATGAAGGGTGAACAAACACAGCACTACAAATTCAGAGATAATGATGCAGAATTTCATAATTTATCAAGCCAGTGGTGGAGGGAGTATTCCTTTAATTAAGTACCAATACAGCAATGTAAAAATACTCCATTACAAGTGAAAGTCCTGCATGAAAAGTCCTACTTAAGGAAAAGTACGTACGTTTTAGCAGCTTGATGTAGTTAAAGTATTACAGTAAAAGTAGTGGTTTGGTCCCTTTGACTGATATATATTATTATATGTGACATCATTAGATTATTAATACTGAAGCATCAGTGTTAGAGCAGCATGTTACTGTTGTAGCTGCTGGAAGTTGAACTAGATTAAACTACAGTATATATAGTTAGCTAGTGTAGTCCAGTGGTTTTCAACGTAGGGGTCAGACGCCTCTCCAAAGGGTCACCAGATTAATCTGAGGGGTGTGAGATGATTAATGGGAAATGACTGTTTTCAGTCTCTGGACTTTTTCTCTAATCTTTGACTTTTGGTAAAATATTGGATCATTTGAACATTTATTTTAATAAAACCAAGTTTCGAGAAGTTTAGAGGGAAAACTCACTTTCTGGTGTAGCTGTTAACAACTCATAGACATCTGAAATGTGAAACTGCTTTTTGTAAGACGTCAAAAGACAAAAAGGTTGGAAGCCTTTCATCTGTAACACTGTGTTGTATTCTAAAAGGTGGTTGTTTATGAGTTGTGTGTGTTGTGATTATAAAGTAGCATGAAAAGGAAATATTCAAGTAAAGTAAAAGTACCTCAAAGTTGTACTTACATACAGTAGCTGAGTAAATGTAATTAGTTACTTTCTGCCACTGTCTATACCTGTGCTTGTGGCCAATGGGGGGAAAAAACAAATGACAACGTAGTTGTAGTAGGCATTTCAAGCCTGAGGGGGCAGTAATGAGCCCACCACAACATTGCACATCACAATGAAGTGAAGGAAAGCATAAACTCGATCAATGTTTTGCTATTGTGTGCCCTTCTCATTTTGCTGCATCATTCACTTTACAACCAGTGGGACCTCTTTCTTACCTCATAAAACTGAGGTGGCCAAAGAGACTTCTTTTCTTACAGTAACTGACCAAAAGGCCATTAACTGTGACTTAACTGTCAAACATATCATGGTGACATGTAAGCAGGGCTTACCTGTGTCAAAGCAGGCTGCTCCAATTGCGATATCATCAAGAGCAATGTCGGCATTGGAGCCTTGTCCCCACACTGCTGTCACCTTAATATGGAACCTGGAGCAAAGCACATGCCATTTGTGTATTCAGTGAATCATAGTTTTGTCTTCATGTCTACTTCTGTCTCATGCAAACAGATAAATCCTACAAAAATCTGTAAAATAACAGCGTGTGGAGGACAGTGGGCCAAATCTCCAAAGTGTTTCAAAATGATTACACATATTTTAGATGGAAGCAGCAATTTTCTTGTTTCCCGTCATCAATCTAAAACATGTATTCATCCTCAACCTCATAACCATGATTGTAAAATTGTTGCTTGAGAACAGGAAAATAAAATATGTATCTGATGTGAAAGAACTTTTGTTTCTGAGTAACACAGCGTGATAACATGTAAGTAATGTTCAACATTACCTTTTCTTTTTTTTTTTTTTAAAAGGCACAAGAGACCATTTCTGACTCTTGTTTGTTGCATGCTTGTTACATATAGTAATTGTCTGCTCCGCTACTCTTTTGGTTTTCCTATTACATACTCATTATGAAGGCCGGTCAGCTGCAGGGCAACATCTTCCCAGTCATCTGTCCAATGACCATTTCGCTCCCAGACCAATGGTGTTGTGGCACTCTTATTCTCTTCTATAGCCACCAACAATGAACCATTAAAGCCTCCAAAGAGGTACAGAGAAAAACGCATCTGCACAGATAAGCACAATTTCAGAAAAAAGTTCAATACTGGCAAAATATTTAGTTGAAGAAAAGCCTCACAAGGGCATTACAAATACATAAAACAATTATTCATATATATAACTGACCTGGCAGGCAGTAGTGGAGACTGGAGGAGGGAAAGAAGAGCTCCGAATGGACGCTTCTTGAAGGGTATTACTTTCTCTCACCTGCAGAAACAGGAAGTGCCCTGTGGAGTGCACAATACATTTGAGAACAAAAAGTTGAATGGGTCATACCTTACAATGGATTGCCAAGAAAACAATATCAGACATATATGAATAGTTTATGATGTAGTTGTGATTTAACTCATACATTGGGACTGTCCTCAAACAGATGAAAGCAGTTAGTAGCAAAGGGTTAAATATAAACCCATTTTTAGCTCTGCTAACACAAATATGTTCTGCAGCTGGATTTAAACAATCCATATGGTCTCTTCAAGGTCCTGTGGTGCAACTTCATATGGTAATAATCTCACATAGGCATATCTATTATTAGCTGGGTCTAGAAAGAACAATGAATGTAATGCCTGTTTGATGACACTTAGAAATGTGAGATTTATGGACAGAAATTGGTTAAATATTGAGTTTTTAACTTTCATCTCTCCACATTACATTAATGTATCATCATGAGAAGGCAAGGGAAGAGATACACAAGCGCAAACAAGGTAAATACAATAAGGGTATGAAGTGTTAATATACTTATTTCACGAATGCAGTACTGCACACACACACACACACACACACACACACACACACACACACACACACACACACACACACACACACACACACACACACACACTGCTAACCTGGTGTACTCTGCAGAGTGACACCTTGCATGTCTTCATTCTCCAGGAGTTTGTGTCCAGCGACCCTCCTCCATGCTGACCGCTGGTTGGACACGGACCAACCACATGCATCCCATTCAAATGAGCAGTGTGAGCCAAATGGAAGAGCACCTACAGAAGATGCAAATTATTGCATTTTATTGAAACAGTGATCTAAGCTGTTAAGAAGTCCATCACTTCCCCTAAAATCCTAATTGCCTCATAAAACACAAGGAAACAAAACAGGTACCATGTTTGTGTAAAATAACAACCAATATCTATTTTGTCTATGAAAGATAGCTTATGTACTCCTGTTAATATTTATGCACTTTTACTGAAGGATTTGCAGGGCTATTACTTGTGATGGTGTGTTTTTACATTGTTGCAATGGTACCAATACTTAAGTAAAAGATTTGAGTACTTCCACCACTGGTTAAGCATGGATCCGGAGCTGGGAACTAGATAGTCTAGCTTAGCAGGCTAACTTGAGGTATAGGCATATTTTTAATTTTAGTGAGGCTTCCCTCTACTTCCAGTCTTTATACTAAACTAGTTCACCTGATGACATGAGAATGATATACATTTTCTCATTTTAATTAACAAATAAAAAAACTACGTTGAATGCTAGCAATTGATTGAATGGCCATTATCAATGGTTATCACCCTCATAAATAAGGGTTAGAAGGGGCCTGCTACACCTACTAGTAGGTTCAGAAGGGCATTATCATCTGTTGGTAAGGTAGACTGCCCTTTGAGTCACAGATGTCATCTAGCAGCCGTAGCAATGACCTGAGAAAGTGACAGTGATAATATTTCCTTTGTTAGGAGGAGTAGGAGGACATAGGTCAGGTGGTGGATGGATAGATAAATCTGCAAGTTGCAAGCAAGAGATGATAGTTCAACACCACTGTTGCACCATTTTCTCTTCATTTTACTGCAGTTTAACCTGACAATGTTACCACATTTTACATTTGCCATGTTTAACCACATTTCAGGTGATCATTTTAACCCAAGTCATGATTTTTTTTGGTGCTAATAACCACTAATAACCCATTCAATCAAGTGATAACATCCAAAACAGGTGATTTTTTTCTGATCTCAGATAAGATTACTAAAAAGGCATTTATAAAATGTTGGAGTATTTTATGTGTACTCATACATCTTGCTGATAGGTCATCGACGAAATTGCACCACCATTGTGACAGAGCTTCCCCGTGCATGGATTTCATCACTAAATAAAGCAAGGCTTTTGATTTTTCTATGTGCTGAAGTGTTTTTCTGGACATCAATGTTTTCAAAGAAATGGCAGAAAGCCTTTCCTGTTTGAGATAGTGAAGTGGGAGTAAATGGAAGGTACTGATTGACTGTTTGAAAACGCAGCACATTTTTCAAATCTGGGATTTCAAAACATTAATAAATCCACAAGCATAATAGACTGTTAAATATCTAATACTTGGACATTTTTAAAAGCATGATGTGTCAGAAAATTGAGGATATCCATTTCCAGCTAACGAGACACTAATGGATAGGAACACTTGGATTGAGAATTGTTACTTTCTGCTTTAAATAAACCGGTAGGCAACAGAAGCCCTTGGTTAGTTGAATAATCTGGTACCTAGGGTCAAAGGATTATCAATTTATCATGGATTTAAACATTAAATCAATGCTAATGCAAATGGATAACAGCCTGTCAGTAGCCATTCATTCTGCTGTACCTGAACCTAAAGCCAACTGCAAAAGTGCATCTTTAAGTGATTATTTAGGAAATATCCCTTGATTTTACTCAAAGCAGTATCTTTTGCTGCATTTTAGTATTTGTTTTAGAAGGATGAGAAAAACCTCACCACAGATGAAGCCTTCGTCCTCTCCTAAAGGACAGTCAGTGTGGAAATCACACACTTGGCTCTGGTCGATGCAGCCTCCTGAGTTTTCACAGTGGAAAGATTTCCCACAATCCACATCCAGCTCGATATCCTGGTGATCTGCATTGAGTCATCATACAACAAACATCCTTTATATCATAGAGAACCAACTATAACCCATCAAAATACATTCTTCCATATTTAGAAGTAATTTAACCCTTAAGTATGTCTCTTTAAAGGAATAGTTAGACATTTTGGGAAATATGCTTATTTGCTTCTTGGCAGAGAGTTAGATGAGCAGATCAGTAGCACTCTCGTGTCTGCACAATAAATATGATCATCAGTTATAATCAGAAAACAGCTAGCTTGTCTCTGTCCAAAGGTAACACAATTCACAACCAACACCTTTAAAGCTCACTAACGAGCACAGAATTTCATTTGTTTAATCCAAACAAAAACCATGCTGTAAAGATGATAGTTCACTTGACTGATTACTGGCTGTGGCCCTATATTTGACAAATAATATGAGAGTGGTACTGATTTTTTTTCATCTAACTTTTAACCAGAAAGTGAATAAGCAAATTTCACAAAATGTAAAGCAGTTGCTTCAATGTTAAACCAACCAACTTGCCAAATATGTAAGAAAATTGTACCTGTCTGTCCAATTATTTGAAATAATGCATGAGTCACAATTCCAGCAATACTTGTAGTATGAAAGGATAAGTCTTTAATCCGGTATATGGGTCATGCTAACATACACACAACAACATCAATCAAGCTTCATCACACTCCTACAGCTTTCCAAATGAACATCAAATCATTTCAACACTTGACTCTAAATGAAAGTCCAGGGCAACTTGCATGTCAGCTTGCTTATGTGTGTGAGGCTGTACAAATATTGAACATAGCCACAAAGCCCCTACTCCCAGCACGTTCACCTTTTTTGGAAATCTTACAGTAATAATTGACTTATCTGGTATCTAAACCAGATGTTCCCAAAAGTACCACTGTGAACCAGCAGGTTTAAACTGCATAGCTGGTTCCTCCTTTTTTGGTAAAAGGTGCTAAACTGAAAAGAAAAACACTACAGTGTTTAGTTTTGGAAGCAGTCTGTAAATTATAGCTCCAGAGGACAAAATGAACTCACCTGATTCACAGTCTATGAGCTCCAGTGAGTCCAGAGCCAAAGTGGCTTTGTCTTCACCCAAACAGGAAGTGTAGAGTAGAGTAACCTGAAAGGGCTCATCCACCTGGCCAATCACAGTCTCAAGAATTTCCCATTCAGACCTGCATCAACCAATCACAAAAAAGTATGTGTAGGAATTCATACCTTTCTTAATTTTTAAACGTTTTTAATCTTTAATGGTGAGTTTGGCTCATATGGACACATTTAAAGGCGCTGTATTAAAAGGGGTGAGTAAACATCTATGTGCAAGCAGTTAGTTAGAGAATTTCATAAAATCCTGCACAGGCAGATGTACCGGCAGCATCCTTTTTGCTGTCACTAGGCAACCACAGTCACCTGCTGTCAATCACTGAGCTAACATGGTTAATAACATTAGCTGATGTCATTAGCAAACTGAAAAACAAAAAGGTTACCGTGGATGTCAGTTGCAGCTCTCCAAACTTGATGGAGGTTATCATGATACTTTCACTTTATTTTCAAGTTTCCTTTTAATCTGCTGAAACTAATTACACAAAAGTGCCTCTCGAAGCCAAAGTTTGTGACATTTGAAGTGGAAATATTGCAGTCAGAATTCCTTACAGGATCCTGACATGGACAAAATGACTGAGTTTACAATAGTGACTGTAATAAAGAGCAAAGAAAATATCTAAACTAAAAAAATAATAAAAAGCTACATTTTAGGGTTTTATGTGGTCATGACAGGCTAGCAGTGTCAATGAGACAATTATGTGATGATAAAATGACAAAAAAACAAAACAAACCCTCACTCTATAGCTTACTATTGAATATATACAGTAAATATGTCCGACATATGTGATGAATCTCACATCTATTTACAGCTTTAACTTTTAAGGTTTGGATATTATTCCTGGTTGTGTGATTACACTGAATGCATTTCCCTTTACTAAATATCATTTTCTGCTGGGGCAATAACCAAATGTCCCAGCGGGCATCACTGTTACATCTCATATCATATTAATTACTCAGCCACTAATTCTGATGATGTCACATGTAATTAAGAGCCCTGTCTCCTTCATGTGAATGCACTCATAGCTCATCAGAAAAACCCAGAGTTAACTCAGACAGTTTATAATCAGCATTGTTAATATCAGGCTCAATGAAACTAGGTATAATGGTTGCCTTGAGGATTTTTTTATTGTTAACAAACACTTTGTTTAAACATGCAACACTCGTCAAAATGACTCCTGTAGGGCTAACAACATGTTGAGCAAATATCACCTCATGAAATATTTCCAAATGCTTGGCTTTTTTTGAAACCTACATGGTTGATATGAATTTGCAACCTTCATCTTTTACTGCTTTTATATTTCTCTAGAGTGTTGCTAGAAATAAAAAAAAGAAGAACCATCACTGAGTAAAGATGAGCCTTTTTTGTCGCCCTGAATACTAAGGTTGACATACTGATGGCGCTTTAATTAAGCTTAACCAAACATTATAATTGAATTTCTCAGAACAGATTTTGAAAAAAATACACCCATGTTTTTCTTGTAACTCAAACATACTGTACTGTACATTTAGTAGAGTGGGTGAGTAATGTCTCGCTATAGGGTGCATATTGTAAAATGAAGATAATGCACATAATCTATGGCCCATTTTTTGGGCCATTAAGCCTTTGTTTTGCAGGAAAATCATTAGATTAGGATAGATGCTGGCTTCTGAGAACAGTCGGTCCAGGTGAAACGTCACAGTGCAACACACACACAGTACTCCAGTAAGAGCTGCTTCACATCAGATGGGAACTATGCTTTAAATGGAGTACATCCACAAGTTAAATCTACAGGTTAGTAAGGGATGAACAGTGGGCTGAAATAATGAAACCACTGTCTCTGTGTGACGCATAATGGAATTGCCCAGTCCATTACTGCAGAGACACTAACAAAGCCAATGTACAAACTTATTGCTTATGCCCATCCATCCCTCTTCTGTCCTGACCAATTATATAAAAAATAATTTCCAGAGTCTGCATCTAGAGACGAGAATGCTTTTAGCTGCTCTAAAGATGGTCGTGCTTCAGCATTAGATCAATAGGAAATGCATGTGCGCATTTCCCAAACAATATTCAGGGGGCTGCTGTCCCCGCATGGTCACAACAATTCTGCAGTTTTGTCCCACAAGGCAGGTAAGACAAATTTTCTTCATATAACTTCAGTACAAGAGAAGTAAAATGTATTAGTTTCTGTGCCCTTGCTCTGCCTGAAAGCCTGTGTCACCTTTCAATACAGCAGAATCTAAGCTCCCTTTCATTCATTTTACAGGCTGTACCTCAATTTGACAAGCACTTCAATCAGTGAAGATGCAGGGTTTGCTTTTTGACAGTAATTAAATTGGCATGTTGTGCTGCATAAAGAATACAGTACGTACACTATTAAATATATAATTATTGTGCACAAACAGCAGTGAGTGTGTTTGCTGACCTGCGTTCATCTCGTCCCCTGCGGTTTAGGTCCACAGACTTAACAGCTGAACCTGGAAGAACTGGTTTGATCAGGACCGTGAGGTTCTCCACAGCTGGACTGGTTTCATACAGAGCCAAATGCAAAATGCAGTGCCGGTCACTTCCTGTCAGCACTGGGCTGGTTAAGTGGTACTCGCATCTCCCAGAGGCCTCAGCAGCAGGGGAGGAACTTAAGAGAAGGAAGTGCCCTAGGGTAATGAAACAGAGTAGAAATTTCATGCTGGACAGTTTTATAGCAGCCTCATAATAATGTCACCCCCCTTATTCATTTGGTAAATGGTCCAACATTGGGATAAATCTCAGACTTTCCATTAGAATATATCAACCACAAATTCAGAAGAGCTTTATATAAACTCCCCAAACAGAAGTCTGAAACGTGTTTTACAAATGAAAAAATCGTGAGCAGTATCCTGAAGCACTCATTAAGTTGAACTTCAATGAGTCTCTGCACTGTTACCGTCAGCGCTTCCCACTGAGTGGTCGGTGACAGGCATCATCCCAGCCTGTGCATTTTCTGGTTGCTTTGGAGACACCACAGACCAGTCACTGTGGTGGCTGTGATTTGATAAAGTCCAGAGGCACACAGACTCAAAATCACAGGAGGTAACTGCAAGACATAAAGAAAAGACTAGTAAATAATGTGGACATTAAAAAAAAAGCTAGAATAAAACACATAAAGAAATCACAGAGATTTATGAAAGTGTTATTTACACAATGCATGAATGCAGGAAAAAAGGACCAAATGTACCTATGAAACCTACCTGACTTACAGCTGCCAAAACAATGTTTATATCCTCTTGACTTTCATATATTGTCAAATTGTATTTGCCTGCTGTTAGCTCATTTAAAAAAAACAAAAAAAAAAACAGAATAAATGTTGAATTTTCAAAGCCAACTAGTCAACAAAACTTTGGAGCGAACAAACAGCATCCGTGATTCCCCAAAAACAAGCCAAAACTGATTTTGAAGATGATGTTTTTGGCTTGTTTTCTTTGGGTCACGAGAATTATATCTTATGATTTCAACAACAATCACAAGCTGTTTTTCTGAGATCACAAAACATCTAGAAAACAGTAAATACACAAGGCTGTCCACCAGCCCAGCAGAACTTGCTACATGTAGCATTTAATGACCCGTAAAAATGAAATTCAGAAATGTCCAACTTTCTGGATCCAGAAGTGCTTCAAAACACACAGAGGGATAGACGATCATGGATGCCAGATGCTTTTTTTTTCATGTGAGTGTAGTAGTCCACACTAATAATGCTTAAATAATCTGTTGGCTAAATAATGCTTTGAAAAGTCCTGGACTTACCAGGGACTTCCAAGTCCTTGGTCCATGGCCTAATTTTCATCTAAATTTAATTGAAATGTAACAGCCAAACAGGCAGACCCTTTGTTCATTTTGAGTGATTGTGTGTCTGTCTGTTTTAGATGGAATGATGAACAGGATGAGAAAGGAGGAGGCGTGCAAGACATCATGTGATGGCTGGAGAGGAAACTGCCTTTACGGCTAATATGGCAAACAGCCATAAGAATCCCTCTGGGGATAAAAGGACAGAAATATGAGGCGCATTATTAAATCATTATTTCTTTTGAAACCCACTTTCATTTCTTTCTTTCATAAATCAACTAAAAATAAGCTTCCTTTGATCACAAATGACCCAAAAATGTGGCAGCTTTTCTTTTTTACTGCCAAAGAGTTTCACTGGTGTCAGCATGCTGCTTGTGTGCTGCTTTGTTCTTTCAATTTCACAATCTAACAAACCCCTGTTGTTAAACCTCGACTTAAACTTGTACCTGAAATGCACATGGAGTATTTTTCATTTCTGAAAGGTCAAGTTTCTTATGATGATTAGCTACATAGTCATTATTGACCTTTAAACAGATTTCAAGCTTTTACAGTATATGCTGTATATGTGCACTATACACATCACTATGATGATGACAATGAACATGGTAATGCTTATTTTGTGTTTGTGTGTGTGCAGAGATTCAGTAACTCTTACTTTGGCTGTCATGATCTGAGTCCAAGTGATGAGGAAACAGCTGGTCTGAAAGGTTCTCCTCCAGAAATCTGTCCAAAAGAGCATTGCAGGTACTGCTGACTGAGGAGAGACAAACACAGAGAGACAGAGGAAGTGAGGTTTCTCTTTTTGCTCTCATATTTATGGTGTTTCGAGGAGTTGCACAATGTATTTCATGGTCAACGTGTTTAAATGCAACTCCACATTGCACTGACCACAATCATTTTACACATGCCCACACTAGCCTTACTCAGCAGGTAACAATGATGCAAACTATAGTTTATGGAGAATATGCAAATTGAGAGAATGAAAAGACATGTCCAAAGAAGTTACGACCAACTCTAACTTGCCAACTGGCATGATTGTGAGCGTGACTGTCTAAATGTGTCAGCCATGTGATAAACTGGCAGCCTGTACAGGGTGTACTCTGCCTCCTACCTAATGTGAGCTGGTATAACCTCATATTAAGCATGGGGTCCTGGAGCTGGTATGAGCTCCAGGACCCCACAGTCCTGCAAATGGATGAAGCGAGTACAGATAATGGCTGGAATAGAGAAAGGTTGAAATAAAAGTTTCACGAGTACTTTGTTACATCAAACTTCTGGATTGGGAACAGGACATGTGACAAGTAAAACTGTATTTCCTGTATGGTTTTTGGATGTCTCATTATAATTTTCCCATGTGAAACATTAAAACATCACACATGCATTTCAAGGGATTTAATAGCTTGTTTTTTTGTCTTTTAACATAATAATACAGTTTAACAGTTTGAAATAGTTTTAAAGTGAGATGAACAATACAATTAATAGAGATGCACCAATACCAATACTGATATCAGTCCAATACTGACTCAAACTGAAAGATCAAGTATCAGTGACAATGCAAATCAGATACCATTATTTAAGTAAATATCAGTCTAGTAAATCTATATCTATGTATTTATTTGTTACTTTTTGTTAGGAAAGTTAGGAAGTTAAGAAAGCAATATTTAAGTCAAGCCTGATTTTATCTTACACATAAAAGAATGACCCCAGTGTCTTCAGCACAGTGAGGCATACAGCTTAATAACTACAGTAAACAGGTCGATACCCAAAGCTAAAGTATTGGTAGTGGGACTGAAAAAGTTGGATCGGTGCATCCCTAAAAATTTAAATTGAATTACTTACTCTATCTCACTCAGTTTTGTTGTGACTAAACCTGTAAAAGGATCAAGCAGGGTTCTGGCATATCTTAACCTACTATCATCTATACATGGAAAAGGGAAGAAATTAGTTTTAAAAGCTTTTTTTAAAACAACAACACGTTCATGTATACCTTGTCTTCAATACATGAAAATAGATTTATTAGGCTTAATTGTCAACAAACAGAATCCTTCAAACCATCAGTAACAAGCAAGATACTCAACATGATTGAAATTCCTTCAACATACAGTAGCACTTTATGACTAACCACTCAGTGCATTAGATGAGGCAATATGGAGGCAATTTACCAGCTCTGTAGTCTGCAGCATTTGATGCCCTTCTTGCTAAGTGCTTATTATCTTACCTCTCTCTGCTTATTATACACAGATGTCCTCATAATATATTTGGTGGAGTTTCTGATTATTGTAACTCTCACAGATGAAGATTAGCATTTAGAAATTCACAGTTATATATGATAATCAACCTTACCATAAAAAAATAACAGCATATGGATTAATAGCTGGGCAGCATGATGGCTCGGTGATATTTTTACTTTCACTTTTACTGGTTCAGTTTGATTTACTCACTAAAATCTGTCTAAACACTGTTGTCATACTGTCCATCCTTCATAATGAAGATGAGAGAAGCACTAAGTCGATTAAAAAAAAATTGGACTGGGCTGAATGCAGCCTGACATGAAGATCTGCAGACTTTTCAGCCTTAACAAATCAAAAAGCAAATCAAGTCTATAGTGACTCTGTACTCTGCAAGGTTGCATGTATGAAGAGTATGGCCTCAATACAACCAAATACTAACTAAATACTAACATCATGCAAACAATGACAATGCTTACATGCTGTTTTTAGCAGGTATAACGTTCACAATGATCACCATCTTAAAAAAACAAAAAAACAAAGTACTGTAATCTTGTTAAATAAAAAAGTCAGTGGATCATTGAATGTCATGTCATGAATTTCATGGTGATCCTTCCATTAGTTTTTGAGACATTTCACACAAAACCTCATGATGGTGTGACTGGAAGGACATTACCCAAATCAGAAGGATTCATCCTCTGGGGACCATCAGTACAAAACTCAATGACAGTCTGTCCTGGACCAAAGTGGTAAGTCAACCTACAGACTGCCATTGCCATCCCTATAGTCATCTGCTAGCATGGCTAAACAACTGTAAACTGCAGTAAAGGAGAGTGTACTTTAAAAATGTAAATTATCTGTCATTAAAGGTAAGTTGGTGTTCATAAACACAACATTTAAAGGTTGCCCCTCTTCCGTGGCCTGAGCCAAGCGGGCAGAGCAAGAGAGAGTGCTTGAGGGAGAGAGAGGGCAACAATGAACTAGAGAGTGAATGAAGAGAGCAAGTGGCGTGAATGAGAACAAAACCGCAAATCGGAGAAATAAAAGTTTATTTTTTTATTGTTCTGTCAAAAAACACAAGGCAAAAAAACCACCCCCCAAAAAAAACCCAAAACACACCAATACCTCCTCACAACCCTGCGGAGAGATGTCACATTGTCGGATTTGTGTGAATGCAGAGCTTCATCCTGTCAACTATAGCCTCTCTGCTCTATGTGTGTGTAGCTCAGCACTGACCCTAGTCAAGCAGACACACAGACCTGCAGCTCTTTATACAACCATGACAGAGACAGAGACAGAGACAATGTAACCTGGCTGTTATGCTACAAGTTCTGACCTCACACCCTGTGAACTTATATTAACTCGGAACTATCTATCTATCTATGCAGATAACTACACAGCCACACATAGTGGGATCATAAGTGATAACTGAGAGGAATTATGTTTGTTTTTATGAATATCCTATACAGTATAGTGTACCTTTAAGTATTAAGTCAATAAAAACATGTGCATATGTGAATTACTAATACTGCAATTTAAATAGCATTTCTAACTATCATTATTATGTAAATCAGGACCAACAATTGAATCAAAATGTGTTATTTACTAGATTGATATGAATGTTAGAAATGCATGTTTTGCTCAGTGTTTTCAAGAGCCCATCAAGTCTCCATGACTAAATCTAAACCTAAAGCCTTGTTTGGTCTTTCTCCATTAAAGCAGTGACAGATTGGTATACTGACTGAACAGAAAGTGAACAGAAAGTGTTATTGATATGTGATGGATGTATGAACTTCTGAGTTGATCCAGAAATAGGATTACTGCAAACTGACCAAACACTCTCCAGCCAACAAACATGGTCTTGTTTTAGAGAGAAAAGTCACTGGACATGGCTGCGGACTAACACGCTGAAGAGGGATGACTAGGAGGGAGCAGACTTTACACGTGACATGACATTCAACACACTAACTAGCATGACCAGTGACGGACATGATCATATCTGAGTGGGTCATTGCAACTTAACCCCTGTGATGGCCTCTGAACAGTGACATTACTGTGCTTCAATGCCTGTAAGGAAAGGTCACACAGGTCAAGCAGGACAAATCAAATTATTATGAAGACAGTTTATTAAAAGCAGTTGGGGGAGGGGGATTGTGTAGTTGAATGGCAGCTTAGCTATTCATTGGTAATTATGGAATAAAAAGAGCTATGGATAGATTCCTGAATCCCGGAAACCGGGAAAAATTGTAGTCCAAAAAAGGGGGATTCAGACAAAAGAAAAAAAACATTTTTAATAGACTGTTATTAACATAAAATAGCAAACAGATCATTGGGAATCTCCCTTGAATTCAAATGAACTTATTTCCACTGCCTCCCACTTGTTCCCTTTTTGCTTTGTACAGTTTGGATAAAGAATGAAAAAGAAAACAAGATGATATTCTCTTTCATGAGACAGATGAAATGAGCCAGCAGAGCAGCTTTGATGGTGATCCAGGGCTCTGGCTGTGCTACTGTACCACAGACTTTGAACAAAGGGTGACTTTTTTATGCTGTCAGTAGAAAGCAAAAGCTGACTTACGGGTAGTTTTTTAGGATAAAGTTTGTGTTAAGGTCAGTAACACGGTAGAAGCTCAAAACAGTTTTTGGACTGAAAGTGGCTCCTGGATGTAGTTCAGTTTAGTTCCGGGGCCACTTTGTCACTGATTAACCTGGCCATGAACAATATGTCTTTTCTTCTCTCTCCATCTTTCATTTATTTTCCAACTCATCTCTAATTTTCACTTTAGAGAATTTAGTTCACACAACAGTGAAATGTGTGAGAACAGAGAACATCTGGGTCTGTTTGCGCAGCTTTTGGCAAAACTTTTGTGTGAGTACTGGCTGGTTGTCATTTTAAAATAACACTATAACTTAGGCCATGTGTAAAAAACAAAACAAAAAAAACAAACAAACAAAAAAAGGAAAAAAAAACAGAAGCATGCTATTTTTGCATCTGTTCCAGCACTTAATGATAATCACATCTGCTCTTCCTGCACCCATGAGAGTGGCATCCTGTAAATTGTATTTGACTGAAAACAGGCAGCAGACACAGCTGTAATTTGGGCTACATGCTAACATGCTCACAGTGGTAATGTTAAATGGTGATGTTTAACATATTCATAAAAGAGGCTTAAGAGGTCCAGAATCCATCCCTGTGTACGTATCACTGAGGTACTTTCTCCCTCATCTGCTGAGGGAGAAACTTCATCTCTCTCTCTCCACCTGATCCCCTCAAATCCATCATTCCCTCCTGGGTATATCCCCGATTGTCACTGGGGAGACACATCACAGCTGAACTGACTATAGAGGCATCAATGATCTAAAAATATCCACTGACAACTTCACTGCATCAAGTATGAAGACAGATGGAGGCTTAGATGTGGATTCATTGACAAGGAAGAGAAACATATGGCAATGAAACACACAGGAGACAAATTATACACAACTTGCACCTACACAAACACACACACAAGCACACAAAGCACTCTTCACAGAAACTTCAAAGTATTCAACACATAATAAAAGTACTCAGTGGCTTATAATGTAAGTAGTTTACCCGTGTCCTTGTTAACATATAGCTATGTGTGTTTGAGCCATTGTAATTGCTTGCAAGTATGCAATTATGAGCGCATTTAAGTCTGTCTCGGAACTCTCCAGTTAATTTATGTGAGTCTGAGGAAGAAAAAATACATTTAAGAAGCAAAACAAGCTGAAATAAAACAAAAGTCTCACACATAAAACCTTTGCTTGATCATCCCCTCTGAGAGGAGACAACTTTTGACTGGTTGTTTGACTGACTTTACGGTGTGATCAAAGCACCACTTCAGAGGGTATTAACATTGTGTCTGTCACTAAACCAAATCCTAAGAACAAGTTTGCCAAGCGTTCAGGGACTGAAACAACCGGAGAGGATGAGTGCAATGTTTTCTTGGGAGATGGATATGACAACTAGGTGACGTAAAACTGACAGCAAAATTATAGGCTTCCAATCTGTCGCTGCCATTTACCAGAGTCACTGAGGTAAGAGGAGTGCGTACATGGGTAGATGTTGCTCTTTTATATGCAGTGAATCATTCACAAATTGTTCTCAGTGGCGCACATTGTAAAGAGAGACAGAGCTAGAGGGAGTACCAGCCTGCCAGACACATAAACAATAACACAGAGGTTCAGTAGCCCTGTCAGAGGTCACACATTCAAGTAGCTAAACAGGCAACAGAAAATACAAGCTTAAGGTGGAGCAGACGGCACCATATAGATTAGCATGTTATATCTGGTTTGTTTAATCCATACAAAAGGCGAAGTGTAAAAATGACAAGCTGCAGATTTGTAGGGGGATATGTGTTGGACTAATTCTTGGTTGAGACCAGATACTTCCCTTATTAACCTTTACAGATGCTGGTAGGCAATTTTACCTTTTACAGAGCCAGTAGCTGCTGTTCCATTTCCAGTGTTTATGCTAAGCTATGCTAACTAGATGCTGGCTCAAACATCATACTGTTTACCATACAGACATGAATGTGAGCTTGAAAAAAATATTTATTTTATATTGGATGAAATGTTGATGTTGTGATTTAACTGATGATATACTGTAGGACAAAAACCCAAGTATAATTTGGTTCATTTCAATAAAAAACCTATTGAGTAATGGAACCGAAGCAAGAGCGAGCATGATTTGTTCTCTATGAGTATTTTTTTCTTCCATATCCACGAAGGACAGCTTTTATACAGAGATCACACATTACTGTAAAGAAGGCCGCTAATTATGCCGGTTTTGCTTTTTTACACTGATCCAATCAAGATCAACATAATATTGTCCCTGTGCATGATTTTAGATAGCATGCCGGCTTTCCAGGGTCAGAAGCATCACGTGTAACAGAACAGCGTCGGTGTCTAGCGTTGTCTGTCCCACCATGCTGGCTGTCCCTTATACACGTTGTTCTGGGAATGTGACTACATCCACCACCGGCTTAATGGTAGAACAAAAGTGCCTCCCAATTCTGTGGTCATACCTTCTACAGTATGGTGAAGCATAACATTCCTACCTTGAGTTTATTTTCAGTAAGTATAATATTTAGAAAAATATTATATCAAATGACAATATGTAATACAAGAGGCATCACATGTAGCAATGAATTATCATCTGACTCTGTAGCTTCCCTCATCTTTTCAAAGCTGACAACTTTTCTATTTCTATAGATTTAATTTCAGTCCTCTCATTGTTTTGTTTTCGGCTGCAGCACGTAGTTGTGTTCAGAGGAAAAGCTCAGTTGTACAGTTGCTCAGCACACAACAGCAAACAGCCAGAAATTTTCCTCAGGTGTTGGAACTCAGAAAAAACAAGAGAGAGAACATGGGACTTAGATTTGCCAGGTAGTGCCAGGTTTGACAAATCAAACAAATCAACCTTCAAATGAGATGATATGTCAATTTTGTGTTGCCTGAAAGTGGCCAAAAAATCAGGTTTAAATACAT
The DNA here is from genome assembly GCF_027409825.1 of Scomber japonicus. Classification (NCBI taxonomy): domain Eukaryota; kingdom Metazoa; phylum Chordata; class Actinopteri; order Scombriformes; family Scombridae; genus Scomber; species Scomber japonicus. The sequence goes on along the minus strand of NC_070593.1, from coordinate 16,232,719 downwards.
TTAAAATACTCATGGCAAGACTTGATCTTTTAATCTTGATCTTCTTTGTTTGAAAGCACATGACATTTTGTTAGTGATTTAGAACAATTTGTCTCCCTTTAAAGGGGGTTTTTGGGGGAATATTTCCTTTTTCCAAATCGAGGGTCTGAGTATAGAGGATGTTGTATTGCTATACAGATTGCTAAGCCTCCCTGAGGCAAATTTGTGATTTGTGATATTGGGCTATACAAATAAAACTGACTTGATGACTCATCCTGGCCCTGATCTTCCCTTTGGGTGCCTTCTCTGCCACTCCAAACCATTCCTTCTCCATTCCAGTTTCATTAGACAGACTATACTTGTGCACCTCATGTAAAATGAAAGACACAAATCTATCAGAGAGACTGAGTGTTAGTCACAATGCTAGCCTGACTCTGAAGAGTAATTAGAGGCATCTAGAGCCTGGGCCCAGGGCTGGTGAAAATCTAAGTATACAGCAGTCATTCAATATTTATTCAACGTGTGCTTTGTTGCAAATTACATCAATCAAAAAGTTACTGGGAATTAATTGGTTTCCAGGAAAAAATGATCCACAAGCATTTATGTCAGCTTCTACTTGTATTGTAAAACTATACAATAAGTCTTTATTGTTGCAATAATAATACAGCTTAAATCCAATTTCCTCTCCGAGATCAATAAAGTTAAAAATGACCTAATTACATTCTTGTAGATGCATACTGCAAGTTATTTGACATAAGTGAGTTAGTTCTTACAGTACTGGATTCAATGCCAGATGTTACAAAAACACAAAGAAAACACTTGAATAAAAAAAAGCTGGGACATATAGGCATACTTCACCTTTTGTGTTTGTAAAATATGGAGGAATTACTCAAATGCATTCCACAACTCTTCAGTTAAGTAAGTCAATTTCTTCTATATAGTGCATAATCAAAAATATAAAACACACGTAACATACAACACCCTCAACCATACACTGATGTATGACTTTTTTAAATGGCAAAATTAAATATATCTAAAGTAAAGACATATCATTATTGCCATACAACCAACATTTATTTCCACTCATGCTCATGCATATATTATAGATATACTGTAGCTGGAGTCATGATGATTTTATGACATATAAATGTAATTACAGGTCGGAAAAGGTTAAGAAATTTAAAAAATAAATTCCCCAGAAACTAACAGCACATTGTCTTGGTGATTCTGGTATCATTACACACCAAATGTGCATACGTACAAGTCTCTCTCCCACAAAGGGAACAGCTTGTTTATACTGGTGTTTGATACATAATTACTCTAAAAACCCTTCATATGAGAGAGCTTCAGCTCTAAAAACCATTAGAGTGATTACTATAGTTGAGTGTTGATTTTTATAATTGCAAAGTGCAGCAATTTAGTGCAAACATGTGTAAACATGTTAAATGTAACATTTTATATTTTACCTCTCATCTGCCAGTCACACATAGCAAAACACATCTGTGCTATTCTCTGGGCTCAGATGCCTTTCCAAAAGAAGTAAACACTGCTATCTTTCAAAAACCTCAGCTACAGATGAACACACATATATTTGGAAACTATTTGTACATACCAGCACGATTCTGAACCATGAGACTATTCTCTACTCTAATTTCATGTCAGTCATCTGCAAGATTATTAGAAAATAGAGCCATTAGACATGTACAGGCAAACTTAAAACTCTCTCAAGGCCCCCAAATGGGCCAAAAGTGTTCTGAGGTTTAAACAGTGCAAATAAAAGAACAAACATTCAGGCACCCTGGGAGCAATTTCTGACAGCTTTCATTACTACTGGACTGAAGCAAACCTTTGCCCACGATTATGTTCAGTTATTTAATCATTAGTGAACATTTAGACCATCTTCAGTACTGTGCATTTGTGTTTGTGTAAACAAAACTATGTGCAACCATAATTGGTGGGTCAGATTTCTTACCCAAGGATGTAGCCAGAATTTTTGTCATTCATAAGGTCATCAGGATCAAGACACCAATAAACACATTTTTTCACATTCGTTTTTATTCTCTCTATTTATGTTTTAAAGCCTTCTCATCTTATGATTTTTGTTTCCAATTCTCACTGTTAAATGCTTGTTTTATGTAAAGCACATTGAGTTGCCATTGTGTATGAAATGTGCTATATAAATAAAGCTGCCTTGCCTTGCCTTGCCTTGCCTCGTATAATTCTGGTTAAGAAATAATAAACAGCTTTAATTTCCTGCATGCATTTGGCCTGGAACAGCCAAATTTAAAAATAATGAATAAACATTGTCACAAGCCTAAACACCAAGCGTAATTTAATTTTGCTCAAACTTCAAACATAGTAACCATATGTACAGCAGGCTCTACACATTTTAACCTTTCCAAAACCAAAAGTACTAGAGAACAATGTAAGGAATGGATGGATCAGTACATTACATTGTCGGAGTGTACATGCCATAGATACTACTGTTTTTAGTATCAGAGTTGAATTGTTGAGGGCACTATATACAGTATAGAAGATATGTTTACATCAAGCAGCAACTACCCAGAGGCTGAAACCAATGAAGTACCTGAATGCTGGTTCAAAAAAATGCCTGGCTCCAATTTACTCCCATTCAAAAAGTATCAACTTGAAATACTGTATTAGGTCCGTAACCTTTTTCCAACAAGTCATTAAATTCAGATCCTCTAAAAAGTTTGTTCACACTCGCACTGGGTGTGACTACTGTCACAGTATTTTGATATATTTAGATGTGGCTCTTTTTATGTCTCAGTGGCTTTAAGAGGTTATTTATTTGTTGTGTACTGTGATACAAAGTATCACAGTACACAGTGATACAAAGTATCACAGTACACAACAGCTGGTAATCTTGTTTTAAATGACTTTTTATGGTGTTATTTATTTGTTGTGTACTGTGGATTGCAATGTCTATATTGTTTGTTGTCAGTATGAGTTGATTTGGTGGCAAATTAGTTTTCCCATTGTGCATTAATAAAGCTGTCTAATGTAATGTAATCTAATTTCATAGTATACAGAGTTTTGTGTTGGGTTTGACATTCCTGTGCTGGCCAGATTAGTGCAAACTACACATGTTGGGCAGAGCATGCACGTTAAAGACTTCCACCAGCTGAGCTGTCTAACTTCCAGTTAGCTGTCCTCTAACTTGAATGGGGAATGTGGCTCTCCTACAATTTCCAAATGTTGTCAGACTTAATGCATCAAATTCTGAATTCGGCCCTCAAAATCCACTGTCATCAACCAGAAATCAGATGTTTGTTTACCACTGTGTGAGATCTAAGACCCACCATTAACTGGCTTGACAACAGTATCATGTGGCCAAGGTTTAGCTAACAGTAAATTTGTAAGTAATTACAAGGTGTAACTTCTCCTCCGGTAATATAAACTCCTAAATTCACAGAAACAGGACAGAGGACATGTGTCTTCAATAGGCCTTTTTCACAGCAGACATTTTGACTCACAGGTGTTGTTAATAACTAAGTCAAGCCAGGGAGCCAGTAGGCACAATAGCAAGACCCTGAAACTGAAGCAGCTAAATGGAATTCAGCCATTGTTCGTTTTATTAACACCTGTGCTTTTCTTGCCGTGACATGTCAAACTGTCTTCTGTGTAAAGCGCATATGATACACACTATCTTATTAAAGGAACTTAACAAAGCCCACATCAGTACCAAAAGTATCTATATCAGAAGTACAGACTACAAAGTAAATGCACAAAAAAACCAAGTCATCTAATTGAGAGAATAAAGAAATTACAAAAGTGCTGTCAGTAAGTAGAATATAAATATTATAGTGTATGACAAAATCCGTGACACAGACTTTTCATTGAGAAGCACCAAAGATTTCTCATTTCAAGTTTTATTCTTCTTTCTAATCATTACCTACAAGGCTGCTCTCACAGAGAAACCCACATGGCCACACAAGTATGTTGCAAAGAGTGCAGAACTTTATTTGAAACATAATGTCTATAGTGAGTCTTTTGTGCCTTACTCTGTGTTCAAGCGATGGCAATTTTATAACCTCAAACACTTCAGAGCACAGTTTTTGATTAAGGAATTATCACATTCTTCACTAGACCTACTTCAGCTTCTATATACAAGAAGGTTATGAAAGTAAAGTTTAAAAAAAAGTGGTGATAAATGGAGCAGCTCCCTGAAACAACACATTAGAAAAATCATGTTCAAGCTTGAATAGCATACATCTTCTAACTGGACATTTCAAAACATATTAAGTTCTCACCCACCCACTCCCCACCCCCACCCCCACCCCTTTTTTCTTAGACAGTGGAAAAACATTTGGAGACAAGAATCATTTTCTCAATTTGACAACTCAGCGACATATAGCAAGAAAATTCGCCAGTTAGAAAGAAAAAATACTTGCATAAAACAAATTTCCCTTTCATGCAACTAAATGAGGTGTGTGTAATAGGTATTGGCCATGTATTTAGCTATTTGAAGTGAATAACCAGCATGGAAATGTCCTCTGATTCACAGATGAATACTACACCAGCCCATTAATTCACAATGACCCACTCTGTCCATTAAGTCAGGTATCAAACCGAGGCAATAAGCAGACTGGGAGGTATTTTGAGCTTGAACAAAATAAACTATCAATACTACTTTATATCCATGTAGCCCTTCAGCTCTTGGCCTTCCCTTTTAGAATAGGCTACACAATAGTAGACATTGGATAAGGACTACACTGCAACTACACATGTTCAAAATATATTCATCTTTGCTGACGACCCTGAACGTCTGTCTGCATCCAGACACACTTCTGAAGACCCATTCATGTGCAGTGAATCAGACTTTTGGTATTTCCAGAAGAATTAAGTCCCATAACTCAATTTATGTTTTAATTGGTTACAGCTTGGCTCCAGTTAGCTGGTGTACGGTACCGGTATGCAGTTCTTCTCAGACGTTCCTTTTTCAACAAAAACACCCTGATTTTCAGAGATGTCCTGCGTGTTTTCCCCTGTCTCTGACAAGCAGATAAGGATATGAAGATAAAAAGCAGTGTAATATAAGCTAGTAAGCATTTTAACTCAAGGTGACTTGCCACATGATAGTTGACATGGAAACAGAAGATGTGATTTTGATGAGTTAACTAAAAGCTTAGAGTGATGGTGAAGAGCTTTCATTACATTAAAGTGATGTGTTTTTGTAATGCATTTTTCATCCATATGTGTTATAGTTGTATCAGAAACAGAGTTGAAACAGAGCATGTCTGCAAAATGTCAAGCTCTGGAGGATAGAAGCCTTTCTAGATAGAGCGATACATTCAGTGTTTCCCCTACGTACATTCTCAGCGCCGCTGCAAAAATGACTGTGCTTGAAGTAACGTGACGTTAACTATGTTGATCACTTGCTCGATTTCATTAGAAGTTGCTAGCAGCTAGTTACCCATATAACTTCGCTTTTGGCTTCGGTGCAGGCTAGGCTTCATAACACAACCTGCCCCTCCTCCCTTCATAAGCTACTGAAGTAGGGGGAAGTAGGGGGAGGACAAAAGCAGACAACCCGACTCTCCCGGACGTTCCAAGAGTCTCCCGCATATTGATAGCGGCTCCTTGATGCCCGCAAAGAGACACAATCTCCCGGAATCTGGAGCGAGCAAGCAACAGCGCGCACTAGAGAGTGACTGCACGCGTGCACATCGTTTTTGCGCGTCATATCAATGATATAATGTCACTGTGGGTTTTTGTTTTTGAATGAAGGGGTGGAAATTTAAAGAATATTTTTTTATCCAATTAATCGATTAATCGAAAAAATAATCGACTGATTAATCGTTTATCAAAAAAATCGTTAGTTGCAGCCTTATTATTTTTCAATTTTTTCTTCCAGGGTAGCATACCCCCTGACCCCCCTAGTGTTGCTAGGTTACCGACACCCAGCACCACTGCCACAAAAATGTCTAGGGGAAACACTGCATGGATGGATAAATAGATACTTTATTGATCCTGAGGGAAGTTTAGGCACCCAATAGTGTATAAAAGACATACAAAACATTGATACACACAAAAATATAAGAATAAAAACAAGTGAAGTGAAAGTCTAGTCCAAGATGGGTGCAATGCATGTTGACTGTTTGTTGTTGTGCTGATTACAGACGTGGTGAACTCCCAACATGTTTCCCTATATGAGTGCCAGAGCACACTATGGCACTGACAGTTTGGAACTGCAAGAGAAATGTGTGGAAATTACATATGTTACCGATGACCACACAGTCACAGAGTTAGCTGAAGCGCTGTGAGAGTCGGCTCAACAATGGAGAATCATGGAGGAAAAGGCATCTTGTGTCACCACAGAAAGTGGAGCCAGCATTGTTAATGCAATCAGGAATCTCAATTGGCCATAGCTTAATTGTTTTGGATGTGACCTTTATTTGGCTGTGAAAAATGGCATTAAGAATGAGAAAGATAACATCAACTGAGCCATTTTTCAATGGAGCATTTGCGCATAGTTGGCAGAGCCAACAGGAACTCTGCATGGCACAAGAGGGACTTGATCTGCCATATACAGTCTCTGATAATGGTAAGCCTATGCCAGGCCTATAGAATTTAGAGAGAATCTATCTGACTGTCTCTCTGTCTGTCTGTTATTCGCATATCTCTCGAACCGTTCATCCGATTGATTCTAAATGTGACAGGTGTCTTGCTACAGGCACTAGTAAGTGCAGTGCCAAGTTTGACGTAGTTTGGATAAGAAATGTAAAAGATATAGATAAATATATCGGTAAAAGAAGCACACATTTGCTGTTACCGCTCTAGCCGCTGGCCGTTCCCCCTCTCACACAGCACACTGAGCACAGTGCAGGACCAGAGTTAGAGAGGCTATAAAGCTTGATTTACACTTCTGCGCCACGTCGATGGCGTAGCTACATGTAGCCCTCTGCGTCGACGCGGACCCCTACACCGTAGCCTGACCTGCACCTCCAAAAAATCCTTACTACGCGTCACGGCAACGCGGACCGCAAGGGCTGTGATTGATCTGCTCAAAACGTCAGTGCCTCCGGCAGTTGCTTTTTCCAGTCTTTATTCCTAAAACATTGCCATTATTATTAATAATGAACAAAAGTTATGTGTTAATATTATTTTGTATATTTTTTTTCCATTGTTCTTTGTTCATATTTATTCAAGCAGTGGTCTACATTACTACTATTACTATTATTGTGGTCATTATTATTATTCATTTGTGTGATTTTGGTGTAATGTTTGTGGAAAAAAATATTTATGATGAAAAAATGTTCACCTCCTCCTCTGACATTGGCAGTCTTTTACTGCTGAAGCATCTTTTCTTCAATTAAGGAAAATAAATTACCATGACATCTTCACAAAGCAATAAGCTGTAAAGACAGGCTGAATAGCTGTGCCACATGATTTGAAAAACATGATGGCATCAGATGATGAGGGACACCTCCATTTGCAGCCTCCAAATAAAGAAACGTGGGGATAACAAAACTATACTATTAAATGATCAGGGTGCACAACTGCACACAGTTTTTGGTTTGTTTCTCAAATATAATATATGAATTGAAATTGCTGTTGTTGATTGAACAGCAACCACAAAATACAGCTTAATTGTCATTTGTTTTGTGAAAGACTCGTTGGAAATCAGTGCAAGTAGAACATGCATATGGCCCAAGTCCAACTGCCAGTTCCTATCCACCCATGCTTTCATTTGTGCTTTACAGGTTAATTATTTACCAAGTTGAATTTTTGACAAGGCAGACCCTTAAGATAGCAAAATGCCCAAAAAAGCACCTGCAAACCAACCACCAGTTGCCAATATATTCATTCATTCACTAAATTCAGAACAGTATTATTGCCTTTATTATTGTTGCAGTTAAATGCACAATCTATGATTGAAAAGGGTGACCTCACTGGCAAAAATAGTGTAGTGGAGTAGTATCTGGTATCACTCGCTAATGTGTTCATTTAATAGACATAATTTGTTTGTTGACATTACATCATTTAATGCATACATTGAAGTACAAAAAAGGCTTATTGATAGCACCCGATTTAGCGAGTTTATCAGGACATCTTTGCCGAGGGAAACCTGGAACATAAACCAAAGTAAAAAGAGATATTCTCGGTTTGACATAGAAAATTTGTACCAGATAACTTAGTTAGCCACCTTCTTGGAACAAGACTTGGAACCGGGTGACTGTCCTTACTGGAAAAACAACAACAATGGCCGCTTGTTGTACCACCTTAAATGACTTATGTTTTAGATTTCCTCACAAGAAAAGCCTGCTTGTAGCTGAGTATATCGATGAATGTTGTCTGGCTGGAACATGCTGTAAGGAGCGCAATTTTTTTTTCTTTCCTTATCTTAATCCGGTAGTTTTAGTTGCCTAAACCAAACCAACATTTAAATCTGCAACAATCAATATGTTTACATCATCATTGGCAAAAATGCATGTCTAGGTTGTTTTTAGGTAAGAAGTTGATGAACTGACTGCAGTGTAAACAATCAGCTTCTAGATAGACAGATATTTCATCCAAGAGATGGTGGAGACCAAAATTGAGATCTAAAGGAATATTCGACTTAAATAAGAATAACTCCAAGGAATGCTAATGTTTTCTGTACCTGTTGGATGTGGAAATAAACACACCCACTATATCAACTTTTTAACTTGATAATATGTTAATATTTTGTTTCCAGTTTGTCTTACTGTCCTCAAGTTGCCAAAAAAATAAAGTAAGCCCTTTTAAACCAACAGTACTTCTGCCCAAGACAGCTCAACAGAAAGTTTCCATCAACCACTGCGGACTTTTCTCCTTTCCCACATTTCTGATTTCCATGTTTCACTCCTTCATCACATTTACACTGTGTCCTTTATCTCTAATCTTCATGTATGAATTCCTTACTGAAATGACATTCTGGCTATATTACTTGAAGGAGTCATGATGTGCAAATAAGCACCCTGCTTCAGAGCACTTCAGCAGCAGTGCAACCATTAATTCTACCAACACTGGCCTTACTGTCATCTGTCTGGATAACATCCTGAGGAGGTGGGTGACTAAAGCAACCCTTCTCATCTCTAACCACAAAGTCAAACTCCCACTCAGTCTGAATTGGCTGGTGAGCTGACCTTCCTTCATTGGGATCTAACAGCAGTGTCTATGGGAAGTATACACACACTTACCTCATAAACTGGCTTTCAGTTCTGCACCGAACATCACTGTGACAAATCAGAGCCAGCGCCGTCTCCTGTATGACTCACTGATTTGCTTCAATGGATGTGAATGAAAACATGCTGTGTTAAAGCAGTGTTTCCTTCAATATGGAGAAAACAAATATATTAAAATGCTGCCCGGTAACAAAATGTGGTTTGCCTCTTCAAACTTTTTGACCACCAAAAAAAAAGTCACCTTGTTTATGATTTCCTTAATAGACCAACACCGAGACAAACAGAAGTCTGCAACCACCTGGCCTGTGTTTATTCCCAACCAAAAACCTAATGATTAATTCTCCACCTTTAAAACTTTAGCCAGGAGTCACTGCTGTGTGATGGCGGAAATTCAGTCATTGAACTGACCAAAATGCAAAAAGGATCCAAACACGACAGTCTTGTAACAAATTTAACATGTGACCTTGAGTCCTTAACATCACACAGTTTTTTCTGTTTTACTTCCTCTGACAGCAGCCTGTTTTCATTCAACAATGTCAAGTCACTCCAAAGTTATTTCTTGCCACATGGAAGTTGGGGTCCGTGAAATGTGAAGCATTTCATATCTGTAACCAAGCTTCATTCAACTCCATGTCACGTACAGAAAAAAGGAGAAAAACTGTGCAAGACAGTTGCACAGATGTTCGAAAATGCACACGAAAGAGTGATTAAAAAACAGCAAGACCTTTTTTTTTTTATATATGTCGTATGTCTTGAATCACTTAATAACAAGCAACATTCCTTTTAGGACCCTCTGCTGTTTGTGTTATTGTAAACAAGTCCACATGATTAACTGTTAATGTTGTGGTGACTAGGCACTGCTGCTTCAAAACATTTGCAAACTATTATATTTTAAATAGGAGTATTTTTGCTATGTTTTCCATATCACAATTGTTTGTAAACCGAAAGCGTAATATTTTAATTCTTAATTTGTCTATTCAAAAGTGCAAAAAAGAAAAAAAAAAGATGAATCAGTTATTTGTTTTTCTCTACTCTCAGTTCAACTTGCAAAACCTTTCCTTACAAACAGCTCTAGATATAACCTGGAAAGTATTGTATCAATGAGAGCTAAAATGTGCCAAGGATTGTCATTGTCAAGTTTGCTGCTGCTGGTTAAACATCAAATCAAAGGTAATAAAGCTGAAGTATTTACATCATTAAAAGTCTAATAAAATATGTTTCTTTCATAACAACTGTCTGCTAAGCATATAATTCTCACTATTACTCGACTTTATCTCTGCCAACTGCTCTCCACTCCGCTCACAAGACATTTTGATTTCACCTGATGAAGCCCAGCTATAAAGATTAGACAGATTGGCATAATCTGTGCTTTAATATCTCACTCAAGATATGATAAGATATAGTCCTCCTGACAGTATCCCACTGAGAATCATAATTTTACAATTTTATCTAAAAAAAAGTAAGTTTTGGAATTCTTTCCAGGTATCAGGATCGTTTTGGTCTGAACTGTTAAGGTCTGGAGCTCATTATTTGTATGTGGTTAACCTCAGTTCAAGGAAGCCCAAGAGTATTGCATGTGTCAATTAACAGCAACACCTCGCTCCAGATTAAAGAGCCACAGGATTTTTGCCTGTAGCTCTGGTGCTTGGCGAGCGAACATAAGTCTGTTTTTAGTTTAGTTTTTTTAGTTTTTTTGTATTTTCATTAAACTGACCCTTTATGAAAAGAGGCACAATCAAGAAAAAATATTTGTAACTTAAAAGACAGTCATGAAATATATGAAACAACACAGAACTGTTTTTGATTACTGCTAATTAAAGTCAAAGTGTACTGAAACTATAAAACATCTTTACACAAAGCAGAATCAAGAAACCCATTATTCTTTTTCTGTTTTTCATGGTTTCAAGTTTTTATTTATTATTGACACTATATATTACAAAAGTCAAACATCTCACTCTGTTTGTGAGACTGTTTACCTCTAAATGTTGAACCATCAAACCTATTTTCTATTCATCCTGAAAAAAAACTACCTGACTTTGCCTTGACCTACAGTTTCCCTTGAGCGAGAGAGATGCACAGCTGCCTGTTCATCTGTCTGTTACTAAGCCTTTAGAAGGAGGCCCTCGGGCAGCACTTTGATCTGCTGTCTCTTTTTCACTCTCTCTTCCATCATTACACTCTAACTACACCTGAGCAACAGACATTAGACTTTCATCCAGCAACTTTACTACAAGGACACAGGAGGAAATGCTCTCTTTGTATTACAGACTGTTGCTGGTTCCGGATGTGGATAAGCACAAACAGCTCAAAGACAAAAGCGAGACACAGTCACAAAAAAATAACGTCTGATCCGAAAGCCTGTCAGAGATGTCAGATTCTGAGAGGAGGCAGATCAAGGATTTGCAGTGTATATAATTAAGAGTCATGCAGGAAAAATTAAAAATGCAAAAGTGATCAAATTTGCACCTCTGAGAAACAGCTGAACTGAGTAAGACATTTGACTCCTGAGATTTTCAAATGAATACGCACTTAATTCTAGACCATGTTTGAAACTTGGCCTAATCAATTTGCGCCTTAACCCAGCTCCTCTTTCAGAGTTGGGTCAAGGTTGGGTCAGCATTTAAGGCTTTATTTGATCTCTAAAATAAAGATCACATTACCATTTATGCTACGTAAATTCAGGGTAAATTTGATATCTAACTTCAGCAAACAGCAATTAATCCAGTTGAAATAAGATTAGGTATGTTTTTATTTATTATGAAATATATCAAAGCATGAACTAAAAGACCCACACCTGGTGAAATCTAATCACTGAGCGGATTTACTGAGAAGCTTTGACACAGTTGTGTGATATACACTGCCTGCGCCTGTGAGCACTGCCTGCACTAATGAGACTCAAACCCCTCTGATTAGGGGAGAATCCGACTTGTCTTTTAACATTCATAGAGACACTGAGGGGAGCTAAATAAACATAGGTGCTTAGTTTGAGAGGGATCATTAAAGCTGCATGCCCACACACAGTGTGTTAGTGCTGTTTGAGAGTCACTGCTGTTCAATCAGTAATCAGAGCCAAATCAGACTCTGCAGTTTTTATCTGAACCAGGATAATATTTACTTTTAAAGCACACATTTTCATTGCACTCATACTTTTACAGTCATTAAGTGAGAGCACTGCTGTTGCAGAGGGAATTAGTCATATTCACTGGAGTAACCTTGCATTAGATTTGGTCAGATTCTGTTTCAGTCAGCCGATACCTTCAGTAATACTAAAAGCTCAAGTTAAATCCAAACTGAGCTTTAAACTGAAACCCACAGATATAATTCTTGTGGTTTCTGTTGCTATTGGGGGTAAGCAACAGGGAAGCATACTGAAAAGGTATGGCAGTCAGACAAGGAATTACAGGGTGGGGTTGTACTTTTCTATCTTTCTGCATATTTTAAATTCTTTCAAGATGACAAAACCTTTCCCTTGATCCTCAGGTTTTTTTGGGTGGAAATTAGCAAAGCTTTCTGGTAATCAGCAGAAATGATGGCATGAGTCAGTGTGAAAAATGCTTTCTCTTAAAGACTAATGGAATAGTTGCAGTTTGGCCATGCTCCCCTCTCTGTGCCATTTTGAAAAGATGCAACTTGGCATTTAACATTGGCAGAGCTGTTAGAGGAGGGGAGAACAGTTAACAGGGTCTGAAACTGTGACGTTAATAGCATTATGGTATGTACTGTACAAATACGGCTGCACAAGGGATATGATAAAACATATAAAGAAGTGACTGCATTGTATTTATTTATTCTTCACAATAATGTAAGTGTATTAACAGAGAGCAACATTAATTGTTTGGAAGATGGAGTCATATTATGTAACCATGTAAAATATTTTAAAAATATATATGAGTCAGTCAGGGACAGACGTGCATGTATTGCATGTATAGGGCTGGATCCACTGTTGCAGTCCAGCCAAAAACTATTAAAAACACATCCATGAGACACACTGCTGCACTGGGTAACATGTTACTTATATTAAGAAAAGTTTGGGAAAAATAGTTTGTTTAGACCTACAGTATCTCAAAAGACTAACAGCGATCACGTTTTCAGTCTCGAGATAGTAATTCTTTGCATAGCAGTAACCACCACGCATGAGCAGGAATGCAATTCAGTTCTGAGTTTTACCAGCTACATATCACAAACTCTTGACTCATAAATGACTTCATCAAATTATAACTACATTATACATTTATCAAAGAAGCACAAAGGAACAGAGGCATACGATCTATCAGAGTTTAGATACACACACAATACTTGTAAGTTGGATCAGTTCATTATTGGTTTAGCTCTGCACGTGACAAAAATAAAAATATAGAAAATCGCCATTAAAGGCACAAAATGTAAGAATAGTACCAGCCCATCCTTACTTGTAATGTCACTTTGTATCTCATGAGTATGAAAAATACTCTTTTTACAGTGACTCTGTGCTGCATTGTCAAAATGATACAGAAACATTAGAGTCATCAGTAAATTACCAAAAGCTGCACATCAGTTCATTGGATCATGTATAATGATAGACACTGACCAGCTGATCATCTCAGGGGTTGAGCTGCTAGTGGCCGAGATGGCCATCTGGTCTCACCTGGCCAGCAGCTCCTCACATCTCCGAAAACATCGGAGCAAATTTCCAAACAGGTGTTATTTGGATAAACTGGCCATATATTGGTAATCCAAAAAGTTACTTTCTCACCTGAATAAAATATTCTAACTTAATAAAGTGAGAGAATAATGGTATAATAATAATGGTTCTGCCATTGCTGCTGGTTGATTAGAATAAACTATCTAGTCAGCGCTTCTTCTTCATCCTTTCATGTTAGACTGAGACAGACTGGACACTACAGTGACTCACTATCACCTCTTGGGGTACAAAGTGGTATTACGAGACAGGACGGATCAGATTTATTCTTACATATAGCCCTTTTAAAGTATTCCGAAAAAAGAGTGTGGATTTCCTTGCAACAGTTGACTTTCTGACCTCTGACATGTCCACTATTCGAGACGCAGCATAATAATGCAGGCGCCCACATGACAACAGGAGCAGCAACTCTGTCCTGGAAACTCGCTCATGGCAAAGGACCACTCACACATCTTAGCTCTTACTGGCAACCAGCAGAGCAGCCAAGTCTGCATGCTACTACGGGAGAACTCTCCCTCCCTCACTTGCTAAACTTGGCTGCATGATGGATAGGACTCAGGGCAGGAGAGGGAAGAGGATCCATCATAATGCTGTACGTTTTGGCAGGACTAAAACTGGGCTCTCTACTGTCACTGGATTGACTGCAGTGAGCAAATACGGAGGCACTTACACCAGTCTAGCAGCATGGCTTGAAAAGCTATGGGGAGGGCTCCTGTGTTTCTCGTTTGTAAAAGGTTTTCCTGAAGAAGAGTGGATGAGGAGTAATGGATACTGTAAGGTTCATCCATCCTGATTGGCTGAGCATATTCAGTGTAATAACAGCTCAAACTCTGTGTGCAGTGCTGCTGACAATTTCTCAGAAAACAGGCATGACGGAGCGGTCGGTCAAGTCTGACACTGACATGTAAAAGGTTAACTAACATGCTCCATGGGAACATTTAAAGCCAGATGAAGTCACAGTGATACAAGTGAGCTCATCATAATTTGTATGCCCACATGACATGCCGCTGCTGGATGCAAACACTCACTCCATTCATATGACATTAACCCTGATTAAATCTGGTGAGAAAGAAGAACGAATAAAAACCATTTCTCTCCAGCATACAATGCAACTTGGATTTGATACAAAATGAAAAGACGAAAAGATACTGACACTGTGAACAATTCTACCTTTTTAATGTGCTGATAACACATTTGTTTCCAGCCTTTTTTAGTTTAGTTTAGTCTACTACACTACAGCACATACAAAAGTCAATTAAAAGTATATTAATTTACACCTTTTAATTTGAATTTTTAGAGGGTCTCATCTTTCTTTCTGCATCTCATCTCATCTTTTTTTCCTGCATTTTAATCTAGTTAAAACTATCAGGGCAATATTCTACAACTGAGCTGTTATGAGATTAGTAGCAGAGCTCATTTCTTGCCAAGTCTTGTTGTCGTGCTGCAGTGTAAATGAATGTAAATCAAATAACGCCTCAGGAGAATATGACACCTCGCTTGATGCCGTTTCTAAAAGTGGATGTGGAAACACTTTCAGATATACAGTATGTGTGTATGGAAATGAGAGAGTTCCTTCACATTCACAGACTCTCACAGGAGATGAAATCCAACCTGCAACAGTCGCTGAATACTGGACCACACAGTCAACTGGTGATTTCTTTAAAGTGGATAAAAATACGGAGCACTGCAGAGCAGCAGCGGCAGCTATTTCACTTGACAGATTATTGGCAAATTGATTCATTCTGCCGTATAAAGAGGGGAAAAAGTAATGAAGGGCTGAGAAAGGAAAAGTTGCAGTGGTTACTATAGAAAACGGTACAATTTGTAATGAATTACTTACTTAAAATGAGGATGGAGAGAAAAGTGGTGTGTTTTTTTATATAATCCATGGCTCTCTTTTTCAGCAGAAGTCCGTGCAGAGTTTTTTTCCCACGTTTACGTCCTCATTTATACGTTGAACAGACCGTCACAAACAGGCTGGTGAAGCACGGTGGACGGACACTCGCTCGACCCTCTGGACACTGTAGTTGTTTCTCTAAGTTGCGCACTGTTACTCATTCCAGTGACGCTGCTGCTGCTGCTGCTGCAGCTCTTAGTGACGACACACACACACACACACACACACACACACACTCTCTCTCTCTCTCTCTCTCTCTCTCTCTCTCTCTCTCTCTCTCTCTTTCAAATTGAATGTGCTTTATTGGCATGAATTCTCAACAGCTATACTGCCACAGTATCAAAAGTCAGTGAAACAAAATAACATAACATAACATTAAGAATCTTAATTTAAGATTGATATGTATCAATTATATATAGTATATCTGTGTTTATCTATCTATATGTATGCATTTGTGTGTTTTAAGAAGTGATTAAGCTCTTTGAAATCAAAAATTTTAGTGTTGAACTTCAAATGTTTCTTATTCTCTCTGTGTCTGTCTCAATTCAACTCAAAGATGATTTATTGACACGAAGGTTTCAAGAACCATGTGTCCAAAGCATCAAAGTACAATTTGTCCAAATACTTGGACAGTTCAGAATAACAGTAACAGTAATATGAACCCTAACAAAACAATAAGATTGACATATTAATTATTTGTGTGTGTGTGTGTGTGTGTGTGTGTGTGTGTGTGTGTGTGTGCGCGCGCTTGCATGTGAGAGAGAGAGAGAGAGAGAGAGAGAGAGAGAGAGAGAGAGAGAGAGAGAGAGAGAGAGAGAGAGAGAATATTATTTTCACAGTGGTGGATGACAATGTGAAAATAATATTAAATATTAATATTAAGTAAGTATTAAGATATATTTGTAGCTATAAAGAGTACAATATTTCCTTCTAGTATCAAGTATAAAGAAATATAGCAAAATGTTCTTTATTCAGAAGTAAAAATATGTAGTTTAGTCAGTTTCTGTACTCCAAACATTCAACCATGTTTTTTCTTTGCCCATTTAGGTGCTACCACGTGTTTCTAATTAACTGCTCAAACTCACATATATGCACACATTACCTCTGTTTTGAAGACATTTTCCACCTTTGATGATCAAAATATTTCAGTCATGCACTAATGACAACTGCTGTTTTACATTAGTACACAAGACGTGGTACTAATAAACACTGGTGAACATGCAACACTGTGGATTTCTGGAACTATATGGTTAACAAACATAACACTTCAGCCCAGTATGCATTATACAGGTCTATTTTAGGGTCTATGTTTCAATCTACTGCAGTGTTTGTATATAAAACAGCTTGAAGATATGTGTTCTAATTAGTAAATACATAAATGTACATCAAGCAGAATTTGAAATGTTGCTACATTGACTTTTTTGGACATTTGTTTTTACAGAGATCAAACAATAAATTCAGTACTGAAGCTCAATATGATGTATTTTACATCTGAAAAGATGGAAATGTAAATAAATGTTTCATTTTAATACATATTTTTTCTGTACTGTAGTGCCTCTCTATCATTCTCAAGTGTTTTTCTCTGCTTTATGTGGAGGTCCTCTTGTGTTTTTCAAACAGATGCTGGCACTTCAATCGTACATGGCCTTCTTCATCAGCCCCCTGGAGACAACCTTTATACTCGTCCATGAACCTGTCAATCAATGATTGTCAATTGATTGACTCTAGATAGAATATAGATGAAGCTAGAATAATAACTTCATCTTTTAAATATAAAGTGTGGTCGTTGTCACTGCAGTAACAGTGCTGCAGTCTTTAACACTGTAGGAAGAGACCAGACGTGCTGCAGGCTTCTTCAAGTACTCCTCCTTACTCACCATGAATGTGCTGCTGAATTACAAATAAGAATTTGTCACAAATCCCCGTGGAATGATTAGCAGAAAAAATGTGCAGAAGGTAGAGTGCCCATAATGACACCATGTGCTCTGTTCATCAAAATGCTTTTAAGACTTTCCATGTAAAGTTAATGTATATGTATTGCTTGCAGTTAAAGCTGAAGGTCAGATGGCATCCTGATGACTCAATTTGAAATTTAAAAGAGCTTCATCATGTTAATGGAAATCATGTTGTAGTTCTTTCAGTCACTTAGGTACAAACAGCACTACACAATGGATTACCTGCTAAAGCCTGTAACTTGTTCAAAATCCTTAGTTCATATCCCAAAAGTAAATATTTATATCAATGAACATGTAAGCAGTATGAGAATTACAAGTTCTTGTGTCATTGTTTACATACAGCTGGAAAAAATTAAAGCATATTGTAAATAGTGGTGTGGCAGATCCAGGCCTGTCTTAGAAAATAGAAAAACAAAAGAAAAGAAAAAAACAATAAAAGTTTACAATGAACATTTCACTGGTTCCTGTTAGTATGAAATGGTAAAGTATGTAGATTTGTTTGTGCTAACTAATAAAACAGTATACTAATACAATATAGATATACTGTATTTACAATTAGTATATAGTGCATTCTGTATAGTTAATATGTAGTATAGATTTGGAACATGGCAATAGTCAGAAGTGTCAGGACCTACTACTAAGCAAATATGCAAACATGACTTCAGTGCTCTGCCTGAACCAACACTATAATACATGTGACAATATGCACAGAGAATTAAAAGCCACAAGTCAGAATTTGTTTAGCATTGCAATGATAAACTATGGCCTCCTGATCCTTTCAATAAACTGATCTGATATGTTTCTAACAAGAAATTTCCTTTTTCTAATCCTCTTAACATACTCACTGCAGAGGACTGAGGTCTTTTCATCCTCTAAGGCTGATGTGGGATGGTTGAACCCAGATGTGTCAGCTGCTGCAAAGACAGAGGAAGAAACAGGCCACTTTCTAAATAACTATTTATATTATGTTTAACAATGTGTGATTTTCAATGTTTTAAAAGTTATCTTCTTGTATATCTCAGTAAGATACAATCTTTAACCCATGTTTCACACAATATCCAACACAACACGCACTTTAATGACTTAATTTAAAACACTTACAAATACAAGGGAACAAAACAGTCTTCAAGATTTGATTTGAATGAAATTGTAAAGTGAAATCTGGACTCCAGTATACAGGATCAATAGACTCTGCAGACTGTCATTTTTCAATTGTTGTATTGTGTTTTTAACACACTGTTTGTATCCAAAATTTCCTTGATGTCAATGTCAATATTGAGTGGATATTAATCTTGGTGAAATACAGTAAATTGAATTGAATTTAACAATGAAAAATGTCAAAATGTGTCTCGAGTCAGAAAACCTCCAATGACAAATGTGAATTTATGTCCACATAAATGTTTATGCACATAATAATGCCAGTAATAAAGACTAGAGAACTATACTACTATCCTATATCTTTTTAATGCATTTTTACTTTACAAATACAAAACTATAAGTAATATAATGAACACAGTACTTAAAACACAATAGCACACCAGGGCCTGATCACTGTCTCTTCAGGAATCCAGATTTTCCAGAATTTGTCCAATTTAAATATTAAGCTGTAATCCTGTATAATTTCAATGGGCAATATTTTTCTTAAATTGTACTTATGGCTGAGGGCAATATGTCTGTCAATATACATATCTATATCTCAAAGAAGTGCAGCTGAAGCTTCAACAAACAAACCACATCTGGAGCACCAAATCCTCTGCCAGAGTTACTCCTACACAAAGCAGACTGCCAAACACGAGCATGTAGTGGGCCGATTAATCCCCTTTAAATAGTCATGTTGTCACCACATTTGAAATATATATGGCTACCAAATATTTAAAAGGTCAATTTTAAGTCTTCTGAGATTAGCAGCAGGTCGGCCAAGAAAGTTCAGCAAATGTTTCCATAGGCTCAACTTCTGAGCATCAACTTCTTTTATCACATTTGTGTCAGCAAAATGGATTCCACCATTTCTAAAGCTCTAGAGCTGACCTCCAGAGTTTTCAGCTAGTGTGCTGTCAAAGGTGACCCAATTGCAAAATATCCATCACGTACTCTGTGGGATCATTTTGCCTCATTATTCTGTCGGAAAAAAGAGTAGAGAATAAAAAGTGTTTCTGCAGGAAAATTGAGCCACAGTGGTTTCCAAAGAGCTCAAATGTGTTAGTTTCATATAGCAACAGAAGTCTCCAATGAATCACCTCAAATTGCGTATCGCTACATTTGTAAAGGATAATTCCTTGTGTTTGAATTATAAGACAGCTGTGGTTGCCATTCAGCATCCAGTGTCTCTGCATCCTTTTATCTTAAGATCTACATCCAAAATAAACACAGCCTGACACATTCTCAAGCTGCAGCTGAAGCTGCAGCTTCACAGTATGGTTTTCTCTCAGAAGTGGATTCTAACGAGGCTGAAAGCTGTCCAGAGCTAACACACAGCCTCCGACCTCTCCTCAGGATCATCTACAGTAATATAAGAAAATTGATTCACAATTTTTTGCCAATAAGGTGGTTTCTGCAGCTGCAGTGGGTATTCCATCAACGCCGCTAATGTAATCTGCACTTAATTGAAAAAGCCCGGTTTGAATTAACTTTCACTTAAAGCTCAAGCCATTCCATTAACACAATTTAGCTTGTCAATGTTAACTTAAACCAGGCTTGAACAATCCTGCATTGTGCTACATAAGCTGGGCTGCTTATGTGAGTACATAAGCAGCCCAGAAGCAAAAACTAGAAAATTATGGTGTAGGTTAATTTAGGAGAACTGACATAACTGCAATGCATTTACTGTTAATTAGCCTAATTCGTTGATATGTTTGAAGCCTCTCTGATGGTGACCCTGAGTGGTAAAAATTTAAAAGACAGTTATCACTGCTGCTGTTGCGATGCAGTTGTGTCTTTCAAAATCTAAAAACCAGTTCTGAATCATCTGAACATTTGTTTCACATCCCAGAATAATATTTTGATGGTCTGACATTGTGCATAGACCCTATGCACCTACATGCTGGTTACATTTGTTACAGTTACATTTCATCCAAATCTAATCATTACTATTCTGCTCCCAGTATATATCTGTACATTTAGGCTATGGAAAGATTTCTGATTGACATAGTCTGCCTCCACAGGTCCAGATGGGCCCTGGATACACACATGGGTAAACTCTATTGTGCCTATAGCATTGGGGGAGCCTGAAGGAGAGGCTTGTCTTAATTGTTGACCTCAGGGGTCAGCAATTAAGTTAAACCATGGGCCAATTATTTCAGGATTTTTCATTGTGGGGGTGTTAACTGGAACAGTGGAAAGCAGGCATATATGTTTTGTTTATATCTTTTAGATAATTTAAGAATATAATAGATTTACAACACTGTTAATGACTGTATCTGAGGGGGGAAATGCTTAGGTAAACTATGCTGGACTATATTGAACCTGTGCCTCTCCCACCGATGCTCATCAGGGAAGCCCAGTGGATTACTTCTGTTTCTAAAGACCCTGGGGGCTTGTAGTGTTAACACTCTGTGTAGCAAAGCCAGGATTTTCCTTTATCTGCCTTGATGGAATAGAGCTTTGAGAAGACATAACATAATTCAGCTGAAACTGTAAAAACATCAGACACTTAAAACAAAATCAGTTTAGCTCAAACACATGTTTGAACCTGTGGTTTTCTTTTCTCCATTTATGTTTAAAGATAATAATTTCACTGCTATTTTTGGTGAGGGGAGAGGCATATTGCTGTCACTAAAGCTGCAACCCTGCAGACTTAACCAATTACTGTATACAACATATAGGTTTCTTTTTCCAGGCAGAGAAAAAGAAAAGCTAGAATATATTAGGAGGAGATACAACAATGGAGAATGCACAATGGAGCATAATGGAGAAAATGCACAATGGAATAAAATTTCCCTTGATTTGATGTATTTCCAGTTGAAAAATGAGGCAGATGGGAGGTGCAGAGATCATTACATTTCTTTATTTTCAATATATGTGCCGTATGTACAGTTTTATTTTATTATAAATCACAATATAGTTTCAGTTGGGTTTATCAAACAAAAACTTCTGATCAGACAATATGGTGTTTTAATGAAGGTCAAATTTACAGAAAATTAAAAAATAATTATTCTGCTAATGCTGATGTGTAATGGAAGCCACAAGTGAAAACAATCATGGGGGAAACTGAAGCTTGATTTTGAGCTGTATCCAATCAGTGTATAAAAGAGATTAATTATTGTGCTGCCTAATTAGCCTACCAGGCTAGCCTAAATTAAGGTCAGCAGATACAGCTTCCATGTGTTATGCAATATGTTTTAAGACTCTAAATGAATACTAATGTTGCACTGTATGTGCTGGACACATAAATGAGCAGCTCTTTACTAACAAGTTTGCCACATGTTAGTGTTGTTTTTACAGCTTGTTTCCACTGCTCACAAGAAGCCCAAAACAAACAGTGGAAATATCATGCACATTTCCAGATCAATATTTATATTATGGGGCTCTACTAAAATATATTTGCATGATCAGAAAACTCCTTATTTATCTCATACTGGCACTTTGCGCAGCTCCACAGTACAGACTCTGTCTTAAACAGGCAGTTTTAGGGTGCACTCACACTAGGGCCAGTTGTTCCGTACCGTGGTGAAGCACATGAGTTGCGCAAAAATATAGGCAGACAGTTTACTCTCATAAAACATGCAAAGGTGTGTGTTCGTGTGCTGTGCGCCAGTAAAACACAACACAGCCGATCAATTAACACAACGCACTATGATTAAAAAGTGCAAGCTTGTTCTTCTGAGTCATGCCTGTGTAGTATGCAGAGGTGGCAAAAGTACTACAGATACTTGTGTAAAAAAGACTGATCCAAGTTTTTACACCAGTAAAAGTAAGAAAGTTCGATCACTTGGAGTGATCATTCACGCTCGAAAGAATAGACTTAGTTTAACTGAATGACTTAGAAGTCGCCAAATGACTTACTTTAACGAATTTCGTAAGTTTATATCTACCCCATGGATGTATAAAAAGAACTGGATACAGTGCTGGGGGTTGGCCCTTGTTCAGTGGCACATGAAGCAAACGGTTTAACTTATAAAATTACCCGGATCTTCCAGATCATTGGGCCCATAGAGCAAGTGCATTAGCTACTTCAACTGGCCGAACCACTTCTGGTTTAGCCCTCCGGCTAACTTGAATGGAGATAAAACAATTCAAGCGCATGTAGATCTTCCAAATGTGATCCGACCGAATGGATCAAACTCTGATAGTGAAATGATGAATTTTGTGGGGGTTGTGACACACAAGAAAATGTATCCACTGATTTACAGTCTCTTTCACAATGTAAGCCTATGGGAAAGCCAGCTGCTAGATGGCATCTTTTAATCAAATGTAACAATCTTTGCCAGCTGAATTTTGGACCTATTCTGTCGGAGGGGTATTTAAAGGCCGGGCTGTTCTTACGGTGTGCTGAACTTTTCAGAGTGCTTTGTAGGTTCCTCCTCCAACACTCCTCAGTGCTCGGTTAGCACACTGTGATACCCTGCTGGGGTCTTCTGCAGTCACTGGATTAGTTTCTTTCCCTTTATCAAGAGCACTCATGTTATCGCTCCAACATCATACAGCTAAGTCCACCATTAAGGCACCTAGCTGTCGTCTCTCTTACCATGCTCCCCTGACCTTTGTTTGACTACGTATACCATCTCTCAGGATGATCTCAAATCTAATCATGTAATTTAATTAGAAAACCTCATTACTTTGAATCGCCTGCAGAATTAAGGCTTTGTCTTAGGTCTCATTACATGACATTTCTCCTTCCATGAACGCAGTCTGGCTTGTTGGCAGAAGGATGGGTGATGGAGGAAGAGATTGAGAGAGAAGTACAAAAGTGGGGGGTCTTCATTTTGAGAAATCAAGACCACACATCTTCTTTTTCTTATTAGAGGAGCATGATCCCTCTGACAGCCGCCAGGCATTTCCTGTTTGAGCATTTCATAACTTAAATGCAACAATTTAAGAAAGTTTTCGTTTTACTTTTTAAATAATCTCTTTGAAGCTCATAATGTTTAATTTCTGATTTGACTGTGTGAAGAAGGTGTTGACTCAACTGTTTTTGACGCAACTCACTTGCTGAATTAGACTGCGTAATAATCTTTAAGTGTTTCAAAAGTTATTTTGCACTGGCCAAGCATGTGGTTTTAAACTTTTCTGTGTGCCACATCTGATTAGCATGAAGTCCAATGATGTGACATATTTTTCTTGTTATTCTGTTTAGTATTGTTTGGACAAAATGTGTGGAAACACAGCATGTTTGGAAAGTCTCTGACCACTTGTGCATTTAAAGGAATGTATCACTTGCCAAAAAGAAACACACTGATTAAAACAGGCCTTTTTTTTGGTTGACCTCAAATTGTCTGCTTTTGTTTTGCTATTGTTACACATATACTGTAATTCACATACAACTAGGCTCAGATTTAATATCCATTTTGACATTTTATTGTTATTTTTTTCCTCAGGAGGGAGGTCAACGTTCTGGGTCAAGTACACCTTTTACGCAGATGTCGGGGATTTTATATCTTGCTCAAGGACACTTCAGATACAGCGGATGCATTCTGCAGCAACTTGAACGTCTTGATCCTTTGATTGCAGAGCTGCAGCCAAATAAATGTGCACTACATCTGGTCAATTTTATATGACTTGAAGTAAAATTTCACTGCCAAACCTCCTACGTACATTAAATCTAACTTGAGCTGTCCAGAAATGTTTTTCACTCACACTGCTGATCATGCACATTGGTTTAACATATAATATTTATGAAGTTATTTACATACTCAGATGTATAGATTTATGCAGCTGATGCGGAGTACATTTTGCTCTAGAAGACTATGAATGTAGGAAGACCAACCTCTTCATAAATGATAAATGTTAGAAACATCTCTTAAGCTGATGAATTTAGCTGTGTGCATAGTCTTGTTTGTGGCATATTTATTTCTATTTTGCTGTATATCCAAACATGAGAAAAAAAGTTCACAAAAAGCTTTGGAGCGGAAGATAACGAGGATGACCTTTAAAGCTGCAGTGAAGGTTATTCTTGATTTATAGATGCATGTGTTTCCTCTTCACATACAGTAAAAGTTTACAATATGCTAAGCCTCTCTAAATCCACCTAACTTTATTAGCCAACAGACAGATGTTTAAATGCAGTGGTGAGCATGTTGTTTACCCCCACGATCGACAGGAAGCTACTTGCTCTTGATGTCTAATCTAATAAATGCAAAATACTGAACTGTCTGGGTCTGTGTGTTTGTGTGCTAGGGGAGCTCACAGAGTCGTTTAAAGAAAAGGATCTGCAATGGTTTGACATGACAGTTTATGGACTAAAACCTATCTTATATGTCATCATCCACAAGAGATGGAAAAGTAATTTCTTTCATCTCTCTTTTCTTCTTGTTCTCTGTCTTTCTTGCAGTCTCATTGGTATAAACAGTTGGATATAACAGAACAGTTAATACCAAGCAGATCAGATTCCTGTGCAGGTTTGTACAAGAAACACATCTAAGGCAATTAAGATCACATTTCCCGGTTGATTTTGTGCCCATTAGCTCAGAATCAGTTGAGCTAATCTCCTGCGAGGACATATACATATACAGTATTATCATGTATTTTAAAAATATTTTTTGTAACATAAATGTGAAATCAGCTAAATAAATAAAATAAATAAATAATAAAAATCATACCTGCTCCAAAATCATGGTCCGTTTGGCTGGTGAAAGTTCTAAGATTTGATGGCACAGAAGATCTTGGCATTGAAGGAAAATATCTTACTGGATTTGATTTTCTTTTTGGCAAAACACCAAATCCTGAGGCAAATTTTAAAATTGTTGGAAGGGTCGTGGAGGGCCTTGATGCTGGGCAAACAATGAGGTGATGTTCTCCCAAGTGGAAAATTTCTGAATAATCAATGGAGGCTTTTAAAAGTATTGTTTAATATCTGAAGACCAGAATGGAGAACATTAGAGGAGAAAAAGGTTTTGCTCTTCACTCAACCTGTACAGGATCAAATTTGTGTTATTTTATATTTTTTTAATTGCTCGATTGATTTTTAATCCAATTCATGAAAAGACCAAAATCTAAAATGCAGTTGTCTACCTTTCTATATTTTACTCAGTCTGTGGCTTTCGGTCCCAAACCCATTTGTTCTTACTGAAGACGTAAATTTTTAACAAAAAAAAACAACAAAAAAGTACAAAATATAAATACATAATAATAAATAGTTTTATTTCTAAAAAAGAAAGAAAAAGAAAAGAATATTTAATAAATGTGTGTATTTGTATTTGTCAGGGACTATATTCAATTGCAGATGAATAGATTTAGTGCTCTAGTGAGTGTGGGATTACATAATTAAGTAAAGCACAGTGTCCATGTTTATTGTAATCAAGAAATATGTCTCCCAATGCAATGATGTGGTGCATTGATTTGTTTTTAATACTTTTTACAACATTGGTGTGGAATAAGCTATTTCAGTCTTTAGCTATACAGACAATACTTGTGAGTGGGACCAATTTATTTGTGGTTTTGGTATTGCTCACAGAAATACTGTTTGTAATACCACTAAATTATCCTTTAACCTTAACTCCACCATTTCCATCTACACACAATTATACCCAGAAATATACGAGACATGTGTACAAATTGACAGAAAGAAGAAAAGTACAAGAGGCAACGCAAACAACACAGAGCTGAGATACAGAGAAAGGGATGACAAAAGAGGACAGAAAAAAAGTTTTGAGAGGTTTTCATAGAAAGAAGAAAAGTAAATGAAAAGTAAATGTGTGACAGAATGATTGCTGGTACTTTTGTGTTGTGTGCTGAAAACTGTCAATCCACCTTTGGGAAAAGCACATATTCATTTTCTGCCCAAGGGTGAACTGGGAAGATTGATACTACTCTGATGCACTTAGCCTGCAGTTTACTCTCTGCTAACACAATGCAATACAGTAAGCAATCTTTTTTTACCAGGATGGCAAAGTCATGACCTACCCTACTCTGATTGGCTTACCCTGATATTCTTGCGTAACCCTAACCAATCTCACTCTTCATGCCTAAACCTAACCAAGTACTAACATGGTAGGGCAGGTCATGACTTCACCGTCCTGGGAAAAAAAACAAATGCACAGTAGCTGTCTAGGAAAATACAGAGGTCAACTATGAATGCCTACACTCATTGAATTGAGCGCAACTCACAAAAACAATACATAACATGCCCAAGATAAATGCAGCTACAGCATTTTAAAGGAAGATTACTTCAAGCATTGAAAAACTGTCTACATCCCAATTTCTAGCGTAGAAAGAGAAATGTCCAGGGCAATCACCTGCCTCAAACTATCACACAGTCTCTTGAGGCTGGACTGTATAAAAGTGTAGTTTATCTGGGGTTTTACCACTCTGCCTTATCTGGTGGTGTAGAGTATAGAGTCTGGGCAGTACTCAGGTGTTTCTTGGGTGGTGAACTGGGTGAGTCGGGGGAAGCAGGAGATTGTGACTCGCTGCGTTGTGATGATTCTGTCCACAGTTCATCCAGGATTATGTGACAAGCCTGATTCACATCTTATATACTCTTTTGGAGATGTTGACTCTTTGCCACCACTGTCAACAATGTAAGACCTGAGACTGTGCGATTGGATAACAATCTCTGGAGACCACCTGGAATGACCTGGGTATGACTCCATCCTGACTTTATCTCCTGGTGTGAGCCCAGCTTAAGGTCTACTTGCTCTCTTTCTATTGTAGTAGAATTTCTGAGTTACTTTGGACTTATCCAGCAGATGTTTGACTTTGAGAGGGTCACAGGGTGCTGGTGGGAGTAGAGCTCAAGAAGTAGACAGCTTGTTCAGAGGCTGTGTGCCCATAAGCAGTTGAGCAGGGAACAAACCTACTGACTCAAGTGGAATAATACCGTAGTCACGTAGTGCTAGGTGTTTGTCTGGTGCTTTGTGCCAAAGCTTTTTGAGTGTTTACACTGCACACTCTCCATTTGAGAGTGGTGAGTGTGGTGAAGACATCTGGCCAAGAATGCCATTGTTTCCACAGAAGAGCTTAAACTCTTCTGTCACATACTGCAAACCATTAAATGATGGTAGGAATGCCATGTTTTCTGAACTGAACTTTTAAAGCTTCAATGGCAGTACAAGTGCACTGGTCTTCCACAATTCATTAATGTCAGTGAAGTTTGACTAGTTATTCACCAATGCTTTCCTTGTAACTAAAACAATGTGTGAGGATACATGTTCAAATGTGAGACCTAGAGTCTGTGTTGGATTGAGTAGCTGTTTTGATACTCTGCAGATTCACAGCAGTTTCTAATCATTTCTTATATTTCTGCAGACATGCCTGGACAACAGGCTCGCTGTGTGTGCCCTCAGCCATTCTGAGGTGACACTGGTGTATAAGCCCTAACATGAGTCCTTGCATAACAGGCGGCACCACTATACACAGTCTTTTGTACAGTACACCATCAGAAACAGCTGATGGCTTCATGAGTCCCAGTATGGCTGAACAGGAAGGGGAAGTTCCTACGTATGATCTAGCCAGCTCTGCTAAATAGTCTCTTGGCAAAGGTTTAACTCATGTTTCATGTGTTCCTGTAGTTCGTTGTACTTCTGACAATTTTTAGGTACTTATAAGTTACTTGAGTAGTTCCACTTCACTCCGACTCTACTACATTTTATAGCGAAATATTGCACTTTCTACTATGTATAGATAGATAGATAGATAGATAGATATATAGATAGATATATAGATAGATAGATAGATAGATAGATAGATAGATAGATAGCGAAAGTTCAGACAGGAAGACCAACTTTATGTATATTTAGTTTTATTTCTCATTCTTCAGTCATCCTGATCCGTCTCACAGCTCATAGTGATCTCTGTCAAAGCTCATATCTTACTTGCTGTTTATTTCTGGATCATCAATTGACACATCAGCTGTTCACATCACCTGGTCAAGCCTAACCAATAGCACGGTGACACACCTTCATTGTTAGCCTATCATATTGCAGCTGTCTTTTTAAATGTTCTCCCTCTCTGCTCAGGTGCTTTCTTGATGCTGATTTGTGCGAGCCACCACCTCCCCATCACCACCCAGTCTTCAGATTCCTCAATGCATCACTTCAACTTCATCAGCCCAATCAGTTTCAGCCTCAAGATGACAATTCTCCCTGCAGAGTCCAAGCGCCAGAGAGACTTTGACAATACCTAATCATTAATATCATCTGCATAATAAACAGTATTTTACTCAATTCTCTGGTCTCTCCTGATAGATAGATAGATAGATAGATAGATAGATAGATAGATAGATAGATAGATAGATAGATAGATAGATAGATAGATAGATAGATAGATAGATAGATAGATAGATAGATAGATAGATAGATAGATAGATAGATAGATAGATAAATAGATAGATAAATAGATAGATAGATAGATAGATAGATAGATAGATAGATAGATAGATAGATAGATAGATCCACCAAATAGTGATTTTTATCTCTAAACTTCTCACATGGTTTCATTTCAATAAATGTTCAAAATTATTCAATGTTTCACCCATACACAAAGAGGAAAACAAAAACTGAAAAAAGATTTATGTAACAGAACTTTGTTTTTTCTTCTTTCCTTTCCCATTAATCATCTTATGACCACTCAGAGTTGAAACCAGCTCCACCTCCAGCAGCTACAACAGTAACATGTTGCTGACACTGAGGCTTCTGTATTAATAATCTAATGATGTTTTAACTACATTTTGCTGTACTTATATAATATTTATGTACTTCTTGTTGAGTAGGAATTTTATGCAGGACTATGCACAAGTGTGTATGTGTGTTTTTACTTTGCTGTATTGGTACTTTTATTGAAAGAAAGGATCTGAATAATTCTTCTACTGCTGCTATTTAACGTGACAAATTTGTGTTTTCATACTTTCAGATACAACGTGTTAGAAGTGCTGGTCAGACTTTTTTTCCCCTTCATACATGGCTAGCAGTTTCCCCCTGTTTTCAGTCTTAATGCTAAGCTAAGACAACTGGTTGCTTGTAGCTTCAGACAGATATTAGAGTAGTATCAATCCTCACAGTAGTTGTAATGAATCAGACTGCCAGAGAACAGGTTTCAATTTACATAGAATGAAACCTTAACCTTGGATCAGTCAGAGACAAACTAATGTTCCTCTTTTTACACAGACACATCTCTAGTGTTTGAGCATTTCCAGAGATAGTTGTTGTCCTAGTTTGAAGATATATTCCTGTCTGCTGCCAAGTATTAACCTTAGCTCAAATCTCCATTTCTACTGGATATTATACAGTAGGAGGAGGTCTTGGCACAGACATGAGATGCATGAAACAATCCATCACTAAGCATAAGAGACTAGTGGAGAGAGCTTTAGTTGGCATATGTTGTTATTACCTGTGATTACTGTACACCACAATTCCCAGCAGACTAAACTGTCTCTCCAAGCATGACTCCCTGTGCATATCCATCAAATAATACACAATTCAATTCAAAAACATTTTGTTCACAGGAGAAAACATCTCCTCTCCTTCTATCAGATACTGTATATCCACATTCCATTTGAAATATTTAACATGCTGACCTGGTTATTGTGTGTTTTTATTTTCCAGTAATAACATTCCAGGTAGAGCAACACTGCCGCTGTAGGGAAAAGAATCGTAATCTGAAACAGCATAAAATATTCTAATCAGTTCATATCAACACATACATATAGATAAAAAAAACTCTTCCTGCAGGGACAATATATATTGAGTTTTGTGCTGTCAGACAAAACAGTAACCACAGTCACATTATATTAGAAAATCTAGACATAAACCAGACATAATCAGATTCTTTGGCCTACATTTTAGAGACTCAATATTCATTCCTGTGCATGTAAGTTTAATTTGAAATGCCCTTTATTGACAATTCTAATCAAACAGCAACTTTGCATTCATTGTCATAATAAATAACACACTTCTTTTATCCCTCAAGAACTGAAATATGTTCTCTCCATCAGATCCCTCCAACATCTGTAGGGATTTTGTTTTTGGCCAGTTCAACAGGACATTTGCATGCTTTCTCCACAAAGCAGAGGCCAAAATTAGTAGGTAAAATGGGACCCTCCCAACTGTCAGTTACTTCTTTAATCAAGTATGTTGGTTGAGTTAAGTTCAGTTCATCACTTATTTCCAGTCTAATTTTGGAAAGGAATTTTTGAAAAGAACCAATACTAATAGGTTATTAGTAACACCTTAATGTTAATGTTTTTAGTAATGATATTAACAATGGCTCTGTTCTATTCAAGTGTACCAGTAAGCCATGACAGTGATGATGCACAATACCAAGACCCTGAACTGAAGCAGCTACATGGAATTAAGCCTACATATGTCCTCAATGAAAAGGACCTGTTATGATGGACAGTTTTCACCATTTTCTGAGTTTTATATCTGAAAGGTTTATGAACAATAAAAATGTCAACAGTTGTAGTTTACATTGTTTCTCAGTGATGATAATTCAATCAATGTGTTATGTGGGGCTGAGCAGGTGAACCCAAGTGCAGGCACAGGCAAGAAGATGGCGCTCTTGTAGGAACGCAGCTTTTATTTTATTAATTGGAGGAAAGGGAATGCATGCCTGGGGAAGCGCTGACTGGTAGCTGGGGAACCGGGGCTGGGGTTTGGAAGCTTGGAAGAGCAGGGAAGCAGGGCTGATGAGACAAGGGACAAAAGACATAGACCGAAGACAGAGTAGACAAGAATGCGGGGACGAGATTAAGGACAGGAGACTGAACAGATGGGACTGCTGGGACGAGATGAGGGACAGGAGACAGGGACAAGAGCCAGGGCAGATGGAACTGCAGGGAACAAGAAAACAGGATGAACACTCAAAAAATAGGCAACAAGAACCAAATGCTAAATAGCAAAACTTAGCAAACATTGGCTCCAAGCATTGTAACACTGGTGGGTCGCAGAGTCTTCAATGTGGCAGAGTGGAAGTGGCAAGGCTGAGTATTTGTAGAGGATTTGATTACTAAGATGAGGTACAGCTGTTGTGTCTCTGCTTTGACTCCGGCAAACCTGCAGACAATCACACACACAGCAAGGAGGGAGGGGAAGAGCCACTCTGGGAGTGGCAGCAGGTTAAGAGGAAAAAGGATCATGACACCATATATGAGTTTCTCACCTTCCGATGATCCAGGCTTATATAGTTTGATGAGGGAAGAACAGAGTGGTTAAGCAATATAGTGGCTTCTGCATGTTGAAAAAAAATTATACCTTTACTACATATTGTATTTTGTGATGTCATTTGTATATTTTGGCCCTTGTCCAATCTTATCTTTCCACCTCAGGTGACCATTTGTCACATAAAAAGTCAAAACCTGAGTAATGCCAATGAAAAGTCACGCAAATATTTTGTTATTGATTATGCCAACTTGTACAACTAAACTGGAGCTAAACATTTAGTTAGATGAACCTTTCTCCTGTTTGTGATGATAAAGACAACTCCACTGTGTTACAGGAGCCACGGAGTACTGTTTACGACTGCTCTAAACGGCAGGGACAGGGCTTATAGACTTCAGCAAGAGCCCAAACCAGCAGCTTTACTGGTCTTAGGCCGGATCTCACTTCAAATTGCAAGTGCCCACTTGAATACAGCCTGCCTTACATAAAATAGACTGCAGAGTGGAAAACAGCATGGTCCATGAGTTAATTAAGGAGCTGAAGAATAATGAGAGACAGTGACAGAGGTGATGCTGACAGACTGAAGAGTGCTGGGTAACTTGAGTGTTTTGTTAAAACCTGCAAAGGACCCATCTGGGATTCTCTTCAGTGATGAAGAGCAGTTTCTATCATCTGTGGCTTAATTTCCCAATATAAACCAGTGGATTGTGGTTTAATTGCAGCTATATTCAACATTATGTCAGTGCTGCCACTATGTACACATGTATCACACACTGTGCGTAGGATGCCAAGTGCTGGAGATGACACCAAAACATCCTAATGATCA
Source organism: Scomber japonicus (assembly GCF_027409825.1). Taxonomy (NCBI): domain Eukaryota; kingdom Metazoa; phylum Chordata; class Actinopteri; order Scombriformes; family Scombridae; genus Scomber; species Scomber japonicus. The sequence goes on along the minus strand of NC_070593.1, from coordinate 16,199,965 downwards.
TCATGCACTCACATGAATGCAACCACATGAAATTATTTATGCAAACTTTCCATTACTTAAACAGCTGCTAACTCAGACTGGCTTTCTACCACACTGTCTGTTGTAGTTTCTAGTGCTTATATTGTTTTCCATTTGAACACCAATCTTGTATGAGTCACAGAGGCAGCTGTTACTGCTAACATGGACCAATAACATGGGTCTACGCCTGTTTCAAAGCAAACCTTCCATGCTGAAGCTAGAAGGCAGACTGGAGCCACTGTCATGAGACAGACAAGAGTTCAGAGGATATGACACACAGCCTGGCTCTAGACTGTGGCAATAAAAAGGGGAGTCACTCGGGTAATCAAAGAAAAAGTAAATGTAAATACAAAGTAATCAACGTTAACGAAAAATGACACATGAGTAGGATGCGTCTGTAAAGTCAGTCGTGTAGGGGGTGGATGAGTGTAGGTGTAGTGTGTGGGTGTTGTATGGTGGAAGTTGACTAATTGATTTATTTCACTGCAACAAGTCACACGACTGATAAATGAACAGTAAAATTATAAAAATATAAATAAATGTGTAATTAAATAATATTAATTAATTAGTGCACGAATTAATAAATATACAAATGTATAAATTATCATTATATAACTATTCATTTATTTAAGCATTTAATTATATAATCATTCACGTATTTAGATATTTTGTTTCGGGCCCTTAAAGTCCTGCATATCACTGCACCAACTTAGTCTTAACCACAAGACATTCTGAGTGGTGTTATCTCACTTTATCTAACACTCATCAAATAGGAAAAAGACGGGATTGTTACAAAGGGAGTGTTATGTAAACCTGCTGTGCTTACAGGATAGAGACTTAAAAAAAAACCTTAGCAAACACATAATAAGCATTTAGTCTATCTAAAATTTGACCATTTCAGTGGATGTGTGTGTAGTTTGGGCCTGCTTCACTTTGAAATATAGTTATTCAAAAGAGACCTAAAGACTTTCTTTACTGTGATGGTGAACAGCTTTTATAAAAATATAAAAAAGGCAGTGATGTGCTTTTCCTAATCATCAGAATAGGACAATTTGATACATTTCACTGGAAAAAAGGCTGTCTCTACTGTTAAAGAAGCAACGGTGGTTATAAAGCACAAAGCAACAAACAACAATGTTTCAACCAAATTGAACCCAGTTTCAACCTTGACATCTACACATCTTTTGACCTGCAATAAATGTTTGCTGCAGTGTGTAAGTGACCTGATGGGGATGTGTTATGTCTAGACATGATGTGTACTCTGAGAGTACAGCTGACAAACAGATAAAGTTGTTGTGATGGCCACACCTGCAGCCACACACCTAATTTAAATCTAATTAACCATCCTGCACTCAAACGCTTCATGTTTTTCTATCATGTACACTCTGTTGTTCGTTTTGTCTTCATTTAGTCTACTTTATTTGACATCATTTGACCTTATGTACATCACATTCATATACAGCAGCAAACATAAATGATATGACTCATACTTACATCATACATACAGTCTATCTAGTATTTTTGACAGTACAACAGTTTTGTTTGTAGTGAATAGAAAATTGTTTTTATTTTCTAATTCACCTCTGAACGCAATAATAATTTCAGCTTGAAAAACATCAGGTCAAGATGTCACACTACAATGACAATACATCATTATACAGCATGCATTTGTTTATTATTTCAACTTTTATCGCATTGCATTTGAATAATTAACAAGTAATCATGATATGTTCATATGTTCTGCTGTTTCTCACAGACTCTGTAAATAAACACTTATTTTTGTCAAGGATTCTGGTTGTATTTTTTCTTCTTTTAGCCTCTTTATAGATCTGAAACTAGTATCTCCTGTTTACCAGACTCACAAACTGACAATGTGGATCATGATCAATAGGAAACTCGCTGCTATTCACAGTCAGCCTTCTACATAATTGCCATAATTAAAAACAAGTCAAATAAGCTCACCGACCTGTTAGAGCCTCTGCAATTTGCAACAAACAGCTCCATTAAAACGTCAATGGGAAGCCATACAGGCGCTTCACAGCTCCTATTAGCACACCAGTGTGGCTTTAGCTGTGCAATACAAGACCCAATGCTTTTCTACCTCAGTGGCAGGAAATGTGTGAAAAACAAATGTATTTAAGAATAATTGATTGAAGTCTAGATTTGAAGCATGAAAACATTTGAAATGTGCAAAATGTATCGTATTCAATACTCTGATAAATGATTCGAGCCAAGCTATCTGTGAAATTTTGGCCACCAAACCAAATTTTCAATATTATGAAATTTTGTACAGACATGTGTGATCTCCAGATAATGAATCATACAGAGTTTGTTGAGCTGTTGTCCTAGTGAGCTCAAATAGTGACAAACAGCTGTACTGCAAATGTTAGTAACGTGCTAAACTGAGATGGTCAACGTTATATCTGCTTAGCATCTGCATGTTAGTTCTGACATTGTGAGCATATTAGCGTGTTGACATTAGCATTTAGTTCAAAGTACCATATGTTTGTAGGCCTTAGAGAGTGTGTATTTGTAAAGATTTATCATTTTAAATAAATTTTAGATATTTTAGATATTTCAGTAATTACTAAAAATATAACAACATAACATAACATGAAATATGAGACTTTGTTTAAGAGTTTCTGCGCTTTCATTACCTCAAAAGGGCGAACACATGAAGAAATCCTCTTTTTTTTTTTAAAGGGTGTGTGTCAGAAACCCATGGGACGGTGACTGAAAGTACAATATAAATATGTTACAAGCAGCTGGTGTGTTCAGGATCAGTGCAGAAGCATGATACAAAACAGATTCAAAACAGAAATGGTTTCAAGAAAACATAGACGCCATCAATATCTCAACCACTGCATCATAAAAACATCAGAAAAGCTCCAGAAGGCTGCAATGTGAGCCTAAGGTTTCATCACAAGAGACACTATTGATTTATTAATGGCCATTAAACTGTGTTCACCCAATGTGTTTTAATGACTGAAGACAAACAGCTAAGAAGAAAAAGATGTTAACAATTTGGCCACTGCTGGAAAAACTAACACAGTTTAGTTCATAAACATGTAATTAGATCTAGCCAGTTTGAACAGAGCTTGTAATTCTTAAATGAAATACAACACACACTATTGAATAATGTTTTTCTTTTGTTTGCACTTTTCTGTTTAAATAATGCATTTATCAGTTCATTGGTTTTGTCTTCCATGTGTATTTCCACAAGTGCTCTCTTCTAAATCTATTATCTAATAGAGCAGAAGTATCCAGCTTTCATGAACAGAGGAGCCAAAGGAGTGCAGCACAACTTCTTCAGAAATGCTGACTGTTTGTTTTCTATCCATTAAAGGAAGCGATGAGGTAATGGGAATATAACGATGGCGCTGAATGCAAGCTGAAAGAGCGACCTAGGTGCCCTTCACCTTGCCAACCTCTCTTCTCCAGGATTTGGCTTTTGAACAGAGCAGAAGCAGCAAAAATCTGATGCTGCTGCGGCGAATTCTCCAGAGTCAACAAAGACTGCGTATTACAGAGAAACCTGCCGGGCAAATACGAATTTATGTTTTAAATCTGAATTGACACAGCACGGGTTGGACTCGTTCCATGTATTTCATATAATGGAATAAATTCATGCATTGTATTTAATGCGATGGATTTACTTTCTCATGGATTGACTTTTCTATTCATACTGGATGAATCCCTTGAAAACCTTGAAAACTATTTATTTGACAGCTTTAGTTACTTTCCTTAAATTGAAGATCTGACACAATGGATAATAAAAGAAGCTTTTAAAATACAACACATTGTTAAAGATGAAACCAGTGTTTTAAAACCTGTTTGTCTTTTAACCTCTTACAAAAATGTGTAGTCGGGTGATATTTCAAATGTCTATGCATTGTTAGCAGCCCCACCAAACAGTGATTTTTTTTTCTTTTTATCTCTTAACTTCTCACATGGTTTCATTTCAATAAATGTTGGAATGATCAAATATGTTACAAAAAAACAGAGATAGAGAAAAAGCCCAAAAACTGAAAACAGATTTATGTATCAGAACTTTGTTTTTTCTTCTTTCCTCTCCCATTAATCATCTCACGGTCCCTCAGAATTATTTGGTGACCCTTTGCAGGGGTCTGACCCCTAGGTTGGAAACCATTGGACTAAACTAGCTAACTGTATATAAAGTAGTTGAAACTAGTTCCACCTCCAACAGCTACAACAGTAACATGCTGCTTAAACACTGATGCTTCAGCATTAATAATCTAATGATGACATGTATAATAATATATCAGTTATTTCATGCAGGACGTTTACATGTAATTGAGTATTTTTACATTGCTGTATTGGTACATTTTTGAGTGTAACACACGTATATTCAAGGTTACACAAATTACTTGAAGATATAAGAAACTGTCTTGTGTCCTATACCATGCTAGTGTTTCAGGCAGGTAATGGGCATGCCTGTTTAAAACTGCATTTCTTTTACTGCTTTCCTCTCAAAACCAAAAGTTGTTTTTCAGGCTACCCACTTTTATATCTCCCATAATTTTAATCAGACAGCAACAAAATACTTTAAGCTGTATCATCTGTGTTAATATTCCAAATATTTACTCATGAACAGCTGGCAGCAAGGATCAACAATCATACAGAAACTGTGCCTGATACAACAGACAAAGACCATTTCATTAGAAATCAAAACACTGAAGTGCTAACAACTAGCAGAGAAGATGAGAAATGTTTAACTGAAACTTTGCTTGTTGTTTCAGCATCTGTCTTTGGGTCTCTTCTCTGTATTTTAAAAAGAAGCAGATCCTAACTGCATATTGAAATGGTCATATTTTCCCTGGGTAGATGTTTTGACCCGAAAACCATAAAAAATGCTAAGTGTGTGGTAGCTGAAGTTTATTGTCAAAAAAATTACTTTTGTCACACTCCTGTCCTTTTCCTATTTTATGGATGTGAGAAGGGACAGATTCAAACCCAAAGCCCTATCAGACAAGCGAACATTCTCATTGCCATGTTCCAATTGATATTATAATATTATATGATATAAAAGTGTCTTACTACAATTGCTGGAGTTACTGTCCGAGTTTAGCCATGATTGGTCTATCTTTTTTGATGTTTGGTCAAGATTGCATTAGAAACGAGTTGTTTCAACCATTACTTTTGAAAATCTTTTTCAACTTCTCTGCTTTGTGATAGATTGTTTTCCGAAACTCTCATTTTCAGTTTGACATTTTGGGAAATATGTTCATTGGCTTTCTTGCCAAGGGTTACATAAGATTGATTACCCTCTACACTAAATATGAAGCTACAGCCAGGTGGTGGTTAGCTTAGCGTGGTATAAAGAATGAAAACAGGGGAAAACAGCTGTCCTTTTTGGACGCTGGCATAAATAATGAAAACAGGGGAAAACAGTTTTGGTCGATCCTCCAAACGAATACTGTAAACGCATTGCCTGAAAACGAAGCTTTCTGAAACCTGGTCCCAGGGTGAAAAAATTCGCAAACGCAGCCCTTGAGTGTTCGTTTGGATGGTGAAGACGCATACCTGCGTTTCGATGATGTCATCGCCACACCCCTCGAGCTTAGCCTTCCACCTCTTCTACTGCCGATTTGTAAACAGCGCTCAAGCTTTATGCACATGCTCCGCCTCTTCCTCTCCGTTTTTGGTGAATTTCTGAAACTGAAACAGCGCCGCCTATAGGCCTGGAATATGAAGTAGCGTGTTGAGTCGTGTTGAGATGGATCCGTTTGTACACAAATATTCTTGAAACGATGCCAGGGAAAACGGAGGGGGAAAAGATCGTTTTGGTACGTGTGGACTTAGCCTCATCCTACCAGCACCTCTATGCTCATTAAATAAGAAGTATTATCTTTGTTTAATCCACAAAAAAAGAAGAAAAAAAAGAAAAAAAACAGATAATCTCACTATTACAACAAGACCCCAAAGGTGCACAACCTATTCATTAGTGAGCTTTAAAGGTGCTGGTAGACAGTTTTGTTAAAGTTTTGACAGAGCCAGAATATAACTCTTACCTCTTGTTTAGGGTCAGTTGGGAATCACTGACACAATTGTTAATGCAACACAGAACACACTACACAGTCCAATAAACTCATTATGTTTGGTGTCATATCCACAGAGCAGGAGCTTCATGAGCTGGAGCCAAGAAAGGTGACTAGAAACTGTACATTCAAGGGTTTTTTTTCTATATGAGCTCTATGAAGTAGCTTTAAAGAATAATTTCAACAGGCTTTCACCATTCCCTATGGATATCTCCTCCCCTTGGACTTCACCTACAGTATTTGCATCACCATGACAGACATGGTGACAAGACAGGAAATAAATCCATGGGGATGTACATACTTCGTCTACAGTAGCTGTTTAATCTGACAGGACCAGCTAGATACACCAAGAGTGTGGAGCTTGAGGACGGCATGTCTCACTGTGTCAGCTTCATGTCAGGAGGCATAGTGGGGAGGAAAAGGAGGGTCAAAGAAGAAACAATGAGTGTCACCCAGCTCCTCTGAGCTGAGAACCTGCACTGGCTGAGTTTTCCACATGGGTCTGACAGTAATGCCATAGCTGCTGTTATTAATGACCGTGCAATGCCGTAATTCATATTTCATTGTCTGCTGTGTATTGGAGGGTGATGGATGAGTGCGGTGATAAGTTAGCACAAGTAGTTCGTCTTCAGGCTCTCGCTCCAGTTAAAGTGGAGTCTGGAGATCACTTGTTCTGAGGTAATTTATGATCTTTTTGTTTCTGGCAAAATTCAGCACTGAAAGAAAGTGAAATGACACAAGAGCCTTCCTGCTGAGAACAACTCATGCCAAACATTTTTAGAAATGTATCATTTTGAACAATGTTGGCCATTTCAAATCTCAGATCAAATCTCCAAATCTCTGCGGGCTTCACAGGTCCACATCAGAGTGCATGAGCTCTTTGAAAAATAACTTGGAGAGAGAGGATAAAAAGTAAGAAGATGGGAACATTGTCAAAGAATTGTAGAATATATTGTAAAAAACATGGTATCTGACTCAGTTATCCTGTCATTTAGAAGATTACACTCCAAAAATGTGTACTTTTCTTTCTCTTTTAGTGTCTTTGTGTGACTGATTTAACAGTTGCACTTATTTCTCTTTTTTCCCCATGTTTTTGATTTTGTTTTTCACACACTCATATATGTACATTTATAGGTCTGTGTGGTTACATACATGTTGATGTCAAATTATTAAAAAATAATTTGTGTTTAAATTGCAGAATATGATAGCAATTTTACACACTATCCAGCTGTCCTCCTCCTTCAGGGTGTTATTAAGATTTGCATAACACATAATAAACAAAAGGAAGAATCTTTGGGAGACAAAATTATATCTGAGGTTAGAAGTGCAGTTGTAAGAAATTCAAAATATAACTATTGTATTACAGACCAACAGTGCCACTATAATTATAATAGCTCCTAAATCTCTCTGTTTACACATTTCCTTCATCTTGCAGGTTTTTTCCAACCACAACATGTACACAACTTAGACACAAACCTCTCATCAAACACACAGCCCCAAATTACTCTTGAATCTTTTCTGAGGATTGTTTATTCTGACTGATATGAGGAGCATTTCTCTGTGAGGTTTATGGACTCTGCAGGGTGGAAATGATGTGTTCGTTACAGAGCCAGGAATGTCATGGACGTCTGCACATATGGAATGTCAACACATACACACACATGGCAAATACACACACACGCACACACACACAAAAGTCACCAGAACAAATGTGGCTCGACCTGCCAGCTGGATGTAAGGGAGTAAAAAAAAGCCAAAACAGCAGGGGGTGGGGGGACATTTATATTGCACATCAATCTCAGCCTGAACGGTTCAAGATCTCCCCAACTGACATCAAATTAAATTCTCATAACAAATCACGTCAAATCATGTGAGAGTTAAATAGCTGAATCAGGAGGGAGAGGAGGCAGTTAAACTCCAGATTTCCCTTCGACAGCATGAACTGAGCTGGAGAGCAGCGCAGAGCAGTGATATGTGTGTTGATGCACTTCCATGTGAGCAAAATGTCCAAAAACAAACAAACAAAAAATAAAAAAACATATATGAGGACAAGTGAAGAGGTTTAGGTTGGTCCACATGTTTTTAAGGCTTTTCTGGATCAAAATTTAAAATAAGGATTATTTTAGGAGTTAAAGCAGTCATAATCAGTATTGTTATATTAACAATGGTATAAAGTAGTAGTAAATAGTGCAACACTGGTTTATATTAGCATTAACTTACTTAAATCTATTTTAGGCAGTGGTTAAGAAACAGCACAGGGTACAGCTTCTTCAGAGAACATCCAGTGTACTTTTAATGTCTGCTCAACAGGGAAAGTAGTGCCTGAACACCGAAAACAAACTTAATACATCACTTCACTGTGTGGTGTATCACTCTGACCAATCTAAACTATCCTAAACACTACAGACAAGCAGTCTAGTTCCCAATTTACACAAAAATATAAAGAACTCTACAGTTCCTCTCAGGTCCATGGAGCATTTTAGCTCATTGTTTTGGATTTCCCACCCACATTGCTTCAGTCTTACTGCTCTCATCACTTGTTTTCAGCTGTGGCAGGCAGCTATGATGAAACCCATACATACAGCACCAGAAGACCTAAGTCTAAGCCACAGCTGGTGAACATAATTGAGCTTTTAGTGGCTAAAAAGCCTGATATTTCCATCAGGAGGTAGTCGAGACCAAACACGCACCAAAAAGGTGATTGGATGTTGGACTTGTATTCATTGGGGGGCCAGAAACACGACTCCAAAACAATGATAATGTCAGTCCATGTGTGTCGGATGGAGTAAACAGGCTAATTTTTGCTTAAGAATTTTCCATATCGACATAAAGTCCCCCCTCTAGTCAAAAATCTGTTTTTCTTCTTATTCCTTCAGTTGGATGTTTGCGCTTCACTGAGCAGAATGATTTGTGTACAGTTTTTACATCAATCTGCCTAAAGTAGAAAGTTTCTCTGAGTCTAAGACGTATACATATATCACATTTTTTAAGCCAGTCATGGTCCAGTATGCAACTTAAACAAGTGTGATGAGGAAACTTGAAGCCTTCAGTGCACAAACACGGACAAAAAAAGGACACAATAGATCATAATGTTGTATTAGAGGAATGGAGTTTACAGTAAGGTGGACATGTTGTGTCCAGCAGTTAAACTTTTGAAATGAAAAACATTTGAGTATTTATAGACAAATCTTTTTAATGAGGAAGAAGGAGTTTCAATGATTTTAAGGTGGTCACTGGAGGGGGGGGGGGGTATTTCGGACACAAATTATTAGTCAAAGCAATCAATCAATCAATCTTTATTTGTATAGCGCCAAATCACAACAGAGTTACCTCAAGGCACTTTACACATAGAGCAGGTTCTAAACCGAACTCTTCAGGTTTTAACTTTAAAGAGACCCAACATTCCCACATGAGCAACAGTGGCAAGAAAAAACTTCCTTTTAACAGTAAGAAACCTCGGAACCAGACTCAGAGTGGGCGGCCATCTGCCTCGACTGGTTGGAGTTGAGAAGGTTATTGAATGCAATTAATAGAACATGAATGTTAATGGATATAGATGGATGGACAGAGAGAGAGAGGGAGGAGGAGAGAGGAGCTCAGTGTATCATGGGAATCCCCCGGCAGTCTAAGTCTATAGCAGCATAAGCTAAGAGCTCTAAGAGCCCTAACTATAAGCACTGTATTTCTACATGTCTTGAAATTTGTCTGGTGGGCATCTTTAAAAGGTGATACGTCAATGCTGTGTTGACAGCTTGTTTTTGCTGCCACCACCAAGAAGCATGTATTTCATTGTGTTGTTCTGTACTGTATAAAGACAATAAAGCTGAACTGCTGTTGGTGCTGGAGAAGTCAGGGGATCTCCAAAGTGGCTTGAGTCAAATGAAAAATAATATTCAAATTTAGCTGAACTCAACATTTTTTTCCTCTGGTCTGGCTAATCCACAAAACATGCTGTCAACACTCTGCATAGGGATGTTTACTTTGATAAAAAAAAATCATATTGCTCCAATGAAAACTGATCTGAAATGCTGAAAGATTTGATTTGTCAGTACTGTGACTACCACAAAACATTTACACTCATTATATTAAAATCAATCAACAAGCAAGACCTCACCCAGTCTTCTGTGTCTTTTGGATGTTTCCAAAAGTTTGCCTCAGTGAAACAGAGTCCCTGGTTTGGCTGGGTGGCTGCCTGGGTCAACGAAATACGATCATCCTTCCCTCCTGCACACACACGTACAATCAATTCTGTGTGTTTGAAAGTGCCTCTCTGTGTGTGTGTGTGTGTGTGTGTGTGTGTGTGTGTGTGTGTGTGTGTGTGTGTGTGTGTGTGTGTGTGTGTGTGTGCATGTCTTTTTATCTTTGAGAGGACCAATTTCATTTGAAAACCAGCATTGTGAGGACATTTTGGCTTCAAAGGGCAGTTTGAGGGTTAAGACTTGGTATTAAGGTTGAGGTTAGAATTGGGTTTAAGTTCAGTTTCGGATAAGTTGTGATGGCTAAGGTTTAGGGTCAGGGGCTAGGGAATGTATTTTGTCAACAAGAGTCCTCAAAAGGATATAAAGACAAACGTGTGTCTATGTCCAACATGTAAGTGCATCGCATCACACTGAGGGTGTTTAAGAGATAATGATTAACACAAATCTTTTGCTCCAAGCGATCGCTTCAGTATTGATTGTTTTAATGGGTTTATAAGCAGATGCATACACACACTCACTGCCTCTCTCTCTCTCTCTCTCTGTCTCTCGCGCTCTCTCTCAGACACACACACACACACACACAACACACACACACACAGAGAGAGAGAGAGCGAGAGAGAGAGAGAGAGAGAGAAAGAGAGAGAGAGAGCGAGAGAGAGAGAGCAGTCTAATTAATTAGCATGCACTCATTGTGCCTCATTCACTCTTGTTGTGTCAGTGATGTTGTCCGTATTGTAGGTTAATGGCTATAATGGGAAAGCTTTATTTACATTTCCGCCTTTTCCATTTATGTGGAAGTTAATGTGTTGTTAACACTCTCATGGAGTCATGTAAACAGGGTCAGTCGTCTGCAGTGCCATCATCACAGACTCAGAGGGGTGAAAGCAGATAATCAGTGCAGCTGATTGTAACTACGATGCCATGAGCAAACAATCTTTAATATCCCTCATTATAAATGGTGACTTCCAAGGGGGATATACAAAGTCATAAAACTATAATTAACTGATACCAATGTGGGTCATATTAAACCGGAGGGCAATTAACAGCATTTACCAGCTACAATAAAGGTTTAACAAACATTTGTACATGTATTCATCACTGCTTTAAAAGCAAATTGAGAAAACAACACTAAAAGAAAAAGGTTACACCATCTTTGCTCAAATATAAGGCAGATTGCTAAACTATGCCAACACACACAAAAGTGTGAGGCAGTGGTCATATTTTGAAGGTCACCCACAGAGAAACCGTAGACATGAAACTGTGTTGTTTTAGCAAAGTTTGTAAATTCTTTTTCATTAATCTTTTTCATTAACCGTCTTTTGTCTAACCTTTGTATTTTTGACAGGTAATAAATTATTTATCCAAAGTCTATCCAATTCTTTTCTTTGCCTGTTTATGTCAAAACATCTTAGAGTCAGAAGCTACAACTGCTGTGAAAATTCACTATGGTCACTTTAAAATTTAAAGAAATACATCAAAGTTTAAACACTTGAACATGTACAGTACAGCGTACCTAAACCTGAGTGAACTAAGACAATCATTACTACACTATTCTGAAGTGTGGATCCTTTTGTTCACTTCTGACATTGGGTTAAAATGATCGTACATTCATGTCTTCAGTTGGTTTCACTGCAACATATTTTGGAGAAAATTCTTGAGGTAAATTGATAACAAAAACTGCTCAGTCTCATAAACAGTGAGCTATTTTGCAAGAGACAGACAGACCATCACTGGGTTGGTACATAAGGATACAGTTACACTCTTGAAACACAAAAACCTCAATGAAGAACAAAGACAGAATTTGTAAAAATGTTTCCATAAGTCATATTGTCACGATACAACGATGATATGAAGATACGATATGGAGGGTTTCAAGAGCCTAAACAAAATATATAAATACATACATTTTATTATTTATTTATTTATTATTATTTATTATTTTATTTTTTTTTGTTTATTAGTCAACATTTATTTATTAGTTGTCAACAGCTCTATATTAAAAGAAAAAAAGAAAGTATTTGGGGAATTATTAGAAATCTTTCTTTATGATTGCAGCTATCGGTGTCTGTGTTTGATTGACAGCAGCTGGCAGACTGAATCCTGGTCGGGAACAAAAGCCAAAGGAAATAAACTTCCTTCTTTCTGGGTCAGGCAGTGAACCATCGGAAGACAATGTGTTTTTATCTTTGGTATTGAAGAGTAAGGACCACACCAGCATCTAAATGGACTGCCGTGACATATGCTGGTATGTTAACATGCTGTTTAATATCTTGCATCTGGGCAGCAAATTAGCCTGCTAACTGATATTAGCAATGTACTTTTATCTTTGTTTGGTGGCTTGTGCAAAAAGTTAAGCTGCAGGACAAGATGTGTGTTCATGTTTCTAAGTTACAGAAGAAGGAGACTCTAGCCAGAATGCTAATGTTGGTTGTGGGTTGTGTTTGATGGATGGAACAAAATCAACTTAATTCATTTTTCCCCTTTTATTTCCTGATTTCTTTTTTCACAGGACACAGGACATGTGATAAATGTGTGCAGATACTATAGCAGACAAAAGAAATTCAGTTGGACTAAAACACTAAAATGGATTTCAGTACATCATTAACTCACCGACACTCTTGTGAGATTCATTGTATCTAAGTAACTCATAGGAATTCAACAGCTGATTTTGATTAAATTGATAAATGAAAGAGGAAGATTGTGCTCGGCTCTGAGTTTCTTTATTTCAGCCATCAAGTGAGAATTGATGAATCGTTGAACATATGTAGCCTTTAGAAGCTTTGTGTAACTTCATGCATGCGGGAACATTGAAAAGACAACTCTGTCAAACTACCCTCATGAACACTGAAGAGGTCTGAATGAAATTCGTGCAGGGGGAATCCACAAGCTGCTTCCTGTTCAACATGACCAAAGCCAAACAAAGGAGCACTAATGGAAGAATCAGCGCTGTGCAGTCCAAACTGACTGAGGTTATAGGAGAATGTACCCTTTGTTGCTTTAGAGTGTGAATCTGAAAGTACATAATTCCTATCAGTAACCACCTTAGTGCCTCTTAACTCCATGGAGCTTTATACTATATAGCTATATACTATACTTTATACTTCCTTTTACAGCCTTGCATACAACTTCATCATTTTGGTTCGGTCTAACTGCTTTTATCAACTTTGTTTGACAGAAAAAGTTAGCAACCAGCTGATAAACAAAGTAGAAAGTCTAGCCAGATAATTCCCTCAGTAACCGGTAAGGAAGAGCGAATATTGGAGGTATGTTCCTAACACAACTCCAAATGAATGTAGTTTTTGCTCATTTACTGTTGGATGTGTAATAAGGCCATGTTTTGTTATAACACACTTATAATTTTAATCTGTGATAATATGCCAGGAATGCATTTAGAGCTTGCTCCACAACCCAAAGTGGCCAAAATAATCAATTAATTTATCAGTCCAATATATATCAGTGCAGCCTTTAAGTAAGTATGAAAAGGTGGTCAACTCTTGCGGGTGTTTTCATGCTAAATCAATCAAGATCTGCAAAGCATATTCAGAAAGGTCAGGTGGTCAATGTTGCACATGTATAATAAACTACACCCCACCTAATTCTTTCCAGCCTACACAGACAATCAATACTGTGTCTGGCTATTGTCATTGGGGTTCATATACGTGGCAAGGCAAATGAGAAACACTTACATGTTACATGTCTGCTGAAACTCTGCTTTTCCATATGTTACTATTTTCTTTCCATATATTGCTGTTTTCTCAACCACCTTCCTCTCTTCTTGTCTTCATCTTTCTTTCCCATACACACACCTTTCCAAACTCAAACATTGTGCAGTAATTCCCAGGTGGTTCCAAGCTAAAAAACTCATCTCTTTTAAATTGAGCTACTCATCACTCGACAGGGCCTTTGAGAGAGTAATCTGGCGAATCCCACTCTCTTCCTTTCATGCCAGGACACGTGGCCCGTCAGCTTACACATCTCAGCCTGGTTCAAGAGATGGGTGTTAAATATTTAATACTACCCAAAGTACAGAGAAGGAGAGATGCAGTGGACAAAAAAGGAAGAGATACAAGCAGAAAACCTGACAAAAACACAGAGTGGCAGCAAGTCTGTGTTTCTGTGCTTATATGTGCTTTGAACATGTACCCAGCAGAATGTAATTTGGGCATGTTGGTGCACACAAAGTCAGCTTTTTTGGGAAAATAAAATGTTATCTACTTAACTAGACGTTCATAAATATTTGCTGTTCTCTTTCTGTCTAGTTTTTTGTACTTTTTGATAAATAGCCCAGGGAGAACAGGTTATGGTATATTATTAAGTCTTACACACATCAATAAGACACAACAATATTAACATTAATGTATTCAGTGTGTTGTTTTCAAATCAGAGAGGCTGGGTGGTGAGTACAAATCTGCATTCAATAACAAAATTAAGTGTGTTTTTACAGATACAGTTAGTTTACATGCTATATATGCAGATAAACATGCACTGACTCATGCTGAGGTTGAAAATGCAAACAGTATACACCACACATCCCCCCTTTCAGAAAAGTTTCACATTAGCTGCTTTGTTAAGTCATATTTGCATTTCTTGCCTCTTTTCCCCTTACTCCATCTCTCTCTTCTTGTTTGCCGTAAGAGTAGCTGTGGCCTAAAGGCAGGCTTTGTTAGCAGGACATCGTGAGAGCATCATGTCCTCCCTCTAATATAATCAGTTTCAGTGAATTACAACAGCGCCTAATGCCATTAGGACCTGGTGACACTCATTTAGTCCACTTAGACTCTGCATGTCCCATACTTTGGAAAGTTGGAGTGGAGAGAGGAGAGAGTGACAGCTGTCTAAACAGCATCTCTTCCTGGTGGGACGGGAGAATTACACTGAGGGTATTTCACTTTGAAAAACTGAGCATTCAAGAAAAACTATTTTACTTAAAAACTGTGTAATTATTCAAAGAAGATCTGTTATCTTGACTTGAGGCACTAGTTGAATCTTTAGCAACAATAATCTGTCTTGAGGAGCTTTTCAGGACTTTTAGTAACTTCTCATGAACATAATTCAAAATATTTGTCCAAAATGCTAATTTACTAACATCAGAGACAGAGGAATGCTCTTCCTCTCCCTCCACTCTAGGGTTGTAAGGGGAGTAGGGGAGTATTTTTTTATCATTAATAATGTTTTTTTCCTCCGCTTGTTAATTTGCTGTATTTGTTGTGATGATTTGTTGAAAATGTCAGACAGAATTTTTTTGAGGAGAGTATCAAAATAGTTTTGGTTAGCTAAAATATAGCTAAAACTGTCTCAATAGTTGACCATATATTTTAAAATTAGCGCAGGGCTGTGGTGTTTTCATCCTTTTGGAACAGCAGATGACAGGTTGAACCGTTTTTTAACCCATTAAATACCAGATTTTATCAATTTGGTGTCAGTGTTAACATTAAAGGTTGAATATGTAGAATATTTATTAAAAGCTATATATTTTTTAAAAATAATACAGCCACGGGGCGTTTTGAGGGGTACAGAATGAAAGTATTGCTTTTCCATAAAAAAAAAATTTAGTCTGAATTAATATTTTTAACATTTTTTGACGGGTTCGACAATGACGTTCTGACACGTTCTGTGTACATTGTACCAGCCAATTAGCGGCCGGAATTGCGGGTTGCCAGGGTTGCCTGTTGTTCCGGTGCAGCTACTGTAGGCTGCCACTGGGTGAAATGGAGTTGTAAACAAGCAGAGCCGTGTTGGACTTACTAAAACCAGCGTTTTTTTGCTCTCAAGTACAACTTTTCATCACAAAACTTCAAAGGTAAGACAGAATATCTGTTAGTCGCTGTAAATAAGTGGTTGTTTACCTTTGTATGCTGCTGGTTCACTGAGTTTTTAGCGCAATAATAGTGGTACTGTTGAACTCGCCAGGGTCTTAGCTTTCATATGAGATGCTATTTGTTTGTGTACCATGAAGTATCAAAACGGTAGCAATGGAAATGTGGAGAGTGGGTTGACTTTCTGACGCTATTCGGATTTTGATATTTGATCATTAACCTCTTAACGCACGCTGTTCCGTTCACGGGACGGGACGGATGTTAGGAGGTAGCCACACGTTCTTCTGAATGTTTTAAACACCAACCCTTAAACATATATACTCATGCCGTACATTGTTGGAAAGCTTAGATTGTTCTGATTCATTCAAGACCACTCACGACTTATATGGTTGCTCACAGCCGTAATAGTATTAGCGATTAGCTTGGCTAGCCACTCAGCTAAGTGAGAAAAGCTATAATGCCTATTGCCTACATACCTTCAAAGTCTTCCCTTTATCCACAACGATCATCTTATGACACAGGACTTTATGTACAGCTCGCCAAGTATCCATTCATGTGAAATATGAAATCCGTTTCCATAAAACCGGAATATTTTCCTCAATATGTCCATGTATTTAGTCCAACACGTAATGTAATAACACAAATAACAAACCATATACGGTCCGTTTACGTCATTTCCTGACCTGCGCGTCCCTCTCAGAGTACACGTGACTAGATGTTTACGACCGTGAGCCTCTTCTGCTTCTGACGACACCACACACAAGCCAATCGGTGTTTCGGATTAGGCAGTACATGCAGAGACATTGCTGATACCATTGACATATATACGTATACGTATATATGGCTGATACTCCCACTGGCGTTACAATGTAATGTACCTCGGTGGTTTCAAGTCAGTTACAGCGAGGGTATGTTCGCTTCCTGTTTTCAAAATAAAAGCACCAACTCTATCGTTATGGTTTTCTTAATAATAAAAGGCAACGGGTGTTTTATTTTGTGAAAATGACCGGAAGTGCATTACTCGCTACGGCTAACTTGAGTGGCTCCGAATTCGCAGGAACAAAACTTTAAGCAGATGTTATTTGGACAAATTAGCGTCACATTGTGGATCTAAAGGGCTACTTTCTCGCCTAAAAAGGTTAGACATGTGGATAAAGTGGTATATTTACAGAGTTAGAGCTAAAATAAAATCCGGCACCGGACCTGGCAACCCGACTGCTGAAATTACTTTTTGGTTGTTGCGACTACGATCTCGAGACATTAGATGGCGTTGTTCTGCTCATTCTACATATTCTACCTTTAACACTAGCATTAATGTGTTTAATCACAGCACAGCCATGTTATTTATTTTACAGCTCAAATGCTAATATGCTTCCAGTGACTATGCTAACATGCTGGTGTTTAGCAGGTGTAATGTTCACCATCTTAGTTTAGCATATTAGCATTAATGTTAACATTTACTAAGTAGGGCAAAACACAAAGTACAGCTGAGGCTGATGGGAATTAGTTTTCCATGCATTGGGTTGTCGATGTCATAAAGTATTGGGCAAGTTAAAATGGTAAAGGATTAAAATTATAACAATTCATTCTGAGGAGGGCAAGGACATTTGTCTATCTAATCAATTGTCAAAGTTATTTGCCAATTAAATTTCGAATAATTGATAAATGACTGTAGCACTTTATTATTGAATGTTCTCTCAAGAAGATTTATTTGAACCATCTGAAATAAAGGGAGTCATAGAGAGACTGTTGCCTTGCTCTAACATAATCACCCTTTTCAGATTAGGTAGGCCGAATCAATTCCAACCATCATCTTTCCATACCTGAGCTGATGTTTGCTCTTAGCATGTTAAACATAGCGTGCACTGACATATCTTTGAAGACGCTCTGTATGTGACTCGGAAACTAATGAGATTGAGCTACACACAACATTACAAGGGATTATTATTCAAATCATCAAAGCACACATGTTTTATGTCAAAGACAGAATTAAAACAGTGAGTGATGATGATTGTGAGTTCAAGGGTGTCATCATTTAGAGATATGAACATAGATGTATTATCATTCAACCTTTGCAGTGAGTGAGTTACTTAATAACCAATACTGGTCATAAATAATAGTCACACCCTGATGTCAGAAATACAGCATGTATTGTTAATAACCCTCCAGGGTTGTTAAAAGAACAGCTCATTTTTCATGATCACAGAAACTGCATTAGCTACTGTGCACATAGTCTCTTGTGTTTCCTGAAGGGTTCAACATCAGACCTGCAATCACTTCAAAGCACATCTAATCACATGCATAGTGATGAGAAAAGACAATATTTCAGATCTGGGTGAATCTGATCTGATGAAGCCTTCAATATGTAAAGTACCAAAGAAAAACTTTTTTATTACTCACTGGCTTTTTGTGTGACTCAGCATGTTGGTGGACAAGCTCCTCAGGGAGATGACCTCGGGTATTAACTTTTTATGACTCCTCTCATGCTGTATTTACAAATCAAATTACAAGAAGTAATGAAAACAGAGCAGCAGATTGAAGCAATAAACAGATAAACAGTTTGCTTTTTCTTATTTTCTAAAATGTTCCTGTTAATATGAAAATATTATTATATCATTTACTTAATTATTGTTGGCAGGTATCCACCACCATGGTATTAAAATGTTTTTAGAATAGTGTGATCAAGGAAGTCAGATGTGCATTATGCTATTGGATGACCACGACCAAGGTACATATGGGGTGTTCAATAAGGATATTTTCCAATATAAGTATATACCAATGTGGAAATGCAGACAAAATCACATATGAAATAAGTAAAACAAGGTCAAAGTTTAAAGTAGTGAACATCATACAAAGTTCAATGCAATCAAGAAATTGAAAAAAATAAAAATAGATAAAACAAATAAAAGGGCTCCAGTCTAATTACATCATCATAATATGGTTCCAGTGACTGTCAAGAAGCAACTGGTGATGGCTTTCTTCTGAAATATATTGTTGCTCCTATAAAATGACTGCAGGGCAGGAGTCCAGAGCAGCCTCCACATTAAAATGAACTTTAGTAGGCTGCCAAGTGGTAACAGAAGAGAAATCAAATCAGAATAAGCTGAAGCTTGATGGATTTTCTGGACCAAAAAGTAAACACTTTGGTGTGGTATCACAACAGTTTTGAGTGACATCTTCACTGTCTAGACCTGAGCTTGCAGAAGAGGAAGAAGTGACAAAACATGCAGTGTCCCAACTTCTCTTCTACTCTTCTTCTACTTCTCTAGCCCTTCATGTGTTGATGACACGCTTCATCACCAGGTATATTGGTAACTAAATCTAACTGCAGAGCTGCCCATTTTTGGAGGTATTGGCTGGACTATTTAAAAAAAAACAATTGTAAACTGTTTCAAATTAGATTTCACTCCATTGTGCATTTGTTGGCTCCAACTTACATACCTGTTTTTTTTTTTTGTTTTTTTAAGCATGACTTTAATTACTAAGGATATTACAATTTATTCTTTTTCATTTCCTGAGTTAAAACAGCTGGGTGAAAGACAGAGATTCAGAGATTAGTTTTCAGCACTGCTGGAGTGTTGAAATATTGCCAGTATTTAATGTGTTATCTGATCCTAAATCCCAAAAAGCTTTATTAGCTGATGGAAGATTGAGACGTCCGTGAGATAAACTGTTGCATTGCTATCTTTTCACACATAATCCTGTTTGAAGATTTGGGCGGCAGATGAATCAAACTGTCCTCAGCTCAGTTAATACTTACGTTTAAGAGCTATTAAATCATGATCTCACAGTTAAAAGAACTTACTATTTTGCCAGTGAGTGAAGGCCACAATTGTGTTATTTCCTCCACAGATTTTATGGAAAAAGCATCTGCCAAGGCTTGCTATCTATCAGCAATAATCCACGTTCCAGGTCCAGCACACTTTCATAAATCATCCACTGCAATCATCACTGCACTGAAGGGATATAAGACAATCAGTGATAGTCACACTCAGCTGGCCTGTTGTGGTAGCAAGTGTCCATCCAAAAACTCCAAAGGCTTTGGAAAAGGCTTGAAAGTTGCAGGACACATAGATTACTGTCTCCAAAACTGTCATTTTCAATCATAATTAAACCTATTTACTATTGGTATCCAAATAAAGAGGCATATTATGAAATATTATGTCACAATAATTGCCTAATTTGTGAAAACTAGTTTTTCATAACCCTGTAGATAATTTACTTTTGAGCTGCGTTGGTCAATTTTACGATTAAATTAAGTGTGGCTGTTTGCAGATTCCTCGCTTTTGTAGCAGAACAGTTCTGCATATTTCCCGTGAATGACACCAAAATACAGACCAGATGTGGAGTGAACCTTGTGACCACCATTAGTACCCACAGGAGGTGCCATTGTCTTTCACCAGCTAATTACATGTTGAAGAATTTCACTGGTAAATAAAAATCCAGGACAGCCACTAAAAATCAATAGACATCTTGTCTTATGAAAACAAGCTCAGGTCAACGTGGTTAATCAGAGGGAGTCGAACAAAGGAATGAGTAAATATCATGACATCAAGCTGACTGGTGCCAGCCCATGCACTGACTTGATATTCTGTGAAAGCCTGCACAGTGGGGAAATTGGGAAAAAGAATACAAATCAGTTTAATAAGAAACAGAAATCCACCTCAACCTTAGCCTTAATGTTGCATAATGGACCGAAAAACAAATACAAAGTGTGTATTAGAGGCCTTGATGTGTTTCATATGGAGGTGGTTGTGATACGGAGGTTATCTTAAGTGTCATATATAGTGCATTAAGGAAATTGTTAGGTCCCAATGGTGTGCAGAAGTCTGGTGTTTTACTGTAAACATCTTGCTCTCTTTAACAAAGATGGATTCAGTGTAGATAAATCCATCCAACAGCCACATGACACTCTCCATACACTCAGGTCATCACAGCATGAGCTTTACAGGCCATCAAAACCAGATAAATGGCTGTATGAATAATCTGTCATGAAATTTATGTGAGCCTTGAATGGACTGGCCTCACTTAAAAAAGAAGTGGATTTTACAGCTGCAGTAAAATCGTAATGAAATGTGTTGTGTCAGGTTTGCTGTCAAACACTCAACATTCTGCAAAGCTTAAAGATATTGTCCAGAAATTGTTTACTAGCAACTTCTGCGGGGTGAAAACACTCCAGCTCATTGAGAGCTATTCCAAGGAATTCGTGGTCATATTCTTTTTTATATGATGAGAGTTATGCTAGTTACTGTTATTGGCCAGAGTTTCTTGTTCCTTTCATTCTAAATCAGTTCCTGTTGTTGTGTATTTGGTTAGTTGCTATGCTATTGCTAGGAACCATGCCAAAATATCTTCTAGAAAAAGTTTACCTGGTCATTCTGTGGCTTTACCATGTAAGAAGCCATGTTATAATAAAGGTGTACCCTGCCTCAGTGCATGCTGGGATACGCACCAGTGCACCATGACCATGACCATGAAACTTAATAGATGGATTGATATCATGCTAATTAAGAGTTTGTAACACTTATGTAAGAGGAAAATGTCCTTAAACTTATTAAAATATTAAAGATTATTTTCAAACATGTTTAATACATTAAGAAAATCAGATTTGCAATTTGTGTGATGTGTTTTGTTCAGTTTTTTATTTAAAAAAAAAAGATTCAATTGCCTCATTCTTAAAATGACTCCTTTACTTCATCAAATATCCAGAATTTATGAATTTGAACATTTCAATTTTAAAAACGTTTAACTGCCAGACAGATTTCTCCTACTTTGAGTCCAAATTCAGTTAACAGTATGAAGACTGGAGGCTTGAAGGTTTCACATGACATTTGTGCAAGTTGTTGTCACAACTGGCTCAAAACTATGATGTAACAAATCACGCTCGTAGGTACACGCCTTAAACTCAGATTTTCGCCCAGAAACTTTCTCTCTTCATCAGATTAATGTGAAAACAACTCTGCACATACGTCATCAAGGGAGACCCAAATATTCAAGTAACAAGAAACAAAACACATTTTTGCGTGGAGGTGGACTTTAAAATCACTAAAACCTGACTTGAAAATGTCAGGTTATGTGTAAAGTAGCTGTGACGTGGTATGTGCAATGGGTTAAATGCGGTATGTAAGTAGGTGAAAATGTGTTATTGTTAAGCAGTTGGACTCATTTCATCCCTAAAACACATCAAACCTGGAACAAGCCAGGACATACAAACAAATGCACAGAAAACACTTATGCCCTTATGGGCATTTTCCAAATCTGATGACTGGCAACAGTTAAGCCAGCTTTAATGGAAAGGTAATTGGGTCTTTGTTGGAAAAATAGTTCAGAGTGAGTGTTATTGATCAGTGACAATATGCAGGAACAATACATTCGCTTGTCTTGATAGTTCTCTAGAGTCACAGTCTGGACGAGCTGTTTGCTCACTTATAAATCCAATGTTTAATTATTTAAACCTGCAAAAACAATGTTTCCTTTTCAGTTTTCATCAGACTGTGTGTGTATGTTTACAGTTAGTGACGTGGCTGTCAAGCAGAACATGTACAAACTCAACTCTGGTCTATTGTTGCAGTGCTGAGCCTTACAAAAGTGACAAAGGTACAAAAAAAGTTAACATTACACAAACTTAGAATAATGTTTTATTCACAAATAAAAAGACAATTTCAGGCACTTATAAAGTAGGACATTTGCCTTTACTCTGAGATGCCAAGAATCATCCTGGGCTGTTTTTCAAGAACAGCAGACACACAGTAACTGTGGTGAAAAACTGGAGTCACAAAAAAAACATTTAATTCCTCCTATTTCCTTTAAGGGGCCCATTTTTTTATTTAACCTTTGGTTGCATTGCGGTTCAGACAGCTTCAAGTACCCTTAGAAAACCAAAAAAATAGATTAAAGAAGCTTTCAGATCATTTCCAGTTAAAGTCCTGTATTATTTAGTGCTTAAAATGATTTTCAGATGCTTCTTCATCCGAGGATTTGACTGGATATCAACCTCAAGCTGAGTCTCCTCTAAGAAAAGAAGCCACAGAAAATGTTCTTGTCACCATGTTGCCTCTTAGTCCATCTTGACAAGACACCTCTTAGCAGTTGGACTAAATTCTGTCTCCCGCCATCAACCTTTCTTTCCCAGCATCCACTCTTCGTGTTATCAGTCTTATACTGTCACTCCTACTGCATCTGCTGTTTTTGGCTCACTACCTTTATTTTTTACCACTCCATTTTACCCTCAGTCTCCTTTATCATCACTGCTGTCCTGCAGTCCCACGATGCTCTCCAAACGTTTTGCTCTAATAGGAGGCAACTGGTCGTACATATCGAAACCGACGTCTGACCGTGGCTGGGGCAGGCGGAACAGCAGCAAGTGTTTCTTTAACACCTGCATTTAAGGAAATGAGAGTTAGGAGGAGATGTTAGAGAAAACACAAGACAAAGAAAAGCTGTTAGATGTAAAACTTATTTTAAAAAAGTACAGATGAGGGGATCACCACATATAAAATAAACAATGAGACATGAAAACAGAAAACATTTAAAACGACCATAACCATAGGAATATTGTAAGAAAAACAGTCCAGCAGATACAAAGAAGCAGGAAACGGACTGGTTTGTCAGAGGAATGTGGAAAGATTGAGGAGAAAATATTGTCATAAAGCTACGTGAGATCCAGGGTAGTGTATAAAGATCAGTGGAAGAAAAAAAGAAGAAGAAGAAAGCCAAGGAAGAGGAGTACCTCATCAGTCAGGTAGTAGATTTTCCTCAGCATACCGTGTCGAGCTGCTTCAACCTCCTGTAAAGACGAGGGGATTAAACATCAAAGGCCTCATTGATCTACTTCTCTTCATGTCCCTCTACTAAAATCTCTCCATGTGCATGCATGTATGTTTCAACTCAAAAATAAAGTCTTTATGAATGAAGTAAATAAGTTTAAATTGGCAAATGTGTTTCACAGTTAAATAAAAATCACTCGGACCTGAATCAATATTTATGAACATGAAGGAGCTGCTCTGGACAGTTAATCAATAACATAAGGACTGCTTTTGTAGACTCATAAAATCTTCAAAATATTGCATTCAATGAGCTCATATTTGAAACAGAACATGTGCCTAAATCCCCGTAAAACCACAGAATACTTCCCACAAATCCAGCCTCCCATTCAGTGCAGCTGCAGCACCTTCTTGATTTTCTAAATCATTACACATGTGTCTGTTTCACTGCGGCTGATTAAAGAAACCCACAAAGCACAAGCCAACATGAATTAAAAACAGAATCATTTAGAGGAAGCATGGATTATTGCTTGTAGACTTTGGGCAACTTTTCATGAATAACGGACAAAAATAAAAACACGTGGATCATGTTCTAAGGTAAGTTTCCTATCCAGTACTTCACAAAAACACATCATGTGTGTCATGGAGTGCCTTACCTGTGCTGCAGCATCCTGAGAGAAGATGAAAGAGTTGACGTGAGACAATGCAACCACATACAAGACCGGACACCAACAAGGCCTCAGGGTGCCCGTAACCAGAGAGCGGAAGTAGAGACGGAGGAGAGGGAGGGAGTCTTCAGGTGGAGAGGTGAATCGCTCGATGGGGATTGAGAGCTTTGATGAAGAAAGAAAGAGATGATGAATTAAATCATATAATCCTAAAATATTTGTGCTATAAAAACAGACAGATGGCAAATGTTACACATTCCAAATGACATTTTTACAATTGAAAATAAAAAGCCGTAACCTCCTATTGATTACCTGTTCCAGAGTGACCCCCAAAGACCTCAGCATCCCCACATGCTCTCCAAACACAGCCAGCCTCATAGAGGCATTGTACCTCCTCTGCAGGGGCACAAGGACCCAGCATCCAAACAGCCGGTCTCCAAAGGACACGGCTTCATACTGAGCCAAAAGCGCTGTATACAAATCCTGGAAGGAAGCTAGACCTGGAGGAGGGACGTTCAGGTCCAAGGAGTCCAGCCTGGATTGCCTGTGAACAGAAGAGCTTTTGTTCATCATCAGGAGCTTAACCACATTTCTCTGTGCTATAAAACAATATGAAATGTTTGTCTGTTTTAGCAAACCTGGTCAGCAGTCTGAACAGACCCCAGGCCAGTTTCTGAACTGGTTTCTCCAGGAATAAGTCACCGGAACACAGGAACACACAGGAAAGGCGGGCAAGCTTGGCAACGGGGGGGATCACCTACATGCCAAAATGTTCAGGATGTTAGTTACAGAAACAAATGTGATGTAAACTAGAAGGCAAACAGTATTAATGATTAGTATTTATTTACCCAAGATATATCATTATTAGTGTTTACCCTTATATAGACCTAAATCCAGTAGCTATGTAGCTCTAATATTTATACTATATTTAAAATTTCAATCAAATTCAACTTATGAGGGAGAGGCTGAAACAATCAATCTAAATTAGTTTCTGTGTGTACCTTAAGAGCTTCCTCCCTCCAGACTTCCAGCAACAGCAGCCACTGCAGACAGTGGGTCACCGTCCCCAGAGTCCCCTGAGGGAGCTCCTCCACTGCCAGCCCTCCCCCGTTGGACACCCCTGTTCGCTCATACAGGCTGACAAGTGGGAGGTAAGGCCAATCAGATGGCACGGTGGGACCGGTGAGCTCCGGGAGGAGGTGGGAGTTGATCCAAGGGTTGCGGCCAAGGAGAGCGTCTCGGGACACCAGCACAAAAGACTCCAGATGGGCCAGGTGAGTGAGGAAGCAGCCCCGAATGGATGGCAGCTGGATGCAGGCTTCTCTCAGGAGAGCTCCTACAGTCTGGAGGGAAGGAGAGGCGTGATGGTGCTTCTCCTCATGGAGCTTCAGCTCCCCCAACTCTACAGCCTCAGGTCCTCCACTGTGGCCTTCTCTGTAAATTAAAGTGAGTGATACTAATAATGGAGAACATGACAATTATGGTATTTTTAAATTTAATTTTGAATATATAATTATGGGCCTTGTTTTTCAAGCAATTATCAAAGTGAAGATTCAACATTTTAGGTTCTTTTGGTTAATTAGGTTTTCTTCTTACAATTCGGAAAACTTAATGCAGACACTTTATGCCAAGTTAAATGAAAACTCACGATATAAAGTCCTTGCTGAAGATGATTGTGGAAAGCAGTTGGTGTGCCAGGTATTCACTGCCTGGTAATAACCATGGCAGAAGAACCAGCGCCACCTGGTGGTACAGTGAGGCGTGCTTTGCAACTTCACGCTCAATGGGAACCTGAGACAAGTCAGAACAGTATGGAGGAGAAACAACACAACAGCAAAGAGGTTTGTGAGGTGAGAAAACACAGATTCAGGGTGTCCATATACCTAGGATTCAAGCATGGAGATGAAGAAAAATCATTTTATTCCAGCATTAAAGAGATACACACAAACCATCCAAAGATCAGATAAAAAGGAAATCACACTGACCTGATACGTACTAGTTATCTTTTTGTACAAGACTTTACATTATGGAAAATGAATGATTTAGCATTTATTAAGCACAGGCGGTGTACAAGGCAGTGAGTAACAAGCAAAAAATAATTAAGAGGGTTTAGAGTTTGACCTCACCAGTCTATGTGCCAGCCGCAGCAGCAGGTAGAGGAGGTGGTGCTCATGACGGAGAAGCCAGGCCCTGGTGTGAGAAAGGGTGGGCGTGGCCTGACTGCAGCTTCGCAGGTAACCAATCACCGGTTCAGACAGGAGGAGACCAGTGAACTAGATAGTGAGAGACATCTAAGATAAATACAGTGTTTTTCATGTGTCACCACAAGATGGCAGCAAAATATATATATTTTTTTGTCCTAGCATGTTAAAAACTTACCTTGCCACTAAGTCCTTTGTGGATACCTGTGATTGTTTCCAAGAGGAGCCCCAGGCCTGTGAGAAGAGGGAAGGGGGAGCTGGGAACAACCAGCCCCAGACGGTCCCTCCATCCTAGACAGGCCAAATTGGGGAGGCTAGGAATGCTTTCTGGGCCCTGATGACTAGATTGGGCATTACATATAACTGAGGAAGACCTGGTGTGACACAAAAGAAGCATTGAAAGAGTTAAGAACAGAAAAAAATGACATTAGGGGAAAATGTAACACATGGTAATAAGAAGTAAACAGACCAGATTAGCTTCACAGTCTATAACATACTTTGAGAGATTTTTTATCAAGTCTTGAACAACATTGTGGGACAGCAGTGGGAGGAGAACCTCAGACGTCAGCAGCTCCAGTTCCTGAAGGGTTTCCACTGGTTTGAAACAGTTCTAGGGAAAAGAGACACATAATTATAAATATTTGTTATATCCCATGTTTGATTTCAGTTGAAGTATAGTCAGAGTGTATGACACTTCGACATGACAATCTCTGCTTGATTTGATATAGTGTTAGTGGAGTTAGTTTGATCAGTTTTGGCAGTTAAACTATGCTGGTGTGGTCAGATTTCCAAAACGGAATCTGCAGCTTCTCTCTTGGTATTTGTTTGTTGTATGGTCTTGTGATTTGCAATGAAAAGTGTCACTTATATTTCCTAACTTCTTGTGTTTGTTCAAAAATGTTTAACATCCCAGTGGTAATGATTAGCTAACATCTGGTGCTACCACTTACATTTTCCTACAAGGTAATCAGTACCAGGTAGGAAGACGTACCTGTCTGGAGAGCTGATGGTAGTAAGCTTCTAGGTAGAGCAGGTAAGCTGGTATCAGAGTCAGACTGCTGTTTTTCTGAACTGGATTATCAAGACTCTTAACAAAGCCCTTAAAATGCCCCAACAGGGATGCCTGCAACCCTGTGACATGCCCCCATGACACTGGAGGAGGAGGAGGACACTCATCTCCCTGAGAGCTGTGGTAAATAAATAGAAAGGATAGAACATGAGAAGGAAAAGGATTTGGTTGATTAAAGATTCAGTTAATGAATAATTTCATCAATCCAAGTAGTTCGTCTGTACCTGACCATGCCAGCCTGTAGCTCCTGGTGGCAGCCAGCAGTGTGTGTGACCTGTGTGAGTAAAGTGAGCAGGGCCAAAACCCGCTGGCGCTGCAGAGGCAACAGAGGATCTGAAGGGGCCAACACTCTGTGAACAGACTGCAATGCAGTCACTAACGCTGGATACAGGTCTCTGGGAAGTAAAAAGCAATCAAAAACAAAAATGTGAGCGAGGAACTGATATGAAAATTAAGCATATATTAAACCTGGTAGGTTTTTTAAATTGTCTTTCTGCCCCTAGTGCTCAAAATGCTAAATAAAGATTAAAAGTGTCTTACATGTATAATTTGCAGGCCTGTCCATAGCCAGCGGCTACAGCCCACAGCCTGTAGGCCTCAGTGGTGATCCTGAGGGCCTCACTGGGCTCCAGCGGCAGCTCACTGGGCTCAGCACTCATCAGACAAGACAGACGCTCCCTCGCTCCCAGAGAGTTTAACTGGGGGGAGAAGAGAGGAAGAAACACTATTGACATAGGGGAATAATGGAAACACTCAGATTGGAAATTGGAGTGATACGTTAAAACTACACATATAGTACTTATCATGAACATTATTTTCAAAAGAGAATGGTTAAATGTGTTGACTTTTAATTTTATGTCTTAAGAGACAAATAGTAAATCCCAAAGGTTAGTTATTAGACTCACAGTGTACACACTAGATGGCTTTAAGAATTACATGAAGAAAAAAGATAAATCTCTTGGATATTTGAAGTAGCACTTTATCAAATCCAACACGTTACTTTGAGGCTGTTCCCATTCATACTGTGGGATGAAACAAACAGCTTGAACTGAACCTGACCGAGTCCACATGGCACTCACCAGTCTGGCACAGGCGTGTCTCCCAGAGGTGGCCAACACTCTTAAAAGCTTCATGGCGCTGGCTAGTGGGAGTCCATAAACAGACTGAGGGAAGGGAAGAGACGGCCTTGTCCAGGAAGTGGGAAGGAACTCTAACATCACCGTCTCCATCAGGCGAGGACAGTTCAACACCTGAAAGAATAAAACACGATAAATTAAATTTGATCAGAAGAAAAATATAGACAATATTAATAGAATTTGTGTTGGTATTGTAGCTGTTACTGTTGTTACCTGAGTAGCAGATGAGGAGGAGTGCCTAGCGATACGGGTCAGGACCGCCATGACATCATGAACCACTCGTGGAGAGGGCCGGACCACCTCAAGGATGTAACGAAGTCTGGGGAGCAGTTTCATCTTTAGCAGACCCTGAAGCAGAGATGACACCATTATTAGTTTTACAAAACACATTATAAATCATAAAAGTAAAAACAAGTAAAAAGATAAAAAAGGAAATATTACTTGCCATCTTGTTTTTCTAAAGTAAACATAGCAGGGGTTTTTTTTTTTTACCTTGACAACATCCATCCTGGCCACATCATGATCACTCTTCCTCTCTTCCTTCTCCTTGGCTGTTTCCTTCATACTTTCATCCAGCCCTTCATCCTCCTCCTCCTCCTCCTCCTCCTGGGCAGACGGCAGCAGAGGGAAGGAGGACAGGCCACGAAACCAGGAGAAGGTGCAGTCCAAACACTCCTGAGAGGGGAAACAAACCTTTTCAATCTGAAGAACTAGTTATTGGACTGAGGTGATCATATAAAGGCAAGGCTACTTTTAATTCAGTCTTCTATCAATTGTTGTTCAGTCTACTATCAATCAAGTCTTTCATTTGGTTTTTTGTGTCAAATAGTCATTGCTGTGATGGTTTTGAACAGCACATTTCCCAATCAAACCTTGGACGTGCTGCTGGGGATACTTAAAATACAGGCCTTTTCTTTGTTATGGTGATCATAACAATTATTTCTCTTATTTCTTGTAATTAAAGTGTGTATTTATTTCTAGGTAGGAACTATTCAGCAAAAGGTACATACAACAATTGCTGAAAAATTGTGCAGACTAAGTTACATCCGTTTGTAATATAAAATGACTGAAGGAGTTGTCTTACTTCGTCCTCTGCACACACTAGGAGTGCTTTGAGTGCATGCACAGCCACAGACATCACTCCTTCCACGCTATCATCCAGCGCAAAGCGGAGCAGGAAGAGCAGGCCGGCATCAAGGAGAGTGGACATCACGCTGCCTTTCAGAATTGGCATATATTCCCCGGCACATGCCTACAGGGTAAGATGTGCAGATGAGCATGAGTGCGACAGACGATGTGCCACTGAAAGTATGAGCAGGAGTGTGTGTGTATGTTTCTGTACCTTTGAGAGGATGTTAGCTAAAGTGTTGAGGGCTAGAGTCCTCTGCTGGAAGATCTGACTCCTAGACAGCAGGAAGAGCTCCTGCAGGGAATAACCTGCCCGCTGGAGAGAAACCCTCAATGTCAGAAATAAAAAACAGAACAAAAACCAAAAGAGCAGTAACCGGCTTTTCATGATGGTGCCTCATTCTTTACGGTTTTGTTATGTAAATAGAGGTACAACACTCCCTACAGCTTGCCAACTTACTTCAGGCTCTTCCCCATGGTGGTGCAGTCCCAGGTGGGTGGGCAGGTCCTCAGTGGGTGGAATTAAAGTCCCATTAAAATCAAAACGAGCCTGCATAGCCTACCAGAACACAAAACCACAGGATGTGTTGGCTCAGTTAAACAATATGATCAACTCAAGAAAATTAAACTAAATAAAGTGTCAGATTTGAATACCTGCTTGGTTCTTTTCCTTCTGGGTGCAGGCAAGTCTCTCATCCACTCCAGCTTCTCTGGCTCCAGCTTATCCATGTGGACCCATTCCCTCTGAGGCTTCACTGGCAGATTCCTTTCTAAATTCACACATACATAGTGGGAGTGAATAACACTTAGTACAACAGTCATTTGTTGTCACCACCAAAAATAAAGCGATTAATTAAAAACAAACTACTTCTACATGATAAAAACAATCCACAACTACAGTGTCAGCAAAGTGGTTTTCTCTGAAAGAGAGGTACTGTAGAGGAGACAATAAATAATCCTGGCCATTATAACAAAGTGACAAAAACAGCTTTGTTTATTCTGTTTTTGGAAACTGTATAACTGATGCCCAAGATCTGTCTTTATATGCTAATATGGAATATTCCATTAGCAACACTTTCATCAGGGCTGGGAGTTGTCTTTGAATGATCTGCAGTAACTTAATTGCAGAGAGTGGCTACTTCTGGCTCTGTCTGGCTACTCTACTAATCACACAAAGTGAAGCAAACGATTAGCTTTATGTCTGGATGTTAGCCATGCAGCAGAAACATCCCACATTAGTTATGCAATTAGAGAATGGATGCTTAAGAGAATAGGGGGAAGGAGGGGGAGAAGGAGGGAGAAGGAGAGAGAAGGAGAGAGAGAGACAGACAGAGAGAGAGAGAGAGAGAGAGAGAGAGAGAGAGACTTTGACAAGCTCAGCAATGAGGTTATTATTTCACCAAGCCAAAAGAAGCAAGAAGTGGTGATGTAGATTTATTCATATCTCCAGCAGCACAGACTGAAACCAACTGACAATGAAGAAGGTTAAAAAGGATTTACTTTGGATCCTTCATACCTGTCACAGCAGTTGGTGATGACATTTCCTCTTCTTCCTCCTCCACTCCCTCCATCTCTACTTCTTGGGGTTTCTGCGACAGTACAGCAGCACTGGAGGAGCCTGACTCTGTGCTACTATTTTGGAGAGTAAAACCTTCTTTGCTGCTTTTGTCCTCGGGGTGTTTGGATGGAGAAGTTGAGGATGGGATGCTCTGACCTTTGCGAGACCTAACAAAATCCACCAGTCTCGGATCTGGAGCGCAGAAATAATCACGTTATACACAGCAGCACCAACAATGATGAAAAATTTGTTTTTCACATATTTCAGTCAAAATGCAAACCCAATACAGATCATGTCTTGATTTCAACATATAGTTATTAACTATCAGTATGGAAAACATCCCCGCCTACCAAGCTGAGATAAGAGTTTCTTCTGTTCATCTAGTATTTCAGACTGAGACATCGCCTGGATCTTGGCCTGGTTGTCCTTGTGGATCCTCATGATGTCTCCTGAGCTATCTGGGCCCACAAGCCCACGACCAGACACCAAACACGGGCTTGAGACTGTAGTTGGCTCTGGTGAGTGGAGAGGAGCAGGTAGAAAAAGAAAAGGGGACAGAAAAAACACACATTTCCAGACATGTTCCATCACAGACTTGTCAAATGTGAGGCCAAAATGTGCAGCTGACCCGGGTGATCAGACATCAGCTGGCGTTCATATTAATAACACAACCAAAGTACTTTACTTACGATCTGTATCCATGCTGATCTCAGGAGGAAGATTCTGCTCTCTGGGTTCATGTTTCCGAGCAGCTTCAGGTGCACGGTGTAATGGCGTCTTTCCCTCCTTTAATCTTTGAGCTGCAATCTGACGAGCAAAGATGCTCTTCTTCCCACTGGCTGAGGGCAGCGGCACCTGTGTTGAAGGAGAGATAAAATGACTGCAAATCAGAATTATTTAACTGCCACAAAGTTAATGTAACAATACAAATATGGTTGACAGACGAATGGTGATGTACATTTTAGATAATATTTATTTTTGTACATGGAAAGAAGAGATCTGCCTTAATTAAATTGCAATTCACAATTTCAGAAGAATAATGATAATGCCTTTTTACCTGACTGCCAGTTGCTGAGCGGTGCATTACTTTGGGGAAAGCTATGCCTGTAAATGCTGGTAGAGATATTGGAGAAGAGCTGGTATCTCTCTCCTGAAAGACAGAATAAAGTTACAAATACATAAGTGGAAAATTAAAGAAAATAACAAAAAACTGAACTGAACAAGACACCACCAAATCTGAAGAGGTAAGAAATCTGCAAGTCCCACTATTCAGCATTTATAAGCAGTACATAAACCCTAGATAAATGGTTTATAACACACTATAATGTAATTATAAGCAGATATAAATGTTTGTAAATGTACTGTCAAGAAATATAACATCTGGATGCTGGTATATGAAAAGATAATTAATGACAATATATTAAAATGCATTTGTAATACTATAAAATGTGTCTTAAAAGACAAATAATACATTGTGTAATTAACACTTAAAAATGTCCATATCAGCTTACAAAATTATTATAGTGTGTTATAAAGTATGTATTAAATGTTCATATATCTGTTATAAATGTTGAACAGGAGGCCTTGGAGTGTTACCAGCTACATTATATCCTTGTAGAAAAGTAGGGGTTGAGTTTTATAACACTTACAACAATCCTGGAGAGAACAGCACTGATGTGAGTGTCTTGTCTGTCCAGCCTCTCTCCAGCATCCTCATCCTCGAAGGTAACGCGGCTGGCTTTAAAGCGAGACTTCTTAGGAGGGGCCGGCGTCAGAGATGGGAGTTGGTCAGGAAGATCTGGAGTAAACATTACAGTTGAACAGTTAAACCCTAAAAATAAAAACCTAGAAAAGATGAGAAAAAACAGATATATCTTTAACCTTCGATGGTGACCACATCCTTCTGACTTCCTCCATTCTCCCCACTGTGGTCTTCTCCTCCTCCTCCTGCCTCGCCTCTCCTCTTGTCAGGTCGGCGGATCACATTGGCAGCAGACGTAGCACCGGAGGTCAGAAACTTCTCCTGCTCTCTTAGGATGTCTGCCTCCGAGTCGGTCGGTTTGGGACGTCTTAACATCCCTTTAAAAGACAAAAAAACAACGTTAGGAGAAACTCAACCAGAAATCTCAGGTAATCTGAACCATAACTTAAGACACGACACAGGATCATCACTGTTTGAATGAGAGATGATGATAATTTAAAGGTGTAGTGTGTAGAATTTAATGGCATCTAGCTGAAAGGAGTTGGTAGAAATGACATATCCATAAGTATGTTTCAATTAGTGTAAAATCACTGGGAAATATGAATTGTTGTGTCCTTTATATCTACATACTGAGCAGATTTTCTTCCAATGATCCTGCCATGTCTACCTGAATGAACAAACCAAATACTGGCAGTAAGGAGGACCTTTCAAGGTTTTCCAAGAGTTTTGTGGCCACCATAGGTTCACCTAGGTGTTGAGGGGGATTCCGCTCAACAGATGCCACTACATCCTACGCATTGTTCCCTGGCTGGGAGGGACCCCCTAAAACAGCTATGCCTCTGCTAACTTGTAAAACACATGATTTACACCCATTCAAGCAGTCCTGTTTCATTACTCCATGTTTAGCTGATGGCTAAGTCTTGCATGTTCAACATCATCCTAAATTAGGGTCACGTTCAACATCATGTCTCACCTGACTGACATTAGAAGCTATTGACAATAAAAGGACATCTTTAAACTAACTAAACTGAATAAACTATCTACACCTAGCTATCTTAAATTTGAGCTTTATCGCTTTTACACATGTTGAAGTTTACATCCGACACGGACCGAGACTGGACGTGAGGTAACATTTAGCTTAACGTAACGCTTAACGCTTGAAGCCCCAGACATTCCTCTAATGTAGCTGAAATAGTCAAAACACTTCTGAACACACATTGTATCTCCACCAAGCTGCGGTTTTTGACGATTTAAAATAAAAAATAGTTTGTAGTATCGCTGGCTCACCTGCAGTTAAGTGGCGGCTCAGTCTTGAATTTAATCAGGAAACAAGAGCACGGACGATATTTACTGTAACACACCACACGCTACTTTCAAAATAAAAGCTCTGCCACTATACAGTTTAAATTAGGCGTGACGTCATCGGGAGCCAAATATGTGGCCGGTTTGACGGACAAGCTCTTTTCGCTTATTTGTATCGTTTGAATCTAAAAACCAGATAACTGCATGCAGGGTTTTTTTTATACGTTCTCCTCCCACCGCTCATACCGGACAGCCTTCAACATCTGGATGCTGTAGTGGTGTTTATAAAGAATGATATGTGGCTTTATTAAGTGATTGTATCTGCCTGCCGCCAGTGTTGTGCAAAAGTGGTGGAAAGAGGTATTCAAGACCTTTACTTAAGTGAAAATACTAATACCACACTGTGAATACACCACCACAAATAAAATGAATGCATTCATTACCTTACTTATGTAAATTTACTTAAGAAGCCTATTAAAGTATCAAAAGTAAATGTAGCCTACACATTATGCAGAAAATGCCCCCAAAGTCACAATTGTATGTTTTTAGATTAATATTAGGCTACTGCTGCATTCATGTACATTTTACTGCTGTAGTTATTAGGTTGTGTTTATTATATCTCCTTTATATAGTTTTAGTTTGTCTCTTAAAAAGTCAACAAGCTCAGATGAATAGTGCTGTTTTCAGATGTGTGACAACGCATTGTCCAACTAATCCAGTTCTTTATTTATCTTAATAAGTAGCAGGACAATTCTCTCAGCCTATAAAGGAACATTTAATCCTTCAGATTATCAGAAAAAATCATATTCAGAATCATCAAATCTGGAGATGCAGTGGTGGGTGACATGTGTACAACATCTTTCTAAAATTGAATTATCGAACTATAGCCTATTAACCATCATCAAAATAATTTCACTAAAATCAAGAAGAAGAAAAAACAAAGATAAAAGACAATGAATAAATTAGTGTAAAGAACAATAATATAAGCATAGGTCGGAAAGAACCCATTAGTTGAAAGCCAACCTATAAAAATGAGTTTTAATAGAGGACACTTGTCTGATTTCCAATAGAGGTGCATTCCACAATTGTGGAGCCCTTAAATGTTCTACTACCCTCAGTCTTAAGTCTTGTTCTGGGGACCGAGAGCAACAGCTGCTAAGAAAATTTGAGAGGGTCCCTGGGGGTCGCCGGACAGAGAACCACTGAAGTGAAGTACTGGTATAAAAAAACAAAAACAAATCACTGGTGCTTTTATACTGAAGAAGCAGACTCAGACCGGAAGCTCTAAACTTGACGGTTCCGGTCTTCAGAAGGTCGCCGTTAGCTGTCAGCGGTAAAGTTAAATCGGTACCGGTCAGCGACGCCGTTAAACGGGAGGATTTATTCACGGTAAGCGGGAAACCGGCGACTTCCGGTTGCTGTTTGAATAAATGAGGTTAATGGGCCGATGCTAATGATTGGTTATTTGACTAAACTGAGATGATTTTATTGAAACCTTCTCGGTAACGCGCTCGGTAACGTGTTATGTGGCCTCGTTACTGCTCACAGTAACTCATCATCATCACTGAACCCTGACGGAGCCTCACTGACTGCATCATGGTCAACATCTGCTGTCTCTGCTGCGGTGAAATCCCTCAACCCCGCCCCCCTCCGTCCGCCCAGCCGGGACCACCGCGGGATCCCCGCTCCGTGCAGCAGCAGCCCACTGGCTCCAGAGCAGCTGCAGGGCTGAAGAAAGGGGGAGCAAACGGAGGGATGCCTAGAACGAAGGAGGTTAATAAAGAGGAGTGATAGTCTACTGTCTGACATGCGAAAAGTGCAGGATGCTCTCCTCCGATCTGGACTCTGCAGCGGAAGACACAGGAGCCAGCGCTCCCAATGATGCTGAGGGAGAGGAGCGGGAGGAGGAAGAGGAGGGAGAGGAGGAGGAGGAGGGCTCACCGGCTGAGAGTGATGTCCAGGAGGAGGTAGGTATTGACAGAGCCTCGGTTCGTTATCTTAAATAATTAAGAATAAAAAGGGCAAGATGTAAAAAAAAAAAAAAAAAAAAAAAAAAAAAAAAAAATCTCAACAAACAGGAAATGGGAGTAGATGTAGTTCTGATGACTGAATGACTTGTAGAAATGTTTTATATTTAATGCTACAATAAACCAAATGTAAGCCCAATACTCTATACTAGTCTATAAATACTCACTATAAATACTAGTTAGCTATAGTTTGCAAGCTTTCCATCCTCATTTTGTTAAGTTCCTTCAAAATGTAAAAAGAAAGAGAGAGACTGCATTTAGGTATTTGTTCTAGTGTGTCACTGGAAATTAAATCCTTCTCTTTTTTTTTTCTTTCTTTTTTTTTTTTTTCTTTTGACCTGCTCTCTATAGTATCACAGTGCGAGTGCTTCCACCTGCAGCCAAACATCATTTCTGCTCGCTGAAATGTCAGAATAACCCCCTTTCATGTAGTGGCAGTGGAGTCCAGTGATGTGGAAAGGTACTCTCACTGACAAGCATAAATTCTGCTCTGGAGAGTTGTACACAGGCTATAGAAATTCTGTCTGGGTACCAATTATTTTACAAAAACCCTGCCCTTGGTTTAAGTGTTGACCGGTCCTATTTGAGTTTATATGCATGTGTGTGTGTGTATGTGTGTATGTGTGTCTTTCCTCCACCATGCACTCTGTCTTTTCTGTCACAGAGTAATTACTGTGATTCCATCTGGGGAATTGGCTGTGTGCAGTCAGGCTTGGACAGATAGTAAAATGACTTCAGATTCATTGTGCATGCAACTACCAAGTTCTGTTTTATAGCATGTGATAAAGTACACTGCTCATAACCTTGGATGGTTCACTAGATTAAGTATTAAGAAAAGGATCTGAAGTGTAAACAAGACTAGGAATCTACAGCCTCTGATCCTCCTCTGCTCGCTCAGTGGTGCTTTGAGCTAAATGCTAACACATCTTCATTCAGCGTGATTACAAATCCTCTGGGGAACCTGACTGTCCGAAACAAATGTCATCCAATATCTGTCAAGAGTCGACGTTTCACTCAAATCTACAAATGTCACCCTCATGGAATGGCGTTAGAAGAAAAGTCAGGAGATCATCAAGGCTAGTAGGATTCATCCTCCGGGGACCATGAATGTGTGCTAAATATTTTGTATCAATCCATTCCATAGATGTTTACAGATTTCACAGGATAAGTGACAACTTTGACTTGATGGTGGTGACACAAGAAAGGTCAGGGGGTCCTGGAAGTCTCTAGGGTGAATCCTCTGGGCTTCATGTACACATTTCTGTCTTAATCTGTCCTGTAGTTCTTCAGTCAATCAATCAAACTTTATGTGAATAGCATTTTCATACAAGGTAATGTAACACAAAGTGCTTTACGTATTAAAAAACAAACCAAAAAAACACTCAATAAAAACAGGAAGTGAGGAAACGCTATCATAACTCTCATGAATCTGCAGTGAGGAAACACTAGAGGCAGGATCAAAATCTAAACATCAATAAGACACAAAAAGAATAACAGTGGAGATAATTCAGTCGGGACCAAAGTGGTGGACCAACTGACTGTTTTAGGTAAATTGATGAAATCTATGTATGGTGATGACATCTGCAGTCAGGAGGCCTGGACTAAAGAAAAGTCCGTCCTCTGTGGTACACAAGAAATGAAATCCCTGTTCCATAAATAACTGAGGTGGAACCAGCAAAGTGACATCCCCATCTCTGTGACAGTGCAGTAATGGATGGCTGGTTGTCAGCATTAATCCTTTCACTCCATAAAACACAAGAGGTAGGCTGCAACAAAAAAACAGGATCTCATGGCAGAGGAGAGGAAAGGAAGACCCAAACAAATAAAAGAACGACACAGTGATTCTGAAGTCTTGATAACATCCTTACAAACAAGATGGGATCAAATTCATTTTTAATGTATGAAACTCAAACTGATTGAATCTCTTCATGTATAAAGCAGGGCACCACACACTGGTTTCTTTTTACTGTCAGTGTTACTGATGAAAGTGTTACTGGCTTCAGGCCAGTGTCTCTGCTCAATGGGATCATTTGACTTCTGGTCAGTATTGCAAATGTGAGCACTTTGTGTCCGCCCTGAGCTAACCACCCAGTACTCAGCAGTTAAGTGTAAAGAGAGAGATGTGTGTGTGTGTGTGTGTGTGTGTGTGTGTGTGTGTGTGTGTGTGTGTGTGTGTGTGTTTGCATGAAAATTAAAGCGCCTGCATGCCGCAAAGTGTGTCATGTTAGCCTGCAATCTTTAAATTTGTGAGAAATAAATTGCCAATTAAAAGTAATTAAAGCTCAATGTGACATCTTCATATAGCTTGTTGGACCCAACAGTCTAAAACTCAAAGGTATTTAAATTTAAAAGTATATAATTATAGAAGAAAAAAGCAGTAAATCGTCACATTTTAGAAGCTTAATCAGAAAATGTTTCTTTTTTTCTGACAAAATACTTAAACAATGAATTGATTATCATGATTGTTGAAAATGTCTTATTTCATTTTTATTAATTAATGAATGAATTAATCAGCAGTGTCATGTTTTAGCCCGCAGTGGCTGGTTACAGTGTTACAGTACTGTATATCAAAGATAACTGCAATATAAGCTCTATCATTTGGACATTTATAACTATAGATTTTAGTATCTAAGGGCATTGAGATTCTGTCGACACGTACACTCTGTGATATTAATGTGACAAGTTTACTAGCGAGTACATTTACCCTCGTGCAATGTAAATTACATTAATTTCAGAGATAGATGTGTGAAAACACCTCAGTAAAATATTTTGTCCGTCAGCTGAGTTGACACAAAGCCTCTCAGGGACACTACATGCTTTAATTGAATCCTACAGAGCTTTCTTTAGTTTGATTTACTTTGTGCTTAGGCATGAGAAAAGCTTTGCAATTTATAGTGCAGCCACATTCATTTGCATTTCTGCTGCAAGTCATGATATCACCGCCATGTTTCATGGGCTCATTGCTCTAAGTGCCTATTCCTCATTACTCCCTCTCTCTCTGTATTTTATTTCCTATCTCTCTCTCTCTTTCTCTGCAGCAGCGTCCAGTGAAGCAGTCCCTGGGTGCTTGTGTCTGCCGTGAGTCCCATTGGCGCTGCCTACTGCTCTCCCTGCTCATGTACAGTTGCCTGGGTGCAGTGGCCTGGTGTCAGCTGACCCGGGTCACCAAGATCAGTTTCAACACTGCCCTCACCTCCTCCTTCACGGCCTCTTTCACCTCCTCCCTCCGGGGAGCCTCTGGGATGGGAGTTGGAGGACACTCAATGATCTACCACGACAGCCCCTGCTCCGACGGCTACATCTACATCCCCCTGGCCTTCCTGCTCATGCTCTACATGTTGTACATAGTGGAGTGTTGGCACTGCCGAGCTCGGAGCGACCTGCAGTGCAAAGCAGACGTAGACAGCGTGTATGAGCGTGTGCTGCGGATGCGCCAGGCCCAACCTTGCATATGGTGGAAGGCCATCAGCTACCATTTTGTTCGGCGCACACGGCAAGTCACTCGGTACCGTAACGGGGACGCCTACACTACCACACAGGTGTATCACGAGAGGGTCAACACGCATGTGGCCGAGGGCGAGTTTGACTACAGCCACTGTGGCATGAAAGATGTGTCTCGTGACCTCAGAGGATTGGAGGGGTATCCAGCAACTCGCCTGCGCTTTACCAAGTGTTTCAGCTTCACTGAGGCCGGACCAGAGAATGATTACCTCAACCAACGAGCCAGGTTCTTCTCTGAAATCGAGGGTTTGGACGATTACATGGAGGCCAGGGAGGGGATGCAGCTGAAGAACATGGACTTCAGAGAAAACCTGATAGCATATGTACACCCAGACAGGATGCCCTGGTACACTTCCCAGGTTGCCTTCTGGCTGGCAGCTCTTCTCATGCTGTCCTGGCCTCTGAGAGTGCTGGTAGAGTACCGTACTGCATATGTGCACTACCGCATAGAG
The DNA here is from genome assembly GCF_027409825.1 of Scomber japonicus. Lineage (NCBI taxonomy): Eukaryota > Metazoa > Chordata > Actinopteri > Scombriformes > Scombridae > Scomber > Scomber japonicus. The sequence continues at coordinate 16,159,366 of NC_070593.1, read as the reverse complement.
AAACTGTTTGGGTTGGAGTACAGCCACAGCAGCCCCTCTCCTCTAGATGAAGATAGGTCTGTGGGGAATAATACCGGCTGCGTGATTCCAAGAGTCGACACACTGGACAGCACTGAAATGGAGTGGCACATACGCTGCAACCGCCAGGTGATTCCCAGCTACTCCGAGGCCATGCTGATAAACATGAGCACAGCAGAGTCAAACTCTTTACACGACACTGAATACACCACATCCTCCAACTGCTTCCTGTTGGACAGCAGCCAGACGACCCAGAGTTATGGGGCCCTGCAGAGCCAGGACGACTGCGAGCAATGCAGCGCACAGAGCGGACGAGGGGAAGGACTGGGCAGGAGGAGGACGATAACCAGCTCCAGCTGCTCCTCCATCTTCTCGTGCCAGGGAGCGCTGTTCCACTCCCACCTCTCCTCGGACACGTCTCGTTTCTCGCTCTGCCGCATGTATGGCTCCCATCGAACTGTGGCTCTGTGCAGGAGCCGCAGCAGCAACCTGACGGAGCCCTGCTGCGTGGACGAGCAGTGCTGTTGCTCAGACTCCAGCCAGTTGGCACTCAGTGACAGTCCGCCCACTTACAGGGACGCCCGGTTCTTCCCAGTCCTCATTGTGCATCGGTCTGAGGGCTGCGGCAGCGAGGAGGGGAGGGAAGTGCGGCATTACTACATACGGAGAGGGTCGTCTTGTGTAGAGACGGCTCTGTGAAGGACAAGGAGAGACTAATTGGTGATTTAAGATAGATGAGAGATGATGGGTAATTGTGCTCTTTCAGGAAACACTTCTGTAAATATGATGTAAAAGCAACTTAAATGCAGACTTTATATTTTTGATCAGTCACTAAAAGGTCAAAACGTCTTGCTCATGTCCACATTACAGCTACAGGTGTGGGACAAACAGTGTGTTGTGTCACACCTGGGCAGTGTCATACTCTCCGTGTGGCAGTCAGCTACGAGAGGGTGTGTAACTACAATAACCGTAAAATCTGATACACAAAACTGCACGGTCTGCATTTCTCACCTATATATATTTTTTAATAAGTACAAACTAAACTTAACCAGTTCTCACACTGACCTTAAATGTGTTAAGTGTGTGACTAGGAGTACTTCCTGAAAGTTAGTATGTACAGCCCTATCAAAGACATATGTAAGAATACTACAAAGAAAAGAAGAGTTGCATGTTATTACCAAAGGTTTTTTATCTTTAAGTTAATTAATAGACAGCAAGGTGAAGCCAAAGAGTGTTTGTTTTTCTTTCCAAAGAATTGTATTGAACGTTATAAAGTATTTATTGATGGGAGATATGCTGAAATGAATGTGAAACTGTAAGCAATAAAGGTTGTTCTGAAGGAATACTTCATACCCATCGTTTCATGTCAATGAATTTATGAATCTGTTTCCCTACTTTATCTGACTGAGGAGCATGTTTTCTGTGTGGAAATGCATAAAAACAGTATGAGGAGTAATAAAGTGTATGTGTCTAAAAGTATATATGCCAGAAGTTGAAAATAAGTGAAGAAAAGAGATGGAGAAGAGAGATCAGAGTTAGATTTTTCCTATTATCAAGTTGATCTGAGGTGATGATGTCAGACACTCTCAAACTCACAACTCACTGCTTCTACTGTCTTCAAGTATAAAAACACTGAGGATATATTCAGAAATGACTGCAATGACATCCAATAATTTCAACTAACACCTTTTCCATTGTAGTAAAGCATTTTGCACACAAAGGTTTAAATTCAGCATGTCATTTTAACTGAAGTACCACCTCTGGTCAAAGTGCAGGAAAGAGAAATGGAGCAGAAGAGAGGAATATGCTGACTACAAAAATACAACCTGTTCATTTTTATGGATAACAATAATAAAGTATTTAGCATTTTCATACAGTTCATCTGAGATTATATATTATGCCCGTCATGAGTTCTTTTGTGTGTGTGATGATAACAGATCTCACAATACATATGGACATATCTGACATTTGTACACAAGGCATATTTAACATCAAAACTCAGTATTTCAAATATCAGGCCATGAACTTTTATTTCAAACTCCATGGTTAATATTTCAGTCTGTGAACCCCATTATAAAAGATTTATGTTTTAGAGTGACATCTGTTTGATTTACACTATGTGATGGAGTAAAAACCACAATGGGCAGAGTAGAGAGAAAGAAAATAATGATCAGGGGAGGAGAAAGCACTTTGATCCTTTACTTTCAAACTGATACCATAAAAAAGTCCTGCCTTCATAAGTATAACCTGCCAAATATACTTAAAGTAACAAACATACTCACAATGCAGCAATGATGAATTTAAATGATAAGGATGTATGTGTAATGTTTACCTGAAATCTAAATCTGCAAAGTCACTACAGCTGCTGAATAAATGTGGTGAAGCAAAAGTGTGATATTTTTTCTCTCTAATGTTGTGGAGTAAAAACATCTTAAGTAAGGATACTTGAAAACTACAAATGCAGCACTTCAGTAACTCTACCTTCCACATAATATAATACAATAGCCCAGTATAATATAATAAAGCAATATAGTAAAGTAGTGTATATTGTAATAAAATAATACTTTTGGAGGAGGCCTTTCTTTCTGCTGTCCACTAGATGCCACCATTTCCAAAGACTAGGTTGTGTTTATGTTTATGGTTCTCATGGCTTACCCAGGAAACTTCTACTCATGTGTTTTTATAGTTCTAAGTGGATATTCTCGACTATTCATCAAATTGAAATGTTTACTAAATCATCTATGAAACCCATTGAAGTTCATTCTTGCAAACAGTGGTTTGACAATTACCAAAATAAAAACTGAATGTGATGCTCAAGATTTGAGGTCATGAGCTCAGAATTTGAGATGCACAGCATTTAACCAAATACATTGTTTTACACTATATTTATACTTTGCATATATTTATAAAAGTTGGGGGGCGCAAACTGGTTTTAGCATGTGGGAATGACTGTGTTCTGATAATTTTATTGCTGCAACTCTGCACAAATTTTTGGATTTATTGTGATTAGGCGGGGTGGGATATGGGGATAACCATGTTTGAAGAATATCATGAACTGGTGTTTTGTTCTCCATTTACATTGGATTTCTGTCATTGATTTCATTTATTGTACCACCTACCTGACCAAGGCTACAGGCAGAAAATAGCAATTCTGCTAAAACCTTGTGCAATGTATCTCTCCTTATTTTATACAAGGTTAATGTCTTACTGTGCACTGTCTCTGTCTCTGTCTAAATAAAATACAAATTACAAATTACACATTTAAAAAAAAAAAAAAAAAGGTTAGGCTACATAAGCAGAATTTTTGGCTATTTGATGTTTTTTTAGCTGTATTCATAATTATTAAATTCTCAGTGAAATTTACTGTTTGTGTGTTTGATAACCACTTTTGATGAATTAGAAAAAAGTGTGTTTATTTCTATATTCTGTATATATAAAATGATTTACCAAAATAACAAACAACAAAGGGACTGTGTGGATATTGGCCCTCATAACTTAGAATGAAAGCACAACTGAAGGCAATCTTTGAAAAGCCAGTATGAACAAGTGTACCTAGTTTCAAATGTTGTTTATAGCCTAGATACTTTTTTTTTAGTTTGGTTATATAGGCAGCATTTTATGTACATTTGATACTTTTAGCTACATTTAAAATAGCCTAATTAAAATCTCAGTGAAGTGTAGTACTATTTGTGTGTTTGCTAACTGTATTTGTTGCATTAAGAAGTGTGTTTATTTCTATATTCTGTATATATAACAAAGTGACTGTGTATCTCTTACAATGAAAGCACATCTGTTTTCAGACAGACTTTAATGAAATCACTCTTTCACCACATAACAGCATTTCTCTCCCCCTCTCTTACCTCACGTACCCGCGCTCGGTTAACAGGGCGCTACATGACGTCACTTCCCACGCGCGGGGCTTGTGCTAACGGTGGCTAACTGATCCAGCTGTCAGCCTGAGAAAACTCTCCAGGATCCTTAAAACCTATGAAGGTACTGTCAAGCAAACCGAGGCTGCCCGGGCGTATCTTTGCTGTCGACCGTGTGTTAGTGTGTTGGACGGCCGCTGAGACGCACCTCCAGCTGCTGTTGACATCCAGGACGAGCACGGATGTGTCTGTAGCAACTTAACCAGCTTTTACCCCGCGGAAGTTTCCTCTAGCATGCATTTAAAACCCTTCAGTTCATTCTGACTGGGTGCTGTGCCGGGGGACTTCTTCACTCTTTTTTTTTTTTTAATAAGAAGAAATTGAGATGAAGCTACAGTGTGATGTCGAGGTTGTTAGTCGGATGCTGCCCACGTTTGGGATGAAGAGTCGAGGGAAAGGGGCGAGAGCTGTGCTTTCCATCGGGAAGCATTTGGACAAGACGAGTCAACGAAGCAGCATATACATGATGATTTGCACGGCCAAAGACAGATCGGGCTCAAAATACAAGGTCTGTGCTGTTGAGATTCATTCCTGTGCTTTTTTTTCTTCCAGATTTAGTTCAGAGTCTAGAAAAAAAACAGATCATCTCATCACAAACTACCCATGATACACAGATACAAGAGGAGAAGGTCCTAAATGTAAAAAAACAAAACAACAATAGCTCAGTTTTAATGATAGTGTGAAATATAGATCACAAACTATGCAGGCATCAATGAGTTAATCCTAAACTTGTCATTTTTAGGATCTGCTTCTTCTGAGTGATAAGGAGACTGAAGACTATCCCAGCATGAGTTTTTGGCAAGACAAGCCTTATAATGTAATATATAAGACCTGTAATATACATATATATATATATATATATATATTGTAATAATTGTTCCATGATTTAAGAACTGTTATGTCATGAAAACTTTCCGTATGTGACCCAAGAGAGATGATTGATCAGTAAAACAGCCAAATCATCTGGTACAGTTTAGTTGTTGTTTTTGTTGAATGGACTGTATAAAACCAGCATTAGCAAAAACCTTTCAAAACATTGTACCGGCTTTTATTGATCATCATCTTTCCCAGATAGAACCAGATTGGAAACCTTAGAAGTGTTTTTTTTCATGGGCTTCAAATGCTGGTACTTCTGATTTTGAAAATCAGACATAAACAACAAGGGTTTCTTCACTGTTCCTGTTCCAACTTGCTGAAAGAGTGAATCACTCCTAGTTGAATGACAATGTACCCTGTAATATTATGCAATGGATTTTTCCACAACTGACATGTGCCAACGTTGTGTTGCAGCTAAAAGACAACATAGAGAAGTTCTTCACATGGTTTGTGGAGGAAGGCAAGGCCACCGTGAGATTAAAGGAACCAGCTGTTGACATTTGTTTGAGCAAGGTATGACACCCAGTCAGAATGGCATAATGACCGTCTGAATATGAAGGATGTTTGTATGCAAGCACTGTGGTTTTGGTTATTCCAGAAGATTTTTAGGTTTATCATAAAGCAGCTTCATTCAGATTTAGTAATCTTGCACAAGATGTACAAATTATTACAATGGTGTTTAGGAGGTGAAGAGAAAACAACACAAAACTCAGAGACCAAAGTCAAACTGTCTGCTCACTCATTTATCAACTGGACAGACACTGTGTTTTGACTGCATGCGATGCTTGGACAGACGCCAGAGCATCCGCATTGTTTCCAGCGGCTGCTGAGCCCTCCTGGCTGTTTTGTAGCGGTGGAGACCTTTTACCCAGATCCTGACACCGTTCAACCTATCACATTTACATAAACACACTCTCACACCCTCACACTGACTGAAGCTGTGACAACTGATGGTCCTGCTGACCCGCTCGGCTATAAATATGTAATGACCATAAATTTAAATGAACAGATGTTTGATTTTTGGACTACACACTGTATTATATTCATGATATTGGGTCTAGCCCCAGTACTTTCCATTCTGAGTCACACTCATTCACTTTTATTTGCTACAGCATAAAGTTCATCTTGTTCTTTCAAGGCAAGTGTGTCAAGATATTTTAAGCCAGTGAATTTAGGTCAGATTATTCAAGGAATCTAGTCACACAGAAGAACCTCCTCACAAGGCGCTGTAAGGTGGCTGTCTCTTTGTATTGATCTACTGTTTTTATAGATAATAATATAATACATAACTATATTAATTATATATTTATCTATTTATCTATAGGCCGATGCAAATAGCTTGAAGAACTTCCTCTCGGCCGCTCGTTTGGCCGACAGAGGAAGTGATACAAGCAGCCTCCCCCTCTCCACACTCACTCCTGTCCGCGCCAGAGATGTAGAACAACCCAAGAAGAAACTCACAATCGTCTCCAAGAAGGACTACCCTCTGACCTCCAACTTCCCGTACTCTCTGGAGCAGCTGCAGGTCTCCTACTGCAAACTGTCTCGTGTAGACATGCGAATGCTGTCCCTCAAAGGTAGAGTGAAAGCCAAAATGATGTTTTTGCCTCTAGAGTAAATGTATTCATTGCTAAATATTTTTAGAGTTTGGTTGAGCTTGATTTACATTCTGTTTTAAAGTTTGAGAAAGTCACTTAGGCTCCACCTCCAAGGGACTAAAAGCTCTTGTTTCTTTTGATTTGGCAGCTCTTCGTAAGCTTGATCTCAGTAACAACCACATCAAGAAACTCCCCGCCACCATCGGCGACCTCGGCTGCCTGTCTGAGCTCATCCTCCACAACAACCACCTGGAGGCCTTCAGTCAAGCCCTCTGTCTCTCCACCCTGCAGCGGACCCTCCAGGTTCTAGACCTGAGCCAGAATCGACTGCAGTCCCTTCCCGCTCAGTTCTGCCAGCTCAGAGAACTGGTCAACCTCAAACTGGACGACAACGAACTGGTTTGTCTGCCGTTCCACATCGGCCGCCTCTCCAAGCTGAGGTTCCTCTCAGCGGCGCATAACCAGCTGGCTGTGCTGCCAGGTGACTTTCGCAAGCTGAGTTTGGAGAACCTGGACTTGTTTGGAAACCCGTTTATCCAGTCCAACCCTCTGGACCACACAATGCAGCTCACATTCCCCCTTCCACTTCAAGAGTTAGCTTCCAGAGCTGTGGCAAACCTCAGGTATGAGTTCAACATCTTCTGTACATCATACTTTTTATTTTTTAGCCACACTGTGTTCATACGTTTGCCTCATTCTCATCTCACTATGTTTTCTTTCTGATTTATAGAATACCATACGGACCTCACCTCATCCCCGCCCACTTGTGTCGGGACCTTGAAGTAGCTAAGACCTGCGACTGTGGCCGCGTGTGCATCCGTTTCTACATCAAGACGGCAGTGAGCATGAACCTGCACCAGGTGTCCCACACGGTGGTCCTGGTGGACAACATGGGGGGTACTGACGCTCCAGTACAGCAACACTTCTGCTCCCTCTCCTGCTACTCTGAATTCTTGGACAACTCACTCCAGAGAGGAATCAGATGAGGGAGGAAACAACTTTTCTTTCTTTCTTTTTTTTCTCCATTTGACATTAAAGACACTGACAGCTGGAAATTGCTGTGATATTGCAACAGTTTTTGTAAGTTGTGTGAGATACTGTAAGAGGGTATCCGAGGAGACGAGAGTAACTGCAGTAGAGACTAGCACAAGTAGTACAATTTTTGGTGGCAATGCCTTCAAAATGAAAAGACAGTGTTGACTTTTTTTAAGCTTTGTTTTTAAAAGCACTTCAAGCAGCAGTTTTACACTTACTTCTGACTTACAATTCACTTCCCACGTTTCACAAATTGGGGAGTGGAGCGTACATTTGTAACAGGGTGGCACTGACTGTATCTAATAATAGCAGACAGCTACACTGACACAGTGACGGTTTGCCTGTGCTACCAGTAAGTCTCACACATCTTTTTCTTCTCTTCCTGCCTGCCCTACTGACCTTCTTCTCCTGGGCAAGGGAATAAAGAAATTAGACGCATCTTAGTTTTTTTTTTTTTAATGCCTGAACACAGTGCCTCTGGGTCCATAAGCGTTGACTGAAGGGAGTTGGTTTTTACTGTGCTAATGACCCAAATTTTTTATATGCTAGGAAAAAAATGTATGATATATATGTGGAAACTTCAATAAAATATAAATATTCATTGTCTTGTTAAGTAGTTTATTCTGGGATGTTGAAATAAACACATTTTCTTAAGAGTCACATTTTAAAATGAGACATTGTAGATATTTTTGATTGATATGACTTTTAAAATTTGCTCAGTCCAGTTCATACAGGAGGGAGTTTTGGAAGGTGAACCCAGCCGATGTGGAGTGATCGCTGATGATTGTCTCATTTCCATCTTGATCAATTTCCCTCAATAAGACAGGCGGCGGCAGCTTTTTATCAGGCTCTGGGTTTTGGATGTTGTGCTCAGTCGGCAGGTCATCTTCATCTACCTCCTCTGAGCCGTTGTCCGAGCTCTGACTGGGCTCCTCAGAGAAGTGTACGACCCTGTTGCCTCCTAGTCTTGACTTGTTTGCTTTATCCACTGCAGGCGCCTCGCTGGACTCTGCCCGCTCGGAAACAACAACAGCAGCAGTGTGGGATTCCTCACTGGGTGTGTAGTTTGGAGGTGTTGTCATGGTTTCCACCTAACACAGAAGAACAGTTAACAGAAGTTTAGTTTGAGCACAGACTCTTCAACTGGATTGTCAGGATTTAATAAAATCACTCACCTTCAGGTTTCCATCTACAATCTCTCTTGTCTTGTCTTCTTCCTTCAATGTGTTATGTAACTCTCTTTCTTCATCTTGCTCATCCTGCTGGTTTGATTTCACTGCTTCTTCACTGTCACCTTTCTGCTCTTTCAATATCTCCTCCTCTTCCTCCTCCACTCTGCTTTCATGAATCTCATCACTTTTCTCAGCTTCCCTATTTTGCTGCTTCTCCTCTTCCACCTCAGATTTATTCTCCTCTTCTTCACTTTTCTCCACTTCCCTCTTCTGCTGCTCCAAGCCCCTCTCTTCAACATTTCCTACCTCCTCCTTCTCACATTTGTTGCCTTCCCTCTCTTCCTCCTCCTCCTCCTCCTTTAATTGATCCTCCTCCTTCTCCTCCTTCTGCTGCTCCAAGCCCCTCTCTTCAACGTTTCCTACCTCCTCCTCACATTTGTTTCCTTCCCTCTCCTCCTCCTTTAATTTATCCTCCTCCTTCTCCTCCTCCTCCTCACTAACAGCCTGAGCGGTCCCTACAGTGAAATCAAACACCTCACTAGAAGGAAGAACAGGCAGCGTGATGGTCAGCTGTCCTCTCTGTCTGTTGAACTTTGCCTCTCCTTTATCCTCGTCCACAGGGTAGGCTAAGGGCAGCTCCAGTCTGTATGCAGGCTTCTTGGACTCCAGCAGCAGGCTTTTCTCTTTTACTTCAAGGTTGGCATCTCTTACCGACTTCAGAAGCGGCAAGTCTACAGTGACCACAATCGCTTTGGGCCTGGGACTCTTTGCTGAGTCTCTGGAACATCTAAAGTCCTGCAGATCGATGAATGATCTGTATTTCACTGTATAACTTGGCGTGGTGGGTCCTTTGGCTTTCTGAGGCTGGATATGTTTGCTGTTTTTTGTTTTAGGGGATGTGGTAGGTCTCTTTTTTTCATCTGGGTATGGGAAGGCAAGAGGGTCAGGCTGCTCGGAGGGTACCCTGGCTTTATATCCAGGTACGGGTTTTCGAATGACACAAGCCTGAGGTGTGCCTTTATATTTGGTGCTCATCTCTCTCACATTGCTTTTGTCCAGAGTGACCTTGAAAGCATCCTGGATGCCCTGAATGGCTGTGTTGTCCAACATATCCATGAATCTGGTGTTTCTCCTTGCTATGTGAATGGTGTCAGGGTGGAAAATAACGTCATAAATCATGATTTTGTTTCCCTTTGGGTCTGTGTCTTGTCTCCCGGGGTGCAGACTGTGAGGCAGGGACCAGCACTGCCCTCTGTGTCCATCATCAGACACCCCCCACTTACATTCAGGTTTACCCACTTTTTCATTTGAGCAGATGTTGATGTAGCACTTCTGCTTGCCGTTCACACTCGTCCTGAGAGCCCTGAATGGTTCCGGGTGGATAAACTCGATGTTGTTTCCTCTCTCCTGCTCCAGAAGTGTGATCTCCTCTTCATACTTCTTCTTATTCGCAGGATCTGATATTTCTTGTGCGTAGTCGTGCAGCATTTCCCTGAATTTCTCGTCTTTAAAGGCCTTAGTGAATCTGCTGATTTCGTCCGCTGTCATGTTCAGTTCTTTGAGGCTTTCTCCTACCTCCATGATGACGTTTTCGTTAAAGTGATTCCTTGCTAAATGTACAAAAAAATACAGTTTTAGTTTTGTTTTATGTTCTTAATCGTATGTTTCAGCTCCTGTTGGTCGATCACTGACTCCAAACGGCAGCAAACCAACGTTCCAAGTTGTGTTGAAGTAACCATAGCAACACGAGAGTCACTGGTGCAACAAGGAAACACTTCCCTGAGAACAATGTTTCTTTCACACTTTATCCGGTTTTAATTAATACATTCATTTTTCGTGTACATTTGAAGATTTAATTTATTAATTTACATTACAATAACAATTTAAGGTAATCTGTTATGGCTCATGTAATGGTGAAAAAATACAATGGGTCTTTTGACATTAATAACTCACGAATAACCCTGTTGCTCCATTAATTAGGCTATGGTACCTCTCAGCTCATCAACAACCACAAACAATTGGCATTGTGTGTGGCATTTTGGTCAAACTTTGAGCAGTTTGCCTCACATACAGAAAACAATGTGTCAGTTGTTGCTCAGTTTAACTATGTACAAAGCTAAAGAGTGTCTTATAATTCAATGAGCAAGTGAAGTGTATGTGAGCATTATGTTTCCCCTTACGTGTTTACACTTTCATATGTCAAAATATCTTCTTTTTTGTTTTTATTATCACCAGCGCAGTGACATTTCTCTACCAGAAGGTGTCGCTGTTGACCATAGCTCCGGTGGCACCGGGCCAGCGAGTATGTCGGTCAGTAAGGCAAAGAGGCGGGTATGCAGGGGAGAGAGGTGATTGGTCGCACCCCCAACAGTTCATATTTCTCACTATTTGATTGGTGGCGGGTCTGTTACCAGGTGTGGGACCACTGCTGATGTATTTGTGTAAGAATGAGAGAATAAAAGCATTAGAAAGAGACAGTCAACATTTAAATAGATTATTGTTTCCTATATAAATATAATTTACTACTATATAGATATGTGCAATAACGCACCTGTGCACCAATGTACACTATATGGTGTACAGCGGTGGGTTACGTAAGCTTGAGCCGACTTTCCCATTCATTTGGTGAAGTGGTATGAGACTTTTGGACCCCACTCTAAATTAGTTTACACTTTAATTCGTCGTTGCTTATGTTCCTCTTCTTGCTCATTAAAAAACATGCTCTAGTTGAATTTCGTCTGCTACTTCTCGTGGGAAAGGCGAGATTTAATGAACATAAACGTTCTCCTTTCACTTACAACTGCTAACCACAATGACAGGTGTTTTCTCAAATATACCAGGCAGATCAGATATTTGAATGAGTTAAAACCCACTGGTGTTCTCTATTATGCAAGAATCACAGATCCCTGTCCTCTCCTCCTCGTTCCCATGTGACAGAGCTGAATGGGCTCAAATGATCTTGTTAATGAACTCAGAATACAGGAGAAAACAAATCTGTCTGTTGTCTCTTCTGACTCATCAAGCATTCTTGCCCTGAGCTAATGAACAGGACACTGTGTCCCCAGATGGTCTCACCAAGAGAGCTTTTATAACACCAAAAAATTCATTCAGTCAGTAGAAGGCTACCCACAGGCTAGTCAGCACATTTGGGAAGAACATGAGGGAGTTTCAGCTGACCATAAGAGGGCGGTGGTGGGGGGGAGATAGGGGGAGTCATAAGAGTGACGCACGCAGGATGTGGGCAGGCACTACTCACTGCATTTCTGCGTAACAACCAGGAAAGATTGCTGACTATATCCACATCCTACACCTTGTTTTTGCTGGAATTAGATATTGGAAAGGGCATGAGTAAAAATGGACAGAATGAACAAACAAAAAAGGACTCATTAAATCTTTTTTTTATTTTTTAATTACAAATATGTATTAAATAATATGAAAAGTTAGACAGGTAGATATAATCAAGGTATAATCATAATATTGATGATTCATATTCATATTTACATAATTTTTCATGTTTACATTTTCCCAAATATGACATATAAATGCATCTCATAGCATAACATACAATACATTCACATAGACATATATATATCAGAATTAACACGACAAAGAAAAAAGATGTAGGAAGGGTGAAGAAAATGAAATGTATAAGACAAACTTCATAAAAGGCTTTGGCAAAGAGTGCATACATATTATCAATTATGTAAAAGTAAACAAAAAAAAATCTACACATGAGCAGTAGAGAGGAGAAAAAAAAAAGAGTCCAGTGCATGTTTTTCTTTTATTCCCGTGAGTAAAATAGCAGCAGCCTGGTGTGCTGGGCTGCTCCCAGTGTCCCTGTGGTATCTTGGGAGTGGGTAGGATGGCAGTGTTCATTGTCTACTTAGAGCCTGCAGGTACCAGCATGCTTATTGTGGCAAGGCCAGGTTTTGAGTATGGTGTTTTGCCAGCAGCCATTTTGTTCAGACTCCGAACATCAGCCTGCCAAGAGGGAATTTTCTTTGTGGTCATGTGGCGCCGGGCGTGTTTGGTGAGGTGATCGCTGCGCATGAAACGCCGGTCGCACACGGGGCACACAAATTTCTTCTCGCCGGTGTGTGTACGCCGGTGACGGGAGAGCTCGTCGGAGCGGGCGAACCTCTTATCACAACCGTCCCAGCTGCAGCTAAAAGGTTTCTCACCTAAAGGAATGAAAAAAAAAGTAGGAGTCAGTAAGTGAGTCACGATGCAGTCATTAAAACCTCACACGACACGTTGCCTTGTCTGGGATATAACAATGATCTCACTCTTTTCCCATCAAGAATAACAAGGCTGAGGAAAGAATGCTTTACAAACAGGATGCAACACTCATCTGTGGTAGTCACATTTATTTCCACATCCTCATGAGAGCACAAACACTTCTCTGTGAACACTCACCTGTGTGTGTCCGAAGATGAGCCTTGAGATGTGAGCTCTTGAAGTACGTCTTCCTACAGCCTGGGAAGTTGCAGACGTAGTTTCTCCTGCGGGAAAAGTCCATCTTTGTGGCTGTGGCACTGCCGCTGGGCCCCGCTGGCACATACACAGGGGCTGGAGCCAGAGGTAGCAGCTTAGTGTTGCCCAGGGTCATGACAGTCTGAGGGCAGTGAGGGGGCTGAGACACAGAGGTCTGAGGGAGAACCAGCATCACTGTGCCCTGGGGCATCGCTGAGCCCACAATTAGGGGCTGCTGGACAGAGGCGGTGTTAGCTGAGGCGGGCTGGGGAAGGATGGGAGTGGTGGCGGTCCGAATACCAGTACTGGATGCCTGAACCGCACTTGGGATGAAAGCTGAGATTATACCCGATTGGCTGCTGACAGGGAACATCTGGCAGATTATTTGAGGGCTGGTGACTGGAGGTGGGGACAGGGTTGCAGGAGCAGGGGGAGTGGGTGGACTGTGTAGCAGTTGGGTGTAAACAGGAGCGGGCGTGGGGAAACTGTCCAAACAGGGTTTTGAGAGACTGTCCTGCTGCTCTGTCTTTGACGTGGACAATGTGGGTGTGAGAGGAGCAGGAGATGGAAGTGTGGTTATCTGCTCAGTCTTTGTAATGTGTTGTTGCTGCTGGCAGACTGCTGCAGGCATTACAGTGTCTCTAGTTTTCTGTGAATTGGGGGCCACTGGAATGTGGTGTTGGCAGGGGGTACTGTCTGCGGTGTGGCGGATGACGCTCGTCGCCATGGCTCGGCATGGCTGTGATGGAGGGGGCAGGGAGGTGGTCTTTGCAGCGATGGGTGCCAGGCCGGGGTGATGGAGCCCACAGCGTGGTGAGGACACAGCCAGGCCAGAGGTTGACTGTAGCGAGGAGTTGGATGTTGAAGTCTCAACAAAACTGGGGCTGTGAGGGGGGGTCATACACTAGAAAGAGAAGGGAGAGACAACAAAAAATGAAACAGTGTACTCTATTCCATCATAATACCAAAATCAACACAAGTAATGGATGTTCTTGTCTAATTTTACAGGGCCTGCTGTTTGCTGAGATAAGTATCCCAGGTGGCAAGCACGTACAGAAAAATAATGATCACTTTGAGCCATAAACTGAGATTTTTATGACCCTGCATCTGAGAGGAGGAACTCAGTCTGAAGGTCAAACCGCCTTACTATATTCAAGGTCTTTCACCTGTCCCAGCAGCCTCCCCTTGTCATAAACCACTGTTATCTTTAGATATTCACATCAAAAGGCAGAGGGGTTCAATCCAGACCTTGACTTGAATGTGTTTACTCATCAAACATCACTTTCATTCTCTCTCTGTGATTTCAGTGCCTCTTCATGGCTCAAATAATTAAATAGCAAGTGGCGGAAATCTGTCTGAAATAAATATTATTGACACTGTCTCTTACCAAGGAAGAGAGGGACACAAAGTCCTTTGGGGGTTCTGGGAGTTCTGGCGGCAGGAGGGAGTCACAAGAGTCTGAAGCCGGGGTGAGGGGTCTGGGCTTGCAGGGGCTCGGCCTGTTGCTGGCGAGGAAGGGGCTCTGACCCCATGAGCTCATGCACACCAGCGCTTCGGCTGCCTCCAGGTCTGTGTACTCTAGAGCAGAGGAACAGTTGCTGGTTCCACTGGAGACAGACTGTTCGCTGTCATGCCGCCTCCTCTTTGCGTGGGACCCACAACGATCCATGTACTCCGTCTACAAGGAGAAATGACATAAAAATTAGATAAGGACTTGCTTCAGCTTTGCCACATCATAGGATAATTTCAGCTGCATGACACACTGCGAGCCGTAACTCAGATTTGATCATGACACACACACACACACACACACACACACACACACACAAACAAAAGAAAAGCTATCTATTCTAATAGGTATCATCTGCTCAGTCACTATTCCTGTATCTAAACTTCCCGGGCCAAACTGCAAGATGCTGCCAATAGAGGAGAGGGGAGGGGGGGGGATGTTGGTGACTACACCCCAGCACAGCATGCACCGCCTTTGACGGAGTGCCAGGACACCTCCCATTGCCAAATATAGACCAAACTGTGACGTGCTCTCGAGATGAGCCATGTGAAATCCCCATAAAGCGGTTTGCATCAGGAAGTAGGCTTATACAGTGCATTACAACTATGTTTTTTTTTTAACAGTATTCAAAAGTTTTTTTTCCTCCACACTAAACAAAGCATACTCCAAAAACTGACTGATTCATAGATGAAACAGTTTGACCAAAAAACAAAAACAAGTAACATATATATTTTAAATGCATTTAAATGTTAAATTATCACACAAAAAGTATTACCTACCTAATGACAAATGCAAATAAGTGTGCTTTACAGTCTGTGTTTACATTGTCATTTTATATAATTTATTTTGCACCACCGGGACAATGACAAAAATAATAGTAATAGTTATAATTTGACATAAAGTTATGTTGAATTTAGCTGGCTGACAAACTGAAAATATAAAATCAGTGAGTACAACTTGGACAGTAGCGGACTGAAGGGAAAACACATAATCAAGACTGCGCTAAACTGAAATAAATATTAAGTAACAAGTATTTTAAAATGTGTCTTACCCCGTGTGAGTCCATCTCTATATATCTTCGCGATGGCATGGAGGAACAAAATGTTTTAATATCACTTTTTTTGTTGTTGTTGTCAAAGCCAGTACAGAACAAAGAGACGGCGGTTGCCAGTGCTGCTGCCTTGTCCAGTGGTCGTTTTTTTTCACTGACTGGCTCCCTTTTCTCTCAGCTGTGTGTGTAAAACATCGGGAGGAGGAGAGAGAGAGGCAAAAAAAAAAAGAAAAACAAAACTCACAACGCGCACCGGCGGGTGGCAACACTCAGCCAATCACAATCAAGTGTGTGCGGAGCTTCAGCCAATCGGAGGGCAGAAGACGCGTGAACAGTGCGTGCTCGCAGGGCGGTTGGAGGAAATAGGGTGCGTGGCCGTTGGTGGGCGGGGCCGTGGGAGTCAGCAGTGTCACGTAAACTCGCTGAACTGTCGTCCGCTAAAGTAGGCAAAAGGTCGATCCAGTCTATGAGGCGTTCATGGACTGTGGGAATAATCTACTGAAAGCGACCCAACGACACAATGAAACATTTTGTAAGCGTTTACAATGATTGAAAATTATATTTAAAGACATTGTAATTAAAATGAATATATATTGAGTAAATAGTATAGTTTCTACTGGAAAAAACAAACCAAATATTATCATTACAGTAACAGAAAAACTACTGTATTGTTTTAAATGAAACATTTTTAAATTGTAAATGTGTTTTTATTGTTTTATTTGCATAGTAAAAAATAAGAGTCCTGAGGACTTGCTTAATTGTATCTTAGATTACTTTACATTTCCAACTGTATAATACCTGATGTCACAACGGTACCTAATGTAATTACAATATAATTACAATTACAATGTAATTATATTGCAGAATTGCTGAATTGCTGAATTTATATTTTGGTGGGCTTAATCGGTACATTTAACCCTAATAGTTGAAAACATTTGTTAGAAAATCAAAAATAATCAAATATAATTAGTTACATTACTTTGATTAAGTCATTGAAATAGTTACATCACTTGTTACATTTTAAATAGGGTAACTAGTAATCTGTAACCTATTACATTTCTAAAGTAAGCTTCCCAACCCTGCTGAACCTCAACACTAATTAGAACATCAAAGATTCCTTCCTAATTATCTGCTGTAGCACTTTGAGATCCACTACAAATGAATGTGGCACAAATTAAATATATTAGTATAATTATAATAATAATAATAATAATACTTTATTATTATTGTTATTATTATTGTATCACACTCATATCTGATTATACATGTAACAGGTTTTGAGCTGTAAAGATGTGTAAATGGATCGACAAATATGGTCACAAATTGATCATGTTATATTTTTGAATATTACAATTCAAATGCAATAAATGTATTTCTAATGTGTTGTATTATATGTGTAGTATGTGATGTGATGGGTGTTGAATCAATTTACTAATTTTGAAAGTGAAAGTATTTTACAGTCATTGTAAGATTCTTTTGAAAGTTTCAGGTCACACTTTAAAACACTTAAACTGAAAGTTGTAGTGAGCTGTATTATTGTGCCAATTAATTCTGGGTTTTTTATGCTAACAGATATGGACTTATTATTTTCTCTAACTGATCGATGATTGGAATGAAAAGCTATGCTCCATTGTGTTAGTGAAAGTAAAAAGACCTGCAGGAAAATAAGATGTATCACCTTTCCCACAATACCTGAATGCAACACAAGTGCCAGATGAAGCGCGGGTTTCTGTCTTGTTTTTTACGAACTGGTTGTGCAGTTTTCTCATAGAAAAAACAGATAAACAACCATGTAATTGTCGTCACTGCAACGTCTCATAACATAAACACAAAGTAATTAAGCTGCAAAGTGATTCAAATGCTTAGTTTGATGCATGTTATTATCATCATAACCTTATCAGTAATTTATCATCATTCCTTCAAAAGCATTTTAACAACATTTTGTTGCAGTTTCACAGCAGAGATCTTCATCATCATTAAACTGTACATTAAGGAATTAATGTGGCAACAATGTCATTGAGAAATACACCAATTTTGGTCATGATCCCGACATTTGTATCTGTTTGTGTGTGTGTGTGTGTGTGTGTGTGTGTGTGTGTGTGTGTGTGTTTGTAGCTTCTTTTTAAGGAATTCAGGGGTGGGTCAGTCAGACCTCAGTGTACATTTATATCCATATGGACTAAATTACATTTTTGATTTATATTGTTATTATTGCATATTTGAGGAAGAATGAATGACCTGTCCTATAGATGTTCAAGTCTGCAGACAGACTGATAACCTGGGTGCAGAGTAAAGAATTATGTCCTCTGTTCTCCTGAAAATATAATTAAAACTTCATGTGAATAGTCATATATGGAGGGTTACTTTTCCTCCGGCATATTGTCTGACCATTTCTGTGAGAGCATTTCAAAATACACGTCAGAGAACTCAAATTAGTTTTGACCTACATATGATGTTATATCACCAACCGTCTGCACTTGGACAAAAGGGAAATGTGTCACGAGTCCCAACGAAGGCATGATATGAAAAGGGCGGCAATTATATGCTTTTGAAAGTGTTAACTTTTAAATATAGCCAAGATGCTATGTTTAAAAACAATAGTAGGCACATTCATGTCATCAGATTCATGTGCATCAGCCATATTAGTTCATATTGTTTCTAGCCTTCCTGCCAATAGATAAACAAGCCTTATATGGCCATGCTTTACTAAATGTCACTCTTGAAATACTATTTGTTTGTGCATGCAGCAGAAGGGAGTGTGGCAGGTGTGTGGGCCCGGTACTAGCAGCGCCTAGCTACTAACGAAGACCTGCACCTCAGTATGACTCACATAAGCATGACCTCAGGGAGCAATGAGGTCTTGGAGGTGTGGCAGCGCAGCGCTGGTGCCAGCAGTTTGCTAGAAGAGAGGGGAAGAGGGAGGAGTTACAAAGAAAACGAGTTAGCACACAGGCATGACAGGCAGCCCAGGCCTAAGTACAGCAGCCTGTTTGTGATATAAGTGGGGCAGTCCGCCTCAACTTAGTTAGGGAATCTGGAGGAAAGGTTACGCTGGCCCTATCTGGGCCTCCACATGCATAACCTCCCCTGTCCTGGCAACTCCCCTCAAGTCAGGAACTCCAGGAGCGGACTCAGAAAGGGGGGAGCTGCCCCAACAGGGTTAAATATACTGGCCAGGGGCTATATTTCACTAACAGGCCCTGAGCTCTGACAGGCAGCCTCAGGCTTCCACATGAAGTAGTCCCACTAAAAATGTAAAATTTGATTATGTTAGTTATACTTTCAGAGCCAGTTTCACCATATTCAATACATCATTTATATTTAAATCTTGTTTTGCTGCAGTATTAATTCATAAATTGCCAAGGTGAGCAGCATGAGGCCCTGAGTTGTTCATTCATTAACAGTTTTACAGATATAAGAGCACACACATATTTAGTTCTGCATATATATTACCTGCATTGAAGTATTGTGAGCTTTACTGATAGCTGTTACCATACCAGTCATAGCCAGATTTATCAGTTCATGTATTTCGAGGACAGCAAAAGTGAAAGACGAAACAAATGCATGTAACAAAGAGAGGAATACTTTGGTGTTGTGAAATCTTTCCACTGCTCTTGTCAACAAGTTTACATTTTTAGTTTTGATGGAATGCAGAACCTAAAATGGACTTTACAGATTATTGTTTTTGTTAATGTAATGACGCAGGGATCTGAATGACTTCCCCAACATGTTTTGTTTATTACATACTTTTGTATCACAGCATTTGGTGATGATGTTTGTATCAGTGGATGCCAATGTGACACAGATACCCAAAATGCTTTGCAAGTTTAGTTGAATAGTCATTCAGTGGATCCTCCCCACCGCCACCATTGGAAACTGACATCTGGGTGAAAGGACACAGCAACTAGGAAAACCTGTAAATGAACCCCCCTGCCTCCCCTACCTCCCTTCTTTTCCATCCTTTGTTTTGTTGCCTTTTTTGGTTGTTATTTATTTCAGTTTTGAAAGCACAGCAAGAAAAAAAAACATTAAAAGAAAATTATTTTAAAAAATGTTATCTGTATATCTCTATATTTTCTATTGAAACCATCTAAAGTTTGAGAAGGTGTATGCAAGAGTTCTTCCTGAACAAGTGAAAGAAGGTTTACTCCCCTAATTTCTCTACATTTTGCTCAGGTCCTGTAACTATTTTTATAAAGCTTCAAGAGAAGCCGAACATGTATCAATATTTACCTCAAAAACTCAATAATAATACATTTTATGATCACATCACATCACGTGCATACCACAAACCAGTCCTATTCAGGAAAGTTCTGAGCTAAGGTTGTAGATATTGGACTTTTAGATGCATATTTCAGTCATGTAGCTTTGAAGTAAAATGCAACAAAGATCTGGAATGTGCTCCAAAAGCTATATTGAGAGAATGGGTGATGTAATACTCTTATATCTTAGTGGGTGTTAGGGACCCTTTAATATAGAAAACAGAGAGATTTAGATTAAACACTGACAATCTTTGGCATGCTATCTGTCAACTACACTGAAACACAGGAAACAAGTTACATGTTTATGAGAAGGTCATTTAAATACTTAATCAGTACTTAAATAGTTCATGTAAAGAAACTCAGAAGCTAAACAAAAGAGGACAATGTAAACGTTAAATCTTAGTATTCAGAGTATGGCATGTTATACATTACATAGAATTCATAATCATTGGGAGATATGTTTGTATGTACTCATGCTAGAAAGCTTTTGTTTGGTTCTCATACAGTAACAGATGGCTGTTTTAGTACTATTTTTGTGTAGGCAGTAAAGACGGCCAGAGAACAAACCACAGATGACTTTTTGTGTGAGCCATCAAACTCAGCACTGAATGCTTTGTGTACCACACAACATGTTGCCCCGCCCCCTCTCCTGTAGTCAACAGGGATTCCTCTACAAGCACCTGCCTCCTGATTGGTCAGAAATGGATTCTAAAGCCAATCTGTTGCTATGAGACACTGACTCAAGCTGCTATCTTGCTGTCTGTTGTCCTGGCAACATAAGGAATGAGAGGCAGGTTTCGGGGCTCCCTGGACGAGGTACCCTGGAGACAGTTGGAGCATGTGTGGTGCCTAATGATGATGCTGAAGGCTCAGAAATCTGTGATTTTATTAAATAAATAATCTTCAGTAATAGTTCTGCCTTGGGGAAATGTTAGTCTTGTGTAGCAGCTCGCCATACAGTGCTTCATGAAAGAAGTTTGCTCTGCTGCACTATATATCGATGGAAAACATTCAACATCACCTCCATTTTCAGAGGCCTACAGTTGCAAATTGAGCAAATGCTGAAGCCCATTTTGAATCTGCAAAGAATCACATTGTCACATATGCCAATTTTTGGTTAGTTTCTACACACCTACAATTCAGAAGAATATAGATTTGTGTGGGTAGAGTAGAGTATTTTCAGTGTGTTGAAAATTGAGAACGATGCAATAATAGGTGTTATTTTCAGTATGGACTTTATTTCAGAGGCATAATAAAGATACATTTCATCCTGTTATCTCACCAAGTGTCCTGGTGAGTCATCTCACAACAGGAGGGAGTTTTACCTTTGAAGAGTTGTTCTGTAAATGTTGTTATGTTGTTATGAATCATTTGGAACATACTGACTCATGTCTGTATTTCCTTTAGAATACAATTAAAAAACAAGAAGTATGTTAGACAGGAAGATAAGGGAATATGAGAAACGAAAGCTTGTTGATTTGGGTTGTTTTACTTCTGTACATCTATTAAAGGAACTAGACTTTTGCTAGGTGTTTAATACAAACTTTGAAAGCGATATTATCTTTAAAGTGCATGTGTGAAAGGTTTATCTGGACTCCAGCCTGATACCCGATAAAGAACCGCACGTATATCAGCGGTAACCTGAGAAGGATTACAACGCAGAGGAAGGAATGTGTTTAGTTTTCACAAAGTGCGAAACCAACTGGAACTGCACTTGGGAAGTTTGAACAGCCTCAAAGTAGGTCACTTGTGGTCTAGTCAACCAAAGGTACACAAGTGCACTATACTGTCATAATACTCTGCAATTTGAGCAGAGCAGGAATCAGACTGTTGCTGCATTTAACCTCAGTTAACTCAGAGACATTGAGCTGTAGACAGCAGAGATTAAATATGACTCATCTGTTTAGACTGAATATAACGAAAGCAAGTAAATTACCATGTCAGGCTGCAAAGCAATGTATATTGGATATGATTTAACACAATGAAGGCTGCAGATAAGATGCAAATTACCTTACTTAAGAAATACATAATGTACCGACAGCTCATGATTCATAATATTGTCATATAGCTGCATTTGCAGTTTTGTGGTGCTCTACCAGCTACACGTAATCATGACTCGTATTCCTACTGTCACCAATTTCATAAGTATTCCACCCGTAACAATTTTAAACTCAGGCCTCCTATCTATCGAACATCTCAGTTACGGTGTGGTCTAATCTACTGTGGTTCAGTGATTTGGAGTATTACCATCACAATTCAGCACCTGCAAATTTTAAGAAAGCTGTTTCTATCACAGCAATGCTATCCTTATGGATTATCTTGTAAACCATCCACTGATTCCTCATTTTAGTTTTCTTCATGCAATTGTACAGCATATATGTAAATCTGTTATCTATATGTCTTATGAAACCTTAATCTCTCTTTTGACCTTCCTTTTAATAATCTTAGTTTTCTCTTTTGTCTTTGATTAATGAAACCCTTGCACTGGAGAGTGTCTAGAATAAGCCTAAAAGGAATAAGAGGGGTTTTTTGCACTTCTCCATCACATCTTATGTTGCTTTTGATGTATATAATCTGTATTATTTGTATATGTGTAAATTAGTGAAAATCTCAAACTCTACAATATGTGACATTACACAACAGTGAGTCAACTAACCATGATGACTAATCATGAAAGCCTTTACATTTTAACTTTGAGCATTGGGCAGGTTTTTCCAGGCATCAGAACATTTCCAGAGATCAGCAGTTTAATGTAGAAATGTGTTAGGGTTCAGTGTTTGGCCAGCAATATTACACATCCATCCAATATCCATGTTATGCTTAATTCCACTTTGTTGAATGTGGCATTTGAATAAACTGTTAATAGGAAACTATGACAGAAAGAAAAAGCAGAGAGACCAAATGTCTGAGTTGGACATGTACAAGGACAGAAGCTGCATCTTGACACCAACTGTGGGTTGAAATGAGGACGTCTGAGGAATGAACTGTTAACTGGAAGAAGGGACAGAAAGAGAGAGACAGAATAAAAGAGACAGTAAATGATGGAGAGAACAGATGGTCTTGCACTTAAGGGTAACAGGGCAGCATGGTAACATTAGTGTGGCTGGTTGGTTCAATTATAACTAAAAGAGGCTTCAGGCCTGTCTGTACCTTAACACCTGAACCTTTAGAGAGTGTAATCTTTTATGGTCCTGTCTGTACATACATTGGTGAGGCGCTCGTCACTCAGAGTCCAACAGGTGACACTTATGATGAACACTCGGAGCACAATCATGTCTGTCAAACTGTAACCTTATAAAACGTATATCACCCTATCATCATTAAGTTTACGACAATATGGTGACCAAATGTGACCATAATGGGTTATTTAACTCTGGTGGACTCTCGGGGACTAGTGCATGCAACAGATTACATGTATTACAGATGTTAAATGAGATTCTTGAGTGTTTTATGTTTTAATTTTATTGAGCATCTACTTTTTATGTAGGTATTTATGTATAATGTTTATTACTGTTGTGGCAGTGTTAAGTGTCCTGATCTTATCCTAATATTGTCATAATGCATGTTAACATCCTGATACTTAGCAAGTATAATGATTATCATGTTCACCATGTTAGCATGTTAAAATTAGCACTGCTAAATCGTAGGCTGATGGGAAGGTTATATAAGTTAATTAGTTAAAATTTGACCTAATGATGATGCTAAATGAAACATCACTGTTCAAGAAAATGATTAGGATTAATCTTCCAGGCACCATGAATGTTGAACATCCCTTAAAAAAATGAATCTAATCTAATCATGGACCATGGATAAAATGAGATGCAATTTGTATCAAAAGTTGCATGTAGGAATTTGTGGCCAGGTTTCCGACAGTGCAGCTTCTCGGCAGCAGGTTGCCCTGTCAAGCCTGTTTCCTGGCCACAGGGTTAGGGCATCTGCTCCTGTGGACAGACACAGAGAACACTGGCACAGGCACAGTTAATATCTGCTAGTGTAAGATGGAAAGTTCTTAAAATGTATGTCTGAAAAGGAATAAAACAGTATAGGGGAACATCAGGAAAACAAGAATCATGAGACGAGCAGGACAGCTGCTAAAGAGCTTTTATTGGGCACTTTGTGCATCAAAACCTTTACAAAAAAGAAGAACACAAAACATCAATGAAAAATATGTTAACTTTTTGTCCCTTGACATGTAGAATAACTTCATATAAAAAGGAAAAAAAACATTATATTATTAGGAATAATAGAAATTTGGATATATATGGTAGAAAAACAAAACAAAACGATGACCCACATCCATTCTCTTAATAAATATATACACATTAAGTACTGAGATACAAAAGGATGGATCGTATGGATCCTTTTAGCATGTTTTTTCAGTGGATATATACAGCAATATTTTCATTTAAAAATCTGGTTTATCAGTGAATGTGTATTATATACTGTAACCATGGTAACAGAGGACATTTTTCTCCGAATGTGTCTGAACCTGAATATCATATTGCACTTCCAGGACAGTCTGTCTGGACTGTGCTGGACATTCATTGACCTTTCACCCACATTAAGAAAACTACTCTACTGAGGAGAAGGGTAGTTATGTTTTAGCATTGCTATCATTATCTGTACTTCCTATTTAATACTTACAAAGAGGCCATTATTTAAATTGATCTATAAAAAGGAAAAAATATCTTTTATGCCATTTCATTCACAAACATGTAACCTCCACACTAAACAATACAACAAACATTGACACACTGCTATCCTAACTGTATGATGGTGAAGACAATTTTACACACTAAATACTGCCATGTTGTTTAGTATTAATACACTGAACCAAAGGGGCCCCAGTAACAACAATTAGCTGTCTTCATTTTGTGCGCTAAATACCCAACTTTACAGATTGTAATAATCAGTGCTATGGCTTAAGTAAAAGACAAGCCGTTTCTCCTCATAATATTCAAATATATGAGAAACACTGCTGCTTGCATAGCATGAGGTATAGCAGCACCACAAATGTTTTGCACATTTTAAGACTTTTTTTTTTTTTTTTTTTTTTTTACAAAAGCAGGAACTAATGTTTGAGGCATGACTCTGGATACAAAATTAAAGTGTCATAAAAACCAAAGCGGTCATCACTTATTGATTCTTATGCACAAAAAGGTTTTAAAACGAATCAGAATGTATAACTTAATCTTTTATCAGCATTGTGGTTTATTAAGAGCTATGGCTTTTTAAATACCTCTCGTGGGAATTTTAAAATCTGTTTGTGACGGCACAGAGACAACATGATTTAAGATAGCATAACATGTAAACCACTACTCCTGATAGCTCCATTTCATTCATCCTCCATCCCTCTGTTCTGGGTGAGGTCACATGCCCCTGTCCAATCAGATTTCAGTGAGGGTGAGTTTGTACATGCCACCATCCTCCTCCATGGAGATCTGGAAGGTGTCTTCGTTGGAGTAGTGTTTGATGATGTTGTCGTCCATGTGGACCAGAATCCTGTTACAGGACAGATATGAGTGTGAGTGTCTTGTTTACCTCGTCCTACAGAACTCCCACATTTAATACAATAAGCAGAGCCTAAAGGACAAATTCTGACTTATTAGAAAATACATTGACAAATTAATGGATGCACAAATAAACTGAAATATCAGTCTATTGTATGTATGGGTGTAGTTTCACTGTCACAAGATTGAATTATCCATGTGACTTTACCTTCTATATGCAAATGCAATCATCACACAATTTAATTTCCGATAAATATCCAAATTATGGTGATGCCAATCAAGCCTGTATGGATCTGTCTGTAGCTCATAATTGGCTGATGTGTAATAGAGCAACCAGATTGATTGCTTGTACTCAATTACCTTGCAAATTACCAACTACAGACCTTTTAGAAATATGCTTGAATGTTCACTTTGTTCTTTTTTTGGTGGTGATTGTATTGTACAATGTATTTGACCTTCTTGTAACAGTGAAAGTGACACAGATCAGCCAATCATGAGTATGGGTTTGATTGACACCCTCATTTTGAAGAAATTAGGCTGCAGTTTAATTTGCATCTCGAAGATAAAACAGTTTGAATAAACCCTGGAGGAAAATCCTTCAGAAGAAGAGCAAATCCTGATATGACAGTAAACTCATTATTTAAATTATGTCAGTTTTTTGGGTGTTGGTTTTTTTTTGTCCTTCAAATGTTTCAGCCATACAGCAGTGTGTTAATGGCTGATACTCACCCTTTCTTGCATTTCTTATAGACCTTTCCAACCTTGTCCAAAGGCAATTCATACTTCTCTGAAATCTGATTGAAAGAAAATTGGGAGTTAGTACTAAATTCTTGAAAGGAATATACTTGATATACAACACACAACACACATCATACACAAAGACAAAAGAGTCTGTTGTTCAATCTTAGAGGCACCTGGTCCACCTGCTTTAGTTTATCAGCTCCTTATTCGGTTCTACACAACTACTGTACTTGACCCTTGAACTCCTTCTATCTTTCCAAACTCACCAACCCCTAAAGTCATACCTGCCTATTTCTTTGTTTCCATTTCCCCTTTTAGACTGTTACCCCCCCCCCCCCCCCAGTACACCCCCACCTCCTCTTTTCACAACTGTTCTCTTATCATTCCCTTCCATTAGCACCTTTTGTACTCTCACCTGATTTTTATCATCCACAATAAACTGTTTTTATTCTCCCTGTCCATTATTATCATCCTTCTCTCATACTCAGGACACTGGAGCACCAGGTCAGTGTCATGTCACCGCTCATTTACAGCAGTGTGCTGGACAACTGTCAATGATTAAACAGAAAGCGTAACAACCGCACAATGAAGTGAGGACAACTTACAGCTTCCACCAGGCCTTTGAGTGTGGGATTCTTCAGCATGACGGCATCAAACACCTCCTCTGTCTCTCTGCGCACGTACAGCAGGACTGTTTGGGAGAAAAGAAGGAAGAAGTAGTGGGTGAGCACAGCAAAGCTTGTATGTTCATGGATTGGACATAAACACAAATCCAACCTCAGACAAAAATCACTAGCAGGTGTAAAGTGTTTATTTGTGTCAGGCTAAACAGCTTGACTGCAGTTTGTGGATTCATGTCTCATTGTATCTCTGTCTTGATTTCTAAGTGGTGAAGCTCAACATATGCTAATACATACACATATCAATACATTTATAGATACATATCGCTGCAGGCCACTTTAACTTGATGCTCCAGACTGCTTGGGCACTGATCCAAAGATAATGTTGTAAACATTTATGTTGTTGACCTGCCCGGGCACTACAGATGTAAACTAGCCTCTTGGCTAACACTGAAACCTTTATATTAAGGTGTGAACTAAAATGTTGATTGATGTGTACTATCCCTACTGAATAAATCTTAAATTACAAAAAATAAAAAAGATAACAAGTACAAGGCCCAGACAAGCACATCCAGACAGCACATGCATTGTGTAAAGAGACAGACACACACAAACAAACCTCTCATTCACTACACTGAGTCTCCTAAAAATAGATCACATTCTAAACACATTTTCTCATATTGTTTTCCAAACCTGCCGCAGGAACTTGTGATATTTGTGGCCTCTAAATGACAGAAATCTGTTTCCAAGTAAGCCTCTATTTAAAGATACAATGATGTTTTTGCTAGTTTGAGTCAAAAACAACTAAACTACAAATAAAAGTAATGTAGGTGACTGTGTTAAGGCATTTGGCTTCATACTTCTGCTCTATGCCCCAGCCACAGATATGTTTCGGTCATTATGATCTGGAGCTGCCACGCATAACTTTGTTGGAGATAGACCTCATGTCAAGAAGGGTGAGAAGCACATGACTGACAGTTTTCTCCTTTCTCTTTCATTCAGACTCCGACATAACAACCTTTCTCTCAGCTGACTGGACAAACCATCGCCAATTTTCAAACTGGAAAAACTTCACAGCTGTTGTGGAACAGTTTTAAAACAAACCCCTAAACCTTTCACCTTAATTTAGTTTGACTGTGAGTAAAGGCTGATTTATGCTTCTACGTAACCTCTACTACGCCAGTGCCCAACATCATCGTGCACCTTTCTAAGTTCTGCGTCTCTCCATCGCGTCTTGTTTTGTCACGGTGTCTCTAGTCCCTTCCCAGGTATGACACAGACAATTTCACATTTTATTTTCTGTGTAATGGCCACTTCTTATTTTTTTCCTATTACAAGTATTTAAAAAAACTTGCTCCACAGCAGATTGAGCTACTTATTTCAAGTGAAAGTGTGCTTGAAACAAGTGAAAGTTGTTTAAAATTAAGTAGTTTTTTTTTTCTGGGGAGGTGCACGTCAGGGGACATAGGGTAGGGGTTCACAGCGACGCAGAGAGCTCTGCGTAGGTACGCCGTCGGCTTGACGTCGTCCCAATGTAGAAGCATAAATCAGCCTTAAATTTGATGGGAGAAATCGAGTTTCTAAATGATGCTTCATTTTATATCCACTACAACTACTTTTAACTGTTTCCTGTGGAGTCTAGATTCGTCAAGTTACTTAAAGCAGTGGGTCCCAACCTTTTTGAATTTTTGGACTTGTGATGTCTTAAAATAAAATAATGTCTACTAGTGATCCCTCAGATTCAGATTCAGAATCAGAAACCGGTTTACAGTATAAATACAGTCTCATCTTGGGTTTTGGCCTTAGTGTGGACATGAGTTGTTATTTCATCCCAAAGAGGGATTTTTAGGGGCCTGAAGAGGTGAAAGTATCCATTCTTTCACAAAATAAGCAAACATTAAAGAAAAATCAGAAAGAGTATACACCAATGATCTGATGTCTTATTTAGACTCGCTGATTTAAACACTCATAGAAGTAGTGCTGGTTTGATATCTGATCAGATTCAATAGAGATTCTTTTGATTGTCTCCAGAGTAAAATCAGCAGTGAATATCTTATTGGAGCTAATCTGACTTTTGTTATTGACTAGAAACACACAGGTGTACACAAGCAGAATCTATATAAAACAGGTTTTTTAATAATCCAGATAATATCTACCTGTTTGACACTTTCCTCCACAGTTCTTAAAGCATGTATATAGTAACAGCCAGTTGTATGCCTATGAATGGGATCTAGTTTAAAGGGCACTGGCTTGTTTGCATGTGTGTGTGCACGTAGTGATCAGAGGTATTTTGTTGGGTCAGTGGAGGCTTTGCACGTGTGTATGTTTTGAAAGACATGGAATAATCACATGGCCCAGGGAGTATGTGTGGGGGTGGGTGGGGGCCTTCAGGGGCCCTGCCACAGCGAACATGTGCATTCTCTTTTACAGCTGATTTAGCCCCAGAGAAGCACATCACTGCAAGACCCCTGATCGGCATGTGAACAGTCGAAGCATTGCACTACAGCAACACACACTCACGCGTCGTACCTTTCTTTGGCTCATCCACTCTCTGCATCTTGTTGGGGGGAGAACCAAACTCTTCATCACTGAATGGTAATCTCTTCATACCCGAGCTGCAGTGGACAAAGATACACAAATGGCTGCTTAAACACTGTTTAACAACCAGCTAACAGGCTATAAAACACACGCTTTTCCTAGAAACAATGTATGGAGCCTTTTACTGGGAAGCTGCAAAAGGGCACATGTGAAAAGAGGAAATGTTTCCATGAACTCACTTGTCCTCTCCATCTTCTGCTGGGAAAGGCTGCAAGAGAAACAGAAAGACAGATATTAACATAAAAGTAACAAACAAACAACCGTATATCTGAGATTAACTTGATAAACTAAAAATATCAGCCATAGTGGTCCAAGCATCCCTGTATGCAACTGTACTTAAATAGGATTTTAGCTCTACTTAAAATACATTCTAAATCAGTTTATGGTGCCTTCACTCATTACGGTTCTACTCTCCACCAACTACTCCACTCTCTATGAACTAAGGTCTGCTACAAGTGTCTTCTTTTAACAGCAGACTAAACAATCTTTTTCCTTAGCTTTTTGCAAGCTTTTAGTTAATTATGTTAGCTGTGGTTAAGGTTTATTATTATTATTATTATTATTATTATTATTATTATTATCATTATTATTATTATTATTATTATTATTATTATTTTCTTTCCTTCCTAACCTAATCACATTTTTACTCTAATACCTTATTTTATGTCCTCATATTTTGACCTTTTTTGGGGGGGTTTATCTTGAAGCAGACTAAGTCTACACCTGGTCTATGAAATGTGGTATATTCTTGACTTGACTTCTGTAAGGCTCATTCATGTTTAAAAATCTACTACTAATTTGCAACTGCTGCATTTCTAGCACTGCGTGTAAATCAGCTCCATCAGGTAACACTTTGAAAGCAATGTCAACAGCTGAGTTCAAAAGGTTTCCTATAAGTGCTGCATGTTGACCCATTTACTCTCCATTTACCACTGAGAACTGATCCCAACCAGCTTCTCAACCGTACAGCTGTATGTTGAGCAAAGCTTGTACAGTTACAGCAGGAGAAACAGTGATCAAAGTGCATCATTTATAGGACTGTTTTTTTGTCTTATCAATAATTCTGTTATTTTTCTTCGTTGCTCTTTTTAAAAAACAATTTAGGGACTGTAGTCAGTAAACCACAGAGCGCACAAATCCTCTTCAAACCAATAATTATTATTATTAAATGCATGAGGCCAGTGAAAAAAATTGGATTTTTGATTTTTGGAAAGCTGCACTTTTCTGCTCCTTTTGCCATATTGATTGCACTGTTAATAGAATTCTATTCTGAGCGGGAACTCAGTAAACTCAGAGTTTATCAGAAACTGATAGCAGGGCCACAAAGGGTTTAGTCAGGTTCAATGTCACTGGCAACACCAAAAATAACCTCCTTTCCCTGCCTCTCTGCCCCGCTGCTTACTAAGTAAACTTAGTGAGAGTATGAGAGGAAGTTTTTTTTTGGTTTTTGGTTGAACTGCTCAAAGTGTGACCAGCAGGGGTCGCTCAAAGTTCACAAATATATATCCCCAGTGATCTTCCACTTAAATAAAGCAACTCATCATATGTCTGTTCACAGATAACAGGGAAAAAAGCCTCATTATGAACCAAAAATCTAATATGAGTGCATGCCAGGTGTGCACCCACACACACACACACATACACACACACACACACACACACACACACACACACATGTCTGTAACTGTCATGTGACATGTTCATTATAGCTGGGAGAAGCAGAGCTCAGAGTCCAGCCACACACAGCTGCTGCGGGTTAACGCTGATAAAAACCTAATGCAAATCTTTTAATACTTATTCACATATATGTATCTATCGATCTCAACTCTGCCACTTTTAGCATGATCAACACATCATTTACATAACATCTTTCCTTTACTCTAAGCGTACAAACACAGGTGTGGATTTGTTAGTTTGTTTTGAGTCAGTGGTAAATTATTCATCCTGTGACTAAGCATCTGAAATGCTGCCATCAGTATCTGTGACGCCTATCAGAGATCCAAAGCATAACTCTCTATTTCTGCCAAGAAACAAGCAAGCAGGTCACCTCGACCCTGCCAAGTGCTGATGAGTGGGTGGAGGCTGGAAAAAAACAAACTGTTTACCACCTAAGATGTGTCACAAGTGGTGCATCAACACAGCTAAAACCATGTTTATGGTCAGAAATACCATTAAAGAAAAACAAAACTGCTGAAATTCAAACTTTGTGTCTGTGAACTGGCACTTACATGACGCTGGAATGTAGAGAAGTGAACATCGGGTATGAAAAGGACAGGCTGGGTCTCCATGTCGGTCATCATCTTGAAGATGGTCACATCGTTGCGTTTCTGGAGGATGGGGACTTTGACATCCACAACTGGGAGCAGAAAAAAAAAACAGTTTAATAAGTGTGCATTAAATGTGTACATTTTTTGGCCACTGGGGGGCAGTAAAACAAGCTGTAAATTCATTACTGGCACAGTATATTCCCATAAAACTGTTGTAGGTAAATGGATCAGCAAACCGCATTTATTTTTCTGAATGTAAGTGCAATATTATTTTTTCTTCAGTTGAGTTAGCCAGTAACTGCTAAATACTGCACCAGCAAGTCACTAACTTGGTTAGTGTTGTGGTTTATCAGAGTTGTATAGCTGAAAACAGCTTCTGCTCTGGCTTGAAACAAGGCTGACATTGGCAGGAGTGGTAAAAGTGAATCAAACAGGAAAGTTTTGGGCCACAAAAATGAAAAGACACTTAAACCCTTCAAAAAGATGAGACAAATCAGATTATAATTTTCTGTGGGTTTTCTTTTCCATTACACATGTAACCTTTGATTCACATATACATATTGAATAGTGCAACTTTAAGACATTTTGTAGAATAAGGTGAATGCAGGCAGTAATGTCTGAACTTTTCAAATTGAACGTTATCTTACATGAAGTGTGATGGATGCCATCACTGATATTCACCTGAAAATGCACCTAATATACTCCTGGATGGGTACAGTTTAGTTAGGGAGGATCAAAAAACAGTGATTTTAGTCCCCTGCTGGTTCATATTATATAATTTACAACTACTGAGTGACTCACAGGACAGGCCGGGGTTGTGCTCAGGCACCTTCCCTTTCCGACGGGACTGTTTCCTCTCCTCATCTCGGATCTTCCTCTCAGCCCCCTTGTCACAGAAGACTTTGATCTGGCAGTAGGCGCGATGGATGGGCTTGTTGCTGCGGTTGTTGTAGCTGTAGGTGTCGATCTGCAGGTTGAGGGGAAGGCCCTTCACACCCTTCTGAGAGGAGAAGTCTGTGCTCAGACAGTTGACCGAGATGAAGATCTGTAGTGGTGAGAGGACATGGGGAAAAAACAGGACCAATTAGAGGACTAGAGGAGACTAGAGTTTAAAGCAAAAAAGTGACAAATTGAAACACGACATGACAGCTGACTTTAAATCATAAAGTTTTCAAAGCAGCATCACTGTGATTCACTCATAGCTGCCTTTCTGCAGAGGGCGCCTCATTGTTCACACATGAGGCTGCTTTGAGTGTTCTTTGCTGACCCCTATTGGTCAACTCTAGTGATCACATGCTCATTTTATTTTCTACGGTAGAGATGCTCCCTTGTCTTCTTGGTGCTTGTATTGAAAACAGGTTGACATCATTGTGTAAACCAAACACACTATCATAACAGACCGATAGACACCCAGCAGAAAGGATTCAAGACGGTACACTGCAGATGAACACGGTTAATGACCTAATGTTAATTAAAAAAATAAAAACAAGTAAAGGTACCTTTGTCAATTAATTTGTGCATTTAAGCAGTACATTTAAAAATTACAATAATATTCTAACCTTGTTCAAGAAGTCAAGTTTAACTCTCCTAAATGGACATTTTCTTTTATAGCAACTACATGGTAAAAACATAAACAAAATCATTCTCACAAAACGATGTGTATAGACCCAGAGCAGGTTAACATTAGGGAGAGGCTGTCCTTCGCAAATACATGCTGCAGGGGAATTGTCCCGGGGGCAAGTCACACACACACACACACGCACACACCTTCATCTGTCAAGTAAAACTTTGCTGATGAGAGGCTCAAATTACCTGGCGTGGCGGTGCTTACAAAAACACACACACACACAAACACACACACACACACACACACAGAGTGATGTAATGAGCACACACAAGGATGAACATCCTATGGACACACGCCTCAAGTCATGAGACAGTTAGACCCACATCCTGGTGCGTGTGTGTCAGAGAAGGAGAGGAAGGTTTGTGTATATGACTGTATTTATATTAAGACGCCTACAAAGAAATATTGCGAGATGTTTGAGATGAGCTGCAGCGCCATGTTATCTCTTTGTCTGTTTGCGAGCCACTCAACCGTCTTCCATCTCAGACCAGCGGTGCCAGAGGGCAACATGAGGGTTAATAAGACACTTAAGAGGAAGCCAACTCAAGAGGGGAGAGGAAATTCGCTCCTTCTCTGTGTCACCATTACTACCAGTTGAACAGGATCACCAGGCTGGACTGAAGAACCATTCAGTCTAGTCATCGTGCCCCCCTGCTGAGTTTCCTCATTCCTGCACTCTTTGTTGTTCACTCTCAGGTGTGCAGAAATACCTAAACAAGCAGCATCACAATAGGGGTGACAGGCAGGTTGGACCAGTCAAGAATGTGTGTGTGCAGGTGAGTGCAGGAAGGAGTGCACACACCTCCTTGTCGCTGTGCAACAAGACCAAAACACACATGTGGAGGGGGCAACAGATTGACAGCATCTTCTATTTAAGCCCCTGTTTTCCCTGGCGACTGTTTTGGATGATCACAATGAATGAAGTGGTCAACAAAGGGGTGTCAGCACCTGAGACCTTATTTCTAGTTTGCAAAAATCACTCAAGACCTTAAAGAAGAGGAGAAGCTGGCTTATGAGTGTTGATGTGAAACATTCAAGAGAGAAGCCAGTGATCTTATGAGTCAAACACCACACCTGAAGAGGAAAAAGTGCGGATGTGTGTGCAGACGTTTATTTTATCATCTTACTTTAGCCTCCTCGTTAGTGTCCCAGGTGAAGGATATGGCGTTGTAGGAAATCTCCTCGATGTTGCCAATGGTGTTGAAGCTCTCCTTGTAATCAGCTGTAACAGCAGACAAACTTCAATCATGAAACACATCAACACCAGGTTATTGTTATTTACTAAGTGATTGTGTGACCTTTTGGAGGTTTTAAAGACTGCAGATTTAATCTCTTGCCAGCCTAAGTGAACCTGTCAAAACCAAAACAACACACCTTTTCCTGTCATCTACCACTAAGCTGCCCTTTAAAGCAGCCACTCATCTGTGCAGACACACAAGGATTAATGGGTCTTAATGCCTCAGCTGACAGCCAATCAGTGTTTCACAATAAATCACTAGATCATTACACCCCTAACAATAAAAGTACCTGTCATGTCTGAGATATTACACTTCAGTTTAAAATGGTAATCTCTCACTCTTGTTCTACCAAATATTTTGATATAATTGAATCATTTATATTCTTACCAATGTCAAGACACCTCTGCTTGGCAGTGTGCTGTCTGGAGTGCCAGTACTTCCAGTGTTTCAGCTGATCATCTCTGCACTTCTCCTCTCCAAACACCACCATCACTACACTCTGGCAATGGAATATACAGAATGACAATTGTAAACATGCATCATTTTATGTTATTCTATTTTATCATTATCAATAATTCGGACTGACACGTATAGGTGTTCGTCATTTCTTACCCTGACTTTGGTGATTGGTTGCTGCATGCCTTTGTTGTCAATCTCCCTGAGGGTGATTGGGTAAAACTGGCCCTTGTTGAGGTATGTCATCGTCCCATCACCTGTCTTCTGACGCAGAGACTTGGATGCTTCAAGGGTGTACTCGAAATTACCTCTGAAATACAGAGATTTAAATAAACATCAAGAAAAAAAAGCAGGATTTATTTTCTGTAGAACTGGATAATTCTGCATTTATATAATTCAGAAAATGCAATATTGATTCAAGAGAAAAAGTAAAACAATGCAGTAAAAGTGCCATTCATTGCAGTCTAATCGTGACCTAAAAATCAGTGTGGTGTCAGAGCGGCGGCCAGATAGCGTATGAAGACTCTGGTGTCTCTCCCCTGAGACTGCCATGAATGAGGCCATTCTGCAAGTGTTGTGTCAGGGCTGAATGGAGGTGGAAGTCGGGCGGTGGGCCGGCGGCAGCATGACTTACCCCGACATGGTGTCAAAATGAGTGTAGTCCTCAGGTGCCATGGAGGCCATACGTAACTGGAGATCCCCTGGGAAGGCAAACACCTGCACCACACAAAGAAGACAGAGAGAGAAAAACAGAGAGCGATGTAAGATATTAAACAGCTTCTTTGATTTTAAATGATTTATTCCATAAATAACCAAAGGAATAATCTGTATTTTGTTGTAATGCCCCACAGGGATTTACTGTCTCTCTTTCTTCCTCTTCTTATCACAGTTTTATTGAGATTTTATTATATCATTCTTTCCCTTCATCCTCATTTCTTTTAGTCCAAATGGGTCTTCCCTCCCCTTCTCCCGCTCCTGTACAGGGGTTTTGTTGGGTTACTCTTTTCTGAGGTAATTCCCCTCCAGGTTAAAAAGAGAAAGAGGAGAGAGAAAGAGCTTTGGCTATTGTAGGAGAAAAGTACAGCACTTTATTGTGTTGGTGAGACAATGGCATAATAACACACTGGCCGCTATTTTGGCATGTTCAAATAAAACCAGGGAAGGCTGAGCCCACCGCTGGCTCCATGGGATCAGGTGAATATCCTATTGTCTAATGGGAGAGATCTGAGAGGGGGAGACGAGAGGAAAGTGAAGGAGTGGAGGAGAAGGAGGGTGGTGGTGTGGGAGAGCATTAGCAGGATTTAGAAAGAGGGGGTATTGCATCGAAACACTCACCTCCTGGGAACTGTCCTTAAAACTCTCTGTGAAGGT
This sequence comes from Scomber japonicus, assembly GCF_027409825.1. Taxonomy (NCBI): domain Eukaryota; kingdom Metazoa; phylum Chordata; class Actinopteri; order Scombriformes; family Scombridae; genus Scomber; species Scomber japonicus. The sequence continues at coordinate 16,123,014 of NC_070593.1, read as the reverse complement.
GGAGTCGGGGGGCGTTCGGGACTGGGTGCTGGGGCTGAACTGGACCGAATTGTGGGTGAGCTGCCGGTCAAAGACATTCACATGGCTGTCAGTTTCAGTGCAGTTGTTTGGCACGGTCACTGAGAAGCCGTGGGTGGGCACCTCCGTCTTGATGGGGGTGTAGTTTGGCAGGGTAGCAATGGAAACTGTGACTGTTGTGTCTGAAAAACAAAATCAGACGATCAGGTTCTCTGTTATTATTTTTTTAATCTCTTATCAGTTTTACATGATTGAATGTGAACAGACCTGGTGAGGCGAATTGGGCCCTCTTGTCCTGGGCCAGCTGAAGAATATTGAAGGGCCCCTTGAGGACCTGGATCCTGTTCTCCATACCGGCTTCCTGGAGAGGCGTTAGAGAGTTTCCTGCCTGAAGCTGGTGTCTGCAAACAAAACCAGAGAGGAGCAATATGACATATGACATTATCCAAAAAAGCTCTTTTGGACCCTCTGTCGTCTCTCTGCGATACTCCAAGAGGAAAAAGTGACATGGGCACATAAACATATTCAGGATCCAAATCCTAAATACCTCAAAATTTGATATTGTCATTAATTTTTAACCTTTAAATTGTTTGAACTTCTGTCCTCTGTTTTCTATTTTGTATCAATGTGATGTGTTCATGTTCTTTGTGCTTTTTATCTTGTGTTTCGCTGTTGCACAACCAAATGCCCTTGGGGGACAAATAAAGTGATTGATTGATTAACTTTAGATAACTGATATGTACGTGGATGTATCATGGATTCAGGTACTACAGATCATTTTTAACATATTTAAACAGCTTTCAAGCTAAATTATTTCATTCTCTTCCAAGATCTGAAAGCTTTGTTAATTTATGACTCTTATAAAAGGCTTAGATGAGCAAATATGCAAATGAGCACACAACACTGAGAGAATGTTAAACAGCTTCAATCTCTCCATTCCCTCCATGCCGTGGTTCCCCTCTGCTGTGCTTTTAGGTGAGGACTGCTGCTACTTACCTTTTGTTGGGATCCACATCAGAGACCAATGGGTCTGGCTTGTTCTGGCCTATTGTTCTCTTCTCCCTGGGCACCTGTATAGGAGGGTAAACACAGCCGCTCAGCGTCTGACCACATCACACCCAGCAAGCCGGGTCATCCTACTGTCTACATGGACAGCTAGATCAGTTACATGGCATGTGCTCTGCCTCACAGATGTTGTGTATTGGTGGGATGTCATTATGAAGGAAGATCATATAGGTAAAGCCTGTTAGGATTTGGTAACTAATCCCCTCACATAAGGTTTTGCACTTTTGTTTGGAGATCATTTTCCTATTACCTTGTAGTAGTCGTAGAGCAGGCCGAGAGCTGCAGCACTGTCCTCGTCACCATTGATGCTCATCATGGCCTTTGTGGCTGCTGTCAGTGGGTTCTCCAGAAATGATTTCCAGGCTTCATCCTCTGTGGTGAAGGAGCGACGCTGGCCACCATAGCCTGAAACCAGGACGGCACGCTTGCTGCGAGAGAAGAACGTTTTATAAGTTGTTTTATAAGCGTGTGCAAACTAATTACTAAGGTCAACTTAAAGGTCCAGTGTGGAGAATTTAGTGGATATCAGCTTATGTGAGGTCATTTTAAGTAAAAAGTATGTTAGATGTATTGCATGGAGTGTCCATGTGTAAGAGTTGATATCGAGACACAGATGATATCTCCTCAAGCATTCAGTAGATTGACACTCCTAACCCACTTCATAAGAGCTCACTAAGCCAAGACCTACAATCACGGCTTCGTTCAAAACAGACAAACAGGTTACAAGACATAGATCAACAACATAGATGTTCTTTATCTGACTTATCGGACCAGTTGTTCGAGCTTTTCAATGATTGTGCAACAAATCTCAGTCATCGAACGGCCAAGACGTCTTAAGAGAAAGATGCTCTACTGGCTCGTCCAGTATGACAACTCATTCGCAGATCTCCTATTGGCTGAGAACCTGACCGCAAATGACGCATTCATTCCTGTTTTTCAACAGCTCTGTGCTAATGTTTCTGTGAGTCAAATGTCTTTTGAAAAAAATAATTGTAAAAATTGTCACAGCCTTTGTCTTTCTCCTACTCTTCGAGAGGCCTTGAGATTCATTGTGTTGTAAACAGGACTGAGTTGGACCAGTAAGAAAACAAATTGGGGCTTCTTATGTTATATGTCAATTTCAGCTTGCTATACTTTCAATTTAAGCATAAATGAGGATATTGCACTTTGTTTCAACATGTAAGAACAAATTGAACATTTCAACAATGATGTTTACAGTAAATGTTTGCACAGCTTATATTCACTCAGGCGTGTTAGGCCTAATGACTAGATCAAATCCGTCAGTCAAGTTCTTTCTATTAAAGACTCATCTAGATCATTGGACTTCCTTGTCAAATTTTAGAAAACCTCACACACATCTTTAACACATCTTTAATCATCTTGGCACCAAAATCCATATGCAGGTTCTCTGCCACAACAAAGTAATTATGACAAAGTGTAAACAGACTGGCTCAGTTTGCAAGTGGAGTATCTACAACAAATACAGCCTTTTTCCTCTCAATGGTCAGGGCAAAGTGATAATTAGAAATCCTATATCTAATTGTGCCATTTATAAACCGCAACCTGATATAAGATTCACTATTTACTGATAATAAAAATCTTAATGAAATGCAATCCCATAGTAATACAAAGTTTGGTTGTCAGACAGAAATTTACAGTCAGGTGTTGAAAATTAAAGTCAGTAATTCAGCAAAAGTTCACAGACATCTGTCACTTTAATATACATGAGCACCCCCCCACCCCCTCTCCACATACACACAAACACATATATCACAAATATATATAAATATATTTTCTAAGAACATTTAAAGATGTGTGGATTTATTTCTATTAATTATTTTGACCCAAATTCAACAAAGTGAGTAAAATCCACTTAAACCTCATACAGCCCTGTGCTTGCTTACACTGTCTGTCTGGCCAACGCCTAACAGGTGTACAGTTTCACCCACCGTCAAAAGTCTCGTCTCGTTGCCCTTAAATACCATACAGAATAAGCTAAGCATCTCTCACAGCATAAAAAATACACATTTTTTATTAACATCCTGCACAGTGAAACTTAAAACCAAACCTCTTACATGGAAATAACAACCAGTCGCAGAGACAGTTTTCTTTAGCTGACAGCTCTCCGTGTTTATTCCTGAACAAACATCATTAAGACTGTACACATAACTGTTAGAGCTTAAAGCAAAATCAAACACTAAACCGCCCATCACTATCACGGGACAGTTTTTTTTTATTCTAACAGGCGCCTCTGTTCGCACGACAGGTGGAGATACACCTGTACAGGCTTGAACATGACAGGTGAAATAAGCGGAGTTACACCATGGGAAAGTATAATCATTCTCCTACTTGGCAGACAGTCTTAGAGTAGACTTACCCTCAACAATAAAAAAAACAGCTATAACAATCCTAAATAAAGTCAGCACAAATATCAGAGCAATTTCTTTAAAAAATATCAGGCGGCAGCTTCAGGTCACAGGTGAACCTCAGCGGGCTTTTAAAATCCACCTGTGACATCAACTCAGAAAAAGTGCAAAAACAATGTAAAAAAGAAATCCAAAGAAGTATTTAGAGTCAGTATTACGAAGCTTATAGTCTCAACCTGTTTGTTGAGCAGGGGAAAAGTGGAGAGTCAGGACAACTTACCTGTCATGCTCCTGTGACATCTCGGTCGGTCGAACTGGACTTTCTAGTTGGTACTGAAAATCCGATCCGTCTTCTTTACCGTGGAAAACTCCGCCGCCAACACTGGATGAGGGCCGCGGCAACAAACAAGGTGTCCCCTACTGAGAGAACGGGTTTTGTCGGCTTTTCTCGCTTTTTTGGGGCAATGCTGAGAAATTGAGGCCGGTTTTACCTGTGACAGGACCGCGGATTGGATTACAGGTGGACTGGAGGGCGGGGCCAAGCTGTCAATTGCCCGCTCTGAGGTTGTGATTGGCTGACTTAGGTGGCCTACCTGAGTTGAGCAGGGAGTCACGGTAGATCAGTGGAAAAACAGGGTTTAAGCTGTGATTTTATCACGTTTAGGTAACAGTGAGAAAAAAAATCATTGGTAGAAAGTGATGATTAATTTAGTGAAAACATTATTATAAAAAGGGTAAAAACAGAAGAATGAAAAAAATATGCAATCAGCTGAAGAAATCAATGAAAAATGTTATAATTGTATTAAAATACAATAGAACAATAGTTTAGTTTTTTCTTATTGTCTTTGGGAACTATGCAAGTATAAAAAAAGAAGGAAATAACCTGATTGATTGATTTTGTAAATATGGTTGGTGCATGTGCAAAGACTGAATTGGCTGTTCACATATGAGACAAATTGAAATTTAAACATAGTTAATCAGTGAAAGCTGGGAATTGAGATAAACCTGGGTTGTAGCAGTTTCTTTATTTATTCTGCTTTTCAGTGTGCAATTCGCTGGAAAATTGAAATATGTTGTTTGTATGCATGTACATTTGGGAAAAAAATAACACCATAAAATGAAGTAGACTATTTAAAAGAATATAAATTGTCTATGTGAGTTTTTTCAACTCCACTCCACCCCTGAAATCCTGTTCCAGACGACCACTCCTGTAAACCCTGACTTCTCAGTGAAAAAGTATGGCGTAATAGTTTCCTTCACATGGCCGTGGGCCTCTCTTGCATCATGATTAACTGCCTCTCTCGTCTCTTTATGAAGAAATCGACCCACCTGTGTCTCTGCTACCAAATGATGACACACACTGTTGTTTACATTCTGCTGGATGACAGATTATCATCAGTCTGCACAGCTGCAGGTACAGGGAGCAGGCAAATTATTCCCAAAACTTCCAGAATCATCAAAAGCGTGCAAATGAAATGATGAATTAGCATGCAACCAAATCAGAGGGGCCACTCTAACGGTTAACAAGCTTCAACACCATGCCGTAGGCAGCATGAAACATGACACTTGATAAAAATTTGAATTGTCTATGGTAATCTGGTGTCTGAAATTAAAACAATTATGGTTACTTGTCAACTTTAAGTTAGCCTTTATATGCCACTGCGACAAGTTTTAAGCCAATTTAGACATCAAAAGATAAATTCACATTAAAACCTTAAAACCCCAAAGCACAAGATAAAAAGAAACACCTGAGTGAAAACAAACAGCTTTGTTAGAGACTGAGGGGGCTTAAAAGATGCTATCAGCAATATTCAAAGTTTGTCCCTACACACACACACACACACACACACACACACACACACACTGAAACTAACAGTAACTCCCCATCCCCCCTCTCTCTCTCGCTCACTCTCTCACAAACACACCACAACCTCCTGCTCCTGGATCCTGGTTTATTGTTTATTTATCCCAGTGGAAGGACACCTGCTTCTCCTGGAGCTTGTTTGTGTTTGCACTGAGGACATGGGAGTGAGGGAGGGATACAAGGATGTGTGTTTGTGTGTATGTCTGTGTGTGTGTGTGGTTTTTGTGTGTATGTGAAGTGAGGCTGGGAATATGTACCTGTGCTGCTGATGGTGGGTCTAAGTAGATGCTGACTCATCGGAGCGCAGCGAGGCCAAAACAGATAATAGAAAAACAGAATCTGGATCAAAGCTGAGAAAAGACCAAACAAGTGACTCTCGTGAAGTGCAAGATACAGATTTGCAGGCCAAAGTTCTCATAGATGTGAAGCCTCCAAGATGAAGAATAGTTTACAACAAGTAGTTGTGTATATGCACCTGACATTCTTGATAAGTGTTAGTCTAGCTTCCTTCACACGCCACTGAAACAGCACTTCTCAAAGTCTCGTATTACATATTGATGCAGGGTAATGCAGGAGTGAGCTCTGACTCTCTGTAGACAACAGTATCCTGATCAACAGACTTGGGCATGCTGTGCTCCTAACCCTGATCAACTGTTCTAATCTGCAACTCTGCCTTGTGGTGTACTCCAAGGCATTGTTCTAGGTCCTGTCTTGTTTGCCTTGTACATAAAAGTAGATAATGCTAGTTTAATAAGTTTTGAAGGATGATGTCCAATTGAATATCTCATTTAACCCTTTAACATGAGAAAATTGTTAAGTTTACATGGCAGTCTAAATTACATTTGATATTGGCTTGTGCTGATAACAGAGATTCAGTAGAAGTGTATGAAGGCCTTGGTTCCTTCTCCTCATCTGTTAATCCACACTCAGAAATGATCTAAGTAGGTGTCATATTTTATCCAGACATTATCTCTTGACCAGCTGACCAGATGTGAAGCCTTTAATTCATTTCTGTTTTTGCCAGTTGGAGAATATTCTGAAAATTAGGCCCACTCATCCCATCTATATTATAATTGTCTCTTCACTTGTCAAAGCAAGACAAGGCTGGATTATTAACAAGTAGTCCAGGATCCTGTTGAAAGCATTTGACAAAGTCCCCATCAAATTCAAAATTCAAATTATGCAGCCTTTTATTACCAGTGGGTCTTGAATGGCCTCTGATCAGGGATTATCCATTGTTCCTTATTTAAGGACTCAAAACTAAAGGAAACTGTACTTTTGGAAGTTGTGGCTCCTACACTTTGGAGCTCTCTTTCTCGAGGAGATATGCTATGTGTAATTTATGTCTTCCTTTGTGTTGTTTGATGTTTTTTGTTCTGAGCACTGATCAAGAAGTTTGCTCATTTTACTTACTGTACTTAATAAAGCCAGAGTTAAACCAAAAAGGAAAAAGACACAGTTTAATCATTCCTGTCTTGAGGAGAGAAGAGCAATTTGATATCCGCTTTTATTTTAAAGTAAAGAAGAACTCAATCATCAAGCTTTTTTTGCTGCTGCTCTCCAACAGAAGGTGTTACACACACCTAGGCTTACTGTAGTTACTGGTGTTAAATAGCCTTCAGCAAAGAAATGATCTCATGACTGTTTGGAAGAGATAGAGAAACAAACATACAAGGAAAAAACGAAAAGAGCCGCAATAAACCACAGACCAGTAGGCAAGGAACATTGAAATGTTACTTGTCTACTGCAGTTTTTTAACCCAACACTTTTCAACGACTCAAAACCCACCAAGATACTTGTCCTCTTTCTCTGTTTACTTAGTGGGACACAGCCCCCCTTGTCCTGTTTCTCATCCGTGTTTTATACCCCTTCCCATCTCAACTCCCCTCCTCCCCCTATCACCTTCCCCATCCTAGAAGACAGTTGGTCTACACTGCCATCCTGCATCACTCCAGGCACCTAACTGGGATGGAAATAAGATGCAAATCCGTCTTGACTTTTGAAGCATGTAAGCACTTGTCTGAGTCAAGAGCGCTAGTAACTGTATTGATAGTCTGTTTGAGTCACACTGGACCGTCAGTTTGAGTGCAGGCTTGAAGTTAGAGAGGTGAAGAGTTACTGTTGTTGGGTAAATAGGGGATGAGCCTATATGAACAATGAAACAGTGTAGTGATGTGTTTGAAGATGATTATCATGCTGTAGGTCTCCCTACGTGTTAACAAACACCACATATCTGCACAGAGTATTTGAGGTTTGAAAGTGATGTGAGCTGTGTAGGAATATTAAATACATCTACTCAACTCTGTCTAGATGACAGATGTGTCTGATCCACAAATATCATTTTATTGACATTATGGGATTGTCATCCCGCCCCTTTAACCGATTACTTGTGGTTTCTTTTGCTATTAGAGCCTCACCGGTTGGGACTTTCTTACTCTTTGATTATTATATGAATTCTTGATTTAAGAGCTTAATTATTCCAGTGTTGCAGGGTTGGGTCTCAAACAGCCTGACGGCTGTGATGTTTTGCAGTGTTTTGCTGAGGCCGGGGTTAGATGGTATCACACTGTTCCCACTGATGACAGTAAAAACAGTCACAGACACTGAAGGCACGGCAGACCCGCATTCAACTCCACAGCTAACACCATCGCTGATGCGTGCACACACACACTGCAGGGAAACAGGTCAGGGGTTTTTCAGGTGTTATGGGATTCTGGGATTCTTGATGGAGTGTTTGTATGTTTTGCTTCACAACACTGCTGATGTTTTAGCCCTGAGCTTTAACTATTACTGGCCATTCAAAACAATTGAAGTGACCGTTATTATTCACAATATTGGTAGATGGTGCAAAGAACTGAATTATATTTACTGTACAAATTTTCATCAAGTGCTCATGGAACAGACCAATATAAGACTTTCTTCTGAACTAGACCACGTTTCCATCTTCAATTAATCTTATTTTGATCAAACTTCAAAGATAAAATGTTAAGATTAAGCCATGCAAAAAAGTGGATTGATTGAAAAACAGTGTATCTTCTTCATCACATCTGCAGAGATATTTAGTCTAGACAACTAGCAGCAGTGTGAAAATTGAATATAACATATTATACCATTGGTCATCACAGCATGAAACAAAGTGCAAAATCCAATCCTGGGTTTGAACCCACTAGCTGTCTGAGGTTTTTCTGTGTAGAATTTGTATATCTCTGGTTGGGTTCTCTCCAGGTGCTTCGGCTTCCTACACCAAAAACATGCAGGTTAACTGGCCACTCTAAAGTGTACGTAGGTGTGAATGTGAGTGTGAATGGTTGTCTGTCTCCACACTAAATGTTAGTCCTTGACTGGCCATGGGGTACCCCGCCTCTTGCCCAGTGTCAGTTGAGATTGGCTCCAGCTCTCCCTGTGACCCTCTAGCAGATAATTAATAAAGAAAATTGATGAATGGATTATAATCTGTTTTTTCCAAAAAACATATTGTACAAATATACTCCATCACATATCATATTTCACACCACTTCCCTCCCATTTACCTCATTATCTCCCTACTTTTATCTTCTGTTAAATATACTGCTTAGGTTTGTTATAAAAATGTAAAGTGGGAAAAAAGGAAAATAAGGTCTACGTCATCATCTAAAGGCATATAAATGAACATAGCACAAAAAGTAAGGAAATTTGTGTTTGGTAGAGTATTTCTTTGTTGTAACAATGCTTCCTGGCAATAAATCTTATATCGTTGGAAAGCCTGTTTATTTCCCTTTTAAATGGTGCCACATTTGTAAGGAACATGCATTTGGGGGATTAGCAGCAGAGCTGAGTATGTGGGTTGCTCCCATGAAAAATTTGGCAAATCTTCTCTGCCAATGCCAAACAGCTTATTTTTCTGTTGCTATTGAATCTTGTTTTGAGCTTCTGGTACCCCCAGGCGCTGCCAATCAGGTACCAATCTGGCACGCTTGAGCAGGTCAGTTGGTCACCATCTCCAAACTGATGGTACATGGCATGCTGATTTTTGGAGCAGACACCAACTGACCTGCTCACGGGTGCCAGATTGGTACCTGATTGGCAGGCTGAGGGTTAGGGTTAGGGTTAGAGTTCCCCCAAATGCATGTTCCTTACAAATGTGGCACCATTTAAAAGGGAAATAAACAGGCTTTCCAACTGTATAAGATTTATTGCCAAGAAGCATTGTTACAACAAAGAAAAACTCTACCAAATACTAATTTCCACTATGTTTATATTTAGATAATAGATTTGAAAAACAATTAAAGGCATACATTCACATTCATACATTTATGAATATAATTATTTAAGCATGTTTTTCCAGTCCTGTGCAAAAATAATTTTCTCTTTCTGTGAAATACATAACTTTGCTTGTAATTTACATAAATCTATTTCACTGTTGCTGTCAAATTAAGGTCTGGATGGCATGAGTGAAATAAAAAGCGAGGTTTGCTCCAATTTTCATAGACACACATTTTGAAAACAGAGGGAGGAGTCTTGTTTTGGCAAAAATAATATTTGTGGCAGTTTTGAGAAGATGTAAAATTGTTGTGGAGTCTTGTAAAGAAGAAGTTGTTGCAGTGATTTGATGTTGATGCACAGTATGGTAGCTACTCTGTGATCTACAAAAATGAAAGCGCAAAAAGGAATACTAAAAGACCTGCCTCACCAAGGACAACACACACACACACACACACACACACACACACACACACACACACACACAAACGCATGTCTTATACTGTCAAACAAATGAGTGTTTACATCTTTTTGGTGTATATGTGAAGTAATTCATCTAACAAGATCAAATAATCATCTGTGAACTGTTAGTGAGATTCAGACACCTGATTTCCATGAACAAATGTATGGTGATATTTTCAGGCAGAATACCCAAATTATATTCAAAACATCCTCTTAAGAGTAATATTATTGTTTAGTGTGCATCTGTGGTTCTTCATCTTTCTCATCCAGCTTCTCTCTGCTGCCTGCCTGCTATTTGTTGCATGTTTAATCGTGTAAAAAGGGACACTATATTTACAGTCAGCGACAGTAAAAGTTGTGAGGTTATTATATGCAGCCAGGCTTGGTGCGTGTATGCTGCTTGAGGAATGCAGGCAAACAGAACACACAACATTCCTGCATGATCATGGACACTTCTATTTTGAGACTCACTTCCATGGGAAATTTTGTCATCTTCATTTGAAATGCACATATTGAGACGTCATAGTAGAGACAAAACTCTGGGGACACAAAGACAGAAATCTTTAAATTTATATGCAGAAAACAAGTATGTATCAGAACAGATCAGCCACTTTGGTTAACCACTATCTAAGGCATCCATCCCACTATTGTAAGACTTGGCACTCATTTAATGGCCATTTCATGGGAAATTTCAAGAATTAAAATCCCTCAATATCCTCTTCAAAAGATGGTGGTTCGTCTACAGTCTTCATATGTCCTCTAATCTCAGTTTTGGAGTCTCCCTGAGCTTATAAAGCACCCAAAGTTCAGAACAATCAAACAACACCTTTCTTTGTCAGAGAGCAGTTGATAATGAGAGCTGATGATAATTGTTAAACCTTACTCATCGCGGCCTTCTGACTTATACAGGCACCTGCATACAGACAACAATGTGTGCACTTAATTATATGTCACATGGACTCTGAGCAGAGTGGTGGAGGTTCATGGACGGGATCAGTGAGATGACTTCACTGAAGGCGGTTATTGTTGAGGAAAGCGTGGGAGACTGCCAAACGAGCTCTGCCACTTGTCACCTGGTTCAGCCTCTCCTTCTTCCCAGTCAAGTTTTGTTTGTGTCAGGATTGATTCTAACTCACCCGCATCGACGGCAATCACGGTCTGTTCACTTATTATTGCAAGAAACGGCCAGATCTTTTACTTCAGCAAAAATATCAATTACATAAATTAAAAGTAAATAAAAGTGAATGGAATTCTCCCAGTAAACCTTTCAGTACTTGTGTTTTTTGAGAACATTAAAACATTAATAAAATTATTCTTTGGGTTTCACAGATCCCAATGCTGTGTGCGTAAATGGTAAATGGACTACACTTGTATTGCACCTTCCTAATTTTCCATCCACTCAAAGCACTTTAAAACTACATATTCACCCATTTTCACACACACACACACACACACACACATATACATGTCACATTATCTAGCTTAATCAAAAACAAAATTGAATATAAACAGATCTGTTCATTTTAATACATTTACATTCATGTAAATGTGGTGATATCTGTATATTTTTAAGCCCCAGAGGCAGCACTGTTGTTCTGTCCAGTAAAAATATGAAGCTTCACCACCATGCAAGGTGCCAACCTGCTCATCAGGATGAGTCTAATCACTCACTCACACATGAAGGCACAGCCTATACGGGAGCAGTTTGGGGTTCAGCAAACTTTGACATGAATGGATGAACCAGGAATTAAACCACTAATCTTCGGTAAGTGTACAGCCCACTCTATCTCCTGCCACGGATAATAATAATTTCTTGCTCTTTTTCACTGAAGAGAAAGGCTAACATTTAATATTATGAATTCAGTTTCAATAAGAACATACTGATTCACTAATATATAAGCAGCATTTTATATTGTGATATTGTAGCTGGTGAAGCAGGGGATACATTTATATTAAAATTTATCATGATTTTGGACAGACTAATTTTAATTGTCAAATCAGTCTACCTATCTATCTATCTATCTATCTATCTATCTATCTATCTATCTATCTATCTATCTATCTGTCTAACTATCTATCTATCTATCTATCTATCTATCTATCTATCTATCTATCTATCTATCTATCTATCTATTTAGCAAAGAAAGAAGACACAGTTTAGAATAAGGAAAACCTGTATGTGACAGGACTTTCACATGTATTTAGACAAACATTCAGGCTCACCCACACACAAATGCACTTGTGTACTCTCTCAGACAGAGACTCACCAGAGACGAATACTTCCTGAACAGATGTGCTGTTAAACCTGAAATGTGTCTTCAGGAGGAAGCAGGAAACAAAAACAGAGTCTCAAATGTTTCTGGGAAATTTACTCTGTTAAGCAACGAGCTGAGATTCAGAGACATTTTAATGTGGCTGGATGTTTTCCTAAAGCTATAATGTAATATCGCATGATAGGTGGATACTTGATCTGTTAGATTATGTGTTTTTTTCACTTTCAAAGTTGTCAGAGTGACACAGTGAAGTATGTATGGCCTGATGCATAAACGCCATATGTCATCAGCACATTCACTGAGGGGACTTTGTACAAAAAACACTGTAGTTCCTTTTGCTGCCTGGTGGTAGAGATGTTGCAACACTGGCCAAAATGTCATAAGACTGTTTCACTGAACGGTATCATTTCCTTTCTCTCTTTAAAAAAGGTAATTTAAGGTGATTTTTATTTTTATATTATTAATAAGAGGTCAAACACTTCCCCACACCAGCATCTATAGTCAGCCTCACCCTCATATTACATATGAGAAGAAGTCTAGGAAATAATCTGACACTAAGGAGAGAAATTAAACATTAAAAAAGGAAAATTAAACCATTTTCTCTTCATCTGTGCTCACAACTAAAATATGTGACAATTAGAGTTGAGAAGTGGAGAGCATGTTACAGAGGAGAGGTTTCACTCAGGGATTATAATTTGATTCATCACTACACACACAGACGCACACACACAGTCTCAGATTTGATTTTGCTGTGGCGATAGACTTAGCAGGATTTCAGAGGGCATGTATGAGCCTGCAAGAGTTTCTGTTGTCTTCAAGCCAACCGTTGCTGCTTAGTGATTACTGTGATCTCTATATTGTAAAGGTGTTGCTGCAGTGAAACCAATTTGTTCTCTCCGCCTGTTGAACCTGTAACATCAGTATGGGCGAGGGTATAGAATAGAACTGAGCAACCTGTACCTCATCTCCCATAAATACTGGAATGGCTTTGGGGACAATCATTGAGAAACTCTTCAGAAAGAATCTGATTTAGTATAACATCCTGATTTAATCTGGGTAAGTAATTCATGGAGGTTGCCCGCTTTGGTGAAAAAGTAAGAAAAAGTGTCGTAGGCAAGTGACAAGACAACCAAGAAAGTTAATGTCAGGCCCAAACAGAGAGAAAACAGAGGAGTTTCACTTGAACCAGGGCCAAGCTTCTGCGCCTGAGGGGGTTGAGAAACAGCGATGAGTGTGATATTCAAAATACATTTATAAAGTTGATTAGTGTTAATATAATAACTACAATATTTGAAGACTGTAAAAACGTTTCTCATTAGACTGGGCATGCTGGATAGGATGGAAATAAAATGCAATATAATATGACCTGATCCAGGATCATAAGCATGTCTGAACACACTTTTAACAACCTTGGTGGATCAAATCTAAAATTAAACCTGCATTTTTCGGCTAATTCCAGTATTTACTCTTTTTGAGACATAGTTTTTAAATTGACTACTTTTATGCCAAAAATTGTTACACTTGGTTTTACAGGTCGATAATATCCTGATCATTTTGTTTCCAGGAAAGTTTCCAAAACAATATGTGTGTATGTAATCTTTTACTAAGTACAGATACAATAGGGATCAGTCTTTGAGCTAGAGATCAGGTATGTTTTGGTGAGAAAATGAAAGAAAAATCCAGAAAAACCTGATGACACATGCCAATGTTTGATTAAAATCAAGCTTACAAAATAAAAGATTTATGAGAAATAGAATTAATTTAAAAAAAAATACACCAGATTTTGAAGTATTTTGACAACAAACTAATTTTACTGACTAAAATCCTATCAAAGTTTTTGCAAATCTTAGTTCATTAACAAATGGATTTCTTCGGTAAAGCTGCTGTAATCTTGACCTTCTCTGATATTCCCTCATCACAGCATCAAGCTTGATGATTTCATGTGTTGACAGAGTGCAGGGTCAGAGGGGGTGTGAAACTCCTGCTAAAACAACATCTTTACATGGATCTCTATTGTTAACTGATCCACAGACCAGTCAAACCAGCAACACCTCTGTGCTTGGTCCATCCCAGGGTGGAGCAGAGAAATCACTGCACTTAACACACTGCATCAGGCAAACCGTCACCTTTGGTTTTGATTGTTATGTGGGTATGGGTTTCAATCTGTGCAGCATACAAACACACGCGTACAAAACTTGCACTTGTTTTCCTGTCTATTCACTTTAACACTGTAAATCACTCTGGCTTCACCATAACATTTTATAGTTGTAATAATCTCAGTTTTTTAATTTGCTACAGGAAGAGTGAGAGGTATAAATGTACAGTAATAATGAAGAACAACTTCCCAAATCCAGGTTACTAAGTGCTTCACATTTACACAAATAAAATAATACTACATCGCAGAATTAATATAAAACATTTGAAAAAGGATAAAATGATAAAATGGTGACACATAAACAAAATAATATAAAACACTCTGCAGACTTTTTTGATCTGACCACCAGAGGGAGACTTATCCACTACAGCTCAGTCACAAGAGTGTTGCACTTTGAGCGGGAAACAACCAGGAGACTTTTTTTCCAGATGAACTGAGAGGCCTGTTGGCAGGACAACAGCTACAACTAGGCATATGATGTAATTTGTGGAGATTACCCACAATTCAGTATTTCTTCTTTAAAATCCCAGGACTATCAATATGGGAGAAATTTACTGATACATAGTGGATCCAAGTTGTGTAAGGCCTTAAAACTAATTAGGAAACTTTTGAATAAACTTTAATCAGAAGCCTGTGCAGTGATTTGTAGTGGTCCAGACAAAAGAAAGTATGATTAGTTCAAGCTGTTAGAAAGATAAGAGTAGGTGTCGTTTTACAATGATAATCTTAGTATGGAATAACATGACTGAAAAACGTCATTTAACATGCATCATAAAGTTCAATAATTCTGTACACCAAATTTCTGAACTATATACATAAATCTGTTTTTCATTCTAAATAAAAACCTTATTAGTCATTAATGAATGGTTGATGAATCATTAATGAATCTTTCAGAGAGCAAAGAAGTATTCTTTAAGTTTTAAGCATTTCATTTATGGAGAAAAAAAACTTCACAATCACACTATATCATGATCTTATGTTACCTAAAACAGCCGTCATGATTTCAATCAATGTGAAGAACATTTCTAAAAGGTGATTTTTCTTTTTTTAAATAAATATAAGTCCAATTTAACCTGGAACACCCTATGTACACTTCGATGTTCACTTGAATGGGAAAGTGGTCACAGATCTATTCATTCATGTGTTTGAGACTGAGAAACTGAAAAAGTGAGCAACTGGGAGATAAAAGTGGACGAAGAAGCCAAAACTCTTGTTTCAGACTAACCAGAACATTGTGTTGTTCCGATGCACACCTCTTTGACACTTTACAGTCCTCACTTGATTTTTAGAAAAAGAGCATCAGTGTATTTGCTCCCTCTCTCCAGTCACAGGAAATAGCAGTTCTTTGTCAGTATAGCAATGTACGCTGACAGACAGAAGAGGGCAGTGTGTGATAACATTGTTTCATATCAGCGGTCAATGCTATCATTGCCTCTGCTCTTTTTTAAAAGAAACAGGTTGTATAACATTTATCTTTTTCAAAGATTTGTTCCAACACGCCTTCTGCTCCGGCTTTCAAACAAGAAACTGAGCCTAACACACATACACACACACACACGCACACACACACGCACACACTTTACACAGCAGTAAAGGGCTGTACATACACTCTGCCTTTCCTGACCCCTCAATTTTTATGCAAATGTCTTCCTGTAGAACAGTGTATAGAAGCTCTTGTTAGTAGCGGGCTGTAACTGACGCTGCAGCCTTGATAAAAGACAATGTTTGATAAGAGGCCTCTCAGCTGGGAGGCCTCTTATTAGGGTAATGCTGTTTTTTTCCCCACTAAGACAAATTTATTCTCACACACACACATATGCAGAGCTCTCCCTCTTTGTCTCTTTCCTCTCGTCTCTCTCTCTCTCAGACACGTTCATGCTCTCATGAATATTTCACCATTTTCATTCCCCTGTTGAGTTTCGCTCTTGCTGGCTGCAAGAGGGGAAAAAAAGAAGAAGAAAAAAAAAACCTCTATCATCATCCTCAGCTCCCCTCCTTGCCTCACTCTTTTATCTTGATGAGTGTGAGGGGGGTGGTATTGATCTGTTTGTGTGTCTGCAGTTTCAGTCACAGCAACAACAAAAAAAAGAAGACGGATTTATTATTATCATCACAGATTACAGCAGTGAACAGGAGGGTGAGGGAGCAACACATGCAGGGTAATGAGCTCTTGCTTGGTTTGTCATCTGTGTCCTGGTGCATGTTTTTCCCTTTTAAACTGGACCCTGAAACCCCCCCTGGCTGAACCTGATGCCGCAATTAACCCTTAGCACTCATCAATGGAGCTGAAAATGTGAAAGTTTATGTTAATAATAGATATATTCTGTCTTGATAATTTTGCACAAAGCTGTGATCATTTGATGATCGTCTGTGTCATGTCAGCACTACAAAATGTAAAGAATTTCAATGAATTTCAATGCAGCTGTATAAATTATTCACAGTACTATACTGAAAAACTGAGAAAAATTATACCAATCATGAATTACCAAAATAGCAAATATTTGAATGCTACCTATGCAAATTAATTATGTTGACAATACATTTTTAAACCTGCCATAACTGACTTAAGTTAGCTCAGGGCTAACTGAGAGTTAGCTGGCTCAGCTGGCAGAGTGCACGCTCTGTCCATTGAGCATGTGCAGTATGCATTCATCCAGCCAGTGTGGGAATGTCACCACCAACACCATATTTAAAAAGTCTGTGTGCTGTGAAATACAGAGGAATATATCTGATGGTGATAGGCTTAATTAGCATTGTGTGAACTCATTTGGCAAGAGCTTGAACATAACGGTTGTTCATTTATATGTTCACATTCCACACTGCAGGTTTAACAGTGGGTTGATATGTTGAATTT
This sequence comes from Scomber japonicus, assembly GCF_027409825.1. Classification (NCBI taxonomy): domain Eukaryota; kingdom Metazoa; phylum Chordata; class Actinopteri; order Scombriformes; family Scombridae; genus Scomber; species Scomber japonicus. The sequence continues at coordinate 16,105,718 of NC_070593.1, read as the reverse complement.
ATTGGCAAGCAGATGCTTATTTACTCATCCAATAGTTATGGAGCAACACTAGCTTTCATTTGGAGTTGTGTTCACCAAATAAATGTAAGTCTAATATTTTTCTCTCTTTTATTTCTGTTTTGGTCTCCACCAACTGCTGAGGTAAAAATATCTGACTCTCACTAGCGCTTACACTGAAATTCATTTTGGCAGTCCAGGCAGTTCAATTTATGAGGTTGACACACAGATTAAACACACTTTTATTATTATCGAAACCATTGATTATAGCTGATTTAATAAATATAACATGTATGTAAGCATAAAACCACTTAAAATGTTAATTTCAGCTTTGTAAACTCTGCTAAAATAAACAATACAAATAATATTTACATGTATGAAAGGAAACACTGTCTTGTTCTGTAAAATATTGTAAATAATGCTAAACTATGTTAATCTATGCTAATCTATGCTCTATGCTATCATAAGTAAAATATCGAGTGATGATACTAATAACATTTGAGGTGTGGTCCACAGTATAATATTTAAGCTACATGACAGAAGTGACATAATTGGTAATTAACAGTTCTTATCAATGTCCATAACACATGCATAGAGTTTATTTGTATGCCTTTTATGGAAAGTGGGGGGAATGACACAAAAACTAAAGTAAAAGAGGTTAATAAAAAATCTAATCAGTAGGTGATTTAAAAAAAACAGGATATCTGGGCTGAAATGCTGACATTTTTTGTCACAAATATACATTTATTGATATATTCTGTCTATACATTTTGATTCATGTATGTGTCTCTAAGATGTTAGAATCAGAAAGCCAGTGTGTGCTGGACGCCTCCAGGAGTACAAAGAGAGAGAAAAGCTGAAGATTTATTGATAAATATGACAGACAGACCTTTTTGAAAAGACAAAGGAATGAACGAGGAGGATGGACAGACAGAGGAGGACCTCCACTCCACACATAAGAGGAAACAGGAAACAGGATATCAAGACAGGAAGTGCCGCAACAACATCATCCCCTCCCCTGCTGTTCCTCTCCTCCTCCACCTCCTCCTCCTCCTCCTCATCCTTCTCCTCCTCCTCACCACACACTCACACACAGATGTTCCCATGTAATTTCCCTCCCTCCCACCCAATTCACTGCCCTTGCAACGTTGGCGTGCCACTGGTCACCATGGAAACCGTGCTTGAAATGTATTCACAGTAGTCACGCTGTGAAAACGGGACTATCCCAGCGCCTGAAAGGAACAGAGGCAGAGAGGCCGCAATCATCACCATGACGAAGCCAGTGCCGGGTGTTAATGTGGCCGACTTTACTGAACACACAATAAGTTTGATCCAAGAATAACATCTCCTCTTGTTTCATTTGTTCCTCTGACAGCAGAGGGGGCACGGATGAATTAAAAACACAATCAGAAGGAAAACAGCAGCTTGAACACCTTGGATGAGTTTTAAATGGATCCACGTGTCACATAAAAGCACATTTACACACACACTCTCTCACGCATGTCCAAGTATACACATATACACATTTTTACACACATACTTATAGTCTGTTTTATCTATGCTGTTCTTTTACATTCTGAATCAGTTTTTTACATTTGATTTTTAGTGGTTTTAACCTACATGTTAAAGCCTAGCAAGAGATGGTGTCTGCAAATTTGCTCCACTTAAATGCTCTGCTGTAGATGATACATCTTCATACATTTCCCCCTTTTATGTGATTATCTATTAAATATTTCATCTTAATAATAATGCATAACTTCATAAAAACCTATTCCACTGTCTTATCTATCTCTCTGTTGCTGAAAAGCCGTAAATTCAAAGTTTTAATCCTCTATTTTCTTTTTTTTAATTAGGCTCTAGTGAGTCCCATTTCCTTCTAAACTGTCAGTGCTGCAAATGTTTAAGACAATTTTGACTGGATTGAAGACATTTAGTTTCTTAGACCACAGTAGGAATGTGACTTATTTGATTGATTTGTATCACAATTATGAGCCCAATTTTATATTCATAAATGTTTATACTATGACAATTAAACTATTTTCAAAATTATTTTTAATGAGTGCAACAATTGTTGATTCAATGTCAACTTACTGCACTTATTAGCCAGTGTTTTTTAGTCACATATCACAATCCAGTTCCATCAAAGTGAACTCAATCCTGCTGAGACAGACCATGAGATACTGGTCAAAAGCTATGGAAAAAGGCAGTGGACCTTGAGTTTTGCTTTATTGTTGTTGTAGTTGTTTCTAAAAATCTAATTGCTTACAGTGAGAACAGAAAAGCAGTGAAAATATGTAGTACCTGTATGTGATTTTATTACATTTTGTGCAATTCTTATCTGTATAGGCCTATGTGATAGGTGGGTATAGTGTATATATGTATATATAGACTATATATATAAATATATACAGTTTAGTTTTTGGTTTATCCCTTGCTCACTCTTCTTCTTCTTCTAATTTCGAACTGCTGTAACAAGTGAATTTCCCCTGTGGACATCCATAACATTTTATTAATTTATTCATTTTATAGACTGTTTAAATATTAGCTCAATAGCTCAACTTAATATAAATTACAATATGAAATGAATAAGATGTGGTGTTTTTATTTAATCTTACCCAAACTATATTTTCTCTCTGCCTGTACTGTATATGTTATTCTGTGTACATAACTTTATACAGCGTCCACTTTTGTGTATTTATTTTGTTTTAATAAAGCTTTTTTTTTTTCAATCTCTCAGGAAACCCCACCATCCACCTCCCCACACTCACACCCTCATGTCTAGGTGCCTGTCTGGTTTCTCTCATTGTGTCTGCTGGTGCTCACTGCAGTCCAGTTATCAGCCCAGTTAACGCCCTGGGACAGCTGTCACGCTGGAATGTAAACCTCAGTCACCATCAAGACTCATGCTGAGAGAGAGAGCGACAGAGAGAGAGAGAGAGAGAGAGAGAGAGAGAGAGAGAGAGACAGAAAGGGAGAGAGGGAGAGAGAGAGAGAGAGAGAGAGAGAGAGAGAGAGAGAGAGAGAGAGAGAGAGAGAGAGAGAATGAGAGAGAGAGAGATAAATAATCGACTGTTAACACCAGAATCCACAATGATGACACAGACTCGCCCCTTTATTATGTCGTTCCTCCTTTGTGTGTGTAATACCAGGTGTTGGCCAGATTACTGACCAGTCTGCGGTGACACACTCTGCTGGCATCCTCCCACTGTCTGCCCACCCCAACCCCCCCACCCCCAGATCCTGTCTGTCTCTGTCTGTATTTGACTCTCTTCATCTGTCTGTCTCTCTCTTATAAGCACCACATGACCTCACTGCCCAAAGATCATGCAGCGATGCCAGCAAGCCATGTCAAGCTGTGTTTTTTTTTACTGCCCTTGGTCTCCATGGCAACAGTCAAAATCAGGGAGTGGGAGAGAAAGAGACATTGAAAGAAGCAGGTTTGTGGAGATTAATGATAGCAGAATGCAGAGTGTTTAAGGCTCTGAGTGTGACAGGATTTTCACAGGGAAATGAGTAATTAGCGTAACAGACTACACTCACTCAGCAGTGGGTTAAGACTGCTGCAGATTGTTCAACTTTATTTATTATTATTTCCTTCAACATATTTACTATATTATAGTAATGGAAACATGTATACTTACAATAGAACAAAAGCAAATATAACCACTGTCATCACATTTATCACCATCATCAGTCAGCACAATTACTGAGCTCAGTTTATGAGGATAGTAACTGACCTGCTGCCAGTTCCCAAACAGAGAAATCCAACTGGCAGAACATCTGATACATAGAGATGCATTAGTACAGTCAGGCTGGAAGTACAGTACATCCAGTGATCATAACTCATCCATCTCTTTTGTTTCATTACACTTTCATCATTTGTATTGCACTAACCATATGAACAACTTAATGGACCAATATGTAATGTATGTACGAATGCAAAGTCATTTAGTGGCATTAAAGGGAAAGGACTTGGCAGAAATTGAATATAATATCCATAAATATGTTTTAATTAGTGTATAATCACCTGAAAATAAGAATCAATGTATTTTCATTACCCTAGAATGAGTACTTTATTCTTTCAGATGGAGAAGGTCGCCTTCCACAGAGGCTGACATATTTCTACAATAGCCCAGGACAGACATCAAATGCCTTTGATGTTTTTCAGGAGTTTAGCGGCCACCATAGCAGAGTAGAGGGAGTAGAGGAGTAGGAGGGGTATTCATTCTGCAACCTCACTGCTAGAGACCACTAAATCCTGTACAATGGTCCTTTAAGATTGATTAATTGACTGACTGATAACACATGTAGGCAAGATACAATATATTGGATTTTCTGTTCACTGTTCATAATCACAGCTGCTTTTCTTTTCTTTATTCACTATTTTCATTTCTATGTATTAGCAACATGGGTATATGTATATAGCATGCAATTACAGTAAAATTTGATATGTTTCAATTAAAATACATTAGTTTACTTTTGATCTTTTGATCATATTATGAGTTCTTTTCAGGAGAAAGATTTATAACATGTAACATGCAAATATGACCTTATGTAAATAAAACATTAAACACATAAGCAATTAAAAGGAGTAAGTTTTTGTTATGTAGGCTACACAACTACTGAGTGAAAAATGGTTTCAGATGTACAGCATAGGAGGACTCACAACAGATGACTGCTGCTGCATCATCATCGCTGAGTAGGGTCACCTTGGGAGAGGAGAGGAGGGGAAAATAGAAACGAGAGCAGAGTGCTCGTCATCAGAGCAGAACGTGACCTGAGGCCTGGGCACAGATTGAAGCCTCTCTCTGTCTCTCTCTCTCTCCTCTGCCGTCTGTGCTGCTTCTCAGCCTTTTAGTCAGATTACCTCAGTAAAACAAAGCCGCTGCATAGACAATGTTGTGTAAAAAGTGTAAGAACTAAAGACCACGCAGATCTCCATCTGTGTGAGTCTGATACTCTTGCATAATCAGCTCAGAGCAGACAATGGTTTGAAAAAATGATCTGGTACTCTTGTCATACACCACAGTGCTGTTACTGTTATGATGCTGTAAATAAATACACACTGGAAATTTTAAAAAAGCAGAGAGCCAAAAGATAAAACACATACTCTAAAAAAGCTTGAAAACCCTTATCAGATTTTCCATATTTGGGTCATAAATCACTTCCTGTCCAGGCATTGTTTCCAGTAAGACGGTGTGGCAGAACTTCCACTAGGGATATCCTTTGTGTGCTTATGGACACAGGATATTTGTACCAGATCTGGATCTATGCCTGTTGCAAATATAGCATTTAAAGGATATGACTGCCCATTTTCTATATTTTCTTACTGTCAACTCCAGTGCAGAGACAGGCCAATATTGAGTTGATTCTACTTATTGATATGTTTATTCTATAATAGTCAAAACAGACAATTGTTTCAATGCTACTAAGGCAGAAATGTTTGTCTGTCTGCAGTATTAATGGCTGTAAATCAATCAGAGAATCCCTTTTTGTAAAGTATTGTGTGTGTATCCAAACCCTGATACATTGTAAGCCTCTGTGCTTGTACTGGGTGGCATGTTCCTTCATCCCAAATATTATAGTCACATTAGTTTGTTCAGAAATGCCTTCAAAGACTAATAACAGTGATGACATTTTCAGTCTCACCAATGATGATTAGATGCTGGCTTCAAAAAGTTCCTGGCTCCAAGAGACTCCCATTCAAAAAGCATAAACTTCTCTGTAGATATAGAGCCTTGAGATTTGAAGACTTATTGTTTGTCACTTTGATGTCTGCCTTGTGGACATTTATTGATAGCCGCGATTGACAGTTGGTTCACCTTCTGCTCTCTCTGGCTAATATTTCCGTAAGTTTAACGCACAGATTGTATATAAAGATGGACAATACGTCTCCATCTTCTACCGCTTTGCTAAAGTGTAGCCAAAAGAAAGAGCAGGTTGATCAATAACTAGAATGATAATAAAAACTTGTTAGAAAATAAAAGGTAGAAACTGAGCTAAAGAGAACCACAATAGGACATGAGAGGGGAGACAGCCTCTAATATCGTATCTAATGCAAGTTCAATGCTGAAGAGGAAATGTCAGCAGCTCACTGGTATCTACAATAAACACTTGAGCTGAAGGGCCTTGGTATGGTGGAGGCCTGCATTGCATTCAAATACACCCCCATACAAACACACACACACATGCCCTCAAAAGCCCTCAGTGAGCCAAGTTAAAGAAATAGTTAAACATTTCGGAAACTGCACTTATTTACTTACAGAGTGATAAGAAGAGACAACACAGATATCACTCTCATACCTTTACGGTACAGATGAAGCTAATAGCCAGAACCCGGTTAGCTTAGTTTACTTCACTAAAAAACAAGTTAAAATATCTTGAGGTGAAATATGTTCCCCACTATTTTGTGGCAGGGTTCAAATTAAACAAACAAGTTCACTGAGGAGTTTTAGAGGCGCTGGAAGGCAGATTTTGTTACTTTTGGACAAAGGTCCAGTTCTAGCTACTTGGCATGCAACTCTAAGAAAGCAGTAAACCAGATGATGTGTGTACAGTATATATTTAAGAATGCAATATTTATGCAATATCTCACACATGGCAGTGGTATATTGTGATCATGTCACAGCTAAAAGCTCTTATTCAACTCCCTTCGCAGTTACCAAATATTATAGAATATAAATTACAGACATAATCAAATAAAAACATTTTTATTAAATTACATTAGAAGATTCATTTACAGGAAAGTAGCCCTGTAGTTCTTATGCAACATTAGACAAGCTGGTCAGCAATCAGTTTATTTATTCACATTAATTTGAACATTCTCATCAATTGTACACACATGGAATAACTGTTCAACGTCTGTGGGGTCAGATTGCAAACTGCTTGCAATAATGTTAGGCCTGCTTATAAGTTTGGAGATGCATTGCTTGGTGTGACGAGGATACGGCTTCACTTTATCGGGACAGTGAGCTTCAGTCACCAATAGTTCAGGAGAGTGCTCTCACATACAGACATTATCTCTCTTGCTTTAAGGCTTGCATCTGAAAGCTTTGCACCATTGTACCGCAGAGACAGTGACTCTGCGTTGTCCCTGCTTGCCTTCAGATTGCGGGCAACATTCAACGATAGAGTGATAATTAAAAAGAGAACATTAAATATCATAGCCGTAGTATATGCTCATTACCACGGCTATATCAACCAATCAGATTGCAAGATTTTGACTACCCATTGTATATTGCTTAGCTTTTTCTTTTTGTCAACTGTATAAAATGTTCTATTAGCCAACAAAACTGTCATGTCTATAATATCAGTGGCAAAGTTGGCCTGCTTTACCTGCTGTGTCTCATATATTCTCATACCCCCCCACCCCCCCCACCACCTACTTATTCTTCCTCATTCTCTCTCCTTCTCTCTATTAGGGCTGCAGTCTGACCCGGCTAGCTGTTGCTAAGTTTATCTCCGTGCCAATCTGTGCCCGAGAGGCTTGCAGAGGCAACCCAGAAAAGACAGAGTGCACTGTCAGTTAGAATAATCAGGGGAGGGAAGAGGGGAGGAGGATGGGATGAAAACTCATGATGGCCTGCTCTGTTTTTACATGCGCTACAAGCTGTAATCTACTGCGGAACAAGGGACAACGTGGGCGAGTATGTGCACGTATGAGCAAGTGTTTTTTTGAGCGTGTGGGTGTGTGTAGAGTCACTGAATTTGCTCTCACATTTTGCATTACGTAACAGTAGCATCAGAATAGCTGCAAATGATAGCAGGATGGCTTTGATCATTAAAAATTAGCCCTGTTCCCAGTGACCTTGCTGCTGTTGTTTGCCTGACTCAACCACCTAATAATTAGCACCAACCCCTCAAACCATTTCATCTGGCCCATGCTAATTATGTTATGGTTAGAGAGGCACCATACTGTGTTTTTGTGAGACTCGCTAGTTTTCCAGCCATGCTGCAGCTTTGTTGGTCATATGTATTTTTAAAAATAGGGCTTGTTACGATCACATCATTTTTGTCTTTCAATGTGGGAACATTAAGGTTTTCCCCTCAATTAAAACCTTGTGGTTTTCACAGGTAACCATACATGGTATCAAATATGTATGTATGTTAACATCTCAGGAAACACCAGGAAACCACATTAGTAATGTCCAGACCAGCACAGCAAATTGTTTTAGCCGATGCACTAGAATATACTCCAAACAGCAGTCAATATATTGATCCAAAATGAGGCATGCCTGTGAATAATTGAGTTTGTGACCTCTATGCAGTGAGCTGACATCATCACTCCTGGTCTGGAGCCAAGTGCCTGGCTTCACTGGAAAAGCCCCTCTGGCCAGTACTGGAAGCCTTGCTGGTAGTGTGCTGTATCAGTCCAGGTTATGAGCATGATATGATGGCTCAAAGATTGACACTTTGGCTGAGGGCTTACACACTGTAAGAACCGCATAGACACTTATTGGTATTAGTTTAGTTGTGTCTGTTGTAATCACATGCTGTATATGATTTAACATGATTTAAGAGTTTATGTACAGTTGAAGTATATTTTGAAGGATTGAGGATTATAGGCGGACTTTGCTAAGGATAAGTATACAATATACTTGCTTTTATTCTGTTCTTGGAAGCTGAAATGCAGGGAAATATATTTTTGCTGCTGTTAATATGCATGTGTATGTTGAAAATATATTTTTGCTGCTGTTAATATGCACGTGTATGTTGACAGCACCACACACGCGGTGCTAAGATGTAAGGAATCTGCAAGTTTTGGTATGTGAGATAGCGGGTAAGAAGTAAGCGTTTCCCTGCCTCCTGTGGATTTGTGAGTACATTGGGTTTTCACAAGAAAACTGGATTTAATTAGATGGAACACAAGTCAAAACTAAGATACTAGAAATATGGTAAAACCGCCACTACAGACACACACACACAGTACAGTCGCCGGACGTTTCTTCCTTTTTTCCCTTTTTTAACCTTTGACATATAGTAGTTTTGAAAGGAGATTGTGTAACATGTCGTTTCTTATTAGATCACAGGTGAAGAAGGCTTCTAAAAAGGCTCCTGAAACAAATGCATTTTCAAGGTCAACAGTCATCTATAAACATATCTACAAAATCACATAGCCATTATTTGTCTTTAATTTATCAGCTGCAGCTTTCTCTTTGGGCATGTTGAAGCACAGACAGGGCAGTGTCTATATGCCTCCTAGCCTAATGCTTGAGTCCTGCCCTCTGATGACTCATAAAATACTTAAAGATGACATTTGTATGTCATTGTGAACTTTGAAATTATGCCTGTTGTTTGCCATGTTGTTTTTCAAAAGCAGATGCTTGCATTTATTGGTCATAACGTTCTCATCCACTCTGCAGCCACAGACGGGACACACCCCTGTCACACATTACAGAGTCCAACTGTGTGGGACACAGCAGCATGCCACTCAGCTCACCTTTGGGGAAACCACAGGGAGTGGCTAACATATCATAAAAGCTGTAGTAACTTTCCATTTCAGTTTACCTAACCACAGAGAAGGAAGGGAGAGGCTTGTCTGACAGCCAGAGAGCATGCTCCAGCAATGCTTTATTGTTTGAAAGAATCACTTACATTTCTTTAATATCAACCTCAGGAACAAAGACAGATACTTAATATTCACACAATGATCCATGCAGAACCAGATCGCTCCAGGGAGTAAACACATGGATAATGTTGTTTCCTGTGGTTCCAACAAACAATGCACCACTACAAGCACACCAACGCTACTCCCCTCAGGAGACACATGTCCTCATCATGCACACTTCCTGGGAGAAAGCGTTCATTCTCTTTTTACCGTCTCTTCCACCTTCATTCTTGGCTGCATTCCTGTGCAGTGCTGGCTGCCTCTCATCTCTGCAGGTCGACACAGGAGCCTGTCTGATCTCCTGACAACCTGCACTCAGAGCGTTGGCATTTTGGGTGTGTAGCTTGCAAACATGCAGCAAACAATGCTTACTACAAATATAAAGGGATGTTCTGGAGAAGGGAGTCAGTTATATCTTTGCAACACCAGCAGCACAAAGCATAAATAAACTGAACGAAAAGCAGGGATGAAAATGAAACAATGAAATAGAGACAGATGGCAAATGAGAGAGAGAGAGAGAGAAAGAGGAGCACTTCAGCCTACTCCTATCACTGCTTCATTTGGCTGAATCTCTGCTACTGTAGCACCCTGGGTGGGAGTATTGGAAGCCCACTTGTTGTGTAACACCTTTTCCCTCCTCCACACTATAACCAAACTCTGCTACAACAAGGTTGAATCACAACAGCTTTCATCTTCCGGTGTGGGATGTTTCAAGTTTTTTTTTTTTGTACTGTCCCCCTCCCCACTTTCCCTAAATATACAGTAAAATCAACATACATCAACATAATTAGGCAAACTGCATTCAACAATCAATCAGAGCAATAAGTCAACCTGACATTGACAGAAGTCAAACAAACCTGCAGTGCATACAGCTGATTCACTGACAGATTGGAGGCTGACTGGTTTACTAAGAGGCTGTTTACACTTGGATTTAAAATGTGTTTTGGTGATCCCAACAAAAGTGGATAGCTGATACATATGTATCCCAGATCACCTCAGCAAGTGGTTTGAGAGATCGGTTCATAATGCAGCTTGGTGGTCATTTACACTTTATTTAGCGCTTTGCACTTGTGATTCAAGACATGTTTTATAACCAAATGTAAACAGGGTCTCAGAAGAATCACTGCTGAGGACAGTGGAGTGCTAAACATCCCCTCATAAAGATATACTATTTTTTTTCAATTAATTTTCCTTTTTCTATTTACTTCTGTACATCATTTATATTTGTTGTCAGCTACATCTGGCTATATATATATATATATACATATATATATATATATATATATATATATATATATATATATATATATATATATATACTGTATGTGCTGAGCTCATATTGCTGGACTTTCTCCCCTTTTCCCCTACCTCGATGGAGTCTATGATGCCTTGAGTAGTTGATGCCTGATGTGTTTTGTTAAAGAAAGTATGACAAATTAGCATACAACTGATGAAACAGGTTTTAGTATAGCCATCACATACTCAAAATCCTGAAATACCTTTTTTTCTTTTTTATTGTTGGGAAGAACAAGATCACACACATCGGTGGAACCTACAGTAGCTTCACTAACTCTGTAACAACTTGCTACACCTCTTGTGTCAAAGTAAGCTATTCTAAACCTGTTTTTTGCACTGATGACATTACTTGATTGCCCTACACCGATACCATGACAACAACATGTCTCTTACATGACATTTATCTAGCCTGGGTGTTATTGTAGGCCTTATTTATGTACATAATCTTCTACCTTTGTGAGGACACCCCACCCTATGGAAGCATAAATCAATTTCAGTGACTAATTCTCAAACCACTGCAACATAGTTGTGTTCATTTGGAATCTGATATGTTAAAGAGCTATCATGTCTCCTGACAGGCTGTTGATTTTTTTCTTTGATCTGCTCTTTCGTTCACCTCAACTGTACTGTAGAGTTGTCCTGGGTTGGAGATTGGCTTCCTTGCATTTCTAACAATTAATAGAGACAGTGATAAAACAGCCTCTACGTCAGCATCTAATGGTAACTTCACTCTGTTTGACATTGATCTCTTTTTGGACCAGGCCAATAACACCACAGCTGACTTGGCTGGTGTGGCTGTGAGACTAATTACACCACAGACATCATCAATAATTGACTGCCATAGCATTCGATCCACTACAGCAGTGAAAATCCAAAGCCTTTGTTGTAATGATGACCTTTCACTTTTCTTCATTTCTTCTCTGCATCCTTACACGTCTTCCGGCTCAGATGGAGCAGCCCAACAGAGAGCTATAAAACCTTGACAGAGTGTACCTCGCTTGGGGCTCCTCTGCAGCCAGCTGCCAAACCACTCTGCAGCGAGGTGGAATGATGCTTGGCGGGCATAGGTTTGAGGCTGAGAGTGCTGCAGCATGTTGTATCTGTGTGAATAGGACTGCTGGGGGATGGATGGTGCATTAAAACATTATTTTAGATGCTTCGTCTACACTTGTTAAAATGAAAGAAAGTTAACATAATGGAGAAAATGGGCACAGCTTGCAATAAGCAGCATGATTTTCTGCCAGTGAGGAGCAAGTGCACGTGTGTGCCTGAACACGTTTTGACTGATTCAGCCTTTCCAGGCTGTAGAGGAACCCAGGGTGAGTGCAAAGAGAGATGGGAGGGAGAATTATTCTGAGCAGACTAGAACATTATACACATTATAAAAGCAGAGCAGGTGGGAAAAGGAGAGGTGACAAAGACTACAGAGGACACTTTTTGAAGGGTACTGTATCTGAATGAAACTCAATAAACATCTTGTCCCATCAGATAGCAACCTTTGCGAGTCCCTGCTTACATCTATTTAAAACTTGTTAAAGATTTTTGCTCCATTTTCTCTTGAGCACAAAATGCTTGATTCAAACCATGAAGACAAAGCAGCACAAATGTGTGACTTTCAACAAAGTCACATTGAAACCACTGAAGCAGACAAATGGGACTCAAGATGATTACACAAATCTGTATTGAAGGTGACATCAGGACTGGCACCTTCACACTGACATTGCATGTAATCATAAAATACATCAGATAATTAAGATTTAAAATCTCCAAGAGGGATGTAAGACTCAAATTTGAGGGCAGTTTGCAGTTCATTTCATTACCTGAATCCAGTTCTGACAACATTAATGCGAACATGAAGGATATCTAGAGTTAAGTAGTTATTGTATCTTGTACTGTAGTTCCTAAATGTAAAGGAGAGATATGAGCTAGTTTGGGAACTTCAATAGTCGAGCGGTTATTTCTTCTTGACTGTAATGAAGTCCATCCAACTGCTTGCATTACATTTTATAAAACAAGGGTTAGCTATCGGAGTGTTGTTGGGGCAGCACGACATTGCAGAATATCTCTATAGTCAAGGACAGGCATGAAGACTGACTGCATAATAACATTATTGATTGAAAAATACAGAAGTCCTTTGATTCTGTAACAGAAGCCTAGTTGGTTTTTAATTTCTGAGTCAAAATGAATCTTGAATGATAGTCTGTTGTCAAGCCAAATTCCTCAATATTTGTATGACTCAGCAAGACAGGTGACATTTAAAGTTGTAATGGTAGGATAGTCAGAGTCACTGGTGTCGGTGGAGAACACCTGTGATTAATAATAATAGCCTGTGATTATGGAGTGATAATTGGATAGTATCAAAGGCAGACCGGGAACGAGTCAGGGCCTGGACTGGGGTGGAGCATGATGGTAAGAGGTCTTGCCTGAGCACCATCAGCAACAACAGTCTGAGCTCTCTCTGTTAGACAAGAGTGGAGCCAATTAAGCGTGGCTTCATCTAAACCTATAGACTGTTGTTTGTGAAGTAGGATTTTCTGATCAATGGTATCAAATGCTTTTGAGAGGTCAATGACGAGAGCAGCACAAAATAGTTTTTTTATCCAGGGAGGAGACGATGTTATCAATGACTGAAACTGCAGCTGTCTGTCTGCCACTTTCTGCTACTGTCAGTCATCACAATCCTATAACTCTTCTTTAGATCTAAATATAAACTGCAGAGGTCATTGATGTTTGCATTTTCAAACACCAGCTAAAATACTCTATGTGGCCTTTATCCTGGAGTCAGATTTATTCCCTTAACAATTTAAGATAAATAATGCACAAAGTTTGGTTTGTCAAAGAAAACATGTATGAACCACCATCAGATGAAGCTCCTCCATTTGGGCATCTAAAGATGATAACTCTAACTAACCCTAACCCTAACCCTGTCTCTTGGTGTCATAATATAACTGTGTTTGCTCTCCTACAAGATCACACCGTACCGCATTGACTTACTGAACTGTAAATCTTTTATAGACTGAGGAGAGTACCATGACCTTCATCAAATATGACTTTTGATGTTATACAGTGATGGCTGTAGTACATATGTCCTATTGGACAGAAAGACTGACATGTACATGAATACACACACATGCACGCACGCAAACACACACATACACACACACACACACACACACACACACACACACACATACACACACACACACACACATATATATATGGAGCTTTGGTGTTGTGAAGAGAGAATCTCTACAGTGCTGTGCACTTAGTGAGCCCAGGTAATGCATTATTCATATAAGCAGTCAAAGAATGAGAGTGAATGCAACCTGCATACCAAGCTAACTACTGCACACACACATACACACGCACGCACACACGCACGCATGCACACACACAACAGATGCAGCACTACATTTTCCACATATGCCTTAGCACATTGCCCTTGTTTAAAAAGCAGTGGAAGCAAATGTGCCTAAGCTAATTTCCAGTGTGAGGAGAGATAAGTAAAGCACATCAGAACCTCAGAAAACGACACAAGCCACAAGGAAAAAGCACTTTGACATCACTAAAATGAACAAGCACAGTCTAAATCCTACTTGATAATTCAGTGACATTCTACGTTGGATTTAATTAGAGCCTAGACCCTATTGAAATCCTGGTGTGTGCTTGAATCTCTGTGTCTATGTGTCTGTGTGTGAGAGAGTGTAAGGGTGAGTGACAGGAAGGCTATGGGTGCTTTAATTACCTCTAATTAGAGCCGAGAGATGGGCTGTGAACTGGAGCACAGAGGCATAATTGCCATGCAACGACCTCCCACCACTACGGGGTTTGGAACGGAGACCACCGTCTACTCTTACAGTGAGCCATTTAACAGTCACAACCCACTAGATAAACACAACGAAGTGCACAGTACCCAGAAAAACAAGCTATCTCTATACACTTAGACACTGTATTCATACAAATTTTCGAATCAGTCGCCGCATTAGCGAATGAAATGTGTAAATTATTGTTAAAAGCAGTCTTTTACAAAGACAGGGTGATGCTTCTCATACACAGAAGAAGAATCTAATGAAGTCTGCAAAATGGCTTCATCTCTCATCTATTATTCAACCTCTTGCCATCAGCAGCTCTAAACACACACACGCTGTAAATGTGCTGTTGAAACTAACAAAGTCCATTTGCAGTGCACATCCACAGTCCATCCGAGGCAAAATGAGGGCTACTGTACAGTGAAAGCATTAAAGTGCTTGCGTGTGTGTGTGTGTGTGTGTGTGTGTGTGTTGCATGTGATTTTATGACATTTGCTAGTGGATGGTTTGCAATAGATTATTATTTTAAAATCAATGCTTGTCTGTCTGTGAATGAGAAGGATATGCGTGTCCTTTTAATAAATCATGAAACCTGTCCAAGCCATCAGTGCTCTTTTCATAGGCTAGTGCAAAGCATTTTATTATTGAACATTATTAAGACTATTTTTAGATATCCAAGCATGCAAGAAGACAATAATCTTATATTACACAACCTTGAATTGCAACAAATAGCCTAAAATAAATACGAATTAAATCAGATAATGCTGTAGCCTGATTTGTATGAGATGTGTTGTCTGTCTGTCCTTCATAAACAAACTGATAACATGATGCAGTTGTGTGGCCAGGCGTGTTAAAGATGTTTCCTCCGACAGCTGTTTAGAAGGCTGCTCTGGCACATATCAAAACCATCAATAAAAGTAAATTAAAGTTCAGTGTTTGCTGAGGTGTGGAAGAGAAAAAGAAATCTGCGTGCAGCGCGAACTCTCAGTCTATTGACTGGTAAGCTTTTTATGCGTAGCCAAGTTGGCTTTTACCATTGTAGCTTTGGTGAAATAGTTATATTTATATTTAAAAATTTGTCTACTTAAATGTTTCAAATTATAACTAACCACAAATAAATTATAATTTGTACAGACCGAACCTAGAAGTTTGATTATACAAACAGAATAACTTCCTTAATCTAAACTGACACTACTCTCAACTGTAAAGACTGCAACAGTTGACTAATTTGAGTCTTTTATTGAGTATCCCATTATTAAGTAAAAGACACTGTGTTTTAGATAATAATGGGATAATCCTAATATGCCATCAGTAGTTATTTTCAGTTAAACATTATGCTGTGGCCACCGTTCTGGCAGGGTGCCATAGCAGATGCAGTGTAACTGATAGGTGGCTGGGCAAATATTGACAGGAATCTATTTTCCGCTTTGGTTCCTATTGTTCTTTTTTTTTTTTTTTTACACAGACAGGAGTAAAAAGTGTATTGGGTAAGGACTATCGTCAGCTGTGGATTTGGTGCTGTTGTAAGCATTTATGGCAGCAGGAAGCACATTTCAATTCCATGACTCAATCTGCTGGATCACAGTGAATCATGTGAATCATGGTCAAAAGCTCCATAGCAGCCTCTAAATGGACCCTGGGGCTGTTTTGTCAACTTCAGTTTCCATGTTCATTGTAAAGAAGGATCATATACGTATGGGTTATCAGGCTTGGCTACACAAAAAAAAAATCAGTTAATTCTTACTAATGAAAAATAGTGAATACCAGGCATATCTTTTCATTTGTATTTGTCTGTATGAATGGCTAAATACACCATTTACAGTATGTGAATGACAACACTATACTATCTATATGGCATTGCTCGCTAATAACGGACTCAATCAGTGCTCAGCTATACAAGCTATAACTTAAGATAGCGAAACAAGGGAAATTTCTAAGTAGTCAGTCACCCTTTTTAAAGGTCTTTAGTGTTCTAGTTCCTTCTCTTACACAATCCAAACCCTCTCACTCTGACCTTTGCACTAGCTTGTTCTCCACTTTTTTGCTTTACCTCTTAGTCGCAGAGGAAAGCAGACTGACAAGCTGCTAAGGTCATGAAAAGGCGTGGGCTTATGTAATGTTTGGAAACCCTTAGGTCTTGATGGTGTCCACTGATGGTGTCTCAATACGGTCAGTAGACATACATGGGTCTTGTGCAGTTTGTTTCAACTCCAACCATGATACAGTCAATAAAACCTCACTGGTTGGTTAATAATTATTTTTGAAAACAAGAGATTTTTTTTTGTTGCCTTGATCCACATGATGATAAATACTGTATGACTCACTGACCAATGAACAATGTAAATTATATGAAAAGCTTATTTGAGATAAGTAATGTATATGTTGTTGGGCTTGACGTGCTGTGCAAATAATAAAACACAGCCTTAGTTTTCCTTCCATATTCTTATCTGCTTGTATCACAGTCTATTTTTTTTCTAGATAGTGTGTGCTGAGTCATACTTAGCCCGGGGGTAGTCACATATGCATTATTTACTGTTCCTGACAGACAGTAATTGAGCTAATTGGAGCTTTAAACAAACCCTCAGACTGGTAGAGAAACAGAGACAGGATTAAATCTTAGGTAGGATGACACTGGCTTTGCATAATATCTTTATACTTCCTTCTTCTTTGTGTTAATGGTTGGTGTTTCCACAGTGCAGACAGACTATATACCTGGCTCATAGGGAATGCTCATGAGGTCTGTTGATCCTTTCAGTTGTCTACTTTTCGACTCATTTATTTTTTTGGTTGACTGCAGGTCTGCACTTGTAAACGAATTAAAAGTCATTCGAAAGGACAGAGCCCATTATTTATTGTATTCTGACATTCTCTTCTGTATTCTCTTCTGGTGGTTATTAATTAAGAAGTGGTTTTGTTTCTGGGTTTTTTTGTTTTTTTTGTTCTGACAACGCTAAATCTCAAATACACAAAACTCCTCAGTGTTTAAATAAACTGTTCAAACCTGTCTGATGCACCCTGAAAGTAATTTGCGGGTTTTTTTCTCTCTCTCTCTCTCCTCTCTTTTTACCATAACTTTACTCCAAATAGTGGGCTGCAACTACAGTATTTGATGCCAACTCCAAATCCTAAAGTGGCTTCAAAAATTAAAGAATTTGACTCCCCATATCAATAATATTAATATTATATTAAATAGTCTTGGTGAAAATTAAGCAAATGCTGTATGTGTGCTGATGTTTTTACAGAACAGTTGTTGCGCAGTGAATACATCCGCTCCTGTTTTCTGTGAAGAGCACATAAGGTATTAGAGTCAGTATTTGCTGTATCAACGCTGACAACACATAGACAGCATATGATGACCTGCTTTCATATAATGTCAGCAGTGCAGGTTCAGTATACATTACAACAACTACCTTTGCTCTCAACAGGAAAAAACAAAGATAAGCATCCTGTATATGTTCAAAACTAACCACAGCAGTCTTTCTTTGCCTTTAGGGATTCTGAGAACTGATGAATAGTTTCAATTCATATTTTCAGAGTAACCACACCTTGTCAAGTCACGTCAGATTTATTTATATAGCACATTTCATACAGCAGGCATGAACTCAATGTGCTTAAAAACATAAGGTAAGTACAGATAATACATGACAAAAATATATAACATTACAGTAACATTACATATATAACGAATAAAATAAGAAGATGTTACATATATAAAAACATGTAAACACATATAAGAACATATAAGACAGCATAAAGTCATTAACCTAACTAAAAGCTTGTGAAAAAAGAGGAATCTAGTCTGCCATCTACTTTTATGTTCAGAAGTTGCATTTAATTATCTTTTCTCTTAGGCTAGTGATTTGAAAAGAAGAATCTAATAAATGAACTCCACACTGGTCCACATCTATTATATTTTTGAAAGACATTTAAGTCAGAATACATGTCCAATACGTTCTGACTTAAGACATGGTTCAAGACGTGTGTAACAATGATGTGTAACATTCTCAAAGCTTGGTGTTTTTTGTAAAAAGGGGAGCCAGAAAGTGTCTAGAATTTGAGAAAAAGACATGATCTAGGGAAATTCTGCAGATACCAGCAGCTATGACATTATTACAGGAGAGAATCAAAATAGATCCCTCCATGGAAGTGAAAGATGTGATTAAAATCTTGATCAACTTGTATAAAGAAAGTAATATGACTAATTTCAGCATTATATTTATGATTTGAATGATGATGATGACCGGGATATATCACACATCCACCATTTCATGCCATGGAAATATGGACATTTTTGGGACTTATTATGTGTTAAGTGTTAGAAAAAATAGTAAAATATGAGGTCCATATGAACTGTATGGTTCTGTATTTCTGTGATTTCTGCAAACAAAATGTGATAGGAAGCGACAGATATTGTTAGTAGGAAGTAAAAAATGCTATTACAAGAAATTGGGGGAAGGTGACTCCCTTGACAAAAAACCAACAATGGCTGGCAACTGTTGAATAAATTACCTTAAATGGCAGAACTGCAAATAAGCTAATCAACAGTACTGCATCCAAGTCAATGAACTTCCACCACTGTTTGTTCCTGCTTTTCCCCTTTTTGATTTTAGTTTTACTTTCTATTCCATGGTGCAATGTTGGAAATCTTTTGATAATAAAGATATAAGTTGGGGGGGGGGGGGGGGCATCTATTTCTGACATATGAAATGGTGTTCTCAGATGAAGAGTCTCTTGTCCACAGTAGGCCACATGGCTATAAATAGGAACGGTTAATAGGTTGGGAAATCCCAGGGCTTCAGTTCTAGTTTTGAGCTGTGCATGTGGATATTAGCCAGCAACATAGCAGCCTCTGTAGCTCATGTTCACATTTCCTGTTGTTTTCTTCTGCTATGTGTCGTCAGGTTTGAAACAATTGTGCTTACATGCTGTGGAAGAAGGGATGGTGACGTACACAAGCCTAACAGTTAGACTCAATTGTCGCTTGTACCCGTGTCTTTCAGGTCTGACCCAACTGAATTTGACTGGTACAGCTAAGTTTGAGGCACAGACCCAAACAGAGACGTTGGAGCAACAGTATAATTTTGGTATATTTCATCACTTACTGACCATTTGCAATGGAACAAATTGGCTATACACTTGTTTTTTCTCTCCTCTGGCTAGACATTTCCCCTCTACTTCCAACATAACACACATGGATGCAGATAATTCACACACTCAGATATTACATTTAAACTTGCACCTGACCTGAACCTGAAGCTTTAAGAAACAAATATCCAGTTCAGCTTGGGTCGGTATGTCAGTATTAGTATCAAGTAACATATAGTATGCAGTGAACATCTGGGAGAGTGTATTCTTGTTACGCTTTTTTATTAAATACTTGGTTAATTTTTTAGCAGTTGCTAACCAGGATATGTGAATAATTTCTGTGCCCCCATTGACAAGTTATCCAAGATTAATTCTATCACTATTAACTAAGATCTGTAACATGTCTGTAGTGCACTTACAGTTTTATCTTTTATGACAGCTAATGCTGTGCTGTTTAAATGATGGCCTCTGTCCCTTGAATAATCTCTGAATGTATTAGGCCTTTATCTGCAACTTCTTTATAGTAGTGTTGAATTTGTATCATATTTGCATCAGAGTGGGTAATGTACCTTTATTTGTAAGGTATTTAACCCATGGGATTAAACTTACACTGTTATCTCTGTGGGGTTATTCAGTTTTCTCAATAACTTTACAGACATGTCATTGCATCACAATACTGATTACATGTGCTTCAGTCGAGCATTTTATCCATTTCATGCACCTGAAATCAGTGTTCATGTTCTTGTAATTCATGACGTCATGCTAAATATTTAAAAAAAGCACCATCAAAGATGAATTTGATGCTATTGCCTTCACTAGCTGCTGTTTTAGAGCCACTGTTTTAGAGTATATAGACAATGCAACATCTAATTTATTTTGAGATTAATAATAAAATAGTAAATAAATAACAAAAAATGTTTAAAAAGAAATTGATGGTGAGTTCTCTCAGGTCTATATGAATATCACAATTAATTAGAATACCTTAAAATACACCTTTTACACACACCTGTAGACCAATAGTGTGGACCACCTTTGTGCTTATGACACAGATATGAACTCTTTAACAGATTTTCACTGTTTCTATAGATAAGTGCATCTTATTTCTTTTGTCCTGACACATTTCTGGTTTATTTCCTCAGAAGAAGTATCAATTTTGTAAGAATGATTGATGAATGCAGACCCTGTTTATTGCTATATCTTTTGTTGGTAAATTATGGGGAACAATGGATCTGAATGACTCTTTTGACCCCTCACTCCGCCCATACTCATGGTAATGACTAAACATGTCACCCATTGATTTGCTTATAGAGCATTTATTTGTTCAGTAGTTTTTTGGACAACAAAGGAAGCCTATTTTTCAAGTCTGTCAACAGTCAGGCGCTCATATGAACACTGAAATCAGTTTTATTCCTCACTGTAATAATTGCTTTCGGTCTATGATGGCTGTTAAAAGATCTCTTTCAAATGTGCTTTCGATGTAAGTGAGGGGGGCCAAAATCCAATGTGTCCACAGTCATTTGATAGAAAAATTCATTTAAAAGTTTATCTGAAGGGTATATGGCTTCAGCATTCTGAGTTAGTCATTATAGTCATTACAGTCTTTTTAGCATCAAATTCTCTCTTTGTGTTTCCTTGGACAGTGCTTCATTGTTGAGCTGCGGTGGAACTATAGTAACAAAGGAGGGACTTTGGTGCTAAAAAAGACTGTAATGTTGAAAGATATCCTCTTGATTAGCTTCAGACGCATTTTTAAATACAGAATTGCACAGAATACTTTATTTATACTGTAAGCACATTATGAAGGGATCTTCTAATGGCCAGTGTGAACAGAAAGAAGGATTTTGTCATGAAAAACAATATTCAAAACACAATGGTCAGTGTTCTTTTAGGCACCTGACCATTGTTTTAAGACAGACTTGGGGGGGGGGCGGTGAAGTTGTCGGGTTTGGACTACACGTGAGTGGGATTAGATCACTGTCGGTAGGAATTTGTTGACTTATCTAGTAATAGAAACTTGAGAGAGATAAATGTCTAACTGGATGGGAGTGGATGCCACGCCTACGCTACAGCGCCCACAGTGCGAGAGAGCAGGGGGAGTGATTGGATAAACATCGCCATGACAACGCGATGACGTCTTCTCCCTTGCTCTAATTGGAGGAAACCCCGTGGCCCCTCCATCAGCTGCAGTGTATCGGTCTATCAAACTATCCCCAAGAAAGGCCCGCCTCTTTTCCCCGCGCTTAACAACCACTGGCTCACACCGCTAAATCCTTCTGTCGATCAAATGAGATAGCGCTTTACGATTGGACAGTGGACTTCCACATGAACCGCCCTGTTTTAGCTGTTGGGTTTTCGCTGGTGCTGCTGCCGTTCTTTGCCTTTCTGACCAATCTCTCAAATCGGATCAATTTGTGGAGCAATCTTGGACCTCAGTAGGTCAGCAACGATGAGTATTTTATTCTTCTTTTCCCCTTTTTAATTATATCATCGCTAGTGAATTGCTAAGTTAACAAACCGTGGCTGCTTTGGTGTTTTTTGTATGAGTATCGCTTAGGTGACATTTTTTTATTGAAAGGAGTGGCCCGTGTAGCTAAGGCTAGTTAGCTTTTGTTGCTAACTTGATAGCTAGCTGCAGCAGACAGCTTTGTGGCGGGTTGCGGTGCCATCAGATCATTATTCCCGATGATGGCAGCCGACCTCAGCGACAGATCAGTAAGATGAGAGTTAGTTCGCTCTGCCACACTCACAAGCGACGGGACATCCTTTTAACGATATTAATTTAGTAGCTTTTAATTGAATGCGGGCTTGGAAAGCTATATTAATGCTGGCTGTTAACTAAATAGGGCCATTTGCAGCCAGGCGGGGTACATGTACTTCCATGTCACCGTGATGATCGACAGATTATTTTACTCCTCAGTTGTATATTTGATCGTCACATACTAATTTTAAACATCTTCTTTCCGCAGCACGAAGCGTTACTGTGGGGTGTAACATCGCCGAGTCCCCTTTGCTACACCCATTCTTCAAGTTAGCAGTCCTAGACTGTCACACCCCCCTGACCCCCGGATTTCTGATATATCAGTCCCCTCAAAATATATATATATAAATATAAACTATGGATAGAACGGATCTTATCCAGAAGGCCAAGCTGGCGGAGCAGGCTGAGCGCTACGATGACATGGCAGAGTGCATGAAGGAGGTCACGGAGAAGGGAGGCGAACTGTCAAACGAGGAGAGGAACCTGCTGTCCGTCGCCTACAAAAACGTGGTCGGGGCGAGGCGGTCCGCATGGAGGGTGATGTCCAGCATCGGGCTGAAGACCGAAGGGTGCGAGAAGAAGCAGCAGATGGTTAAGGAGTATCGAGAGAAAGTGGAGAAGGAGCTGCAGGATATCTGCAACAACGTTTTGGTAAGGTGTCAGATATTTTACCTACATTTTTTAAGCCTGCTGCATTGATCTTATTTTAAGTGTGTGTGTGTGAGAGAGAGAGAGAGAGCGTTATCACCTTTCTGAAAAAGTCCTATCAAGCTGAGCAATGTTGCTACACTACATCATTATGATTTAACGAAGTTCAGGCAATGATGCATATAGCTGCAATATGGTTTCTTTAACCCCCGCCCCCACAGATTGCTGCTCTTAAGGCAGAAGTGAAGGGATGAGGTGTCTTTGTATTGCGTGATATGTGCAGTCTAATACATTTCAAGAGTCCAGATTTTCGTCACTTAAAGGTGAACATGACCGCATTGAATGTCTCACAGCTGTCAGTTTTCACAAATTCATAGCAACATGTGATTTCTTTTTATGCTTGTGTCAAATGGCATCTCCCCTGTTTCCTGCAAGCTCCCCTGTTGTATTAATATGGCCTCCAAAGCGGGAGAGGACAAGGAAGTATTATGTAGTCCTCCCACTGTTCCTGCCTTTTGGGAATCTGGATTTAGAACAATGGGCTTGAAAAGCTGTGAGGGCGTGAACTGACAAAAGGTCACAGTGACTACTACACAAGGTGTGTCTGAACGGGTGGAGAGAGGGAGAAATTGGGACACGCGCAGGAAAGACACTATATACTCTGAATTCAATAAAGCTGTGCTATATATCCATGCAGTCCCATCTGGCAGATGGATGCCTAATGTGGGTAGCCAAGTGCAAGAACTTACATGCATAAACGAGTCATACTCACCCTAAAGCCCAGTTTGCACAGACCATCAAAAATGACTCCTGCAGAGCTACATATTGAAACCAATGAGAATATGTTTAATTGTTGAGACAGTAGATGCACTTTCAGACATTACACTCCACTTTTCAAGCTTAGCTTTACTGGAATACTGGGGAAGGGAAGGGGAGGGGGTATGCTTTCACCTCTTGTTTAATCTAGTGCAACAGCAGGGATTGGTGCTTTACATTATTTCTAGCCTGCCTTGATAATGGATTAGAGGAGATCTGGGTGAAAGCTTAGCTGTAAGATTGAGATAATTTCCCTGAGCTGCGGTCTTTAAAATGCACCGAAAAGCTGCAGGGGCTATTCATTTTCAACTAGCTTTCCATGTGTGTTCCTGAGACTGTGCGCTTGCACGGTCGTGACTCAGCCTTCCGTCTCTCCACCACAGTGTTATAGAGGGTTTGTCAGCAGAGGAGGGTGTGTCAGTCCTCATGCCTTAACTTGTCTGCAGAAGGCTGACAGGTTAGTTATGCACCCACAAAGTCAGAAGCGCAGAGACCGCAGTAGGCAAGTAAGCTGCTTGTGTGCCACTCTATGTTGATTTCCGATTGTGAAACCAGAAGCACTTGCACCTCAGCTGAAAGCAAGTCTCAGGGTTTGGAGGCAGCAGAGACTTGTAGATGTTTGGGTTCCACACAGGATGTGAATGTAGGGCTCGTAGGCCAGACAGGGTGACGCGAGAGCATGCTAAGGCTATTCACTCCTCCTTACATGACATTGTAGAGACTAGATTTCTGGCATAGGCTTGTCTGATATTGCGATGGACATATGGACATTTCCAAGTCTTGTCTCAGTTGTCATGGAGACTGCCACAAGTTTTTCATGCCCAGTCATCATTTTGCTGAGTTAATAAAAGGAACAAAAAACAACTTAAACCTGAAACCACAGTTCATTGTAGTGTAGTTGCTATTTCAATTAAATTGATAATGAAGGGTCAGTCCATGCTTGGGGGGAAAAAAATATACCAATTCCTGTTAGACATGTGAAGGCACCCAGACACATAACCAGTCAGGCATTCGTCCACCAACACAGTGTGCACTCTCTGGTGAGCGCTGGTGACTGAAATCAGAGCTTTGTGTGAAAGCACTGAGAGCGAGGCAACTCCTCTTCTGTCTATTGTGCAGAGCATGCAGTGAAAGAGGAATGCTTAGCACTTGAGACATGCGCATGTTTCGGCTGAGCCAATCTTTGTGTCAGTAAATGACTGGGGAGGGGCTGCTGGGATGGGCTTGGCTCAGACTAGGCCAGCTTCTTTCTGCCAAGGATCGGAAAGGAAAACTCTTTTTTAACAATGAAAAATAAATACATTTCTTCACTTTAAAGGCAGAGAGGGTGTTTATATCCTCTCTGAACACCGTATTGCCTCAGTCGGGTCTGTCATTAAGATCGAGGTGTTGGCAAGCATTTGGAGTGAAGGAGTTAATCTGATCTCTAAATTGATTAACTTGAGCATAAACCACAGTTTCACTTACACAGATTAGCCCTAGTAATCTTCTCATGTCAGTTGAAAGACCCATTACTTAGCCTAGCGTGCAACCGCAAGATGTGATTTGTGAGATGTTTCATATTTTTGCTACATAATACTACATATTTAATTTCTAATTTCTTATCTGTTTGCATTGTTGAAGCCTCTTACTTGAATTTTTATAGAGAATAGTCTCTAAAAGCTGCAGTATGCCTTCTGAGTGGACAAGCACAGATTGAAAGTCTACCTGGTGTATATTGTGTAATTAAATAAAAAAGGAAACCAATATCTAATCTAAAAAGAAGCATGTAGATCTCCAGTAGTGAATCCATAGTAAAGCATCTTTGCTCAGATACATTTTTTCATCTGTTGACTTGTCGGCCAAAGATATAGCTGCCATTGTTTTTTATACATGGACTTATAGTGCTTTATTTTATTAAATTCTTTAGCTCTGTGGTTTCAGGAAATAATTGGGAGTATGATGCATGCAAGCAGTGCTGGTATCTATTCTTAGACTTTGATAATGGAACATTTCAGTAGAGAAATTAAATAATGATACCAAGTCTGTTAAAATCAGCAGTAAGTCTGGTGTCAGCAATAAGACACCAAACTTTGGCATACAGTGCCGATTGTGGAATCTGGGGCAGAAGCCAGCTGGGGACACAGCAGAGGCCTGGCCTGATTGTGGATGGTTTGAGCTGAAAATGACATGGAGAAAAATGTTTAGTTTTTTTTTTTTTTTTGTACATGACACTGGGTGAGCACATGCACTTGACTCCTGCTGGAGCAGAACTGTTCTATTAATCATTGAGCTGAGCAGCTATTAAGAGCAAAGGGAGCAGTGCTCTCTGGTGGATGCAGGATATTGGGACACTTGTGATGGGTGAGGCCCACCTATGTTTTGTGTGTGTGTGTGTGTGTTTGTGTGTGTGTGTGTGTGTGTGTGTGTGTGTGTGTTAAATTTGCCCAGTGTGGCATGGTTAGTATTTGTCTGTTCTGTGAATATAACTAAATTTAGCAGGATGTGGTTCTTGATCTGTCAGATAACATTGTGCTTTAGTTGACTGTTCTGAAGGTTATTCAGAATATTTATTTGATCTGTGCATGTAATTAAATTGATATGATTTTTTTTTTCTTCTCACAGAAACTGCTGGATAATTTTTTGATTGGAAACTCCACAAATCCCGAGAGCAAAGTCTTCTATCTAAAGATGAAGGGAGACTACTATAGATACCTTGCTGAAGTTGCCTCTGGAGATGACAAAACAAGTGAGTTTTTCTCTTGTACTCTTTTTAATTTTCCTCCCCGTCAGTTATTTTTTTACTACTTTGTCTCTTTGTATGTACGGTGTAGTTGAGAATCTTTTAAAGTTTCCAGTCATCCATCTTTTTTAATTGAATGTACAAGCAAAAATAAGTATCCTTCTGTCTTTTTGAAGCTGGACCACTTCACACTGCAAATAGGAATGTGTCAGATTCTGTGTCACTCAGAGCTGGACATGACGTCAAGCAGGTTGTTTGAGTCACAGCCATATGACCACAGGGCTCCACCTCATGGAAGGCCATGACAGTAGTGTGTGTGGCAGCTAACTGAGAGGGCCTCTAGCTTTGCCAAAGGGTAAAATGTAAAGTGACTGAATATTTTTATACATAATAGTAAATTGAATATCTTTGGTAATATCACCAGTCTCATCTTTAAATTAATAATCAGTAATATTAGGAAATTTGCTTAGTCACCCTTGCTTTTGCCAATAGTTAGATTATAGGAAATTGATACAACTCTGTGGTAACTAAATTCATCTACGAGCACCTCAAAAGCTCAGTAATGAACGTGCGATATGTCACGCTTGTTTAATCCATACAAAAAAACAGTGTTGAAACAGCAGTTCACTGGGGCTTATGTGCCTGGTTTTCTTGGCCAGCAGCAGTAACCTTGAGTCTCCACTATCTTGCACATAACTCTAAAACCACAATTTGTCAATCTCATGTTTTTGTTTGGCCAAACTATTGCATAAAGCTTGTGTTTGTCACAGTGAGTCAAAAGGTTTTATTTTTGTGGCTTTGACTAGAAGCTTCTCCGGTTTTCAAAACTAAGTATCTAAGATTCCATGCTCCCACATATTTTGTGTGTGTGTGTGTGTGTGTGATATAGCTGGAGGTGGACTTAAATGTCAACCTTGATGTATACATGCATATTGACCCATTATGTGGTTTCTTTCTCTTCAGAGACCATTGAAAACTCACAGCAAGCGTACCAGGAAGCATTTGACATCAGCAAGACTGAGATGGACCCCACACATCCCATCCGCTTGGGCTTGGCACTTAACTTCTCCGTCTTCTTCTATGAGATCCTCAACTCCCCAGAAAAAGCCTGTGAATTGGCTAAAAAGGTTTGCACTGACTTTCTTGCACAGTCTGTCACGTTCCTCTGCGTCTTCAGTCTTAAGATGTTAAAGTGCTGACATTCTCCTTTTTTGCTCGCAGGCATTTGACGAGGCCATCGCAGAGCTCGACCAGCTAAATGAGGAGTCTTACAAAGACAGCACTCTTATCATGCAGCTCCTCAGAGACAACCTGACAGTGAGTGTCGCAGTGTAACAGTGGTGTCTAAAAATGTCTTGAGGCAAATGTGTTAATACTTGTTTGTAATGGCTACAATGGAAGGCAAGGCTAAAAGCTTGCCGTCATAGAGAGGTTTGAGAGGGGTGAGACACTGTTAACCTCACAAATGGGGACAATTTCTTCTCAAACACATGTTTAGGTGTTTCCAAAAATGGTGAAGGAGTCTGTATCTTGAACATATTTGTGTGTTTGTCTGTTTTTTCTCCCTCAGTTATGGACATCAGACAACGCCGCTGAGGAGGGCGATGGCGGAGACGCAGTAGAGGGCGGCGAGACTGAGAACTAAATACAAATCCTCAGTGTTGGGGTCATCTCCTCCAAAAACGACAAAAGGAAAAAAAAACTTTTTACACATCCTTCATTCCTTATTGCTCCACTCAAAACATTGTACCAATGAAACCCATTGTTGAAAAGAGTCGTGTAAGGAAATAAAATGGAAAAAAACCCCATTCTTTTCACAATACAGATTTGGGCAGCAACCCGTGAAAAGAGAAAACCCTCCATTCCTTTGGTTTGTGTTCGTCCTGGCCTTTCCATTTGTGCAGTTTCAGCTGTAGAAAAAAGTATTGAAAGCTTGACATGTTGTTAACTCTTAGCTCAATTGGCAGAAAACCTTAAGTCCCAACATCGAACTGGAAGTACATCGACACAGAAGTTTTGGATTGTTAAAAAATGTTAGATATAAAAACTAGTTTTCTCCCATTACTTTTTTTTAGTGTCTGTCTCAACACAGTAATGTGGTACGGTTACAGCAGCTGAAATCCAACTTCAAACAGATACAATATTCATACTGCAGGGAAAGCCAGTGTACATGCTGGCATCAAATACTATAATACAGCCAAGTAGTGCCCCTTGGTTTAATCCTCACTATCTGCCCTGGTTATGATGCCACTCTTTCACTGAAGCATGCCTGTTTGCGGGGGGAGGGGGGATTGTGGGGCTTGTCTGACCAAACGCAGGGACCTTTTTAATGGGAAGAAGACAATTCTGTCATGCATGTCTCTTGAGATATTACACTGGAATGGGAACAATGCTGTAACACACACGTGTCAAGTTTAATAATTTTCAATGCAGGTTTGTACACATCCTAAAAGAGGGTGATTTGTTAGTCTGTCCAGTGATTGTCATTAGAGATTTGGACCACTATTGTTTTGCTATTCATTCAACTGTAGTCCCCAAAAGCCTTGTGAAACCGTTTGAATCCCTATGTATCAGCTATGTTAACATGAATAAAACATTTTATAAACCAAGCTCAATTTGTTGCTATTTGTACTTCACTCCAACATATTTTATGAAATGAGTATTGTAATAGATAAAACTACCTGCACTGGCTAATTTTTTTTAGCTATATATTCTTTTTTCTATTTAGTCAAACTTGAAATACTATAAGCAATGCAGTTCACATATTACATCATTCCACCCACTCCACCTCACAAATGAAGACACATCCAACCAAAAAAACAAACACACTAAATTAGAGAGCCGCTCAATGAATTGTGTGCAGGAAAAAGAAGTCATGGCAATGCATGATACTAAATAACAAAATATATAGACAAAATGAATACAATTTCTTGGAGTATTAGTACAACGTCCACCACTTTTTAAAAAAAGTTAAACATTATGAATCATAACATTTCCATTTCATCAAAATGTTAACCACTGTGATTTGAAATGATACTGAAGTCTTAGATGGACAAGTATAATGACAATAAATGAAAAGTATAGTAGGCCTAAATATATATTTTTAAAAAAGGCAGTTCTATGTTATATTTAATAAATGATTAAAAATGTTCTTGTAATGGATTAATATACTTGGACCACTGCCATAAACTCCCAGTGGGTGTGTTGCATCAGTCTCTCACTCTATTAGTTTTAGTTTATTTTATTTTGCACAAGTTAAAATGTACACAAAAGAGGGCAGAAAACTACAAATGGCCTTTTTTTTTAAATCTCCACCTAAAAAATGATAACATTTTACAATATTACAGGAAATAGTATGACCACATAAAAACATAAGTGTAAGTACACGTGTCTAAGTGTGAGTGTGTATATGCGATGGAGACACTGGCCTCAGCATCTGTACATGATACATGAAAACTATGAGTGAAACAAATACAACAAGCAAAATGCATTGAGAAAAACAGTTACAATACAGTAAGTATGCTAAAAAAGTGGTTGCCACTTTCATTGCTACTACACTGAAGACTCTAGTCTAATGTTTCATTCATGGCTGATTTTGTTTTCTTTGTATAAGCATGTACTATTTGTACAGAAACATGTACTGGAAACAGTACAGAAACAGAAAGAATGGGAAACAAGCTCACATGATCGATCATATAATTATCTTAGCTAAGTTTCATATTCAAAAGTGGAAGTTTGCCAACAAAGAAAACTCATCTCAGTTTGTCAAAAACAATGTGAGCAGTATACAGACCATTAAATATTGCACTAATAAGAAGGCTGTGGGAATTGTTGTCTTCATTTAACTCTATGTTGTTGTTTAATTGATATAGTTTTCATTCATTATGTTGAGTGTTTATTATTTGTATGTATTATTATATTATCTCATGTTTGTTAATGGCGTCGACAAAATATTAGGAACACCATTCAATTCAGTACACCACCACCAAGTTCAATAATAAACTTCAAGCAGAATTATCACCTTCTTGACAACGTTAACAAAAACTGAAAATGTATAAACTTCAAAATAGTACAATTTAAAGCAGAGCTGTCTGTTGTATTGGATTGAATTAGATTCTCAAGAATGTACCTCACGTTCTCTCAATAAAGTTGGACACAAAAAAAAGGCGGATGTTTTCCACTCTGTGCTCTTCCGGGTTGCTCAGCTAGCTATCGAAACCACAAACAGACCAGTCCGGAATGATGATAGCTCTAGTGTAGCGGACTTAACTGCCTAAAAATGAGAAACATAATCTTAATAGCCCTTCTGGCCCCTTGTTGGGTCAACGGTGCCCTTAAATCCAGAATAACTGAGGAGGAGAGCCGCGAAGAAAGCCCGGAGCTCGGTAAGTAACACAGCAAGCTAACTGACACGTTAAATGTACTTCTGCTTTAGGAAGAATAAGTATTGTAACTTTATGCTGCTTATGTTTTATTTTATATACATTGACACCGATTTTTGTCGATATTGTTATTAAAGTGGTAAAGACAGAGCTTGGCGCTACACAGGAGCATATCATAATCGTGATACCGGTAAATGAATAAAAGCGTCGTGAATGACCATAGCCGCTCTTTCATGTTTTCCCAGATGATCTGAGCTCCATGCTGTCAGATTTTGAGGTACTGCCGGTGTCGAGCCTGCAGCTGCACTCTGTAAGGAAGAGAGACGTCCACACCCAGTCTCACTTGGAGCGGCTGGTTAGCTTTAGAGCCCTTCAAAGGTACAGCAGCATCCTCACGTCTCATTTATTTACACCCGCTTCAACGTGATGCTGCATTTTCCTACATGATGTTTTAAAGAAGTTATAGATCCACCTTTCCATACTAGCAATTAAAATATCCCTTCTTAGTGCAACTTCAAAGTAATAATTATGGATCACAACCCACAGTCCTTGTTTCAGTTTTAAAAATTGCATTTCCAAGTTCAGTCAATAGTCAAACCTAGCATGTTGCTTACATAGCTGATGTTAGTCAGGTTAAGTGGATGTCTTCTCAAATAACAATACTTTTTAGGAGGAAATGTCCCTCCTTGCTCTCTGTCCTCTGCAACTCAGCAAAGAAACCCTCATAACCATCAAACAACCAATAGAAGCAAAAAAATGATTAATATTTGTACCAAAAAGACTAACTGGAATGTATAATCTTGATTTGTCCAACTACAGTTGCTGAATAGTCATCTGTCAGGGTTTCTGCAAGGTCTTTAAAAAGCATTGAATTCACTTCCCTAAAATAAAATAGGTCCTAAAAGTTATGAAAATGTCCTAGTCCCAGTCTCAGCTTAAAAGTTTTTTTTGCATGGTGTAGTCAGTGAAATTAGTTAAAACTTTTTTTTTTTTTTCTGTCTGTCCTGTCATACTTTATACATCTATATGTTACAAGTGAGACTGGTGTGACAGTGAATTGTGTTGAAGGACCTGTAACAAACACTGTTGCTGCCACATGCTACAGTAGCAGTGAAGTTCATCAACTCATAATGGGGAAGTGAAAGAGTTAGCAAAAACTGATTATTTTATATTTTATTAACCTGTTCGTAAATGTTCTATCACTTAGCTGTGTCCAGGTCACGTTAATTGATTGTGTTACTAGGAAGTATTGTTATGAACAGCTGGCAAGAACTCACAAAAATGTGAAATTGAGAAGTGGTTTAAAGTACCTTGAAGAAACCTTGTATTAGATTCAGATGATCTTTGGGATGCCTTTTTGCTCACAACAAGGACAATAGATTCTGTTGTCCTTCCCTTACATTAGAGTAGCACTAAGAAGGGATTAGTATGGACAGGAAGTACTATTACAGCAACTTATTACTCTGTTGTTACAGGTTGGTAATGGTAATATGTACGTGTTGTATTGAGATAGACTTGATGATGTCAACTTTGAAAATCTTTGATCAGAAAAGAGACACTCAAATTCTGTGCGACTCCTCACAGTATTTAAAGCATGTATGTAGATTCATGGCATCATGTTGGGATTCATGTAGATATGTTGTTTTCTTTACCTGACTCCAGAAATTTCAAGCTTTACTTGACCACCAACACAGACCTTTTCACGGAGGACTTCCGGGCTGTGTTTGTTGATAAACACGGGAATGAGGAAAAATTTGATGTCCCGCTCCAGAACTATTTCACGGGACATGTTGTCGGTGAGTGGATGGTGAAGGTCTTTTTTTAAAATATGTTTTCCCTGAAGCCACATTTTACAAGAGTCTTCGTTTGCGTGTGGGAAAACAGGATAAGCTCTACATACATGCATGTCTGAAAACGTTTTAAAATCTCAATCTGAGAACTCTTGGTCACATAAATGCTACTTTTGAATGAATATGAGCAATAACGCATAATAAGACTAGATGCTGACTACACAGGGTGCGACTTGACAGGGGGCACAGTAGGTATCAGCCCCCTACCCACCCTCTGGTGTTTGTATTCTTGCCTCTGCAGAATTTTTTTTATCCCCAAACCCTCTCCCCACCTTTTTGATTTTGTTTTTCTTCCACAAATTGCACCATGCAGATATAGTTTAATTAAGATGATAGTGATTGACCCAATAGCAGAAGCACTTTGTGTATGATTTGCGGAGGGGGAGTGCGGGGGTGGGACATAGGAGGGAGGAGCGGTTGTTGCTGTTCAAGTTTTTTCAAAGTGCTGTGTGAAATGCAAGAAAGGTAAGAGTCGTTTTAATAGATTACTGGCTGTAGTTCAGATTGATTAAAAATAACTTTTATTTCATTTGTGTTTGCAGGAGAAGAGAACTCTCGTGTGCAGGCACACATAGACGGAGATGAATTTTCTGCTCACATTCAAACCAATGAAGCAGAGTACAATGTAGAGGTAAGGAATGCCTTTAAAGTCATTGGGGACAAAGCAGGAACATGTTTGTATATTTATCCTAAAACATTTTTTTTCTGTGAGGTTTGCTTGTATAAGTGATCCAAGTTAGATTCAACAAACTCATTTAACTGCCCCAATCTCTTATCTCAACCTGTCGAATGTCACCCGTTCATGAGTAGGAGACCTGTTGTGTGATTTAACCTTTTAGCATAATCAATGGCCCTAAAATTACAGTATAAGGCTGTGTTCAGTTCTGTTTGTGGGCAAGTTTCGTTCACCAAAATATCATCAAAGAGTAAAAGGAAAAATTTCATACAGCGGAGCTCCAAGTCATACTGTGAGAAATCAGCAGACAAAACATACGAGAAAATGGATGAATACCACAAATTTTCTTAAATCAAATTAAAGTGCCTCTTTAAAACGGATCTGTTTGCATGAGTGGTTCTTGCAAGAGGCCCGTTGTTTTACACAGAGGCGTAATTGACCCTTTACTGTCCTTTTTTTGTAAGACACTTAACCCTGGGCTGTTTTATCCAAGGCATTTGACTGAAATTTGATAATAGAGAGGCCACATTATTGAACCCTGCAAGGCTCTCTCAGCAATATCAAAGCCACAAAGTATTGCATGCACATTCAAATATTCTGCTGGGTGCACTGGCAAAAAGGCTAAATGCAGTCTAAGTGCTTCCAAAACCATTCATAGAAACAGTACTACAGTGCTGTACTCAGCATTATAAAAATGACTACTTGGCACATCTGTATTTCAGTTAATTGTTGAGTGCAATATTGCTTATACTTGTCTCTTTGTACTCTGCCATCTTGTATGTTGATTGATTACTTATTTTATTTTATTGCTATAATCTTTTCAGCTTGCAGTTTCTGATAATGTTGTTCAGTAGCTTCTAATAGATGCTGATACTGGAGAAGGACATGATTGCATACAGTAGTAACTGCCCTGTAGCCCAGTTTATCTCACAATGAGCATATTTTGCATCAATAAAATTGGTATAATCATCAGTCCATGACATCATCATCATCTATATCTTTATATTTATATTTTCCTCTCTTTTGTTGCTTTTCCCCTCTCTCTTCATCTCTTATCTGCTCTTATCTGATACCTCTGTTTCGTTCTCTAATGCCACCTCTCTTTCCCTGGCCATGCAGCCCTTGTGGAGGTTTATAGACTCTGCCAGCGATGACAGGTTGCTGATTTATCGCTCTGAAGACATCAAGAATCTGAGCCGCATCGCCTCTCCAAAAGTGTGCGGTTACGTCCATGCACAGAACAAGGACCTGCTGCCTCAGTCGGCCAGGAGGGATTGGGACGAGAAGGAGGAGATGGACGCGATAAATGGTGAGTTCAGCTGTCTGGTCTCCTCTCTGATTGTGGCGAGGCCTACGTATGTGTGCGGGTTTCTATTCAATCGTCTGTTGTGGAAATATGTAGGAGGAAGAAGGAGTGTATGAGGGGTTTAAGATCACTAATAGACTCTGTCCTCTTGTTGGTGGATGGTTAAGAAGAGATAAAAAAAAGAGTAGGAGTAAAACAAATGTTTAAGGTGGAGAGAAGGAAGGGGGAGGCTGTAGCAGTGAGACAAAGGAGGTGGGTGTTATACTCTGTAATGGTTACTTTAATAAAAGCTTTAATCTAGCCTATTTTGTGCACATACACACTACTGACAAGAGGGTATTATGTAAAAAGCAAATGCCTTTTTCTTCTTTTGTGTTGCTGTGTAAATGTAAAGCATATGACAGTGGTAATGTGCCTGAGGAGATATCTAAAACACCTCTCACTGGCTCCCAGTTGAAAGCACTCATTGGTGATATGAGTTGAGGTGAAGGTTCTTATGGAGGAGGAATTAAAATTCATGGAGGCTCCGCTGCCCAATGAGAAGACTGGTGAGTCGTCACTGGTCTCCCACTGCTTGTTGTAGAAACCAGAGCAGCGTACACCCACACTCCTGAACAATGTACAGCCAAGTGTATGATGTAATGTTCAACAGAGATTTCCTCCAGTTTTCCTTTTTTGTTTATTCCTCAACAACTGATTGTTTAAAGAGTTTAAGATGTATGATGCTATGAGTCGTTTTTCCGAGTTCCTGTGCATACATACTTTGTGGGAATTCATTCTAACATATGTTGTGTATTTTATGTGAAAATACACAATAACTGAATATTTACATTTAATCATTTAATTTATTGGATTAATGAGTCTGCAACACATTATTATGTTGCAGCACTCATACCTCATTCTTTGAGGATATCCCTAAAATATTATCCTATCACCTCTGTTCAATTTTACGTAATTGAATTCTGAATTTCAACACTTATGGAGGCGAGTAATTTAGAAGACAGAACATGGAGGCTTCACAGACGCACAAATCCAACTTTCTGTCCCCTGGTATTGTTTTCCTACACCTCAACTCACATGGTCCTTGCAGATACCAAGTGCGATCTGTTCCAAAATTCAAATCAGAGTATATCTCTGTGTGGAAAACTTCAGGGTTTGCTGTGGCACCAAAAACTGATTCCGCAGCCCACTGTGATGTATTGTAATGGAATGAATGTAAGTGATAGTGGAAACATAAAGTCTTCTAATGACAATGACATAGAAAACGTATTCAGTATGGGTCCGTCACATCACATCATGGCTGATACTCAATCATCATACCCCTTAATCAGATTATTAATAATGTATCGCTGTGAAATATAGTAGATTTTGTGAATATTAAGGATACACTGAATACTTTGAGGGGTTTGGATGGTTGGTTCACCTAAACAAGCAATTTAAGGGTCTCTGGGAAATTTTCATACAATTTGTTTAGACTAACCGATTTATCAAAGAATAATGAACAGATTTATTACTGATGAAAATAATTGCTAGTTGCCCCATTAACCAAAACATTTCCAAAGTTGAAACTGAGTACCACAGATGTTAGGTCTTGCATCATGAACACTGCCTAATCTGTGTGGTCATGTTTTCTAGCAGTGGATGATTCACAGAATTATTTTGTTCTGACAATCTTTGAGTTTGTCCCGAAAAGCTCTGCTCTAGCTGAATAATTGAGTAGTATTGCACAGTCTATGTGTGAAATCAGCTTTAGTTTACTGAGGCTACATTGCCTAGCTGTCAGGATATCACATTCATTATTACACACTCAAGCCTCTCCTATAGAGGTAAACCATGGTTTAATTCTGGCTTGAAGAGCAGAGCTTAATCAGTTCACAGGCAAACAATAAAGAAGACGTGTTGCTAAATGTGAAAATGAGGGCAATTAACAGTGGGATACTGGAGCATGGCCTCATTGTGTAACTTCTTGATGTCCTTATGTATCTATCTTCATGTAAAGCTTACTCTTCTTGACCTACATGTTTGAATATGGCATTGCTTTTTGTGAACATTTTCCTTCGTGCACGTGTCTCTTAAAGCTGCTCCTGCTGCCTCTTGCTTTGCAGGGTACCACCACAGAGAGAAGAGACAGGCCCACGACCACAGGAAGAACACCTGCCCGCTGTTGCTAGTTGCAGATTACCGCTTCTTCAAACATATGGGCCGTGCACAAGAGAGCGTCACTCTCAACTACCTGGTCAGACTTTATCATTTTGTGTATAAAACCTAATTCAGTAGTGCAGAAAAGGAATGGCCATGTGAAGGTTTAACATGCATCCACAGAACTAGAGGATAATTGACAAATCTGTAATCTAAAATCAGTTTGTCGAATAAAGCGCAGAAGGTTAAAATAATTAAATGC
Organism: Scomber japonicus; assembly: GCF_027409825.1. Taxonomy (NCBI): domain Eukaryota; kingdom Metazoa; phylum Chordata; class Actinopteri; order Scombriformes; family Scombridae; genus Scomber; species Scomber japonicus. Next base: position 16,068,365 of record NC_070593.1, on the reverse strand, counting down.
AGTGTTTATTTATTTTTATGTGATGATCATTGCTATATGATTTTTCTTTTTCTTTTCTCATTTCAGATTGAGCTGATTGATCGTGTCGATGACATTTATAGAAATACAACCTGGAATGATGAATTCAAAGGCTACGGGGTCCAGATCCATCAGGTGTGTGTGTGTGTGTGTGTGTGTGTGTGTGTGTGTGTGTGTGTGTGTGTGTCTGTGTGTCTGTGTGTCTGTGTGTGTGTGTGTGTCTGTGTGTGTGTGTGTGTTGTGGCATCAAACATCACTGTTCTCAGCAGCATGGTGACTGTGTGACTGCTGGAAATGAAGCTGAGAATAACACCGTCCCTCAGTCAGTTTGAGAAATACATTTTCAAGAGGAACTGAAAGCTTTTGTGTGTGCCTCGTGGGGGAATTTAATTTGTTCCACAGGCTTTGGTAATGAATGGAGACTCTGTTTGTAATACTATGAGTCCCCAGGCTTTGTCACTGAAAAGATATGCATCTATTAAGCCACTCTGAGTTATTTTCCTTCTTATCTTCTTCACCATATATATCAAAAATAACTTGTAATGTCCCACTTTTTACCTTTTCAGAAATGTTTAGGATTCCGCCAAGTTGAAAATCATATGGTCCTCTCTAAAAATACTGTTTTTAAGCTGTTGCTACTGGTTGGCTGCTAGGCAACCACTGACAATTTATGTTGCAATTTACTGTAATATTATTTTATATCGCAACAGATGTCGAAAATATTCTAAACTTTTCCACGAAGATTTGTGACATTGCAATGATTTAAAATTGTATAATTACATATGATGCATTCTTCATAAATGGTGTCTTTGGTTACCATTTTCAGATTATTATCCACAAAGAGTGGACAAGGCCTCCTTCTGGCCGTGCTCACTCCAACTGGCGCCACTATAATATGGAGAACAGTCCCAACCCAAAAAAGGAAGTCTGGGACGTGAAGAAACTTCTGGAGGTAGGAAAGCAACACATAGAAAATATATTCCTATTCTGACTATTCTGTGGGCATGAGATCCCACACATGAAATGGAGGTGGTATTACAAATAAAAGCATTTTTGTCTTTGAATATATTTTTTGGGCCATTTTATGCCTTCATTGAATAGCAACACTTAATGATGAGATGACACGATATGAGGGGAGAGAAAGACCAGGACATGACATGCAAGGGTGTGGAAGTGTTTTGCATTCACTTGAAAAAATAAAAAAGCTCTTGTTTTTCTGAGTAATGTTTTTCTGAGTAATTTCTTTTGAATTAACGCAATACTTCTAAATCCTGTGGGAAGCCCCCACCTGCAAATAACGTTAACCTACTGTTGCTGCTCCTTAACTACAGAAACGTATTTCTGTCACACCAGAAAAAGAAAAACAACATCAGCGCTGAACATCTATTCAAGTTACAACGTAAAACTAACCACATTATAACATGAAACCTAGAGGTCTGGCCTTGTGACGTTATAATGTGAAAGTCATAGTTGGTCTCAGGACTCTGTGATGTACTCCTACACTTTCTTCGTATACCACAGTGTCATGAAACGGTCTGCCGCTGGTGTGTGAATAGGGGCACACACCATGCCCTCTATCTGATGTGATTATTTTCCTGCAGCTGTTAGAAGTTAGGCTTCATGTTTGGGTTGAGACATGACAAGATTCTGCTGTTATTGAGCACAAAATGCATGGAGCTGTATACAGAGGACTCATTAATCCTGCTGTATACAGAGGGATGAATGAGTCCGACCCTCCAGAGGTAGGGTTTCATTAATCATTGAGGAGGAGTTACCACAGTCCACAAGCACTAACACACATGTTTAGGAGCGCACAGGTCTTACTCCTTTTAGGGTGCACAAAGACAGATCTCTCTCCGTAGATTAGGAGCAGCAACAGTAGGTTAATGTTACTTGCAGGTGGGAGCTTCTTGCAGGATTTTGAGGTATTGAGTTCATTCAGAAAAAATGACTCTGAAAAACAGAAAACAATTACCCAGAAAAACAGGAAAATTATCTTGTTAATTCAGAAAAACATTAACAATTACTCAGAAAAACCAAGCTTTTTTAATTTTTTTCAAGTGAATGCAATACACTTCTGTATGCATTGCAATTATGTGACATGTGTCTTAACCAGTGGCCTACCAGGACAAACCAATTATAGCTCTTCTAAATATTAATGTAATATTTTTGTAATATTTACATGTAAAACTGCTGATAACTAATGGTCTCCTGTGTCCCTCAGCAATTCAGCTCAGACATAGCAGACAACGCCTCCACTGTGTGTCTGGCCCACCTGTTCACCTACCAGGATTTCGATGAGGGCACACTGGGGCTCGCCTACGTGGCCCCCTCTAAACCTCAGGCCTTGGGGGGCCTCTGCCCCAGACGTAAGTACAACGCCCTTCGATGAAATGCTTTCATTTAGATAAGCTCACCACTAAATTCTATATACAATATATTATCACAGCACAGGCAGTAGTGATAAAATGACTTGTTGAGGTTGAAGTCTTCCAGCTACTGACAAAAGTGGCACTATCAGCAGCAGGCCACTCTCCTCTCCTCATCTTCTACACTCTCTCTCTGGCGTCTGACAGGCTCATATTAGCTACGACTTGCCTTTTTGGTGATTGGAAATCAAAACATAAAAGACTACCTGTGACTGTGACAATATATACATCTACATCTTGAAATATAAACATCAGTATATGATAAATAGAATGGATATCTACATGTGGAATATTGACAATATTATTATAATTTTCTCTGTTGTGAAGTTTGTGTATCATGTTTTAAAGACCATCTATGATCGAGTCATGTAAAGAGATTATATTATTGTATTGTAATAAAAAACTGTAATTTTGTAAAGCCAAACAGACACTAACATCTCTTTTTGGTTGTGTTATTTTGCAGCATACTACCCAACTGCCAATGCCAAGCCCAGTTACCTCAATACAGGATTGACCAGCACCAATAACTACGGCAAAACCATCCTAACAAAGGTCTGTTTCACTGTGTTTTTTCAGTCATTATCTTTCATATATAACTAATTATGGGGTGCACACAGTTCCAACCAGGATGTTACACAACATGTCATCCTGCCAAGTCTGAGTAGAGCAGACATACTTTTGGTGTGGGTGTTTATGAGTAATAACATAAAAAAACACACTATTATTAAAAAAGAATTCTGCTGCATTCTGACAACTAAAGTTTCTTGCACATAAAATCAGTTTAGGTTATTTACTAGGACAATGTACTGTACTCACTTGAAGACTTTTCTTTAACACCCGCATCTTACAAGTTTAGACACAGTGTCAGCCTTTCATTGTTCGTTCCTTGATAGAAATGTGTGATTTGTTCTTAATTGATTCCTTGACACACTAGTTAACTGTTTATCGTGAATAAATCTGGTGTGTTTGGGTTCCAACAGGAGGCAGATTTGGTGACCACTCATGAACTGGGCCATAATTTTGGAGCAGAGCATGATCCTGACAACATCCGTTACTGTGCTCCAAGTGATGATCATGGGGGGAAGTTTGTCATGTACCCTATTGCTGTGAGCGGAGACCATGTCAACAACAAGGTACACACACTATCAGTGAACAAGTAAAACATTATATACAGACTTGACATTAACATTTAGTTAATGTTAACCACCAACTATACTGCCAGTTAAGAAAATACACTGACTTAATGATGTAAAGTGTGATATGTGAACACTATTTCTTATCTACAATGTTGGATAAGTGTGACTCAGTTGTTCCTGTGAAATATCACCACAGTTAATGTGCCTCCTCCGCCGTTGGCCTCAACGGCTAATATGCATTTGACTTTTCTTGCAGGTGCAAAGTGGTGTTGTTTATCTCTTGTGACTTTTACTGCACTTGGCAATATCTGTAGGGTTTAAAACTAAATCATTGATATGCATCAATAAAAATGCATACCAAGGCGATGAAGCCTGTAAATACAGGCTCAGTTTTGTCAAAAACAGGAAGGAAGAAATTGAGCAAATAACTGCTGAGAAATGTTTGCATTTGATTTACTTCTGTCCTTTGCCACCATCACCTCTTAGAGTTGAGCCAAAATCCTCCAGTCCTAGTTAAATATAACCCCTGTCTTCTTCTCCTTTCCCATCAAAGCGTTTCTCCAACTGCAGCAAGATCTCCATAGGAAAGACGTTACGGTTCAAGGCTCCTGTGTGCTTCAAGGAGAGGAACAGTAAGGTATGTGGGAACTCCAGAGTGGAAAAAGGGGAGGAGTGTGACCCTGGGCTACTCCACCTCACCAATGACCAATGCTGCTCATCCGACTGCAAGTTCAAACCTGGTGTTCAGTGCAGGTATGAAACCCAAGAGACACAATATCACTGTTTTACAGATGATTCCATTTCAAATGTGTGCAAATAATTCATTTATTGAACTTGAGTTCGAATCACACATACGTTCATGTTTCTGTCTTCTCCACAGTGACAGAAACAGTCCATGCTGTAGGAACTGCAAGTATGAGCTGGCAGGAACAACGTGCCAGGAACCAATCAATGCTACCTGTAAAGGCATATCCTCCTGCACAGGTGAGCGCCATCTGCTGTTCTTAAACAAGAACTGCAGCAAGCACTTTTTGAAAGGCTGCTTGTAATATTTTAAACAATGATCAGTGAAAAATGGTAGTAGGTTTTGTAATGATGTCACAATGACAAGTGATTCAACTCTCAACATTTCTTTCACATAAAAGGCAACAGCAGTGAATGCCCACCTCCCGAAAACGCCAAGGACGACACTGTGTGTGTCGACAATGGCCTGTGTCGCAACGGAGAGTGCAACCCTTTCTGTGAGGCTGTGCAGAACCTTCGGTCCTGTGCCTGCAATGGTAAAGAGCAATTTAAAAAAATACCAGAGAGCCCAAACTGATAGATAGATAGATAGATAGATAGATAGAAGTCAGGAAACTTTAAGATGGCGAATATAGAAATAATACCTTGAGATATTACATCAAATTAAGTATTAGGTATTGAAAAATACAATGTCAGTTGGATTGAAGGGTCCTCCAGTGGATGAGAAGTTTCTACAAACCCTTTTTTTTAAAAAGCCCCTCAAATATATTATTGTTGAGCTAAAAACCAAATACTTTCTTCAGATAGTTTACATTTAGAGGTTTTTCTCCAGAAGGTCTAATGGGCGTTTTCTGTTAGAGTCCTTACTGAATGAATCTTGTAGTATGTACTACCACTGTTAATAAACCAAATACTTATTACAGTTTTGAAAAGATACAAAACTGATGCTCTTCAAGTAAATTTTCTTCCCTGTTTGCAGAAACGGAGGATTCCTGTAAAGTGTGCTGTAGGGGAAAAGATGGCACCTGCGCTCCTTTCATCCAGAGCAACGGCAGTCTCCTTTTCCTCCGCAAGGGAAAACCCTGCACTGTGGGCTTCTGTGACGAGGGCGTGAGTGACCCCCACCTGTTGATTCCTGCTGATCCTGTCATTGTTACATCATGTTTATTAAGCACTAGAAACACTTAGAAAATGTAACAAACATAGCAAAGGCTTTATAGAGTTGCTGTGTTGGCTGTTTGGAGAATGTTAATACTTCCTTGTCATCACAGGGGAAGTGCATGAAGCAGGTGCAGGACGTGATCGAGCGCTTGTGGGATTTTATTGACAAACTGGACATTAACACATTCGGTAAGTTGTGTACAGAGCACTACATTCTCACAACAGGAATATGAATTGGAAAATGAGTCTTGTGATTTTTGTATTTATTGTGCATGTCCATCTCTTAACCCCACCCCTCCATCAGGGAAGTTCCTGGCTGATAACATAGTGGGCTCTGTTGTGGTGTTTTCACTCATCTTCTGGATTCCTCTCAGTATCCTGGTTCACTGTGTGGTAAGAAACTGACAGTAATCATTTTACACTAGCACACTAGAACTGCTCTTTTTTTCTCTGTGGTTGACGATATATTTCTTTACCAGCTACGGTATATAACTTGACTTCATTAAGTGCTGATGATGCTTCTTTTTTGTGTTTTCTCTATGCAGGACAAACGACTTGACCAGCAGTATGAGGAGAACGCAAAGTGCATCTACTACCCTCAAAATGTAAGTTTGTCATCTCCCTGATACTGTGCTCGTATATGATCTTGTGCACCAGCATTGCTGCCACACTAACCAAACTAAACCAATCCCACAATGCTTTATGAAACACACTGACATATTTTAATAAGGAAGGGAGAGGGCCACATAAAGGTTTATTCAAGACATGCACAGTCTGTCAACATTTATCCAAAACCCTGCTGAGAGAGAAAAACATTACACCTAACTTATCTCCACTATATTTGGCAGTAAGTTGAAAAATGTTTAAAAATAATAGTTCATTTCAAGACTTTTAAAATTAACTATATATCTGTCTTTTTTAATCATTTGAAAGTTTTTAAGAAATCATATTTTTGCAACCACAAAGAGGTAGCTGTAATATGAAGCAGTGCGAGTTAGCAGTCAGGCCTCACTGTCACTGCTGGGCTCCAGCTCTGAATGACCTGTCCATCACTCTTTGCCTTGGCCCCTTTCCATCCTCATTGGAACTGCAGCAGATGGTGGAAGTTTGTAGTAGAGCTCCCGCCATAGGTGAGTGCGTTGTGCTACGGCTTGGTGTTGCGATGCGTTTCCATTGAATCCATGATGATGATAATGATGCACGGTCAGTGGCCCAACGTTTGGGATACTCCTGCAGTCGTTCACTCCTTGATGTAATCACTGATCTAGTCGCACATTTCCAGCTCTCAAACTCACCTGCGTCCTTCATCTGAGAGATGAAGCGAGAGAGGCTTAAACTGAGGCTAACTGAATACTGAGGCTAATATCATCCTCTGCACAGATGTCATCCATGCAGAGTCGTATCAGATCAGAAATTACCTCAAGAAAGCAAGATTGCATTTTAGGAGTATTCAAACAGAGAGAGGACTGAACAGGTTTCACCTTGTTGTCTTTTTGTGATATCGGATGCAGTGTGTGTCGACATTTTATGTTTGCATCTGTTGCTGTTTAAAGCCACAACAAGAAGAGGTTAATGTCATCTAGGTGTTATCCTTCTTTTTTTTTTTTTACTCTTTTTTTAATCCTTTTTTTAATGGCTGTTTGCTGTTTAGTCTGTTTTTTTAGGTTTGATTGGAAACACGTGGAGACTGAGGGTACATTCCTCTGTAGACCTTCCTCGCAGTAGACATTTTGACTTAACACTGGAGTAACTAATACAATTAATGATAGCTTAATTTCATGTCAGTGAGCCTGTCAGCCCTGCATGTGAGCTGGCAGGCATAGCAGCAGGGCTCTGATGCCCCTATGGACTTCAGCCATTATTAATATTAGTTACACTTCTGTTTTACAATGCAAAATGTCCACCACAAGGAGGGTCTAATGTTTTACTCATTCCCACTTCTAATGGGGATATTAGGGGTGATGATGGGGATAGAGATGACTATTAAATAGTAATTACAGAATTTCTCTTTAACAATCATGGAAATAATATTATGATAATAAAACTATTGTACGTCATGTAAAGTTCAGGAGAAATGCACAGAATGGAGTAAAAAATGGAATGGATCCTACTTCAGTCAAAGACCGTCAGTTTTTTTTTTTTTTTGTTTTTGTTCTCGCTGTCTCACACGTTGTTTTTGCTCTTCAGAATCAAGAAATGCTCGAGTCGGCGCCCGTGCGCATCGTCAAGCCTCCTCAGCCTCACTCCTCCTACGCAGGCCGGACCGCGCCCTCCTCCCTGCCCCAGCAGTCTCAGCAGCTGAGCCAGGCCGGGGCAACTCCCGCGGGCAGCAGTACCCAGGACCCCGGCCCGAGCTACGCCCCCACCCCGGACAGCGCAGGGGGATCGCGGATGGCCACCATCCAGGAGGACACCAGCAGCGACTCTCACCAGGGAGAGGAGGGCCTGTCGGAAGATTTCACAACCGCAGGAGCCTGCTCGTCGGCTACGAAATCCTCCTACGAGGATCTGACAGATCAGAGCCAGTCAGCCAAGGACAGACGGCGCCTCCAGAGGCAGGATTGTTTTGACACCAAAGAGACAGAGTGCTGAGAAGGACTTTTTGTTAAAAACACGAAAACTAACGTGTTTGAGGGAACATGCAGCAATTTTTCTTGCCACAAATCACAGACAGCAACTGTTAAGGTCACAGCGTTTCTTATGTCAGATATTAGTGTTTAACATTTCAGCTAATTCTAGATGTGGGTACTGTTTAGTGAGCTCTAAATTTGTACCACCGTACAGATGATACATGATTTCTTGAAAGCGAGATTGCAGTTAAATTGATATGTGACTTCATGTTTTCTTGTTGGTGAAACAATGCTGTGCCTTTTTTCAGTTTGGTAGGTGGTTCTTGGCGAGCTGAAACCTGTGGAAGTGAATCTAAGTTGCAGCTCCTTTGTGCTAGATTTTTCGCGGACCAGTGCCCCAAACACACCATAGAGTTAAATTATCTTATTATTGTTTCTAACGTGGTTTCTCACTATACAAATCAAAAAAAAGGTGAAAACTGTTTAATGCCTCTGTCATGTTGTGTCAAAAAAAAATGGATTTTTGTGGTTCTTAAGTAATCAAAGCATCATGTTAAAAGCCTACATCTTGCTCCCCTGCCCCAAAACACTTGCACAAAGTACAACAAAGTACTGTCTGTGAAGCAACATGACCTCAGGTTTGCTCCATTTTAAGTGAAAGATGTTAATATAATTAATGCAGCTGCAGTTATTTTCTGCAGGAAACATTTCAGTGTGAGACATTGACTCTTGGACACTGATCATGGATGGCTGTTTTATCCTGAATTTTAAAAATGTATCGTAACTGCACTTGAAGTATTGTTTGCATCACTGGAGACATGAATTATGTTTTATAAATGTATTTACTGTGCTGTGGGCCATCAATAGTTGTTGTACTCATAGTGTAACATTTTGATTCTGTGCAAGGATTGGGCAGTAGACTCTGCAGTATTATGCTTATTTTATTTGACTCGTCGTTTGAACTTTAAGAAAGTTACTTATGTTAGTCTCCTGTAGTGTGATGCTTTAATGATTTATCATGTACACTCTTTGTGGTTGATCCCTAACACTTTGGTGCCTTTTCTGATTGTGCATGGACTGTTTCTTTTTCTGTAATGAGAGACAGGAAAATTGAAGTACATGCACGTGGATCTGGACAGCCTGAGTTTAATTTTAGATGTCTAAAGTGCTCAGATGTTATTTTTTCCAACATGCTGTTTGGTCTTCGGTCCTCGTGCCAATTTGAGTCATGCACCTCTTTCACTTACTTATGCTGTCTCACCACTGTTGCCTGCTGTGTCACATGTTTAATTGCTTTAAAAATGTATTAACTGTAGGTCAAGAAGAAGAGTAAACTGCATATCTAACATGGAGTCTGTTGAATGGATGTGAACTGTTACACAACAAGCAGATTTTATGTCATATCAGATGAATAATGTGTATTTTTAAGTTGATTGCTTTGCATTACTTACTCAGCTCAAAATAAAATCTTTATTGTGCATTTTGGACACAGTCTTACATTACTGACAAATAAAAACCACAGCTGCTTCATTCTTTGAAGCATAAGTGTAGTCCAGTGTCATGCTCTCAATGTACCAGGCACCACAAAGATGCTGGTGAGTGTTTTCTTCTCTTCTCAAAAGTTCAGCTCTGTTGGATCCTGAAGGAAAATGTTTTCCATATAAAGCCAATGTCCTTCAGTTCACTGGTCACAGAGCAGGCTGCTCTCTGGGCTCTTACTGTCCACGTCTCCCCAGTAGGGCAGGATGAAACCAGTCAACTCGGCTCTCCAACAGCTCCCACAGGTGCTGTGACACAAACTGGTTGCCCTTCTCTGAGAGATGCAGCCCATCAGATAGGTAAAGCGTGTAGTCCTGTGAAGCAGAGGACATTACGGGATTTTAAAAGATAAAAGACTCATACTTTATAATACATTAAAGGATAATAATGAACAGTTACACAGCTACTACTTTATATGAGATTGTTGAAAAATCGTCCTGAAAATAAGTGGAACAATTAGGGATTCATATAATAATGTTACTGAAATTGTAGGGGCTAAGTTAAACAACATAACTTAATATTTTGTATAAACTACATGCTGAAAAGTATGTTTTTCTCTAAAAGAATTCATATGTAAAGATACAAATGAACCCAAATATAAACCAGTATAGCCGACTGAACTCTTCTTTCCCCATTATTCTTAAAATCTGCACCATTGTTTCTGCTAAAAATAAATATAAAACTTAATCCCTTATTTTCAAATTAGTGTAACATTTAAGGAGCTGTAAAATAAATCATTATCATCATTCAGTATTCAATCATATCAGCTGACTCAGAAACTGATGAACTGCCTGTTTCAGTAACACTTATTCATATATTTGAAATTTTCTAGGACCTTCCTTGAAAATTACATAGGAAATTTCCTGAAAAGTAAATTCAAGTAAATATTTATTCTCTATATATGTTGAATTATGTTTCCCTGAAGACAAAGTTCACATTTCTTTCATGTTAAGCTGAAACTTTGTGGAAATAATTTAGAAATGCCGGTTCTGTTATGACTGCCCACCTGTCCATCTTTCTGCATGAGTGTCCAGAGGTCCAGGACGTCTGCACCACACTGACCAGCTGCCTGGACACATGCCTGGGCATACTGTCCTACTACAGAGTTGTGGCGATTGAGAGGACATCCTGGAAGAAATATAAAGAGTCACTTGTGATTTTTTCAGGCCTTGAGTGTAAAAATGGATCAATGTGACGATAAAAGAATGAGGGAGTGTTACCTTTCTGCATACACTCCTTCTCCCAGGCCAACTCGTGAATAGGAGGAGGGGTGATGAAGATAACTTTGTCCAGTGACACTCCGGCTGAAACCAGGAGCTTGGTGATCTCCTTCAGGTTCTCGGAGTACTCCTGCAGAGGGATGTGCTGCTGAGGGTTCTGATCTGTGTGGAGTCAAAATCGGAAAGGAACATGAGGAAGGAATTGTTTTTTTTGTTCTCATTTACAAAGGTCATAAAATGGCTTACATAGAAATATTCAAGAAACAGAGTATTGCACTCCCATTAAGTTGAAGGACTTGCAAAAGGAGAAATAAAAATAAAAATAGTAAAAATTAAAGCATCATATATCCTGAGTATGTTCCAAGCAACAAAAATGCTGGATCCTACATTTCCCATAGTGCAATCAGTGGTATCTTTTCATTACACTCTCCCTGTGTGGCAAACACCTTCAAATTGCCTAATGCTAGGGCTGCAACTAAGGATTCTTTTCATTATGAATTGTTATGTCATTATTTTATTAATTAATCAGTTAATTGTTTGGTCTATGACATGTCAAGAAATTATGAAAAATTTCCAGATGCAACCTCAAATGTCTTGTTTTGTCCTGACCAAGCACAGGCATTCAGTTTACTATCAAAGAAGACTAAAGAAACCATAAAATATTCACATTTAAGAAGCTGCAATCAGATTATTTGGGCTTTTTTTCTTTAAAAATGAATCAACACGATTAATTTATTATCAGAATAGTTGCCAATAAATTTTCTGTCAATCAGCTACTCCATTAATACTTAATTGTTTATGTAGTATGTAGTTATACAAGTATATTAAGATAATATATATAATAATAGTGTTGTGATTTTTGAGCATACTCTCAATAGACACTACTGTCCCACAATGCAATGTACAAAGGAAATGGAGATGGTAGCTGTAAGGTTTTTTTGTATCTGTAAAAAACATATATGTACTATTAAGACTATAAAGATTAGCATATATGATTAGTAGTAATGACATTCTGTAACACAAGTTTATCTGTTAAAATGTGAAAGTCTCCAAACCTAAATCGAGATTAACCCATTGACATCATTGTGGTTATTATGTTAAACTTTAGAAAGCTCCGCCTGAGTATAAGAAATACTGTAACCATCTTCATGTGTATAATATGTTGAGTGCTCCTTCACAATGAATAAAGTAGAGATCTATACTAGCAATCAGGGACAATGTTTGCAGTGAAATGCTTCAAGTTGCAGTGAGTGAACTTCAGCCTCTTTCAGTGTATTTTTTACCTTCCAGAGCACAGTCATTGGCTCCAAAGAAGACAGTGACAGCTGCTATGTTGTTGTCTGCTGAGCTCTGATTGTTGATAAGACGAGGAAGAACAATTTTGGCCCATCTGGAGTTGTATCCAGACAGTCCCCTGTTCACAACATCACACTTTCTAAAGGAAAACATATGCCAGGTTCAGATATTAGTCAAAGTTGCATGCAAAATTCAAAGTCACAGATGTACCATTTGGAACTAAACACCGAAGTACTTATGAGTAATTATATGAAAAATACAACATAAGTCAAAAGACAATAAACAGGAAACACTGACCTTGCTAATTTGTCGGCAATTGTCGAACCCCAACCATGGGCTTGAAAAGAAAACTGAAAGAAAAAAGCACTGTTAGCTAGCAGCAGATATTACTAAACGATAACAGCGAACAAAATGCACAATAATACTGTCCATATTAATATGCAGGAGCTAACCTGTGTGATAGAGTCGCCGAATAAAATCACTTTAGGCCAAACGATTGTTTTGAATTTAGACATGATGAAGCTGCAGGGAGAACCAGGCTGCACAGTGGGCCAGACTTCCGGTTGTGGGCGGAACTTCACAATTGACATCATGACTCTTCCATGAGAGATTGTGTCTAGGTAATATAAATTGTATATATGATAATAACTTATATCTAAAAAGTGTACAAAGTGGCTTATGTTCCCTACAAACTTTGCATTTGAAGTGGGTAGTTTTTTTGAGATTTACAATCACACTGTGTAAATTAGTTTTATTAATACGTCCTCAAAAATAGTCTCCTATCATCGTTTCCGGTGATTCATATGACGGTTTTTCTGTTTTCATGATAATGAAAATGTACAAACTCGTCTGCTTTGCCATTATTATTAAAAGTTATCTTAAGCCATTTTAAATCAAGACCCGTTGTGAAGGTTTGGCGAACCCTAGTGGGGGTCGGGGCCATAGACATATATACGTATATATGCCTATGGTCGGAACTCCCAAGTTGGGAACCTGCAATAAACGCTTTGGTTTTTTGTTGTATATAGTCTATGTTTTTTTTCCCCCGCCGTATTCAGTGAAGACCCGCCCTACTCTGCCTCCGATTGGTTATTACTCACTAACTGCGTTGGTTAGATTGGTAAGATTTAGACATTAGTAGAGTGCCTTTAAAAGCACTCTAGACATTAGGAATGAGATGATTGGGTTGGAGTAAGAATAAGAAAGTCACAGCCAATCAGGGCTAACGTAGGGCGGGTCTTCTCAGAATGCGGGTGGACTGTTACTTCATTCATACTCACCGCTGAGAGGCGCTGCAGTTAGACTAACTTGTTATATCAACCTTCTTCTGCGGTTCTGCGAACATGGCGGAGCTCAGGCTTCGTTTTGGTAAGAGAGCTAACGATATTGTGCACAAACTATGTCACCGGCACCACCTTGAAACTCAGAGCAAACACGGTAAATGTGCAATACTCGTCCCGTCCCTGTCTGCTGGGTGTCTCTCGGTTGACATTCAAAGTGGCGGCCTGAGTGGAGCCGTTACCGCGGTGACCGCTGGAGCTCCACCGGACGGTTACACAAGGGTAAACCTGCCGCCCTGCACCGGTAACTGTGTGTGGGGACATGGCTCTGGGGCCGAAGGTGATACTTGTATTGGACTTAAGAAAGACTATTCAGTTTCTGAAGAGATTTGCATTCAAATTAGAGGAAGACATATCTCTCGGTACCGGAGTCCAGCCGAGTTTCGGAGGACTTTCTGCTCGTCAAGGGCTCCTCGTCGACACTTGTGTTTGAGACCCGAACAGGTAGTGTTTATCAGGACTTTCAGCGAGGAAGGAAGCCGCTCTGTGCCGCTCTACAGAAGCAAAACAGGCTATTATGACATCCTGGAGGTGTCACCCACCGCCACTCACGCCCAGATAAAAACAGCCTACTACAAGCAGTCCTTCATCTACCACCCGGACAGAAACTCCGGCAGCGACGAGGCCACTGTCCGCTTCTCGGACATCAGCGAGGCTTACGCCGTGCTGGGTCACAAGGGGCTGAGGAAGAAGTACGATCGGGGTCTGCTGAGTCTGTCCGACCTCACAACTAAACCCTCCGCCAAGGACACCGCCGGGAGCTCGACCAAACAACAACCCGAGAGCCGGCGGTCTACCGTGGGAATAGAAAGACGAGGAGATGTCTTTGATTTCGACGACTTCATCAAGTCTCACTATGGCGAGCAGCTGCAGAGGCAGAGAAACATCCGAGTCCGCAAAGAGGAGATGCTGAGGAAGAAACAGGAGACGGTGGCCGAGATGAAGCTGGGCTGGATGTTGGAGCTGGGAGTTGGGCTTCTTATGGTGATGGCCGTGGGTGTAATAGTTAGCTTAAAACGGGGCTGAAGTGAGGAAGGATGGATCACTGGACACTGTTGTTGTTGGGGCTTAGAGCTGGGCAATATATCGATGTTATATCGATATTGTGATGTGGCATTAGTGTTGTCTTTTCCCGGGTTTAAAAGTTGTATTACATCACAAGTGATGTACTTTTTTGAACTTACCAGACAGTTATTTGTCTTTACCACTTAGTCATTATGTTCACATCACTTATGATTGTTAACCAAACATCTCTGTGTAAATATTTAGTGAAACCATATAGTTATCCCAATAATATTGTCACAATATCAATATTGAGGTACTTGGTCAAAAATGTTGTGATATTTGATTTTGTCTATATCCCCCAGCCCTGTTGGGGCCCTTAAATCTACACCTGTCACACTGATGTTTATTTAAAACCTCATCTTCTACCCCAGAGACATGAACAATGAACTATCTGTAAAATCACAAAGGATGATTCACAATCATCCTTTGAGTCAGTGCAATATTTTTTAAAGATAACATTCTCCTCCTGCAAGTTGCTAACCAAAGACTTAACTGTAATGTGCATTAGAGCTGCAACAATTAGTCAATTTAATCGTCAAGGAATAATCAGTAACTACTTTGATCATTGTTCTTTTTTAAAGTATACATGATGTAAACTGAGTATCTTAAGATCTTGGACTGCTGATCAGATAAGATAAGACATTTGAAGACATTACTCTGTGCTCTAGGAATTATAACAGACATTTTCCAGTATTGAAATTTTATGACAAAACTATTAAATGGTAATAAATAATGATCGTTAGTTGCAGCTGTAATGTGCATAACGCTATAATGATTACTCAGTTACTTGATGAGGGAATTATCGTCAACTCTTTCCAAAAGAGTTGACGATAAGTTTTCAGGCACAAATGTCTAACAATTGTGTTGCCAAAATATATTTGAAGTTTCTGGACTGTTAATTGGCCAAAACAAGTAATTAGAAGTCATCACCTGTGGCTTTACGAAACTATGATGGGCATTTCTCATAAATATATGGCATTTTATAAATACAATTATAAATTGCCACTAGAAAAAAACTAACTTGACATGTGCATATGAGTAAGCATGTGCCACAAATGAAGTGCAATATTTACATGAACACATAAAATAAAAGTGTTTATTAGTTTGTGAAAACTTAAGGTTTGCTAGTTTCCTTTTATGTTTTGCTTGGTGATCGGGTCTCTTTCAGTTCTGTTTGTCAGCTTGAACTCTCCACTGTGTTGAGCATGTTCTGAGCATTTCATCACATGCTGACAGAGAAACTTGCGGTGGCTACCTTTTTAGTGCCACTGTTAAAGACCTTTGACTTTTATAAAGTCATCTGTCACACATTTCTATTTATGGAAGCAAGTGTTGATTATGGTCTCAGTTTCTTGAGAGACCATTAAACAGGGAATTGTAAGGTTGTGGTGAGATGGTTGAGTTGAATAATGTGCCTTTTGATGATATTTATTGTAAAAATCCAATAAGTTGTCAAGATATTTGACTAATAAATGACTTCTGAGCAGTGCCTGTCAGTGCACAATGAAATGCATGTTGTTTGGGCTCTTTTGTTCACATGCACCACCAACCTAAATCATCAATATGAACTCATTAAAATATGCAAAAAACCTGACTCAACACATGAATGTATGTAAAAGTTTTTATTTTAATGTTTTATTTACACTGAACACAAATATTTAGTGCATGTAGAAATTCACAGTTCACATCACAGGTTAAAGTAAACAGTGCACATTAGTAACGAACTTGAATAAAACATCCAGTGCATGAACACAAATACTATCATTAAATATTAAAAGTTTAAATTAAATTAAAAGTGCCTGCATATCAAACAACAACATTAAAATCTATTAAATAAAACAACATAGCTTATTTATTTTCTCCTCTTACCCTCATCTGATGTCTGTCTTTTCATGGAGTCACTTGTTATCCAGTAGTGCACAAACCCGAGCTGCTTATTCCCTTAAATCACATAATCTGTGAAAACAATAATTTTAGCTTTTATATCTGCAATGATCGAGCTTCCAACCTTTTTTAGGTCAAAGGTTAACTGTAAGTGGTTATGAATGCTGCAGTCGTGTCTACACACACACTCAGATGACAGGATTGAGGGCGTCATAGAGCCGCTGCACCGCCAGCTCCACCATCTCTCTCAGGGAGTCGTCCTCGGTGTCGTCGTCCTCACAGCAAACCGACTGGTGAGGGGAGAGGAGGCCGGTGAGAAATACCCCAAAAACAACAAGTCATGCTCCAAACACACCATCCTGTTCCTTAATGTGATGGACTGAAAGATTCTCACCCTTGTTTCTAAGCAGATGTGAACCGTCTTCCCGTCTACTGTCACCGAGATGTTTTTACCATCACTGAAATCCACAAATTCCTCTCCAAACATGTCTCTAATAACAGAAAGAGGACACAGATAGATTGTATTACAGTGTGTGCAATAAGTAAATACACTGTAGATATAAAAAGCTTGTATAGCACTCACTGCAACATGACCTCCAGTCGCGCTTGGAAGACGTCCATGTCCATAATGGCACTCTGCGTCTCCATGACTGTTAATGACACACACATTTATTCACATTAGAAACCTTTCTAGTGGTTACATTTCAGTGAGAGTCAAAGAAGAAATGTAGACGTTCATAGTTTGATGTTTCCAACCTTTCTGAGCCTTTGGATTGGACTGGACCTCCAAAACTACAGTGGTGACAGCATCGGCGTACATGTCATTCAGAGGGTTAGCAATCCACTGAAACGGGGAAAAAAATGGTTGAGCTGAGACTGCAACCTTTATACAAAGCAGAAGATCTACAGTCTCTCTTTGCCCCAGAAGACTGCTGGCTGCACAATTCTTTTAAATCACAACTGAAGACTATTCTGTTTGCAAATGCTTTTTTATTAAATGTAATTTTTAGGGTTAAAATTTGACATGTTTTACCTCCAGCAGCACCATGCCGACTTCATGGATCAGAGTGATGCTTTTAAAGATCCTTAAAGTGTTTTTCTCGGTTCCATCCAGCTCCTCCACGTCACCTGAGATGAAGAAAACAAAAAAACAGAAGTCTGAATGAGACACACTTTCTCATTCAAGTAAGCATGAAGGTGTGTCATAACTTTTTTGACTGGAATTGCAAATGTAGAAGTCTTACCAGTGAGGTTCCTCAGATGGCACACAAGCAGTGAGTAAGGTCCGGTGAAGGGGATGGCCTGGGTCTGTTTCACTGTGCTCATGGCTAACTCTGTGTATGCTGCAAAACACACACAACACACAAAACAGATTCACACCAGCAGCTCCGTTTTTCTGATTAGTCACATGACACTTTGGTTTTAGTCGCAGGTGGCTGGAGGATTTGGGCAGTTGAAGGATACTCACTAGACAGGTCAGAGGGATTGAGGATGTGGTAGTTGAAATTCTTCTTCACCAGTATGCCTGATACCCTCTGGCCCTGAGCACACTTCTTATCAGCCAGAGAACCCATCACCTGAGCAGAGGAGCAGTGTTCAGTTTGATAAGGCAGGTTTGTGTTAAAGATGACAAAACTGGCTCAATTTGACATTATTAAGCTGGAAGGGAGCTTAAAAAGTATCATATAGAGGAAATAAATGGATAAAGGGCAGACAGGCTAGTTAGTTCATTAACCTTGGCTAGTTTCTCTCCTCTGAAGTTGAGGGTGACAGCTTCTGTGTTGCGAGGGTTATGGACTTCGATGTGAACCTGGTCATTATCCTCATACTCTCTGATCAGCGCAGCCTTCAGACGGGCCATCTCATTCTGCTCCCCGTGCACCAAGATCTGAGGATGACATGCAGACCAGAGAGCCAAGAAGGATTAAAGCTTTTTTTTCATTCATAATTGACCAGACTGTCAGGTTCAGAGAACAGACCATTTTAAACTTTTTATTTTTCCTTGTACCACGTGTGGAGGTTTGAGAGCCCTGATGAACTCGCTGGTCTGCTGGTAGTCTGTGTGGGCGGAGAAGGAGATGTAGTCCACTGACATCTTCAGCTGCAACTTCTGCCCTGACATGGTGGTGATCTCCTCTGGCTCAGACATGATATGCTGCAGAGTGTACACAGTAAGCACAATGGTTTGCATTCATATATTAGTTATGTATATCTGAATAAGTAACTGCCTGTCTATACCAGATGACAGGTTAGCTTGGTGATATATTTTTACATTCCTAAAAAGGATCAAGTCTGTTTGTTTTGCTGTAATTCTTCCTCATGTTCATACTGGACATTAAAACGTGTATTTAAAAGTTTATTTGAAGCTAATATGAGGCTTCAGTCATCCAAATGAATCAAATTAAGTCATTATCTTTCAAAGTTACTGTCTTTTTTTGTGCCAAATTGTTGTGATTCTTCCACTGTAGCTGAATAAAAAAACAACAACAGTCTGTCAAGGCACAAAAAGGGAAAGGGGATTGCAACTGTGAATGATATACATACACTTTATTTGACTCACTTAGATGGTTGAAGCTTTATATAATCTCCAGAGTGACTCTGAAAAATATTTTTGCCGAAACGAGGACTGTGAATTGTGTTCTTCATCACTTACATTGTAAGCATATTTGGAGGAGATCTTCAGGGTGAGTATGAAAAGGAGGAATTACAGTATGTCTCTCTGTTTCAGTGTTCATTTGGGCCACCTGACTGTTGTTGTGAGACTTTTGTTTGATTGTGGACCTTTAATGAGCCATTGACACAGCTGTACATTACCGTCCTGCCATACTCTGACCTTGGCCAGCGTGCCCTCCACACAGTAACCAGCGATAATGACTCCGTTCCTCTTGTCGGTGCACCAGCTTTCGAAAAGCTCCCTGGAGAGGCCGCTCTGCATCATACCCGGGGACGCCATCACCACACTGGGGCCGATGTCATCGAAGTGATCCATGCTCTAGAGAGGGACAGATGCCACAGTTAGAAGATAATGATGAAGCCTACAGATATAGGACAGCGTGGGTGTCTGGATCTGTAGCGCTCTCCACCTTGAGGTTGCTGATGTGCTTGAAGACAAAAGGGTTGTTGATATTGATGGCTTTGCGGATCTTGTCATTCATTGCATTAACATAGGTCTGGTACACGGCCATGCACTTCTTGGCCAGGGATGAAGCATAATAGATGGGGATGTCATGGAGCTCTGGGTGGTTCTGCCAGTACTCATCTACAGGACGACATAAAACAGCCTCTTATTATCTGTCTCTTTTTCACGACAGGAGAGCAGAACTTTTAGATGGGATACATGAAAATTTAGAGACAAACAATGTTGCTTTCTCACCCAAGATGAGCAGCAGTTCCTGGGCCCGTCCCAAGGCGAACACAGGGATTAAACAGCGGCCTTCTCTGTTGACAATGTCGTGCACTGTGTTGCAGAACCGAGCCTCACGCTCCTCCCTCTTCTCATGGATGTGTGTGCCGTAGGTCGACTCCTGGAATAGAAAAAGAATAGTATGATTCACCAGGTTGCAAACACATAAAGATCTATCAAAAGTAGATTTCAATGTGAATGCATAATGTAAAAAATGTTGCACTTTTGGCGTACTATGATTAAGATATCAGGTTTGACACTGGGGATCTCAGCTGCCATCAGATGCCTGTCTTCTTGTCGGGAGAAGTCTCCTGTATACAGCAGCTTTGGAGGGAAAAAAATGGAGTAAGTACATTTTAGACATTTAGATGGATAGTAGACATTATGAATAAACTGGGTTTAAATTTTCAGCAACAAGGATCTCTGAAACAGAAAATATCATTACAGGACACAAGGGCATCCTGCAATTACAGGACGCGTCACCTTGACTCCAGCTATTTCGATCATAAACATGGCAGCTCCCAGCACGTGACCGGCGTGGTAGCACCAGAACTTGATTCCCGCCACCTCCTTGACCTCGTGGAAGTTTATGGTCTCGATCTTATCCATGCTCTCCTCCAGGTCAGTCTCAGTGTACAGCATGTCATCTGCTGAAATGTTGCTGCAATAAATTGAAACAGTGAGTTAATATCGAGCAAGTTTCATCACAGTTCAGAAAAATAAGATGATTGCTCCTTCCCCAACCTGACTTTGACGTAGTCTGACAGTAGCCAGCGGTAGATGGCCTTAGTGGCATGAGTCATGAAGGTGCGGCCTTTGAAGCTGGTCTTCTGGAGGAACCAGGGCAGAGCTCCACAGTGATCCAAGTGGAAACTGGCAAGAGGACACATAGGTCAGCATCAAGGTAAATACCCTCCTCATTATATCTGAGAGCTTTTATTCCCATATAACCCTGGTCACACTTTATTACATGTTATTATTATTATTGTTATTAACATTAATTTTTTTTATCATTATAATATTATTATTATAATAAGACATAGAAGAGATAAAAGACCTACTGGCTGATGAGCAGCAGGTCTATCTCTGCAGGGTCAATCAAGTCTATGTAAGGGAGAGCATCCATTCCCTCCAGGCCAGGGTGGATGCCACAGTCCAGCTGCCAAACACAAACAACACAGACTCTGTTATAATATCCTACATATACAGAATATGCCATATATATATATATTTAAAAAAATACACACTGTAATAGTTCTTATAATTATTCCTGCTGACCATAAATTAAGCCTAAATTAGATATTGTAGTTGCAGATTTGTTATTGGGTCAAGGAATATTATAATACTCAAGTCAGCCATAGCTCCCAGTACTACCCACTCCCACTAAAGACTGATGCTGTCCTTACTATGTAAATCACAGGTACATTGCACGCATTTATATATAATGTCAGGAACTTATGCATATTACACATTTATATTTTGCAGATTCATTTTACACAGATTCTTTACTATGTCTAGTATTTAATGGTATTTATTGTATCACCTTCACCCATATGCTGCTACTTTTTTTTTTTTTTTTTTTACACTATACTGCTTGTGTCAATTTCAATAAAGGTAATCTTGTCTTATCTTACAACTGCATTTAGTCTGTTTTGAGTCACACATCTTAACCTACATCACACATGAAACAATTATTCACCATGATTTTCCTTCCTTTGAACTCCAGGATGATGCATGACCTCCCAACCTCCTGACCAGCACCTCTGAGCAAATATAAAATAATAAAAATAATAATAATAATAAATAAAAATAAAAAAGTAAGATAGCGTTAATTATGGTTGTATATAAAGAAATTGGCTGAATTAAATGGATAGAAATGAGCTCACAGCGGACGGATGAGGAGCTGATCACTCTCCTCTGCGGGAACGATCACCTCCACTTTGCGTTTCGTAGCCATGGGGACGAAAATATTACAGCTGCATTGTTACAATATAAAAAAATATATTTGACATATCAATAATACCGTGTTGGATTGAATGAATGAGAGGGGCGGCCTCTTTACGTAACGACACACTTCCGGTGGCGCACCAAAACACCGCCGACGAGAGTCAACGGCAATGAGAAATGTTCCGTGACAGATGCTGGTTGCTGTTTGAGCTAATTTACCAAATAAATACGCTCATAAAAATACGCAAACGTAGCCAGAAGTAATGTGTGTAACCTCAACACAACTATAAACAGTCATACCCCTGTCGTTTTAATATTGAACTTTAGAGACAGCGTTAGTTTTAGTGACAGCTGCGTCCCCTTTAAGTGATGTTGGGTGGCGGCTGTGAAACTCTGGAGGAAACCGAAGAGTCAAACTAAACGTAAACAGAAACCAACAATACGCCTCTTTGAAGACAAAAAAAACCTCACTGAAGAGGCCAAGGTACTAACAGGTACGCAGCTACATTATTACATTCGCTGTTAATATGTTTGTTAAGTCTTAATGTAAGTAATTTCAACTTCAGCGCTGCAATGACTGCGGTGGGGGAAGAATATTAAAGCAGCAGGAGGATACATAGTTTTTACTCGTAACATTTGGGCTTTTTAAAAAGGATGTTCAGCATAATAGGTTAGGAGTACAATAGCTTAGTTTCTGTTATGTAACCTATTTTTAGCTGCTGGCTCAGTGTTTAGCAGCCAGCAGTGGTGTTATTTGTCTCTTGTAAAAGTGTAATGGTAGATACACCTTCAGTACACGGAGAGGCATCTTTCTATTACTATGGTGCTCGTCTCTGGTTCAGCCTTCCTGAAACCTGAGAGCAGCAGAGAGGGGGGATATATTTAAGACCTATACCTCTTTAATCTGACTTTCAATTGAACTTTATTTATTCATCTGTCTTTTATTTTTATATTTTAGTAGTTACTACTTGGATTAATCTATTTATTCTATTTTATTTCCTGCTTGTTTTCCTCTTCATAACCCATCTTTTATGTCTGGTTTTACTCTTAGTTGTTGTTATATTGTCTGTTTTCCTTTTAATACCCCTCCTAACATTTCTGGTTTTAATCACTTTATTCTATAGTGACTTAATTTTGTTATTGTATTTGGGTATTCTTCATTTTTTCATGGTGTTTCCTCATTGCAGATTCAGTGAAAGTTATGATAGTTTCTTTAGTTCCTGTTTTTATTGATTTCTTTTATTGTTGTAAAGCACTTTGGGTTACCTTATGCTGTATGAAAAGTGCTTTACAAATCAAGTTTGATTGATTGAGTATTAGCAGGTGGCAGGTGGAACAGAAAAACTGCTAGACTTCATCAGTTTTTTGCCACAAGCTGCAGTCTCAAAATTGGCCAGCAGTCGATACAACACCTCTGAAAAGTCTGAATATCTTAACATTGTAAGCACACCAGAGGTAGTGTATATGTGTATATTACAGTGTTATATCAGCATATTTTCCAGTCATAGTGAGCAGGTGTTATTTGATCATTTAACCCCTTTAACTATTGTTTACTAACACAGCTTTAAACATTTGAATGGAAATGAAAAGAGGTAGTCAAAGCCAGGGTAAATGTTTCATTTGTAAATAAATACAAATATTTACATGCTTATGAAAGAGTGTTAAACATATTAGCAGAAACTTTTAACACTCTTAAACCCACTTTCAGATTTGTGAAACATTTATTTATCAGGGAAAAGGTAATTTCACAAAACCAATATACTTAGACTTGTCAAATCATACTAATAATAATCTAATCCAGATTTGACAGATCTAAGTATAATGGTTTGTTATTTAGATCTGGTCTAATGTGGCCTGAATAGGGAAAAGTGAAAGCAACCTTTTTCAGTTTTTACAAATAGGAAAAAGGTTTAGCAAATCTGAAACTGTGTTTTAATGAGTCTCTAGAGTCTCCTTGGTAATCTAGTCCAGTGGTCCTGATTGAGAAATATCAGTGTAATTTTGTATTTTCATAAGCAAAATAAAGGTTTCTGTAATCTGAAAGTGGGTTTAAACAGCATTCAGGCTTTTTGCTACAACGTCTCATACTTCTTCATAACTGTAAGTGGTGATAAAATGAAGAATCAGACATTAAATGTCATAATTATGTTTCCCTTAAATTTTCCTTTATTTACCAACTTCTCAAATTTTAGACTACATAATCAGTTATCTGTTCATCATCCAGTGAGGCTTACAAATCAGTCCTGTGGTATCTTAATCATTGAGGTTGATGATGTTCAGGTTGGCGGGGCTGGAGGGCTGGATGCCGTGATCAAGGATGAGGTGAAGGATGTTCCGCAAAGTCAAAAAGCGCCACAGCAGCAGCAGCTCCCAGAGCAGTGAGATCAGCACCAAAAGTAAGGTACGGTAACACACACACACACAAACACACACACTCAGAAATATTATGACACAGACGCTGGGTTGAACTTTTATGTTTTGTTTCTGTTTCTTTGCAGTCTGTGGACTCCAGTTTGGGAGGGCTGTCCAGATCAAGCACCGTCGCCAGCCTCGACACTGACTCCACCAAGAGCTCAGGTCAGTGTTTCTTTTCTTCCTCAACCTACCAACTCTATCTTCTCTTGTCTCTTCTTCTGTCACCTTCTCTAACTAATTGTTTGGATGTATGGCCTTTGTAGGTAACAGCACATCTGAGACCTGCGCTGAGTTCAGGGTAAAGTATGTGGGAGCCATCGAGAAGTTACAGTTTGATATGAGCAAGACGCTCCAGGAACCTCTGGACCTCATCAACTATATTGATGCTGCTCAGGTAAGAAGCAGGAGAAAGATCGAGACACATTTCAAGCAGTCAATATCATATAATTCATTTATTACACTACATAAAAAGCCTCTATAAATATTCTGCTCCTTTTCACAGCAAGATGGAAAGCTGCCCTTTGTGCCTGGAGATGAGGAGATGATTCTGGGAGTGTCAAAATATGGAGTCAAAGTGGCCTCACTGGACCAGTGTGTGAGTCCTGGCTTACAGCAGCAAAGCAATAGAAAAGTGATATACTGTATACTTCAGACTGAATGATCATTGATTAGATTGTGCAGTACTGCTGGGTCATCAATGCAGCCTAACAGCATTGCTATGGATTCAGCATCAATTTATATTTCTGACATGGTTCTGCACAAAGCTGCTGACTCAGATATTTCACAGATTCCCGGATAACGCAGCGTGATGTAGTGCTACACTAAAATATTTAGTCTTAATAGAGAAGTTCACTTCTGAAAACAACTCAGAACTGATGAATAATGCTAATCTGAGACTGAGAGTGAGTAATCAAGTGTTTGTAATTGCACCCCAGGATGTGCTCCATCGCCACCCTCTCTACCTGATAGTGCGTATGCTGTGTTATGATGACGGCCTGGGTGCAGGGAAGAACCTACTGGCTCTCAAAACTACAGACGCAAAACAACAAGACTGCAGCATCTGGGTGTACCAGTGCAGTAGCTCAGTAAGTGCAGGATAGTCGGAATTAAATATGTGAAATAAAAGTAAAATGAATAAATATCTATATATATGACTTGATTGTGGTTATTTATCCAGTTACTGACTGCTGCTTTATTTCCTCTCCCTCTTCGCCATCATGTGAGCAGGAGCAGGCTCAGTCCATCTGTAAGGTGCTGTCAGCTTCTTTTGACTGCGCTCTGACATCAGACAAGTCCTGAGGCCAGAGAGACGGACAGGAGGACAGGAGGACAGGAGAGAAGAGAAACAACTGCAAAACAAACAATCAGGACATCACCACAGCTGCATTGTGATTGTCTAAAAGAAAATCACAACCATTTCCCTTTTATTCTAACTTTCCTTTGATTTTTTTTAAGGGCAGTTATCTGGAGGGAAAATCCTGTGATTTCTCTGTTGGTTTGCAGGAAGCATGATTCAAGCCTTTTGTATTGATGGTAGTCACTTTGAACTGTCTGCTTCCCGTAATCCTCCATTCAAGACATCGTTACTGTGAATTCGTCTGAATCATTTCCTCAGGATTTGTTTCCTTTACCTCACTCATTCCTTTTGACCTTTCAAAAAAGTAAAGAGCAAAATGAAGTAAAGTTCTGAAAAAAGGGAAATGGTTGCATTTTTAACAAAAATAGTATTGTAATACAGTGCACAGATTTCAGCAATGTAATGTAAATTAATTGTATTTAATGTAAATTATGGCACAAAATGGTACATAATGTAGTAAACCATCATTAAGTTGCTAGTGTCAGTATATGATCATTCATGGGAGATATGAATCTACATGGTACTCAGTGTTTTTTGATACAGTATTGGTATGATAGTGATCACAATTTGACTGGCAGGTACGATACAAAGATGCTTCAGCTGTGCCCCTCATCCTGCATTTTATCACCTGTGAGATTTACCAGTTTTAATGATTGAATTCTTGCCACCAAATGTTTTGTATGTTTTTTTCTGGTTTCTTTACTCCTTGTTTTAATGTTGTGGTTAAATCTGTTTCATTCTGTTCATTAGATTATTTGACACCACTGAAATCTCAAAAAGCTGTTAGACCCATTAGAAAGAGATTGGAGGGAAAATGTTTACAATTCTGGTACTTACTGAATTTTACTTTGTAAATTATAACAACCCTGTTTGCTTTTTTTGGTCCTTTTCACCTTCATCCAGTTGTGATTGGGTTGAAAATGTGTGACAATCTGGTACAATAAAGGAGTGGAAGAGTTTTTGATAATTATTTGACTGATTTAAATGTCATTCTCTGACTCTTCCAGTGTAGCATTTGATGAATTTGCCCATTGCACCATTTCAGCTTAGGCAATTAACAATTTAACCACATTTAACCATATAACATCTGTTTATCCCCCCCCCCCCCCAAAAAAAGCACAATGTACATCTATTTAAAACATATTGTTAGTTAGATGTAGACAAGCTTGAATATTCCCCATCAGAGGGAGCTCTTGATACATCATCTGACTATTTCTATAATAAGAATAAAACCAGTCACATGATGTAACTTAATCACAGAAAACATTTCTACACAAGACAAAGTCGATATTTTAAAAATGCAGGTCATTTGCTTTAACAGTTGTTTGTAAATTAGTGACACATGACATTATAAAGCATCATAACAGGCTAAAATTCATTTATCAAGGTCAGCCATGAATGACTGAAAGTAACAATTTTAACAAACAGACCAGAGCGTTGTGTTATTTCATATTTTATTCCAGTTTCAGTTCCCCATTTACTTGCACAATAGAGTTGAGAGTCGATGCAGTGATCCACAGACAGTTAATGAGAATTAATTGAGTTTATTATCCCAGTTGTGTGTGTCTGCATTTGTGTTTTTGACACACACACACACACACACAGGTCCAGCTGAGGTCGTATCTGTAACTTTTCATCACCACAGTGCATTTAAAAGACATTTACTGGTTAACTCTGCTCTTTTTTTACATTTAAATATCAACAAACAAAACCAAAATCTATTTACATGTATAGATTATTAATAAATCTTCCTGTTTCCAGTGAGTTCATATTAAACATGATGAAGAGAGTTGTATCAGCTGCTTTTAGCATGCTGCTCCTCATGTCATTCACAAATCCATGGAAGGCTCTGGTTTCAGGTTAAATGCCTAAATATGAACATACAGTATTTATACACAGAAAGAGAGTTGCTCTGCAACCAAAATGAAGTAAATTACATTGAATGTTTTAGATTTATTTTATAACACTATAGATAAAACTCATCTTTCTACATTATTTGACCCCAGAGATGTACAGACAGAAGGGAGAGGCTTAAGCTGTAGGAAGGATATTCCTTTCTCTATGCAGGGTTGTACAGACTTAATACAGGAACAGAGAAGAAAATAAATCACCTGTCAGAGTGTGAATACTCTCAAAGGCAAGATGAAGAAACAAAAGTCACAGAGCTGGCTTCTGCTTTTCATCACATTCCCACGCTCTTAAAAAAAAAAAAAAAAGTTTTATTTGTTTAATGTCCTCCGACTTCAATATTCTTTCAGTCTCAGCTTATTCTGTGCAGACATGACATTCACACTCAAACACACTTCCTATTCCTCTAATAAGGCAGATGACAGGCGAAGACAGCCCGAGGTGTCAGACTCGGCATAAGCGTAATTACTGGCTGCTGCAGCTCCAGTCAGTATCGTCATTTGACCTAAAACGGTGAGTGAGGAAGCACTGGGGTGTTGCTGTTGAGTATTATCTTACACACTAAGACAGCACAGGCAGAATGAGTGTTTGAGAAAGTATTTGTAGAAGTAGTTTATATGCAGATATAGTATGTTCACACGCTTGAGAAAAGTGAGTTCTCCCAGGTGTGATGAGTTGAAGGCTATTTTTGCATGCAGCATCCTCCTTTCAATGCTAGTCTGACTCTGAAATGAGGCCAGGGAGCTTCTAGCATAATCCAGGGTTAATTTAGCACCATTAGGAAACCTCCACACAGGAGGCCTACTACAGAGTTCAAAAAGTTGCACCTATAAGCATAAGCATCTAAAAATCACTCATGCGCAGAGGTGGAATGTAAGCATGTTGTCTATGTTCACATTTACAGTTGTTAGTGAGTTAAAATACATTGCTGTAGTCATCCCAGTACAGAAAACGGATGAAATGAAACTTTACATACAACCTTCATTATGTCAAATGTCGTTGTTACATTGCAACAAGGATAAAGACAAGGAAAGTGCATTTTTATTGCGAGAGGTCAATCATAGTTTTTAAATCTTAGCAAAATGTTAACAAGCAAGCATTAAAACCGCAGAGTCCTGTGAATCCTGGTCGTCAGGGGAGACGCCCAGAGTTTGTGGTGTTGAGTCTATTACAGTTGCCACAGTGACACTTTTAATAAGCTCGCTGATGGTGCCAGTAAAGATGATGTCGGCAACAACGCTGGGATGATGGTTGGCGGCTCACACACACACACACACACACACACACACACACACACACACACTGACAGACACAGATGGTTGAAGGAGGGGACGCTGCATCCCGGGACACTTCCTGAGACCTGCGGTGACCTTTCTCAGTCAGCAATGAAGTGTACAAAGGTAACCGGGAAGGCTCCTCTTCTCATCGGATCGCCTTCGATGTGGCCCAACTGTGAGGAGGGAAGACAGAGGCGACGTCAGAGCAAGATAAAAAGGCACAATGTAATATAATCAGAGTGGTAGTCAGGTTGGGTCTCAGTTCTTGTTTGAGGACATCAATTCAATGAAACACCAAAGGATTTGACCGCTAAAGCACGTTTACAGAACACAACTAAACACTAAGACTGACTAAAAAAATTAAAAGATTCAATTAATCCGTTTTTTTGGATGAAATGATCCAAAATCGATTCCTCAAATGCCAACAGCACTCTTTGCATCTTCTTATCCGTGCTAAAACTTATGTGTAGCCTGTGATGATGATGATGATGCACAAGAATTAAATCACACATTTCTGAAAACTGACAAACACTCAGCCACACTAAACACAACCTAATGAAACACATGGACTGGACGTACTGTACTAGGAGAGGCTAAATCTCACCAAACACCAGAAATATTTGAAAACATACTCCCAGATTATTACCTTGAGCGATATAGACGACATTACTGAAAACCTTCCTTATTATCTCCATTTAAGTCATTTTTTAACGTCGTCTACACCTGAAAATAAAAAGCTATGTTTCTGACATGTTTCTGTTCCAACAAGATTTTTCACAAGCGCTAAAATGGGAACATGACTATAGAAAAATACATGATAGTGTTCAATATAGACTCATAAGAAATGGTGTTATCAAGTGTTGCGACAGTCTGATGTGGGTGTAACTGAAACCGCAGACTCATTTTTATTACCAAGAAACTCAAGACGAAACTTGGAAGCTTCATCTCACATAAAAGGCCTGTTTTCCATCAAAGAAAGCTATTTAACAATCCAAAGCACCAGAGACACACACACACTACCGCTGACTCAATCCCTTTTTGTGCCGCCTCATCTGCGTGCTATCATATCGGTACTTCAGACGCGGAAAAGACAGATAGTGCTGCTGCTGGATGCGGGACAGAGAGGAAGCATGGCGGGGGATCTCCGGGGACTTTGGGTCCATGCAGGGACAGAGACGGTGACTAAATACGGTCATAACTGCAGAGGTGGCTCAGAGGAAAACAAGTTGCAGCTGGTCAACATTCACACAAGGGGCTCTACAGAGGAAGCAACAGCAGGCGGAAAAAGAGGAGAGGGGAGAGGGGAAGGGGGGGGGTATCGGCCAAGATGAGGTCATGGCTTTCTTGCTTTGGATACCATGGTTACGGAGCGAGCACACTAACATCCACATGGTGGGAACTGGACCAGAGAGGGACCATTAGTCGGACTGGGAGCACTTTGTACTCTTGCTCGGAGAACATGAGCAACACTGAGATACTGACCCACCACTCCTGGTCCTCCTCTCCGTCCACCACGATCACCTCGCCCTCAGAGAAGGTCAGCTCATCCGGGTTGTCTGCTACACAGTTGTAGATTGCTTTCACTCGCTTCGGCCTCTGCTTCTGAAACACACAAAACACTTTTTTTTTAAAATCAAGTTTGTGTAGAAGAGAAAGAAAGTGATCCAGCACAGACTCTGAGACTAGGGCAGAAAATGAAAACAGGAGAAAGAGTTGTTGCAACCCTAACATTTGCCATATTATATATCACAGCATCATCATTATTCATTTTTAAAGACTTGTCTGTTGTAAATTAGGCTCTTTCTTCTATGTTAAAAAATTAGAACACAGTCTTTTCTCAACAAAGGAGTTCAGACTATATTGCGTAACTAAACACTTGAAAAGTTTAGACAAGAGGTCGACCTGCAGTGTCCCAAAGAGAAATACTAATGGCTCATGAATATGTTCGGCACTATGAATGAATAAGCACTTAACTATCTGCAAAAAACTGGGTGATAATGAGAGGAAAGAATGAGCAACCTACTGGATAAGCCTTCCTCGGCATGGGGGCTGGAGGCAGAGATTGACCTATGGAGTTCTGGGGGCATCCTGGCACTTCCTTAGCTGGAACAGGAAAAGGAAATGACATCATAACGTCAACAAACTTTGCACGTTTCCACAGAAGAAACAAGGACCTGGACAGATAGTGAATGTAACTTTTTGAACTTGCTGAATAGATTAACACAGATAGAGCTGATGTTTGCTCTCTTTTATGGAGTTTACTCACCTGGTCTTTCAATAGATTGCGTTCGATTTAGAGGTCCTCTGCTGAAGCTTTTATCATTCCTGAAAGAACAAAAAATAAAATTAAAAAGGATGCTGGAAGGTCTACTGCTTTATATATATTTATTCACACAAATCTAACAAAACACAGTCCAGCTCTCTAAGAGTCTCCACAGCTCTGTTACAGATTTATTAGAGCACTCTCGGCCCTGTGGGAGATAAAAAGACAAAAGGGCGACTGTGGAAGAGAGTTATCGCTCGTCTGGCTCAACACAGAGCTTAGCCTGGGAGCTAATGAAGCGGCTAAACAGCAGCCGTGTAGCCTCATTTCTCTTGGGAAACAAACGTATGAAAAGACCAGCTCTTCACAACACCAAGATGCACGACTGCAGGCTAATGCACGATGTTTTTGTGTATGTGTATTCAATTATATGAATCCACTGTTCAGCTGTGAGGACGCTAAACTACTAAACTAAACACACTCTGGCCTAGTTTCTACACATCTTTACATTTCATTTGCAGCTGCGGACTGTTCGTATATTAAACTTGTGTTAGTTGTTAATGCATCTTTGTTGTTTTTCACTCTTACCCTGCAGGTGATTTGGGTGGTGCTGCTCTTGACCCCGGTGTTCCCTGTCCTGTCTTACAGTGTGGGCTCAAAGCTTCCATCTTCACCACAGAAGAAGGACCCAGACCTACAACATAAAGAAGAACACTGTACTTACTTTGATCCGTTTTATATCTTTACAAACTGAACACATCTTTGGGTTTTCTTGATTGTTAGTCAGACTAAGTGAGTCATTTGAAGACACTGATAAATGAACAGATGTTAGATTAAACAGATGCTTTTGCTCATTGCTCGTAGTCTTTGCAGGGTCATGGAGTGGTTACATCACTATCCAAACATTTTGTTTTGATTTATGATATTAAAAGCAGCACTACAGTTAGAGCTGTATAGACCAAACTTTGCACAGCACACTAGTTTCTCTCTTTTTCTTTTTCATTTTGAATTTTTATACATCATCAGTTTGGTCTTTTTGTCCCATCAACATTGAATGCCTCATTTATGACACACTCAACTCCACAGATAACTTTAAACCTAAAACACTAAACTCTACTAACATAAGGAATACATCTTGTGATGTTCATACCTCCGGTTGAGGTGAGTCTCATGGGGGGGATGGGAGGGTGCATGTTGGGGGGGTCTGAGGACGATCTCTGACGCCCAACCAGATCTAAAGAACCGGGCTTCCAGCTGCTGGATGGTGAAGACTGACCAATTCCTCCGAGACCAGATAACTGGGCTGTGAGAGGGAGAGACAGAGAGCAAGGTTATAACGAGGGAACAGAGAAGAAGAGGGACACAGAATACACAAACAAGTGTCCACTTTAAAAGTCAAGCTGTTTTTATTTGAGCGTAATTGAGAGTGGCAGTTAATGGGGAGAAGGGAATGTGCAGAATGCCGAGGCTAGGGGGCTGCGGTGGGCAACACAGCTGGTTGTTTCTCCTCTGCTCCTTGGTAGCACTCCAGAAGCACAGTAATGTTATTAAGAACTGACTGTAGTGGACGTTTCACAAGGTCTTTACTGCAGCACATAAACAGACTTTTATCATACGAGGTTTATGATTTTCTTCCTATCGAGTAATATTCCACATATTTAAGTACCTGCTTCGGTTTAGAAATTGAATTTTGTATCCCAAAACACTTTTCAAATTAAAAGTAAACTGCCCTATAGATTTGAGATGGTTAATATTGACCGTTCAGCTGCAAGCTTACCCAGGTTCCTCGGGGGCAGGGGTGGAGCAGATGTGGTGCCGGGCAGGCCGGGCTGAGGTGGGTTGGTGTTGAGGATGGTGCCGTAGGTCTCGTTGTTGACCAGGTTGGGCATGTAGGAGCGCTGCTTGTCCTTACCGAGGTTGACAGCGTCGCGGCCAGCGGAGCCCAGACTGGCCTGGAGGTGGGAGTTGCTGCTCGGAGTGTAACAGCTCACCGGACGCTCGTCTCTGCGGTGAGGGCTTGGCTGGACGGGCAGGAGAGGGTCAGGGGGTCAGTATTGGTCTTATGCGAGCATGAAAGAACAGTTTGTATGGAGTTCATAGGATGTGAGATCTGTGATGCAGATTTGATCTCTTCATTTTCTGGTAATAGTAGTATAAGTATGTTTACTATGAACAGTCAAACTAGTGCAAAAAGGGCACAAATCTGTAACAGCCGTGTCCTCTTATACTTAATTTGACACAATAATTTTTAGATTTTTTAGCAACTTTTGAACATTGTGATATTTTGTCTTTTAGATAAGAAACACTTAGTCTACCACACTTTAGTCCTGGTCCCTATAGTAATAATCTTGCAATCCCAAAAAATACAAATTTAATTGCATTACAACATTATTATAATCATCAACATTATAGTCAATTCATAAACTTGCAAATTCATCTTTTTTTCTTTTATAAAAAAAATCAAAAACCACATAAACTCTAATCCAATAAACTCTGTTTCAATGAACAAAAATCCAGTATCATCATCAGTCTTTACAAGAACAGTCTCACCTTCTCATCCAGATCCTCGTCACTCTCATCTAAGTCTTCGTGCTGCAGACACCATTCATACTCGACGTGTACGTGGGCGTTGAATTTCCCTGCCAGTGCTTGGTTCAACTAAACACACAAACAAATCCACATACATACAAAGTCAAATGACTGACGGTCCTTACATGCTGTTTGATGGATGAGGTGACATGTTTGCAGGTGTAATTCATGTCTAAACATAGAAAGCTCACCAGCTCCTCACACTGCAGGTGTTTGAGCCTACGAGCGATATCCAGCGGCGTCTCCCCGGCCTCATTAGCTGGAAGGAAAACAAGGAAAAACATGATCACTGTTGTATCCACATGCCACATGAGCACAAACTAAAGGCCCATTTTCTTTCTCCCTTTCACAGGGACATGAGAAAGGTGTAATTAGGCTGTTTCCCACACTGAATAACTCTCTGGTTTCTCTCCATCCTCCTCCTCTGTGTATCTATTATCTGGCTATTTTGCTGATGTCAGGCTAGAGAAGAAAGATTAGTGTTGTGAGAAAGAGCTGTCATGGTCTGTTGGCAAAGGCCGCATCTCTGGGAACTAAACCTGAAATACTTGGTCTGAAGAGTGTGTGTGTGTGTATGACTTAAGGCACTTCTAGGGACACAAACCAGCCGCAAGACCAGTTCACTGGGGACAAAAGCCATGTATCTTACTGAAAAAGCTGATTTTTGGGTTAGCGGTTAAGGTTAGGGTAGGGGTTAGGCAAGTAGTAGTGATGGTTTGAGCTATGATAAGGCTCCAGGAAATTATTGTAAGTTTATGTAAGGTCCCCAAAAGTGACCCAGGACGTGCTTGTGTGTGTGTGTGTGTGCACGTGTGTGTGAGAGAGGGGGGGGGGTGAGAGACAGAGAGATAGAGAGTGTGTGATAGCAGTGGAAGTATATAGATCATTTAGTAATACTACATTGTAAAAATACTACATTAAAGAGCTATTTTAAATACATAAGTACTCTTTTTAATTATGATTTTAAATACTTTATAAAGAGTTGGGCAGTTTCATCTGCATACACCTCCTTCTAAACTTATTAAGACACTTCTGTCTATAACTGAATCCTAAAAGCCTTATTCTGCAGTGCAGTCCAAATATTTAAACATGTTTTAGAAAATTATGAAAGGTGTTAATTAATATCAAAATAGTTTGAAATATTCCTACGTGAGGGAAGATTGTTTTCACTGATGAATCAATCTGGTTTCTAAAAGGCTACAGATTTTTTATGTATGAAAAATAATCAGCAAAACATGCAAATTAACCAGAACCTACAGCTGTCAAAAAAATGCAGTGCAGCAAAAGTATGAAGGTACAGAAATCTCAGGCTATCTCAGGCAAAATATTTAGTATTCAACCACTGGTATGAAAAAATAAAGACAGAGACGGTGAAGGAAAGGGATGGACATGAATGCACCACAGCAGTCATGCTCAGTGCACAGTGCTGCAGGTGTGTTTCCTTACCGATCTCTATGGACGCCTTTCCTCGCAGCAGCAGCTTCAGACACTCGCTGTTGTCAGTCAGACAGCAGTAGTGCAGTGCTGTGCTGCCTTTGGCTGTCTGCTTATCTAAATTCAAACTGCCAGCGGACAAAGACAGAGAAAGAAATAACACTGTAAACACAAAGCAAAGCTCTACTTTCACCTGTCCAGCTCCCATTAAACTGAACATTACATTTCCTCCAGCAAAATGAACGTTAACATCCATTATAGACAAAAAAAAAATCATCAGGTTGGTGCAATATGTACAATATCTGTATTTGAATTCAAGTGTAAAGACGCATCATCAAAATCAGACAGGTGGTGTCTTTGGTAAAGTGGTGTATTATATGTTTTCTGCATAGACAGATCAACAGTCAAAACACATTTCAGCATAATGTCTGTTGTAAATAAAAAATGAACAGAAGCAAAGCGCTAACGATTGTTGTTTTCTACCTGTTCTGAGTGAGGAAATCGACGATGTGAAGAGAAGTTCTATCCACCAGTCTGACGGCTAGATGAAGGGCTGTCTCCCCTTGTTCCTGAAAATATAAAGATAAACATTTGCACAAATCCTCTGGGAATATGAGGGTGTTTGTAGGAAACAACAAAACGCTGCAACAAAAGAGCAGTAAAACCCTGGTAGGAAAGCAGGGATCAAGTTTAAACTTCACCATGTAAGGACAGACTCAGTTAAATATTTTGTGTACTGACGTGTCCATTGGCCAGAGGTATGGGCTCCATGAGGTCGACTCCCTCGGCATAGACCTGGATGAGGGAGAAGATGTCGCGAGCCTTCACGGCGTCGCACAGTGTGTGGAGCCGCGATGTCGCATCTGGACATTTCTTCCTGGCAAAACGCTTCTCTGTGTACTTGGCTGTGATGAAATCTTTCCTCGCCTGCCTAGTGGAGGACGAAAAGAGGCAGCTGTTCACTTAGAGCTCACAGATCACTCATATCATTGATTTCAATGTAAACTAATGGATTGCTGATTATAACTGGCTCATAATAATAGGATCTAAATTTGATATATGTGATGAATTATTATTACACAACTTTTAATAGCCAAATACGAAAAGGAAATGAGATATGGGAAAGCAAAAGTATGATTCATCATTCAGTGCTGAATAGTGTGTTACATTACAGTCCTATAAAGTCTATTCATTTCTTTGGGAGATATTAAATTGAGCAACAATACAATGCCTAATTAGCAGCTACTGTAGAAGAGTTTTTCGATACTTTTAGTTGTATTATCTATTTTACTTTGTCATTGAAAGGTGCTATATAAATAAAGTTATTATTATCATTACGTGTGAAGAGAGAGAGAGACAGAGAGAGTGACGAGGGAGGAGGGGTGTGGGGGAGAGAGAAGGAGACAGAGTGAGATACAGTGCAGAGGAGAGAGACTGAAGGGGTGACTTACATGTCACTGGCTGGGTTGGGTTTCACCACATTTTCAGCGCTTAAACAAGCTTCCATGATTTCATTAAAGCCTGCATTCCCCACATTCTTGGCCAGCTGTGGAGCACACACACACACGCAGACACATACACACACCCACACGTTATATGCCATTTTCTGTACCACATACGTTAATTTAAAAGTTCACCTCCATCAGGATGCAGCAGATATCCTAAACGATGTGTGAGTGGAGTTTTATGAACTGCACAGTCTGACTGTGGCTAGTGGGACTGGCGTCTTAACACCGAGGGGAGCAATCATGACTGGAAGTGTTTAATCCTGACCCACCCAAGCAGTAAATCTCTATACTATACAGTGATTTGAAAAACCAAACAAAATCTAAGCTATTAGCTAAGCATTGAGACTTCCAGAAATCTCGGAAAGAAGATCATTTCCCCCTGTCATCATTGCCCTTTCACTTCATTCAGTCACCTTCCCCTCTCCTTCAGTTTTATCTCGCCTAAAATGTCTTTACATGGAAAATCGATAGAGAGGAATGACTCAATCCCGGACAAAAAAACAGGACGCCAGTAATGATTTACCAAGAGCTCTGAGGTGCTGAGTACATCCAGAGTGAGAGACTGGATCCTGGAGTAGTGGACTCCGAGCTCCCTGTGGATCCCTGAACATTCAATACAGGTGAGGATGCCCAGGTTGGTGGACAGCCATGTCGGGTCTGAAAAAAAAAAAAAAGAGTGATGAGAAAGAATAATAATTTAAAAAAGTGAGATGATGTTAAGAGAGGTAACATATGAGGGACAAGAGGGGGACTTGAATATGGGTGACGAACTGTCCTCGAGCAAAAAAAAAAAAGCTAAAGTAATTTGTGCAGCATGTGTGCCGACTTTGAAGCATCCTTGTGGAAAGCTGCTGTGGGCTCTGGAAATTTAATAGCCGCCTGAAGGCTTTTTACTATCTCACAGCGCACCATGTCAGAGGAAAATGACCAGGCTGAACTGTAACCACGTCTGGCCTAGATACTGTGCAGTGTGTTTATGTGTAGATATACTGTATGTGTATGTCATATTGAGTACGGTATGTAAAAGTGTGCCGTGTCTGCAGGGAGGAATTTCACAGGACATGAGGAAAATGATTGGGGGACTGCATGTATGAGGATTTTAAAGTAGTGACAGTATATTTCCATGAATACAAAGTCTGCAAGAATTTTTATAATTTTCTGGACCAAGGACGAGAACCTGTGGTTTCACATGCCTTACAGTACTTTATAACTAAGCATACTAAGCATATTAAGTACAAGATTTTCTCAAATCATATCACAAATATCTGCTAACATATTTCAAATAAACCATGGCTCCACTGGCTAGTCCTTCTGTGACAGCATGATAATGTATCATTATCCCATGTACTAAGAAGACAAAATGTATTATCTTTACAGTGTTTGGTGGTAGTAGTGATTTTGGAAATGTTTATTTTGGTATTTCAGTAACTGCAATGTGGAGTATATGAGGCTCCTTTAGTGCAGCAACAGGGAGAGTCTCTGATTTTAACTGCATAATCACATAAAAACAATGTAACAAGCTGTGAGAGACGCAATCAAATTAGGCTCACAGCCACAGGTCAGTCTCTAAATGTTTAATTTGTGGAGAATGAGGACAATCTGCCAGGTTTCCTTGTTAAAACTGGGTGGAAACAATTAAAGACGTTTTTAAAAGAAAATCTGCATTGCAGAACCAATATAAAGTCTTCATACTGGGACAACTACATGCAGTTTACTACAGAGGAGAAAGGGGAGGGGGGCATCATTTCCAGTAGGGTTTAGGTTTGTGAGCGGCTGTTTTCGCTAGCCACTGTTCAAGCAGCTACTGTGCATTTAGAACTTCAGTAGGCGGAGATCTCCAAATGTCTGTATCACAAGACTACAATTAAATATACTTATCTCAAGCAAGTAAATCTCTATCATTTCTGAGGTTCCCCCAATCATTTCTGAGGTTCCCCATCCATCTTTGCCACTTACTGGGCGCTCCGCAGTCGCAGCACATGTCATTCCCTGTCATCCTCTTGACCTCTCCCAGGATTGCCTTGGTCAGTTCCTGCACGATGTTGTTCTCGCCGACATGCTGGTCGCCTTTGAAGGCCTGGTTCAACGCCTCTTCTTTACTGTTCTGTAGCACCGAGATCCAGCTGTGGGGAGGAGACGAGACAGGAGGGATGCCGAGTAAATGTGAGTCAAGCAAAAGAAAAATGAGAATAATGACAAAGAGGAGGAGAGGTAAAGGGAGGAGAGGGAGAAAGTAGGTTGAGAGTTGGGAATGAGAGCAGCTGAGGTAGAAAGACAATTGTTTTAAAAATGCTGGGAGTTTTAATAAAAGAAAAGGGGGACAAGTGAGAATGGAGTAAAAGGCAATAAATTGGCAGGAGGTGTGGGGGGGGGGTAAAGACAAGGCCAAGTGTCTGGCTGGGTGTGAGGTAGGAAGTGTGTGGAAAGTGGTCGAGGTGGTAAACAGGATGCACTTAGGTACAAGACTGAAAACACACACACACACACACACACACACAGAGACACACAGAGACACACACACACACACACACTCTCTCAAACACACACAGGCACTTACATCTGACAGTCCTGGTCGTCCTCGGCTTGAAAGTGATATGTTCTGTCATCTAAAACAAAAAGAAAGAAAGAAAGAAAGAAAGAAAGAAAGAAAGAAAGAAAGGAAGAAAGAGATGGGAGAGGAATAAAAGTATGTAAGTATTCTGCTGACAGGTCAGGTTGAGAGTGAGGAATTGAACGCATAACTATGAAGACTATTTTTACACCACTGTATCCAAAGTAACAGAACTATGCTGCATCTCCACTATCCAAAGTTTAGCCTCTTCGACTCGAAGCGAGCATCTCTGCTCAGAGGAAAGAATGACCAAACCTTAAATATTAGCAAGAAGCCACGTCTCACACCCCTGCCAGAAAAGACAAAAGCTTGCCTGCCACAAACGGACTGTTGAGTTTATATTGTGGAAAAATCTGCAGAGCATCCTGCTTCAGAAGTGCTATTAAAATTTATTTCACTCTGGCTCTTACACAAATGTGTGCTGGGTGTGTTATTTCACAGTTTTTCCAAGGTGTTGGCAGAATTGTTGAAATCAAAATCATGTTTCTCAAAACCCTGACTGAAATTCTCAAATCCGTGGCTCGGTTCTCACAACTAAAATGTGTAAATCCTCACATGCAGACAATGGCCATCATCTTTAAAACATGTAAGTAATCTGGTAGCATCATAGAGAAATGATTAATAACATATTCCTCCTCAAATAATAGTGCAAATTATAACATGCTGTCAAGTGCAGGAATAATTCATAGGATAGAAACATGGACTTGACACTAAGTTATATGCAGGCACCGCGGCTCGTGCTCATTAAAGCAGGCGGACATCAGACAGTCAACAGGATGCTCACACAGAAGGGAAAAGTTTACTGTAGCTGTTGTTGTATGAAGACAATGTATTGTATGTAAAGTATCTTTCATATACACTGTTACAGTAAAACAGCTTTTTTCTGGTATTTTACAGAAATGATGCGATTAGAAGTGCACCCTAACAGTGAGAAACCTGTAAATATTGACTTCTCTTTGTTAGATTGGCACTATTAAACTGAATATTTCACTTTACTATTGGCTCACTGTATGCAAGTCTCAATGAGGACACAGATAATATAAAACACAGTTTCAGTCAACTCCTGTCATACCGATACTTTTCTATTGACATGTGATGTAATGGTGAAGTAAAATGTCAGTTTGGTTTCCGGTTGATTCATTTATTTACACAGGATAAATGTCTCAGGTGAGTAACGGACAAATGAAGTTGCACAGTATAAACTGGTTTGGTGAGCTCCGACTGTGTTTCAGAAAAAAACAGTAAAACACAACAGCTGCAAATCCTCTCTGCTGTTTAACAGATCAAGACTGGCTGCTGCTGGGATGAAAGCAGCTACTTAAAATAAGGCATTTGAGTACAAAGATCTAACGCTTTAAGGACAGAGGATGTGTGTATGTAAGCCCCTTGATGCAAATGTGTATGATACTGGACTATACAAATAAAATTAACTTGAATTGACTTATCATAGATTTAGGCAAGCAAAAAAAGAAAAAAAAAAGGTGGGAAACAGTGGGTAAAGACAATAGGATAAGGAAGGGTCCATATAAAAGACATCAAAAAAAAAGAAGTGAACTTACGGGATATGAGGTCAAAGCTCCTCTTCTCTTCAGGATTGTGTTTCACCTGGCAGGTGAGCAGGTTGAGTTTAGCTGGCGGCCGGTTAGCCTGCCAGAGAGAAAGACAAGGACAGAGAGGGAGGGAGGGAAATAACAACAACATAAGTGAGTGAGAGCGTTGCCTTTAACCATAACAGAACGCAGACGGAGCCAAAGGAAACATCTGATAAGCTGCTCTGTGTGAGATGAACTGTGTTACCGAGGGGAGTCGACTGGTCCAGAGCTAAATCTTTATATGGGAACAAACAGAGTTCAAATTAAGGGAGACTGGGCTGAGGAGGCATTGTGGGAAGAATGGTAATTTGTTAATGCGGCCTGTACTCTCTGCTGCTTGCTGTTAATATTTTCACAGCTAATGTTTAAAGATAATAACCGGATATTATCCAGGAGTCACTGAAACTGCAGTGAGTGTAAGATGGGAAAGACTAAATGATGCCGTTTTGAATTTTTAATCAAAACAAATACATCGTTCCCGTCTTATGCTCGGCTGGTTTTTTTAAGAGCAAAGAGACAAAAATGAGGGTTGGTTTGCTTACAGTGCCGTGAGAGATGGTGAGGTATCCGTTCTTCGCTGTGCACTTTCTCTTCTGCCACACTTTCCTCAGCCTGTAACACACAGAGGGTAATAAGTGTGTCACTTACACTGTGGCACAGTGGACTCTGAGTTCATACAGGGGACACATTTCATAAAATATTCATACGATCACATGGTATAAGAAGGATTTCTCTTTATCATACAGAACACATGCATAGGTTATGACATCCTGACTGCTTTTCTCTATTTTATATGATTGTAATCTAAAAATTTGGAATTGGAAGCAATTTGAAGACTGTGACATTTTATTTAATTTGTTCATTAGTTGGAGCCCTAATTGGTTCAAATCTTTGCTTCACTTTTGAGTATGAAAGAAACTTTAATGTATCCATTACAAATTTAAAGCTCAGTACAAAAGACAAACTCATTTTGACACCTATACACAGTAATCCCACATCAAATTTTTTAAAATTATTTTAAAAACTCACCCGTCACTTTTCTTGTAGAGGTACCCACTGCGCTCAGTGCCATGCTCCTTATTGCCCTGCGGCTGGTGCAGGCTATACGTGGTGCTCTGCCGCACCTGTGAATCCTGGGAAATTAAACAGACACCCAACAAAGAAAAACACATCAGAGCTGTTCTAAAACACGCCCAAAAACCAGGAGCTGCACATAGGATTTACAGATTGCTATTACAGTCAAGCGGGATCTACACAGTTGTTAAATGGCTTTGATTTTCACTCTGCTTCTGGGTCACCTCCTCTGAGAATTTCAAGGCAAGTATGAACAACAACAGGAAGATTGCTGCTGTGAGTCTGTGTGCTTTCGGACACAAGGAGATTATAAATAAGAGGAACTTTTACACCTCTGAAATCAGGGTCTGCATTAGCAGATGTACAAATGTTTAGTCTGAGGTCATTTTGAGAGACACAAAAAACAAATCAAAAGCCGGGATTCAGTTTTAGAAGATATCTGTTCAGCATCAGTTTGTTTTTCATATCAGCTATAGCAGACATCTTTCAAATACTCAAGTTTGACTGCAAGGTAGCTCCCACAGAAAAAAGACCAAACAAAGGCCAGGATTTTGCACAAAATGTCATTTCCTGTCTGGAAACACCATGGGAAACAGCAAGGATGACTTCTGAAGGTCAGTGTTGATGCGGCTTTAATGACTTTATTGGTGTTTGCTGTTATCAGCGGACACACACACACAGCCGACAGGATAATCTTGGAAGAGCAGTGCTGTCTGCAGCTTTTCTCATTGAACTAAAACAGTACAGCAGACTTTAACCAAAGCACTGAGAAAATTCAATGTCATATTTAAACAAACACACAGATTATCTGCTGCCATAAAAAAACATAAAAAAACTTACTGATCTACCACAAAGCACTACAACTGAAATAACTTCACAATGAATGATGCAAACAATCACAGAAAAATGTTTCTTTTTTTTCAAGAAATCAACTTACTCTCCTAGACTTGTTTCACAAAAGACGGAGGCAGTAGAGGAGAGAAGAAAACAATCTTCAGGTGAAACCAGGAGCTGCTGTAGTTAGCAGCATATTTAATCAATCACTAAGCACAGGGCTGGGGTCACTTTCAATTCAGCTCAATTCATTCAGGTTTTGTTCTCAGACTTAATAATGTTAATACAGTTTGAATATGTATTTTTACAAGACATGTGTTCATAAATCTGCTCCTGAATCAGTTGAAACATGGAGCTGTGGACCCCAACCCTGTGTGAGTCCGACATTAATAACAACAGTGTTATATGAATGTGTGTGTGTGTGTGTGTGTCCATATGTGAGCTTTGTGCCGAAGGTTAAAGAGCTGTGAGGTTCAGAATTGCTGTAAATCAAATATAATCTGAATTTAGTGGACGTTTGTGGATGTTAAAATGTGATATTTGCCTGATGTGTTCATAGAGGAGCTTCATGTATTTGTGTTTGTGTTACCTCCTTCTGCTCCACCTGTAGCGCTGACTTGAGGACTTCTCGTAACTGAGTGAGCTGCTTCCTCTCCTCATCTTGCACCTGCTTTATCTGTTGTAAATGAAATATTGAGAAATGCGAGAAAACACAGAGAGAGAGAGAAAGAAAGAAGGAAAATATTTGATGTAAATCAGAGAGGTGTCAGAGCCAAATGAGGTAAAGAAAACAAGGTTGGCTGTCGTTCTCACCGTGTGCAGATCTGTGGCCAGTTTTTCTATGGAAGGTTTCAGGTTGTCCACAGCTTTCAAACCGTCCTGAAAGAAACTGAAGAAGAAGAAGGAGAAGGTGAAGTTTTATCTCCCAAATGTCACTTTCAGGCGTTAAATTACAAAAACCTGTTTTTCAGGTTTACTCTGAACCAAATGTGTATGTCTTACTTGCACTGTGCGTGGAAGTACTTGATGAGGTTCTGCAGCAAGTCTACTCCCTTCTTGATTTTGATCTCGTTGACTTTGAGGAGATACTGTAAACATGTGGAATACAGATCCGGTTAACACAGTGAGGCCAGGTTCAGTCAGAGGGAAAGGCAGCTCTCAAGCCTGTGAACTTTACTCGTGCTCTGTCTCCAACATATACACCCCTTTCATCTCATTCACTTCAAAGTCAAAATCTTTATCTTTCAAGTAAAGCTTCATTAAAGTGAAACAGATGACGCAAACATACCAACATGTTGTTTAAGGCTTTGTATTCCAAAAGAATATACAACAATTCTGAAAAATATCTAACCGTCTCCTCAACAAATGACATTTTCAGGATCTAGTCTAAAAATATTCACTTTTTCATATTTTCTTATCAGGATGAAACAACATTTTATCACGTTTAGTAGATTTTCTGAAACAAATAAGTCATTAGTCAAACTAACCTCACACATCTGCAGTTGGAAGAATCTCCTCTCCTTCTCCATCTCTTCTGCAATTTCCGCTCCACTAATTTCCGTCCTGATCATTCCATGCTGCCTCGCGTGTTCCTTCTTCTCCTTCTCTATCTTGGTGCTGGCAGGAAGTGACATCACAGGGGTCAAAGAGCACACCTCATCTCCGTAACAGCACGGCAAACACATGAAAACTGTTTTATTGTGTAAAATCAGCCCTAGTGCTTCCTGGCAGATATTGGAGTGTCTTTGTGTATTATTATGTATTAATCATCCCTGGCCTTCGCCTCCTCTAACCTATGAAGTCAGAAATGTGTATCAGTGGTTCATTTCAGTAGTCCAGTATACTAAAAATGAAGGCATTTCTTAGATTTTTAGGTCACTTATCAGGCGAGGCAGCCCATAAGGGACTCCACATCTCAACATGACTTGTCTCACACTTATAACTCTTTCATAACAACGCTTTGATCATCACTGACTCAGCCCAGGAATTTAATAAATCACTTCAGAAAGTGACGGTTTTCTCATAAGACAACAGAACTAAATAAAGTTTTTACCTGTTTTATAATCATGTACTGATAGATGCACATGTATACTAAACATACAATATTTATATATCTCTAGAAATTTGTAGCTGAATAACCTACAATTGCATCCATCTCTTTTTCT
This sequence comes from Scomber japonicus, assembly GCF_027409825.1. Classification (NCBI taxonomy): domain Eukaryota; kingdom Metazoa; phylum Chordata; class Actinopteri; order Scombriformes; family Scombridae; genus Scomber; species Scomber japonicus. Next base: position 16,023,586 of record NC_070593.1, on the reverse strand, counting down.
TTTTGAAATGTGGGACAGTGATCTATGTTGTTAAATTGGTTAAATATGTGTCTAAGTAAATGAAATGTGCAATACGAATTGTTATTCAGGGGTCTTAATCTAAAATCCCAGCATTAAAATCTCTGAAATTACCAAATGTGGGCATACACTTTGGCCTTGAGTGTTACTGACCAGATGAGGATTTTTTTTTTTTTTTTGTATGAATGAAGCTTTTCAGCCTACTAGTCAGTGTCCCAGATTTCAGCATGAACTGTCCCACATTAGGAAAGACACATAATCTGGGACAGTTTGGCACAAAGAACATCTTTGTATTTGCCATTTCTTCTCTGAGTGTGGTATCTGCATTCTCTTTTCTGATACGATTAGAAAAGACATAATGTACTGGCTTCATATTAAAATTGATTGTAGTAATATATAGTGCCAATTGCAGAATTTGTCCCACATTAGTCAAGTGAACCCTACCCGGTTTGCTGCTTCACGTTTGGTGCTGCAGAGATACATGTGAAGATGGTAAGAAAAGGGTTTTTTGACAATGGACATGTCAATATAACTTTTACAGTCTTTCAGGTTTTCGGTTTTAACGTCTCAGATTTTTAAAAGGTCTCAGCTTGTTTTAACCTTAAAGCTTGTTAGCAACATCATCACCTCTTATCTTATCAGACTTTAAATGCCAGACAATGAGAATGGCTTAACTCATCATTCAATGTGTTTTAGGTCGACTTTCAAATCCCAATGAGGGTAATCTATTTGTATATATAACTGATGTGCATTATGTGTATTTGGTTATGCATATGTTATACTATGTTGGGACTGATCAAAGTTACATACAGGTTTAGGGCATTAATAGTCAGGATTAGGATCAAGGAGGGCACAAGCAAATGTATTAGTGATTACAGAAATTTTGATCGGTGTAGCATGCCAGTGCTGGTTCTGGTGAAACCTTTCACACACCATGTTGGCTAACAGTTAGCATTCAGTGCGGATTTTACACAAAGACCATAAATTCTGCATACAGTGTCTTCCACAGGCAATCAAGAAAACACATCACACAAAAGGAGGGGAGGCACCAATCCATGCAAGAGAGCATTCTTTTCTATATGCTGTGTTTTTTTTTTTCTGATAGCATATTCCCTTCAAAAAGGATGCAGCAGTTTGTTCTCTCTTAGAAAGATGGGAACAATGTGTCGGTGTCTGTGATCATTTGCCGCAGTGCAGATGACGTTTGAGAGCTGTTCAGCCTGGTTCATGTGCATCTAAGATGAACTTCACTCCCTGATACTCAGCTCTGTTCTGAGATATCTTGGGTACATTTCTAGACCACTAGAAATAAAAAGATAAAAAAGCCACTCCAAAACTCAGCATTAAGAAAGGGATATCAAGGCAATATGAGTGCATGAGCCAGCTTTTAAAACATTTTCTTATGACATGAAATTGCAAACTTTTCTCTACATTTCTCCTCCCCTGACCAGGCACACCCTGTCATTGTGATTCATGATGTCACATCACTTTAAAATTACTCACTTCTTACTGTTGGCTCAATGTGCAAATAAATAATCTTTTTTTTTTAATACTAGAAAGAAGAAATTTGGCATGTTCCCAAAGACTGTGTTAATATTATTTTACTGTATATACAGAGCAAATTGTCTTGGTTGGAAAACCAGAAATGAACGACCTTTAAGACACAAATGGTGAGTTCTGACAGTCTTTAGTTTTTGTCACAAACTCACCATTTTGTCAGTGTGAACATGTCAAAATGTATATCATTGAGAGGCCCCTTCTGTCCTTTGTCAGCACATGAATCTTCAGCTCTGACAGCATTATAGCATCATCAGTGCTGCGACTAATAGAGAGACATGTTAGCCGGGCTGTTTGGCCGCCAGCCAAACTGACAGTTGCTCGACTGATGATGGGACAGAGAATCCATTAACTTTCAGTCCAGTCAAGATACTGGATGAGGTTTTTCTACATGCATTCGGATTAAAGGAAAATGGTCTGACTTTAGACATTAAATGAAGGATTAAACACACATTCCTGAATAAACAGCATTCAAAGTGAGACGATCCCCAACCTGGAGACTGAAAACAGCACTCAAACTCAGGTGTCAGACGAAGAGAGCTGGCAAACCAGTTTCGGGCAGCAGAAATCAATGTTTTAAAGACCAAATAATTCAATCTCTCTCTGTAAATTTAAAAATAGTCTGTTATTGTGAGAGTAAACAGCAGAGAGATCAGAGATTTGATCACAGTACTGAAAAAACAGAGGATCACTGAGAAAGAACTCTATTGATGGCGGACCATCAATAGAGTCAAATCATAAGAATAGAGTGGGGCGGAGACGGTGAGTCATTCAGCATCCGGCTGAACTCTTGATGCCAGTACAAAATCTGTACTGTCAACTTGAAATGTTTGGAGAGAAGATGTATTACCCTTTCAGTAAAGAATGTCCTTTGCAGCTTGTAAAATATATGAAAGTGCTATAAAAAAAAATTGTGTTTTTTTTTCATGCACAGTCACAATGATGTGTCAGTGTGGAGGTGGAACAGGTGACAGGGAGGGTGGTTATTCACATTATTGAGGATGTGTTGACATATATTCACAGGGGGAGAGTGGTTAGTCAAGACAGTCACAAGACAGACAGAGACAAGACACAAACTGCACATTTCAGTTCAACATACTGACTCACACATATGGATTTAATCAGCAAAATACAACTAGTTTGAAACTCTAAAATGATAAATCAATCTAGTTATGACAATGTAATCACAAGGTTTTACACACTGGGTTTAGAGTATTGCACAACTGTAGCTAATTAACTGAAAAACCATCCGCTGTCTAGTTTTATTTATGACAATTATTTCAACATGATCAGCTGCTGATAAGATAATTTTAATGTCTTACACTTTGGTTTCGTAGTCCTTCCAGGCTTTGTCAAAAGGCTTTTTCAGATCCTGTGAAAAAAAAAAACACAAAAGAAGAAAATTTGACTTGTTAACAACAGTCAGGAATAAGGCATTGAAATTGATTAACAAACACATAATTACTTTTGGAAAATTACATTTTTTGATATAACAGAGAGCTTCACAACAGCTACTAAATGGGCCTTTTTTGTTTTGGCAACTACAATTTTCATAGCAAAGGCAAAAAAATGTAAACATCACACTTCCAGCCTGATGGAGATGGAGAAGATGTGATGATCACCATGTTTTCACATTTTATGGTCCAAATGATCAAAATCGAAAAATGTGCAGCACTACAGGAATACACTAAAATATACCAACTTAATCAAAAAGAAAAACAATGGGTGTAGAGCAAGAGATTGCACAAAGACAAGAATGCAAACACACATCATTACAGCAACCAGGAAACACAAAGATATTCACTGTCATCATGATCGCAGTCAATGTTTACTGGTCATCACATGCTCAGAGAGGTACTTTCCTTTCTCGTCACTAATGAGCAAAGTTGCTGTGTGTGCAGGTGTGCAGCTCTTCACTGTGAATCAATAAGGTGAATCATTCTCCTCACAGATGCAGAACAGCCCACAGCTGTCTCAGCAGGGAACTGGGTGAGGTTATGCTGGAGGTTTTTGGGAAGGCAGGAGGCACTGTGCGATTGCTTTTGGCATTCAGAACATGATTCCTCTGGTCACAACGACGACAGGCAACGTTGATTTCTCATTGTCATTGGTGAGCTTTTAACAGCTGCGTGAGCAAAACGCTTGATTAAACAACATCCCTACTGCTGCGGTGCTAATTAAACAGTGATTAGGACAAACAAAAGCAGATGTAACTGGGGCCAATTGACTGTGTCATTCCCTAAAAAACACGATTCAACAGAATTAATTGTTGCCTGATACAGGAACAAAAGGTGCCAGATCAGATCTGCTCTACAGCACGCAACAATAACGAATAATCAAGAGAATTATGTAGCATTTAATTCATCTGTTCGCTTTATAAATAAACACCAAAAAATAGAGTAACAACCTGCTAAATCACTGTGCTGGTGGGAGGTTATCCAAAAAAAAGAACCTAAAACCAATCTTAACATTTAAGCACTAAATGCTTAGGCAGCACTCCTGTCTGGCTTACTGTGCATTTCTGTACAAAAATGTGAAAAGCAAACATATTCTTGTTCGGTTGGTCGGATAGCTTATGGCTATAGTGCCATTGTTAGAGCTCCAGAGAGGACTTTGATCCTGCTGTTGACCTCCACTTCAGCAGCAGAGGAGTGGCAGGCTCAACCTGTCAGCCCACAGGATCGGGGTCTGGTTCACTGGGCCAAGTCAAGGAGCACTCAGCCATTCACTCAACCAGCTCTAGGGCAGAAACCACCAGAGGGAAGAGGGCATGAAAGACCATAAAAATACAAAGAAAAGCTGAAAACCAAAGTAAAAGAGCGGGCTTGTGAAGAAAACAGCCAAAAAAAGAGAGAGAGGAGGAAGTGGCTCAAAGAAATGGCAAATAGCGTACTACAGGTCAAAAGAGAGCCAAAAAGAAAAGAGAGGGTAAGAGGAAGGAAATGTCAGAACCAGAGAGAGGAGAAAAATTGTAACAATGGCTAAAAATACCAGACACAGGCATCTCTGGGCAGGGAAGGGCAGAGCAGAATAGGCCAGGACAGAGGGCAAAACGCTCCCTCAGAGAGAGACGAGCTCTTAGCGCCCTGGTTCCCTTTCTGACTGTTTCTAAAAGGACAGAGGAGGAATGTCATGCCCTTCACAACGGCCCCCATTCGCAAACTTATCACCTCCTACTACCTACTACCACACATGTCTGAGAATAGCAGCTCTTCTTACAAATTCCTCACACCTTTTCCCCACTACTGTGCAACCAGTTATGAAATTTGGTGTGATTTAGAAGAAGTGGTGCCGGTTTGTGTCAGTTTACTAAAATTACAAGAAAATACTTTCTCCTCTCTTAACTGCTGTGGTATTTGGTCATGAGGATAGTTTTAATTTGATTTTCCCAGATTTTAAAGATATCCCTCTATCTCCACTCCAATGCAATTTAGGCAAATATAATTTTTTTTAGTTTTCACAGCTTTAAAAAACTTTTATTTCAAAGATTCAATGACAATCTGTTTCCAGAAAAAAATGTTCCCATTATTCTGAGATCACACAATGCAGTATTTGTGTTTTTCCAGACATCTCTGTGTCAATAAGGCAAACATAGCAGCATTAATTCTCATCATGACATACTGTAGATGGTAGAGTACATGTTGGACATTGCTCATCCAATCCAAGCAGCAACTACCACAGCAAAAGACAAATATACTGATCTTAAAGTGCAATGCCAACAACAGCCACTGGATGCTCGCTACAAGTGGCTCCCATTCAAAAAAGTGTCAAGTTCGCTCTTGAAATACTAAGAGTCCTTATGATCTCAATTGAAATATTCATGCCAGGGACTGACTTCAATGTTCAACGGCCAACAACTTCCTCTACTGCTTCACCATATTTACAGTTGACAAGAGCGCTCTGTGCTTCTAAAGAATGGTTCAAAGTTGCAGAACGAGCTGTAAAAAAATTGTCAATTGACACTCAAATCTGTTCTGTTGGGATGTTGTGAGGCGTCTCAAATGCTGTGTTAGTATTCTGACTATGATACACTACACAAGATAAAAACAGATACACAAAAGAGACTTGTTTCTGTATCCGACGCCCCCATATTTGTCAGATTTAAGTGATGCAGTCTGATCTCTTGCATTACTCTCAACAGAACATAGAAAGTATTTCTTTAATAGAGAGTAGTTAGTATCCAGCACAATGTATTGTCAAGCCACAAATGCATATCCTCTGTATTTGGTACATCAAAACTCTCAGACAGATATCTCTACACTGTAATTATGAAAGTGAAAAAATAGGTTTTTAGTAACTTAATCTTCCTACTGCGGTGGTTTGTAAATCCTTTGTTCAATTACTTTTCAAACTACTAATGCTGCGGATGTTCCAGGTGATAACGGAGCATGAAATATGCTAAGTAATGAGAAAAACCTATGATCATTGAACAGGAATCTGCTCTTATCTCAAATCTATAACAGGAAGCATGAGTGGGCGGTTGGGGTGTTCACGACCCACTGAACCACAATGAGGCGAGGCGCAGCTGGATTCATATGGCTCAGTCCGAAGGTATTAGACTACAGACACCCCCCCCCTCATAAATCTCCTTCCTTACTCAAACACAGTCAAATCTACAGCATCCATCCAGACACTGTGATTGAATAGTGATAAGCTGAGTTGCTCACTGGTCAATGAGCAGAGGATGCAAGCATGACATCATTGCTGGCGTCCACTCTGAAAATCCACTGTTAGCAAAACGGTCTTGTGGACTCATCACTTTCCATTTTCCACTGACCGAGTGTGTGTGTGTGTGTGTGTGTGTGTGTGTGTGTGTGTGTGGGTGTGTGTGTGAGTGTGTTTATCTTTAGCAATAACACTGCTGACCCATCCTCAGTCACTTTTGCTAGTAGTGCAGTGACTGAGTTGTTTAGTTAAGAGAAAAGCTTTTTACTATAATGCCCCACATGCAATAACGTCTTTCATGTTTCCTTTAGTTCATAAACTCTACAGAAAGCACTGACAGTAACCTAAAAACGACAAGGTCATTTATTTATTTTTTGTGTGTTTTTTTACGCATGAAATCCCTTTTACCCTGTGTGGTGAAATGACCATGGCGTTAGATGAGCTGGAAAATTGATTGGTTTTTAGCTGAGTAACAGCAGTGACAGGTTGCTAGGTGGTAGCCCTCTAATCACAGAGCCATTAGCGGCTGCTTCCCTTGGGGGTTTAGTTCATCGCACTCATTGCCAAAGACAGCACCGGCAGAATATTAACAAGCTTTGGAGAAACAGCAGCCACAAGAAAGCCATTAAATCCTGAGTTAAATCAAATGAAAGAACTGGTGACTATTAAAGCTGACACACAGATGCATTCATTGTGGAGGATTTTAAGATAGACGAATATTTTTTTTATCCACAATGAATGAAAATGATGAATTATATTTTTTAGAGTTATTTCATACATGCACCATCTACCCATTTGCAATGAGATGTTACTTTTCATACCCCTAAAGATAGTTTTCCTCTTCCTCTTATCAACCCATTACATCATCTCACTCTCCCTGCAGTCTAAACTGCCTGACATGCGGGTCTGGACTTCTTCCTGCTTCCCCATGTGCTCACAGGTAGTTCCCCTGGGAGAGAGTGGGAGTAAAAGGAGCAGGATAATGACAGAGGAAGAAGATGATGATGAAAGGGAAGGGAGGGACAAGGAAAAGGCTTTGGGCTGTAGAGGTGAGCGACAGCCTGGAAGGAGGGTTAAACTGCCAGCAAAGACAATAACTAATTCATCATTTCAGTTATTACTCCAACTGCCTTCTTTAGTTTTCTTTCCCTGTCACTGAGGGCTTCATTTCTGGGGTTTCCTGGCATTATACCGGCGATGACATTTATATGTGTGTGTAAATGTGTGTGTGTGTGTCAAGAGGTGTAAAATAATCGGCAGCTCATTTGCCCCATGTCATTGGGGTAATGACAATCATGCGAGGGCTAATGAGTAATAAGTGGGTAAGCTTTACAGATGTGACTGGCTGCCACTGCCGAGCTTGAGGCTGAGGGGTGTAGGTGGGGGGGTGAAGAGCGGAGTGAAGGAGACAAGGGCGAGAGGTAAAAGGGGGAGAGAGACAGCGGTGGAGTTAAGAGAGAGACAAAAACACAAGAAGGAAATCATGGAGCAGAAAAGCAGATAAAGGGTGAAAAGAAAAACACTGCACTTGAGAGATGCACAAAAGAGCAAGAGAAGAGAAAGGCCGAGAGGGGACAAACAGTCCAGAGGTCTAGACAAAGCCAAGTGGCTCAGGGTCATGAGGACAACTGGTGTTACTATAGTTACCGACCTCATTAGAGCTGGCTTACTCGAATCATACCTTGGTGGCAACCACAGCCAGTCATGTGCCTGGAGAGTGAAAGGTCACAGGCCACTGTGGACAGTAACAAGTGCTGATTGCATTACAGAGCCACAGAGACTGTTAACGAGTGACTGTCTGGGTTCAGTCCGGCTGCTGGATGCACATGACTGCCTGACTGACTAACTAATGAGTTGCTTCACTACATGAAGGGTGGGGCACAATACTTTTTTGGCACCAATCAAAAAGTGTCTATAGCAAAGAGTATTAAAAACTGTCAAGTAGCAGCGGATTTAAATATTGTTCACCAAATCTCTGATCAGATTGAATTGCCCGTTTTAGACTGTTTACTTTGTCAAATATGTCACATGTCTGATTGTGTTCAGATTATTAGATAAAATGTGTTTGTAGAAAAATGTGTATTTAAGTAAGCAATCAAATTGAATATTATGTTGACAATAGTATCAAAAAATGTCACACAATACTCAGTCCTTCAAAGCTAATTCAGGTAGTTATAGTTTATAGAAAGGAGACAGGTTTTAGGGAGTCTGGCTTGTTACTCAACTTATACGAGTATGCATATATAACCCTAACTCAGAGTGTTTGCTCTCATGCATGCAGGTCTCCATTTAACACTTTTTCATACATTCTGGTGAGTGATCGCAGGCTCAGTTTTTACACTTGAGCTTACGTATATTACACTGAGTGATTACAGAATTTGTGCTTAAGTTGAGTGATTGTAACCTCCTTACTGACAGTGCTGCAAAACTTCCATCAGGCTGAGTTATTGCAGGCATCAGGCTAATACTCAAACACTCTCCTGTAAATGAAAGGTGAAATTTGTGATTCTTATTTTTCGGATTCTTAGATTAAGTAAAGTTATGCCAGGAGTATTCTTCAAACTACTACTACGTCAATTATCTCGTCTCTAGCCAACCCCACTTTCACTTTTTAAGGGAAATAAAGGAAAGTGGCTTCAGGTAGATCAAAGCAGCATGTCATTAACCTTGTCAGAGTGACAGGAAGGTTTTAAGAATGGGAACTGATTAATTCAAACAACTTAAAACCAGTTGGGTGTAAGAGTAGTTTAGACTCTAGTTACTGCTTATGAGCCTTTTAGACTCTTAATGACAGGTTCCCAGAAATGATAAAGCTTCACCCGAGATGAGACTATTAATTTTATCCTTAGTGTGGGACTAGATTTAAGGAAGGAAACAAGCAAGGGAACAAGGCTTGGTTTTGTCTTTATTACTGGCTGGGTTTTGTGTCAATTAAACCATTCCATCATATAATAAAATGATCTACCAGAACAACCAGAAAATAGCTGATAATCATTTCTAACTACTGAATAAAACTCTCATATTTTACTGCATGCACCACACTGTCAGCTGTAATATTAGTGAAGGACTGGAACAAATTATCTACTAATGGATGATTCAGCGCTTGCATCAGTTTAATGAAGATATGGTTCAGGCTCTTGTCTCTGTCTCGATAGAGTCACTGATGATTCAGCACAACACTCACAAAAATTCTGTTTAGTTGTAAAGTGACACAAGATCATGCTGTTGTTGCTGCCTTACCCCTTTGACTCCTTTCAGGTCTCCTTTCAGCAGGCTGTCCAGGGGAAAGGTGATGATGTTGTTCATGTTTTGGAACTGAGGAGAGAGACACACAAGAGATGAGAGGTTACATCAGAGGATTTAAACCTGCTGGAGACTCAAAGTCAGGGGCACCCAACACCACTGAGATGTAATCTTTTCAGTATCCTCTGTGTGTGTGTGTGTGTGTGTGTGTGTGTGTGTGTGTGTGTGTGTGTGTGTGTGTGTGTGTAGTGTCTCAGAGGGAGAGAGAGCTAAACCCGGGTGAAATGCAGCTATCTTTCTGTTTCTTAATCCTCAGTGTCTGGTGATGAGAGGATAAATGAGCTGAACGAGGAAATACACAGGATCTAAAGTCACTCTTAGGTCTAAAGGACCATTCACACCTACTTAATTTGGTCAACACTTTTGGACTTTTCAGATCTGAACCAAATTACAGGTGTGAAACATCCCCTGGACCATAGTCCAGACCATAGTTCGTTTTTTTTCTCTACAGTGAAAACATTTTTTGGATGGTTTGGACAAATTACAGGAAGTTTCAAGACTCTTATCAGAACTGGAAAAGGGAAAAATGAGCCACGGTAGCACATGGGAAGAGAAGGAATTAATTGAAAGATGGTCCTAAAACATTATAAAAAGTCAATTGTAAAAAACATGTACAAAAGCAAAACTTTCCAGGTATTTTCTGAGAGGATGAGAGAAAGGATATGAGAAGAGCGCAATGTCACCTGAAGATAAAATAATGGTAAATAATAATACTAAACTGGCAACAAAATTAATCTGTCATTCATTTTTCTAACCGCAATAGAAATCAATGTCAAGTACAGTGACACGCAACCCATAAACTGGATGCGAGTATGTCATGTAAAGGTTTTTATTGCTTTGGCATTATTACAATGTGAACCCAAAACTAATCGGATAAAATATGAAAATATTTTAAAAACCTGAATGTTGACTGTTGTTGACTTTCAGGTGAAAAAAAGTAATAACTGTTCATCACCACCATTTGCACCAACTTTTAGTCAGCTGAGAGCAACGATAACTATGGAATTTAACAGGATAAAAAAAATTATACATTAAGAGAACAGTGCTTACTCTGTTTATGAGTGATTCTGTGAAGGCCAGCCTTTGTGTGTAATGCTGCACATGTATTCTAGGAAGCCGGAGCTTGCTAAAGCTTTTAGAGATTACATCTTCACATCCAGGTCAGACGGCAGCTCATGTTTCTTTAATATAAGGCGTTGAGATAACGCAAACACAAAATCTCAAGCTCCTGGTCTCAATGCGAGTTCATTCAGTGTCCAGGGAGAGCGACAGACCTCACATGATGGTGTCAAGTTTTCCTAATAAAGGTTTGGACTCAATACAAAAGTTGCTTTTACCGATCCGGCTGATTTAGATCCAGAAGATATTTGCTGTTGAAGTGGCTCTTTGGCCGTGTCAGTGGAAAAGTAGTCCTACCTCCTGAGGGCTTTAAGTTGAGTGTGTGTGTGTGTGTGTGTGTGTGTGTGTGTGTGTGTGTGTGTGTGTGTGTGTGTGTGTGTGTAAGAGAACAAATACAGTGACTCAAGGGGATAGAGATAATTAGGGATGGAAATCTTTCCTTGTCCCAGAGGATTTTACTCTTACCAACTCCATCGACACACACACACAGACAAGGACACACACACAGACACACACATAGCATATATTCACCAGGTTTTTGAAGAGTGCAGTGAGCTCCTTGGTGAAGACGGAGAACTTGAGGAAAGCTGATCCCAAGTCAGGATCATCTCTATATACACAGTTTTCTCCAAACTTCTCCAGAGCCTGTGTGTACTGCTCCTCGTTCTCCACGTGAGCTGGAAAAAAAAACACAAACAAACAAAAGGTCAGCTTTGACAGGTACTGGGATCCAACCATGGTCTTTCACTCTCTGGTAGTTACAAGTCAAAATCAATCTCTGGGTATTAATAATGTATAGGTTTTTTCCAGGATATTTGTCAACAGAGGCAGTAAGCCACTGATTGAGCTGTTTGTCTTTAGGTTTTCTTTTCTCTCTGCAACATGCTGTTTCTTTTATGAAGCAAACCTACAAGATCATTAATCAATCAACCTGCAGAGTTGAATCAGATCAGTTGTCATCCTGTAATCAATGCTATTATTACCAGTGCCTCTTTGTTAACATTCTTTTGTAGAAAAGTCTTATTTCAGGGGAAGAAGAGAGGCAGAAATCTTGTTATCGTCTTGTGTTAAATGCATTATTGAACAGAGTTGAAACGAAGTCCATTAATCATTTAGAAAACTAATCAACAACACTTCTGATAATCGATAAACCGCTGAAGTTGTTTATCGAGCAATTTAATATCTCTGGGTTATGGACTGTTGTTTGAATGAAACAAGCAATTTTAGGATGTCACCTTGGACTCTGAAACTCCACCATTTCCTGGCATTTTGTAGACTAAATTATTATTATTAGGTATCCCATCATACAGTCACAAACACACACACACACATGTATGACCATAAAAAGAGAAAGATGCAAATGTAGCTGAGAGAGGAAGATGGTGGTGACATTTTTGTTTTAATTTCACATTTACTTTTATCCCTAATATGATGGCTATGACTTGTAAATCTCCACCTCCACTAGCCCCATTAACAAAGAGGATATTTTGATTTGTGGCTTAAATAAGATTTGAGTGATGGAGATTATAACGTCACTCAGAGTGAGACAATGAAGAGAAAGTGGAGAAAAGGAAACATTAAAACAGGGAGAAAAAGAGAAAACTACACCAGCGTGGCTCCAAAATAAAACATAGTCCCAATCAGTCACCAGCAGGAGGGAAACCCATAAAAAAGATGCAACCAAAGTCTCCCAGCGTGTCTAAAGTCCACATAATCTACCACGAGGTTAGGCCTAGATGATTCCACTTAATACACTTCACGCCAGACTAGGCAGTGGATAATAGCTAATGCCACTGGGACAGTAGCGAAGCGAGGGATGGAGCACAGGGGGACTGTTGCTATGACAACAGTCACTGAGAGACATGACAGAAAAGTGGTGGTGGTGGTGGTGGTGGTGGTGGGGGGGGTGCGTGCTGTGGGCAGGCATGAGGAAGACTACATGGAAAGAGAGAGGGGTAGTAGGGCGTGTAAAAACGTGAAGGTGAGCACTTAAAAAACACACCTGCTGCCACATCATGACTCAGCTTTTGATATGCCGAACACACACATGCACACTCTCTCATATACATACACACACAAAGATAAATTCAGAGCAGCCAGACACTGTTCACAGATGTGGCAGGTTTATAGATGGAGCTGGATAAGCTCATGTCTCAGCCGCATAGATATCCATCATGTTATTTAAAGGGAAAAGCTGAAAGCCTCTGACTCACTACCTGCAGACCTCCTCACATCAGACTAATCTAATTTAAACCACAGAATATCAACTGATGCAATGGCTGAGCTGGGTGATAAGGCTCCTATGAGACCTGGGGGCACAAGTTAAACTGAGAGTAAAACAGATTCTAGTATTAAATACCTGAGATAGTACAGTTTGTGGTTGCCTCTTTTTTTAACCACATCTATAGAAATCTAAGCCCGCATATTTTGGTTGAATCATGCCCCATTTCCATTTTAAAAGAGATATCATCACCTGAGTACAGGGTTCAATATTTCAAGACAAGACTATGAGTCTACAGCCACACTCGCAGCTGTGTGACTTAAGGCTAGGGCTTTGAGTTAAATGCTACCTTAAGGCAATATGCTTGAAATAACAGTGCCAACATTAATGTTTAGCAGGTATAACGTTTACCATGTTTGCCATCTTAAGTTGGCATGCTGCATGTTAACATTTGCTAAGAAGCACTAAACACAAAGTACAGATGAGGCTAATAGCATTTGGTCATAAACCAAAGTATTGGACAAACTGTACAAAATGTTGAGATATTTCAGTATGGACCAAAGTGGTGGCCTGTTCAACAGACTGACAACAACATCCCTATGACCACTAGCATTGCTAAAAGGATAAAGCTGTTAAGTCTCAATATTTGGTTTTTAAAGTAGTACTTTCCAAATATTGGTTCCAAAACATTTCTAATTCTATTTGATTATATATGCTTGGTGACTATTGAGGAAACAGAAAAGTTTCACCCACAAAACAGCACAAATAATGCACAAAAAAAACATGTCGATCACTGTCATTTGTCAGACATTCAGCCCTACCACACACACCCACAGTCTACTGTTTACACATCAGCTCCAGCTGTTTGGATGTGGCTCTGCCAGGCGCTGAGCCAACAGGGCAGTGGCATGCTGTTGTTTTAGAAGTGGCACACGAGAGCTCTACGCTCAGCTAATCAACACCGACAAACAGCATGAAACCCCCCTGGGCTGCTTAGTGAGTACAGCATTTGTTGTAACATGACCTAAACACATCACACATGCAGATTGGAGTAGAGAGGAGTGCATGAACCTCAAAGGGCTGCATGACACACAGAGCCGGTTTATAAGCAACGTGGCAGAGAGAGGAAGCGAAAGAAGAGAGGACGGTTTACACTGTAAACAATATGTCTTCATTGAGTGATGTCCTGAAAATGTTGTGTAATCACTTCCAATTAAACTGAAGTTCAAGAGCTTACTTAAAACCACATGTCACACACACTCTAAGAATGCCATCTGTTTTAACAATATAAAGCTCAACTAATGTGATTTTAACTTCATTATACCCTAAAATGAGAAACTATAATTTAGGTCTTGGTTCAAGTGAAATAATTTGCATTTCATTGAAATGACCTCAACCTAGAAAACTCACATTTTAACCTGATCTTGACCCATTTGTTGTTCAAATGTCATTTCCATAATCTACATGTGTGATCCCGTTGACCTTCTCAGTGTGTCAGCCTTTTAATAAAAGTACTAATTAAGACTTTCATTAGAATCAGAGTTTGCCAATTAAAGGCTGTTTCAATAAAAAGGATTTGGGTCTTTAGTGGAACTCTGTAGACATCCAGCAGCCATCATGGGAGGCAAAATTCATCCCACAAGAGAGAAAAATCAAGCCATTAATGAATGACAGCTTGTCTCACTTTGGTGAAATAACAGAAAAGCCTGAAATACATTTGAACTGCGGCTTATACTATCAAACCAACTTTGGTTGAAGTTGGACTTAAATACTATTTTAAAGTGATTGTTAGACTTTCCTGCTGAGTTATATGAGAACATCAATACAGCTCTCATGTCTGTAATATGAAACTACAGCCAGCCACCTGTTAACCTACCTTAGCAAAAAACACTGGAAACAATTAGTCAGGCTTGATCCAGACGTAACATAATCTGTCAACCAACACCTCTAAAGCTCACTAATGATCAGCCCATTATATCACATTTGTTAAATCCATACAAAAGGTTAAGTGTAAAAACAGTACTTTGTGGTTTTGTGGCAGAATTATTTCTTAGACCAGCCCATTGACTCTTGTGAGTCTTATCATCTCTGTGAAGTTGCTAAGCAACTAGCAAAGACTTCAAGAAGTCCCAAGAGGAGTCATTTTCTAGAAATGTTAAATTATTCCTTAATGCCTAATTATTATGCCAACACTAAAAGTAACCAACACTCCTCAAATAACTTAGTTATTCCTTAATTGTAACCTCTAACTTCATGTATGAACAATGCTTTTTAAAGCAATGACAAAACAGTGCATGTGTGAACCAATGCCAGTTGAAAACTGGTGTGAGGACATTTTGACCAGTCCTCACAACTGCGAAGGACAATTTGAGGGTGAAGATTTGGTTTTAAGGTTGAGGTTAGAATTGGGTTCAGGTTCAGTTTAGGGTCACGGTTGCCTTTAGGCATATAGTTGTGATGGTTAAGATTTGTCAATGAGTGTCCTAACAAGGACATAAAGACAAACGTGTGTGTGAGTGAGAGAACAGCTTCTGTTGCTTGACCCCAGGAAACGATGACTTTGTGTTGACTGGAGGACAGAGGCTAAGGTCATTGAACGCACATACACACATTTTGACAACAGACACATATGGCCTCTTAGTATACAGTTACAACATTATTAACGGTGTCTTTCCTCTCACACACGAGGGAAAATTACAGTCTCCAGGCGCTTGCTGAGGGCTATCTAACATCCCAAAGTCTTGTTTTGACACACACACACACACACACACACACACACACACACACACACACACACACACACACACACACACACACACACACACACACACACACACACACACACACACACACACACACACACACACACACACACACACACACACACACTTTAATCACCAGATAGCAGGCTGGCCTCTGCTTCCTCTCCTCTTGTCTCCCACACTCATTCCCTTACTCACGGCTCCATCAGGCCTGGTTGACTGACGCTCACTTACACAATGTGTGACTGACCTCAGATCAATTCCAGATCTCTCTACGGACTCCATGAAAACAATGCTGGACTCCATGTCCACTTAACAATATGGACACCATGACAAATAGAAGGGAGAGCAGTTCACTTTTACCCACAGAGGACAGAGAATTACAGGGCGTGTGAGTAAGACAAATAAATAAAAAAAGATACATTTTCCCTCTGTGATAAAAAAACGATAAAGTTTGTGGTTTGGGGAAATATTGTTTATCCTCTTTCTTGCCAGGCGTAGCTTAGCACAGTGACTGGAAACAGGGTGAAACAAATGGCCTGGCTCTGTCTGAAAGTAAAACAAGCACTAACTTTGTAGACTGTTTCGCACATATGGACTCCAAAGCAACAGATGCTATTGATTATGAATGACACATGAGACAAGTATTGGACAAATTAAAACTATGACCTGATGATAGCTGAGAGTTTAAGGGGTCATCAAATACATTATAATTCATCTTGAAGGGCACGTGAGCATCTGTACCAAATTTCAATGCAATCCCAATAATAGACATTTCACATCATATGTCAACCTCAACATGGCGCTCGAGGAAAACTCAGGTGATAACCAAAGTAATCAATCAATAGTTATCCTCTGAGGAACATGAATGTCTGTACAGAGTTTTTTTAGATACCTCAGTCTGAACCAAGGCGGCAGATCAACGGCTCCACAAACCAACATGATCATTTGAGTCAGGCAGCTAGCATGACTACAAATCCACCTATCAACACCTCAGCGTTCATTTTTATTACACTTTTTTTGTGTGTCTTCTTCCTCCTTTTATCTCAGTGTCTCCCCATGTCTTTGTTCTCAGACATCCATCCATTTTAATTACACTGGAGCTTGGTGGGAGCCTCATTTTCTGGGTTACCTGCCAGCCCAGAGAGAATTTGTGTGTCTGTGCTGCATTGACCCAGAGGACATGTCCAGTCCAGATCCCGTGGAGTTGAACATTTTCCTGATGCGACGTGGACCAAGTGCTGTATTATTCAGTAACTCCGTGCAGCCATCCTGCCTACCTATATGTACAGCAGCTGGGACACGACATTCACTCTTCCGCCTTCAGTCGTTTTCTGTTCAGCTGCTTGGGCAGGCCTGTCCTAGCAGTTCTGCTGGATCAGCTCCAGCTTCTTTAGCGGTTTGAGATGCTGCTGCTGCTGGTGCTGGTTTACTCATCAAAACCTGCAACCTGACAGGCTGACAGGTCCCTGCAGCAACACAGGGCTCTCTTGCCTATCTCTACTGCCTTCCCCAAATCTTCCTCTATCACTTACTTCCATTTTTTCCTTTGTCTCTGGTATAAGCTCATGCTGTACCTAGTATGGTAACTCTTATAATCTTATTTATTTTCCATTGCCATTGCTAACCAAATCATCACCTTCTTACCCATCCTGTCCCCCCCTCCTCCTCGTCATTACTATTCCCTGCGTCACAGCCAAAAAGACATCCTGTGGAGTTTGGGGTTTGACAGCCAGTCATATCAGGAGTATACTCTCTGAGTATTGAGGCATTCAGTGTTGAGGCTTCCTGTTGTGTGTCTCATTATTCAGGCTTCTCCCGACATCCTCTCTGGAGAATATGAAAAGTCTGCTTTCACTCTCGAAACATTCAGATGGCAGAAATCTGCTTTAGATAGTGTAGCTGCTTCCCAACATGTCAACTTCAGTTTATGCATGTCACTTACTTTCTGCATTCCAGTTTTGCTGTATTTACATTTCATGACAACCATTCTGTTTTGTTGTGGTTTAATTCACCTCGTCAGAGCAGAGAAATATACACTGATTCTTTATAAGATTGTATGCTCATACTAAATACTCACAAGTGATTACTACTGATTTAATCAGGTGTAGTCTCTACATTGAAGTTTCATCAATGTGCAGCCTGCATCAAAGTTCATCATGAAAAGGGACCATAAGAGGGTGATTGTAAGTTTTAGCATTTAAACTACATCTCATCTACTATATACTTCTTTTTAAAACATTTTCAAATTATATACAATTGATATGTATTGATTTGAAAAATCCAAACTGCATTACCCCAAAACAATTACGTTATTTTGAGCTAAATAAATAAAGACCCCATCTTGCGGTCGGCGCACAGCGGATGGCGGGCGTGGCGCATGTGTCAAACCAACTGCATAACATACACAGTAATATCCCTCATGTGCCTCAAGGATTATTTTTTAAATATATGTTTTGGTCAATTAAAAAATATGAATAAAATTCTGCTTTTCTGCACTTTTGCAGCGATTACTCTCAAGATGTTCTTATTGAGACTTTTTGTCAGGTTTCCTGACACAAGTTCTGAAACTGGAGTGGTGGTAAGGTTATTTATTTATTGCATATGTAAAAAAAATTGACGAATAGATATATTTGAAAAATAAGCCTTGAGGCACATGAGGGATATTAGTTTGTATGTTATACAGTTGGTTTGACATTATTCACTCAAATGGTTGAAGCGCATAATAGGTTTGTATTTTGAAAGTAAAATGAATGTTGAATATTGAACTAACTTAATGTCGCTTGAAAATCTGTACCTTTCGTATAGGATGTCATCGGGGACATCAAAAGGATTGCATCTCCCTAAAAACTCTTTCTCTCCTAAGTGCTCCTCTCACGATCCGCGCACCAATGTCGACAAGATCTAAGAATCAAAGAATGGGCAGGCCATTTTCCAAGAGAACTGATTGATCAGGAGGTGCTTTTATACTCGTTGATCTCTTATCCAGAACATAACCTGCTTCGGAGCAGGTTAGCCGTTCAGCATAAGTTACCATGGTGATTTACCCCGGTAAGAAGTGAACCAGCGTCGTAGGACGGAAACCCCAGGGTTAACCCTGAAGTTACCTCGATCAGAGAAAATCCAGCTTCGTAGTACAGGCCTCTGGACAGCTCTTCCTTTGTTGATAACAAAAGGTGACCCTAGTTCATGTGAGCTTCTCTTGGCTAAACTGTAAATAACAGCATTCCCAGTGGTATTTCCAATGTTTCTATTGTCAACATCGATAGAAAAACTTCATTCAGGGACAAAAAAGTGGATTATCCCAGTTTTTACCTTAAGCAGATCTTGTCAATAATTAAGACAATTTTTAAAATGGCTGTCACGCCTTGCAAATGTCAAATGTGCGAACTGCTGTATTAAAAACACAGATTCAAATGACTGTAATTAAATTGGTTTTGGCAGCTGAAAATCTCCAGAAAGCTAAACAGATTAATATTCAACATGTACAACTGTACACACACACACACACACACACACACACACAATATCAGCTTTTCATGTCAGAAGACACCACAGGGGCTCAGAGTCTGGCACCCACGAGGAGGCAATATGTATATTTGTAAATGCATGTTTAATAGTGAAGTGGAGTGAGAACATGAGCGCGTCCATGCTTCAGCACCCACAGAGTGTGTGCATGTGTGTGTGTGTGTGTGTGTGTGTGTGTATATGTGTGTGTGTGTGTGTGTGTGTGTGTGTGTGTGTGTGTGTGTGTACCCCTCCCCAGCTGTTCCTTTGAGGGTCTGGATCAGACAGCTGTCCCTCTGGCCTGAACAGAGCTCACACTGTTCAGAAAAAGACATGCTCAGCACATTGTTCAGAGGTCTCTCTCTCTCAGCGGGGTTCTGTCAGGCAGGCTAAACAAAAGACGCTGGAAACACCCAACACTGGCACAGCCAGCCACAGTGAGCATGACACACACACACAAACACACGCACACGTACACACACACGCACACACTCTGCCTCAAAACTAAAGGAACAAAGTGTTAGAGGGGCAAATAATGATTTTTTAATTTTCTATGAAAAGAAAATATAAAAAGGACAAAAAAGGCAAAAGCTTATCATTAGATCCCACAACTGAATGCACTGTCTTAAAAAGTCTCATATTTTTCACTTTACCAGTGTTTTTCTCTTGATATCCATCAGGAGACATTTTAAATGATAAGTATAAGTAAAACCATCTCTATATAGTTTTACATCACCAGGCCAACCACAGGTGACCAACTGTAGCAAAACCAAGGCTCTGGGTAAAACTCAGCAGTAAATTGCAATGGAGTAGAGCATCACATTGTCCAACCTTTGCTTGAAGCTTGAAATCTACGTGAAATTCTGAGTGTGATAATATGAGCAAGTAATATAATCCTGACATTAACCGACAGGGGGACTCACCCAGACCAGACGTGTAGATGGCCTTCACAGACTTCTTCATCTTGTACAGAACACTGCGGTCCACATCTAGAGCCTGAAACAAACCGACACAGAAGAAAAGAGTGAGAAGAGAAATGGGAGCGAAAGGCAGATTATTCATGTACCAGTTGCTCAAATTGGAGATTATTACTTTTGAGTAAATATATTTTTCATGCTGGAGATGGTCATTGTTTAGCCTGTATGAAATTTTTGTCTAATGAAAGATTTAGGGGCTCCACTCTGTATGCAGACAATCTATATCTGAACTAATGTACTCTGATAAAACAGCCCTGTTGATTGAACTCTCTGGTCATTTGTATTGTAGCTGCACTGAATTAAATTACACTGTTTGGTGTTTCTGCTTTTTAGTCCACGCCCTTAATGCATGCCTGCATGTGGTGGGTACTGTGTGTGTTTTGTGTGTATGTGTGTGTGTATGCCATCCACTCTTGCTGCAAGTAATACATTATTCAAGGCGAAGCTAAGAATAGATCTCAGCTCCCTAGTCAGTTATTGTGTTAGTGTGTGTGTGTGCATGAGTTTGTATTTATTAGTACAACAGCTTGTAGGACAAGTGCAGCGAGCATCTGACGTCCTCTACATGAAAGACAAATTTCCTGAGATGTGTACACACACAGACACACATCAGACCATGGTCACTTTTGGGGACATTTCATAGACTTACATTACTTTCCAAGAGACTTATCTGAACCATAACTACTACTTGCCTAACCTAACCTTAATTTTAACCGCTGACCCAAAAATCATCATTTTCCCAATTTGGCAAATGGCTTTTGTTCCCAATTAGACAAGCAGTCCCCAATTAATTAGTTAAAAGTCTGAAATTTGTCCCCAAAAGTAGCCTATGCTACTACACACACACACACAAATCTATGAACAACCAAACACAAACACAAACACAGACACACAGTCACATATAGGCCTATACATACATTGAGCCTTGACTCACTCAGAACAAACACAGTGAGTCCAGCTGAGACAATGCACCACTGTACCAGTGGCGAGTGAGGGAGTCTCTCAGCTGAGGGGGATTTGGGGATATTAGTTTTTTGGGGTTTAATTAAGTATGTGTACCCAACCAGGCCAAAGCTGGCGCCACTTTTCTCTGTCCTGCTTCACATCTGACAGTATCATACAGTATCAGATCCCCCCACAATGGCCCCCATTCACCTGCAATACACAATCCAATACTGGCCACACACACTTTCTTCATTTCAACATTAGTAGATGTGACGACAAAAAATTAAAACCATAAATCAGTGCTGTATTAATATCCAAACTATGAGCCATTTTGCTATTGCAAAGTGGGAGAAGTGCTCAGCTCAAAGTGTTTTTTTCAGGGTCATACACACACACGCACGCACACAAGGAACAGAGAAACAGAGACAGAAGTGACTTTGAAAGAAAATGATATAGATAGTGCCGCTGGTGGAAGGACGGGCAGAATAAAAGAAAGATACACAGGCTCACAGCAAAGACAAAAGCAGTGACAATGTGCTCTTTCACTCTTCAGTCTGGATGTGGCCGGGTGTTGATAAGGCCATCTACAGTATCAAGTGTAAAGAAAGAAATCCAGTCAGTCCGTTGGGGTGTAAAACTGTTAAGTGTGGGAGGACACTAGTTCTGCGAGTGTCTGCATTTCCATTTCATGATTTTCTTAAAACAATATCCTCAATGTTCAAAAAAAATTGTTCAAATAGACACATGGGACTCTCCCAAATAATGTAAAGATCATATATCTTTAGAATTTGAATACCAGCTTTAATAATGTCAACTTAGTTTCTGAGAATTCTTGACTTATCTTTCATTTTTGGCACAGTGGTCTAAATACTACAGTACCCATGATGCTTAGCCACTGTTGTCATGGAGAAGTCGGTGAGTGTATCAATTAAAATACTTTGTTGTCACAGATGACGCCATAAAAAAATATTGATTTAATCTGCAGATAGTGTTTTTCTGTCTATGTGTTTGTGATATTATAAATAAAAAAACAGATAGTCTGGCACAGTAGTTGAAATTGTTCATCTCTTGCACTGATGATTCATCCAAATGTGTTTAATGCCAATATAAACCATATGAGTGCTCCATCTGTGACTCACCTAAACTATCAAATAATAAATGAATGAGACTTTTACCTTCCAAACTGAAATAGGTCCTTCAACTTTACAACTTTAAACGAACAGAAAAAAGAAGAAGCAGGCAAAAAATGTAATCTATGGAGACAGAATGAAAGAATTTCCTGCTTACGGTAAGAGTGAGTTTGTTCACGCATTTTAAATTTGATTGCATTTCAAAGAGAGAATGCTGGAAGATTTATTTGGATGGGAATAATATTTTGGGCACATTTCAGATTCATAATGATCTGTTTAGCTTTAACAGCAGAAAAAAAACCTTGTTGGGTCCTCTGGTGGCCTAATAGTTAGGATGTATCACTGTAATCAGAGCCTCCAATTTGATCCAGATTGGGGACTTATGTCACATGTCACTCTAGCACACTTCTTGTCACATCTCTACTGTACATTTTTAAATAAAAGGCATAAAATGCCAAAATAAATATTTTGCTAAATCAATTTCAAAATAGGCACCATCCATGCCACTGCATGAACTCAAAAGAAAAAAAGAAGTGTGACAGTAACAATAAATGTCAAATTCCTGTCAGTGTAGTGATGGATCAGTGTCACAGTAGTTTAAAATCAAATCTTGCCAGCAGTGTGTGCTTCTACCAAACTATTTCCTCTGCAAAATCCTAACAGTGACAACAAATCTGTTATTCCACTGAAAAATAAAAGCAGAGTAAATTGTAGTAGAGATGTGATCACTCAGTCCTGACCTCTGACAGGCAAAAAGTAAGACTACAAATAACTACTAATATATATTATAATAATAAACACAAACCTTTTGCATTTAATCTAAGTAAACTTCCGGACAAAAGTATTTGGTACAACCAAAAAAAACAAAAAAAAACAATCTGATGTCTTTTTATCAGGGGAACTGTGCGAATTAACAGTAGCCGACCAGAAGCTATTGGTTCCTCTGAGTAAATGTAGCACTCTCAGCGCTGCGGTTTTGGTTCCTTCATCTCCCGTTAAATGACTCATCGGTTACATATGCCATCATCTCATTAGCTGTCTGGCTCAGAGAGACTCAGACCTCACACAGGCATACAGTGTACTGTACATGCATGGTGTTAACATGTCATGTTCAAAACAAACCCAGAGACAAAGTGACACTACTCCATCTACACCACCAGACCAGTCCAACCACCAAATATTTTTAAAGAGGTAACTGGAGAAGGGTACTCAAATGTGTTTTCTTAGCAGAGCTGATACCACCTTGAGCTCAAGTCTGAACATTAAATTTGATATGCTGGCACCGGAGCTCGACAGTGATTGAAACAAGAGATGTTTCGTATATGATTCTTGAGGTTTAAATATAATTATTGAAAAATGGTTTAGTTACTTCTAAAAACCTGTCTTTTTGTCAGCATGTTTATTGAACCGAAGACATCAGTTATGTTCAGACACTTCACAGTTTTAGTGTGTGCATAAAAACCTCTAGATTTTTATGGGAATCACTTCAATTAACTCTCAGAGACGTAAAAATTTCTTGAAACTGCTGCCATTTCTTTATTGGCTGTTTGATGTAGTGAGTGTGTTTTGGCGTGCACGATGTGAGGTCAAACATGGGTGAACAACTGAAGTCCAAAGTATGTAACAGTGTTTAACAGCTGAGGGGTGCACCGAATCAATTAGACATCAGACCGCCTGTGTAGGTTTAATTCATTATATGCAAAGAGAAGTGCAAAACTGTGTCGAGGCATGTTTGACACAGTACAGAAGGAGATAAATTACTTTCTGTGTCACTGCAGTTTAATAAATGTATTATTATTGTGAAAATAGAGTGTGTAATAAGATGACAAAATATATGACGAAAGAGGAGACTCAACTCAGCTGGGTTCTCTGGCAGTAGCATGAATGTTTTCGTGGAGGAAGACAAGCCAAATGGACAAGAGATTTATAGCAATCTGTTCACTTTGTGACTAAAGCTTTTGGTGCATATGCTGCATTAACACAGTCAGATGGCAGTTCTGTTTTGTGCTCCAGTGTAATGTAACGGCTACTTCCACATACACTTCTTCACTGGTTTACATTCAGTTACACTTACGCTTTACGATCCAAAGTGTACAAACTTCATTTCTAAAATCAGGGTTTGAAAAGTGGTGTGAGAAAAGCTATAATAATTAAATCTTATCTGCATCCACAAATGTCACTTTAGAACATCAGATGAGATATAGCCACTCTAAGGGCCTGATTTACTAAAGGTTTGCGTGTGAAAAAACGTGTGCAAACTTGATATCACCCGCAAAAAATGTGCAAGCTGATCTACCTTTCTGCTATTTAAGTACCCACTATTTGGGATCTTATTAAATCAGGCCCTAGAAGTCAAACCTCAAAGTTATCATCACTTTATTGGGACTAAAAGTCGACGTCTGCTAGCAGATTGGTAGATCTAAGCCCCTGACTGACCTCCATATAACGTCAGTAATCAGCCTGTGAATCAATTTGACTAGCCGAAGCTTTACATGCATATCGACACAGACATCACAGCTCCCATTGATCCAAGGCCTCCCTTTCTCTCACACGAACACACACACACACACACACACACACACACACACACACACACACACACACACACACTCGGGCAGTACCATGCTCCAGTAGGCCCTTTCAATCTGCAAAGAGTGGTCTGTCGGAGAAAGGGGCAAGACAAGAGCAGGGGGACAGGCAGGCAGGGTAATAAACCAATCCCAGCTGAACACAACAAACACACTGCCCTAAATCATTCACACTCTCACAAGTACACACACACACACACACACACACACAAACACCTCTTCAATCACTTTCACACATTTCCACTCAGATGTGCTCTCCGGGGTTGAGAGAAATGACTCTTCACTGAGTACCAGGCCATCCTTTGTGCGAGCCCTCGTATTTGTAGCACAGGCCGCTCTAAAATTAGACTGTTTTAACCCAAAATCTATTCACACAGCGAGAGGGGAATTCCGCTGCCGTGTAGCCTTTCAACAACGCAGGATCAGAGCTGAATCATCGCACAATGGAGCCAGCCTCCGAGTCTGAGGCTGTTTCACAAGCACACTTCATATGACATTACTGCAATGTCAGCATTTCCCCTGATAGGAGCTAATACAGACTCTTTTCTCCCTCCCTGCCCCGCCAACTGCACCAGCCTGAGCAGGAGGAGGAAGCCAAACTGAATTGAACTAATCCTTGTCTTAATGCGTGACAACATCGTTGCCACCACCATCATCATCATTGTGATTACAATCGGGCACCATCTGCTGCAAGCCAATCTGCAAGGACTATCACAACATGGCAAGGTCACCGGGGTTGTTTCCACGGCGATCCATTCACTCATGGTCGTGCATTTCCTGAGTTGCAGAGTAGCGTGTGTCAGGTTACTGAGCTCTGTGAGTACAGTCCAGATAGATACTGTCTAATGTGAGTTCAGAGGTGATAGAGAAATAAGATACTGTAAACTGAATTAATGTTGAGAAAATTCGACTCATTCACTATGACGGTCAGTGAGGGAGCACATAATCTTCCCAACCAAGAGTCTGCAACCGTGCTAGCAGCTCTCAAGTCTGGACTGTAAATGCTAATGTCAGCATGTTAACATGCTTGCAAAGAGAATGCTAACATATCAATGCTGATAGTTTAGCGTGTTAGTATGCTACCATTTGTCAAATAGCACATCACACAAACTACAGCCTATGCTCAGCTGATGGATGACGATGGTAATGTCATTATCATTTGCAGATATTTGGTCAAAACTCAGTAAAAAGTATTGACAAACTTACATTTTGATCAAATGGGGAACCTAGATGAAAAGTCTGTACCAATTTTCATGGCAATCTACCCAATAGTTGCCCAGATATATATGCAGTATAAATGACTGACACTGCCATCCCTAAAACCACACTACTAGTATGGCTACAAAGGATTTTCGTGTCTGAGGCTGTTGGCCTCTCAGTTAACAGAAACCACCTTTTGGGAAAATCAAAAACAGCACAAGCACAGTAGATCCTCCCAATAGGTGATCACCGACTGCAGCAAAGCTCTGTTACATAAGCACAAAGTTTGACTACAAGGACCCAAACCAGAACTGATAAATCCAACATGTTTGGCCTAGTGTTTGGCAAAGTCTTTAAAACCACAACAACGAGAAGATATTAGCAAAGGGGGGTTAGCGTGTATTCTGACAATGCAACCATTGTCAACTTGCTGAGTCCTTCACATTAAATATTGAAGTCTTGTTATTCCTTCACTATGCCGGAAGAATGCAAAGCAAATTATGGATACAAAGTGAGGCAATTCCATTTGTTTTGGATTAGTTGCCCTATAAAATAATATTTTACACTGTAATATGCTTGTGTGACAAACAGACATAACAAATGGAATTGAGACTAATATATGAACTACTGTGAGCAGAAGGATCATCGCAGACGAACATAAGACGATGAAGCTAAGCAGCAATGACTAGAACAAAAGTGAGTCCAGCGGATAAGTCTGTTTTAACTGGCGGCCTCCTCCTTTTTGTCCGCCGTCTGAAGAAGAAAGACATTCCTGGATGATTGCATGCTGGAGTGACTGACAGACAAGACAGAGACCCAGCCCCATTGTTTCTGCTGTTTAACTATCTGCTGAAGACAGCATGTCTGCTCGGCAAGACGCTGCCCCGCTTTGCTCAGAGGTCCCATCATCATACAACGCACATACATGTCCCACACAACAATCCAAGCAATCCTGCCTGTCTGTAGTACTACTGTCTTCATCACCACACTTCTTTAGATCTCAGTCAGACACACTCACACACACACACTCTCACACACACACGCATCTGGGTTATGTCTAGTGTCGCTTCATAACATGTCTACTAACCTTGCCTAACCCTTTAAGCCTTCCCCCTGCGACAGTCATGCGAGGAAACAGTCTGCCACATACTTTGGAAATCAGGCAATAAGAAGGCAGCAGTCTGGGATGTAATTATCCAATTTATTTCCTGCGTGTGTGGGTACGTTATCTGTGATGTCATTGGTCTGTTTTAATCCATGTTTTATTGAGGACAGGTTAGACGGAGAAAAAAAAGAAAGCAATCTTCACTTCACAGAAAAGAGAAAACTACTAAAACTTCTAAGAGTGTGTTAAAAGGGATAGCACTTATATAGCTCACACATACTGAAACAAAGCAGACCCGGTTTTGATGTGCAAATTCTGGGCAAGACTTGACATCATGTTAATCCTATTTATTCCAGCAACATGGTTACCGTTTAGAGAAGCAGCAAAAAAGTGAATCTGCATCTCTCAGTAACACAGACCTACTATATTTTCCTCATGATTTTCACATCTACAATATACGTTCATTAGTTATAAGCATCACTTCACAATATGAGTATTGAGCTGTGATATTTTCATAAAAACCCAAATGAACCACAATAAGTCCAAATTCTCTGGTTCAAGCTTCTCAAATATTCTCTGGTTTCTTCAGTCCTCTGTGATAGTAAACTGTATATATTTGGGTTGTTTGGGAAATAAGGCACTGGATAATGTCACCTTGGGCCTTGGGAAATAGTGATCTTCATTTTTCACAATTCTGACATTTTATGGATCAAACTAATCGAGAAAATAAATTGACAGATTTATTGATAGTGAAAATAGTTGTTAGTTGCAGCCCTAAAACTACTAAATTTTACACAGAATTTGGCCATGTCTCTTTTTTAATCACTTTTCAGAAATACAGACAAGTGCAACATAATGAATGCTTTTGAGGACATAAAAACAGAGTAGGTAATTTTCCCTATTTAAACAATTCAGTCTCACCCCTCCTTATGACAGCAGGCTTTTCACTTCAACATCTAGTTCTGGCCATTTAAAACAATTATAACCACTTTTACCAATAAATGTGGTTAAATGACACTTCATATGAACTAGTTTCAAGCCTACGTCAGCTATAAAGACAATCCACTACTGGGACTGTCACAGTAGTTGCCCAGCCACCCCTACCTCCTCCCTCTTGCAGCACGTGGCATCACTGTGGGGTGTTAACAGGGAGGACAAATATACCAGCATGAAATGCTGTAATGAAATGCTGGTGTGAACAGTTGGTGCAATACAGAACAATTCTGCTCTCCTCTATGGCTGCCAACGGTTTTGTCAGGTCCTCTCAAACCACTCTGGGGAGAATTCGCCTCAAGAAAAATAAATAAAACAACAGATCCTTGGCAGGCACTCTTATCCATTACTTTACAGAATGAGACATGTCAGCTTTTATGCAGGTGTGGCGTTAAAGTGGTCATTTGGTCCAGTGTATTTTCTGCTGGTCAGCTTGAGGCCGGACACAGAGCTGCTGCCTGCAGCTCCACATGTGGCACAGTCAGAGTAAACACAGGAAGGGCACTTTCTTTCTACCTCAACATCCTCGGAGGAAAAGCTGTGACTCATTCAAAACATATGTCAAATATACAGTTCAACCCTGTGGGCCTGGAATTATCCTGCAGACATTAAAGAGAAACCAGATCTCTGAGCAAGTCAAGCTATTCCCTGCAGTTTATATATTACAAACTGTTGCATTATTGAGCTGTCAGACTACGGTAGCTCCACTATAAGACAGACTTAAGTACAGGTTTGATTTTGAATCCATTCAGTGGTGCCAAAACTACAAATCCACTGAAAAAAAAATCTATCTGAAAACACCCTTTAAAGTGTTTCATTCACAACTTCTCTCCATGCTGAGTGAGTAAAGTCAATATTTGGATAAAGTGGGTTCCATCGAGCAGACCGCTAACAGGCCATGGTTGCAGGGTTGCTCTGTTCTCTCAGACAGCTGAGATGTGTGTAGTCAGCCTGCCCCAGGGCAGAATGGAAAACTCCAGCCTGCAAGTTCAGTGGGAGTGTGGGACGCAGAGAAAGGGAGGAGGAGAGGGAGAGTGCTTTTTTACTATGTCATAAGACACAAGCTCATTAACACACACACACACACTCCCACACACACACTCTCTGTAGTGTATGGCACCACAAAGCTACTGAAATCTTACACTGTGAGCCAATTTCCACCAGAGACGGATCATAAACCTGAGAGAACCCAAAACGACATTAAAAACTTCTCTTGTGGGAATTATGAGCTTAAAGTCTCAGTGCTAGCAAGCTGATTGTGTCTCCCGCCGTTTTAAGTAGAATCTCAAACATGCTGTGGTTCAGTTTCTGAGCAGGTCTTTCTCAGCCTGACTGCAAGTTATTCAAACATCTCCTCTACCTTTTGGTATTTTAGCACAGGGACACTTGGTGCTTTACAGCTCCTCAGTGTCAGCACTACAAAGACAACTGCACTGGTCCAGGGCCTTAACCAAAAAACTGCCAGAACTCACACTGGGATGACAACATCAACTGCAGCGCTTAAAGTGTTAGAGAAAACAAACTTTCATCTTAACTGCTGAGGCGTTGTTCGGGGCGTTTTACATTATATTAGGTGAGAGACCACGGCAGAACTTGTTTCCGTTTGCTTTTCCCAGACGGCTGCACTGCTGCTTGTTCCACATGTTGTGGTGTAGATACTTCAATAGTAATGGTTTTATTTGTGTCTGGTCAGAGGAAGCCCCTTGGCAGCAGACTTATCAAAGCATTAAACCTAAAAAAAACTAAGTGTTAAGTTTAATGCAGTGTTAATTAGTGTTCTAAGGTTAATAATTCTTCAATTAATTGAATTCTTCAACCGTGATCATCACTTTAAATAATCACATCTGTCAGGCTCTGAAATACTACAGGTAAAAAAGTCAGTGTAGACCTGATGGCACCATGTTTAAACCTGTTAAAATGGTGTGCCCAACTTTGAGGAGAGTATTTAATGAAGTCTATAAAGTAGCAGGAGGCTGATAAAAAACTAGTTTGAAGGAGGGGCTGGGAAATAGAGACCAAATGTGCTGCATTTTGAGGGGGAAAAACTGACTTCACCTTGGAGTTTCTCTTTGGCTCTTTCATATAGTCAGATGTGTTGACCTCATGGTGTCAGAGCAGAAGTGGAGCCAGAGGCAACATGCCCAACAGTTACCACGAGGTTCGGATGATGATGCCAGAAAGAGACAGAGGGAAAATTACCTGCTTTCTCTTGGAAAGGGCTGCAGTGAAACAAGTTACTTTGAACTCTGCTGGGAACATAAGACTTGAAAAGAGTTTCACTTGACATAAACCCAGGTCTCTTCATGAAAACTCCACTAAAGAGAAAGAGAAAGGAGGACTCAAACTAAACTCTTTCAAGATGTTGCCTGTTCTACAAATGGAAGACAACACTCTTACTGAAACTAGGATTTTCAATATGAATTAAACCACAATTATTTTTTCAGACTACCAATCAACAATTTGGTTTAATTAATGAAAAACGGCCATCATAAGATCCAAAGGTGACTTCAGTTCTACCAAATATCCACATAACACCACAACTGAGGACTTCAAACTCACCGATGTTTTTACTTAATAAATTATCTGGATATCAAAATTTCTGTCGATTAACAAATCTTTCAATCGACTAATTGTTTTGGCACTACACAATACAGGGTTAGATTACGCCTTAACTCAAATAATTGCAGCACCAGACAACCAATTTGATTTAACTCCCTCGAGAGCCTTTAAGGAGTTTGTTTTAAACTGTTCCACCATCAGAGAAGAAGTCTGGATCGGCTCTGAGTGAAAGTGACAGCAGGACAACACAACTGTGAGGATTCACCCCTCCCACCCCACACTGGCCCCAACCGAAGCCAAGTGGCTACGACTACAAATCAATGGTAGAGTTCATTAATGAAGAGGCGAGGCTCGTCTGGGAACAATAGCAATCAACAGGAGCCGTCTCAGGCAATCTGGGCTTGGACAATATGATGGATGAGAAGAGCTTTATGTCCCCCTTTACCCCCTGTGCCCCAAGTGTCCAACCCCATAGCTTCTGTGCAAGACAGCGAGCAGCCACTGTTCCCTTTAACCTCAATCCCCTTCCTCATGCCAGACTGAAAATTTCAACCCTAATTTCTGACAACTCTAATCCTCACAATGGCCAATAGGCTCCACAAAAAGTAATCAATTCACTACCAGCTCCCAATACACGCATACACAATGAGGTGTACAAAAGTGTGACAAATCGAATCACATCTAAACAGTCAAATCCCATTGGGGAGATAAGCGAGATCATGTCTTTGAATCGATTGGGACAGGACCATGACCTTTGCCCCTGGTAGATCCATAGGGAGGGCTGCTGCATTATAATGAGGTCCTGATAGAGCCTGTCTCTGGATGATAACACAACCCACAACCCACGACCCTAGAGGCTCGAAAGACACCTCTCATTTCAAACAAAGATCCCATAGGAAACACTGCGGTCACATAGAAGATGCAAAGTGAACTGTACAAAATACAAATCTTCAAAATAAATACAGTCTTATAAATGTAATAACGTCTAATTACTGTCTCATCTTGGCACTTACAACATAAATGCCACGTGGAAGTACACGGTGCCAAAAAGCTGTCATTCAAGAAGATCATGTTGATTTTCCACCAGAACTCTAGGCGTTACTGACCAGTCATTCAGTGTGTTGTGTTCTCTTGTATTTAATGTCGGAAGATTCATGCTCCTTTCTGACAATCGAAAACGAACAAAAAATCTCAGCAACTTGGTGGAAACAATCCTAATGGGTGGTCTGTCCCGTCTTTTGTAAGTCTTCAGCTTTGTCCCAAGCTTAACCAGACTAGCCCCTCTATAATATTCAGCTGCACCCTTACGCAAGACCAAAATGACGAAGAACTTACGCATCATTCTACAGCTCCTTGTACGGGTAAATAAAGGAAACTCATCTACAACAAAAACCAAGAGTTCTCACTGAGGATTTGGAAGAATGAATGAAGTTGGCTTTGCTTCAATGTATTTGGCCTGCTCTGACGCATTAACTACAGTAAGGCAAAGTCAAGGGACAGTGGGGACAGGGGATATGGAGTGTGGTTGAAGGCAGAAGCCAGGACTGCGCTGATCCTGCCAGAAATCCCTTTTCAATTATAGGGAACATTAAGCTTCTTAGGTGGTATACTCAAGACTGGCCAGAGTGGCTGGGGGTTTGGTTTGCTCACTTGAGCCACACTGCACATTTAGGCCATGTGTGCGAGCGCTTGTAGATCCACCCTGTGTCTCTAAAGCTATTAGATGTGGATTGTCCCTGCATCGATAATCCTACCGTCTGAAGCCTTGTTAAAACTTTCCTCCAGGCCACCTGTTCCACGTGGGGCAGCTGTTTCCCCCAGCCAGGCCACAGCCGTTCCCGCCAACCATGCCAGGAATGGGGGGAGGAATCTGGGCTGAAGAGGGCCAGGCCTTTCGTTGGCCCGGGAACAACTCTAGCATCAACACAAGCTGACAGACTGACACATGAAGAAGAGTTACGATAGCACACTTGCCTTTGGATGTTAACACATCAGCCATAAATCATTGCACTTTTAATGAGACATTTCAGCACAAAGCAGTTGTAGAGAAGGACAAGTGTCTTGTACGGCAACAACCAGTTTAGCAAAGATAAAGCAGAATAACCAGTGAGTGAGCGGGAAATTGAACAAGATATTATCATGTGTTAAGTTAGAGTTGGAGTCAAGTTAAAGCATGTGCCCAAAAACAATTGGTGGCATGAGATTATGCTTAAAGGTCTCATAAGGAGATGAGAAACACTCATAGCAGGCACTCATCAACTGTTTTTTAAACTAATAAATTCAATGAGAATCCACTTGCCATTTTACAAGCCTCATTATCTTGTTGTACATCAACATCAGGAATGCTAGGGACAGTCTGAGAGAAGCAGACTGAGGGCTAGTAAAGCCTTTACAGCCAGTGACAACAGTTGCCTATGCATGCTGTGAATACCATCGCCATTCCCAGAGGTACTCCCCAGTAATCTCTCGACAAAATCAAGCAGCAAGGCAATGTGCCTTACCAGTGCATAGCTGGCATGCCAGTGTGATGGGCGGCTGTTGGACGAAATAATAGCCAGATGGAAGACTAATGACGATAGCCTTCAGGACCAAGTCAGCCTACCCCCTCAACACCAGCAATGGCCCATGAAAAGCTGACTGGGCTATAAATAACCGTTATTCATCCGAGAAAAATGAATAAACTGGACAAAGGGATATGGGACAGAGAGGGAGGCGTAGTGGGTGGGTGTGTTTCTGGCACTACATACTGCAGGGGCAGACATATGCCATGCCTCTCTTCAGATACTGGCCTACAATCACTGGAGTATTGTGGATGGTTATTTGTACTCAAGTGACACACAAAATCCCATATTGCTTTTACAATATTCATGTCTCTTAAGATGGTACATAATTCAATTAAAACTTAGGATAGTAAACCAATAAGACACCACCACTGCCATGTTCTCAGGAAACTAAATCATGATAATTTTACTAAATTTTAATGCATAAATACTTAACCATGCCCTTTGGTAAAACCTCCTTTGAAGAGGCATCTGTCTCTTTAAGGGATCAATTTGTGAAACTCTCTTTTCATAGACCTAAAAAGGGATTCACGATAAACTCAAGTCAAGTAGGTTCTACAAGTTTGTTTTGTGATGAACTGTATTTGTATTTGTATTTAAGTATTTGTATAAAGACTTGTCTAGGGATGATGAGATTAAGCTATGAATGCTGCAGTATGCGGCATTAGTTTATGTTATGCGAGACTGACCAAGGACATCAAGTGTGGTGTAGAGGGTCAGGAGCAACTGGAGGATATTTGTATATTAATCAAACAAACTTTATTTATACAGCACTTGTCATATAGATTACAAATAAATACACTGAATGTCCCAGACAGCGTAACAAGCAGGAACTCTACCTGTCAAGCAACTCATCGTAAATTACAAAGCAGCTGTAAATTTCATGAATCATAATGTGTTTCTGTCTAAACTGTGAGCAGATCTTGAATGTCAAATAGTGATGCTTGTTTTACATCCACAAACTGAAATACTCAGCAGTCTTTTGCAGTCTACTGTATGAGTCAGGTCCGTTTCATACCCATTGTATGCAGTCGACGTTTAGAGCCGGCTGTTGATGTAATACACAGTGATCCTAATAACGGATCCACTCTGCAAGAGAATTAGTAATCCATTAAAGCTTTAAATGCCAGCCACAACTCCTCAGTAAGTGCAACACTGCAATATTACACAAACATACCTGCCTGAGCTAGAAGTTGATGCACTTGAGATTTGTTCAAGGAGAGAATGTTATTGATTGAATCATTTCTGGAGTCTCCTTCTGCCTGGCAAGATTCAGTAACTGGAGCATAAAAACAGTCACAGGTGAAAAATAGCAGCAAGACAAGTAAAATGTGTGCCAGCTCTGGCCTCAGACAGACATCCCGCAGACGTCCTCGTGGGTTTTCCATGGGTGAGACAAAAGCACTGAGGCATTTTCACAGAAATCGATACTTAACACAGAGGTCAGCTCAGCCCTCGGGGCTAATGCCTCCTTCAAATGGAGCTTGCAAGATCATGTTTTTGACACAGAAAGTTGAGTACACAATAGGCTTTGTGTTAATGTGGTTTACCTCATGAAAACACTGTAAAAACAGAAATTAAGAGGGGGGGGGGGGGGGCGGTTGGCCACTCTACACATTTTGAATGAAACTCTGAGGGGAAATCCATATCATGGAGTTCTTATTTCTGAAAATGTGTTGACTGTGGTCTTCCCAGAGGAAAGTCGACACTAGTGTGGAGGAAGAAAAGATCTGCTTCACAGGAGCACAAAGGGAGGGTAATGACACAAAGCTTAACATCCTCTTTCTGGATAAACAGGTTTTTATTGCTGTGGTTTTACCAACATACACACACACTCACACATGCATACACACGCTTACACAAGCTCTCTGAATGCCCTCTAATAGCCAGCAGTTTAAGACTACTAGTCTAATTAAGATTTGTGTCAGATATAATAAAGTTTAAGAAGAAATAATTGCACAGTATTGCTCACCCATTAACGTAAAGCCTCTGGGTACTTGAGTGTCCTATCCTGTTAATGTGTATAGCCTTTTCTCCCACGCCCAACCCTACCATAGACCCTTTTCTGTCTTTTTTTTAAAGGAGTTGGGTATTTTCAGGAGGACATAGCAGGTCAACAGTATGCTATACTATACATGATCTGAAAGCTGACATTGACACCTTTATTGACAGTAATGAGATAGGAAATCACGGGAGGGGGGGGGGGTGTAACATGCAGCAAAGGTCTGTTGGCCGGGACTTGAACCGGGGTCCGCTGCGTACGTGGCATGCGCTGTTAACCACTCGACCACCTGCGCACCGATTTGGTACGGATTTAACCCATTTTGACCACTTGACAAATGATAACAATGCACAAAAGTCCCGCCAAAATACCACTTTAAGAAACAAAGACTTTGAGGAACACCACAGACCTATGCCCGAGGTCTTTAGTTTGTGACTGTAAAGTTTGGTGAGGCTGTGATTATCTTAGAGGTCACAATAGGTCATTTTATACAGTGAGGTCAAGTTTCAAAATAATGTTCTCACCACAATGAAATGGCTACAATGTGAACTAACATCATCGCACATGAATACAATTGGGCTTACCGAAGCCACAAGAGTCTCAGCTTTCCAGGCATACCCAATTCCAATTCATGCAGTTCCAAGTTTGTAGAAAAAAATCAAATATACCATTTTTAGAATGGGTAAAAATAACTAATTTATACTACATACAAAAAAAGCTACGTGGGATTAGCATAAAGTGGGCATGGCTGTAAATGGG
Source organism: Scomber japonicus (assembly GCF_027409825.1). Lineage (NCBI taxonomy): Eukaryota > Metazoa > Chordata > Actinopteri > Scombriformes > Scombridae > Scomber > Scomber japonicus. Next base: position 15,987,615 of record NC_070593.1, on the reverse strand, counting down.
AGACTTGTGGGTACCAATGGACACATTTCCATTCTTGGGCTGAGTGGTCAAAATGGGCCCTCACCTAACAATTTAGCCTAACTTTGGAGCATTATTAACCCCCTTCCTGACAAATTAGCATGACATGTTTGGTACCAACAGATGCTTTAGGTCCTCTAGTTTCATAGGATACCAGAATGAATCTCTAGCGTTAAAACTCAGCTACAGCCTCTGTAACACAGTAATGTCGGCCGAGGACGCCGGTCTCCTTGAAGGAGTTTAATAGGTTAAAGGCTTCCTGTAAACAACGAGACACAAGGTCTGCTTTAAAAGGATTTCTAAGAAAGTAACAGAGTAAGTGCTGCAGCTATTCTGCACAAGTGGAACCTCGATATAGAAACACAGAACATTAGATGTGCTCCGTTTCATGCAAACGAGATAAGATGGTATGAAGGAGAAGCATAAGGGAATGAGAAAAAGCTTTACTGGAAAGACCTATTAACAGCCTAAACAATCACTAATGATGGCACTGCTGATTTGCCATATTTCTCTTAACAGTTCATTGTGCCATTTGTGCTACAACATTAACAGCGTTTTGATGTAGACTGAAAACCCTCCTGTTTTCCAGCACATTTGATTAGGTTTATTGTGTTCATGTGTATTTGTATTCACTGTGTGTTCTTCTTATTTATGTGAAAGCACATGAAATCTGCCCTGGAATGAAAGGCACTGTATAAATAAAGTTCACTTAGATTTTAGAGTAATCAAAACATATTACAATACATGCCAGGAATGTGACCGGAAATTAATGATTTTTGCACAATAAATAAATGATACAGCTAATGAGAACATATTTTTCCCCCCATCATGTAGTAAGCTCTTCACTTCTACATTATTTATTAAAGCTGCACTATAGACTGCAATGAAAGTCATGCTGTGTTTGTGTAAGAACATATCTACTGCAGTATACTAATCAGCATTAGACTTGTGGTTGGGTTAGGGTTAGGTTAACGTGTTTTGGATCTGATATGTGACACACAGTACACAGGTTAGTGTACTCTCAGTGATTACTTCTCTATTCTTATTGGTAACAGGACTGACATTAACATTAATCACAATATTTTCCTAGCAAATTCATCTCTGTTGCCAAGAAGTTACGCACACAAAAGCCTGAACACATGCATTTGAGGTTAATTGTAGGATTTGCTTTACAAATGTAACAATGCACCACCAGACTACTATAACAGCAACATTGCACATCCAAAATAGGGTACAAGGCACTAATTCCCTTTATTCAAACACTATATCAAAAATGTTTATAATACACATTTTTAATAACTGATAGCATCTTCATATACACAATATGTTAAGTAGGACCCCACATGGTTGTAGCCAGCAACAAAAGAGAGCTCACTATCAAAATTCACAGGTGCCACTTCACAAAACAGAAGGCATCTTGTTAAATGATACATCAGCCCACTGTAGCATTACAGAACAGTGTGCTGCTGCGATCGGACTGTCCTCAGCTGTCTGATCAAGGGTAAAAACTAAAAAGAGAGTACTTACAGTACACAACAAACTGCTGATCTCCAGGAGGCCAGAATCAGCACAAAGCTTTAAACTCAGCACAGTGCCGAAGACAGCACAGTCTGATGTTCTTATTTTCATTTGGTGTTCATGAATATACAGCATGTGGGCGTATTATGATACTCAAGGGTGAAATCAGATTTTAAAAGTGACTTTAGTTTAGGAAATGTCTAGACCAACATAAACAAAACAAAAATTAACTTTAAAATATGCACGCTTGTGAATACCGTGTGTGTACATGTTAATGTGTTTATGTTTGTGTGTATGTTTGAGATTCCAGGCAGGCCGACGGACAATAAGTGGAAGTGTTCCGCGTCCATTGCAGTGTTTAATTAGTCAAACAGACCAAAGTGAGTGAGGTCTTGTTGTGCCAACAATAAGGCCTTGTGTTCCCTGAGCCAGAGTGCTGGGAGGTCAACGTGAAACAACAACACGCTACTCCACATCTCTGGAACAACAATTCAGCAGCTTCAACAGCAAAACTTCTCCTAACATAGTTGCTGAATTAGATTCTCAACCCGACAATTCAACTTCACAGGCCAGCAATTACTGCTGACCTGCTATTTAAAAACAGTAAAATATACACATTTATTTGCTTACTCCTACATTGCACACTCCTACATGCACATTCCACTCTACGAGATGCTGAACTCATTCCCAAAAGCAGATTAATTCCCATTTTAAAACCACCAGCATCGGGAATTGTTTGAATGAAACAGTGTGTAGCGAGGTGTCTGGTGCTAAACTGAAGCACCTGCCAGGCTGAGCAGGTGTATGTCTGTCTGGCTGGCTGGCTGGCTGGCTCAGTCCTCCATAAACACAGGTTAAAAATAAAGCCACAACCCTCACCAAAGGGGAGGATCAGGGAGCTTAAGGCAAAGTTGACACTTAGCCCAGGTGTGGATTAGTTGAGTAAAACTGACATTAGAAGCCAACGACTCATCTCATCACTGCACATCTTACACATCCAGACGTGTGTTTTTGCAAATTAAAAAAAGGGGGTATTTGGCACAAAATCTTCTGTCAAGGCTCCATTTGGATGACAAGGAGAACTTTTCCTCTGCAAAGTCAGGAGGAGAAGATCCACCCTCCCCACCACCCCCTTCACATCACCTAATGTCTTACAAACGTACTCCAACTTATAAAGCAGAGACACACTAACACACATACACACTGCCATGCTCATGTGGGAAATTCTATTTTTACCATCAGGCAGGGCGAGGCTCTGCTAGGGAGCACACAAAGTAGGGAAACTATAACAACGGAGGGAGGGAGGGAGGGAGGGGAGGCTGCGGAGGGCTGACAGGGAACAAAGCGGAAGTGTCCTTCCTCCTGATGACCTGCAAGTTAAAGGAAGAACACAAAGTGCTCTCTGTCCACATTACAGTGCCATGCAGCTGCAAACTGGGGCAACAGCGTAATTCATTTCCTGCTATCAGTGTGGGAATGATAATTAACCCAAAACACACATAGTAACCACAACTGGAAAAACTAGGGAAGTGTAGATTGTCTTTTTTGTTTACTGTCCACTGTTTACTGTACACCTTATTTATTTCTCTATGGTGTACTTTCACTATTAGTGTTTCTGTCTGCTCTGTACTCATGAGATGTTTTGCACGTCTGACTGTCCTGAAAGAGGAATCCCTCATCAGTTGCCCTTCCTGACGCTCTTCCTCTTTTTCTTATCTTAATTGAGGGTCTACAGAGAGAGTAAAACCCTCTATGGAACATCTTCTGTTTGTGATTTTTGGACAATACATACATATATATATATGTAATTCTATATATACATATATATCACTGACTTGGCTACACCTGCTCTTGCTGGCTCATCATTTAGAGAAGGACAGACCTAATTCAACTGCTACACTATGGTGCCAGCACAGGAATAAAAGACCTTGTGGGGTTGTTAGATAAATATGGAAGATAAGACATGGGAAGAGGTGTAGTGGAAACTGGAGAGTAGTTTCTATACACTTTGAAGACAGCTGACCTACTATTCTGGACCTGACTGTTAGCTCTTTAAAGTTAAGTAGAAGATGCTTTTAGACCCCATTTTATTTTATTACCCAATGAAAGTTATTACCAACCATATGTAAATATTGTCCTAGAACTGATTGCCTTTCTGATTTAAATCGAATTAGTGATAGTGAATGTTTGCCTTGTAACTTATAGGAATGGGGACTATATTCCCAGTCCCACCAAACACACTCACCTCCTCTAGAGCGGTCACAGTATTCCTGCAGTGGGACATCCTGGTGGTGAAGTTAGAGGCAGTCGGCGATTTATAATCTTCATTCGTCTCTGCCACAAACTCTGAAACTGTGATTTGGTCCGGCATAATTAATCCCTTTTCTCATATAAAAAAAAACAAAACAGAAGAAGTACTTTTCTTAATCCCCTCCTCGTCACTAGTACACTTTTAGAATAGAAAACTTCACAGCAGCAGTGTCTTTGAAGGTTTCAGTGGAGAGTTAACCATCTCTGGGTGTGTTTATGTCATTCCCTTGTTTGCTGCCAGTACAATCCGGTGCAGCGGTGTCGCACGCCGGCTGGAGGAGTCGCAGCGTTGCTCACACCGCCACAAGGTGATGGATGTCCCTCCTGCCTTTCTGCGAAACTACTCCCTTCCCATTCAGTTTTCACAGGTCTCCCTCTCCTCACAGGAGAAAGTGAAGCTTCCTCGGCAGAGCCTGGTTTCCTCTCTCCGTGTTCCCAAAATATCCGACTTGACGAAGCAGGGTTGAACTTCTTCTTCTTCTTCTTGTCCTTCTTCTTCTCCTTCTCCCAAGCCCCGGCGGGTAACAACAACCAGTCGTTTCAACGGGAGCGCAAGAAATTGACAAAGGTAGAGGAGGGGGATTCAATGGAAGGGATTCAGCCAATCAGAAACATTGGCTGGTAATTGGGAGCCAATCAGCGTCCATGGAAGGCGTGAACTCATGCTGCCTTCAAGTGCTCCTCGTAAACTTTTAAATAGTCGTAGTAGTGTGATTTCTAATGTGGCATTTAAGACCTCAACGCTGCTTTTAAAACGATTTCACCAGTAAAAATTATTCAGTTAATGATACAAAAGAAAGATAACATCGGTGTTTCTTATGTTTTTTTAATCATTTGTATTAAATAAAAAGGCAAACAAAGTGACTTTTGCACACAGACTACAATACACAGGAATATACAGTAGCTGCCCTAGATAATACTACTGCATATTTTGTTTACATTTTGTATTTATCTCTTCACTCATATATAACTATAGCTACCCCTACTAGAACTTACTTACTTCTTAATTCGTATTTCTGCATACATTTTGCACTTTTTATTTTTACAATCCACAAATGAGGTCATGTTTATAGTATTTAAGTACTGTAATGTTTATAATGTATATTAATGGGTTAATGTTTTATTGTGTGAAGCACTTTGTTATATACAGATGATGTATAGCTGATTAATATATCAATTTAATTACATTTACTTGACTTTGTATTATGTTTGCATTTATTACTCTTGTCCTTATCTGCTGTCTTTGTTCCCTGCACTGTTATAACATGCAAATGTTCCCTCTGGGGGTCAAAGAAGTCCTATCTTATCTTAAAACATATTGGAAAACCATTTAACATCTCTAAATTATAATTACATTTATTCTGCTAATAATGTGGAACAAACAGTACATTATTAGCTTGATGCCTCTAGCAACATGTTGTCAGCTAGGATAATAAAATGTATAGGAGTTTACCACTGAAAATTGAGAAATTTAAAGTTAACATGTTTTGGGTCATGCTTATAAAACCTTGACAGAGCATTCATATTCTCTTTTTGTAATGTCTCAGTTAAGTTGAGATGATATATGGTTTGTCAATATGTAGTTCACTCTTATGGCAAAATTGTTATGTTTATGACTTACAATACACCTGCTACATGTAAACTGGGGTTTTATAGTCCATAAAAATTTGTGATACAAATAAATAAGTCCATCAAGTTCTTGACCACACTAATTTTCCACTGGTTTCTTGTGTGCATGTAATTGCAGACATTGATTCTAGTGCATAAATATGTATCGAAATGGTTTAGGTGTTACATCCTCCAGGAGAACATCTTTTATCTGTTGAGACAAAAGTAATGGAGTAGACAGCACTCTCTGTGCATTCAAAGAGCTTTTAATGGGGCAAAAGAGACTCTGTCTTAATGGTAACTGATTTGTTGCTTTTGTTTTGTTTCCAAAATCTGTCGGCACACAGATTGAATCTCTACTGTGGTGTCAGGAAGAATCATATTGTATATGTGATGCTGCCATGCTGATATTAAACTAGATAAATTAAACAGATGCAGATTAACAGATGACCTTTCAAAGTAAAATGCCTCAAATTTTTCCACACAGTTCAGTTATTTATCTCCACATTTTTTTGTAAACCATATATTTCCAGCAGCATTTGAAAGCAGCATCTCAATGACAGCACCACCAGTAGTTTCTTTCTTAAGGTGGAGATAGGAGAAGCAACCAGCTCTGTCAAGCTTACTTAGACAGTCACACAGTTACATCACAGTGTAGTTCAGAGTGACATAATGACAGTAGATTTTTGTTGACATTGGTTGTTGTTTATGTGCTTTTTTTCATTCAAACTTACCCAGAGTCAAGTATTATTTAAAGACAGCAGTTTAATGTACTAGAAGGGAATATTCTCTCATCTTTTACAACAATACCTGTGCTATAATATCAATTTAAAAATTTTAATTGATTACGGAGGGATGTGGTTTATCATGTATAGGGAGAAGCACTGTTGAGGGTATTCCTAGATACAAAAATATACAAGCTAAACTTAACTGAAACAACAGCCCTTCTTTGACACTAATATCAAAAAACCTCTGAATATGTGTTCCTATGAGGGTTCATCTTCAGATGTGCAGCTACCAGCTGCACATGCTTTTCACGCCTGGAAAATCCTCCTTTTCACCCTTCTGCTGTCCCCTAGGTAATGTCAAATGTTCAAAGAGCTCGTTATCTGCATCTCCTGAATTCATTACTCATTTACACAACACAACAGCACAAAACTACTGCCTCTTCATCATGCATACATCACTGTACTATACTGTTTATAATATAGTCTTCTGTGTTGTAAGGAGTTATTTTTGCATATGGTCAAAATCCCTGTGTTGTTTGTTATGCCTCTGATAAAGACAGGAAATGGATCCAAACTTCTGTAATTAAATCAAAACTGATGCTGGTAATGAGGCCCAGTAGTGTGCAATCATAATGTACTGGATAAAACCGCTAATTAGATCAGTAATTAACACAGTGCAGTCAACTTTTTATCTGTGTGTGCTCCAGAGTTAACATGAAAGTAACTACTGTATTATGAACCATGTTAGGATATGTTAAGTTTGTTCTTTGTAGGCTGTAGCTAAGAATAAAAAAAAGGCAGCCACATCTCCCAAAAGAGGAGAAAAGAAACATTCTATCACTAGACCGCCTGAAACTTGTGAAGACTGTCTCCCATGCCTGAATTTTTGTCAACGGGGGCTTGAAAAAGTAACAGCCTGTTTTCCTGGGTTTTGGGATAAAAAATCTGCTGATGTTTTCCCAGCTCATTCAGCCCAAGTGTCGGTATAAATAGTATCACAGCGGCCAAGGCAAAAAAACCCTGGGCAGCCTTTAAATCACAAACTGGGCAGTGTTCACACATTCTTTTAGCTCTGCAGCGTCTCCTGGCAAGCTGGTAAATGAAGAGCCCAAAGACCCAGACTGACCCTGACTGGCGAGCGGGCCTCCACTCCCATATGAAATGAATATATGCACACTCCCAACGAACATCTGCTCTCCAGAGACATAGCAGCTCAGTCAGTGAGGTCAGCTGAACCAAACACCACCAGCCCTCCTCTTCACCGTTGACAGTTTTATATTCTTCAGTACCATCTGCCTTTCTACATGCAGGTTAAATCATTTCAATTGAGATCAAACCAAGCTAAAAAAAAAAAAAAAAATCTAAATCGTGATCTGTTTGATTTTCCACTTTCTGTTGTTGAAGAAATACGATGGAAACCAAGGTGAATAAGGTCATCCAGCAGGTGCATGTTGGGAATATAATATGAAAAGCACATTGTTTTATATTTTATGGGAATTGGAAAAAGCACAATCAAGTATATCAACGAGGAACCATAAAAATAACTGTTAAAAAATACAGTTAAAATGTGTCATGAATGTAGCCTTTTGAATAAATCTATTTTCTCCTTTTGCTACGTCATTGCAATCATCAAAGCCACATAAAGTTTCGATTTCGAAATTTTACAACTGAGCTGTATTTGCTGCCAAAGCAGAAGCTGCCAGCTGCTTTATTAAACTGAACAGAGGCCTCATTCACCAGCAGGGACCATCCTCAATATAGACCTTGTTTGTATGCATGCAACTTAAAGCCTTGAGTAACAAGTCAGAGAGGTAGCTATTTGATCTGCTTCTGGATATGGATGCTGAAGTTGAATCGTCCTTTGATGATTCGACGAGACAACCAACAGAAGATGGATGGTTTTTTCGTTACTTTAGCTGTACACAATGTGCCGTTTCACTTTCCTTTAAACTCAAATTAATCACTGTGTCATACAATGTTGATTTGGTAATGGAAACCAAATGTCATCATGCAGCTGCAGACAGCATAGCCAAAGCAGATGTCATACTGTACGCAGATCTGGAAAAGATGTTGGTAATATGTATTGTGAACAGGGTGTGTCAGTACACTCGTTCTTTGGTTAAAATGAGCCACAAACATCCAATATATAATTTTACTGATTTGGCATTTTGAATGTTAGCGGCACCATACGGCATTTCATGGCAATAAAGGGATTGAGGTCTGAGAGGGAGTCACTTTTTCCTAATTGCACTGCCATGACATCATGATTGTGTAACAGGTGGGATAACCTCACAATCCAGCTGCTTGTGCTTCAAATAAGTGGGATGAATGAATGCTTTGTTTAAAGTAATGTGCAACCAATTCCTCTCATTCTGCAGCCGAAACTTTCCAACACACTAGTGGAGGAAAAAATAAACAGAATATTCTGGGCCGAGCTTGGGTCCTCTTCTGAAACATCCTGCTGTCTGGACCGTATCGTACATCACATTACTGAGTAAAGACTGCATTTAAGAAGAGCTTGTTACACAAATGAGGTAACTGCACATGAGCATGAAGTGAACAAGCAGTGCCTGGTGAACCTGAGCGGTAGCTGCACACACTGGGACTCCTAATGGGAGAGGAATGAAGAGAAAAGGGGAGGAGAGGGGCAACGGAACGAGGGGAGGGAGGGGAGTGCTGAAGGGAGGGCAGTCAACTGTAACAAGGCAAGTCTTTTCTCACAAACTCTCGAAGAGGGAGCTCAAGAATATGTTCAGGGAGAACTACTTTGTATCAGCTTATACCTTCTATGTCACTACGTGTCAGTTTCTGTATTGGTGATGGAACAGCCTGAGGAGCTGAGAATAGCTGAAAGTGTTGAAATCTTTAAGCACTAACTTAAAACCTTCCTCTTCAGCCTTGAACAATTTATAGATATTATTGACTGTATATTATTCACTTATTCATGTTGTAAAATTTGATTGTCCTCTATCTTATTATCAACATTATCATCATTATTATTATTATCATTAATAGTAGTACAGTAGTAGTAGTAGTAGTCACCACCACTTTGAATTGCAGTAACCTGTATGAAAGGTGCTATATGAATAAAGTTTTATTGATTGATATGAACAGACTCTCTGTACAGTATGAAATAAAATAAACTAAAACAGCACAGTGGTGATACAGAATTTAGTTTACCACAATATGAAGATATTTCCTGTCAATGCAGGTGTGCAGTGTATGCCTGCAATTGGAAACTATTTTAAACACATTTTCAAGTTTGTGTTATTTCAGTCATTAAAAGTAAAGAGTCAAGTAAAACTGAGGCATGACATCATTTGATCAATACCCAATGTCGGATCTTTGGATTCTTTCCTGCCTGTTGTACTGACAGATACATATATTATCTTAAAGCCAGGTGACAGTATCAATAGGGTCAAAGGTCAGATGCAATTACACATTGTCCAATCAACAATGGAAGTTCAATTAGCTGGTGGAGATGAAAAATTCCTCTGTCTGAATGTAGCTGACTGTAATGTATGACCTGGACGCAGCAACATATGATTCATTGTGTTAATCTTCCTTTTTTTAATGGCAAACAGATAAGGTCATTTGATCATCAAATCATTTGAATTAATCAGATTTTGATCTTTAAAACAGAACCATCAGTTATGGACAAGGAGTTTTTACAAACCTACCCTAACTCTGGCTGCTGCACTCACTTTTCTCATACCATCCCACATCTGAGCATGCCCATTCATTCCAAGCAGAGGAATGGTCTGGCTCGTGGTTTTCATTTAACCTTGCCACCCTGAAGGACACCCAAGAAATGATGTTCTGTAAAATAATTGCATGACATTTTTAGCCAGCCCCCACCACACACCCATCTGAGTGATGATCGCAAAGAGCTGGGGGTTTGCAGCTGCTTCACTGTCATCATTAGGAGCAAGTGGCTTTTACAGTAATTATGGCTCCTCTTAGGATTTGCCCCCCCCCCCTTTCGAGTCTGAGCATATCCAATGTCCCTGTACTTCATTATACCCTGACAGGCAGCATGTCAACCTGCCCCATCCTCTCTTAGTTTCCTAGTTACCATAACTCGAGGCGCTTCATCAAGCATTTCACTTTCACTTTGTGCCCTCGGTGGAAAACACTCCACACTGCAGATTTGTTTTGTCTTGCATACTGCAGCAAGAACACTTTCATTGTTATAGAGTAGAGGACCCTATTTTATTCAGTGTCCCCGGAGACAGTACGCAGATGAGGACACGTCTAGTGAGCTCTCACCAGCTCATGGGCTAATAAAAAGGTCATTGGCAGTGAACACTCCCTGTGTGTATGTTACTGATTATCTCCTCTGGTGCCCAAGCAATGTAAACTGCAGGAAATTAATTGTTAAAACACACACACTGCTCTACACTGAGTATGTAAACTCCCTTTATACCTTTCAAGCAGATTAAAAAAGCTGCAAAACAATGCATAGCCTGCTGCATAGGATCCACTGTTTGCAAAACATCTCCTGTATCACAGTGTCATCTGTTTTAATTTCAGGACAGATTTAGTGAATCGGTTCATGTACTGTTGCCACAAATGGAAGATAAAATGTGATATGCTTTGCGAAAGAAAATCTGCCAAACAGTGAATTCTTGGCTAGGCCAGTCACATAGAAAACACAGTCATATATTGATATGCTTGCCACTTACTGTATAAACACATACTCACAACTATATAATATATAATTTTAGTAATACACCTGTTCTCTAAGGATAAACACTTCTTTTGCATCCAGTGTTTTCTCTCATTTGAACTATATCTGTATTAAAGATACAGAGCAGTACAGAGCTATATTGCCTCAAGTAGGAGATTAATTTAACAATCTTATATTCCAATTGTCAGATAATTTGAAGTGTCTGGTAAAGTTCAAACCGAATGAGGAATCAGCGCTACTTTGTGGTGCACCACAGGAAAGAAGAAAGTGGAGCAAGCATGGTGCGTGAAGTGAATCTGTCAGTATCCTCCTGGGAATGCTAATGGAGGGCCAGTGAGTTCAGTCAATGTAACTCAATGATTGTGTCCGTCCCACCCACAGTGAACGGTTCAGACAGACGGCGCGCAGAAATGGAGCTTTCACATCCATCATGTTCATCCATCTTCCTGACAAGATAGAATTTTAGCCATATGGAAAAGCTAATCATGGAAATACAGTCCTGCAGTAAACAGCAGTTAGTGAAAACTCAGAGAGTGGAGAAATGGAAGTTTGTCATGCTCTCTGTGTCAGATCGATACTGATGCCAATGGGGACATATTACATCTACCACAATTTGGTTATTAAAACACAGCCATGATAGATGACTTAATGTCCTTTATCAGGTCAGCCCAAAGATTAAACTACATGACTGACATTAGTCAAATCTCTACGATAACTCATTGCCTCAATGTGCTATTGATTTGATACTGTGAATGGTGACTTCTAACAAAAGCTGATATCTCTCATTCATCTTAGTCTGTCACCTTATTAGAATGAACACCAGAGCTGTTTAATTAAAAAAAATTTAAAAATCTATAGTCACAGTGTTTAATAGTTCTGGTTAACTTCATTTTAAGGTTAAAATCTTACAGTAATATATCATATAATGTTTGAATGTGAGAAAACTCAGGCCTCCTTAAATTCTTCTACACTATATCCCAGTTATACTCCCGCTCTTCCCCTCCCCTGCAGCCTCTATTGTGTGTCTACTTTGCATGCTGCATTGGTTTGTGTAGCTCTGCCAAACTTAAGTGTGCTGCCAATGGAGTGACCGTCATCTCAATCTCATCCCAAGGACTGGCTAAAATAAGGAAATTATTCCCGAAAATTATGAATGATTTTAAATTCCAGAGATGAATTCTGTGCATTCATTGATAGACACCATTGACAAAAAATTGACATTGACAAAAGGCAGGAATAGCTGACTGGAAATTAAGTTTAGATTAAAATACCTCCACTCTCCCTGTTGTGGCATGTACACCGGAGACCGTTTTGAGCTTATTTGAACATATTTTTCTTACAGCACCTCAACAAGGACAAGAATCTTCTCTTAGTGGAATTGATGCAGAGGTGAGAAAGTAATTAAGGCAGGGAAAAAAGAAAGAGAAGAAGTGGAGGAGATGTTTGGACACATCAGGTCAGACTGAAGTGAGAAAAAACAATGAATGATTGCCCCACCCTTCAGCTAAATGTGGGCATGTAGAAAATGAAACAATGAGCTGAAAGATCTCATGTTTCTGCCTCTGAAATAGATGGTGGTTATGGATTAGACTCCATTGTTGATATGGGGAAAAGGATAGGCGTGTGTTTCTACACTCAGCAGGCTAGCTGGGGATAGCACGATAGCATGTACAGTAACTGATTTTGGGTGTTACTAACTCCTCTCCTCTCCTCTCCTCTCTGCATCATTTATTATTAATATAGAGTAAGTATATTTCTTGGTTTTTGGATATATCTCCACACTTATTCACTCAGGATGTTTTAACTTTTACATTCAGGAACTCCCAATATTCCCAGTATACCAAATCTGGCTTTGTCAATGAGTAAGAGCTTATTGATTGAGTAACACTGTTTATTGATTGGAAATAAGCAATAGCTCAGCGATTCCTGCAGGTTGAATGATTGCACTATTTTTTGAGGGATGATGATAATGTGCGAGCAGAGAAATCCCACTGGGATTGCAGTACCATTAAAACAGCAGACACTCGGCTTGCTAAGTAAGCTTTCTGTGTCTGCAGGCGAAGCTAAACCAAAGATGGAAAGGGAGGGGGAAGAAGGGGGGTTGGGGTTGGGGGGGGGGGGGGGGGGGGGTCAGAGCAACAAGAGTCATAACATGATTTTCAGACATAGAGGATTGTGGCAGTAAATAAACAGCACATGTCCATCTCTGTGGACTTCTTCTATTTCAAGAAGCTTGGTCCAGGGGGAACTCTGGCCTGACCCTCAAACACAAAGACACTTCCTGTCTGATCTGTAAAGAAAAAGGCTGCATGTCCCTGGAGGAGCCAGACTGAGTGCAAAACATAAAGTATTGACTATAAAAGGAGCTTATGGACTTTATTACCACAATACAGATCAGCTAAACCGCTCAGCTTGTAAATAAATGTCAGCTCCAAGTGATAGGAAGTGTTTTGGAAAGTAAAGGAAAAAGAAGGCTGAACGCAAAGAGGATCACATATGTGTACACTTGTGAGCTGCCTGGCCTTCATTATGAATAAGTGGGAACCTCCATTAACTTATCCAGCATTCACACTCGCTGCTGCAGCCTTTTAAATAGATTAGTTGAGGCTTTGTTTCTCACTCCGCTTTCTCACCGTCTCTTTTCCTTGCACTCTTTAGGTGGAATATCGGTCCACAAGAAAGGTGGTGAGGAAGGAGATGGGGTTGCCATGACAATGCCAACTTAACGAACTGAGTCTCCCCCTCATGATTGTGAGTTTAATGAGATATCATTGAGGGGGAACAAAAACACGGTTGAGTGGAGTGACATGAATGCAATGGATCTGTGTATGTCTAGCTGTCTGCCTCTCTCTCTCTCTCTCTCTCCCTCTCTCTCTCTCATTTTGTGTAGTTATGAATGATTAATGGTGATTATATAAGAGCTGTAGTACATGAGGTGCATGGTGAATGTTTCAGGGGTAGTCCATCGAGTCTACATAAATAACCTACAATGATAATGGCATTTACTGTATGTCATAATCTCCCGTTTTCAAGTGAGTGAAATGTTTTGTCATTGTCGTAAAGAGACTAACTGTTGTATATATGTTGCTTTGGCAAATTCTTTTTCTTTAACATTTGATAGAGTCTCTCTGCAGTGCTGAAAATCTCAGTGATACACCAGCAATTGTAAATAATTTAACATGCCCTTCCCTCTGATGCACACACGCACACACACACACACACGCACGCACGCAAGCACACACACACAAACAGACACACATATACTGTATGTGCTGAGTCATTCTTCCACATACTGTACAGTCAAAATGGTTGAAAATCAGACTCACAAAATTGAAGAAAAGATTTTGACACAAACTCTTTAAAAAGCAAAAACAAAACTTGGAATGAAGTGAAATGTTGATATGATGCACACTCACAGGTTCAAGTACCAGTTAATGAGGAAAGATATGCAAACATTACTGCAAAATGACAAAAATAATACTTGTGCTTCAGTAGGTTGAAGTTTCTTGTACACTCTGCCAGAGCAGGTTGGCTGGTGGATAATTATTGGTGCACTGTGACTCTCTGAGGTTCCAGTATTTTTATTAGACTCCTATATAAAAAGGCTTTGCTGCATAAATAACAGCTCAAGTAAAATAATAAAAAAAACACAAAACAAGGTCAATATATGTCCACTTAAGCTTGCCATGACATCACTGCACTTCTGCAGAAAACTTATTGGATGCTTTCAAACCAATCTAAAAGCATGTATCTTCTAATTAGGAGCCTTTCTCCTATAGTGAACAACAATTATTACACATATTATTTACTGAGGTTACATGAATAACAAAAAACCAGTGTACAGCATGTGAATTATCCAATGTTGGTCTTGTAGTAGTAGCAGTAGTACTATGGCTTAGTTAATTGGTCACTTTAAATTGCCCGTGAATGGTTGTCTGTCTACTCCATGTTAGCCCTGTGATGGACTGGCGACCTACTCTGCTTCTTGCCCAGTGACAACTGGGATTGGCTCCAGCCTCCCGTGACTCTCTAGAGGATAAGCAGTATGGAAAATGAATTGTCTTGTAGTAGCAACATTGTACGTAAAATGTGGCTATTTGTACTCATGTTCATATAAATTTACAAATACATTTCATTTTGACTTTAATGTCAGTCATGTAGTCTAATGAGTGATTCTCACTCTGATAACAAGGATTCACAGCACAGTACACAATGTATTTCTCTGTCTTTCTTCATATACCTCATCTTATCAACACATTATTAACCCAACATATTTTACATACATTTCAACAGTTCAATTTCTTTATTATATTGCATGAATCCCGTGGAAGAACACAAGTGGAAGATTGAAGTCAGCTGAGCTTTAATTGGTTTGTCAGTGCTGCCCTCTGCTGGCATCAGTGAATAATTGCAAACAGCATTTTATTAAAACAAAACCTAACTAGATTATTTCAGTGAAACAAACAAACAAAATAAACAAAATAAAAATAAGTTAACATATAATGATAAATTCAGATTTTAAAAATCTTATTGAAAAAAATCCATTATAGTGACATTTTGTACCCTCAAACCTTTGAATATGATATTAATTTATTCACTGTATATCCCCATTTCTTGGGATACTTCACAGTCTTCTACTATATTTATTGTCTGATTAAGGAAATACAATTAAATATAAATGTATATACTAAATTATATCTAATGGGTTCTAGGACAAACTGGCTATAACCAGTAGATGGTGCTGATAGGCAGTGAATAATAAAATGCTTCAACAAGTTAAAGTATTGCATAGTAATTCAAGTAAACAAAAGTTATTTGACTGCTGACCATAGTTTAATTTTCTTCTTTTTTAAAGAGCAGTACTGACTTTACCCTGTCTTTGAAACGTTGACATTTTCATATGCTGTCGAGGCATATTTACATATTTAAAGTCTTTTGTATCTGCAGGTTATGGTGGTTATTCAAATTTACTAGTCTCACCAGTGGAGGAGGAAGCACTCAGGTCTTTTATGTAAAAGTAGCAATAAAAAAAAAACGACTCAACAAGTAAAAGTCCCGCATTCGTACTTAAATATATGTTTAGTCAGGAAAAAAGGTACTGAAAGCATCAATAATATATATGTATACTTTTTAATATTAATACTGATTCATTGAAGTAATGCACACAGCATTTTAATGTTACAAAGTAAGGTAATCAATAACAATGCATAGATAAACTGATCATATATTTTATGTGAAAAATATTGATATGAACATTAACTAACATTACAAATGGGAAATAAATGTAGAGGAGTAAAAAGTACAATATATCCCTTTGAAATGTAATGGAGTATAAGTATAAAGTTGCACATAATGGAAATGATCAAGTAAAATACAATTACCTTTAAATTGCACTTAAGTGCAGTACTTGAAAATGATAGATTACACCACTGCCTCTCACTTTCAGATTCATTCTCTCTATTGCAGCTTCACTGGTGCAGTGAAGGGTAACTTCCTGCCCCATGTTCTTATATATCTTATACTCTCACTATGTTTGTATTTGCAGCATAATGTACATTCAACACCATGTTAGTATTTACAGGTTTTCTCAATTGCTTACACACAATAAATGGGCCTATTGTTTAAACATCCCAAATACTGACATCTACTAAAATAAAGACCCATTTCCTGGTAAACAAATCAATAAACACTATCTTCCTGTTTTCACTTATGTGCTCATTTAGAAACCACTGCCATTCAATAGGCTATCATTAACTCATGTTATCCCAGCTAGAACCCAATTAACACACAGTTCTCCAAGTCCAAACGCTGAGTCAAAATTGTTCACGCACCAATCAGAACCTCAGGATGGATAGATAACAAGACTGTGGATGGGTCACTTGTTTTGGAACAATGGATGCACAATAATTTGAGGCAGAATATATGTCATTTCTTTCTTCGCTCTCTTTTTTTTCTCCAATGGATTTTATTGATATATACGTGGACATTATTTTTCTGCACTCTATGTTCTTTATCAGTTGCATATTTCTTACAATAAATGTACCTTTTCACTCAATTTCAATTTACCACAGCACAGTACATTAAGGACTGAAAAATGTTGAGCTTTATATTGTGCTCATCATGTCAAGAAGTTGTCATGAACACTATTATTCAGTGCAGTAACACGTTTTCACAGTGGTGGTTTATGTTGATCTCACCAGTCGGTAATTGCTATTTTGTGTTGTGTTGTGTATGTGTAATCGATGGCTTTAGTGTGGTGTCTGAAGGCAAAGTTTGGTTTAGATGTGAGATTACATGGTTTGAGTAGAGGGTTCGACATGGTGGTTTTCTAAGATGAGTGTGCATTTGTGTTCAGTTCAGTGTTGAGTTTTTTGAAATGACACATGCTTTCAGGAAATATGTCTTGGCAACCAAGAAACACTCTAAAATGTGCACAAACAGCTATATTATTAAATTTATACCACATGAATTTGTATTTTGTATGTTTAACTCTTGGAATAGGCCTACATTTCTTCTCTATGTAGCCCGCCGTTCCCACAAAGTGCAGCATGCTGAAAGAGTGTGATTACCATTTACAAAACTTCTGGAGATCTTTTTTTTAAAAAGAGAAGTGGAAGTGCACAGGCCATGCAAAAGGCCTGGATGTTCACCTTGGAGGACCGTCACTGGTCGCCTCAGAAAAACCCTGCCGATTACCCTCCTTACGTCACACTTTTCCCATGTGTGGAATTTGCCATGAATGTGGAAAGGGGTGGGGACCACATGCAACAGTGTTCAGTTCAAATACAATTTTCCCTGAAGACTGTTAATCAAGTCCCCCCCCCCCTTCCCCCCCAGACCCCCTTCCCCAGTTTGCTTCCTAAAGTGGGATTGGCTAATGGATTTTTCACATCTTCCACACGATAGGTCAAAAAAGAAAGTTATTACGGAGGGCTGGGCACGCCATCTCCCCACCCACACTATCACCATTTTTATTGTCGTCAAAGGTACTCTGCTGTCAAGATGGTTCACGCCACTCTCTGGCGTAATAATAACTGTTGTCTCATTAGCACATAAACTAGAAAATGGACGAGTGAGTAAGTACATATGAGGTACTCTTACTGGCAATGTTTCTGTTTAACAAGTGACCGTTAACTGGGGCCCAATGCGTTGCCGTGGCGACGGCAGCTGTTGAAACCATTATCACACAACATCTAGGTGTTCTCCTGAAAAGCCTAATTGTTTTAAACCGAATGTCCAATACAACACTCTGGTCCTTTTTGTCTTGCAAGAAGCACTGACATTTGTTTAAGTTACTTTTTATGTGGGGAGAATTATTGATTAGCAGAGCAGCTAGCATATTTATTACTCAGCAAAGCATCATCATACAACTTGTCTGGTTGTTTTGGAACCAATCAACGTCGTGAATCCAGCTGACAGACAGATAGTTCATCCAATCCTCTGACGCCTGCACTTTTTCAAATAGTTTCCATGAAGGACTTCTCACATGATTCTGTGAAATATTTAAGCATTTTGTGAGGAATTTGACACTTATAAAAACAGATTATTTGGTAAATATGGGCCACTTAACTGTATAAAAAAAAATCCCAAGATAGTTACACTGCTAATTTTTAGGCTATGGTTTGCTTCCCACAAAACATTAAGAGAGGTAAAGGAATCTTGCTAAACACAGTTTAACTCTCGTAATGGTTAATATAGATAGATAGATAGATAGATAGAGATAGCATAGACTGTATAAAAGAAAGACAGATAGATGAGTAAGTATTTAAAACTAATTTCAGTAAAACTGAATCAGGCTGTCCTGTTGTTGCCATCACTACTAGGCTAGCAACCACAAGTCATCCGTTAATGGTCACTCAATAACCAAAACTTATTTTTACACTGGACATACTGGACGTGGAATTTGGGAAATCTAAAAATATGTTGTCAGTATAAGTGCATCTACTACGAGAAAGAAAAAAAAACCCTAGTGTGAGGTACTCTGAAGCGTACTCTAAACAGGCATCAGACGAAAGAGGAAGTGGTGAGCAGGGGAAATCTCGCCGTGGCTCGGTAGTCTTTGGTGGATGTGTGCTGTGGATGACAACTGTCCAGCCCGTCGCAACAACAGCAGCGGCAGCGGCAGCAGCAGTGTATTTATCATCGCAGCAGCAGCTGAGGAGAGTGAAGTGAACCCGGGGGAAGGGAGAAAACGGGGAGAAAGGATTTACGGACACCAAGCAACCAAGCATGGCTACCCAAACGACTGCATCATGCACTGGATCCACTCTGTTGCAGCCAATCAGCGAAATTATCAATCTCCCCCTCGACCAGGTATGTTTTTTGGATGGGGATAAATATTGATTCATTAACGTCTGACTTAAAAAAATATATATGTGCTTGAACTGCACATTAATCGTGGTTAGCTAGCAGATGTGGACGTTGTGTTAGCGGGGCCGGATGATGCGCAACGCTATTCTTGTAAAACGTTAGCGGGGTTGAAGTGGAAACGAGTGCAAAAAAAAAAATCCCAGTTTGTCTCACTACCACCCCCCCCACCCCCCCACCATCAGCTATGCTAGTCCATGTCAAGCTACACCTCAGCTAATGCCTTTTGTCTCCTCTTGCGTCCGATATGCTTTGAGCTCAATCCAGTGGTCCCGAGGACCCACTATGATCCTTTGATCTGCTTTAGGAGAAATCACCAGGATCATATTAATGCCATAAATGTCACTTCACTTGAAAATTAGCCCTGCAGAGTATTTGTTTAGGCCCCAGTGATTATTCTGATATATGATTACACATTTTTCTCTCATTGTTATGGTGAAAGACAACAAAATATAATGTTATGTAAGAAGAAGAAAAAAAAATTTAATCTAGTTGTAAAATGGTCTCTCAAGGTGTGAATCTTTATTTTAACCTATTTGGGATGAAATCAGAAATCAGACTTTGATTGGGTCCTCTAAGTAATTCACAGCATATGTCAGTTGCTATAGTATTATGTAGCAATAACCATATTTCAAGTTCCATTTTTATGGGCTTGTTTACTTTTACATACCTTGCATAACCCCAAAAATGTTTCAAATGAATGCCATAACAAACTCTTATAGTGTTCATAGATGACTTATTCTCATCAGTGCTCATGTAATTAGAGTAGATGTGACTTCAGTGGGTGACTACAGTAGGTTTGGTCTACCTGGATTCATTGGTGTGCTACTGGTTGTTTTCTGACATGCAGATGTTTGCATTGTAAATATAAACTTCACACAGGAACCACACCTACTCAAACACTATATATACCTTTTTTTTTTTTTTTTTTTTTTTTACAGTTATCTTGACTGTTAATCATGATTTAGTCTGTGGTAATGCTGCTGCGGCTTTTCTAAAGAAAGTTAGAAATGTCCCATATTAACCACGGCTGTTTCCTCCAGCTTGTTTCCTCCAGCTGCTCTGTGATGTCACAGTCTCGACATGGCACTGTCTATTGGTTGGGTGGTCCACAAAATTTTTTGACTGACATCAATATCTCAACGACTACTCTGAAGGCTGCGTTGAAATTTTATAGAAATATTTGCAGTCCCCAACGAATGAATCTCAACAACAATTAGATGGATTGAAAACGGGGCCCCCAAATTCAACGTGTTGGTCCTTTAATTATTTCCTCCCATTGTGCTGTCATCACATCAAAAGTCTTAATGTGTGCTTTTGTTTATGCCCGAATACTTGCAGAACCAATTATATTTAGTTTAGTTTACTTTGTGTTAGTGCTAATCAGCTAAAACATTAAACTAAGATGTGAACATGGTTAATTAGCACGTTAGCTCATAGCAACTAGCATAACGGTAGGCTTGGTCTTGGGGATGTTTCTGCTGTAGTCAAACTTAAATTGTGATCTCAAATGAAACTTCACTGTCAGTTTAAAGTTGAATGTGAGCACCAAGGAAGCACTGACACATCCCATCAGTCTGTTACAGAGCACAAAAGGTCAAAAAATATACACTGTCCTTTTTTTCCTTTGCTGGCTTTCCTGTGGAGTTTTACTCAGTGGAGTCACTTGTTAATAATGTCTCTCTCTCTCTTGACCAGCATGGGGCCACATACAGATGAGTCTATTTCCTCCTACTTATTTTTTTTTTTTCAAGCTCATGACTCACTCTTCTCTTCTCATCGGACCTTATTGTGCACACCTGGGTTTGTGGGTGTGACGGGGGGGGGGGATTTAAGCGTGCCTCCTCAACCGTGATTAGGTGAAAGTTTGTAGGGTTGAATATAAACCGTGCGCTTATGTCAACTTGACTTTTACTCCGTCAGCACACTTTATACACAAGTTGCCGCGTGCAGAGTCTGACAGTGTATTATATCAGGATAAACCCCCCCTTGAGATGGATCATCTTGTTTTTAAAGGGGGTCCCAGAACCGTGTGGCTAGCCTCTAGGCTAACTCCTTGTCTTTCGTCGAGGCTCACGCTGCATTACACACCTATCCGACCATCTTTTATCCTCCGTCCCACCTGCATGTGCAGACTAGAACGTCTCATTATGCCTTTCTCCGTCCTGAAGCAATCCAGCCTCTGCCAGGAATGCTGCGTGGCGGGAACTCACTTCTTAAGGGATCTGTTCTGCATCATAAAAACAAATACTCTCTGAACTCAGGAGGGAGTTCATTTGCCTTTTTGTGTTTTTGGCTCCAACCAGATGAACAATGAGTCCACTTTAATGGCTCCCCACAGCTGCCTTGTGTAGCTTCTTTGTATTTGGGCTGTTTTTACAGTAAATATTTGTTGTAAATGAGCATTATTTATATAGTTATTCTGATAACGGTGATATTGTGTTTTGTTATTGATTAAATGTGACCTCTTGAAGGAAAGAATATCTGAGGTTAAACTGCTCGATGGCCCTACAAGTAAATACTGTGACCTGTTAACCTCGTCGTAGCCTGCAGTGTTTGCCAGATACACTACAGTAAGTGTAACACTTGTGCTTCCACGAGCACGTTTCATGTCTTGTCTTGTTTCCTTGCCTTTTACCTTTTGTTGCCATAGAAGTGGAGTCAGAGGAAGTGAATGCAGGAAATGAATCGTCAGCCGCTTTGTTTACTGAAGTGTTGGTATTGACTTGTGGAGTTGTGCGCCTCTGGCTTTAACTCCTAGCATGAAGGAGCTCGCTATTTGAATGAGTAAGAGAGAATGTCATTGTACAAGCGATCAGGTCTCATGCCCCCCCACCTCCTCCACATCATCCTCCTCCTCCAGCCACAAATACATTGTTGTACAGGTATTGCCTTTGTGACAATGTGGTTTGTTAGCTTCCTGCCAACTGGGTACCCCAGTGTGCCAGGGCTGCTGTCGACAGCACGGAAATCAATATGGCCGCTCAGATGCAGTATGATCTGTGTGGCCCGCGGACATTGACACTCACTTTCATAAAGCTGTTATATTGTGTCTGTTTGCGCCCCTCGCCGGACTGTACGTTGTCAGGACTGTATGTACGGCATCCCGCGGGAGAGACAGGCCTCTGCACTGGCCTGTGTCAGCGCTATAATTGGAGCTGTTAAATGTGAACTTACAGTCTTCTTCTTCTTCTTCTTCTTCTTCTTCTTCTTCTTCTTCTTCTTCTTCTTCTTCTTCTTCTTCTTCTTCTTCTTCTTCTTCTTCTTCTTCTTCTTCTTCTTCTTCTTCTTCTTCTTCTTCTTCTTCTTCTTCTTCTTCTTCTTCTCTTTCTCTTTCTCTTTCATTTCTGTCAGAGAACAGCTACTTTCTCAGGCCAGAAAAACACACGAGTTTCCTTCTTTGAGATCAGAGACTCTCGCACTTCTCCTTTTTTAAGTGCAGATGCTCGATCTCAGTCCTTTGATACCTTAATATTTAATATGACACACATCTCACAATTATGCAGTTTCCTATATAAAAAAAAATTAGAATCTTCAGGGTGAGTGGTAAACCCTCTATGGGGCAGCTGCAGATATATGACTCAGTTACTTTAGGTAGCTGTTCAGGTTTGAGGCTGGGTTAAAGTTTGACCCACTCTGCTTTACTGTAAGTCTTATTTCTTAACTTGACCTTGAAACAATAATTCCCTCTAAGGTGGTACTTTAGTGGCTCGTCGTGTTGTAACATCAGCTGTGAAGCCCTCACACACAGCTGCAGCTGTTTCAGCATGCAGCAGCTGGGCTCCTGATGATGAATCCCTCCGTCGGCTCGTTCACACAATAAACTTTTGACAACTTGCAGTTTTTTTTGTATGTATGGTATTTTTGGTTTTGGTAAAATGAACGTCACAGGAATAAGGATAATTCACCTGATGGAGTTTACCGAGGCTTCCATTCATCATGTTGACACCGCTCTTGTTTTCACCTGTGCAGGTCTGCAGGATGTCTCTCAGGAACATGGCAGTTTGGAAATTTCCATCTGCACTTTGCTGCGTTTAGTAGACAGTCTACACCCGATAAGCTGACATTAATGATGGTGTTAACCTTAAAATCTCCTAAAATTCTTGTCTTGAAGGTCTTGAATGTTTTTAGTGTCAGCAACGGCTGCAGAAACGGAGGGAAAGAGCACGAATGGAGATGTTGTCAGCTGATTAAACCTGCTCTATCAGACATTTTCTTCCTCTGGATTCTGAGAAATGATCCGGTGGCTGACGCGTTGCTCTTTGTTCTCTTAATCTCAGGAGAGCAAAACTTTATATTGTTTTTTTTATGGAGGAATTAAGCAGTCATCAGGCTGATCTTGATGACGCAGCCTTACAGGTGGCAGTTCACGGGGGACAACAGACGGTAAATGGTGCTGCGTGTCATGAAAGGCCCACCGCCCAGCCGTACAATCAGTCGTCTGTTTATGTGACATATGGGATTGCAGTTTGTCACAGTCCACGGGCCACGTCTTTTATCACAGCAACAAGCAGCCTTTTGTGGTCGTCACTGCATTTTCCACCGGGCTATTGTACTGTAGGCCTCTCTGTGCCTACACAGCGCTGAGAGTTTGACCCTTAGCGTTTCCTTTTGTCCGCTGACAGCTCCCTGCTCCCAGCGGCACACGTCCAACACTGTAATCCAGTGAATGATTTAGTTAACATGAGTTTAAGTGAAAGCAGTCAGAAGTTGTTACATGTTAAAGGCTTCTGGTTTATTCCTACTACATCTGTGGATCTACAACAATCAGGAGGTTAACATTTAAAGTGTTGGTTGGATTTTGGGTATCTTAACTTGGCTTCCCTTCTACGGTCCCCTGCTGCTGACAAAGTGTACCCAAAGCTCCCAGCCTGGGACCCCGCGGGTTTTACTTTAAAGCTCTGGAGTCCTGTCAAGAGTTTCCCTTACCTCTCCTTTTGTCTTTAATTGGCTGCCCTCTGGGGAGTCTTATCCTTCCAATTGATTTCTTACCCCTCGGCTCTGTCTAATGGAGCGCTGCTGGCTGCTGCCGTCGTTATGTTGCATGATCAACACGAGCATGTGCGAGGCCTCTCAGGGAATATGGAAAGACTCGGCTGTGTTGTTAACATAACTGTGCGCTTGACAACGAGCGACAACAGTGATGGCGGGGACAAAAACAAAAAAAAAATTGGCATCTCTTCAAAAAGGGTTTTGTAGGTTTTTTGTCATCATGCGTTTCATGGTGTTTGTTGTAAATGTATAATGTGACGCACAGAAGTGGAAGAACTGGCCAAGAGGGAAGAGTCAATATTGTCAGAAAGCCTGTCTGCATGTTAACTCAGCACAAATGTTTGATGTGTTTACTTGGGATGAAGGTAAATAGTCAGTATTGATCCGACTGAGGTTCATTACATAACATTGGAGTAAAATAAGTTTGTTCCTCTTTGTGATGAGTGACGAGTTGACCTCTGGTGACTCTGCCAAGCTTGTGAAAAATCAGTTTCCAGCAGTAAATTTTTCGTTCCTCAGTGAATCTACTTCCTGCTGTTCATGTTTATCATGCTCTAGTCTCATCTTGTTAGAGTTAAAGCATGATGATGACCACCATGGGTAAGGGTTCACTTCCTACCAGCGATAAATACAGTCATTGTTTTAAAGCTGTAAAACTCAATCATTTAGATATGGAGAAATAGTCTCTTCTCAATCATCTGCAGTTCTGTGTCGGGTCACACTGCCGGCAACTTGTGACTTGTGTTGACCTTTTAGTTTTTTTAACTCTGTTTTCATGTGATACAACCGTAGATATAAGCAGGCAAGTACCTTTTTTGGTGTGTGCCACAAAAGTGAACGTCCACACTATAACTCATCAGTAATAGTAATGGTGTGAGGGTGGTTCGGGTTTCTGTGCTGAAAGCGTGCACTCTCAGCATGGAGTGCCGGTTTAATGTTCAGGTTGGAGCAGGGCACCGTGTTTTTAGAAAATCATATTAGCAGCTTCAAATTGCAAGCTGAGCCACTTTATATATCGGATGCTGTAGGTTGTAGATGAATGCCAGCCAGCAAAATAAGCTTTGAAGGTGTGACGCTGGTTTAGATGTGCTGTCTCAGTTAAGCCTCTGTGTTCAGTGTCATACATCAGACTAGAACCGCCACCGATATATCGGTTAGCTGATATTATGGGCCGATATCGACCTATTACGGATATATTGGTATCAGGGAATATGTTGTCAGATACGTGCTGATATATTTATTTAGTTTTTTAAAGTTATATAAGCAGCATTTCATGTATATTATATTATATTACACATCTTTGTCACAAGTGTTTGATAAATGACCACATGACCACATTCAAGGGATCATTGCAATAAAAAAGAAAAGTGTGTTCATGTATATATTCTGTATAACATTATCGGCCAATATCGATATCGGCATCAGCCCCTAAAATCCAGTGTCAGCCAGGCCCTACATCCGACTGATATCTGTAATTTCTCCACAAATCTCACACTTATGTACAACAGCTGTTCCTCCTCTGGTTAATTCGGAGTGTTCAGCCAGGAGTGTGATGGGATGAAGGAGCCAAGGAGGTGTGTCCAAAATAAATGAAAGCATGTATCGTCGTGACCTTTCTCTGTCACTTGTAACTCCTATTGAGGTGAGTCTTGTAAAGGCATTCAGGTGATGGACTCTGACATATTTACCAGACCCCCGTCAGTCACCTTTCCTCCCGGTGCGTCCGCGCTCCAGCGAACAGTCAATCTGAGTATTGATCATGCCTTAAGTACAAGTTGTGATGTCATCTGAAAAGTTGGGCTACTAAATGCAATATCGATTCACACTGTTCTCTTCTCCGGGCCCTCTGCCCATCGATTTCATTGAACCTGAGCACCTGTGTAACAAAGGGCAAAATAATCTGTGCTTTTAAAGTGGTATACCATTCAATAAAAAAAAAAAAAACAGAAGCAATATAAGGGGGAGTAAAAACATTTAAAAAGCATTCAGGTGGTCAGTGAGAACAGGGTCAGACTCACAATACACAGTCTTATCTAAAAAAGGATAAAAATCAATGCAGCACAAGCAGAGATATTCAGTGTGTCCAAAACAGCCATTGAAAGTGGAATAAAATGAGACTCGCCCATTGGAAAAAAAAAAACAGGAATGCTTTAAGTCAAGTTGGAGGTGGCTCAGATTGTGAAGGGTCTATTTTTGGCAGGGCCTCATCTCCACCCGGCTGTGAGAAGGTCGACCCCAGCTTTTGTCTCACCACACAGTCATGAAGTGAATGAAAACTGTGTGGACATTTGCAAAGTGACCGGCTGATCATCTTGCAAATGTTCGAGAGACTCCAGTCAGAGGAATCTCAGCTATTTTCTGCCACCACTGTGTATATGTGTGTGTGTGTCTGTGTGTGTGTGTGTGCATGCCACCTCAGAGTCGCTCTGTTTTTATCTGCTGCTGCTTTGCAAACAGAAAGTGACCACAATGAGACAGCGAGCAGACACAAAGTTCACGTTTCTGCTCAGCTTCACTGTCAAGCTCTCTGCGTGTGAGGTGTGAGGGTGAAATAAAGCGAGAGATCAAAAGCCTCGCGAGTTAGAAACGAAACAAGCGTGTGTGCCAACTGCCAACCCCCCAAAAAAAACTGCATCTTGTATTGTGCTGTGGTGCCACTGACTCCTGCAACGAGCTGTAAATCACGTGAAACGGGACTCAATATGCTCTGGGGAGGCTGATGTTGTCAGTAGTGACATATCTGAGCGGCGCTGTAGTAAAACAACCACATAGCGCTCAGCCAGTCAGGCAAATGTCAGTTACAGTCTTATGTAACATTAGCCTATCTTTTACAGTCTTTTGTAACATTACAGAAAAACCAGCTTTTTGGTGCTGCGTTCACTTTCAATCTTGGAGCATTGTTGTGGAATGTTTTGCAGCAGTTGGGTACTCTGAAGCCGTTGAGATCCGAGCTCTCCACTGCAGATTCTTGCCAGAGCGCTAAGTCATTTGTAAAAGATCTGTTGTTTAAAGGTTGTCTCCTCACGCTTACTACAACACTGAGGACTTTGGCATGTAAGCTGTATCGTAGCAACAGACTGCTTTCTTTTTCGGCTAGGCGGCGGTTGCCAAAACCCGGGAAATATTGTGTGTGTTTCTCCTCTTCTCTGGAGCCGCGGTCACAGACTCGGAAGGGGTAATTACACGGATGTATTAACTGACAGCATAAGTCAAATTTAGGTGGTGCTCTCCGCAGGCTTACGACTGTTATCCGTCTCTTTTAAAACCAACTTGTTAAAGTGGTCTGCTACACACTGATCATCAGCGAGCTAATGAGCAGACAAAATGCCGTCTGTAACACTCGTAACGCTGACCTTTTGGTGGAGCGGCGCTGGATGAATGCTACCAATGAGGCATGGCATGTTTGGATTGCTGGGGATCATGAAACACGAAGGCAGAGCTGTTTGTATTCCTGGTTATCTTTTTGGGTTTCGTGACTTCTAAATCTCACGTTTTCTCTAAAATTGACAAATGTTTGAGGGCTGTTTTAAAAAAATGTACTGAATGTACTGTGATAAAGTGGAGGTCAGTATTTATTAATGGTTCATATTTTTGTTGGGAGGTCTTCTCTCTCTGAGTTGGATTAAAGCCCACCAGAGAGAGGTCAAAATGCATTGAGAGGAGCCAATTGGGCTGGTTCATCCCACCATTTTCCCCACCAACCCCCCCCCCCCCTATGTAGTTTTCCAATGTGCCCTCAAGTTTCTTCCACATGCAGACGATTAGCTACAAACTGAACCCACATTGAGAAAAAGTTGAAAGCATGAATAAAAGAGGAGGCATCCTCCCTTTAGTGGCTGAGTTACTGTAGATATGATGATTGCACTGTTTCTTTATTCGAGGCTTAGCAGCTCCAAAAGCCCTTTTATTAAAGCAAGACTGATCATGTATGGCAAAGCACCCCCCTACCCCCCACCACCACCGAACCTCTCTAGGCATTATACATTTCATGTTGAAGAAATGCCCAAACAGTGTCAGGGCAATGAGTACACTTTTGCTGGGGCCTGTTTTTAGATATGAGGCAAGTTGTGGCTGTTCAGTGTGAATGAAAGTAGGGGGAGCACAGCAGGCAGCTGTCCAATTCCCTCCTTGGTCAAAAGTTCAAGAGAGCACACATCGAGTCATAGCTGCCTGCATTGGCCTTTCACATTATGTCAAGGTTCAAAATTAACACCCGCCACGCGCTAAATGCGGGTGTGTCTTGCCCTTAGGGAGTAAATCTTGAGAGGCCATACGCCCCACTGCCCAATAAATGTCAAGTAAAAAATTGTGTGTCATGATGACTCTCAATTGCTTGTTTGTCTTCATACTGTACGTGCACTGTATGTGTTTTTGATACAACAAATCAACAATAATAATAGGAATGTTAGGGTTATTTGTCATCATATCTGTTGTCTGTCTCAACCTAGTTTTTTGTATCTGTACAGAATGGCAAAATGTAGGTCTGGATCAGCAGATGTTGCCCCTTTTTGGCATGATCAAATCTTTCTCTTTTTAAATATCAAAAACAAAACGTCTTACACGTACCACATTGATGAATATAAAATGTTGGATGCTTTAATACTGTGTGACTACTGAGTTGTTACAGAAATTTAACTCTGGCCTCTTTTGTTCAATATAATACTTTAATGAAATGTACTAAAACAAATGTATATGTGACACCAAAAGACAATATATTATATTGACTAGTAAAAAAATATAGTTGGCCATTTCTCTTTTCATCTTACCGCCCATTTGGCAAAGCAAAATGCTGCATTATATCCACGACCTACCATCAGAGTATTAAAGTTAAAATCCATCATAAACTCAAAAATGTTCTCTCTCTCTCTCGCTCTCTCTCTCTCTCTCGCTCTCTGTAAGTGTTATAAATCAGCTGATTGTCCTGCTGGCACTTGTTTGCAGAGAGTTATGCGCGGTGTGAAAAGTGGATGTCAAACAGTGTTCCCCAGTTATGTTTTTATGCATGCACATTATTCAGCACCGTGGAGGAGACGTGCATCCACAAGCAGCAGAGATAAATCAGATAGATGAGATAATTACTCAGCAATCATTTTATTTATTAATTTCTCTGCTTTTTTTTCTCTTTTCTTTTTTTTTTGTCCAAACTGCAGATTCTTTTTTTCTTAGAAACATTTTTCCATTTACGTGTGCCTGCCAGGTAAGCCTCGTCATAAACACTGCTCTCGGAGAAATGCAAATGTTTAAATGCCGGCGGAAGTAGATAGATGGAGAAAGACGGAGAGACGTGTCTGCACTCAAGGGTACACACACACAGAGTGGCTGGCACTCGTGTCTGCAAGGCCCACACAGGATTTTTGCTCCAGAGAATTTTTGGCTAATTATATAAATATATATATTTACAAGATGTTGTCTCTCTGCCTTTTGCTCTCCTCTCGTCTCCTCCTTTCTGTTCTTTTTTTTTTATTGCTCCACATCTTTCTGCACTGACACGGTCACCCGCTGTGTACACAAGCTCGACTCCATCAAACCGAGGTCACTCATCAGGTTGTAATCATATCTGGCCGTCATTACATGATTTCATCCTTACGCCCCCCACACCCACCATCGACTACCAGGAAGAGCTGCTCAGAGCACAGATGACCAAATGTAATCTTTGCATCGGTCCAGCTGATGTGTTTTTAAGAAAGCAGACACGCACACACACACTAGCACTAACACACACACACACAGACAGGCTGGCATTGTGAGCCTGGTTCTGGCCCGCTGCTGCCGGCTGCCTTGTGGGGAATGGCTGATTGTTTGGCTATTAATAGCCGGCCTGACTGGGATCTGTGGATCAGCTCAGAGAGGAGAGTGCCACACTGCAGGTCTGCACCAGTGGCACTTTGCTTATTATTTTCAACATATATCTACAGTATATATCTACAGTATCACCCTTTAGGATTGTAGTAAATACATGGCTGCCAACCCATGATTGTTTTTTTTTGAAGAGTGGGTCCTATTCTGCATTTTTAAGGCATTTGTTTCATATTTTTCATTTATTTTATTGAGCAAACAGACTGACGACTCAAGGTGTACAACTCAAAAGCGTCCAACTACTGTCTTTGATTTCTAGTGTGTGTGTGTGTGTGTGTGTGTGTGTGTGTGTGTGTGTGTGTTTGTGACTGGGCAGAGGGGGCACAGCCAGTGGCACAAAACAAGTCAAAGCTTTTTTGTACTGGTGCAGAGAACAAGGATACTGTTGTTCCCATACTGTCAGCATGATCTAGTTGCACTGTGAGTATGTGCGCACACACACACACACACACACACAGTCTCTGTCTCTTGGAGCCTTGAACAATTGTGCCGCATTTATTGGCCAAGACTGAAGTAGTCATGACATTGTCCATGTCTTCAACTGGCTGGAGGTAATGTGTGTGTTGACATGTGAGCGATAGCATGGGGTTGAGTGGCAGAGGATGAAGCAGCATTGCACTCCCCCACTTTGCCTTTTGCGCAACATCCTTCTGTTGTGATTAAAAGCAAACATTTCTCTTAATATTTAGCACTTTCGCCACGTTTTGCGGCCCTGCTGCTGAAAGAAAATGATGGTGTTTCTGTCTCACTCCGCCTTGCTCCATCCACACCCCTTTAAAACATTTGCAAACACTCTTATCACCAGCTGTTTTTAATCCTCTGCGGGAATTAGACATCAATGCTCTCTCCAGTTCTTACCTAGCATGAAAACTGCTGATGACCATGTGTTTCTATACGCACGAGGGTACTCTCTAAGGAGCACAGGGACAGTATATGTGGACTGTAGTGTGCCATATATGCTCCACAGTCACTTTCCTCTCAGAATACAGAGTGTGACTTTAGTCGGGTTTAACTCTGAGGCTTTGGGTCCCTCCCTCCACCCTGGCAGCGCTGTGAATCTGCATGAGTCATTGTGGACTACAGCTGATGGAAATGAAATGAGACTGTGCAGAACAGGGCTGGAGTGTCTGCGTGCACATGCGCACGCACATAGGCTGAGCGGGTGGAGGAGCGGGGAGCGATGTGACTTAATGACTTGGAAAAAAAACGGGTTTTATGCTAATGATTGTCTAAATTTATCCCCCCCATTTGTGTAGACTCACACAAACAGACGTGCGCACACACACACACACACACACACACACGAACCATCCAGTCGCTGTGAGTAAAGCTTGGACAAGGAGGCATCTCTACTTCTATTTGCAAAAGGAACTATTTTAATCTCTGTGTGCTAAACATGGAAATGTGCTCTGGGAGGCGAGAGAAGACCTCTATTTATGAAAAATTATATTACCCCTTTTAGTGTATGTGTGTGTGTGTGTGTGTCTGTGTGTGTCTGTGTGTGTCTGTGTGATGCTCATTGAAGGACTTAGTCATTTCCCAAGCAAAAGAGTGTTGTGCACCTGCAGAGAGCAGGTCAGACTCAACAAGCCAGTTTTATAGAGATGTTTATCTGCCTCAGTGCCTCATGGGAAGCCTTGGCTCTGCATTTTCTCCACACACACACACACACACACACACACACACACACACACACACACACACACACACACACACACACACACAGAGAGAGAGACAGACAGGTAAATAAAGGTTAGAATGTGGGTTTATCAGATAAGCTGCAAATCCTCCTTTTCTGTCTATTCATGTTGTCCCTGAGATGTGTGAGACCATCACATCAGCTTCTTTTTTCTTTATCGGCTTCTCCGTTATTTACCAAAAAAAAAAAAAAAAAAGTTGCAGGTGTACAGAGTGAGTGCGTAGCTTTTAATGCTGCTTGTAATGACTCTGCCTGTGGTGGTTTGTTCATTTTTTAAAGTTTTTTTTTTTTTTATAGAAGAGGAAAGAGGAAAAGCTCTGCCCAGGGGAAAAATGACTCCTCATCCGTCGGCTCCCTCTTGCATCCTTTCCTTCCTTTCTTCACAACCTCACTGCCTTTCCAAAAAAAACTCCTCTCCAAAGTGACACCTGCAGCTGATGATATACATTACAACTAAAGCAGAGGGAGAGGAGCTCTTAAAGTCTTTGTAGTGAACAGGAGGAGTAGGTTTAAAAAAAAGAGAGAGAGAGAGAGAGAGATAGAAAATGAGGGGAAAATGCAGGAAGAGTTGTTAGGATGAGATTTAAACCCCAGAGGAACCTTCTGTTTCTCCACCTTGCATGCACACAGATACACACGCTGTATTTCACTTGAGAATGAGCTTGGGGATGTTAGCTTATCTCCCGTCTTCCACTGCATCCACAATGACTCGCTGCCACTGCCACTCCCTCCCCTCCCCACCATCCCCAACCTTTAGCCTCTTTCCCTCTGCCAGTCTGTGTGTCAGTCTATAATGTCGCTTCTTAAAGCCAAGCCCTGTGCCACAGCTGCCAGGATGAACTGCCTGACAGCTTATTGGCCTTAAGCACTAATCGCTCGCCTGGCGTCTGCTACCCATCAAAACATCTGCACGGTGTCCGCCTGCCTTGCTGTGTGTCTCTCTGTCCGATTCTTACGTTCTTTTAATATGTGATTGATCTGCTGAGACTGTATCTTTAGGTTTTGTGAGATGAGATCGGAGCATGTTGAAGACGAAGAGAGCAAAGGGCTCTAGTTGAGAATTATCAGGAAATGTTTATTTGCCTTCTTGGAGTATTTACTGAGTCATTGTTTAATTTGGTTGGTTGTTTTTTTTTGTGGTGAGACAAATTATATAACGTGTAACAAGATGGATGTATCGGCTTGACAGTCAAAAACAACAACCAGGCCTGCAGGCAGATATTCTGGGGTCCAAGCACCCAAATCAACCCTAAATGAAAGGCTTAATACGTCTAAAACTGGTGATGTACTACACAAGTTAAGACACCTCACTTGAAGTGCTCACTGCCGCAAACCCCATCTCTTAGAAATGATGTTTGTATATTACTAAATCGCACTAGAAAATGAACTTTTAAAGGAAACCGTAATGCCACTGAAATGAAATGATTTGTCAGTATAATGAGAAAATGTTGTTAATTAACCAGAGTTAATTCACCCAGACCCATCCAGCCCCTTCTTCTATCATCCAAATCTCTGCAGTTCCTCACAAGTGGTAATATTTAATTAAAGTTCAGTGAAAAACAGCATTATCAATAAGCTTAGCATCCATAAATGAATATAGCAAAGTGGAAGTTGTCTGTTTTATTATGGATTAATGAAGCCTCACTCTTATCTGAATGGTTACTAACCCTTTTACCTGGTAACTAGCCAAGGTCAAATCTTGATAGGGGATTGTTGAGAGGGTTATTTGTGACTGAGAGACTTTTATATTATGAGGTAAAATGAATCAAAGAAAATTAGAAGAAATGCTTTTTAACATTTGATCCACCCAGAGAGAGTATAGTATAGATATATTTTGTCATTTGAAAAATTAAACAATCTTGGTTGACATTTAAGTATACATTTCAGAGTTTACAAGGTCTACCTGGATGTACCATGAAGTCCAACATAGACACACAATCCATCGTTTAAGTTTTTAAGTGAGGATAGCTGACCCCACCTCTCAAGTGACTGCAGGGTAAAAGCTTACAAGTGGCTGTTTGTGTGCAGCAGGGGGACAGTGAGACAGTGAAGGTGGGTCTGCGTGTGTTTGAGATTATGTCAGATAGGGAGAGAGAGACAGAGAGAGAGAGAGAGTCGGGTGCCCAGCTCCAAAAAATTGAAAATCAATTTGTGATGGCCAAAGTTTTATTGTGGTTGGCTGCCAAAAACAAACAGACACATATGAAACTTTGTTAGTATAAGAAAAGAGAAAATTGCGCCTAATCAGTCAATGGAAAACAGACAGGTGAGAAATAACAGTGTCTGTCCTCTTTCAAGGACACTTTGAGTTTGACATTGGATCAAACTTTATTTATATAGCACCTTTCATACAGGTTAATGTAGCTCAAAGTGCTTCACAGTTGATTGACAAGCTGATAATAAGAGCGGACAAGTGTAGGCCAAGGACAACATAAAGAAGGAGTGAGAATGGCAGTCTACCAAAAGCTTGATTGACTGCTTCCAACTTTTTGTTTATACGTCATGGTTTTCTACTAATTGCATAATTTTCTGGTGTTATCCACCATCACAAATTAAATTGATGAGTTAATTATTTTCAGTCTTTCAAACCTTTCCCAGTTTCACCCCCCCCCCCCCCCACACTGTTCAGTCTTTTTCAGTCCACCAGGATAACATTACAGTAGGTTTACTGCATTGTATTTATCCAAAGTAGTTTCTCCTCTGTTTGTAGTCCCCTTTGAATCTCTTTGAAACCTTTCTGCAGCACAGATAATCAGCCTTACTTTCTGAAACAATAAGAGCCCTGTACTCAAGGGTAAGTTTGGTTTCAGAGTGAATCAATAATGAAAGAAGAGATCCATGTATTATGAATGGAGAAACAATGTACCCTGGCACAGGAGCTATTCAATGCAAAGTGTTTATTCAGTAAACTACTATTATCCCAACACTGGTAACAGGCAGAGGGAATAAACACACAGTCACAGCGTTTGTTCAAAAGGCCAGACTATCACAAATGATATCGTCTCTTTAAGCATTCACATTTTATTGTTTGTGTCGCACAGTGCCGTAGCTCCCACAGTTTCCTGTAAAATATATCATACACCCTGGAGGCATCCGTCCGTGGTTGCTATATATCCCATAAATCCTTGCATCTATGTGAAACGCGTCGTCTTTTTAAAATAAGGCTGAAATAACAGCCAGGGTAGCCGGGGTGCTGTAGCATCAGTGTAAAATCACATCTGTGAGTGAAATGTAGCAAGTCGACCGGCATGTGGTCAAATTATATAACTGCTGCTCAGCCTGAGGAACTGTTCCAAAAGCCGCCGTGTTTACTCTGACAGTTGATTTCTCAACTGCGGGCGTCACTTCAATGTCACCCCAGCTACAACAGAGCATTGTCAGAGCATGATTTAGTTCAGATCCACTTTAAATCACTGATAAAATGATAGTGTAATATTTTCTTTTTTGCAGACAGTACAGCGTATATACCAACTTAACAGTAGACCACAGCGTCTGCATTTAAGGGGAAGGAAACCCCAGCAAACCCAACATCACATGTCACTTGCGGCCACAGTGAGAGACTAAGTCGTCACATAACATTCAAAAAGAAAAAGAAAAAGTAGTCAGATAAAATAAATAGATGCTTAGATATAATATAAATAAATACATTTAGGATTGAGGTGACCATTATGATTCAGGATGTAATAAAAGTTTTAATGATGGAAGATCTGCCTCCACATCTCAAGTTTTTTTTTTTTTTACTCCAGTTCTCAAAGTGAATGGGGAGTTAGGTTGAAAGGGTTCAAGTTGCTCAGTGAAGGGCTGCTCCACTAATTTTTCATGAAGCTTCTGCCAATTTTCATCTAAATCCATGTTCTCCTTTTATTCTTGTCATGATTTAAGCATCATAATCGAATGTACTATACTGTAAAGAAGTTAAATACTGCAGCATCAATCTTTATATTACATGAAAAGCTTCAAAATAGACGACTGGCAGTTGATACATTGCCGTTGCCACACAGCTTTCCAGTTGTCCCCCACGGCTTTGCTGTGCCGTTGCCGTGAACAATACAGTTCCTCTGTCACGCCCTTCCAGTCTCCCACATGAAATTCCTTCCTTACAAAGCCACATGTTGATATGAAGGGAGGGGCTGATTTCACACTCTTACTCTCAGACCATTACAGAGACAGAGAGTTCAACTTCTCACTCATTTGTCAAGGAAACAAACACTTGAACAATAGTTGCGATAAGCCAAGGTGTATGCAGTAGATATATATATCATGCACATGCACAGAAAAACTAGCTTGATTCATGCCATAAACCTACTAACTATTTGACATTCTTGGCTATTTTTGCCTCTGTGGTTTGTCTTTGATGAATCAGTGTCTATAGTACGTGTGGGATGTTCGCTGGTTTTTGCAAATGAGCTCGTCCGTGATTCTGCGGGGAGGCACACAGACCAGCAAGTCAGCTTTTCATTCAGCCGACCAGCGATGACGACTTCTTCTCCAAAAGAGCAGCTTGAAGTAATCAAAGCGTGAAATGACTTCCAAAAGTGCAGATTGGGTAAACACTGTTTTGAAAAAGAGGCTCAAATGAGAAAGGGAAGCCAGAGGGGATATTTGATGTGAGTCATTATTGCCAAGGCATCATATTTTATTTCTAAGCACCTGAGGTTTTTGTGAAAGAGGGGATGATATGCAGTTCTACCTGGGTCTAAATTAGTGACACCAGAGATCAGAACAACAGTCAGTGATTCACACGGGTAAGGATTTTATATGAACTAAAAATAGGTGCACTTGCTGTATTTTTCATGGCTGAAATATGGAAATTGCCCCCAGTGTCAATAAACACCCTTTTTTTTTGCCACACTGCTAGGTTGGGTTGTTTGCCTTGGATCTATAACAAATAGACCGATGACTGGTAGTTTGCTTTCAGATACCATAGAAACGCTATCTGCAGCTAAAATGACACACCCCGACAAGGGGGCCAAACGGCTGGTGTAATGACTTGATTATGAGTTATGTTGTTGGTATTTGGTGTACGAGACTCACAGACAGAAGCACCAGAACCAGCTCACAGCCTTATTATAGGTTCTCCTGCTGGATTATTTGTGAATTATACACATCTTAAATAACTAAAGCAACACCATCCGTGACTGTAGACGAACAAAAGGCTCATTATTGACACTTTGTGTGTGTGTGTGTGTGTGATGTATGCATAGGCAAAACAAAGGCCTCAATCTGGGCTTCCAAATGCCATCTGATATGATACACTCAGTGCAGTGCAGATGATTTGTCGCTACATCTGTTAGCCATGCAGACTAAATGACCAACATACTTAGAGCCATCTCTGCCCCCCCCCCCCCCCACACACACACACACACACTCATTAATCATGCAGGATCCATAGATAATGGATGGCGTTTATGGTGTCTCCTTTCACCACTTACTGGCCAGACGGATCTGTTAACATGACCTATATACATGATTACGGCGGTGCGCCTGCAGATACGCATCACTGAACGTGACATAACACAAACATTATCACTATTGAATCTAAATTTTTATTCTTTTAATGCCAGGATTTCTTTCCGTCCGGTTTGTGCCTTGCGTGGATTTTCTTCTTCTGCTTCTCTTTCGTCTGAAATCAGCCCTTTTTAAAACTCGTGTACAGTCACAGACCATGTATAACCACAAATGTGAGTTGACGTAATTGTACTAGAATTAGAGCTCATGCATTGCAGTTACTCATATAGGCCTTGTGGGTCAGTTTGTTTGTGTATTTCCATTTGTAAAACGAGACTGAAGTCAGCAAGGATTTACAAAAGATGTCTGTAAGGTTTTACTTTCTGCATATGTACAATATACAATATATGTGATGGTGAGAGTGATTCTTAAAGGTATACTATGCATGATTTCCCTAAAAAACACTACATATAGACTCATACAAAATGAATCTCCAAGTGTGTGGCTGTGTATTTATCTGCAGAGACCCTGCTCTCTGTGTGTATGTACTTAATTTTTGTATTATTTTGCAGTGTGTGGGCAGCCTTTGGGCAGTGGGTATTTAGCCCCTAGCTAAATCAGTGCACAGGGTATGAGGTTAGGATTCATAATATAGCAACCAGGATACATCACTGTCTCTGCTCTGACCTGCTCTCTGTGTGTCATGCATGTATAAAGAGCAGCAGATCCGTGTGTCTGCCTGACAGCGGGGCTGAGCTACACACACACACACAGAGCAGAAAGGCCATAGCAGACAGGATGAACTTCTGTATTCACACAAAATCAATGTGGCACCTTTCTGCAGGGTTGTGTGGAGCTATGGGTGTGTTTATTTGTGATTTAAAACATAAATCAGAAAATAACATTTTATTTATCCAAATTATACTTACTTTTCTTCTTGCCAGAGCCACACACTCTCTCTCTCTCTTCATTCACTCTAGCTTGCTTGACCACTGCTGCTCTGTTTCGTTACCTTTGCCAATATTTGGCAGTGTTTAGAAAAACCAACCAACAAATCCTGTACAGTGTACCTTTTAATAGCAAGACACATTTAACTTTTAATTATCCCTGAGTCTTTTCTGTTTACAGGGTGAAAGCACATGGGCACACACATGCACAAACACTGTGCATTACATGCGTCAGTGATGACAAACAAAGAGAAAATTATTATTCACAGTTCGGTGGGTGGCCTGCGGTCACTATAGTGTTCCAGTCAAAAAGTCTTAGCATAATCCAGTCAGATCAATAGGTTATGATGTATACGCTCCATCCTTCCTATCTTACACCATATGGTTCAGGATGAGTACACATAAAAGGTTAGTAATCAAAAAGAGAGGTTTCCATTGTCCTCCCCTCGATGGATCCAGTCAATCTCACTATTGTCTGGAGTAAAGCCTCTTTGCTGTGCCATTAGGGGATGAAACAGCGTCTCAAACACCCACTCTCACCCAGTTTTAATGGGAACTGTCAGCTAGAATGTATACAAAGACAACATAATAACACATACTGTATATTGTTTACATGAGATTTGTCTTTACTGTTTTATTGCATGCTGGTAAACAGAAAACAACTGGAACCACACCTTTTTGTTTTTTATATGTTTTAACCCCTTAGCTACAAAAATGGGTGAAAATCATGTATAATTAA
This sequence comes from Scomber japonicus, assembly GCF_027409825.1. Lineage (NCBI taxonomy): Eukaryota > Metazoa > Chordata > Actinopteri > Scombriformes > Scombridae > Scomber > Scomber japonicus. The sequence goes on along the minus strand of NC_070593.1, from coordinate 15,948,695 downwards.
ATTTACATGAACATATTTTTATTTGTTTGCTTTACCAGTGCTATATTAACAGTTACTGTGAAGAAAACTCAGAAAAATTGACTTTTGAAATCTTGAAATGGAAAAACCCAGAGATATAATTGTTACCGTTACATTAGGAAGGACGTTAGCTTGCTAATTAGCTAGTTAGCCACTAGCTAGTTTCAAAGACTTGATTCTGGATAAAATTTGATCCATATTCTGTCATGATTAAGATTTATTTCTTTATAATTTTCTTGGGAAAGTGTGAAATTATTAATGCCATCCAACATGTTACACAAAAGTAACATGTTGCTGTACTGTATTTAGGGTTTTAATTAGATGTTACTTATAGTTGTATGCTTTTTCTTTGACAGTAAACGCAACACATGGACCAATTATTAACTAAGCTTTACACTATATAATATTCAGGGTTGAGGATGGTAATGTAATGCTCTTTTATACAGAGATCCCACATTATAGCTGTAAAGAAGGACCTGTGGCCACCTCCATACTTAGCTTATTGGCAGAGCAACCCCCCCCCCCCTCCCCACACCCACCCTATGTCTGTACCTTTTTTATATAGAACAGCGAGGCGGAATAAAGGTGCAGCGTTCCTGCCTTGAACAGGCTGTGTAAAAGGGGCTATTAATCATGATAAGCACCCAATCAGACAGACACACACACACACACACACACACACACACACACACACACCAGTCAGCCTCTCTGTGTTGAGCCGGTAATGTTAGCCGCACATAAACTTTTACAAAGAGCCATGAATGTACTTTTAGAGACTGTCAAACCTCTGAGTCTGAGTCTGAGTGTGAAAGCAGTTGCGCGTGGCTCATTAATTTGCTTGCTTTTCTTCTTCATTGTCACCCACGATTGCCGTCCATCTGACAGTCGCCAGTCTGTCCTCCGTAAGTAGGGGGAGGGTTGGTGGTGGTGGCACTCTGGTAGCTGTGAGTCATAGTAGCCGAATCAGTTCACAGTTACTGTTGATCATCTAATGGATTAATCAACTAATCTTTGCAGCTCCAGTTTAAACACACCGTGAGGATTGTTTCTGATTGAGTTCTTGTCTGTCGTCCAACACAAAAAGGTGACGGATGGTTTGGGTCTTGTTCTCTTGTTGATGCTTTATAGAAACACTCTGCTCTCTGAATGCAGATCTTGCTTTAGGCTGCCCTCAGTGTATTTAAATGTGTGTCTGTTTGACAAAGACCCGAGCACATCCCCACACAGCACAGCACAAACAGCAGCAGGTGGTAGCTGACAACAGGCAAAGACACTAAGACAAAGTAACGACTTAGTGTGAAAGATAAACCTTGGAGAAGTCGGCCTGTTACTGAGTTCATATACTCTGAGTTAGTTGAACATTTTTCACTGTGCTACTAGCATGTGTACTCTGTGAAGAAATGAGACACTAAAGTTCACATATCTTATAGACACTCGTCTGTGTAATATTTCATCAAACTCTGTGATGAATCATGTGTAGTCTCCCTCTCATATCTTTATCTACTTTGTTTATTGCTCCTATCCCACAACTTGATGCATATCCAGCTTCAGCAATCAGTTTCACTTCCTGATTTTGTACATTTCTAACAGTGCTGTTACGCTTTTGCCCCCTCCCTCCTTCTCCCCCATGCAGGTTAACTTTGTGGCAGGTCAGCTGTTTGCCCTGCTAATGGCCGTGTGGTTTCGGATCTACCTCCACCCCAGTAAGACCAGTCCCTTCATCAGACATGTGGTGGCCACTCTGCTGGGCTTCTACTTGGCTCTCTTCTGCTTTGGCTGGTGAGTCACTCGCTGTTGTCAGCTGTTTTATCCTGCGTTTCCTTCCTTCTCATCACTATCCGGTTATAGTTTGTTCCTTCCTTCCTTCCCTCCTTTCTTTCTCATTTCTTCCCCTCATTATTGTGTGTGGTGACTGTTGCCACAGACTTTCCTGCAGACTGTGGATTGTGTTGCTTTCATGATTCAGTAATTGTGATCTGAAATGTTATGTAAGTATCCACTTCTGTGTTGTCCATTTCTACTTTAGTTGGGGATTTCCTACATTTTCCATGAATGTCTATCAATAAACCACAGATAACGTATGTGAGCCTTTCAGCCAGAGGAGAAACTATTAATCAGTTGGTTAGTTGAGAGAAATTTGATAATCGATTCATCTTTTAAATTGAAACTTATGAAGGATCAATTCCCAATATAAAGCCACTTCCAGCTTCTCAAATGTAAAGGTTTGTTTTTCTTTGACATATATGATAGTAAACTGAATATTTTTGATAATTTGTTAGATAAAACAAACCATTTCAGGATGTCATCAATACATGAACACATTTTTTGACAAAACAGGCAATCAGTTAACTGGGAACATCATCCGTTTAATCAGTTATGAACATGTTTGGGTGCAGCTTTGATTTCAAATGCATTTTTAAATGTTGTTGCAGCATTGTGTCCTTTAGTATAGTCAATGTTTTTCTGTTTTAAGCAAGAGAGTAATTCCCCTCAGGCAAAACATCATCAGGTTCTTTGACCGCACTGCATGAAGGTCATTGATATAATCATAGAAAGCAAGACTGGAATGTCAAAGGACTGAATAAGAGAGGACTTCACATGTCATACAGTACATAGCATATGGATTAGCAGCTAGCATTAGCATTATGGTGAATTTGTGGAGTCATCTTAATAAAGAAACAGCTGGAGCTCCTGTTACTCAGATTTAGATATAACACTGTCCACACGTTGCTTAATAATTGAATATGTCCTGAGAGCACAAAGTGTAAACGGTAAAACAATGGATATAAATTAGTCAGATAAAAAACAGAATTTATTGATTTGAAATTAGATTATTTATACATGTTGAGCAATGAATGTTGAAATGAAACAGAACAACAAAACAGAGCACATGACTTAATTGTTTCACTTAGTGGGAATTCCATTAGCTGCTCAATAGATCATTTTAAACATCAGTGTTAATTAATAATTAGTAGTCTGTAATCACTTTAACAGTCTGAAACAATAATGTTGGCTTATAAACGTTATCCATCCATTTCATCTACATTTGGTGGGTTTCCTGCGTGAAATTAGGAATATACCGTACTGGAGAACAAAAGTTATGAACTATTTAATAACAATATTTTTATGAGGGCCCACAAATAGCTATTTCAAAGTGAATTACTCTATTATTGAGGAAATGTTCTGAGTAATAGTTGTTAGTTTGCTGTGTCTTATTCTGCTTCTGTTCCTCTCATTGTCCTGACTATACCATTTGTCTCCTTTTTTGCCATCTTCTCCCTTCTCTTATCTCACTTCTGCCCTGCCTTTCCTCATTCTCCTCATCTTTGCCAAAGCAAATCGGTCGATCTGCTGGTAACTGATATCCAATTAGAAAGCTATTACCCTGTAATAGACGACCCACTGTACTTCTGGCAGTGCCTCTCAAAGTGCCGCTCTGTGTGTGTGGGAGCAAACATGGGAAACCTTAGCCTGGCAGGCAGCCAGCAGAAAGGGAAAATGCTAACCAGGTGAAATGTTACCTGGTCATCAGGTAATGGGTGATAGGGCTTTATTTGATCACCCACAGGCAGACAGGTTCATGTACATAGTGAGTCTGACACCTAGCTGCAGTTGGATGATATCATTTGTTGTGGCTACACAGGAGAGGTGATGTAGTTTAATATGTTCCTGAGTCCGAAAAAAGACACCGATATCTGTCATAAATGAAGCAATTATGTAATCTTTATCCGCCCAGCAATCCATGTTTTATCATAATAATAATAATAATGATAGCTTTGTATGTTTTATTTTGAACAAAAAATGATTTAGTTGTAGATGTTTCTTTCTCTTACTCCAGTTTAATCTGAATCGAACATGAGATCAATAAATATCCAGTAGAGGTTCAAAAAACCAAACAGTGGCAGTGGAGTTGAGAGTCAGAGACTGTAAGTTGAGCCTTCATTAAACCTCTTGACTCATTTCTGGAATCAAAGCATTTCTTAGTAGCGCAACAAAAATGTTGTGTAAAAATAAGGAAGTGAGACTTGGATGTGAAACAGCTGCACTGTAGTCACAGAGCTGTGTTTGGGTACTGATTTACTGGTCAGCCAAACACGATTTGTAAGGAAGTACAATAGTATATGCAAATAGATATTCAAATATCAATGAAAAATAGATTAAATAATGAATTAGAGTTCAAGACTCACACATTCATCCCCTCAATTTAACCAAGGCATGACAACCTATTTGACCAAATGGGCCAAATAATCAATACATAAGGATTATGTCCATGAAAGCCTGACAGAAAGTTTTATTTGCTACAGTAATTAATACATTAAAATATTCTATTCATATCTATAAGCACACTATGAAGCCAGTATTGGGTATTTTATAGTACTTGGCTGAATGCTTTGGGTTAAGTATTTTAAACACATTCAACAATAATAATTATATGCTAATTACAAGAATATGTGAAATAATTAGATAAACTTGTCTCAGCATAGAGCAGTAGTGCACATGTTTATAAATGGATCCCAATCAGGGTCTGCCAATGCAGCTCACTTGTGTGTCATGCATGAATGCATCAATGCACATGTATGCTTGCATTTGCTCATGTACACACACACACAGTAATTCACACTTTGATTGCACACCCACACACGCGCACACACACACACACACGCGCACACACACACACACACACACACACACACACACACACACACACACACACACACACACACACACACACACACACACACACACACACACACACACACACACACACACACGCTGCTTTGTCTTAGAGGGCACCTGGCTGCAGCCCTGGAGAAGCAGATGCTGCAGAGTGTCGGTTTATTTTAGGATGTGTTCCCTCTCTGTCAGACAGACAAGTTGGTTTCTGAATGTCACTGGAGAAAAACCTTCAGAGATTGTGACAGTCGGAACATTCCTTCCACCAAAGGGCACCAAGTTTGCTCTGTAGATACATGAAGAGATTGTCATGTTTGATTAATACTAGCCAAGCCAACAGGTCAGAGGTCAAAATGCTGCTTTGTGTAAGAATTGTAGATCTCTTTCCCTCTCCCTCCCTTCAGATATGACTGCCTTCTTAACCCTTTTATTTGCTGAGCAGCTCATCTTAATTCACACAGCCTGCGTTTCCTTGTTCCTCGCCAACCCCTGATGCCCTTGCCCTCTTTGTTGACTCACTACTAACACAGTGTGGCATCTCTCCTCTCCCGGGGGGTGGCATGACGTCGGGAGCATCACACACTGCGCCCTTCAAAGGCCCATCTGTTAGCTGCTGCCGCTGTTGAACTGTGTGTCTGTTTGTGTACGCGTGTGCTTCACAGGAAGGGGAGAGAGGTACATAAAAATCTTCCCGACACACACATGCACAGAAATCTCTTCCTCTAATAGTGATATAAGGAATCTTGCAGCTGAAAGGCATGGGGAATCAATTAAGGATAGAGTGTGATGGTCAGGCTTTTCCTTTAGTCCTGTGACTGGAGATGACACATTTCTGGTTATGATGGTCTTGCTTCACATGGCTGATGGTGTGACACTGGTTTCATAATGCTGTAATTTCCTCTTCCTTGAGTCTAATATAGCTTAGTAAACAGAAGAGGCCTGCATCCTATGACGTTTTCCAGTAAATGACAAACCAAGAAACCAAATGTCAAAATTTGTATATGGAAGGGTCAATAACAATAATAAGTTATTATTTATGTTGTCTGTCTCCCCACAGGTATTCTCTTCATTTCCTGGTGCAGAGCGGACTGTCCTACAGTGTGATTGTCTTTGCTGGTCTGGAGAACATGCACAGGTAAGAGCACAAATAAGATACAGCTTTAATTTAAAGATTTGTCAAAATTTTTGTTTGCTGCCTTTGTTCCAGGAGAAGGTGAGACCACACAGACCTGCAAACCGCCATTTCCCACATGAATGAAAGGCAAACACCTGAAAGGGCAACTAGATGTGCAACAAAGACATTTGACGAAGTTGTAGAGCCTGTCAGTGCTGTCAGATCAGCCCCCCCCCCCCCCCCCCCCCAGGCTTCCATCTGTGACCACGACTCATCAAGACAAAACACACACACACACACACGCACAACCACACATATACACACACACGTTGTCTTTGATATTATTTTTACCAGACTTCAAGGTCATGAGTGCAGGTGTAAAACAGAAGATGTTCACCCTTAGGGAGAGCACCATGAATAGATACTAACAAAACAGTAATCACAATAACAACAGCTCTCAGAATGAAAGATCTCATTATTACAGTGACAGACTGACAATGACCCGTAATAAAAAACTGTTTCATTCAGCCTAACATGTGACATTTCAACAAATCCAACAATGTTTTACATCAAATGTTAGACCACATAATTCCTGGAAGTTTAACCATCCACAGACATGACCGCTGGTCTGTCTCTTGTGCACGCAAGTAAGAAGATAAGTAGTGTCCACTCCTTATTGTAACCTCTATTAAACTAAAAACTAACCTTTGCCACATGTTGAGATAAAGTTCACCCAGCCCTTGGCTGTAGGTGCAGCTTGGGGACAAAGGAAGAGAGCCACAGAGACAGGACGCACTGACATGTTCATGTTTGCAGAGGGTGTTGAACCTACTGCTGAGAACCCACTGGGGTTTTTTACATAACAAATATCAACAACACAGGTTTAGCAGCGGCCATTTATTTTTGAAGTTCTCCCAACTTCCCTCGCTGTCCCTTTCTCTGTCGGTCTCTTTCTCTGTCCGATTCTCTCCATCTCTTTTTCTTACTATATGTTTCATCACTATGTCTCTGTAAGCCATCCCTCCTCATAATGTCTTAAAACTATTGCACAACACACTGAGATAACACTAAAGATAATACTGCTGAGTAGAGATGAAATAAATCAGAATAATGCAAAACATCTACACATTTGTATCTAATAAAACCTCCCAGTACCAACTGCTGCGGTTGCAACAGCTAGGCTCGGACACATTTTAGGATCACTGTACAGAGTGTACTGCACACCACTCCCAAGACCAGTGTGCTGTGGCAGTACTTGTGTTATCCCACTCAGACACCCGGCCCCTGGGGGAAAGTGTACAGTGAGTGCAGTGTGACAACTTCATGGAGCTGCTAAAAGTTCTTTTTTCCCCCCCTGCACTGTGAATGGCCGCAAATGTGAACCTGTCATACTATGGCTTTACACAGGCTAGAGACTCTTTGTTCAGTGGTAGGCATCATATTTCTTACCATTCAGTCTCGTGCAGCTCCGGATCTCTCAGTGTCCCACTCCCCCTCTTTGACAGTTCACCTGTTGGGTGTGTTCAGACAACAGGGAATGTTCTGGATGCTTTGCTTCATGCCTCAAGCGTGAACACAGCGCTGCCTGCTGGTCGACAACAAGGAGAGAAAAGACAATAAGATGTTGTGCAACCAGTGAAGATGCCTGTGCTAAAGAAGAAACATAACTAAACTATAGAAACTGCAGAAGAATCCAAAGACATGCTAACTAGCTTCATGTATATGAGGTCTACAGCTAATGTAATATAATGATTGATTCATCTACCAATCATTTGCTTGTCAGTTTGATCTGTCAAGTCATGTAGGAGACCGAAAAGCAGTAAATTCTCACATTTGAAATCATTGAGTTTGGAACTTTCTACTTGGAAATCAAATTGATTAATCCATCAGTTGATTAGTTGTCTGTTGATTGACTAATACTAATTGTTGCAGCTTTAATGTAAATATATGATGTTCAAAGGATCATTGTGATCTATTGCACTTTATCTTAGTAGAGGATATTCTGTTTTAGTGAAACTAATTTACCTCTTTACACGGCAAATTGGTATTGTTCTAAAAAAAAATTTTTTTCAATTTTGGCAATATCTGTTCAACCCATGGACACTGGTTATATATGCAACTGATTATCTGTACCAAAGAGGGAATTTCCCCTTCATCATCTCCCCTCAGATTTATCCTATGATCCCATGTTGGGCATCCAACCCACAATTCTAAGTAACAGGTCTGTGTATTGTTTATGTCCGACCGGCTCTCAGCCAAGTTTTGACTCTGAGGAAGGAATTGTGACACTACCAGCTGAGACACATCCCCATAGTGAGTATTTTAGCCTCACTTCCACCCCAGCAGCTCAGAGCAAACCATGTCTAGTTTGGGGTACTGGACTTACTACCACCCTGATGACATCCTCAGCTGCAGTCAACGTATCTTCAGGGCGGCAGGCCTGAATCAAGGACAACATTTGAGAAATTTTACTGGACTGCAGTTTAATTGGAATTTGTTGGAGTTTTGTTGTGAAAACACGACTGTGAACCTGACAGTGATAAGTGTCTGTATTACTGCTTCGCATGCTGAACAGATTTGAAGTTTGCCTCGAGGCATTAATAATGTGTACACAACCTTAGAGAGAGGCCTTAGAGTATTCAAATGGTTATTTAAAGCTTGTTTCTTTTGGTTTTCCGTGCTTCATGTACAGTGTGCGTCCATACCTGCGGCTCTTGTCTGTGCACTGACCTGTCTACTACTGTCCCACAGCGGTAGGCCAGCCTACTTTAGTCCCCATCTCCATCCAAAGACTTGAGTGGAATGAGTGGAAATGAAACCCCCCCTCTGAGCTGTGAATTAAACAAACACAAATCAGATGAGGATAACCGAAGGATCCCCGGTGGGCCCACTGCAAATATAGCTGCAGCACATATAGCCCATATCCACACAGATAACCACAGCTGTGTGCTGCTAGTAGACAAAGATGATTTTGACGAAATGAGGATTAAAAATATTTGTAGAGTCAACAGAAAACCTTTTGTCACTGGCTTCAAGAAAATGTCAAGTTGGGAAATCTGCATTGTAAGCAAGTGAAACAGTTAATCTCACCTCAAAGGTAGAATTGTGGCTCTGATTACTCTTTTTACAAGTTGTAGCACATCAGAGAAGTTAAGAAGTAACCTAAGCTTGGAGATACTTGTCAATCAGGTGCAAAGGTAATGTATTTGGTAGTCTAATTCTAGGTGCCTTAAATTTCAGCCTGGGTTAGGGTTAGTAAAAGCTCTACATGACAGGACACACACTCAGTTCTCCCACTTTTGGGTTGGGAGTTGTAAAAATGTGTGTTCTTTGTCTAGAGGTGTCTGGACGTCACCGGCTACTCCCAACTTCCAAAGATAAGATGTTCCTACTGCAGATGTTACCTTGCTTGATAGATACAATTAAAATGTGAAATATTGGCAATATAGTAAAAATATATTCTAAGTGAAAAGAGCTGTGGAATATTACAAGATATTGAGTGGCTTCTCAAAGGTTTTTGAGATTAATAGTTTGTGTTAAATGTAAAAAAATATTTCATATTGTAGCACTGAAAGTGTTTTATTTTGGGTTGTAAATGGTTGGCAGCAGAGATCAGATGGTGGACTACAGATACAGTGGACTTTCATAACCAAGACGTCCCGATGTGTCTTACCTCCGACGCAGCCTAGCTCGAGCTGGTGTGTTGTATTCCTTCTCAGATCGCAACAATCCTTTTACTGTTTGCAGCAGGGCTTATGCTAGTTAGCTAGCTTTGACTTGGGCTGACTGTGCAACAGCTTTGTACCGCAGCCTTTACTGCTGCTCTGTCTTCTGTTGAAAGGTTGTGTTGTCCTCTGTCTTCCTCCGCTGACAGTAACACATTATTGAAGCCTCCTCTGCCCCTTTGTCCAGTCTTTGGCCTCCCTCCCCTTGCCATAAGTCTCTGCCTTGTTGCCGTGACCACTGTCTTTTTGTACAGTACTGTAATGAAAAAAATCATTGTTCTCCTAAAACGAAGGGCAAAGTTAATTTTCTCTCCTCGGAGCACTGAGGTTAAATGTTCACAAGTGATATAATGTGTATGTATCCATCACGATGGCCCGCCTGAAATGCTTCATATTAATGTGTAGATTCATGTTTTAGTGACTGTATATTAAATTTAGAACAAATACAGCAAGACGTCAAATTTGCTGTTGTTATTTTCACAGATTATTTAGCTATGTCCACAGTATAATCATTTATTCTTTCTATTGTCTCTGCCCAGGTACTGCTTCATGGTGACTCTTGGCTACCTGATATTGTGTCAGATCACACGAGTCTACGTATTTGACTACGGCATGTACTCTGCAGATTTTACAGGGTAAGCTACACTAACACATTTACAGTTTTCTGTTGCATTTGTGGTTTTTAATTATGACTGGAAACTGAAACATGTCAAATGTACTACAACTGTAGCTAAAAAGACAAACATCAAGAGTCAGGGTAATGTTAGATATGACTCAACCAGTCTGAGCTAAACAGAAACAAGAGCATGTCACATTGCTCAGCTGTGTCCGCAGGAGGACGTCGATGGGGACTGTAGTTGCTTGCAGTTGGTTCCCACTCCTCCAGACTGTCTGACAATTCAAGCAGACAGCCTGCGCTCCCAGCAGGGTGGGGGTGGCTAGTTGCTAAGCAACCTAATGCAAGCCCATACTGCCTCTGCGAGGGCAGAGATTTCACTCTTTCAACTAACTCATCTTCTGTCCCTCCATTTTTCCTGAAAATGTCAAATTCACTTTTTTTCTCCCTCTGAAATGTCAGCGTGACCCTTATAACAGGGAACAGGTAGTTCTGATTTCCCTCAGAAAGTCTCTGACCTGCTGCTTCATCTGTTGCTAATTTTTTTTTGCCACCAACAGTTTTTAATGTATAAAATTAGTCAAGAAATTACAATGGTTATATGAGGTATAATATATAAATAATATATATAAGGTTATATACTGTGTATCTAAATGTAGACACATAAGATCAGGATGCACAATTCTTTATTATCTATTTATAATTTATTGCTTTATGATTGAGAATGATTGAATGAAGTCAGGAGGAAGTAGTCTGTGTAGCCGAGTGATTCTCTGACCAGGGCCAATCAAGGCCATCAGGGCCAAAAAACTAGCTTGAGGAAGATAAAAAAAAATATCTTTAAAGTTATCCTAGAGGAACTTTCCTATTGTGGAGCCCATACTGTCCCTATTTTTTTCTTTTTTGGATTAATTGGCATCTAAAGTCATTAATTGCATGATGCCCCCAAAAATGTTCTACTTCTCTGCCATATAAAATCCAATGGAGTGTGGGGTCATTTTGTGAAGAAAAAGTGATGAGCTGGTTGTGTGTTGTTCTTGTTCTCATTAGGCCCATGATGGTTATAACACAGAAGATCACCAGCTTGGCGTTTGAAATACACGATGGTAAGGCGAGCATCAGCATGTCTCTCATCATAGTGTATGTGTTTCCTGTGTGCGTGTGTGCGTGTGTGTGTTCTTTGTGGGAAAAAAAGTGGCAGATGTGACAGAAGTGAAAATGCAGGTTCAATTCTCTCATGAGTTTAAAAGCAGATCTCATGGGCCACTTTTCCAAGCCAGTAGTCAGTTCTGACAATGGACTAGTGAACCAGAAAGAGAGCTTCAGCTTAGTTATGTAATGGAGCAATGATCAACTATGCTCTCTCGCTCTCTCTCTCTCCCCCTCTCTGTTAAACAGTTTAATAGCTGACTTAAAACAGGGAATGCATAGTTTGAAACATATATGTATTCGCAAAACATCAGTAGACCCTCTGATTTTCAAGGCAGAGCAGTCAAATCTGAAGTGCTCCTCTATTAGCTGACTGGGATTTGACACACTTTATAGCCTTTTGAAGTAAATGGAACATTTGCTACCCATAACGGTAAAATCAAATGTGCTAATGAGCAATAAATACAGCTAAATAAAACCAAGGTTAAAGTAAACAAGCGTGATCAAGAGTCAGTGGCCAGGAGAGGCTGAGAGATTTAGAGGGTGATGAGAGTCACTCACAGCTTTTTTAGTTCCCACTTGAAGTCTTAAGTCCCCTCGGAAAATTTTACATTGAGCACAATCAGCAGTTTAATAATCATTTGTGTATTGGTATGTGTCTGTGTGTAGTGCAGAGTTGCATAGTGTTTTAAATTCTGTTCAGGTCACTAATTCTCCTTGCAACTGTGACTTTAATGAGAAACTAAGACTGTAATCCCCATCTTCAGCCAGCTGTCACTTTCTTATACCTGTCTGATGTTTATACTCTCACACACACACGCTTACACACACACACACACACACAAAGCAGTATGTTGCTACGTCTGTTTTCCACAGCAAAATATGTGAAGCCTCTTGCATCACAATTGGTCTTTTCCTTTATTTGATTGGGATCAGAGGAGCAGCAGAATTTAACTAAACATAGCCTTGCAGGAAGAGATCTATCTATCCTCAATATGTATCCCACGATGCCAGAGTTGGCCATGAGTTTTCAGTCTAATGAGTTGCGTAGCCTCAAGCAGCTCAGGGTCTTTTTTTGTAAGTACGCATTAAAAGAGAACAAACTATGAAAACAAATTTAGTCCAAAGAATAGAGCAGACCTTTACTAACCTTCACAGCAACCACTAGAATGAATATTCACCTGGCCACATGCCAAGATGTAACATCCCCTCTTAAAATGTTTATCAGTAAAGGGCCAACACAGAAGTGCTGCCAGAATAGTAGTACAACCCGTGTTATATTTCCAGCGAGGTTATTTACACAGCTCCCTGCACTTTCTGTTGCATCACTATTTGTCGTCACTCTTTGCTCTCCCGCCCTGACACATTCATCGCCCCTCGGGCTAGCTCAGCAGAAGGAAGTTGGCATTGTTTACTTTGCTGGGCCATTCACACATGCCCTTCCTGGCCCCCGAGCCTGTGTGTTGCTATGCAGTTACCTCTGACCCCCAACTAGTGATGGTTGCCACAACACTGAATTCTTGAGAATCAGCACTTCTCATTACTCTGAGCTTAAATGTGAAGATTTGACAAATTTACTACACGTGAAGCTGCTTTTCAGAACATGGTGGACATCAATTAAATGTATTTTTTTAAATGTACAAAGTGTGTGTGTCTGTCTGTAGGTTTGACCAAGCGAGACGCGCAGCTGAATCCCAGTCAGAAATACCTAGCTATCAGGTATGTGACTCAGGTATGTTTTTACTGCTCTAGATGATGGTTTCATGTCAATCAAGGATTGTCTACATTTGTGTTCAAAAGTTTTGTTAAATTTGCATTCACGTTTCTCATGAGCTCTATCTGAAAGAAATGATGCTCTTTATTTTAGTAATGGCTTAATTTCTTGTATTGCTGCATAGGAAATCACCACATTGCCCGCGCCCGCCCACCTCTTTCAGACTCTCTTTAGTGCTGTTAAGCAATAATTTGGAACTCAGTATCTAGGAAATCACACATTCACTACTCTCGTGTGACCTGTATCGTAGGAATACCCTGCCCTCTATTTATCCTGCATTACAACTGCAGATTTCTTTTTCAGTTTCTAACAGTTTCTAATGGAGATGACAGGGCAGGTTATGTATAAAGGACTTAGCTATGGAGATGAGCTATTGCTATAATGTACAGGTAGTTACTATGTTGACAACATACAGTAGTTTAACATAAAAGAGATTACAGACAGAGCAGGACTGACATCTTGATATCTTTATTGCAGGAATAGCTAAGCATAAAAGAGAAATTCTCTTTTTCTATACAACCCAGTTAATGCATTGATCCTGATGTGAACTGGCTCCAACTATGAGGCATTAAATCTTTGTTTCATAAAGCTTTGCTGGGCCACTGTGAGTCAACCGCTGACTCTGAGATGGCTGTGGGGAAGGTGAGGAATTAGTAGTCAAAGCAAGAACAACCATTCAGGCAATTAGATTTGGTGGGGAAAGAAAAGATACAGCAAAATTGTACTTTGAGCTTCTATGTGGCTGCTAGGGTATGTGGGGGTCTGCGTGAAATGAATTTCAGCGTCTGCCAATGTCCGTGAGGGTCTTCGGCAAACACAGACAGGTACAGAACTACCTGTGCATTCGCTGTCCTTGTCCGCCTTTAGTTTTTGACCATATCCAGCCCTTAAAGCTCTCCTTATATAGAATAGAACAAAATGGAATATTTGAACATGCTGGCAGCCTTGTGGATAATTTGAGTCTTTTGTATTTGTTACACTATTGTATTTGAAATGAAATCACAAGGCACAGCTCAAGCACAATATCCTGGGTTTATTCTGTCCTTAACATGTGAAACTGGACTCTCTTATCAATGTATTGTATGTATTTTTAACTTTTATTCTGACATATCTGCGCGTGTCTTTCCCTCTTCCACTTAAGGCGGATGCCCAGTTTGCTGGAATATCTAAGCTACAACTGTAACTTCATGGGCATCCTGGCAGGACCTACATGCTCCTACAATGACTACGTGGCCTTCATTGAAGGCACGTGCTACCAGCCACACCACCAGGAGAATGCCAACGGGAAGGAGAATGGGAAGTACAAGCAGAGCGAACCCTCGCCCAAGGTACGGCACATGACTGTGGAGATGCTATGTGGTTGTAAGAAACACAATTAAGTCTCATTCAGCTTCAGTTACTTTATCTAGACTGTATCTGTTGTCTACACGGGGTTTATAATAAACACGCACAATGAAACCGTATCATAGTTATTACCACATGAACAGAAGGGGATATAGTGTCTGCAAACACTGAGGTAAAATAGACCTATATTTTGTGCTGTGGTGAACAAAAACCTTTCTTTGGTAACTTGAAACCCTTAAAGAGAGTATTTGAATACATCATGAGTGGTTATGATAAAACAAAACGAGACTTTAAACTACATATTTCTCTTTGAGGACATATTTCTGTAATATTGGAAAAAGCCCTTCAGTAGAGCAGCTTTACAAGGGTGCAGGGTAATTATAATGCATGTGGTTCTCTTTAGCGTAACAGAAACGAAGACATTATTGAGAATTTAATGACGCAAATGTCTAAACCTCCAGGTTACTTATTTATTCTTACTGCATAATGCATTAATAATTAAATCACACTTCAAGATTTGAGTGTGTGTGTTTTTCTGAAAAGAAAGAAACAGTGAAACACAGACGCTGCTAAATATAACACATGAGAGAAAGCTGAAGGACTTAAGTTAACCTTGAGTTTACATAAGTGAGTGTTGGAAGTAAAAGTATCACTTTTCATATCAAGTGGTTATTGTTTCCTTATAAATATAATACAATGTGATGAGTCTTGACAGGACTTATTCTTTATGTCCCGCTCTCTCCTCTCTCCTCCTCTCAGAATGATGTCATCTCCAAGCTGTGCACGTGCGCCATCTCGCTGGCCATCTATCTGTCACTGTGTAAAGTCATCCCAGTGGAGCACTCGATAAACGACGAATTCGTCAAGTCCACACCCTTCTATCTACAAGTCATCTACCTTTACCTGGCCATGTTGGCTCTGAGGCCAAAGTATTATTTTGTCTGGACACTTGGTGAGTTACACATGATGTCCAGGCCAAGATTTATATTTTTATTTGATTGTCAAAAAAATCAAATCTTGACATTCCTCCAGTTTTGTTTTTTTTTGGTCTATTCTGCACTTGTCTAGTCACGTTTCTCATTTCACAACATTTCTTGGCATAGCAGTGCCATCTAGTGTTCAATTGAGAAATGCAGCCATTGTTTTATACCAATGACAAATACATGACGTGATGTTGTGTCACCATTGTCTCACATACTAATGCATTCTAATGATTTGGAGGCTGTTTCTGTCCTAGCACTCATTTGTACCTTTCTCCTGTAGCTGATGCAATTAACAACGCAGCAGGATTTGGCTTCAATGGATACAACAAAGATGGCTCCCCACGGTGGGACCTGATATCAAATCTCAGAATTCTGGACATTGAGGTTTGGCTCTTTTTATGAGACACTTTATATCCTGACACAGCCTTTTACAACTTGCTGTCTAAAGATATAATGTTGCACCTCTGATTTCAGTTTGCCACCAGTTTCAAGATGTTCTTGGACAACTGGAATATCCAGACAGCTCTTTGGCTCAAAAGGTAAAAGCATACAGGTTGAAATACTGTGTATTTGGGTTTTTTTAAATGTTTTATTTCAGTCACGACTGAATAAAGCCCTGATTTGAATGGTTTAAATGGAAAAATGCCACGAATCTCATTGGTTTAGGGAATTTGAAAGTATTAATTAGAATTTTTCACAAAAATTGTACATTTGTTGGCAGTAATCTTTTGTAGAAAGACAATGTATGTAAACGATACCTGCAGTCAATCTTTCTTGCACCCAGAGCTAGAAAATATGACTATTTGTATGGACTTGCTCACAGCCAATCAACGCAAGCGTTCTTCGATTTAATGCAACATGATTCGTCCACTTCCACAGCAGCTACAACCCGTCTGTGGTGGCATTTTATATATTTTAATGCTTCTATTCACTTGATGGGTATCGAATGAAGTACTCAATTGGTATTGGTATCAATTTAAGGGTACTTGGATTGGTACTGGTAATGATACCCAGCCCTAATTATATTATATATATATTATATAATATATTACACATATTATTTGGTTATAGGCTTTCCTAGTCATGAATATAACTGTTTCTGCATAGTCATGTGAAATGTTTTGACTACATCCTGGATGTGTGCCATGTCTGTTCCCCAGGGTGTGTTACGAGCGCTGTCCCATAAACCCCACTGCTGCCACCTTCCTGCTGTCAGCCATGTGGCACGGGGTGTACCCTGGCTACTACCTGACCTTCCTCACTGGCATTGCCATGACCATGGCTGCACGTGCAGTGAGTACATGCACTGTTTGTGTCTATATGCACAGTACAGCTTTTTAAGGTCTTTCCAGCACGGAGATCTTGAAATGTATAATTGTAAAATCATCCTCATATATGTGGGTTTATTAGTGTCATAAATCATGATAGAGCGTTCATCCTATAGCTGTTCTGGGAAATTTTGCCAGAAAATTTGATTGATTTTGTTTTCCCATCTTCCTGCCAGAGTCTATGAGCTCTTTAGTATTACCGCAGCTACTTAGCAGACCAACAAACACACACCAAAATCCCTTTAATGGAGAATGAGGGTATAATCATAAAGTAGTATACCACTTATACCTCATTTAAAGTGTGAGGCCATTACCACTAATCTATGCTAAGCCAGACCTCTCCACTCTGGTCTTGTGAAAGAAGCAGACAAGCTGGATGTTTATGAAGAGTGATGGTACGGCAGGGTGGGTTGCTGTGTAGTTCTGGACAATCTGCTTGGGAAGGGTTGATTAACTGAAATGGAAGCACAGTAAATTTGCTGTGTAGGCGAAGTTCTTGAAGGGACTTTCTTATTCTTTATCTAAAGGAAGACAAGGAGACCACTGACCCAGTTCCACCATAAAACTCCTGGCCTCTGCCACGCAGCCCTTTTCAGATATCGATTTCTCTCAAGAGTTATTAGATGGAAAAAAGACAGATAGAAAAAAAAAGAGATGGGCAGATAATAAGCAGAACTAGGCGCTGAGAAAGAGTTGGGAACTAGGTCAGTTAGCTCATTAAAAGAGTGGAGTGCAATTTAAAGTTTACAGATTAATTCACTCGTAAATTATGTTCAGATCTTAAGAGATGTTTTCTTTTTTTACAGGTAAGGCACAACATCAGACCGCACTTCCTGGTCTCCGACTCATACAAGTGCATTTACGATGTCATCACGTGGGCATGGACTCAGGTGGCTATTAGTTACACAGTGGTGCCGTTTGTCCTATATACTGTGGGACCTTCACTCACGTTCTACAGGTACGTATATGTGTTGATGTTGATGCTGCACAGGTTTGGGTTGTTCTACTGACTGTGTTTCTTTTTAAATAAAGCTTCAGGATAGCAGAGAGAATATTATAGCCTCTGCTTTTACCTGCAGTCATTAGTAGAGCGAGTTGTACACACCCCTTGTTTTGTAAAGCAATTGTAATATTATGCAGGCGAATGAACCGCTCACAGTGTAGATATGAGTGCTTTTTTTCACTAGCCTGGCTCCATCTTGTCCGGCTGTAACAGTTAACGAGACAGATTAATGAGCGAAGGGTTAGGAGGATTCATGTGAAGGAAATAAAATGAGTGGCCTTGAAATTGCCGGGCCACTGCCATGAAATAAAGACCCAACAATGCCCAGTGTCAATCAGATCAGGGCTGCAGTTAAATCAGCACGTGGCTACTGGACAGACTAAATAAAACAGGGTCATGAAAGGAGCAGAGAGGTAGGAACTGACACATATTTACATCTGTGGGTACGGTTTAGGTCAGTATCATGATGTTGATGTATTATCACATTTAGATTAGCTTAACATAAAAAGCTTTCTTGTCTTATTTCTGAAGTTTTTCTGCAGCTTTTTTGTTTTACAAAATGTATTTTTCCTCCTTGCGTATATGACTCATAAATAGCCCCTAATTATGTAATATTTGCTAATTGTCTTATCTTTTCTCAAAGATATTATGTACTTTTGTAATTGTTGAACGTAGAAAAACTGCATTAGTGTGTTAACATTTGCACTTAACACAGCTCAATCTAATAGGAATGTCATTAGTTTTAAAGCTCCTGGAAAGGAAACTCCATGATTGGCTCTAAATTATGTAATTTAATAAAGCTGTGTTATTCTTTAGAAACTCTCACTCCCTTCCCTTGTTGCAGGGTTGCAATTAGGCGTGGCTAAGCAAGGACATGAATTACTCAATAAATAAACGTCTAATCATATTTATTATAATGTGGCTATCAGCCAAGCTGACTTCACAACACTTCCTGTCGTCTCCCCTGTGGGAAAACAGTGCACTGCACTTTTCTTTTTTTTTTAGCAAAATTGAATTCAAATGACATGGTTTGAAAGCTATTATGTTAAACTAACAGACTGGTGTACACTACACAAATCTGTATTAATCACAGAGTGGATAAGTAGCTCAAAAATGTTGCATAGCAAAGCTAATGCTAACCACATAGCTATACATAAAGTAGGGTCCATTTGATAGAAGTGGTAGTGTATTCCATGGCAGCAAAACACTGCATTGATTGACTGGAAAATGAAATGACACTTGAGCTGAAAGTGAGCTGTCAATCAAATGTGATCTAATCACACTCCCACAAACCGGATAAATGGTTTAAGCAGCCAAATAAGCTAGGTTCTCTAATAATTATAATTAGATGGATTTCTGAATGCAACCTTGAAATCATAGTGCATTTTTACTATCTGAATTTTGGCCTGATGATATAAAGAAACAAAAAACACTGACCTGTGACTGTGTTCTCTTCTCATTCTCCACATACCACATAAACTAAATGAGTCTTGCTTTGGGATGTGTTTGCAGGTCCTGGTACTTCTGCCTACATCTTCTGTGTCTGCTGGTGGTAGTGGCCCTGCCCGTCAACCCAATACGCCGACAGGCCAAAGAGCAGCAGGACGGCTTACAGGACAACCAGACAGACCACAACAGCACAGACAACAACTGCAACCAGAAAGACAAAGCCACATGAGGCTCAGGACACCAAAGTCCCTTCAGCAGCAGAAACACTGAGACGAACTAGAAACCACTGAGAAATGGAGTGTGGCGAGTCTATTTACCTGACAAAGAACCAAATATTGGACGTACTGAGAATCCTAACAGACAGAAAACACAAGTCAACGTCCTGTCAAAACTTCCAGTAGCAAGGATGACCACGATCACTTTTCTGACATGGACAAGAGACCAGGATTTAACAACGGCCATGGTGTAAACTAATGAGTGATAGTGGTTACAATACATTGTATTAGTGGAGATGAAGAAAAACTGACTTCCTAGCTGCCTTAAACCCTCTATGTACTCTGCAGGCGAAATACCAGTTTGGATGGCACGCTGCAAGAACCCGAATGCAGTTACCACCAGCGTGGTGTCGGGTTATACAAACAGAATAGGAGTGCAGTATGTGGAGGGTTTTTGTCATTGTCTGGATACAAGCCTCTTGTTAGTTGGAAAAGGAAAAAAAATATGTTAATGTAAAAGAAACATAACCTTTATCATCAGCTGCCAATTTCAAACAGGCCTTAGGATCCTCACAATATTGTTTGATTTCTATGTCTTTTTTAAAAATCTTTACCTGAAGAAGAATTCACATTGTACGTGTTTTGTATTTAGATGTCTATGACAACACTATTTGAACACCATTCTTAATGGATGAATTGACTCCGCCTGATGTAATGAACCAACAGTCCCAAAGTGGAATTCAGATCTCGTCCGTCTCCAGCAGTGGAAAGCCACCCAATAGTTACTAAATGGATTTCTGTTTTGTTTTTAAAAAAAATATTTTTTCATATCTGCTGCTTTTTTTTGACAAACACTCATCAGTTTCAGATAAATGTGTTTCAAAGGGAGTTCATTTACTCACTTTACGTGATTTAGAATACGTTTTTTTTTTTTTTGTTAAAGGATTTCTGACTTTGGGTTCAGGGGTATTTGTGTGTTGTCTTTTTGGTTTTTTTAAATGTGTTCATATTTTTCACACAACAGGTTTCCTCTGTGTTCAAATGTCTTGCCTCTGTGACACACATGTTCAAAACTATTTAATTAATGTGAATCCCTACACAACAAAATAATTAGTGAAAGACAGTGGATTGTTTACATCACTGTTGAGCAAAATTACTGCAACAGAGATCTAATCCCATTCGTGCCACGGTCACTCAATCGTTAAACTGTCAAAACGTTTTGTAGCCATAATTATCACAAACCAATTGAATGTAAAATATAACTTGTCAAATTGATGCACAGTACGTAAAAGCACATATTGTATTCAGGCTACAGATTAATTTAAGTGTGCAATGTGCATTTGTCGGTGAGGAAATCTGATATTTATGTATGTGACATAATAATAGTAATAATAATAATAACAATTATAATGTACAAATTCAAAGACGTAGACCAGCTGTTGTGGTAAACGGTCTTATTTCATATTGTGTCCTCTTATGTTAGAATAGGGTTTGTTTCAGGGTGCATTTACTGTATGGTGTAAGAGACACTGGTTCCTCCTGCTCCTTTGGTCCGCGGTTCACTGTAAGCCTTTCAAACCATCCGGTTTACTCTCTACAACACCCAGAATTTAAGACAGAGACCCCGTGACAGTTTGCTATACCATGATACATTTTTATGGATTTGGTAAATGGAGATGTGGAAATGTGGTGCAGAGGAGTCAACCTAAAAGAGACCTCACTGTTTCAACGGAGTCCAATGACACATTTTTGCATATCCGTTAAACCAGGAATCAGTCCGGGGGAATTCAAGCCCACAGTATCATACACACTTTGAATTTGTGCATTTTGAAGACAAAAAAAAAAGGTTAGTAATTTGAGTTGAGTTTGGGTAATTTGTGTTAGGTAAAATAATAATAACAAAGCAGCAGAGGTGAGTTTTGAAGTATGGACCTGTTTTCATTTTCTTCTTAGGATTCTCTAACATTTGCATATTCCTGCCATAACTGTGTGCGTGTGTGCGTGTGCGTGCGTGTGTGTGTGTGTACCAGTATTCATGTGATTAGTACATGTTGATGTGGTCTCAAGTAAACTATATTTGTAGCCTGGGCCCATTTTTAGGTGAGTGCGGCCCACCTAAGGGAAAGGGATGTCATTCTACAAACATTATTGCACTGCATGGCCACCCAAACCAGCAGATCAATGCAAACTGCTCCATATGTCCAAAGTGCCAAATCATGAATGGCGCATTTTGTTTTGTGTGTGTTCGTGTGCCTGCGTGTGTGTTTGCGTGTGCGCATGTGTCCATGTTGTATGTGTGTGCGCCTGTGTAACATAATGGTTATTTTTGTGTCAGAAGGAAATTTATTGAAAGATTTGTATAACAGTACATTAAAAATCTGATTTATGTGGCAAAATAAAGAGAAATTATTTTTAAACACTAACAAGGATGTTTGAAAATAAATGTCTTTTTGTGCAATAATAGAATTTAATATTTATACAAACGTTTGGTACTGCTGAAAATGAATATTGGCATAAACTAAAAATTAGCATTCAATCCTGAATCAAGCAAGATAAACTCAAGCAGAGAGCATGAAGGATCCCTACTAACACACTATATCTAGTAGCATTGCAGTGTTTCAGCATTATTACTTTTAATTCTTACAAGTTGCTGAAATGTTATAATATGAAAATGATTTTTTTTTTTTAATTAAAGGCAATGTTGCACATATGTTGTTGCTGAAAAGTTCAGGGTTCAGGTCAGGATACTGCTAAAAAAACAAAGTGTCCTTTATCTCAGAGTGTATTCACCATAGACAGATTGACACACAGTTAGAGAAGCACAGGTGTTAATAACAAAATTAATTATGTCTGCCTGCTCTGGTTTCAGGGTTCTGGTGTGAAATGTTAAGATGATTTTATCAGTGATTTTTTATGCTATAGAACAATATTTTAAATGTTGTTATAATGATGTAGTTTCCAGTAGGATGTTAAGGATGTTAGGACATTAAACCTCCATACACCACCATGAAATACTCCAGTATAAGCATCAAGCAATTCAGTAGTGTTATAGTAGCATAGACATTGCAAACATAAGGGCAAAAAGTAACAACTGTAGGGTCAATACACCATGCTGTTTTTAATTCTTTGAAAACATATATTTTTTAATATTTTGTAAATAAATCACAAGGTGGGCTTATTTGGAACACACAGGCTTAAATGGTGCCACAATATCGATCACCACACCATGCTTTTGACTTTTTTCAGAACATATCTTTATTTTATATTCCAAAATGTACATGAACTAATGAATACATTTTCAAATGAGTGTTAAATCTTGCTTTATAATAAATGATTCCCTTATAAATCAGGGTAAATCATCTATAACCATAGACTGTATAAAAGAAACTGTACATTACATTTCCAAAGTAACCTTCCCAACCCTGTGTAGAACTATTATGTAAGTCTCACTTACATTATGAGCAGTTAAACTTAGAAATACTGGCTGTTAACAGAAGTCCTGTCAAATGGGATTTTCCATGCAAAATCTTATTCTAAACTGGGGGAGGGGTTCCTGATGTGGCCCCCCTTGCTCTGCCACATGTTTACGCCACTGTAATAGCGAGGAGGAGGAGCCGCTGACTGTAGCAGGTTAACGTTGTTCTGTGAAACATACAGAAAGAAAGAAAGCAGAAGACACACCATGACGTGAACAAACTGTATTTGGCAGGACTTTCCAAACCAGAGTCAAACTCTAGACGTTTTCAGAGCAGCTGAGCCTGGGTAAGAGGATTTTTGGCTGTTTAATTTACTTTTTGTTTTAGTAATGTAAAGTATAATTAGCTTTTGGGAGAGGTAGCCACTCTGCGCTAAGTTAGCTTGTTAGCCGTTTGGAGTTAAGCTAGCGATTGTTTTTGCTGTTGCTTCCTAGTGATTTAAGCCAAACACAGGAAGTTAGTTGTCTCTCTGTAACATCTCTCTCAAAACCAGTCAGTCAGACAACAAAAACAGTATTTTAATAGTTAACTTTGAATTTTCCCAGTCATATGTGAGACCATGTGACATATGTAGCCTACGTGTGTCATCCAGATGTTTACTTTTTCGGAGACAATGAGCGACCGACTGATGTGACCCACCTGTTGGTATAAAATTGTGTTAAAGGTTGCGGATACAGTAAGGAAACATGTAGTATAGACCTTTAAGTAAGTTTGTCACACCTGTTGTTGACACCGTGCCCTGGGTGACAGTTTGTCAGACAGATTTATCTCCAAACAGCAGCTCCACTGCCTTATCTCAACAACTCTGCTGAAGCCCCTCAAATGTGGAGTAAAGGCTAAATATACAGTCTATGGTACAAAGAGCAGCTCCAGGTTTGGCTTTTTCAAACTTTCCAGACAGCACAGTAAAGCTGCTTTTTGGAAAAGACCCCGGTATGTGTCAGGGAACTGAGTCCTCAGCAGTTTCATTCCCACATGACAAGTCACAAAGAGCTGACTGGTTAAATTTAGAGAGCCTATCCAGTGTTGCCTCCTAAGTTCACATAACAGCAAAGCTGACAAGGAGTTTAGTAGATTTTTCACTGTGATATCCAGGATTGTGTGTTTATACATACACACTGAACTATGTGTGACCCTAAAGAAGATCTGATTGTAATGTGTATTGGTATAATATTTATATCTTGTCACCAGACAAGATATCTTCAGGGACTGGTAGATTTCAAGTTGTGTTTGTCTGCATCACATCATGTGACACACATTTTAAAGGTATTCTGGTGCTTAAAAATCAGTGTTTGGATCGGCACATTCATTTTACCATTGATGGTCCTTCTTCAAAAAATATTCCTTTTTTCTTTTTTTTACACAAATGCCTCTCTCTAATATAGAGCTGAAACAGTCAATCAGTTAGTGGACTGACAGAAAAGTTATCTGCCCTCCCCCGCAAAAATGTACTTATTGCAGTTTCTCAAGTATGGTTATATTATAGGATACTGGGGCTGCAATTAACAATTATATTTGTTATCGATTAATCTAGTGATTATTTTCTCAATTCATTGATAGGTCATTTGATCAGTAAAACTTCAGACAACACTGACATATCACAATATCCATAAATAACACCATGCTGTTTTTACATAGGTTTGGGGAAAATGTGACGCTTATTTTATGACACTTTATAGACAAAATGATTACTCATTTAATCAGGAAAATAATCACGAGATCAATCACTATTGAAAATAACATCTGGCTGAAGTGTGTTTTTTGATAGTATAAGCTTTTAATGTAAAGCATTTTCTACAGTGCAGCTTGGTTGGTTTTGAGGTCTCTTGTGGCTAGCAGTAGTGGATCTTCAGAGAAAAACACTGTACCAGGATTAATTTAACATTTTAGTTAAAGCTGGAGATAATCTACCGGTGACAGCTGCTTTTTTAAATCCGCCAATTGTTTTATTTGCTTTATTCCAGCAAACTTGAAATGAAATCACACAAAATAGGCCGACATCCCTATTGTCTTTCCCCCTTTTTCATGTGTGTGTGATGCCGAGCCAGCGCAATTAATGAATGGAAATCTAGTTGCGTGTGTCTATTGTGTTGAGAAGAGAGATGGGCGTAGGCCAGCCAGCCTCCTCATCTAATATTCAGGCTTGAGTGAAGTAAGGGGGGTAGCTGAGCGTGAGCCGGGCACTGCTTATTGATACTGTGTGCGAGTGAGCGAGGGATAAAGATTGGTGTTGAACAGCTAAATATAGGTTTCCCCCCCCCTACACCAAGGTAAGGACTTCTTCTTTAAATGTTGTTAAGTCTCTTTTTTTTTTTTTGACCATGTGTTTGTCACTCTCATACAGGCTTTATTCCATTGTGTCACTCTTTCCATGGCTTTTATTGGTTTGCGTTGGTTGGTTTTTTTATTTGCTGAGTGTAAATGGATGTGTGCAAGCTCCCATCTTATCATTACTGAACAGAGAGAGAGAGAGAGAGAGACAGAGAGAGAGCTGAAGGTTTACTGATTGGTTCTTGTGTGCTCCCCCGTTGTACTGAGAGACAAGGAGCAGGAGAGGGTGTGTCAACAGGCTCTTTTTGCCTTCACTGTAAACAAAGGATTTTTTCACTTAAGCTGGACACTGTCTGATGAGAGAGAGGAGAACAGGAGGCAGGTGATCCTTAATGAAAGATATATTGTCTGACATAAACAAAAAAAGAGAGAGGAAAAAGATGAGTATATGTATTGATTGGCTGCTCTTACTGGACTGATTTGCCTGTTTTTGGGCCTTTGTGTTGCTGACAGCTGAGGAGGCATGTGACATTTGAGCGTTTATTGACCCGAGCCTGAGCTGCTTGTCCAGAGGATTATGTTGAAATATTGAGCGGCGTGCTTGATAATCTTTGTGTGAAAGCCCATTGCCAAGGCAACTTGCAGGCAATGAATGCAGCTGCTTAATTTAATGGCGCTGTGACCGGACTTAAGTCTGGTGAACATGATGGAAGAGCCCCACTTGATGAATCATTAATGAGTTTTTTATCGAACGGCTGAGTCCCGACTACAGCAAAAGGCAGCAGTGTTTGATGTTTTCAGGTGGATACGAGAAGTAGCATTTTATATTATTATTCTGGGGCTGGGGAATCTTGTCTGAATAATGGAGGCAGTTAGATTGCTGTTGAACTCAAAGTACACTGCCTGGAAAGTGCTGTGAGTAAAGAAATCTTGGGGAAAATGGTTAAATAAATAAACAGAGGAGGGCCATGCTAAGTCTATGTCTGATTTTAAAATAGATCTTCAGACTGGTGGAGCCTAATGACAGATAATCTCCCCAAAGTGGGCTCTATGCATTGATTTGTCAGATGCAGATCTTCCTACTTTGCTTCATTATAAAGCACTTTCAGTAAAACTGCGTGCTCCTATTGTACTTTTATGCAGAACTTTTCTCTTTCTCCTTTTTTTTTTTTTTTTTTTTTAGGTACACAAGTCTCATTAAGTACAATATTAAAGTGAAAGAGGAAGGCAGGACTGACTTTGGTCTTGGTATAATTGGAGCACACAGCCGAGCGCACCAATTGTCCAAGTCATCATTACTTCAAAGCATGAACTTTTAAAGGCTTTTGTTTGTCTTCAGTGGTATTTGATGACCTGGTGAAGTTTCTTCTGCTCTTCATTATACTGAGCGCACAAATTTCAGTTCATGTTTTCAGCATGAGCGGGCAAGCTCAAGTGAACTTAAGTGAACTAAACTCCACTGTTAGTTCTTGTGTAATGAGCATGTTCAGTGTGTTATCCTTATTTTTTTCCTCAATATGTTCCGCATCTTTTTCTGATTGTATGTTGGGATGTTTACAGCTCGGATAACCTTTCACAAAAAAATGCACTCTCTCATTTTTGTTTTTATGAGTGAGTTTGTGCGTGTGATTTGGGTGAAGTACTTTTTAAAAAACGTAGCATTACTTCAAAGACACCACACACTCTCCCTGGCATGAATTTGAACTTCTCTTCTTGTCTCATTTTGCCATGCAGTCCAGATAGATGGGCTTCCTTTGCCTAACGTGAATGCTAATCTGCCTCTCTCCCTCTGCAGTGGTGTACAGGTGGTTAGCATTCAGCCATGGATACCACCACTTCCCTGAAGATGACCTCTCTGGCCATCCAGAGTCTGTTCAGCTACGTGGAGGAGGAGAACCTGGCTGCCATCAAAGCGCATTTGGACAAGTTCAAAGATGTGGACAGCAGGAGCGACGTAAGTCACAACAACAACTCTCCTGTTGGCTCAGGATGTTTATTTTAGGGAGGAGTGTGCAGTAATGTGTGCCTTTTTAAAGACCATGTGCCAAAGTGTTTTTGTGGGAAAAGGGATAATAGAATCTGTTATGAGCCATTTTGCAGAGAGGCAAAAATAGTATGAATCACTATGTTTTGATATTTTCCTTTTTAAATTGGCCATGAGTGAGTTGCTGCACATTAGAAAGTATTCACTCCCCTTGAAAGGTTTTAATGTTTCATTGTTCAAGTAACTTATTCAATGACCATCAGTGTCAAATCCCATTTGATACAGCGTTGTAAAACACGAAAACATGAACATTTCTAAAGGAGTTAAATTATTTTTATAGGCATTTCATAAAAAAACGTAACAATGATTTAATGTACTCTGAAAGAAACTAAGTGAAAGTTTAGAGGGGTATGAGGAAAACCAGCATTAGCTGTTAACCTTTACATGCACTGTGCATGTTAGGTTATTGTCTCACTAATTAAAATAAATACCCCTTAGAGCACCAAATGTGTATTAATCTGCACTTGAAAAAGTTCCCAACAAATACACTATTTACTCCTGTTTGAGTAACATTTGCTAAAAATTACTTTACTTACCTGTGTATTTGTAAAGGGTTATTTATAGGCATGAATGAGATTATCACCACAGTGCCAATCTGTCCCCCTCCACTGAAAAATGTGTTTTACTTATTGCTCCTTCACTTGAATGTTTCACCGTCACTGTGCATAGTTAAGTATGTGCAATGTTTGAGAGTTTCTTTCTGCTTATAGAAAATCTGAGTCTAAAGTTGTGTACCCTATGAGCACAATCATTGACATCACAACTAGTTTTGAGCCAGCTGGGATGTTGGAATAATTATACAAAGTATTTTTATATGTCTTAAAACATGTGTGGAGGAGATCTTTAAGTCCAGGCTTGTAGAAATAATATAAATTAACCAACAAAAGAATGTTTAAATGTAATGTTGCATAAAGTGGTCATTTATCATACAGCAGCATTTAGAATCACTAATCAAATAGTATCACCATCTGTCAATTTTCTGATGAGTTCTCAGAGGATTAACTGCATAATTAACGGTTGGCACATCTTAAAATCCTTACCACAGTTTTCCTTTTTTCCCTCTCTGCTTGTTTCAGAATGGACAGACTCCCCTGATGGTGGCGGCAGAACAGGGCAATCTGGAGATAGTCCAAGAGCTCATCAGGAGAGGAGCCAATGTTAACTTTGACGATGTTGTAAGCAAGCACACTTATATGTCTAAAACTACCCCACATGAACACACCCCAACCCCCACAAGTGCATGTGCTGTTGTGGATTTATGGATTTAATAGTGGCGAAACCGTGAGAATCCAGGCACAGGTGAAAAACAATGCGGTCATTTAAACCACAGCATCCATTTGACAAAGATGACGTAGCTGAACGAGTGGCCTTGATGTTCCATCTTGCTGAATTGGCCACACTCAAGCTTAGTCCACAGCTATTATGAGCCATAATGACAACTTCTTCCATACTTTTACCTTCACTCATACCAGTAAATGACAGGATCTACTCGCTGGCACACACCCTGTACCTTGACAGTCCAACCCCCACATACGCAAACACTCACACATGCACACGCCCACTTACTTAGATGCACGCACGTTCACACACTACACCTCTCATTAACATTAACTCACGTACACATACCCTGCTATTACACACAGCTCGCTCAAACTTACGCTCACTTTTGACTAAGAAGAAAGGCAAAGAGTCGCTCCTGTCTCTCACACGCTACTCTCTTGACTCTTCTGTCTGTTCCCTCCTGGTACCCTGTTCCCATGAGCACCTGGTACGACCAGCTGGTAGGTTCAGTGCTTTGACCGTTCCCGAGCTGTACCAGAGGAAGCTCGAACAGCCGCTCTTTGAACTAGAATCGGAGTATGATGAGAGTTCTCACGATAACAGGTTGTTTCTGTGCACAGGACTGCTGGACGGCGTTGATCTCAGCAGCTAAGGAGGGCCACATCGAGGTGGTGAGGGAACTGCTGGAAAACAATGCCAACCTGGAACACCGAGACATGGTGAGGATCTCTAGACAAAGACAAAAAAAGCGGTGTGGTGAGGAGGAAGATTCAGCCCAAAGAGTTACAACAAAGTTATTTTAAGATCTGCTGAAAGCATTTTGTGTCTGCTTTATATCTGAAAAATTAATTGTTACATAACTTTATATAACATATTAATATAAAATCATGTTCTCCATATATCAATGTAACATATACAGTATACTAATAGGTTGTATACTGTTGGTTGGTAGGGTGGAGTAAAAGCTGGCGATAGTAATGTATCCTCAGTGCTAAAATGACTCAGCAGTATGTTTAAGAAAAAGAAGTGATTGCTACACAACAAGAGACAACAGGACACCATGCTGATCCTTTAAATATACCCAAAACCGCTCGTTCTCAGGCTCTATGCTGACGCTGGAGACTTTACACAATTTAGAAAATAATGAAGTTATGATGTCTTGATTTTATGTACATACATGTTCTGTCCTCAGTAGAGTGCTGGTTGAATCCATTAGTCTTGCAATGGACATAAAATTAAATTACCAATTGTATCCTCTCTCCTCCTCTCTAGTAGTAATCCCATTTACTGAGCTCTGGTTTTTCTCCACATGGGGCAGTGATGTGATTTGCTCATCAGATGCAGACCTGTCAGAGACAGACAGTCGTCTGCAAGCGTAAAAGTAGCAGCTGTTATGTATATTTATGAGTTGGCTATTGGCAATATGTAAATGAGATACGCGTGTTTATTATCTGAGGCTGAACGTGATGGATATTTTTGTGATGTAGACGCTCGAGAGAGGCAATGTGCATTTCCCAGCAGCCAGAAATGCTACAAATGCATTCCTGACGAGCACTAACCAATGTTAAATAGTGAAAAGGATTATAAATGTTGGCACTTTACACACTTGTATTCCCTTCAGTATTTTATCATGCATGTAGACGTGTTGTGTTGATTTGAAGTTCTTGGCCTTTATGACTTTATGGAAGTGAATCAGGACATCAGCTGAGTCATTGTGGTGCGGGGTGAGTCGAAACTGAACAGGACAGATCACAGCTAGTCATCACAGTGGGATTATAATAAACCGCAGTGTGATATTGTTCACGCACTGGAAAGTATGTCACACCAGCTGTAAATAGCACATTTTCCTACCACAAAAATCTGATAAAGTTCATCTGTTCTGGAGTGACTGAAACTGTTGTTGCTTTTAAATAAATTGGAATAAAGCTATATTTATGGTTATATATACATACCATTTTTGAAGTGACTTGTTCCCTTTCTTTTCCTGTCTACTCTTTGTCTGTATTTTTTTTTTCTATAAATCAGTTATGTTTTTTGTGTGTTTTCTATGCAGGGAGGCTGGACTGCTCTCATGTGGGCAGCTTACAAAGGTCGTACAGATGTGGCGCAGATGCTCTTGGAAAAAGGAGCTAACCCTAATATCACTGGCCAGGTACTAAGACTGGACACACTGTATTTCTTTTTCTTCCCCCTTAATGATGCTATCATTGGTATCTGATATTCCTTATTCTTTGTAGTCTCTGAAAACAGTCTCTGAATGGGTCTGTTTATGATGTCTTTTATTCTGATTGCTTCATTTAAATATATCTCAATGTTTTAGCTGTAATACAAGCCCTAGTTTCAAATATCAGTAAACAACTTCAGAGTATAAAAATATGTGAACACACCCACAACCCTGTGCTTCACCTCTACTATTCAATACCTACCCCATGATCTGCTGTTTCTTCCAGGTAAAGTGGCTCAAAGTATTAGTTTAACGGCAGTCCTGACACTGATCATTAGTTATTGTTAGCATGACTTCACCCCCGCTCTCTGCTGTCCCAACAGTACAGCGTCTACCCCATTATCTGGGCAGCAGGACGAGGCCACGCTGAGATTGTCCATCTCCTGCTGCAGCACGGCGCCAAGGTCAACTGCTCAGATAAGGTAAACACATACTGACAGATGTTCATTAAAGATGGTCCACATGCACCCTCCAATCCTTGCTTCCTTCATGTCCCTCTACTCTCTTCGTTTATCTGTAATCCCTCTTTTATAATTATTTGTGTCCCTTTGTTGTTTCCACCCTTGTTTCATTCACTCTTTCATTGTTTCATTATGCCCTTTCTTTGCAGTATGGAACCACTCCTCTGATCTGGGCATCCAGAAAAGGTCACTATGAAAGTGTGATGCACCTTCTAGCCAATGGAGCTGATGTGGACCAGGAAGGAGCAGTAAGTTGATTATAGATATCCTGTGAATGGTTACAGTCAGTCGATATCCACCACTATTATACACTATTATGATGTGGCCTTTTAACACACTGCACATGCTCTGTTGCTGTTACATGGCCTGTAGATTGTTTTGAAAATGTTATTCATAGTCAAAACAATGGTGTTTAAAATGCTTTTAGCAATAAAATAATTAAACAGTATTGAGAAGCGTGGTCACAATCTAGATTATAGTTGTTGGTGTTATTTTCAGGGTTCCAATATATTTCTGGATAAGTTAAGAAATGCATTTTGAAAGTTAACATAGAAAATTGTTCATTTTAGTGTTGATACATATGATCTGTCTGTTGTGAAAACTCATATGTCCTCTATAAGGCTGTGTACCCACTATCATTTGACATGTATTATATTTGGCAGTGTTTCCTAAACAGTTTAAATATTTTATTTGGCAGTCTGAACGGGTACCTTAACAGATCAGCAAGTCAAATTGGGTTCTCGGTTCATTGTGGGTGCCACGACATGTGAAGCTGCCTGTTCTCGCCAGTTTAGTTTTCACACAATCAAGATTTAATGCTGCCAAGCACCGCCAGCGCGTTAGTAAACAGCAATATTAAATAATTGATTGCATCTATGACGCAGTGCATCTGTGCTCCTTCGAGTCATGTTACATCTGTGCTGACACACACTGAATAATGTGATAGTTTGATATGTAGCATCAATAATCAGATCAAACTGTTGTAGCTAATGTCGCAGAGCAATTACTTTACATGTGATTAAGAGACTCTAGTGCCTAGAACAACATGAATTATTGGGCTTGTTAAATGAGATGTCAGTAATAAGTTGTAATTAAGATTGTAGTTTCATCTAGAGCTGCTGAAATTATCTAAAATGATTGAAAAACACCCAGGCAAGTGGAGAATGACATCTTGAATATTGAAATGTTATGGAGCTTCAAATGTGCAAATTTAAATGTCTTCTTCCTTTATCGTTTCAGAACTCAATGACAGCTCTGATCGTGGCGGTGAAAGGTGGCTACACAAAAGTTGTCAAGGAGCTGCTGAAGAGGAACCCGAACGTCAACATGACAGACAAGGATGGCAACACAGCCCTGGCCATCGCTGCCAAGGAGGGACACACAGAGATTGTACAGGACCTCCTGGATGCTGGCACTTATGTCAATGTTCCAGACAGGGTGAGGCCTCCCCGCTGCAGCATTGGCAGCCTGCTGTTTGACACTAACAAGATGCTGTAAAGAGGTTGATATGAAATACAATGTGAATTAAACACAGTACCCATCTCCCCCTGTTTTCCCTTCTGCCTCTCTTTTGTTGTCTCCTCCAGACTGGGGAGACAATGCTGATTGGAGCAGTGAGAGGAGGTCATGTGGAGATAGTCCGAGCTCTGCTAAACAAATATGCTGATATTGACGTCAGGGGCCAGGTAGGAGCTCCTCTCCCACTATCTTTGCTGTGTTATTGATGTTTAAAAGCCAGCAGGAGACCTTCTTATGTTTATTATTCACTGTTGCACTGCAACTCAATACTGTTTATTTGGCTCTGTAGTTTTTGGTAATCTATGGGTAACATTTACACAGATATTGTTTTAACACAATCAAACAGAAAGATATCCTACATTCACAGCTATGCTATTTCAGTATTTGTCCATATGCCTTTTTGTATTTCTGGAACAGTTTATTTTTTCAAAGATAAAGCTCAGGTTGTATTTGCCTTGTTGTTGCCTTTCCACATCAGGATGGAAAGACTGCCCTCTACTGGGCTGTGGAGAAAGGCAATGCTACCATGGTGAGGGACATCCTGCAGTGTAACCCTGATACTGAGAGCTGCACCAAGGTATGAAACCAGTCATTTGGATTTCTTCTTAATTTCTTCTAAAGTATCATGTTTCTCAGTTATGTATCTCATACATTTAAAAAATATGTATTTATGTGTTACATAAACAATAATTACATTAAAATATCAACAACAGAAATTTGGGCCTCTGCTGTTTTACTGCTGTTTCTGAAAAATACATAAAATTACTGTTGACCAAAAATGCAGATACACAACTTCTGATAATTTGTCTTATAATTTGTCTTACAACTTTTAATTGTATATAGGCAGTGCTCTCCTTTTTTCACTTGTGCCATGATAATTAATTGTAAATATAGAGGTCCAATAAATGTAAGAATAGAAATGATGATATGTTGTGTATGTTTGTATTGTAGGAGGGAGAGACCCCACTTATCAAAGCCACAAAAATGAGGAACATAGAGATAGTGGAGCTGCTGCTGGATAAAGGGGCCAAAGTGTCTGCTGTGGACAAGGTAAGTCACTTTCAAATAACATACAGAAAACCCTCGCCATGATAACTTAGTATCTTTGTATGATTTCTGCAGTTGAGGCCAATATCTTTATCTTTTAGATCAGTGGGATAATGATATCATTAATTTTGGTTTAAAGCAAGCAACTAATCATTTCTGTGTTGTTGTTTTTTCCACATAGAAAGGTGACACTCCGCTACACATTGCCATCAGAGGGAGGAGCCGAAAGCTAGCCGAGTTGCTGTTGAGGAACCCCAAAGATGGCCGCCTGCTGTACCGCCCAAACAAGGCTGGAGAGACACCATACAACATAGACTGTACCCACCAGAAAAGCATCCTCACACAGATATTTGGAGCCAGTAAGACCCAATTTCTCATTCAGAGTGTAGCTCATAGACTTGTTGTTGAGGAATCAGGATAAATGTTACTACTTCAAGTCCTTAATCTTTTTCCTCTTCTCCCATCTCATCCCTCTCTCTTTCAGAGCATCTTTCCCCCTCTGAGTCAGATGGGGACATGTTGGGTTATGACCTGTATAGCAGTGCTCTTGCAGACATCCTGAGCGAGCCCACCATGCAGCCACCCATCTGTGTTGGTCTGTACGCTCAGTGGGGCAGCGGCAAATCTTTCCTTCTTAAGAAGCTGGAGGGTGAGTTACCCCACAGCTTTAGAAACTTTTCCTATACAAGGTGGAAAAGTACAGAATTGTGGAACTTTGCTTTTTGAACACTTATTTCCTCTTAGTTTATTCAATCCTTTTCTTCAAAGTTATGATGTTAAATACAATTCGAGGCTTGAAATATCAGATTTTCTCTTCTCCCCCCTCATCCCTCATGTCCATCAGATGAGATGAAAACATTTGCGGGCCAGCAGATAGAGCCGTTGTTCCAGTTCTCCTGGCTGGTGGTCTTCCTCACCTTGCTGCTATGCGGCTCAGTGGCTGTGGTCCTGGGCTTTACTGTTGATCCCAAGCTGGCAATCGCTGTCTCCCTCAGCCTCCTCGCCTTGCTCTACATCTTCTTTGGTAAGACAGTAGACAGACTTGTGACAGATCATTTTTAACAGATGACTTGGGAAAGACTCTGCTCTTGTTTGACCTGCTCCACAAGATGTTCAGAGTGAAGGTTTAGTTTAGCAACAGGCTCAATCTTTGGGCTGAAACTCAGCTCGAACTTTGAATTTCAATATGCCATATTTCTGAAGTACGTTGTAAAAGAGGGTCAGGACCTTCAAATAATTGTGTGTGTGTGTTGATAATTTAGTTTTTTCGAAATAAAAAACAAATATCAATAAGATATGAGTGAACATTTCCTGTAGTCATATCTGCTTATCAGGTGACCCTCGGTATCAAACCTAAACAAACCTAAGACAGAGCAGTGGTACCTAAAATCATCCTCAGACCATTAAGAAAACAAATATTGAAAAAGGTTAGCAAAAAAAAGTGAATATTTTCTACAAGATACTTGAACCTGCATGGCTCACTAGAGGGAGCCATTATACAACCAAAACCAATGATGATGACTCAGGCTTCTCAACTGAAACATTTGCTGCTGAAGAGAACTTAAACATACAATCAAAGAGCTGAAAATAACAACATGAATGAATTTTTTTAGCTTTCTAAGCAGTTGACCACCTCCTTTCCTTTTTCCAGTGTTGGTGTACTTTGGAAGCCGGCGTGAGAGGGAGAGCTGGAACTGGGCATGGGTCATCAGCACCCGTCTGGCCCGTCAAGTTGGCTACCTGGAGCTCCTGCTCAAACTGATGTTTGTCAACCCCCCTGAACTTCCCGAGCAAACCACCCGCGCACTGCCCGTCAGGTGACAATAATGCACATACAGAAATAAAAAAAGTTCTCCAGGTAGTGTGAGAAAGCATCGGTTTCCTGACTCTTTCTCTCTTTCCCACATTTCACTCAGGTTCTTGTTCACGGATTATAATCGTCTATCCAGCGTTGGAGGGGAGACGTCCATGGCAGAGATGATTGCCACGCTCTCAGATGCCTGTGAGAGGGAGTTTGGCTTCATGGCCACCAGGCTGTTCAGGGTTTTCAAGAACGATGAGATTCAAGGTGACCTCACTATTCTTGGCTTTAGTTGTCAGTCATATAACGAAATTTCAGCCAGCACATACAGTAACACTTAGATCTGTTATTGAGATACCATCTTACATAATTATTGGGCGTCTAATAAATGTGAATATTTTATAGTGGTATTGAGCTGGTTTGATGACAGTGAAATTAGTAAAATGCATTCTTGTTTAATAGCAGCTAAGTAGGCCTCTTAATTATATTTCTTCTATATTTACATGCATCAATGCAATACAAGGCTGTTAAGGATGTGGTTAATGAGCAGAAAGCCTAATAGAAAAAAATTGTTTAGCTAATTTAGCTAATTTTTACATCTCCCTCACATTACCCTCTGCCTCCCATACTCTAGGTAAGAAGTGGAAGAAAACATGTTGTGTTCCCTCCTTCGTCCTGTTTGCCTTGACGCTGGGCTGCCTGATCACTGGTATGGCCCTGCTGGCTATCTTTAAGGTGGGTTGAAGCTATGAAAAATGTTTAACACACACATTTTATAGAAAACATAATATATGAATGTAATTAATATGTCATGTTAAGTTATTACATAAAGACTTTTAAGTGTTGCGTTTTGTTTATTTATAATAATAAAACGTGTTTTTACTGATGCAAGCCTCCCATAACTAGCATAGTGTCTTAATTATTTTTCTTTCTAGTTGTTTTAATTAGATAGTGGGAAAGATTAAAGAGGGTAAGAGGGGTGGCTCCTCGCCTGGCGGCCTGGGCCCCTGTGGGGTGGCTGGGGGCGCGGTTGGCGGGGCCTACCCCTTCTCTCTTTAGATGGGAAGGAAAATATAAATATTTAATATAATTTAATTAATTTATTAATTTATTTTTAATTTATTTTCATGCTTTATTCTTGTCTTATTTCTGTGTTTTCTCTCTCCACAAATACTTACTGTTTGTTTCTCCTCTTGTTTCGGTCCTGTTCAAGTGTTGTTCCCCGCTGTCCTGTGCTGTGTCTTATGTTAGTCTGTTTGTATGTTTTGTTGGTGAACACTTGTATTGCACCATAAAATTCAATTAAAAAAAAAAAAAAAAAAGAGGGTAATGTGACTTCATATGAGGACAAATGTGACTCCGGGGGATGGGGACTTTCCCTGGGAACTATGGGAACTATTTCCTGACACAAAATAATAATAACAATAATAATAATAATAATGATACTGATACTGATGATAATAACTCTGTTAATTCCTCAGGTGAACCCTAAGAACCTGACAGTGAATGCAGTGCTAATAGCCATGGCCAGTGTGGTGGGCCTGGCCTTACTGCTCAACGTTAGAACTTGGTGGCAAGTTGCTGACTCCGTTCTCAACTCCCAGAGGAAGCGCCTCCATAGTGCTGCCAACAACTTGCACAAACTCAAGAGTGAAGGATTTATGAAGGTAAAATAAATGTACTTTGAACCACATCCAGGATGGATAAAAATCCCGAGGCATCCTGGTGTCATGTTTTAGGTGGATTGCTTATGCTTATGCTTATGAAGTTGTATGTTTTTTTAAGAAGTTTGATTTTATATGCTGTATCAAGCTTGTGCCAGAAAGATCTGTCATTAGCATTAAACACACATGTAGCACTTAAAAGTGCAATGTGTAATTTTCACCTTAGAATGAGCCCATTAATAGTACATATGGAGTAGGTCCTCTTCCATAGAGCCCGCAATGTTGCACCGCCATATTTTTCTACAGTAGCCCAGAGTGGACAAACCCTTTCACGTTTTTTCAAGTTTAGTGGCCCCTGTAGGTTCTCCTACATGCTTGGAAGGGGAGGAGGGAGAGATATTCAGTTGGATGCCATCTGCAAGTTCACTGCTAGAAGCCACTAAATTCTACACACTGGTCCTTTAAAGTTGCTTAAACAGTATAACCATTATATTAAAGAGATACGTTTTATAGTGACAGTGTCTTTTCATTGTAAAAATTGTTTCAAGGCATGACATTTTTCCCTGTCTCATATCAGGTTCTGAAACATGAGGTGGAGCTCATGTCAAAGATGGCGAAGACCATCGATGGCTTCACCCAGAACCAGACACGAATGACCGTCATCATTGACGGGCTGGACGCCTGTGAACAGGACAAAGTTCTACAGATGCTGGACACGGTGTGTTTGCACTTGCATTTCTGCAGGGCACATAAATAATGAGCGCAGCTCTCTCTTGACGGATAACAAGATAATATGAAACAATTTAATTTTCCAACATCTGTCACTCAGGCAGATTTATTTCCATGAGTCAAACTGTTGTAGAGCAGCTGCCACGCGCCCTTAACTTTCAGTGGGTCTTTCACCTGTGCACACAGAGCCCACACATCTCATGTGGTGTGTGGCAACCCTGGTGTTCACAGCTGCCTCAGCTCGCCTCCAAGTTTAGATTCTTCCTCCCAGCTGCTGTAATAGAATTTCCTTAAGCCAAATGTTATTATTTGGTGAAGTAATCCCTGAGTAGATGGCAACCTCCTGTGTGCTAATGTAATCTTCTCATCTCTGCAAGCACCTCCCAGTCACTCTGAAACCATCTTCTGTTCAAAGAAATCCAAATACAACACTCTGAAATAATGTTCGTAGGTTACACAAATTACCAAATTGAATCATTTTTGAATCTAGTCTGTGTACTTTTCCTACCAGTTAATGTGCAAACATGCAGACATCATGTGATAGTGTTGACAGCTGCTGCAGAGATAGAAGTTCATCATCCTGTGGGGCGAGCTGGAGGGTGCTGGCCAGGGGTTAACAAGCCATGTATGCATGTAACACAAATCAATGTCCTGTGACATTTGGACAATGTCCCTTAGTTAGCAGAGTGGAAATCCCCAACACCATGTGCTGCGGACAGTCAGCTCTCACAGGAGTCATTAAGTTCTACAGCTGAGTGTTGCTGCTAGATGTCATGCTGTTGATTAGATTGTAAACAAATGGAGTATGCATGCACATCCAAACCAAGGAGGGCAGGTGCTGAGTTGAATGTGAGCAAATCATGAAGTAAACAAACAGCTCGCACACTACAGTGCTCCAGT
The DNA here is from genome assembly GCF_027409825.1 of Scomber japonicus. Lineage (NCBI taxonomy): Eukaryota > Metazoa > Chordata > Actinopteri > Scombriformes > Scombridae > Scomber > Scomber japonicus. The sequence goes on along the minus strand of NC_070593.1, from coordinate 15,909,887 downwards.
GTCCACTGTTTAATTTAATTTAATGAACTGATGGCAAAAATGGCACACACTTAATGTATTATTTTCTGATACTCTTCTCCTGCCAGGTGAGAGTACTCTTCTCCAAAGGTCCATTTATCTCCATCTTTGCGAGTGACCCGCACATTATCATTAAAGCTATCAACCAGAATCTTAACAGTGTGCTAAGAGACTCCAACATCAACGGCCATGACTACATGAGAAACATAGTCCACCTGCCGGTATTCCTCAACAGCACAGGCCTCAGTACAGCCAAGAAGCTCTGCACAGCAGCCCCCACCAATGGAGACGCATTGCCTGCTGAGGGTAAAGGACTATTACAATACTTTTTGATACAAGAAGGTTTTCATAGTGTTTTTGGTGCATTGATGTTATTCTATATGCCTTTATGTTCTTCCTCTCTCTCCTTCTCTCCAGGATGGCATGAAGACTTAGACAGGAAGATGTCTCAGACTAGCTTGGGCCAGGATCAGGCCAAGTTTGGCAGCAAGAGCGCCCTCAACCGCAGGGTAATAGTTATTCAAATCAAGTTTATTTTTATTGTCCAATATCATGTACAATCTCTTGTTTTTAAGGGTTTATAGGCCCATATCAACAATGATTTAAGACCCTGAAAGCCTTTGCACATCAAGGAAAAAATGGGAGAAACCTCAAGAGGGGCTTTAAAGAGAGATTTTCCCTCCTTTGATGGCAGGGAGTACAGTATGAGTCATATTTGGCATTCACAGTTGGAATGTAGTTTGTCCAATTTAGATGTAACAAAATTAATATGTGTAGTATGTTTTGCTTGTCACCCTAAATATAAATTGTTCACACCCCACCCAAGCCCACCACAACCAATAATAATAATAACAAAGTTCAGAGATGCTTTTGTACTAAATTAAAATTGAGATAGTTGTTGTGTTTATAGATTGAGATCAAATAAATATGTTTTCCCTACTCATGTTAATCCAGAAATATTTAATAGCTGAAAATGAATATGAAATTGATAACTTGACATCAATCAAACAAAATGAAAATGCTTCTAGTTCACCACAACTTTAATAGGAAACTGAGAATGGTGTACAGACATGCAGCCTGCAGAGGGTGGGAGATGCTGTCTTAGAAACCCTCACTGCTCTCTCATTTCGGCCTCCTCCTCCCTAAAGGGGATGTTCAGTGCAGGCGTGGTGTTGGCAGGCAGTGCAGAGGCCAGAGGACAGAAGGAGACACACAGAGACCGAAAGAGAGAGGTGCTCGGTGCGCAGCCAAGGTTCCTAGTGTAATTGATGTAATGGCTGTTTATCCTTCCTGCTGTGTTGCCACAGCCTAATGACAAGGCCTAGCAGCAGTGGGTCCCTGTGACAAAACACTGGCACCAGGTCTGCTGGCAGGAGGCTAAGTGACTCTGCTGCTGTCGCTGATGCCGTCCTCCCTCCTGCGAGACCTTACCACTACCCCCCTCCTCTTCCTCCTCCCTTCCCGCCTCCCTCTCTTGTTTGTTTGTTTGACATTTGTTTGTACCTCAGATTTATCTAGTACCCTCAATTAATGGTGTTGGCCCTTTTATTATGGGGCGGCATGCTCTTTTTATTTGCCCTCCACCGCTAGCTAGCTCTTGGCAGGAGGGCCCTCTTTCTACAAGTGCAGATTAAAATGAGGGCAGGGGGGGAAAGTGAATTAGTGGCTCTCTGTTTTCATGTGGCTTCTCAAGTTGTGGATGACATTATGTGTATCTCTACCATCTTATTTCCATTTACTGGAATTAAATGAATTACCCTTATAGGGAAACTAATTATTACTTGGAACTCAGCATTCAATATTTCTGTAAAATAAAAAAAATCTAGAAAAAAAGAAAAAGAAAAGAAACAATCTTTCAAAATATTACCATTTTATAACCAGCAATTACGCTTTCAAATAAATCATTGAAAAGTGTTACCAAAGCTAACCAATAAAGCTGTGTCACTGCTGGAAAAGTGAATACACTGTATGTATATTGAAAATCTATCTGTATGATAGACGTTTTCAGCCCTGACTGAGTGGTGGCCATATGTTTCATCTCTCTGAGAAAGAGGTCATGAGACCGGCGTTACGACTTCAAAGTCAACCAAAAGCCTCGCCTTGGCTCATGACCATGGCAGCTGTCTGATATCATCACAGATGTTCTCCGGTAGATCTGTGTCAATAGCTAGCCTGTGTATCATGACTGCTCTGCTTTGGACATTGCTTCTTTGACTTTTTTCCCCCTTCCAGTCACAAAGAATCATATGTTTTAGTCATGAAGATATGATGTGGAAGGAAGACAGAGGAAGAGTGTGATTTTTTTAAAAGTGTCTAATTAGATTCACTCACACCTCATTCACTGGCTTAAGTTGCAGAATTATTTTAATAACCTCTCAACTCAATAAGCAGTCAAGAACTTCTTTATGTTTCAGAAAGTTGTACTATCACTGATATGCTAATGTATCATGATTTAATTTTGAATAAAAGGAAAATAGTCCCATAAACGTATAATTTGGCTGTCAATGCTCTAAGTATGATTGCACAGGAAGTCAAGAATATGAGAAAATGAGGCCTAGCCATGCATCTGTCAGTCAATTTACGCTTAAAGTTTTACGATGACATGGCCCGAGATCACATGGTGACCCTGAAACGCCTTCTCTCCTGTCTCATGATGCACAGCTTGGATCAGTGATGATGTAAAAGCTCTCAAATCCCTGCCGGGGTCAGGAGAAAAGTTGAGCCATTGTTTCACATGTCATTGCAAATTATCTTTAGGGTTCTTCCCTGTTTGATACACAATATGACTTTTATGACTCCTGTGTCTGTAGATAATTGCTATGCTCCCTTTTTCCCATCAAATTCTGGCCCTTTCATGTTTTTAAGTAATAATTGTGCAATAATTGGATGATGCATTGAAATGACCATCCACTCTACACATCGGCAACCTATCCCTCACCCCCGCATCAGCAGTCAGAAATCTCGGCATCCTGTTTGACTCCACTCTGTCCTTTGATCATCATATTAAATCCATCACAAAGACATCCTTCTTCCACCTCCGCAACATTCCACGCTTCCGCCCATTCATCTCAAACTCAGATGCTCAGACTCTGGTTCATTCATTCATCATGTCACACATTGATAACCGCAATTCCCTTTTTACTGGACTCCCGGCAAAACCTATAATACATCTAGAACTCAGCAGCCAGAATCCTTACTCATACCTCACACACGGCCCATATCACCCCCATCCTCTCCCAACTGCACTGGCTACCGGTACTGTCACGCATAAAATACACCTTCAAAGCCCTCCATAACCTGACTCCAACATATCTCTGCGAACTCCTGTCACCCTACTCTCCCCCTCGGCCCCTCAGGTCCTCCACCTCCAACCTCCTCACAGTCCCACGCACCAAACTATCCACCTTGGTAGGCCGGTCCTTCAGCCCCCAAGGTCTGGAACTCTCTCCCACAATCCCTCCGTGGTTGCCCCTCCATCTCCATTTTCAAGCCCCAGTTAAAAACCTTTCTCTTCAATGAACACTTCTCTTCCTCTTCTCCTGCTAGACACATGATTCATCCAGACATTTCCAGTTTTCTGATAGTTTGAGTCTCAACTACCTTTTTTTCAATACTCTCCTTGTCTGTGAAGGACACATACCGGCGCCGCCAGATGCAGAGAACCATCACCAGACAGATGTCCTTCGACCTGACCAAGCTGCTGGTGACCGAGGACTGGTTCAGTGACATCAGTCCACAGACCATGAGGAGGCTGCTGAATATCGTTTCTATTACAGGTAAACTATAAATCACATCCTGCTCTGTCCATAAAGACCTTAATTCAAGTCATTTTGTTAAGGAGATTGGATGGTTCATTCATCCTAAATGCTTTGCTTTTGAAACTTTAGTCAGCTGTTAGAGAAATGTTATTGTAGATGGAGGAGCAAAGAACCATAAAAGCAAAGCTCAGATGGGATTTTATCCTAGAACAGTAGAGTACAACATATGGTTGCAGAGGCGGGGCTGTTAACCAAGCATTTTAATGAAAAAATAAGAGTAAATTTTACTTCTGAACTTTTGCAGGAAAAAATTAATTAATAAAATCAATGGCATGACTGACAGATAGGACTTAAAAATGATCCACCCAGATCAGCAGTTTGAGAAACAAAAGACACAAGCAAACAAAGAGTTTGATGTTGACCAGCTTGTGTAACAGTTGAGACAAGCTTCTATAGCTGATTAGGGTGTGACATTGAGCCAGAGCATGTTACTCTTGTCAGATATGGTGTAGGTATATGAAATCTATGAAGGGTGTGATATTGTGTACATATGTCATATTACAACAATAATATCACACTGAATAACATCATCTCTCTGACACTCCTCCTTTGTTCCATCACTTTGTCTAATAATAATCCAAACAGGTGGATGCATGCTGAGAAAGTTGATTTGGGATAGTGAGTTGACCAGTCATCCACTAAAGCCCTATAAAATCCTTTGTGCTATTGGTGACAGGTCGTCTGTTGCGAGCCAATCACGTCATCTTCAACTGGGATCGTCTGGCATCGTGGATCAACCTGACAGAGGAGTGGCCTTACAGGACGTCATGGATCATCCTCTTTTTGGAAGAGACTGACGGAGTGTCTGACCAAGTCACTCTCAAAACCATCTATGAGAGGTACACACACATCACCACTGGCTGTCAATGCTCAGAGAGATTCATTTTTGGTCCTACCTTCAGGCCCAAGAGTAAAAGCATTCAATCAACTCTAACTTAGTAGATTACTTCAGTCTCTGTTGAAATGTATGAGACCCCCTGAGGTGTCCTAACCTGGAGATGTCGTTCAGGCAGAGATATTCCATAAGAGGAAAGTTGTTGAAATGACAAAGAGCTTATTAAAAGGAGGAAGGAGCAGCAGCAGCAGCAGGTGCAGAGGAGGTGACGGAGGAGAAGTCAGGGTCCAAGCTGAGGATCAGTCATGGGGACAAGGTGAACTGGCTTTTCCCTGCTGGGCTGAAAGGCGAGCCCAACATGGTGGAGCCCTAATCTGACAGTTTATCCTCTGTCTCCACTATAGACTTGTGCACTTTATTCTTGTTGTTTGTAGGGCTGCAACAACGAATCGATAAAATTGATTATTAAAAGTGTTGGCAACAAATTTCATTATCGATTCATTGCGCGCGATTACTGCCTTACTTGCTGTGTCATGGAGCAGTTCAGACGCAGCTGAGCAGAGCCGGTATCTGCCGCCACTGAATGTTGAAACAAATCCTGTTTAAAGTTTTATAATTTTCATTTTTCTGTATTATTTATCTTTTATTTATTGTTCCAACAGCTCAGGTCCATTGAACAACAGAAAATACCTCTTTTTGTGTAGCACATGTGTATGATATTTTGTTAAAGCTATCAGACATTAACATTTAATTGTTTTGTTTAAAGTATTATTTATAATTTAATATTACTTTAACAACTCAGGGACGTCCAAGCAGCAACATGTTATTTGAGCACTTTTTTGCATTGTCAATTTGAAATAATGAATGAAGGGGTGGAAATTTAAAAAATTATTTTTTTTATCCGATTCATCGATTAATAGAAAAAATAATCGACCGATTAATCGATTATCAAAATAATTGTTAGTTGCAGCCCTAGTTGTTTGAGTCATGCATACAAGATGTGCCACTGTCAGAGGCAGTGTAAAACTATTTGCATAGGTAGGGCTGATAGGATTGTTGCCTGAGCTAATATTTGAAGTTAAATATAGATGTACATTTTTAAGCCACATGAGTGGCTGCCAATGTTTACATTCAGTCTTCTATGTAAATGGAATGTTAATATTAATTAATTATTAATTATTGTTACTCAGGTCATTTACCTATACACGTAAAACGATGAATGAGTGATATTGACTACATTTTGACTTTTATCCTCGTCTGATACTCTAAACTGCAGCTGTCAGAAAACATAATATAATATCAGATTTTGCATCTGATGAGTGATATAAAACAGTAATGACACGCTCTCTTTCCTTGGAGGAATTTTGAGATGTTGAGATGAAATACAAGCCCTGATCTCTAAGATGTACAGACGACTTCCATACACTTGCATGCTTTCCTTCTTTATTTCTCAAGTGCATTCCTTCCCTCAGTTTTGCTCCAGTTTTGCTCCTGTGTTCTGACCTCCCTCATGAGATCAAACTATATAAAATAATTGATTATTTGTTGTCTGTGAATGTCTGATGTAAGTACCTTTGACCAGCAGGTGGCAGTAGAGGATTTTGATTTCCTTTATTGCACAGTTACTGCTAATGGCTGTGAGTGCCACACTAATTGGCATCTGATAGACAGATTTAGTAATTTATCATAATGCATGAGGCAAATGATGATTATTAAAGTGTGGACTCCATGAAGGGACATGTCTTTTTAAAAAAAACAAGAGACACCTTAATCTTTGGTTGAGCAGCAAAGGAAAAGCATTGTCACTGGGTGTGTGTACAGTATATGAGTGTATGTGTGTGGTCACGGATGCTTTTAGGCGTGCTCACCGCAGACAGGAGGAGATAGACTGACACAGGCTGAGTCGCAGGGTTTGGGCGCTGTTGTGCATCATTTGCTGGCCTTTAAAGGTTGCACTCTGTCACAATACACTAGCGCCTACGACTCCTGCGGCAGGGAAGTGTCAAAGACAGTTAGTGTCAGCCAGTCAGCCAGCTAGATTCAGCAGACAACCCCACCTCCCTCCCCCAACTGCACGGTAAAGCGCTGCCTTATTAGACTATATTTTTGCTGTTTGGTTTCCAAAGGACAATAGGCATTACCTTTCATTTTTTCTTTTGTGTAATTGTTACGTGGAAAGAGTGCAATATGAGGGGAGGACAAGGTAGTAAATGAAAAGCATCATAGTCAGAAGCGTGTAATTTAATTATTTTGCTGGATGTGACGATGTCTGCGTTTTATACTTGTCTGTTTAAGTGGAAAAGCATGTCACTACACTATGTTTGAGTAGAGCGGACACCCTAAAGAAAATATCCATACTTCTACCATAATCATTGTGGAAAATAAAACTGGGAGATATAATTATATGCTATTAATAAAAGGGCTGCCATAAAATTCTACAGTGTTTCTACATCCAACGAAAGGTCCTTTACCACAGCATGAGATTGTGCTTACACTGCTCATTACACCTAATATAGCCGTCATCTTGTTTTTGACCAACGGTCCTGTCTTTCTTTATCTTCCTCCTTTCCAAATGGCTGCTCTGTTCTTCAGTGGCCGTCGGAGAAGCGGCCTTAATGATGATGACAGGAAGCCTCAAACCGGCTAAACACAACGCCTTGCCTAGAGGCCTTATCTCTCGCACTAATCTTCCACTGATAAGACTCAGGCCCCAGTCTGTGTATCTTTTTCTGTCTCTGCTCTTTTCTTCCCTTTTCTTACTAACTGAGCCTCTTTAGGTCCCCTTTTTTTATTCTGGACGAGTTATTCAGTCTGTTCCCTTAGCGATGGATAGGCACTTGACTGACCTCTCAGAACCTCAGGCCCCTTCTCCCGACTGTCTGTCTTCTTGAGAAATGGATCATATCTTCTCCTTGCTTTCCTTTATTGTATATACAGCACAAGTGCACACACTCATACACATCACACCTAATTTTGTAGCTTCCGTTCAATTAGATCTTATAGTTGATATCTTTTTGTTTACCACGAGACAAGCTTAGTTCAGACCTTGTGTTTGTGCTCCGTGTCTGTTTTAACACTCATACATGTGCACGAGTTGTTGTGCTCAGCCATTTTTACACAGTGGGACTGCACATCCCTTGAGCATTACTAAGTGAATATATTAGTGGTGAAGTGAACATGGGGGTGAGTCAGCCCCTTATAGGTCAACTGTCGCCCTGCATCTCAGTCACAAGGCAGCATGCTCTTCTTCTCTCCTCTTTTTGTAAGGCTACAGCTCACTAGGCTACAGTATACAGAGGATCTGAAGTTATGTTTTGTAGATAATTGATGGATGAATAACACATGTTAGGTCTAAGAGGATGTTTTCTGTTTTATTGCCATGATTTTAAAGCTAAAAATAAAATGTAGGTTTGTAGGTTTTTTTATGCCCTGCCTGTCCTTCTAAATCAAAACTAAAAATTAATCCATACACTACTAAACCATAGGAAAATATGTGATGAAGATGACAGCCACTCTCTACAGCAGGTAACTGAACTCCTTGAAAAGAAACAAAAAATAGAAATACTCGCCCACCTTCCCTCATATCTCGCACAAACACACGCTTTCAAAAGCTGTTTTTAGCAACTTGCCTGGCAATAACAAGCGTCCATGAAGGGCTGTGAAGTGTCATTGTAGGACACGGCGTGAAGAAAAATGTTCAGCTGTAATTCCCGAAGCGGGAGTGGGCCAGTACAGCCTTCCTAATCTGATGGAGAATGTGTAATCGGTTAATAACCTCAGCGATTTCTGTCATTAACGGTAAGACCGGGGGCTGCCCAGACTAATGCAAGGTAGCAGGGGGAAAGGACTGCGTAACAAGGATGGCACTGTCTGTCGAAGATATTGGCTCAAAGCAATCACGCTTATACACACACACGCACGCACACACATGGTCACATACATAGACACATGCACACAAAGAGCGTAACTAAAATGTTTGTCTCACTAGTTCTGCAGGGAAAACTACAAATTACACCTCGAGCAGCAAGCCAGAGCCGTGGCCTGCCCAGCACACTGACGGAAATTGAACAGAAAACAAAACAAAGTGTTTTGGACCGACCCACATATTTGTAGCCATCAAATTAACAACCCTAAATCCGTGTTTCCAATGCTGTTTTCCTTTTCTTTTTTTTTTTCCTTTTTTTTGATCACTCACAAATTGAATTTGGAGCCTGCAGCCTTGTGACTGTCATTTTCAACTATATCATTTATTCCCTCTCAGCGTCGTCTCTTCTCACGAGTCAGTTCTTCCTTGTTTAAGCTGCCATTACAGACTTCATGACCATACCTAACCTGGCTCTCTCCTACTTCATGGTTATTGTTGTAAAGCAGTCCGCCAACACTGCTAATGCACTTCTGTATTTTTATTTCCTTGATGTTGTTCAGGGTCGTTACATTATATTTAGCCATTTAGGAGACACTCTTATGTGGAGTGACTTCAGGTGCTGTATTTTTTTTTTTTTTTGAAGAGCTACAGCTGTAACCTTAAATGTGTTTTTGGGAGTCTACTCACCTCCATTATTTTTGTCTCACAACCGTGGTCCTGTGGTGGTGCTAGTTGTGCAGGAAAATGCTGGTCTGACATTACACTGCTATTACTTTGTTAGTCTTTATTTAAACAAGTGATGGAGACTGTAGGAAAAGAAACATGAGAGAAAGCTCTGCTGAGATTTTATAGTACATACGGGGGAGATACAGCAACTGAGGAGGTACTTGGGTTAAATGATTTTAAGAAATCTATAGGTGTTCATTAACAGTATCAGTCACACTTTAAATTTAAATATCAGTTTTTGTCAGCAGTGATTTGTTTGAATGGGAAATAGTTGTGTGTTTCAGTTGAAGGGTTAACATATTTGGACCTAATGATGTATGGGGGTGGACTCAGTTGGCCCCACAGAGAGTTTATTCCTGGACGCACAGATCCCGTTTTCAGCTCTAGGAGAAAAAAAAAGTGTCACTGGTCCACTGAGCAGGTTCCTGCTCTGCTCTGACATCTGGTGCCCTGTCTGTGCCAGGATGCCCCCGCCGCACTTAGGAGTGTGTTTCTGGCGCTGCACCTGAATCTTCTGTTCATTACACACACCCACACATATAGACACACAAACTATCGCACGGCATGCACTTACAGTCACACTCGAACACATGTACACACACGCAGGAGTTGTGGTGAAACGCACGCACGTCATAACCGAAACAAGCAAACACTATTTGCCGCTACAAGCTTTTGCGATTAAACATATGCACATACTCACCTCAAATCACACATAAAACCTGTGTGTGTGTGTGTGTGTGTGTGTGTGTGTGTGTGTGTGAAAGTGTGTGTGTGTGCTGCATGCATAACACACACACACACACACTTTCACACACACACCTAGCTCTCACACCAGTGCAAGAACATATGTCACCCCCAACTCCTCTGAGAATCAGTGTAATTAATCAGACCCTGAGATGCAGGCTGCGTTCAACAAACACACACACACACACACACACACACACACACACACACACACACACACACACACACACAGTACAGGAAGGAAGCAGAACGCAGCAAAGAAATAGTTGTCAGGTAACTACCTTACCTTAGTGTTTGTAGTGTTTGGTAGGCATCTCGCTGTCACTGTCTCATGAATCTTGATGCACTTCATGCTGTCTCTCTTTCTGTCACATTAAAAAAATGAACTACTCCTGTCTTTCCCTCATTCTCTCCTCCCTCTTGTTTTGTTGGCCTGACCCTGCATTCATCTACCAAACAATCCCCCTTGCAGAGATGCGACTAGAGCCAGGCACTTCTTGGACACTTCAAAACTTTTTTTCCCCCCTCTAATCACACTCTGAATGAATATGTAGCCAGGCAATTCAGTCTTAATTAGAGAGACCCTTATCCCAAGTACTGAAACATTAAGATGACGCTCTCTTCATTCAGGATTACTTTAATTGGCACAATTATTGTAATTTGGTTGCAATTATGCTCTGGGATAAAAGTGCCATTCCAAAGCTCATGCGGGTGATTCCCTTTATGTGGAATCCTTTTAATACGCTCTTAAATATCTGGCCACACAAAAAAATTTAAAAAACCAGAGATCCTATTCTTTTCTTATGAAGAATACTAAACTTTCCCTGCCCTCAAATGAAAAGTCTTTATTTTTTTCCCCACGTGGCCTATTGTTCATGTGATTTCCCGTTGTAGTCGTGACACATTGTACAATCTAGATGCGCAGTAAATGCTCATAAATGGTTTTCCCCTCTCTCTGTGTCCTCTGAGGGAGTCCATTGTCCCCGCGGTAAATCCCTTCAGGAGGTATTTCAGTGAAAGACAGAGTAAAACTGGTAATTCAACCGCTCATTGCACTGCCATTTGCCAAGGGGCCCAAAAAATGTGTGTGAATTAGTAAATGCTGCGGTGTGAATTCACCTATGTCTCACTAGAGTTCTGGCTCCATCCCTGATAGGATAGACGTATTGAGTTTACATACCGGTGTGCTGACGGACCACCTGACTGTCTGTTAGATAAAGACGGAGAGAGACAAAAAAGAAAGTGTGGTACGGATGAGATAAAGATAGAGAAAGGAAAAGGGATAGAAAAAGATAAGAAAGGGCATTAACACAGAGAGAGATGGAAAGAGAGTCTGGTCTCAGGAGGTAAAACAAGGTAAATGAATCAAGTGTACAAATGCAGTAGAGGGTCAGCCCAGATAACCACAGGATTATTGCTAGACGAGTTTGCCATCAGTGTTTTCGCGTCTCAGGTGGATTCCAAACCGCAGGTGACGCGGCTGCTCCAAGTGAGATAGTCCAGGTGGTGGACACACACAGATTCATGCACATGTCCCCTGGGTCTCACATGGCTGTTTGTGTGTGTGTGTCTGTGTGTGTTGGTCTGACTTGCATTGTCGTCCTCCATCCCTCAGGTGTTTGGCGGTGGTGACTAAGGCATGAATCAGCCACAGCCAGCTCCACCACCACTCAACCCCCACTGAGCTGCTTAAAATGCAAAAAAAAACCAAAACATGGCATCCGCAGCCAGTGTATGCAGGTGACACAGGAGGAGGTGTGTGTGTGTGTGTGTGTGTGTGTGAAAGATGAGTTTAGATTGTGTATTTGAGTGTGTGTGTGTGTGTGTGTTGGCTACCATGTGAGGACGGAAAGAACGTCATGAGGCATTCTTTGTTAGAAAATCCTTAAAGCCCTTTTCATTTCTGCCTGTAAGCCGAGGTTGAGGGATTAGTCTAATTGGTCTGAAACAAGAGAACTGCTCTGTTCCTTTTTCATACAAAGCATAAAGAATCATTTCAAATGCAATAAAAGCCTCAGCTACACCTCTGACTGGCCACTGCTCTTTAGTCACAGAGTCATTCATCAGTGACGAAAAGGGCTGGATTAGCATTTAAATGTGACACTGAGATGGAGGGAAAGGAGTAGTGACCAGAGAAGCAGACATCTGCCAGATACTTTGGTATTTCTGTGGTGTCGGGCATTATCGCTGATCTCTCCCTCTCTGCTGTCTCTTTGTGCTTGAACCGCTGGAAGGTGGGAGGGTGATTATAAATAGCAATGTAGGGTTGAAAGAGGGTCAGCACTGACCTTTAAGTGGACAGTGAGATTCGCCACTCAGCCACCATGGGAGCCACGGGCACACTTGATAGTCACATAGAGATATGTACAGACACATACACACACACACACACACACATCCGGCCCTTAACTGATGTTAACATCCTGGCTCTTCAAAAGTCAATGGAGGTCAGACCCTTTTGTCTAAGAGTGGCGTGTGCAGAAACCACCCCGAAATACCAAAGAACTACGAGACAAGTGAGGAAGCCCAAAGAAGGCGATTTGTAGATTTAGCCTATCCAGCCTATATTGGGAGGGATTATGAGTGTCCTTTTCTTCCCCATTCTTTGCTTTTAAAGCGTATGATCCTGCTGCCAACCACTGTATAGTTTGAGGATTTAGTTATCAGATTTGTCTTCTCAAGTGATGCACAGGTTCTAAAGAAATTTCTTAATAGTCAGAAGAGGCTTTTCCTCGCTGCCTCTGACTCAGATACAAATTGGAGTGGAGAAAGTTTTTGTAAAAGATTACCAGTCAGTTCTGCTTTTCAACACATTTCTCCTTTCTCCTTCTCTTTGTCTTGCTCTCTTTGTTGCCCATGCTCACATGCTCGTTGATCGTCCTGACGGTCTATCATCTTATTTCTGATGCATGCATCTCCCTCATTGTAGTTGACCGGAGGATTACTGGTTCAGCCGGAGAATCCTCAGCTTTATTTGCCACATTCATCACTCACTGTATGGATCTTCAGTTCATAACAGACTTATTCCAGATGTGTTATCAGCTGCAGAAGAGCACATTTGTCTTCCACCCCACTTAACTCAGCATCATACGGACTATCAGCTGGCTATTACAGCTATAAAACGACCACATGCGCTGATATGAACTCAGTGGTGCAATTAGTGTCACAATGAACGAACTCTGTCATGGCCCTAGGATGCTCCGAACTCTTCTCCTGCACATAAATCACTAAGCTGAGGTTTAGTGTTTTACTATTTGTCAAGAATGAGGCCTGAGTCGAGGGTTCAGTTAAGGTTTTTGGGGTCTGGAACAAGAAGGCTCCATTTCGGCGCTACACATGAGTTTAATCAACATTTCAGGGAACCACTGAGTCCTGAGCCCATCTCACCGAGAGGCCACTCGCTCCGAAGCTGCTCAGTTTTTATCAGCCTGGTGTGTTTCCCATTAGCCTGCTTGTCTCTGTGGTTTGCTTTGGGATGCACAGGTCCAACTTAGTACTAGAGAGTTTCAATTATTGGCCTAAACTCTGCCACGAATGTATATGGAAAGTCGTCAGTTGGCAGTGCCAAGACAAGGAAACGAGGAAGAGAGACATTTAGAGTGAGAGAGGAAAGAAGAGAAAGAGGGTGTCCACATTACTTGAAGCATTTGATTTAAATCAAGAAAATGCGTCTGGATTTTAAGGAGACAAAGAACATGGCGTCATCTAAAGTGAAAACATATTTTTGCTCTCCTCCTCTGCCTTTGGGGTAGTGGAGGCTTTGGCAGCTTCCACTGTAACAATAACCTCTCTCAGCATTGATGCTTCAATCCACGCGCCAGCTTGCTGGTCTGTCCGCTGTCCACTGTTTTCCCAGAGAGGGCCTCGCTCGGTTCATCCACGCGCTTGGCAGACTCTTTGCCAGCGTCTCTGACATGACTCTGACCAAGAGAGGAATGTGCCGGACCCGGGCCTGGTTAACTTCTTCACCCACACACTGTTGTACTGGTCTCACAGAGTCTGACATTGACACTCTTGAGCTTCTCAAACACAGTGTGCACAGGGGTTTGTCTGTTCTGCAGGCATCTCTCTGTCTTTGGGCCCCTTTATGGAAATGTTTGGCAGCAAGACCACCTCTTTGTGTGCGCATGTCATCTGTAAGCACAGAGGGCAGCTGTAAAGCAAAGTCAAGTGGTACATTCATACTTTCAGTGCCCAAAGAGAGAACGGAAGGGATAGAAAGATGAATTCTGCTCATTCCCGTCAGCTGCAGCGTGTGGGAGGTTGAGAGGAGAAGAAAGGCTATGCTCCAGTCGGCTTTGGGACCTATTGGCATTTGGATAAGCTCAGAAAGCTCCCAATGGCCTTGCCACACAGAGAGTAGTTGGGCCTAAGCGGCTGTACTGCTGCAGCTATAAGCTGGGTCCTGTCAATGAGCCCATTGTGCAGGAACGGCCGCTGGGATGCCTGACGGCCTTTGTCTCACTCTTCCTCGGCCTGCTTGAAAGTAGCACGCCGGCTTTCTTGGTGCTTCAACTCAAGCATCCATCTTGTCATTTGGTGATTGATTGCTGATAAGAAAGGCTTTGTTCATTTTGTCTCTCTTCTGTTCACTGTGAGGATGACTAAGTCTGATATGATTCGTGTCAATTGCTTAACACCAAGCCCAACAACTCATCATTAGTTAGCTGCAAAGGATGTCATTTGAAGTGGTTAAATTTCACTAACACACTTTTGTACACTTCTGTAATTCTCACCATGCATTCATTGATCAGTGCTCTCTGGTCTCTAACAATAACCTGACAAGGCCAGTATTGAAGTGTGAGCTCTACTCTGTGTCTGACCAGTCAGCTGGGAATGCCAGAAAAAGACCCCTGACTCTCTCCCTCTTTCTTCTTTCTTCTTTTCCATCTGTCAGGGTTAAACTCTGTGATAGATGCCCTTGACTTGTTCTGCTCATCAGCTCCTATTTGTCTTTGGACGTTGCATCTGTCTGTGCTACTGTTTGCAATGGTACAACAGCACACCAGAGCAAACATGCAGATCAGCAAAATATGCACAACTGTAGCTAATATCTTGGATGCCATTGTTGTTGGATATGGCGTGTGCTGAGCAATGCTTGTGCAGGATGAAATTGTATGTATCCCGTAACACTCGGCTGAATTTTCCAAGGACAGCTGAGGTTTCTTAAACTTTTTTAGTTGTAATTATTAGTTGTTATATTAATATCAAATGACTATTATTTTAGCAACATATCACTATTCAGGCTGTAATAAATGTATGAAAGATGAACCTGAATAAGCCAAAAGTGATCACAACAACTCTGTAAGTTTGATTTTCAGATTCATGCTTGTTGTTCATTCTCAGTTTTTGGCACAGAACGACTAAATTGTGTGGACACACCATTGAGTTATGTTAGATGAGCCTATAAAAAGACTCAAGATTCCTTAGAAAGTCTTTGGAGGGTGTTCTTTGTATAGCAAAAGGAAGTGCTGTGTGTGTGTGTGTGTGTGTGTGTGTGTGTGTGTGTGTGTGTGTGTGTGTGTGTGTGTGTGTGTGTGTGTGTGTGTGTGTGTGTGTGTGTGTGTGTGTGTGTGTGTGTGTGTGTGTGTGTGTGTGTGCATGTGCGTGTGCGTGCATGTGAGTCATCGGCTCCTGTTGGTCTGTGTCTACAGACCCACAAATAAACAGCAGTAAGCCAGCTGGAAATGGGGAAAAGCACAGGCTTCTCGCAGTCTGTATACGGGTTAATACAGTTCATGGGAAAACGAACCAAACACCCACACACATACTGTACTCACACATGCGCACAAACGCACACTCTGCTGTCATTTACGCCTTTTAAATCTTCCCATCTTCACTGTCCAGGTGTCTGCGGGGGACACTGTACAGTTGTTTTCAGCAACGTTGTATGACTCAGCACTGGTGCGGCTCATCGCTGCTTATGTATGAGCTCACAGGTAACATCTGTGCCTTCAGAGTCTCACTCTTCCTTCCCATCAGAGGTCACGTGAGTAAGGTTCATCTGTGTGCCAACATGGAGCTTTCTTGACCTTTTGGGTCTTGTTAAAGGTTCTAATGGAAGAAGCACTGAGAGGGCTTTGTCCATTGGAGCCCAGCTGTGCCTCTGCCTGTATCTTCCCCACTCATAATGCATTCAATCCTCTCTGTCACTGTGTGTCTGTTTTGGCAGTTGGATGGGGATAGTGGATAGTTATGGTGATCCACCTGGGCTTGTCTGCTGAGACATAAGTCTCTATAGGAGGGTCACAAGCACAGCTGCAAAACATTTGATTGAGTGTTAGTAATTTAAAGCTTTCAGTGAGAGTGTTTTTGAGGTCAGCAGTTGTGATGACTACACATCTGAGCTCTTCACTGTCACTGTCTCAAAGTTAGCATGTCTGAATGTCTTACAAGGACACCCCCAACCCCCCACTTGCATTTCTTGCCAGACATGTACGTTTGGTCAGAGACATCCTGCAACCACAAGGTCACAGGTTCGAGCCCTGGAACAGCAGATGCGTCCATCACCAGCCATCTGTCCTGTCAAAATGCCCTTGAACACAAAACTGGATCCCTACCTGCTCAGTCACTGTAAGCCCTCTGGATAGCAGTATCAGTATCAGCCTGAAGTGGAAATGATGTAACTTTGTCCACCCATCACTCAGGTATGGGGACCTCACTGGATTTGACCAGGCTGACGGGGCCATTTCGGCCAGTACGTTAACTAGATTAGGTTAGCTGATAGTTGGGTTATTAGCTAACAGAGTGTTTTGTTGAGCCCTCGCCAGATGCTGACCTCACCCTGACTTAGCTAGCATGCTCCAGCAACGGTACTAATCATCCAATCAAGTCACAGAAAGGCCAGCCTGTGTTCACTCTCAAAAACAGATCAGGCTCAGGGAAAAACCCAGCTCGTCAGGCTGCGTTCCCAGCAGAGCATACCAGTACAAAGACTGGGTGATGTATGAGGAGGAGGGTGAGGTTGGTTTGCTCTGGAAGGAGGGAAGGTTACACAGGATGTAGGGAGAGAAAATCAACTACTGAGAAAATGATGAAGGGTCTGAATGAGAAATGGAGGCAGAGATGAGAAAGATGTCTGCTCCCTGCTGGAGTCTCCTCATTCATCTGATAAGAGCGGCACATTCTGGTGATGAATGGCCAGTGTCATAAGTCACTCCGACTTTCATATTTTCATGTCTGAATGATAGGATTAACGAGATGTAATGATTGCTCTGAGTTGTTGGTGTTTGCTTCCCTTGTAGCCCAGGCCACATGTTACACTGTCCTTGATTAAACTGATATCTTTTTTAACCTTGCACAGTTGAAATTGGATTTCCTTCCTCATAACACTTCAGTATTCATCATTTCTGAGATGTTGCTGCTGCTACTTCTAAACTACAGGTTTAAGCTTTAGTTTATATTGAGAGGTGCCAGAGTTTATATTAATTATAATAATATTCTATAAACTGAACACAGCATCTTTTAATCTGACATTTTTTTGCAGTTTTCACAGGAAGAACTATGACAGTAATGGAACAATCTCCAAACATAGTGTTTACTTAAGGCTTCTGATAACAAACATCATGTTAACTGTAGCAGCGCATCATGACGCGCTTCCGTCTGCTGCTTGCTAAATTACCCTGATTGTCATCTTCTCAGGTTTCCTCCTCTGCTGAGAAAAGATAACATCCCTCACTCTATCTGTCCTCGAACATCCCCCCTTTCACTATCTTGCCTTCTCTAAATCCGGTTATCTCTCTACTCTCATGATGATGATGACCGTTGCATATCTCTTCAATCTTAACAGTACCGCTTGCTATTTCCTCTTTTCTTTTTTCATCAGAATGTGATGTTTTGCCTTTTCTACAACGCATCCATCTGTCAGAATTTAGTGTAAACTGACAAGTGTTGACATATTTGTGCCATGTTAATGCGAATAAGGATGCACAATTTATTGTATTATGCTTAACAATCATTTGGATTTCCTCAGTAAATAGTAACATTATATTTATCTATTATATTTATATTTTTGTGATTATAATTGACAATCATGAAAAAAATAACAGAAATTTTCCTTTTCTTCTCTTAAGACTCTCCAAGAACATCCCCACCACCAAAGATGTGGAGCCGCTGCTGGAGATTGACGGAGACATCCGCAGCTTTGAGGTGTTCCTCTCCTCCAGGACACCCGTCCTCACTGCCAGAGATGTGGAAATGTTCCTGCCCTGCACCGTCAACCTGGACCCCAAACTCAGGGAGATTATTGCAGGTAAACAATCAGTATGTCGTACAGATGGTGATAAATGAAGAAAAAGTCACACAAAAAGTGCTTCAGTAACCATGAGCTGCCGGAACAGCTTATTGATTCTTCTTCTTCTCCCATACACAGTTTTGCCTTTAAACTGTCACTTGTCTTATCTTTTGCACTTCACATTTACATGTGGTTAAAAGGTCATTTTGTTAAATTGAGCTTTGCATGTGTGTTTGCTGAGTATACATTAACAAGTTTAATCAGATCCTCTTTGAATGAGTGCAGTTAGTATAGAATTGTTGAGCTTAAAGTCTGTGACACATGCATGCTCTATACATGTAAACCCACAGACACACATAACTGTCAATCAAGGCAAGCTGTCACTCTTAAAAGGCTGGATGTTTTTGATGTGCAGTTAAGACTTAAACTTAGTCCCAGTTCTGTTCTGACTAAAATCTTACTGGTGTATTTTGAAATCTTCCACTTCACTTTATCAAAAGTATTCACATACTGAGAAAAGAGATACATTAGAGATACATAGAGGCAAGAAGAACTGTCCACTATGTAATGTGTTGAATTGTGTGCCAACACATTTGGCAATGACATTACTCATAACATTGGAGTCGGGTTCGCTCTGAAATCGCCCACTGCAGGGACTCTGAGAAACTCACAGCTCAGGTCTCATTTCCAAACAATCAAATGTCAAGCAGGTTGCAGCTATAGCACTGTGGGATCGGCACAATATTTTCACTCGCTGTCACCAGTCTGCCTCTAGCGCTGCACCACATTTCACAGTTTGTAGTTAGAGTGACGTAATGGCATCCGTATTAAACTGTAAGCCAGACCGGCACTGTCCTTTTCCTACCATGCGTCAGTGTCCGTTCAGCCCATACAGGAGTGTCAATGACGCCTAGTGTGAAGCTGCTGCATCATAATGTTATGAGTCTGTTCCGTTGAATCACGGAGGACACAGCTGACCAAGCTCTACAACCAGACGACCAGTCTGCAAGGAGGGTTCCTTTCCTAAACGTGTGTAGGTGTGTATATGTATCCATGAAACATGTGTTTATGTGTGTGTGTGTGTGTGTTTGCTCTAAGGTGTGTGGGTGTTTTTTACCTCCACACGTGTCCACAGGGAGTGGAAGGTGACCAACGCTGCTACCCAGTCATCCCGTTCCCTCCACTCCCTCCGTGGTCAGTCAGTACTCAGTGGCCAGCCAGTGGGCAGTGCTGTCAGTGATGCCCGCCCATGAGCCTGACTCACATCATAAGGCCTCCATTGTGTTAACAGGCTGGATTGGGCCTCACTCAACGTGTCATTCAGCAGCCACTTGTATAACCAGGAGACATTCTGGTGCCTGCTTCTGTTTCTGGTTCTTACTTTCTGGCTAGCCACACAGAGCCACTCTGTTCTGTCCCCGGGCTTATTTAACTTTAATTTGGGAGGTTTTACCAAAGCTCCTACTCAGCTCCCACTCCACTCCTCTCGAAGTCAAATTGATTTATGAGAATACAATCATGGCAAAGTGCTTATGAAATAGTGTCTAGGAGTTCACGTGGTCTCCTTTGTTTGTTTACAAGGGTGAATTTATTTGTCAGGGACAGCGAGGGGCTGCATGTGCCAGTCGTAATGTGGCTGGCATATCATTTGGAAAAAAAACTGAATATTAATGTGCCTGCTGCTTCGTGAGAAAACCTGAATAATAGAAATTAAAGTTAGACTGAAATTTGCTGTTGAATGTTGTTGTATTTGTAACCTCAGCGACCGTTCTCTTCAAAATTCAGTTGTTTGGTGGTCTTCTATTTTAGGTAAGGAGAATATGTTCAGGAACAATATTTCTGTTGTATTCCCTGCGGCGCTTCCAGAATCAAGGAATTTTGGTCTTGTGCGCAATCATCGTTTGATATGTATTTTTCTCTCTGGATTCACAACTGTATAAACTCTCTGGAGATGACGGAATAAAGCTACATTTTTGATGCGTGGGTGGATCTGAAGGGTCTTTATAGTCATCGCCAAGATGTGATCATCAGCATTGCAGATAAACAGTTCCTTCTCTTTCCCTCTCTTGTTCTTTTTTATTCCCCCCCTTGTTTCTGTCCTCTCTCAGATGTGCGTGCGGCCAGGGAGCAGATGCACATGGGAGGAGTGACCTATCCCACGCTGCCCCTGCAAGAGGCAGTGCCCCGTCCACAGTCAGGTTATGGCCAGCACTCTGTCGCCTGCTCGCCGGCAGGCTCCTTCACCGGATCCCTGCCTCCTCAGCCCCACAGTGCCTACTTCAGCGGGATGACTGGCCCACAGCATCCCTTCTATAACCGGGTGAGACAGGACAAGGAATACTGTTGAGATAACCTGTCCTCAACTTTAGGAAAATGTGTTGATAAACTAAAATTGAACCAAGTGAATGCTGTTCTCCTTTACATGAAGCAAAATTGGAAACCCTCGCCACTATCTAATAGCGACAGTAGGAACAGTTCCTCACATTTTTGTTTGTGTTTGGGTTCACTTCATATGATTTTCATTTTTATTTTTACCTCCTCTTCCTCCCCATTCCTTCCTTCTCCCCTCATAGCCTTATTTCCCCCATCATGTGTATCACCTGCCAAGGCATTACTCCCACCATGCCCCCTCATCTTTGCGTCCCTCCATTAAACCACCTGGTCAACTTAAGGACAGCACCAATGGACTTGTAAGTAATGAAGTAGCGCTAGATCCATCTAACATGTGCCTACGATTTGCTCTAGATGATGACAGCTTCAGTTCGCTGAGTCATCAGTTATCTTATGCAACAACGTTGTGTGATTTGATTAATGAAAAGAATTTGAAACTGTCTGTATTGCTCTGCTCTTTCTCCTGTTAGAAAAAAACAAAACACTAAAACTTTTCATTTCTGTCATTTCCTTCATCTGAATAAGTCTAACAATAGAGTTAAGAAATAGGTTGTTCCATTTTTGATACATTTTAAGGTCCATTGTGTCGACCTACTTCATGAACATGTCACCACAAACCACGACCTCTTTTTCTTCTCATTCGACCTGTTCTTTTCTTCCTCATTCCTCCATTGTTTTCTCCCTTCATCCTGCTGTCCTCTACTCCTCATCAGTATTACCATTAAAGTTTCCATTTTCGTCTGATGGATTTAGTGTCGTAACAGCCCCTTTGCCTAACCTCTGTTGCTGCATCCAGACCCAGAACAGAGAACTGGAAAGTTATTATATATATATAAATAAATAAAAGTGGCCAATTAACTCAACCTACTTTAGCTTTTCTCTCTCTACACAACCTTTTGTCTCCATTTTGTGCCCATGTCAGGATGTTATTGCAGAGGATGCCAGAGAAGGCCTCCCCTCCTGTCTCTCTCAATCCACCATGGTAACCTGATTAACATGAACAGACATATTAGTGCATACACTGCACACATATATACGTAGTCACTTATTTTTCCGATGCTTTAATCAATGATTTAAAGTTATGTTTAAGTTGTAACAAAAGCATGTTAAATATGTACGCCGTATGTTTTTGCAGACATTTGAGGCATGATAACCCGCAATTGTTGCATGAGAATTGACAGTTTTTTGTCACTATTTATTTCATGCCTGCGGTTTTTACAAAAGCTTAGAGAACGAATATAGATGATCACACCCACTGCTCGCTACAACACCTGCTACTACAATAAATACTTAAGCTGCATCCGGTGTGACTGCGACCTCTAACACTGTTTAGCAAAAACTATAGCGTATCTAAAAGTAACATGGCAGAGAAACCGATCGCACTTTCTTAAAATGGACATAAGTGTTGTTAACCCACCTCAAGAATGCATGGAGTTTCACTGAAACAAAACCTGAATCTCTACACCCAGACATTCACACATTTCAAGAGAAAGCAGCTTCTATTAGAACAATTTAATGATAACACTACTCCGGAGATTTCTGCTCCACAAAGCCACTTATCAGGGGACTGCCAGCAAGCGTTTAAAGGAGCTGTATGAAAGATTTGAATATAGATTACTGAAATGTTCCTTCTTACTGTCTCCTTTCTCTCTCTCTGTATTTTTGTATCTTTCATTTATTTATTTATTTATTTATTGCTCCATATCTTCCTCCTTTCATTTATACCTTCATCACTGCTAAATGTTATAAGCTTTTTCATTCCTCATATCTTCCCCTGTTCTTTTGTCTCCTCTCCTCCGCAGTATAAATTTCCTCAGTTTCATCCCATTCTGACTCTTCTGTGTACATTAGCCCATCTTATCCCTTTCTGGTTCACACTTGATCTCTTTGTGTAGTGTTCACATGTGCCTGTATTTCTGTGAATCTGAGAATGTGGATGTGTGTGTGCACACCGGCTCATTTGTGTGTGGCTCTTTGGATATGTAAGCGGGCCGAGCCAAGTGTAATTGCCTAGCTGATATAAGTGTGAGTATGGATTCCTTGGGCTGCCGGGATTATCATCAGAGCAACTGTTGGGGGCTGCTAACACACACATACACACACATGCACACACACTGACAATGAGCCCAGCGCTGGTAGAGCTTATCTCCTTACCAAGACGCTTCCTCCCTCACAGAGCTCTGTTTCCTCTTCCCCATCCTTCTGCCCAGCCCTGAGCTCAGCCCAGCTGTAATTACAGTCTTATCACACACACTGGGAGGGTTCACAGACACAAACACACATATGCGCACACGCAGACACACCCGCAGACATTTGCGCCTTCACTCATGTTCTCGGAACAGTCGCTCACCGTCTGAATCGAGGCGTCGTATTCGAGGCCTGCCCTGAATTATAACTTCTGCTTTTTTCTGTGCAGAGTGAGAGATGTCTCTTTCTCTCGCTTGTTCTGCCTGTCTGTCAGTTTCTGTCTGGTCCACAATCCGTTCTGTCTGCAGATTATGACTCTAAAAGCCGGCTGACTCCAGTGAAAACAAAATCTCCTTGTGTAATAACTCTACATCCAATAGCCTCGTCTTTTCCAGGCTGACGTGGCTGGCGAGCTACTGCAAAGGAGCTGTCCCCTCCCCTGCTGCGAGACAGATAAATGTCTGTCTGCCTTTTTGTCAATGTCTCTCCTGTCCCCTGATGATGAGTTCAAAATATGCTTCTGTTTTTCTGCTTTTCTGTCTTAATTTCTGCTCCTGCACCGTACTCGCCTTTTTTTTCACAGATACAGTCCCAGCTTTATACCGCTATAAATGTTTGTGTGTATTTTTGTCTGACTATTTGTCCGTCTGCTTCTTTTTGTCTCCTTATCAAGCATTTAAAGGCGCTGCCTTACAAATTAAAGCAGGTACACTTCTGGTTTCATGGCTACTTTCATCTCCGCCTCCAACCCCCTCTCTATCTGCCACCTTATCTCTAATGCTAACACACTGATTCATCACTACCAAGCATGCTGTAGAGATATAATCTCTTAGAAGTCAACTTTCGGTCTCAGTGTGTATGAAGTAGTTCAGTAGATACACTAATGTAGTTTCATTCCAGAGTAAAACCTGTATTATGAGGACATATACAGTAGTTAAAGTCTGAGTGTCCGTCTTCATCCTTGTGCCCACCACGACAGAAAGTTGGCACCTACTATTGTGTACTGTATTGTGTGAGCTGCTTATTCTGTTTTGTCTAACAACCACTCAGAGTCCAATTAAGCTCCACACTCCTCTCCCTCGAAACCAGAAACAAAGCCGGGGGGCTTAGTCTGAAGCCGTGTCTTAATGGTGTTAATAGCCGTGGAGAGCAGAGATGACGAGGGAGGGAGGGAGGGAGCAGAATGAAAAGATGGGTGAGTGATGGAATAGAGAGTAGGAGGTCAGCTCAGGAGGCTGAGAGGGAAGGAATGTGAAAGGAAGGAAGGGAGGGAGGGAAGGAAGGAAGGAACGAGAGCAAAGGTTCACACAGACGAGCAGACCCAGAGGGGAAAAGGGGGTGAGTGAAGAAAGGGGAGGGCAGTGAGAGGATGAGGTTTGTTTAGTTTTTGTGCCAGCGGGTGGCATGTTGGCTCTTTTGTGAGGCCTTGGACAGCATCAACAGGCCGCTGGTATTAATCACATCAAGCCTCAGAGCTGCTCGACGACAGCCGCAGCCTCAGCACAGCTCGGCTCAGCTGCGCCTCACAGACATACAGACTCCATCCCTTAAGTGTTGTGCACACACTTAACGTGCTTATATATACACTGAAAAAAAGAATAAGAGCAGGTAACCGTGTATTTGGATGTGTTGGCAGCTTTGTTTACTTTTACACTTACACTGTGTGACTGATAGAGAGAATTACGGTGTGGGATTGTCGTTTTACACCTCTGCGTGCCTCACAGTAACAGGCCTGCACGTCTCTTTGTCAGGAATTGTTGCTCGATTTGCCCCTGATCAATGTGTTAGGAATGATGAGTTAGACTAACAGAGTGTGCAGTTTGCCCTTTGTAACTTTACTCACAAAAAAAGTCTCTGAATATGTTGTTTTATATTCTAATTTTACGTGTGTGTGTGTGTGTGTGTGTGTGTGTGTGTGTGTGTGTGTGTGTGTGTGTGTGTGTGTGTGTGTGTGTGTGTGTGTGTGTGTGTGTGTGTGTGTGTGTGTGTGTGTGTGTGTGTGTGTGTGTGTAGGGCTCTCCTGCAGTCCTGCTCAGTTCTATGAACACAGATGCAGTGTGTGAGCGTCTCAAACAGATGGATGGAATTGATCCCAACATGCTGTCTCAGTATACCGCCACCATCAAGAAGGTACACTCAAAACTGTATCCAAGTTGTCTTCTAAATATGATGACTTACTTACTTTAGCTGAAAATATTTCTTTCAATGATTTTATTACAATGTTTTCTTGTGGATTTTTTTTTACTCCTCATTGAGTTCCCTCTTGATTTTGTTTTAATTGTTTTGGCCTAATCCAACTTTACACAGGTCAATAAATATTTGACAGTTGACTCAAAGGCAAGCAGACTTCACTATAGATACTTAAAGACGTTTCGACTCTCATTCAAGGAGCTTCTTCAGTTCTGACTGGTGGGGAATCCCACGTTTTAAACCTGTGTGGGGTCGTCATCAAGGTCATTGATATCACTTGGTTTGTTAGGCTGCTGTAACGACAGTTGTTGGAGTGACCTCAGACCAGCTGCAAACGACAGTCGTTGGAATTGTCACAAGGCCAAATGTGAACGTTTGTCCTCTTGGGGTGAAGGAGGTCAATGTAGAGAAACTATCCCTTAACAGAGGAGGAGGTTTACAGCACCACTTATCCCCCCACCTACAGAGCTGTCCTTTTAACCCTCCCCAAGATGTTTAACAACCATTCACATTTGGCCACACGTGACCACTCCAACAACTACGGTTTACACTTGGCCTCGGGTGACTTCAGTGACTCAACGACTGTCGTTTTAACAGCTAGGAGCACTAACAAAGTGGTATCAATGACCTTGATAACGAATCCACAGAGGTTAGATACCCAGGATTCGAATTTAGAACTGAAGAAGCCCCTTGGATGAGAGGTTAAACACCTTCAAATATACAGTCAAGTCCAATTGCCCTCGATTCCACTTAGATGACTTCACAGACATATCAAAAAAATCAATCAATCATTTGCGAAACAAACCATTCAGTCCTGTCCCTGTCTATTGCAGGCAAATATAAATGGACGGGTGTTGTCTCAGTGTAACCTGGACGAGCTGAAGAAAGAGATGGAGATGAACTTTGGCGACTGGCAGCTCTTCAGGGGAATGGTGAGACTATTAACTTGGAGCATCTGAACTTGTCTCACAGCATGCTTTAATATTAAGTTGGAATCTTATATATCATTTATTAATATATTAATGGGGTAGAAAAAGATTTGCTTTAGTCAAGTCAGATTAAGTGTGTTATCAATAGACTTTTTTTTTTTAAACAACAGTAAACAACCAGCTTCATTACTTCAGAGTTAAGGCCTGAAATAGATTTACAACAGCATACATTGTCCTCACTCTGTGATAGTTTACAGACACTCAGCTCTGCCGAGGCCCTCCTGTTGATATATGTCAGCTCTTGTTTATTCCAAATAGAAGCAAGACAGCAAATTGTAATACAACATCTTGTGCTGCGCTGAGATATTGGAACGGGAGATTTTATAATCCGTATTACGAGAAGGGCGCAAGTCAGTCATCCTGGAGTCCAGTCAGCTGAGCCGGGGCTGAAATCACTAACACGTGTAGTCGGCTCCACTTCATCAGATCTCAGTGTGTGCTCCTAATACCAAAGAGCCCTGGATTGGTTGTGTTTTACTGGACATCTGATGCAGAACTTATGTAGGAGCAGCAGTGGCCTCACAGCTCCATGTAACCAATGTTGTGTTGCCAGGACAGCCAGCACAGCCATCTGGTTCAAGATGGCTGACTGATATCTGGATGAAGGGAGGTTATTGTCGGGCAGGAGTGGACAGCTGAGTAGTTCTACTTAAGGAACACTGTTCTTCCCTCACAAGCACACGCTGTTATTGTTGTCCAACATACTTGTTTTGTATGCCACAAGCTTTTATGAAAACTTCTTTACCGTTGCTTCTGTTTCTTAGAAGTCAGGTGACTCGTTGATTGGAAATACTGTATCGCAATGTCTTTTTTCAGGTGATGGAACAACGGCATTCTGAAAGCCAGGCTCTGCTTCAGGATGAGTCCCGAGCTGCTAGCGAGCAGGGCAGCAGCATGCACCATGGGGAGCCCAACAGACGCTCAGGGGGAGCCCAGCATGAAGCGGGGGCCTTTAGCCTCAGCCTCAGCTTTGAAGAGCTGTGTGGGGCAGGGACCGAAGAGCCTCCGAGATTCAACAACCACTCACACTGGCCGGTCAGTCATTCTGTCAGGAGCTTAGTGAAAATTCACCACAACAGCAGATATGATCAGACAGACATACCATATGCATACACATTTAACTCGCCCACATACACACGTTAAAGAGATGAGAGATATAAAGTTGACAGTGTAAGCATATTATTTGCGTATCACAAGGTCACACACCCAAAACTGTTACAGGGCCACATGTCCTCTGCAACAAGCACACATTTAGCTGGTGTGCTGGTGACCTCAATGGTTTCACATTAATGTGGTTTTGAGCAAGAAAAGAGCATGGCAGAATTAAAAATACACATAGAGACAAACACTGCGGCGAACCAAAAGGTGCCAAGGGGCCCCCTGTTTGTTATTTTCACCTTCCCTATTCCCAATTTGCAAAATCTCTGAGACATGAGCAGCACTCACACGTAGACAGCTGGCTCCGCTTCTATTTTATATGATCTCACTTTGCGATCTGTTTCAAATTCAAATCATCCAACGCTGAAAACACATCACGGCTTTCATTGCCACTCCGCCTGCTGTCTTTGCCAGTAACTTTTTCACTGTATCCAGTTCAAAATGTTTCATCGGTTACTAATGTAAATATGGAACTTGTAACTGCCACATAGTCATATTAATTACATTCAGGTGTCATGCACTCACTCACTCACTCACTCATTCTGAAGTTAACTACAAAATGAGCATATTATTAAACAAACTCCCAATGGATGCGCACACACACCAATCTAACTTTTTCCTCATCTTGTCAGGTGACAAATCATCGCACCTCAAGCATGTCCAGCCTCAACTCCCAGGAATCCTCTAATGACATCTGCAAACTGACAGACAAGCAGCAGGCTGAGTATCGTGATGCCTACAGGGAGTACATCGCTCAGATGGCCCAGGTGGAGATGTCCGGCAGCGGGGGGGAGAGGCCCGTGCAGCCCCACCCTGGACAATTCCTCCAGGCTGGCAGCTCAGAGGACAAAGGGGTGAGCGGACAGTAGTCACAAGTACAGAGTTTTTATGACTCTATCTCTACCAGCATAAATAGTTTAGTCAAATCAGAGGAAAAGCTCCAGCTGTCAGTAAACAGTGGTTTAATTTACTGTTGCTGTACTTGTGTAGACACAGCTCTGAGTTCAGCCTGTGCGTTAAAACTTTTATTTTAAATGTTTTCATTCTCTGGACTGTCCAATGGCAAGAGTCTTTTTCTGTGCTGGGAAAGGGGAGACACTGCTTCTTGCATTTCTTAATTATTGGCTTATATTCTTTGTTTCTCTTGGCATGTAACAGAGAGGCAGAGGCCTCTCAGCCAATAGCACAGGATACTGTATATTTTCATATCTTTCTCATTGAATCCTCTTCCCGTTCCCCAGGCCAAGGAAGGGTCTGACCAAGACAGCCGCAAGTCCTTCACCAAGAGAGGCTCCAAGACTAGCGATGCCACAGACTTCCCCTCGGGAGCCGATGCCCAGCTCCTAGATCCCATCAGTGAGGAGGATGAGAAGCTGGACCACAGCGCGTCCTCCAGGACTCCAGGCTCCAGGAAGAAAGATGCCGGGGCTTGCTATCACAAGCTGCCCAGCGATGAAGATTCAGGCCCGGAAGAAGCTGATAATACCACACCTCTACTCCCCAAAGAGGCAAGAGCTGGTGCTGCGTCCTCTCATAGAGCCTCCCAGCCTAGTGGGCTGCTGACCAAACCTGGCTTCCTCAACGAAATTCCCCTGGATAAGAAGGACTCGTCCAACTCAGAGATGCGCTCCAGTAACAGCTCGTCAGACCGCTCCTTGGAGGAGGCTGAAGGAGATGCCGTAAGAGGGAGAGAAGCACTGAAGCCCAGCCTGATTGAACTGGAGCTGGAGGGCCTGGTGAAGAAGAGAGGCCTCCTCCCCAGCAGCCTAAGCGGCCTGCAGGATACCACGGTGGCCCGCATGTCCATCTGCTCCGAGGCTCCGTCCGAGGCCAGCCTGATGGCCAGCAGCCCCGATGAGGGGTGGCCGTCCAGCGGGGTCAGCAACCTCAACCGGACCGAGAGCAACACCACCCTCAATAACAACAGCAACAGCCTGAGCGACAACACCACCACCAACTCCAACACCAACAACAGCCATCAACAGCAGACTCACATCGCAAGCACAGAGTCCACCACCTCCTCCTCCGGCATCATCGACTCGCCAGCTGTCATCATCACCCCCGGCAGCAGCAATACTGCCAACACCACGACTGCCACCGTCCATCACAACCAGAACCTGCGTACCATCAGCCTGGGAGATGAGAGGGAGAGTGTCCTCTAAAGGAGCCATATGTGGCTCGGAGAGGGTTCATGTAGGATGTTGTTCTTAATGTTGTCGGTTGATGTAATAATACTGTTGATGTTGTGATGTGTGCCAAAGAAGCAGATTATACTTTATCTGTGTTGGACTGTTAGGAGGAAACAATAGGAAGTGTTGCTGTGAATCAAAAAGTAAAGGTCCAAAAAGACTTAGTTACTCAACTAGTATATAAAAATAAAAAAAATTATCTTAAATTTTGAAAAGGACAAATCTGATGCATTCATAAATACATTAAATGCATACATTTGCGATCCAGTTTCTTTGGATAGTTACTGATTTCTTTCTCATGTGAATGTGGTGCTGTTATATGGAAATGGTGTGTGTTGTGATGGAATGTTGCATGTTACAGAAAAAATAAGTGCTGGCTCAGAAAATGTAGCTACAACTGAAAAAGTTTAGTAATGTTACTCTCGAAGCCTCTCGTCTCCAAAGCGTTGTGTGCGGTGCCGTGTTTGGTAGTTCAAACATTTCCACTAGATGGAAATATAGACAGAGGTGCAGTTTGTTGTCAACAGTGTCTGTGATGGAGGAAGTTTTTGCATGCACTGCTAGTCTCCAAAGTGATGTTTATCTTTTCCAAAGTGACTTGTGAAACTGTGTTTTGTGAATCAATAAACATTTTTGGACCCTTGAAATTAATCTTTTCTCTCTTTTTTCTTTGCTTCTCTTCCTTGCAGGAAAATCAGATGTTACTATGGTGAATAGTAAGTGGAATGGGTATTAACCATTAACTTATAAATAAACTAAAACACTCTACAATTAAATGTTGCATCCAAAGCAATTTAGGAGAGAGATCAGGGTGACATGCAAGTGGTGGGCTTCGTTGGCAGGATTCGTATTGGCCGATAGATGGCGCACTCTCCATACAAACGTGCTGCAGGCAGGCGGCACTCACGCATTATTCACTACTGGATTTGACAACTTCAACTCAGTGACTCCCGAAATTTGGCTGGGGTATTTTATGGGGGTTTCTATGATACTTTTTTAGCTCAAACAATTTAAAGTGTTGGTGAAGTGAAAGTTTTGATAGGTCAAGAGAAAGTACAGATTATGTAGGTTACACTTTAAAAGGAGCCTTGGAGTGAAGTCATCAAATGTGAGTTCATAACTTAATGTTGTGAAAACATTTGGAAAGCCTTGTTATGTTGTAAAGATGATTGACAGCCGGGTCAACATGTCACCCAGTAGCCTAAAGTATACTGACTACCACACAGCATCGACGCCACCGTTACAGCAATACATTACGCACTGCTCATCATAAATGATTTACAGTAAACTAGTCTCCTCGTTTGCACAATTTGTCACCCTCTATTGCATTTTATACAAACTGAATTATTCCATTATTCCATCATTGCTTGCTTCGCTTTTACTGGCACCAAAGCAGCACGTATATTGTCTCCGGGTGTTCCTAATACTTCATATTTTATCTGGGTGATGGTCAAATATATGGGCAGTGATGCTATTTGATTTGTCTGACAAAAAAGGTCACGTGTTTGTCAAGTTTTGAGGAGAGCAACAAATATGCCCAACCAATTTATAAAAGAAGCTCTCATGAAGTGAATATCACTTTGGAGTCAGTAAAGCATCACGGGCCCATTTTTACCTTAAATTTCCATAATAGTCTACTTTTCTTAAACACATAGCCTACAGCTCACTGCTTTAATGGCTCAGGCTGCCAAGCTAAACCATTTAATCCTATTTACTTTACATAGCGTGTAAGAAAGTAAAAGTGCATTCAGTGCGCCCTAAATAAGCTTTTATGCAACTGTGAACCCTCTGGTCGTGTTTGCCTTCAGGAGGGAAGTGACGTTGTGTTTTAAGACCGTTATAGGTCATATAGTGCAAGTCTGATAAGGACACTTTGTTGTGGGATTTGTCTCTGAAGTGTGTCCGATGTTGGCTGATCATATAGCGCTGTCATGTCCAGTATGTAGAGAGTCAGCTGATTTTTACGCCCTGGTTTGATGTCTTCCACTGGGGTCATGATTACAACAGGCACAACCACTGACACCCAATCCCCCCCACCCCAATGAAACATGTTCAGGTGTGCGTTTTTGATTTATTTTTGTATAAAAAAGGTACAATTTACTTTTATAAAAAGTTTCAGAATAATTAAGTACAACATTACACTTTTGCAGAAGTTTCAAATTCCTGCAACTATACAAGATAAACTCCCGAGAGTTCACAAGGTTTCATTTTCATTTAACTTTTTTTTTTCCATTTCTTTTTTTTTTTTTTAAACAACGTCCAGTCCTTCATGTGCCAACAACTCTGACAAGACAAGACTAAACTTTTTACAGTAACTAACCAAGTTGTCTTTTCTATTCACGTTCCCACCTTCGCAAAAAAAGCGAAGACTTCAACAAGGAGGGGGGGGGACAAGGGTGAAGGGGGGAAATAATCCTTGTGACAATAATCTCGTTTTCCCTCCCACTGTCGGGAATATAACGCGCCTTCCATTTCCAGAAAGGACCCACAAATAAAAAATAAAAAAAAAAATTCTTAAGTTAAATAATAATGAAGTGTCCAAACAGAAAACACATCACATAAGATTGTCCCATAATAAGCAAAAGTCTCTTGATTTCAGCGTCAGAAGAAAAAGAAAAATCCAGGCCTGGAGGACAGAGGTAGGAGGAGGCGGTGGAGGGTGTGTGTGTGTGTGTGTATGTGTGTGTGTGCGTGTGTATGTGCGTGTGGGGTGGAGGGGGTGGGGTGGGGGGGGGGGTCCTGCTCCCCAGGTCCTGTGTGTGTTTTTTGCGTCTTGACCAAACACCTGCAAAAGATTGAGAAAGAGAGGCGTGTTTTAGAAAATGCAAACAGGGCAGAGATCCGGACAGACTGGCGCCAGGGAGGAAGCCGCAGTTTTTAACATTTAACCAAACACTCCCAATACTAAGCAAACCCTGCGCTCCAGATGTACACACACACACACACACACACACACACACACGGGGAGAGAGGGAGAGGGAGAGAGAGAGAAGGGGGGAACGCGCACACACTTTTCGCACAACTTCAGCCTACAATCTGGGGAAGAATCAGCGTAATTGCCGCTCAGCTGGCGCCTACCCACTTCTTGTACCAATTATGTGCAGACATCGTAGTAGCAGTAATCCAAACAGCCATTATTTTCCTGTTGCAGATGCTCTTCATTATAGACACAAGAGGGGTATAATACAACCCTGACGACTACTACTTATACTACTTATATACAGTAACCAAAGCAGCCTGGAGTCAATGTCTTCCATTTTATTTTCAGTGCCAAAAAAAATCTCACAGAAACGTGTTTGGACTCAGCAGAATTACTCGATTAATGCGATAAATGGTGAGATTTGGGTCCCTTACTGACACGAAACTCCTGAATGGTCTTTTTGTTTGAAATAGTGCTCGTAACTGATTCTCCTTTAAAGCTCCACTACGGTGATATTTTAAAAAAAATCCAACCATATATGATCAAATTTGGATTCAAGTCAAGCCAACTGTCTGTGCCTTGTCATAACTGACGCGCAGCCTTTCAGCGCATACTCATGCAAAACATATTGGGACCTTTAGGAGCAACGTGAGACGACAGTCACATTAGCAGGGAACAAATGGATTGGTAAATGGTAATTCTAGCCCATTCTGCTTCAGCAGACTGAGAGACAGGCTGTAGAGGAGCCTAAAAGCCCTGGACAGAATGCAGCAGCAGACATGAGGACAGCCTACTTACCGCTTTAACGATGCAGAGTCCGGCTGTCATCTGTCATCAGCTCTGATGGCAACTCCGGGGACTGAAAACAAACAAACAAACAGACCAAATGTTATTTATTTCTACGCAGCATCAGATTGAGGTGTCTGGCATTGTAACAGTGTTATGTAGGTCGACTCATCTCATCTGATTCAGAACAAAAGGAAGAGAGAGAGACAGAGAGAGAAAGAAAAACACACACATTCACAAACATGCCATTTTCCTTTTTCGTACAAGCCATTTTGTGCGAGTTACGCATCGGTTACAAAGGCGCACAGGATTATGCGCACAAATAAAAAGCCACAACATTTCTTTCACAACACACCAGTCTATCATTCCCCAATTAGGATGCGGGTTTAGCTACGGTGTAATTACCTGTAACGACAAGATGCTGATATCTGTGTTGAGGGTGGTCAGAGGGGTCCTGGATGGAGCCTGCCCCGGCCGCGCGGGGTGATGCAGGCTGGTTAGTGCGACACTGGAGTCCAGCGCGATCTGCAGGTCCAGGATGTAGTCGATGACATGCTGCAGGATTTCCATCTTGCTGACGTTCTTGTTCTGGGGGATGCTGGGCACCAGCTCCTTCAGCTTGGAGTAGCAGTCGTTCATGTTGTACAGCAGGCTGAGCGGGTCGTCCACCGGGGTCTTGCTCCGAGAGATTCCCAAGGAGTGCTCTGATAAATTCGCGTTGTTTTTCCGGAAGGACCGCACGGGGCTTATTGCTTTCATGTTGTCAGTGTTAAATTAAGCGAGAGGGTTTGCTTGTGTCGATATCTTGCTTCTTTAAAGTCCTACTTTAGCCAGACGACCCGCGATCAGACTGGATTACTAAGTTGTCAGTGTGGTTTATATAGGCAGCGGCAGGGCATGCGACACAGGCGGGTCAAAGGCGCTGATTGGTCAGAGGCTCGGTGTCACTCAGCGTCTCTTCGCTCTCCCATAGGCTCCTTTGACTAGAGTCCCTCCTCTTTTCCCCCGCGTTACCAGTGGCAACGCATGTTGGAGGCGGAACCCAGAGGGCGCTTCAGCAGCTCCGGTGGGCAATTTGGAAAATTAAGCCCTTACCTGTTTCTGATCAAGAAAATTAATGATTCGCATGGCTGTCAATTGAGTTCTGTGGGAAGGTGTGAGCACGCGCTGATATCTCTGCCAAAACGGGTGTAAATCGGGTCTTAAGGTTTCGTCACGAAGAGCAAAGCTCAAACAGAAATGTATTTGGAACAATGTATTTAAAAATCAGTCTGGTGCAGTCACAATAAACGTTTTTCTCTAGGCAACACAGCACTAATATTACGTTTATATGTGTAATAGCGTATCTTAAAGACACATTTAAAATGTGTAGTGAGTCGTCGCTCATCTTCCTCCACTTTTACCAATAAATGTGGTTTCCAGGTGCGCTTTTGGAGGTGTGGAGCAGTGATGATAGGGACCAAAACTCAGGCGCGTCTGATGATTCCTAATTCACACAAGCTCGGACCGGTGTGAAGTTTCTGTGTAGAGAACTGAGAGAGCTTCCACAAGGAAAATGTTTGAGTGTCAAACTGAATCAACGTCCACCAGTAAAATGGTTTAAAATTGCTTTTGGTGTGTTTACGCATGTTAAAATGTTCCTTGCGCATTACTTTTTGGTGGCTCTTTTTGAGTTTATGTGCAAATATTTAATCGGATTAAGTACTGGAGCACTTTAGGATAGTCTACTTTTTTGGGGGTTTGTTTTTTTCTGTTTTCCAGCAACACATTACACACTCAGGCGTATTGTTATAATTTGGAGATGCATGCGCGACAGTGCCGATTAGAAAAGAAAAAATGGTTTGGAGTTGATGAAGAACTTTGGTGCATTGTTTTCCCACCACAATTGTTTATATTGAATCAGAGAATAAGTATTGTAAATTAGAGTTTTTTCTATTAAATGTGGATCTCGTGGGGGGGGGGGGGGTGATTTGGGGGTGTAACTGTGAATATCCATCTAAATATCTAAATGCATCCCCGTGTTAATTGTCACCAGAGTTGTTGTATGTCAAAGCTCGTTTAGTCACGGCCCCTGCAAGTGTGGCTTTCATATTTGAGTATGTGAAGAGGTGATTAAACACTATTGACACTTTCATGTTTCCTGAATGACTCATTTGTTTGTAGGAATTACACGCTTCACTCTTCAGTTGAAGGTGTGTGTGTGTATGTGTGTGTGTGTGTGTGTGTGTGTGTGTGTGTGTGTGTGTGTGTGTGTGTGTGGAGAAAGAGGTGGGGGGTGTATGATGCCGCACTTTCTAACTGAGCAATTGTGGACTGTTATGATGTGATTTTGGATTAAATGTCCAGTCGATAAAATAACAATTAATACTATATTAAAAAGAGTGTGGTTATGATTTGAATATTTGTGGTTTATTTTCACACAAAAAATCCTAAAAACTGGAGTAATCCCCAAGACAAGAATGAACAGGAAGAGAAGCAGAGTGTGCAGAGCCTAAAAGAAGCACCCTGCTCTTATGTGAAAGTATAAAGTATAATAGTAAAGATAAGGATTGTGGGGGGGCCTTGCTCTAACATGTAATAATCCCCAAAATGATGATTCTGTGTCCGGAAACACTATGCCAGAGAAATGTTTTGCAGTAGTCTATTTTACAAAATCCAGCAAAACACCATCTGTGTCACTGTTATATTCAGCAGGCACGGACAGCTTCTCCTTCAGCTGTCTGAGGATCCTGTTTTTTATGCATTTCTAATATAATCTGGAGCTCCTGCAGTCAGTGTCCACATCTGGTGCAATAGGATTTTTCCATTTTCTCCCCTTCTTCCTCTCGCTCCCACAGCTGTGTACATTTCGCGCGACACCCCTTGACTGATGCCTGACAGACAGGTGATGAATGGCGCAAGAGCACGTCGGTGCAACGCCGAGCGAACTACCTCCAGCAGCAGCAGTAGCAGCGGCAGCTTCCCTCCGACCTCTCCCTCTCTGTCTCTTCCCTTTTTCTATTTCCCTTCTTCTCCCCTCTCTCTCGGTCTTTGGAGCAGACTCTCTGGCGCCGGCGCCGTGACGTCACCCCATTCACAGCAGCCCTCTAGCCAGCCCTCGCGGCGCCGCTGAGGCGGTTTCCATGGAGACGGGGTTTCGGGGTTGTCAATCAGAGGTGGTCCTCAGCTGATCGACCCCCGGGCCTGAAATCTGGATGTTTTAACACCGACTCCTTCTCTGATGGTGCCGCTCAGGTCAAATACTGTACTTCAGTTAAACATACAGATATGTGAGTTTTTCCTTTTCTTTCTATTTCTACCAGAAATCTGTTTGCAGCTTTTGGTCCACTACATTTACTTGACAGTTCTAGTTACTAGTTACAGATGGGGATTTAAAACAGTACCAACATATAATACATTGTAACAGATTAAACTACCCAACACATAGTTATGGTACACTTTGATGCATCATTAATAATATAGCCTAAAAGAGAAGCCTATTAGCCTCCCTAGTAATGTGCTCACCAAGCACTTGTGCAATCTAATGCAGTTCAATGCTTTGCCATAAATGATACTTTTATGAAGCTTATACATGACCAGTTTTTGTTGACATTGTTAAAAAGGTGATCATTCAACTTTATGTGTGGTACTGAGGTGGTGGTGGGTGGTGGTGTTTCTAATGGTATGTCCACTCCATTCACACACGAGGGTGGCAATTTTTCAGCAACATTACTTCATTCTGCAATTAATAGTATATTTTCTTATAGTATATATGCTATAGGAAAATAGAGTAAAAGTATACTTTTAAGGGTTTTTTTTTCATTGCAGTGTTACTGCTTTTACTGTATTGGAATTTACTGAGATTACTCCCTTTTGCTATTTTCCTAATCTTTCATTTATGGTGCAAATACATAGCAATCACTTTTTGTTATAAATACTTTGGGGGGGAAATCAACTTGAAAAATATTTTTCACTCGTGCATAGGTCTCACAAAGCAGGTCAAAATGGTTGAAATCAATATTTAAACAAGTTTTCACGCTTGTTTGTGCAGAGAGAACTTGTTTCCAGATGTGTCAATATGATAACCATCCTCAGCTACATGTCACCCTGTACATGAGTGTCAAGGTTCATGAATGGTCATTTATTTACTCATTCATCATCATGACTCAATATCCAGACTTTCCCCATGCTGAGCACACGCGCAAATACGAGAAAGAGGGAGAGCCACAATTCAGTTTTGAAGTTTATCAAAAAAGTTACTTTTTTCCCTCCATGCCTCAAAGGTATTCTTCACTTAAATAAAAACCTCCCGCATCCCCTCTCTCCACTCCCGGTCACCAGCCTATTAGTTTGGGTTCAGGAGATAAGGTTTAAAAAACAAAGCGGAGCTGCCAACCGGCTGAAGTGCGCCCTGCAGCCCCGGCGTCGGACTGTCTGCGCTCCGGTCAACTGTTGATCCTCCTCCCTGCAGCTGCACTCAGCTCTCTGAGTAAATATTAGTCTGATTTGAAATGATCTACCCGTTTTTCTGCTCGTGCCAAAATTATTTTTAATCACAGAAAGATATTTAGAAACGTGTATTTGTGCAATATTAAGTTAACTTTACGCGTGCCAAAATATATTACATGAATGTCATGCAAATATTACAGGTCACAAATGACCAATGAGCCCCCAGGAGATTAAAACCACCTGGAAAAGGGTCGATTGAAACTTGAGGAGGAATCACCGACATTACTAAAGTCCCAATAGGAATTAAATGGGAGCAGTCTACTTGTTTTTTCACTATCTTAATTTATTCTCAGATTTCCAGCCTACACGTACCAACCGCGCACCTATACACATTGAATCCCGCTCGGTTCGCACTCCGCGTCCCTCGAGGCAACATGAGCAGCAGTCGGTTCACGAGCAGTCTGTAACTTTTTGTTCTCCACCGTCCCAGAGTAGTGAAATGTCTCGCGCTCTGCTCTCCATCCACGCGGCCGTCGCGTGAAACGGTGTACACACCACAGTGGCGCAGGGACTCTTGTAGCAGCGTCGACCCTGTGAGGCGTGGTTTGCTGTTATACACCCCCAAACAGGAATGATGTGGTGTCACCCAGAGTAAATACAGCAGGGGGTGGGGGGTGAACCGTGATCTCCACTGGGTGAACATCCTCAATTAAAACAAGTCAATAACATGTGGCAACATCTTTATATTACATACATTGGTGTTAAAGGGCTTGCACTACACTCCAGGTTAAAACTAACCATTTATTTTTTATGATAGGCTATACTATCTATCTGTTACCTAGTGCCACATTATGTCTTTAAAACGTCAAAGAATATTGAAATTATAAAATATAATTGACTAGTTGTGGAGTAGTTGCATGGATTGATCGACTAATTGTTTCATCTCTGAGGCAGTCACTAAAGACTAAGAAGTTGTGTAAACTGTGTTTTAGCATCGTCAACAATGTAATTAGTGTGAAATAATGAAGTTAACGTCTCTGTGAGCGGTGTGGGAGTTATTGCGTACATTTTATGATCATTGAAAGCTGTAACACATCACAAATCTGGCAGTTCTCATTTTGAGTCAAATGTGAACTACTGCATCAAGGTTGAAAGCTCTGATTTACCCATTTTTGGCTTTTGCTAAAATCCTCTGGTCAGTCGCAGTCCACCTCCCGCCTCTCCTCTCTCCTGTGGTCCAGATGGGACTCTCTCTGCTCTCTGAGCAACAGCCATCGAGGCCTGGCTCTATTGTAACGTGAGAGGCTGCAGCAGGCACACGGACAGGCAGGAAGCTCTGGGAGAGATAGATGGATGGAAGAGATGAGGTGGCCAGATTGGACTGGGAGACAAAGGCACCATGGCTGCCCGAGTGCCTTCCAGGCTGGTCGTGGAGTGGCCACTCCAAGCATCCCTGGAGGCTGGCCCTCCTCTGCCCCACACACACTGCTCCTCCTTAACGCACAGCTGGTTGGAAACTCCGAGACAGGAGGTAGAGGATGGACAGCTGAGCCACTGAGACATGCTACAACCTACATCTCTAATGTAAACAACTCAAGTAACTAGTCTTCCGAAAGTTGTTAAAAAATCCATTTATTTTCTGTTAGAGTTGAACCACTCAGATCTTTTGGCCAGCGTGAAAACCACCAACCAGTTGGCAGCGTGGAAAAGTTGGCTGCAGTTTAACTTTTGGGCAATATTGCCTGTTGGCATACAATCACACGTTAACATTGCTGTGTCGCCCACCTATCACTGCGGCACAGCTGTCACTGCAGCTAGCAGCCTCTACCCCCGTAATCAGATATCTGCATATCTCCACTTTCACACAGGGAGTATGACAGTGTGGTTTGTAGTCGAATGCACTGTTAGAAGATGATTGTTGAAATCAGATTTTTTTTTTATGCAGCAGGGAGAAGGGAAGTGAGGTGCAGTCTGTCTGTAAATTAGGAGTTGGGGTTGCTTTATCTGCCACAAAGTTATGTTCCAGAAAATTATCAACATTAACATTTGGTGTTTACTGACCATGAGTCAGTTACTGTAGGGATGTGACAGGTGCAGGAACAATGTAGTGTCACTTCACTGGGCCTTTGCTTATCACCTCTAACTGGAGTGTCAGCGACTAAACTGATGAAGCTTGTGGTGTTTCAATCCCAGAGTGCAGTTTGTGAGGTTCCTCTATTCCAAGGGGAATTGAGAATGTGTACAAGACCTGAAACAAGGTTATGATACTACCTTGGACCGAGACTTCTTGGATTCTGTGGTAACATGGTTGAATGTGTGTGTGTGTCTTGAAGAAGGCGCGTGTCAAACAGTCAGGTCTGAGGCTGCATTTCATTTCAGAAAGCTTCACCCCTGGATGTTGTTTAAAAAATGTATTAAAGACCAAACACAAGCTTGTTTAATGCTACTGTGAAACAAAAATATACCATTGTCATTATAATCATCCTGAAGTTCAATTCTTGACCTTAGAAATAGCAGTTGACAAAACAACCGCTAACCCTAACCTCAGTGTTCATTTAGTGTCTATTCTAGTGCTTCTGGTCATTTCACATGGTCTTCTTTTCAGACTTCAGAACTTTCAATCTCAACTTTGGGACAGTAGATACATGTTCTAGCACTATATTTTAGATGTAATAATCATTGCATGAAATTTGATTTCCCAAAGAACTTCATAACAAAAATAAGAGGTTGTGATATGTAGCACAACAAGCTAGCAAAGCACTGTAAACGGCATGCACGGTGTTGTCTGCCGTACACAGAACTACTCTCAGGAGACTGAAAATGTGATTGCTGTTCTTTTGAGCCATTTCTAAACAAAGTGATGTGAATGTGATATTTGGGGTAAAGGAATATGTCATCCAGTGCAGCAGTTTGACTCACTGGTGTGTTTATAATAGTTTTTGGACAACAGCGGAGGTCTGCGGCACAGAGGAATAAGATATATCAAGCTTTGGATACACACACATTACTTGTAAGTAGTATGAGTTCCTTGTTGGTTTGGCTCTGCTCATGAGATAGTTTGACAAGAAAAATAAAGAGAGAGAACTGTCTTGGCTAGTAAAGACTATCAAAAGTTAACAACTATGTAAACACGTAGTTACTGTAGCATCATAAGCTACAGTATGACTTCCAAAAAATATAGTTTTAGGGGTTAAGCAATATGTTACTCTCAACTGCTAATGTAGGCACTAGTTTTTCAATGTTAAACTTCTACTTAGTAAAATACATGTATCTGATAATGTTGACCTAGCTAACATTATTTGGTATTCTGGTCAAACATTACTGCCATAAGGCCTTTTTCTTACATTTTATGTTGTTATTTTTGTTCAAATCTTCCCAGCTTCTGTCATTACTAAGCAGCATTTAATCTCATGTCAGGTCAGAGGTGATATTCCATTAAAGATTAGCTGTTTTACTCCTCACTGTACCGTAAACTGGTCATTAATGTTAGTTTTGTAAGTTAATTCACGACACAGTTAAACCCTAACTATGCTAAGTTTGAACTTATGAAGAGTTGGTGCAGCCAGCTCCTGGACCTATACCATGATAGTATTTGGATCATGCTCTTCATGCTCTTTGTGCTCTTATGCTCCTCTCCTGTGACCCCCCTCCCCCCACCCTCCCAACCTGTGCAGGCAGAAAAGAGCGGAAACACAATATTTGGACCTCAGCCTCAGCAGAACTCTGTATCTGTTTCCCTTAGCTGTATCTCTTTGTTGCAGCAGAGCCCACTTCCTTGTAAACCTAAACCCTCTGACCACAGTCATCTCGCTCTTACTCAATCTTTAACTATTTATACATCACAGAGGGAAGAGAGAGTTAATGTAGGAAACACAGTATTTTTTTGTGGAAGCAGAGAACAGACCAGGCCTGGTTGATGTATTGCTCTGTGCTATGCCATCTGTGACCACCCGTGTTCATGTTATTTCTACTGAGGTAAATGATGTGACTGGGGTTTGTAGGGAGGCTGACCAGTGGGCTAAGGAGCTGCCAGGTAAAGCTGTAACATATATCCTGGTGTAATATGGGTGCTGGGAAAATTACAGGTTTTTGAATTAGATTAAATCAATAGCAGCAGTAATATATTTTTGCTACTATTTTGGGAGAAAAAGAAGATCCATGTGAAAATTTGTACTCTTGGTTTAGAAACCTGTGTCTTGTATCTTGCATTTACAATCTGTGGCTCTAAGTACATATGCTAGAATCACATATATGCCAATATTGGATCAGTTTCATACATGATTAATATTATATGTAGCCTGGTCATAAATAATGGGACCGGACACAGAGCTAAATTATTGTTTATGGGTTTTTTTAAATTCTGTAATTTTGAGGTACAGTGAAAATAAAACTAATATTTTTTCCATCGCTTTGTACAATTAACATCAGTGAAGCCAATAAGGAAGCAGATATGTGTCTTATGAACTACTTTATCTTAAACCTTCCCTTGTGACAGCTTAATGCTGACTCATAGTTTCTGTCTATTACAGTGCTAACAAACAATGACACAGATCAACCACCCGAGTATCACAGTACATTAATGATTACCATAGACAGACTCAGGCTCTCATATACTGTATGATTTTTATAACTCTGTATCATACATTGTTTTAAATAGATGTTGCTGTTAAATGTCACATATTTGTCATGGTCATATGTAAGTATTCAAAATTTAAATTAGGGGGGGGCGGCTGTAATCTAATTCTAGTGTATGAAATTACACACACACACACACACAGTCAGTTTCCTGCTCCCACATAATGCCGCACACCCTCTGTAGTGTGGGAAACTACAGAAACTCTTGCGGGAACCTGCACTATGTTATTTCTAAACATTTTAAACTTTCTATATTTTCTCACACTCTATCCCAGCTGCAAATTGGGGTCAGGACACAACAAATAAACAGCGTTGCATAGGCGGCTCCTTCTCACAACTAAGCTGGTGATGGGCTACAGCTGCAATAGAAGAACTCTATTCTTGGCCAGTTGTGACATTTCAAAACTTCTTCGACATCTTGATGTACAACACTTTTGACATCTGGAGTGGTGTTGAACCCAGACTGGAACAGAGGTAAGCTCCAGAGGAGATGGCGCTTTCTTAAGGAGGTGGGCAAGGAGGATTCAGGAGGAGGATACTGGTGCCTCACTCGCCTGACCTACAGAACAACCAACTGCAGTACCTGAAGTAAATGTGAGTGATGTTGCATGTGTCTCACTGCATGTGTCTGACTCTCCTGCCTTGACCTGCTGTAATTATATGTGTGTGAGAAAGAGAGAGTGAGTGAGAGCTAGATAGAGATGGAAGGATCTTAGTAAAATTCCTGAACTAAGTGTTTTCATCATTCTAAGTTGCAGCTGGTAGCAACAAAAGGAAGCTCTGTAGGGTGTGGACCCAAGAAGGACAGGAAGACACATGCATCAAGTGCAAGAAAAACATTTGTAACACTCACACACACACACACACACACACACACACACACACACACACACACACACACACACACACAGCAAACTCTCCCGTGTATGTTATGTAGACTGGCATGAATAGGTGTTCAGTGGGGCTCATTTATCATTTCTATAAAATACTGTAACATTTTTCTTTCCAATTTGTTCAGTTCAAAGCAATAAACATAAATAGTGATGAAAACCTTGTTTCAATTGTATTTGTTCAAGATAAACATGATTTATTCCACCTATGTCTTGGTTATAATCACAAAAATCACATTTTATCTGAAAAAGACATACACTTAAAGATGCAATATTTTCATATTAACAATGGCTCAAATGCTAATGTAAAAAGGGTCACTCATGGTGACAAACCCACAGATAATTATCACCCAACTCTACTGTTCCTCCTCATTGTTTTGGTTTTATGGCATGCAATTTCCCTGTGTTGGATCCCTTTCATTGCTCTCATCGGCATCCTTTTCAGCCACTACAGGCTGCTGCTGTTTTTTGCAAAAGAAAAAAA
This sequence comes from Scomber japonicus, assembly GCF_027409825.1. NCBI lineage: Eukaryota > Metazoa > Chordata > Actinopteri > Scombriformes > Scombridae > Scomber > Scomber japonicus. Next base: position 15,866,401 of record NC_070593.1, on the reverse strand, counting down.
AGCTATGCTAAGATAAACCCACTCTACTTGCTTGACCAGCTAATGAACATACTAGGAGCACTGAGATGGTTAAGAGAAGACATTTCCCTCAGGAGATGGTGGAGAACAAAACTTAGGTAAAAACAGTAAATATTAGATTTATATTCATCAGGCCCTAAACATGAATGACGTGAATGCTAATATTTATAACAAAGTTTCCCATGTTAATGTAAAAGGTGACAATATGTTACTGAGTGTCAAAGTGCTATCTCTAATGATACCATAATACTAACATCAGATAAAAAATGTGTGCTTTTTTAAGAATGGGAACTCCCCAGATGTTGCTAAACCACCACAAATTCCCAGAAAACATGCCCTGACCTCAGTGCTCTTAATGGTACAGCTCTGGCGGATAACTATGAAGTGGGTGACAAAAGTAAAACAAATTTGGACACTAAACAGCACATTCCTTTCTTTTTGCAGATGTTAAAATCTCTATTCCCTGCCGGTGAAACACTCTTGATTATTCCCTGTACTGTGCACTGGGGGTTAATTTGAGACCATTTTATCATATCATAATTCTCCCTAGACATCCCTAGATGTCCCTAGACATTTGGACATTAATATAAAATAGTAAACACTAAATAATGGACTATACAAGGATTCCAGGCAAAACCTGGGCTCACATGACAATCATACATAAGCATTTTTAAAAAGTGCTTTTTTTCTCAGTTCCATGTTCAGAAATATCCAAATGGTTCTGAATTGTTGCAGACATGGCTTCACATCATTCATTCAAAGGGCTGCTGAAGGAGTCTTGTCGTCCCTCACATGCAGATTTGCTGCTGTAAGCACGTTGAAGTGGTCAGGTGGATCATTGAGAGCCAGTGCTTTTAACTGATCACAACAACAAAGGTTCTCACGGCCCTAATCCTCTTTGGCTCTTATCGCTCACCCCTCCTCACCCATCACCCATCTCATCGGCTCACGTAGGATCAGACTTACAAGTACAGACATTCTCTTGCCTTTCTCTTTTGGCATGCTCTCAATATCCCTATTACTTTCTCTTTCTCTTTCCTCTCAGATTATCTGTCTCGCACCGTCATCGTTCTCTCCGTCTGTCTCTTGTTTCTTTTTTCTGCTTTTCACTCCACTTCCACTTTTACCAATTTATAAGTTCTTTCCCACCAAGGGCATCTGGGTCTTAAAGGACCCTCTTTGCCCTTTGAGTTACAAAAGCTTAGTCACTTTTGAAATGAAGAGCAGAGTCTTTGAATGACACTTACTAAGCCCCATTTGAAGACAAGCTCCAGTCTATTATCGACAATAGTTTCAGCTGTGTGTGGACTACGATCCAGCATAAGGCGCTTCATTTAGGATGGTGGGAAACTAAGCAGCCGCACGGGAGAAAAAGCATTTGAATACTTTCTATAGCAATGGCATCTTTAATCTTTGTGATGTAATTATATTTAATCCTCAGAGCCTTGTGTTTTTCCATATTGCACACCAGTCTTTACTTCCTCAGTATGACAAGCGCCACTACACTTAGTCGCAGCCAACACAGGTTAATATGGCCATTTACCTTGATATCAGTAGAATGAATCAACCTTTAAAGGCTATTAGTGTTATTAAAATTGGCCCACAGGGAGCAGCTATGGCTCGTGTATTTCCAGGGTCTGTGTACTGTATGTGTTGCAGTTAGCTTTAGATTATTGGGACTTATTGGAGTAACAAGCTAATGGAATTAAGATGCTGGATTTCATGCACTGTTGCCAAGATTCAGCATTAAAAGGATGTGTGCTGAATAAATAGTGCTTTAAGTAGATGAGATTCCGACACGGGAGAGATTCGCTTGTCAGAGCAGCATTGTTTGCTTGGCTCCTGAGCCAGTGAAACTGTCAAGTGTGCTGCTGGCCACGGATAGATTGGATGGATGGAGGATTCAGAGAGTGGATTCCTCTTCTTAAAGAGCATTTTTAGATACTGAGGTTGACAAACTCTTCAAATGCTGAATGCAAAGAAACTTTCCTCTTACATGTAGTTTTTCATAATGGAAATGTGACAGGCAGTTCTGAAAGGAACTGCTGGAAGCACACCTAAAGACACCAACACCCTCCTGATGAAAAAGCAAGTATTTCTATACAGATCTATATTTGCCAGCTAATTACGTACATGAAAAGCAGAATCAAAATGAAATCCAAATATTTACCAAAATAAACTCATGTTTTGTTTCATTTCTCCGTCAGCGGTGCCAGAACAGAGTCCTCTCCATTACAGATAATTCATCTGATGTTTGTGTTTGTTGGTGGATTAGCTGGGAGGCGTTGCTGTTGGCCCAGGCTGTAAAACGCTCTCATCTGTATTTTAATGGACTAAGAAGCAGTGGGAGGATGTGGCTCCGTGCCACAATTTCACAGTGAAAGAGGGGATCGTATGTAGCAGGTAATCTATTTGTGAGAGTGTTTTATCCGTATAAATGGAATTAGTGGATGGTTTGACGACACATTAAAAAGGCAACACTGCATGTGTATACGTGTGCCTCCGTGCTCAAGGATCCACATTTGATCAACCCTAATTGGCAATTCTGTGCAAAATATTTCTATGCTTTAATGATGCTGAGGATGTGAGGTAAAATAAAATAAAAAACAACAATAAATGAAACATGTCGGTATGAAATTAGAGTGTACACAGACTTGGAGTGGGAGTGGATTCAACAAAATACACATGGTGTGAAATTGACACTGAAAGAGATACAACTGTATTGAGACGCATCTATGAAGTATATCAACATCATCTACTTTGAGTAAGATATGTGAGATGCCCATAATGGTGTCTTTTCATAGAAAAGGCTATAAATTGGATTTAGACGTTAACTCATTTAATCAAGTTTTAAGATAAAGGAGCCAGTCACAGATCCTGCAGATGCTTTACTTGCAACATTTTACAGGAAACATTTCAAAGTTGAAACCAACATGACAGCATGCATGCATCACACACACCCGCAGTCACACGCACACATACAAATGCACACAGAGCTTGCAGATGGTGGGGTCCCTCTAACCCGACTCTTTGTAGCCCTTTCACAGTATGAGTAGAGGAAGAAAAGGCTTGTCTTTTATCAGGCTCTGAACGCAGCAGTGTTGACATTGGTATGGCACCTAATTAGGTTAGGCCCAGCACAGCATGCATGGTTAACTAGGCTGGCCTAGGCCTCAGGCTCCACAGATCCCAAGGTGACTGCCACACTACAACTGAGGAATGATGCCTTAAACTACTAATGCACTTGTAACATTATCTATCTTCTAAAAATATCACCACAACAAATATGTACTGTTATGTTTCTTCTCCCTCTGCAATTAGCAGGTAGAACTTCCGGTGCTGGCAGAGCATAATAAATACGCAGGCATCATAGTAGTTAGGGAGGTGGTGGTATGTCAAACAAATGCAATTGTCATACAAAAAAATTAATAATAGGCCTAGTCTAATGTTTTAAATACGCAGCTCATATTTTGGCAGCATTGGGATTTTTACCTGCTTCCTGTTGTAAGCACAAGAGTGTCGGATATGGAGCAAAATTCAGTCTTTAAGAATATATTGCAGTTTTGTTTTCATTTCATTTTCGTTATTCTGACCAACAGTTCTGATTAGTTATGATAACAGTGTGCTCACCAAAGTACTTGATGAGATCTTGGACAACATAACTGAAACAAAGAATAAACAGGAGTGGTCAAGCACCTGCTTACTGTGTTAGTTAACATTTTATTTGGAAGTAAAACTGAGAGTGAGCTCACCCTGTAATGTTGGAATAACACTGGACATGACACATAAAACTGTAATTTTCCTTTAAGACTAAGTGAGGTCATAGTAATTGTGGATTTGGTTTCTATGGAGCCTCCGAAAGGTCAGGGCCAAAGCTGTGGCTTTGATTGTTACAATGACAAAAGCTGCGACACTTTAGTTTTTAAAGCAGGGAACCACCAACATGGGTGTGCAGTAAAGTGGCAAAGCTGGCTGACCTGAAACTTTTTTTTTTGTGTGTGTGACAACAAGTCTGCCTTATCTGATAAAAGTGGCTTTATGATGTCCTGGGTTAATGTTAATCGGAAGAGTTTAGCAACAGTACAGCTACTGTAGCCATATCCATAACTTCACAGCAACAACCACAAATGCTGCCATAGACATTCACAGCCATAGCTTCAACCAGTGACTGTATACTATCAGAGCTCGGCCTGTCAAAAGGAATAATGAGCAATTAATGCATAATCTACAGTGACAGATCATCTCTACTTTCTGTAGTATCTGCAAAGTGTGGGAGACCCCTTTCACAAGATAGACCAGGACAATATTGCACAATGAAAAGTAGCAGATAAAACAATACTAAACAATACACACTATAGGCTAAGAGCAGAGACCATTAGTAAATGAATAATTTACCATTTCATTTATATTCCTCTGAGACATGAATAGTGACATCAAATACCACTATTCAAATTCCCTTTACAGACAAGGAGCAGAAAGCATGTAGGACTTCTGAGGTAATGTTTGCAAAATAGGTTTACAGACATATATCAGAGTGGCTTCATAAATAAAAGTATCATACCAGTTAATTAGGATAGCATACTTGTTGTGAAGTCTTTTAAAGTGAAGCTTCCTATTTGTCCACTAAATAAAGCAAATGCGTGGGACAGAGGGAGGCTGACAGAAGCCCTGCTTGGGTTCAGTTTCACAGTCCTTTAACTTCCCCCAGGGTCTGTGCTTTGTAGCATCATAAACAGTTTCCTTGTGTGGAATCCCCTTCTCTGATTCTATTTCCGCTTTATTGCCAGTTTGCTCTTATTGAAGTGAGATGGTCAAGCTGGAAAGGGGATGTGAGCTGAAAAAGAGGATGTGATCTGGGAGTATCCAATCTCGTGTGACATTTTCATTCATTGCTACTTCACTGTAGCACATTAGTGTTGATGAGGATGGAGATGTATGTCTCTGTTAAGACTGGCAACATCTTGGTCACTTAAGGTCACATTAGCTCTTCACAGGTGTCGGAGAATGAAATGAGATCATTTGTCTGAGAGTGGGTAAAGGGAGGAGAGGAGAGTGTCTGGGCTGCTCATAAAGAAAGACAGAAGGAGAGAACTGCAAGAGGAGGAGGAGGGAGAGTAATAGGAAGAGAACAGGAGGGAAGGAGGAGGAGGAGGAGGAGGGGGTGTCCGGTCATGCTCAAGCCCAGCGTCTTTGAGAGGGAAGAGGGAAAGACAGGGAGAAAGAGGGGAAAAAAGAAAGGAGAGTGCTTTGCAAGCCACCCAGGCTTCATTACCATGTCAATCTGAAGAGAGAGAGATAGAGAGGGAGAAACAGGCCGGCCAGGGCCCAGCAGTGGGGCCGGATCCATATGGTGCTGCCGGCTCTGGAATGAATAGTGAATGGAGCGGCTGGGCGCTGGGCTGCTGGAATCTGCCTCCAAGCCTTTGTGAACAGGATGACCAAAGACAAGAGGGAGCTCTGCAGATGGCCCAGGCTATAAATAGGTAGCTAGTCTATCTCCGTGCTGTCACTCTTCTTGTCTATCTGCCTCCCAGCCCCCCCTCACTCCCCTCATACCCCCACCCCACCCAACCCGACATGCTGCCAGGCCCCTGGACACCACTAAACCCGGGAAATAAAAGCCGATGCTTGCATTCCTCTATTGCACACCATGATAGCGCCGCTGGGCTAGGAATCACAGTTGTCCTCTCATTTTTCAACCAGCTCCTATCTTCAAACATTTATCATTGAGATTTATTGATTTGTTACAGATGCAGGAGAGGTATGGCACTCAGTGTGTGGGAAAGTGTTTGTGCGTATGTGTGAGCGCGGTCTTCAGAGAGAAAGCCAGCAAGAGAGAGGAAGAGAGAGAGAGAGTTGCTAAGTTTCTCAAACACAAGCTGAGGAAGGCAGAGAGATTGAGCAGTTGTGTTTTCAGTCCAAACTTATCGCAGATGGACTTTAAAGTGAGTGATAAATCCGTGTCCAGATTGAGGGTCCTTTTGTCATTAAACTAAGCCTTAGCACTGCTGTCCATCTGGCTCTGTGTGTGTGTATCTGTGTGTGTATGTGCATGTTTGTGTGTGTGTGTGTGTGTGTGTGTGTGTGTAGACAGTGGACATGATCCGGTAGAGGAAAGAGCACTACAAGCCTTCCTTTTTAAGTGTTGCTGACTGTAGCACACTATAAGCAAGCCTTCTGCTCCCTCCTTCTTCTCATACACGCCCCCCCCCCCCCCCACACACACACACACACACACGCACTTACTCAAACACACACACACACACACACACACACACACACACTTTACTCTAAAGTTCTTGTAAACACATCTCTAAGCCAGCGTGTGCACTGTCTGTAACAGCCCCAGACTCTGAGGTGCCTGATCTGTGAGCTAACACCAAAGATAATTGTTAGGAGTGATGGAGCTCAGAACCAGACCTGTGGAGACAGAGGGAGAGATGATGTGTGTAGTTGTGTGTGTGTGTGTGTGTGTGTGTGTGTGTGTGTGTGTCTATGCATGTGTGTGTATATGTGTGAAGAAGTAACCGACTTTAGTAGTAAACAAAGTGGGGCAAGTGGCTTGGATGACTTACGTCTGGACCACACAGAGTAAAAGGCATTAGTCAGGCTGGTGCTGCGTAAAAGCTGTGGTGTCGCACTGAGGTTGGGTGGCACGAGAGAGAGAACAAGAAAGAGAGAAAGAGAGAAAGACAGATCGAGTGAGACAGATGGAAAGACAGACAGACAGAGGGAAAGAGCTCATTCCAAATTTACCAGGTTTCTGTACCATCCAATGTGCTATGATGTTCCAAGTTTTATTGTTTTGTCCAGTTGGAGTTGCATACCAGCTGCTGGCACTGTGTGTATATGTGTGTGTGAGTGTGTGTAATGACTGTGCGCTCTAAACACCCCTCTGACATGTAATGGCTCTCTTGTGGTGAAAGCAGCCAGGTGCTCACCGCAGGCGACATCACCGGGTCAGCCGCTGATGTGATGCACCCGCTCGGCTTGATGACATCATTGCTCTGCCTCTCCCTGACAGACTAGTTTTGGGCCGACCAAGCAGCTTGTCTCTGTGTGTGTGTGTGTGTGTGTGTGTGTGTGTGCGTGTGCATGTGCGTGTGTGTATAAGTCATTAAATCCAGTATTGAGAATATTAAAATGCTATTTTTCTCAGAACAAATCTTCCAAAAGCCAATTAACAGATTTAACATGATTTCAGTTGTTTCCAATATGTATCAAATTGTTTCAAGATTTTCCTGAGGTCAAGTAATATGTTGGACATATTTTCATCCATTTTGCAAAAATGTTTAAAGAGAAACTGTTTTTTGGAAAGAGTTACCTTTCACTAACAGCAGGTATTATTCTGTCTCTAAATGAAAGCAAGATTTTAACATCAAATATGAAAATAAATGGCTTGCTTTTTTTTGTGTGTGAGAAAATGCTTTAAAAGTCCTTCCCAGTAGAGGCCCTCCATCTGTTTAAACTCTAGCAGACACCTTGTGCAGTATCTATATCTTTTCTCCTAAAAGATGCTACAGAGCAGAGACAGATGAATTTAGTGAGTTATCGAGCTCAAGAGTGAGATATGTTGCAGTGAAAACAGAAAATACAGTGTTTATCAGCTGGGATAAGTGTTTTGTTTTGGTGCGTGGTAACAGTTAGTATCCATCACAGTGCTGTTGTGTTGTGTCACAGCAACCCAGAGGTTGTTAAATGTTGGCTACTATTGCTGCGGTGTTCATCTCTGAGAATGTGCTATTATCAACCACGCTTTGCTCAGTTGGACACAAAAATATCTGCACTGTGGCGCCATGACGTCACAAAAGGATCTATTTGGGTGAGGAAAAGGTCAAATTGCAACATACTCGGTCATTAGAAGGGCACAGTGTCATTAAACAACGTGAGTTATTCTAAGATAAAAAACACATTCTTCTCCTGCTTTGTCCTCAATTGTCTCCCTGTGTGTATATGTGTCCGTCTGTCTGCTAAAAGCTTGGACTCCCAGCTGGTCTGGGTGTGATTCAGCTCACCTCCGTGCTGTTCAGGCTTTAGGACAGTGAGGGACTTAGTAGGTTTTAGACCAAAGCAAACAGGAGACCACCATGCCATGGAGGGAGGGAGGGAGAGAGGGATGAAGGAGATAGAGGGAGTTGTGAGAAGCAGGACAGATGGGGTAGGGATCAAGGCCCCACGTCCCTCTGCCTCTCTCTTTGACTTGTCTTCTCTTTTTGGTTCAGGTCTTTTAGCCATTATGAGAGACCAGATGACGAGCATCTTGTGAGTCTCTCTTATCGTGACAGATGTCTGAAAGTCACCTGTTTTCACCACCAGATTCAAACTTTAATATAGAGTATTTCTATATTATGTTATGATACTATTTTTAAAATATTGTGCTATCACTGTCTGCACTACTTTGGGCATAAAAGGATTTTACCCAGCAGAGCTTAATCTGGCAACCTGCCTTTCCCATGACCCCCCCACCCCCCCACAACACCACCACCGCCGACACATGCACATAGAAAGCACCAGAAAATGACAGACAGTAAGACAGAAGTTGTTTTTGTCTTTTCCTTTTTCTCCCTCGCTTCCGCATATGGTCATCCGTTCTGCCTGTCTATCTGTCTGTCTGTCATTACAGTAAATCAGAGGGCTCTTCGGCTTTATCCGAGCGTCCTTCTGGCTGGGACGGCTGCAGCAGATGTTGGAGCCTGGGACAAAATGGATTTCCCCCCGCCGAGAGCAGCTTTTCTTGCCCTCCTTAATGGAGGCTCCTTGAAATGCTAATGCCCCGCCATTAGTATAGCAGTGGTGTAGCATAGTGATGGTGGGAAAAAAAGGGAAGACCACGATCCCAGACTGGAAAACCTTTGTCGCTGAACTACCCCTGGAAAATATACTTTGCTGATGCAGACAGACAAGCATCTAGCATAGGTTTGAGAAAGAGAATAAAAGAGAGAGAGATATTTGTCCTGCCACACACCAAGTTAGGGTGTGTGATGGCATCTCATCCACTGGCCTCCACTCTTTCTCCCCCATGTCTCTCAAACCACTTCGACAAAGTTTAGCTCAAAAGACGGATAATGATAATCAAGCATATGAATGGAGTGAAGAAAAAAAAAGAACCAATTTCTACTTTGCACCAAGCATCAGCATTTAAAGGATCAGGCGGCAATTCCCAAATTAGGAGGCTTAACTCTTTGAAAACATTTGATGATCAGCCGCTGCTTGCTGTTATCGCATGAATCAAACGGCAAAAAAAGCAAAGCCGCTTTGCTGAACAGCGTGTACCACATGTTTTCACTCCTGGAGGCGTAGGTACAGAGGAGCAGGAGGACAGCAGTTGTAGGAATTTCGTGTGGTTTAGTTTTCTGTTTTGTGCAAAGAGGCAGCTCACAAGCCGATGAAAGCATTTGCAGGTATGAGTGAAACAAATATTGATGAAGCAGCTTTAATGAGCATATCAGGCTAAATTCACATTTTCATACCAATGTGAGACTGTTAAGCTACACAGTGACTTCTGGGTAGCATGTAGGGCTACAAGAGGCTTTTTGCTCTTTTGCTATTTCTTGCTTAGTCCCCCCCCCCCCCACCCCCCCCTCCATCCAACACACACACATGCACACAGATTTATCGCTCTGGACACTCTTGTCCCTGTCAGCAGCTGGCGGGCTGAGTCTTGTTTGAGCTTGTGTGTGTATGAATGCTTGTGTACGAGTGTATGTGTGTGTGTGTGCAGAGCCCCAGTAAAGCCTGCTGCTCTGCTCTGCTGTGCTGGCCAGGCCATGTGGCCACTTTAAAGCTCCTTTCTGAGAGGCCTGTGAAGTTGTTAAGGAGCTCCACTACACTGGCAGTTGGCTCTGGGAATCCCTCTGCCAGCTGTAGCCTGCACACACACACACCGCTCCCTGCTTCACTTCCCTCTCTCTGTCTCTCATGTTCCCCCTCTTATGCTTACACTTGCTCCGTTTCTCTGTGCTCGCTCCCATCGCTGTCCTCTCTTCCTGTCTCCGTTTGTTTGTCGCCTACTCTCTGTCTCTCTGTCTGTTTCTGGTGTTCTCTGTCTCCCTCTCTCTGTCTGTTCCTCGTTCTGACCGTGGTATCTGCATAATCTATGTAGTGAAACATCATTGCGGACCTTCTGTCTCTTCTGGCACTGGTCCGGCTGCACATGTTTTCTCCTGTATACCTGCTCAGATCGCTGGAAATGCACTTTGGCAACTAGCACAGAGCCACGTGTGCAATGATGGCTATTTAGAAAAAAAAAAAGACTGTGGTGAAGATGGTTGCAGAAAAAAAGATGAGCCAGTGGGAATAGAATCCAAGTACTAATTTTGCAAATGACAGAGCTTAATAAATATTTACTATTCAGACTGTATAACCACTGTAATAGTTCTTGTGTCACTCCTGCACACCTTTTCATGCTTTCCTGTTTTTCCCCCCCCTCTGGCTCCCACAGACTCACACACAAATACTGGAAGGTTGCATCCCTGTCTGAATTTGGCTGACCTTTTATCAAGAGCAGAGAGCAGGTGCACCTGTGTCCTGTTCCCTGGCTCATACTCCTAAGGTCTGCAGTGCACATCTGCTTGAGTGCACTTGCTTGTACACACAAGGAGGACATTTGCTTGTATTGTCATCAACTCCATTTGCGGTGGAGGTCCCCGGCTGCAGGGTTACAGATGAATTGTTGAGGAAGGCCAATGTCTCCAATTTCTATTTGCTGATCTGCTGATATTCCCCAAGGGTGTTTGTAAAGTATTTTATTTTTGCAGAGGTACTTCATTCTGTGCACATCACGAAGCAGCTCTTATTGCAGTACATGCACCCCTTGAGCAGATATTATTGATATTTTAATTTATGGCATGGCTTTTATGTTCAAGGTTAATGTTCCCCAAGTTGTCATATTCCGAGACGTACCACCAAGATACCACATGCAAATAACAACCTAATAAGGTGGTTCAGGAATAAAATGTACAAGCACTGAAATTGTGGACAGGAACAATTGATGGGATAACTAAGTGGTAATTTTTTCTCATTTCAAGGATAGTCTTGAAAACCCCCAAAAAACTATCTATTGTGAGATCAGTTTATAATTTAACTTGAAACAGGCTAAGGAGGGGCGATTTTCAGCATTTTCATCTCTGTCTTAACGAGACAGGACTTCTCCTAATTATCAGCTGACAGGTTAGAGGTCCTGCAGACTCTCCTTCCTCTCCTCTCTTCTCCTCTCCTCTCCTCTTCTCCCATCCTCCCATCCTCCCATCCTTCCATCCTCCCATCCTCCCATCCTCCCATCCTCTCCTTTCTCCAGAGACGGTCTTGCAAGCTGGCGTCCTTTCACTCCACAGATGTCTCTGTTCCTATAGGGCTCTCGCTGCGAGGAGATGTGTTGGCAATCCTGCGAAACACACCTAACACACGCGTCCGGGCACACAAACACTCACATTCGCAGACGTTCACAAACACACACACACCAATTGCTGAAACACCCAAACACACGGTGTGATACTGCTGTTGTCGCTGCTGGAGTCGATGTCTGTGAAGACTCTCTCATCTTCACTCCCTCACTCTCTTGTTCCTTCCCTATCAGTTTTCAAAAAGAGAGACAGAGAAAAGTGAAGAGAAGAAGCAGAACATGTGTGCGTGTGCATTTTGTGTCACACATCCTGTGTGACAACCTGGCATAGCCTAGATCCGCCAGAGCTCTCAAGTTGGGTGTGAGAAGGTTGTCACCACATACCTGAGGCTGGCAGGTTTAACACCTGTTATGAGCGCGAGTGTGTCATGTATGTTTGTCAACGAGCATCTCACTGTATTCACTGTGGATTACCCATTTTAGGCGTTTGACTGAGATTTTATGCAGAGAAACCTGTAATGAATCAGTCAAACGCAGCTTAATTACTTGGTAGGCTGTAGAAGTTCTCTGTAGAGTCAAGAGACAATATTTACAACTAAAATTGATGACATTGTGTGAAGTGAACTTTGGCTCGTATAGTTTTGTTTGCATATATCATCAAATGTGCTGCGAGTGTGTTTGCAACGCCTGTTTAGGCTAGCATGTTTTTCTGTTTTCAGCAGTCGTGCTCTGATATGTTCTCTTGTTGGCTGTACTGTTGTGTGTCACTCTCTCTCTCTTTTTTCTCTCTCTCTCTCTCTCTCTCTCTCTCTCTCTCTCTGTGTATGTGTGTGTATGTGTGTGTATTTGTGTGTGTGTGTGTGTGTGTGTGTGTGTGTCTGTTTGTGAGTGTGTCCACAGCATGGCAGTCCATCTGTCTCCAGGAGAGCAGCTTCCTGTTCTCTCCCTCTCATCTCTGCCACTGCAGGAACACACAACCTGGTCTGACATCCGCTCACACACACACACACACACACACACACACACACACACACACACACACACACACACACACACACACACACAAATATATACCTTCTGTCTGTCTATCTGTCTGTCTGTTTGCCGACACACATTTGTCTGTCCGTCTTTCCACACACATCCCCATAAAGCTCATCAAAGCCAGTCATCTGCCTTCCTTCTGTCTCTCTGTCTGCCTGCGTGTCTGCCCATCTATTTGTCTGTCATCCAAACGGTCACAAATAATGGGGTGGGGTAGGGGATGGTGGTGGTGGTGGTGGTGTTGGGGGGTGGGTGGGTGTTTCACACACACCATTTGGCATCCCCAGCTGAAACTCAGTAGAGTGCTAAATGGCAGGGACACAAAATGGCTGCAACAAAGTAGCTGCTGCAAAATGGCGACAGATGGGAAGTGCGACTTTGAGTCAAAGGTTTCGGAATCACTCCGGCCTCTTGAGGTTGTGATTATCTTTAAGTGACATTCAAGGGGGATGCAACAGCCATGTTGACTTTCTATACAAGTCGAACTGATTGAGCGGCCTCACTGCTGGCCGGGCTGGTTTACAATGATTGTTCCACAGACCCTTGTTTGCTAGAGAACAGTGGTGCCTGGAGTGTGTGTGAGCATAGCATGTGTATGTGGGTGTGTGTGTGTGTGTGAGTGAGTGTGTGTGTCCGAGGGGGACATTGATTGGAGCTATTTCTGCTTTGCCACATGACAGATGCAGCCTGTTCACAGCAGAAACGTCAATGCCCACACCTGCTTGGGTGGTGAATGTGAGGCATCACTGACGATTGCCTCTGTGGAGCCAGACTGAGAGACTGACAAAGTAGAAGGAAGGACTTTGTTAGGATGCAGATATCTGCTAGAATCCGAATTATCACTGTGGCAGGGCATCAGCGCTTTATTAAAAATAAACAGGTTTCTTATAAAAATTGATCCAGTGAAATTTTCTCTGTCTTCATCTCTGTCTTGGGTGTGCCAGTAGTCACTAACATTGTCAGTAACATGGGCTCACAACATATGATTTCTAATGAGGAGTTGTTAATTGTTGCTATAATTACAGTATAGGCAAAACAGTGCATCGTTAAGAACATAACATTGTGTATGACTCTCCTTTACAGTTGGTGAAAATGACTGCATCCCGCATGTTGCGCCTGCATTTCCATCCAGTATGATCAGCTTCCAGTTCTGCACCATCGTGGGGCAATCTGTTGACTGTTGATTTAAAGGAGCGATAACCCTATATCATATTATCCCTGCACATATGCATCAACCACACAGTTTGCCGATTAAAAATACAGAGAGAGATAAAGAGACAGAGAAAATCGTGATGAGGACTTTTCTGGCACATAGAACTGTTTTAAATGAGGCAAAAAAAAGAAAAAAAAAGAGCCAGCCCTAAGCATCGGGGCGTGTTTGACGCAGGTAGGATTATAGGCCCTAATAAGTTATAAATGATAGTAATGGCCATCTGTTCGCCTATAGGGAGCTCCTAGCCAGCTCTGATTTGGCACGCCGAGCCGCGGCACGACAGACACTCCTTTGAGCATTGGGCGTTTAGAACGCAGCCACCTCGTGCCTGGGCATTTGCTAAATTCAGACGTGACACTCTGACAGCAGATGCTCAAAGCTAGACTTCAAGACGAGGATAAGTAGAGATTTTTCCCTCCTCACCAGGAGCATTATGAACACTGTAGTTATGGAACTGTCAAATGTGCTTCCTCCACAGACGATTAATAATACCAACCAATTAGGACTGATGGTTGCAGCATAGGGACAGAAAATCCACATGCCGCAGGAAATACACAGTTTTCAATTAAAAAATATGGTTTTAAACAGTACAGAAACACCTGAGTGTCACACTGCTCAGGCAGTAATCGACTGCTTGTGGACTGCTTTGTCCATGGTAACCATGGCCTCTCCATCTGTGTGTGAGTGCGTCAGGGCTCTGGTCTTAGCGCTGTGGCAGGTGTCTCATCCCAGTGCAGTGTTTGCAGTCTGGCCCCTCTAAGCGCTGTAGCCTGTCTGAGGCAGATTACACACACACACGAGCAGATGGGTGCAGACCTCAGCACCCACAAATACACAAAGCAAGGCCAGGCTAACTATGTACTGGATCTATATAATGTGTATGACAGTGTGTGTATTTATGTATATGTGTGAAATGATCCATGCACATGTTTGTTCTTTCATGTATGTTTGCATGTACAGTATTTACATTATATAGTATTTATCAGTGTGTAGTCTGGTCCTTCTAGTCTATTTGTGTGTGTGTGTGTGTGAGTGAGTGTGTGTGAGTGTGTGTTTCTTGCTCCAGCGTAGCTAAAGACATTAGCGGGTAAACATTCTAATCCTGCTGCCCAGAGATGAAGAGAGGAGTCTCTACACTTCTTCCTCTATCTCCCACACACGTCTAGTCTTATATCAAGCCTAGCTTAACTGCCATGGCTGGTTATGATATTTCTCTCGTCCTCCTCAGGTTTACTCATATCAAAGCAGGAATTACTAGCATGGTTGGCTAAGATGCTACAGTAATGCACCACATGTCTTTTCCCTTATCAGACCTTGTGTGGCTGGGATGAAATGCTATGCCATGCTAAATGTCAGAGTGCCTGAGGCTAGAACCGCACCAAAGCCTGCTGACACAAGAACATGGGCAGAAATGCTCTTGTAAATCTAGACTGACTTATAAAGCTTCACTTTTGTGAATTGTCAGATCAGACTAAATCACAGAGAGCACTTGATCCCATTAATTGAAGCACCCTATTTCCTAAAATCTGTAAATTATATTGGTAATCCGTCATTATGGGTAAAGGTAAAGAGAGAAAGCTGGGCTCACAACAAGTACATGTATCTTTCAGAGTAGGACTTTTAGCCCCAATGACTCTACATTTGTTGAAATCAGAGCACCCTACATGATTTATGGTCATTGGAGCCTTTACAATGCCACTTTTAGGGCCACTGACATCACTGTATTCTCAATAATATCTTATTTTTTTCCACTGAGAAGTGGTAAACATGTAACACTAACAAGTTAATAGACTAAATGACCAAAAGTGTGTGGACTGCTTAACAAAATTCTTACATAACCATATGCATACTGGGCGATAAAGCCCGGCTCTTTAGGTGTTGGGTGCTACGGTCAAGGGACTGTCATGGTGATTGTCATTGTGAAACAGTGAAGTGCTTTTCCCTAACTGTCATCACAAAGTTTGAAGAACATTATCACATTATTATAACATTTCCCCTTAAATGAACAAAGGAGCCTAACTCAAACCATGAAAAACATCCCTTGACCAAAAGTTCACAAAAGTATGCGGAACACATCATGTACACAATAAGTAATGTGATTTGTTCTGTGATTTGTTATGCTAGTTGTTCAGCACTGTTCACTGTGTGTTTGGGTATTTCCAACAGACTCAATTCCACTTCTTAGGGAAGTAAACGAGTTTGATTTTCACATTCCCACTTCCCAAAATAAAACAAGAAAAAAAGAGAAATAATATTACATTTTAATATGACTGCTGAAAACAAAGCAGGTGTGAGACCTTGCTTTGTCTTTTTTGTCTGTATAGCTCATGTCAGTTGAGTCATCCAGCTCAGAGATGCAGCTGTGGTCTTATACTGATTTGTTGCACTTTTTTTTCTTTTGTTACGGTCTTTTTCTGTGTTCTGTAGTTTCACAGAGTTGACAAAGTGATGTCAGAAGGAACTTGTTTGGCACAGCATCAACTGACAAGAACATGCTCACATCCACACACATATACATATATTTAATTCACACACCATGCATTAACACAGATGTTCCTCTGTGTGTTTCTCACAGCTGCTGTTAGATCCTTCATGTGACCATGAGCTGGTGGTCACACATGAAAAGGAGAATGTGTCATCAACACAAGGCTGAAAGATGGGAACTTATAGGGGACACTGTGTGTGTGCGTGTGTGTGTGTGTACGCAAGGAGAGGGAGCTAGCTTTGTCCTGTCCCCAGCTGTGTGTGTCCTCAGGGGCCTGATGTCCAAACAGGAAGAGGTGTCAGATGGCCCAGGGACACATCTCGGGGACACAACAACAGGAGAACTGTCTGTCTGTCTGTCTCCTCTGCGTGCACACACACACACACACATGCACACACACACACACACACACACACACACACACACACAGAGTCATCTACGTCACAGCAGCAGTTTGTCTTCATACTCTCAATACACTGCATGGATGCTCATTCGACTGCAGCCTTCCCTCCGAGTGTGTGCCTGCCTCCTCTCTGCATCTGCTGGCACATACACACACAGACATAGAAGCGCACACACATATACATAGACACACTTGCTGAAGCCCTGATAATGAGTAATTAGCCACCCAAACAGGTACTGCCTCAGCTAATGGCTGAGGTTGCAGTATAGAATCTAGGAAGAAGACAGTAAGGTGTTGCAGTGAAGGAAGGAGAAGGAAACTTTCTCTTCTATCATCCAATTTAAATTGACTTAGACTTCAGCAACAATTAGGGTATAGGCTGACTGATACCTGGCATCCACCACAGGGGCAGTATCATTTTGTGACATGAGATTCATATTGTTTGATTCTACAATTCATAGCTGTCATGTCAAATTAGAATGTCACTTATCACCATTTGGAATTGAGATTGGACATGGCTATGGCTATAATTTATATGTGTGTGTGTGTGTGTGTTTGTGTGTGTGTTTTTTTCTGTTCTCTTACACTGATCCACTTCTCCTATCCTTGCTCTTTTGATACTGTGTTTATGTTTGTGGCTGTGGAAAAGACAGTGTGTGTGTATCGTTGTGTTTGTGAATGTTGGGACAAATTAGTTTTCAGCTTGACTGCTTGTGTGTGTAAATGAGTTTGAAAAGCTATGTAATCACCCAAGATGGGAACTAAGTGTGCTCTATGTGTGTGTGTGTGTTTACGTGTGTATGAAGGCAGCTGGACAAACCCTCGCCAGGTCCTTTTTCGGTTCGTCCTCTCAAGAATGAAGCACATCCTAGAGAATGTACGAGTGTTAGAGTGTTGACAGTCTTATGACATAATTAAGATAAAAAAATGTCATCTCCTGTCTCCCTCTAAGTTATAAACAAGAATTAAAGTAGATCAGTTTTGATGTCAGGGAGCAGCAATGGGCCATTTGGTCCTTTAGGACTGGTATGCTATGGAAAGTAAGTAATGTATTTTAAAGATGTAGCAGGTCCAATTCAACCAAACATCTGGTATGGAAAGTGCCCCGTACATAACCCCGACAACACAACCACTCTCACCCCTCATCCTCTAACATTCAGGCTCACTAGATGTCTACATACAGATGGGGCTCTCCAAAAATAGTACAAAGGACAGTAGTCATGGTAAGCTTTATACAGCACTAGGTCAGTACAGTCTGCAGGCAGGGGTTTCACTGACGGAAGACGAATCGTCCTTTGTACTCAGCTTTAACCGTAATTTTCACTAAAGGCTCGTTCTTACCAGAGAGTTGACGTAGGGACTACTGTAGCAGGGTTTTTCTTGGCTGTGACACTCCCCCAGCATTTTGCTCTCAGGATTATATTGTGTTGAATCACGGAAGAAAAGCTATGCCACTAACTGGACAACTTCAGGCAGTTTATTCGAAAGACGAATTTGTACCATCATCTCCTGTCTCATAATTTGTCTGCAATCCTGTTGTGGAGCAGTTTATACTTAAACTGAAGGAGGTTTAGTAAAAGTACATGGCATACATGTCACTATACAGCTAATAAGCTACGTCTATCCATTCCTTCAACTTGCACCATCAACACAGCTTTGTGACAAAGTGCTCACACAATACTTATGTTCAGGGTTCATGCTAGTTCATGTCTTGATTCTTTCTGTTGTTTCTTACATTTTAGTTGTATAAGTCATGTTTTATCACACACATTATCTTCCATCCATCCTTGCATCCGTCTATTCCCTTTAAACGTTCCCACACTACCCATGCTTGACATCTTTTCCATTTCACTCCTCTCTCATATGCTTTCTCACCATTTCCACTGTTTTTCCTGCCTCTCTCCTCTGATATATTTAAACCATCCCCCTGGGGAGAACAGAAGCCCGCCTCAATCTGGAACCAATTGTTTTGTTCGGTTCATGAATCCAGAACCAAACCCTGACAAAAGAACTCTTGTAAGGACCGCTGTGTTATTTGTTTTTGCCTGAGTTACAGATTGTGCTGTTATCAAAGTATTTATTGTGCCACTGTGCTGCAGTTGTTGATGCAGAGAGGGCCTGAAGCCTCACAGCACATCAAAACTGTCACAAAAATGGAGCGGGGGCTAAATGGCAAGAAATGCTGTGGGCACAAATGAATGAAGCTCAAAATATTACTGATAAGACGCCCCTTTTAAAAAGCTTTCTCCGTGTTGTAGTGATTGTGCTGTGCCAGTTAAGGCTACTGGTTAATATTCTCACATTTCTATCACTTTGCTGAGTTGTCCTAGCAGCTGGATTTAGTTACATTCACATTTTCAAAGGGCAAACTAATTGGAAAGAAGCTTGGCATTGCACAATATTGATAAGCAACTGATTAATAAGCTGAATTTAGAGCTGTTCATCTGTCAAACTAAAGGAATAATAATAAATCCTCTATGTCAATACTCATTAGAAGTCACTGGTGCAGCGGCACATGTGAGCTCAAGGAATTATAGAGGAGAGCAGACTGCAGGACATCAAACCCTCTGGAGGTCATCTCTGACAGGACCTTTGGCTGTATACTCATGGGTAAGATAGGTGTGTGTGCGTACATGTGTGTGTGTACAGGCTGAGCCACTCAGCTGGGAGCCCGTCAGCATATGCTAACAAATGAGTAAGGCTGCTGACAGTTAGTTTAGTGAGTGGAGCCACCTGACCCCAATAGGTCACCTAATGACCTTTACTTCAAATGTGTAGCTGCACACACAGGATCCAGAATTACCAGCTGCCAAGTGCTGAATGTCAGATCAATCAGTAAGGGTCAGTCACAATTCTGACAATATTTTTTGATATAATAACATTTAAATGTCTTTAGATGTTCTCCCAGCTGGCCACACTCTATTTTAGCATCAGCATGTGAAAAAATGGTCAAATCAGAAAATGATATTTTGAATTTCAGGCTATAATACATTCCACTTAGAATCATTTTAAACAGGCACACACTGGTGTGTTTTGTTATCTTGTTGGCTCTTTGACCTCTCACTCGTCTCCCTGTGCAGTCACATGCTTAGACAGGCGGGCTCAGGTCTGCACAGAAGCGCACGAGGATCTGGGACTGCTCTTAAACCCATTAAGGCCACCTGGGTGTGTAGCCATGCATGGCTCGAAAGACGGCCAGGAGGCGTGTGAGCGTACACATATTTGTGCGTGCGCTGGCCAAGAGGTGGCCAGGAAGAGCAGGCTGTTCAGCAAGATTAGCAGGCTCTCACATGTTGCATAACAGATTCCCCCTCTCGTGAAAAACCTGCCTGCATGCTGCCGCCCGCTAAGCAGGATGGCCTTTCACTAACGCCCTTTACACTCAAACACAGATACATATGCAGGAACATACCTGACACTTCACAAATTCATTGTTACGCCTCACCCTGAGGATGCTTCTGCTGCTTTGCTTTGTGTCCTTTTTCATGGCTATTTGCTTGTTTCTCCATCAGTGATGTGTGAGAGGAAAGGCAGCCAGACTGGCCTCTTTACTCACGCAGGTTGTGTCAAAGCCTTAACAAATGTCATTATCCAGACCAGCCTGGAGGTGATTAGGTAGTGTGCTGCTTATGGCTCTGTGTTTAGCATGGGCCTGCTGCATCTATCCAGGCCAACTGCTGCGTGTGTGTTTGTGCATATGGGCCAGGGCTTGCTGGGGGCTGTGATCCGATGGGCCCTATGACACCAAATCAAACACAGAGGGAGCCGCAGCCTGACTTATAGTGTGTTGTATGTGTGTGTGTGTTTGTGTGTTTGTGAGCAGGGGGGGTTAAGTAATAAACAAGGTCTCCATGGTGACAACAGATGCAGCTGCAGCAAAGAATGAAGTTGAGTGTCAGCAGTAAGGGCCCACTGTGTGCATGTTTGTGTGTGCGTGTGTGAGTGCGGGAAAAAAACACCAGCAGTAGGGGCCCAGTGAGAGCCATAAACACCAGCAGGCCGTGACTTCCACAAATAGACCTCTTAGAGAAAAAAATGAAGAGGCTGAAGAAAGGGGGGGATTTTTACATTATTTCACACACAATATAAAAAGAAAGATGTTTAACACAAGAATGCGTGGAACGTAATGAGTTTACAGTTGAACAAGGCAAAAAAAAAGATTACATTACAGAAGATGCATAAACAAGCAATCAGTTAAATAAAGCTGTGGAAAAAAAATCAGTGCATTTCTTTGCACTGGAAATCCTAAGCTCTGGCATCCACGCTTGATATGTCAAGTTCCTCACAGAAGCACAACGTCCTCCCTCCCCCAAGCTAAAGCGCCAACAATCTATTCATCAGTCTTCATCATCTTTCATCATTATATGGTAATCCTCCCTGCTCACTCTGGGTCTGTCTTGACAGCCCCCTGCAGTGTATCTTGCTAGTCCTGTTGTGTGGTGAGTGTGCCATCTTGATTCACACATCCTGTCAGTGGTTCGTAATCCCTCCTTTATGGAGACAGAATAGCACACTCCTGTCTCTCTTCAATGCCTAACTTCAAGGCCAGATCTCCCCGCAGCAGCCGCATGTGTTCTCATTGTGAGAGCACCTCTGCTGGCCGTCCACATCTCACCCAATCCTGACCCCCCTGCTCAGGCTATTTTCCAATATTATTTATGCAGGGACTCTCTTTAGTCTTCTCTAAGCTGGCTTTTTCAAGGCTTTTCACTGAAGGGCTGAAAACATACAAATCCCCCCAAAAACCCTCTGAAAAACCATATGGAGCACTATACCTTAATCAGAGCAATCACTGTGTGTGTGTGTGTGTGTGTGTGTGTGTATGTGTCTGTGTGTATGTGTGTGTGTGTGTGTGCTCACTAATTTTAGAATAATCCCTGGTGATTATGGGAGTGGTTATTAGGATGAATATGACAGTGGGGTTGGGTCGGGCCGAGCTGAGCTGAGCCCAGGCTGCAGCGAGAAACAGATGTCAGCTGACCCACATCTGCCGAGCATGCTGGGATGTTGGAGTGTCAGGTCACGGCTCTGATCACCTCAGGGACACTGTACATCTGGGCCCGGAAAGATCATTGGCTTTTTCTTTTGGTTCACAGTGTCTCTGTCATACCCCCCCCCCCCCCCCACACAAACACACATACACCCCACCCTTACTGCAAATACAAATATTTCTGGCAAAAAGAGTAAGTTTCAGACTCTGATGTTGAGATCAAAAGGTTTTGACCAGCCCTCTTGGATTGTTACCCAGACTAGTAAAGTCTAGGGATGCTTGAATGTAACATGTGACTGGTACAACACTGCAGCTGAATGGAAATTGAGTGCAGCTCTAATATTGAACTGTTACATGTGAAACTGGACTAATTGTTTTTATTATGTGTATACTGTGTACAGTATGTACATTTTACAGTCTGTGTCAATCAGGCGCCTGCCACAATTCCCAACAGGCCACCTCAAACCATGAGGAGAATATCTGTGACTCACTGAGGGCAACATGCTGTCTAACAAGATCTGAGATGTATAAATCAGTCCAGCACTCCACCTCATGTGCCATAGCAGGGTAAAGCCATGTTCAGACAGACAACAGCAATACATGAAAAATAATGCAGCCCCCTCATTCATTTGCATGGGACCAGTGTGCTGGCTCAGTGGAGGCGAAGACAGTGAAAAATCACAGGGTCGAGCCAGGGCAAAAAAAAAGAAAAGAAAAAAAGAAAACTTAAACTTGGCTCAACTTTTTCTGCCATGTAATGCAGTGTCAACCTCCAATACACTGCTTTAGACAGTCAAATACATACTTTGTACCTAGTGGTTGTCATGAGGAAATTGAAAATGATAACCTTTCAGAGTTTTGTAATCTTGTCACAGAGCTGTTCTTGTTTGAACACTCACTAACATACATCAGAAATGGATGTGTTTAGTGTTGGGATGCAAAGATCAGAATTAAATGGTCCGTTACACCAACTTTTTTTTCTTGTCAGCTCTTTACACTTTTCATCTTTCTGTAAAGAACTTTGTAACTTCTGCTTTGAGGAGTGCTATATAAATAAAGTTTGCTTGGTGGACTTGATGGATTACTATCCTATTGATATATTGTTTATTCCCTCTAGCTGCTACAACTTTTTCTACAGGTTTTAAAACTGGCATATTCCAACCTTTTAATGCACCCATAGATATCTGGATTTCCTCTTGTCTTCCATTTTTATTACGTATGTGCTTAGAATTTTAGGGGAGTTTTTGATTCTAGACCTTAGACCTATAAAGCCCACTGAGACACTGCATTGGTATTAGGCTATACAAATAAACTTGACTTCACTAAAGTGCTGCAGCATGTCCCATTCCAGAGAGAATATCTTTCAGGTAGTATTTCATTTCCATATAAATGTATTCAGATTTTAATGTATTTTGACATATTTTACTCTCTGTTTCAGCATTAGTATTCTCTATGATCCGGTATTTGCTGATGATGTGAAAGATGTGTGTTTTGTTGTGCACTTTCATTACATTACGTCATTGTAAACATGGAAGAAATACTTTGTCTGTACTACATATAACAACAATGCATATAAAAGCAACTTCTACAGTGGCTACCACTGACAAGAGAGAGGAGAGAAGCACAAATTTCCTCTTTGCCAAACCAAACATTGTGGCTTTAAGCTATAGTTGCATTTACTTGAAATGATGCGGTAGACCAACACTGAGAATGAGCGAGCACTAATTGAAAGCAGCTTGCTTGGAGTCCCAGTGAATTCTGACTGTGGGATCAGTTTTCTATTGTGTTCTAATGTACTGGTTCCCTGGTCATTCCTCTGTGTTCCCGGGAGGCCCTTAAGTTTATGATCCTAGATAGCTGGATGATGACTCACACAGGCCTTTTTGGCCATCGAATGACAAGTTCACACAGCGTCATATTGCCTACTAAGGCGATGGACATCAAATATTTCAATTCCCATGCGAGCTGGTTTGATGGTAAAGTCTAAATGAGTAGTGAATAGCTGTAATTTTCACTGCCTGTTGCAGAATGGTGTAAACTTTATGAAGTTACACAAACCTGTTGCATGTAGTTTTTGTTAAATGGCATTTCTGAAATATATGAATAACTTGCAAATTAATTTCCACCTTCCATGCCTTATTTCTCTCTCTCCCTCTGCCTGTTGCTGTGATATTGCCACATATCTAATTTTGCTGTCCTGCCTTCCCATCACTCCTCCTCCTTCTCTCTCTCTTCAACGGGATTAAGGCCCATACTTGTCATCCCATAGGGCAGAGTGGTTTGACTGACAGCCGGGTTCAACATCTTGACATAGGTCTGTGCCCCCGTCATCATCGCTGATCGTCCCATGCTGGCCCAGAGTGACAAGCGCCTGCAGAGCCATTTACTCCTGGTGCAGCTGAAAAAAAGCCCTCCTCGATCACTGGCTTTCATTGGGCATGCAGGAACACACCCTCCTTCTTTCCTTTCTCTGCTCTTCTTCCTTAATTTCTCTTCAAAAGTTATTTCCTTTCATTTTGCCAACCATGCCTCTTTAGTTTCTTATTTGACAATCAAACTTTCTTCCTTAACCCTTCATTCAATTTTAAGATTTTTGCCTTTCCCCTCCTTCCTGCTCCTCATGTTGACCTCCTCTAATCTTCCTTTCTCTCCTCTGATATCTTGTGCAGGCTAATCTAAAGGAATCTGCCAGATCTTAATTAGGGTAATTACTGTGTTTGTTTTAACTTAACACTGATGACTCCACTTCAGCTACTATCTTTGAGGAGGCCATAACAGATGGGGTGCTTAGCTCTCTTTGGGGAAGGCTGACAGGAGTCAGGATTGAGCTGTATGATTTTTTGAGTTTGATGTTTGTCAGCTTAATTTACCTTGCAAAACTGTTTAGCAGAAATTCCTCCCAAATCTTTTCCACAGAGGAGGTGAAGCCTTCTAAAGTGACAGTAATGTGCAAGAAATGAAACAGAAATAGCCGTTTGCACTGGCAAAATGACTGGTTTGTGACCAAAATGAAGTGTCACATTTATTTTGATTGATGCAGTGTGACCAGACCTGTTGGCCAAACACATTAAGCTTCATCCACTGCCCTCTGATACATCAAATAACATTGCCTAAAACTGTCACAGTATGTTGTATTTTTCATGTGTCTTGGGACTCAAGATTTATTTTCTTTGTTTATGTTGCATTCTTGTTCATCCTTCATTTAAAGAATTCAATTTGAGGACAGACTTAAGGAGTTTTTATGCACTTACATGACAATATGAGATATGCTTGAAATAAACTAGTTTTTACAGTGAGTTGTCTGACCACATCAATAGGCAAAAGTGTTTTTAATGGCAACACTCAAAGGTACAGTATGTTGAAAATGTTGTGGTCATTGAGAAGGGTGAGTTGCAATAATGCCTTAAAGGAAAAAGTGAATTTAGTGACAACTAGCAGTGAGGTTGAAGATCGTAACCAACTGAATACCCCTTCCTTCCCTGCTCTATGACACTCACAAAAAACTTGAAAGGCCCTGTCTAGAGCCAGTGTTTGATTTGTCCATTCCGGGCTACTGTAGTAACATGACAGTGTAACGTGGTGAGCTCCATGGACCCACTCCCTCTGTAGATATAAAAGGCTCACTCTAAGGCAAAAAAAACACAGTCATTCTTATTTTTGGGTGATTACATATATTCCCTTTCTTTTAAGTTCATTCTGCTAGATGCCACCAAATACTGCACACTGCACCTTTAAATGTGGATAACACTTTTCTGTCTTCCTTGTAAGTGCAGTGTCTTCATAGTACTACATAGGGCTGTACACATGAAAACTGACAGAAGCAATTGTGTGAAGAGTAGAAAAAAAGAACTTAAGAGAAGATTTCAAACACTGGCCTCACCTGGCCAATAGCTGTGTGAAATGGGCGTGTGATTATTGGATTGTTGGTGTTGGAAAGTTACAGAAAATGTTACATATGGCATCCAATGTTCTGAAGTTGGAAAGTGTAGAGGGAAGATTTTGGCTGCTGTTTGACTATCTGACAAGCAGTTGAAGCACACTGACACCTTAAGTTGGACCAGTGATTTTAACCTCTTTTACTTGTGACCCATTACAACAAAGCAATGTTTTCTTACAAGTCTTCCCCACTATTTCCATATATTTGCCCATTTTGCCATTTTAGTATTTTTTTCCTTCTTTAATCTGAGCAATTTCTGGAGGCCCGAAGGGGTAAAATGATCAAGTAATTAATAAAAAAAAAAAAAGTAAAGATTAGCGAATCATCTGAAAAAATATTGAATAATATAATATACAATATATATAATCTAAAAAAAATAATTGTGTGGCAGAAATATTTCTTTCAGTGTTCCAATCCCATTAATCATTCAATGATCTCAAACATAAATTTTGTGAACTGTTGTGGGGGTCCGAAACTCTAGCTTTGGAACCACTCTAGATAACTATGAGGTATGTAAGATAACTATCCCACTATGCTTGGGAAACTCCAGAATGTCATTTAAAAAATACTTTAAATTAGTATGCTGTGTATATATTGTGTGAATAGTTTCATGTCTACTTTCTATCTTACATGGGGCTGCAACAAGACGAATTGCTGTAAAGCCCCTCGGTCTGAAACAAAGATACTGTTCAGCTTGTTGTACACACGGTGACATGACAGTACGGTTATGACAAAGTTACATATTGTGTGTGTGTGTGTGTGTGTGTGTGTGTGTGTGTGTGTGTGTGTGTGTGTGTGTCAGTACTGAAGGACAGGAGGGCATCAGATGAGTACAGACTGTTTCCACCTGCCAGGTGCCTGGTCTCTAATCCCCCCTCTCTGTCTGATTAAACACACACACACACACACACACACACACACACACACACACACACACACACACACACACACACACACACACACACTCATACAGGCACAACAAGGTCATCTCTCTGTCAACCATACAATAGCGCTGTGTACCCATCTGGCCTACATCCTAAATACTTCCTCTTTAGAAAGCAAATAAAAAAAGGAGAAGAGAGCTATCACTTTGTGCCTTAAAAACTGGTCAGAAGTAAGTTGCCATCTCTCATTCATTTTATTTTACTGTATTACCCACTATGTAAGCAGTAACCGCATGCGGGCTATGAGTCATCTGGGACTGCTGCAAACATCTTGGTGACTGTGTGAGAAGGCACAGCACACTGTTGTCTTATATAACGTCTCCATACAGTATGCACTCACTCCTGACACACTGAGCTCACCTCAGCGAGTAAGAGGCCTCACACAAGACTTTCTTTGTATAATACCAAAAACATATTTTAAGAGAATTTATGTGGGCCCTTCTGCTGCCAAAACCGCATGAAATCTCCTGCTGCTGCTTTTACAGTGATGATTCTTTCCCTTTCTTTCTTTCTTTCTTTCTTTCTTTCTTTCTTTCTTTCTTTCTTTCCTTTAGCTGTTACTTTGGCAACAGACAAGCTCCCCCTGCGTGAGTCATATCATTCTGACAGTATTTTATGCTGGGAGTACAGCTTTGATATTTGGAGGATAAGAAGGCTTTGTAGAGACTGTGACACCCATCCTCCTCCTCCTCCGTGTCGTCCCACTCCTCTGCTTTTCCTTCCCCTGGGGAGGTTCGGCTTCTTCTGCCCCCTCCGACAGCTTTTATCTCTGATGAGGTTCTGTTGTGTTGAGGTGAGGATGAGGTCAGACGACTTCAAACGCTGCGTTGAGGAACATCATATTAGATTAATAAAGATTTATGCAATAATATTTGTGAACACTTGAGCGAATGCCTGAACACTGTGTTTTTTGTCTTGCATTTGTTGTAAATCCTTATGGATTTGATCCTGTTAGTAAGATGCTGACAGTAAATGCTTTCACACTGTAATGTAATACAGTATCATGTATTATGATATGATGTGTGCTGTGCATTATTTACTCTATTTAGTATCACAGTAGAGAGCAGGATATATTCACCACAAATCCTGGATGCTGTGTGTGTGTGGTTTGATCTAGATTATGATAGTGGAGGAATTCCATGTGGTGCCACGCTGTCTGCATCGTCTCGTCTCCTCACCTGTTGAGGCTGTGATTAGATACTGTCAACCCTCAGGCCATAGCTATCGCATACAGGTAGAGCTCAGTCAGGGTATAGCTTTCCCTTATGTTGTGGGATGGGATACAACTGGTGAACTCCAGAAACTGCAGACGGTGCTGAAAGTTTGTGTCACACTAATGAGCAATCTGTCAACAAGTGTGTGCTACAGGGAACATGAGGAAAAAAAAGAAACATTTGAAAAAATGTAGATTATATGGCGGAAATCCTTGTAGGCTATGTAAGCCCCTCAACCCCCCCCCCCCCCCCCCCCCCACTACACGCATACCACACACACAAACCAACCACCATGACAGAGCAAGAATAATCCGCCTGTATTTCTATTTTAAAGGATAAAAATTTGATTGAAAGGAATACTTAATAATTAATTTCTTTCTGACAACTAGGTGAGACGATTGATACTGTTCTCATGTCTATGTGTTTGATATTTGATATCGGGCCAAGAGGTGATTAGACTAGCTCAGCATAAAGATTGGATTACTCTTATCCCCTCTATTGTTAAGTGTTTTATGATGTTTGTCTGATGTCAAAAAAGAAATAATAAATAATATTAAATATTTTGAGCAGTCCACTTCTCTTCTATTTCTTTGTTTTGGCTCCATTAAGTGGCCCTTTCTCATTTGTCACTTTCCTCAGTTGTTTTAATTTAATGTGTAAATCTCTGATTGCATCTAAACCGTGAACTGACAAAATCATCTTAACTCAAGACCCTAAAACTAGCTTTTTTACCCTCAAAGCTTCCATTTTCCTCATGGACTATCAACCTTTTAGCTCAAGTGCACTTTGAGTTAAGATTATTCTAAAGATCGAGATCCTTAACACTCAAATAAATTACATTTAATTTTGCCCAGTAAAATGTTACTCCCCAGATCCAGAAGGCCTACTGGGTTGCAACCTGCATTTTTAAAACATTTACATTAATACTTACACGTTTTCACAAATTCATATTTCATAAAGTTACTGTAATAAGATTGGAGTTGTTTGGCCAAATGGCTTTCTGTAGTGATGCTTGCACCAGCAGGAAGTTTGATTGACATAAAACATTACCAATTAATTTGATTTATTATTAATTTGGAATATTTTGATCTTTAAAACTTGGACTAATGGTACTGACTTCATCACATCATTGTTTTGCCTGTGTTATCACATGATCTGGGGTTATGTTTATTGCTCTGTGCTCAATATTTTTTCTCAGAATGGTTTGCCTTTCTTCACTATTCTGGAAAAAAAAAATCACAAATAGTAGCTGTACTTATGCATCTTACAAGATATGTAGGTGGAAGCAAAATATTCATCAGCTGTTATCAAACTTCCTGTTGCCAAGAAACGTGAGATGCGTCACTTTTACGTATGACGTAATGGATTTACCGCCAGGTGTTTTAAGACATTCGGTTGACATATAATCTCGTGTTAATGGTTTTCTTCACTGAAACTTCACCGTAACCATCGCGAAAATCTCAACCTGACGTCCTATCAACCTCTTTGAACCAGTTATCGGTGGGACTAGCAAGGTATGCTACACACTTGTAGATGTTTAGCTAACTTAATTAACACTGTTAAAGTTATGTATATGTGAATTCTCCACAGCCTTTACAGTTTGCTGTTTGTGGGTCTCCTAAATTTGTTGGGAAAATAGCCTGCTAACAGTAGCTAATAGAAGCTAACAGCCAAAATATTTACTGATATAGCCTATAGCTATATACTATATAGCTATAGGCTATATCAGTAAATAGGCTACTACAGTATATAGTATATAGTAGCCTATTTACTGATATAGCCTATAGCCCATGAACTCTGCCACTTGACCATAGAACAGTATTTTTCCCCCATAGAATAATACTGATACACTGGTACTTTATATGCATTGATTGGGAGGCAGGTTTTGGTTTGAATCATCAAGTTATTGATAACGTTAAGATGTAGGCCTATGCCATCCCCCATTACTATGGAATTAAGCAGCAGTAAACAATTAAATTAAAAAATAAAATCAGAAACAGTGCTCCCATTACTCTGTAAGAACACACTATCAATAGATTTGATTTCCAGACTATTCATCTTCACTGTTTGGGGTGGAGGCAGAAATCTCTGAAATATCTCAAAATATGGCTACATAAATCAAATGGCTTGTCGGGTAAAAGAGAAGATATATTGTTTTGTAATGTGGGTGAGCTGACTCCTTTTAAATATAACTGCTTTTACCCTGAAGGCACCACAAAGGAGCTATATATCATTGACTCTGCAATCTCTACACATGATGCTTCCTGGTGGTTCACTGAAGGGGCCCATTTTGCACACAGGGAGACTGACAAAGTAGTCTTGACCCTGGGCTGAGGCCTGTTGTGGCGCTGCCTCTCTGGAGGTTGGCTGTGCTCTGTCTGGGCAGCGCTGCTCTCTAATCACCCTGACACTGCACTTACAGGGCTGACAGCTATGGCGCCACAGAGAGGGAGAGAGAGATTGTACACGTGACAAGGCCCACCTTGGCTCTCCACTTGTTCCCTCTCAAGATAATCACTTTCTATTGATTTTCTTGGAGCACACAGATCCCTGTTACCTTTCAGCCTGTCTGATAACTGCTTGTCAAAATATCTAGGGCCACAGCATTCAGAGCTGCTACCTATTACCTTTCCTCATCCATTTAATAATGCATAATGTATGCTAATAAAAGAAGAAGTCCTGCAGGGCTTAATTTTTGCACCATGATCAATAATGAAACTTATTTGTAAGCCATCCCTTTTGAAAATATTCAGGGCTATTATTGAGGTTAGGGGGTGGGAGTCTGTGTGCCTAGTGAAACCCAAACTCAGTGTGTTAGTACTTGTGTGCAGTCGGTGCTTCATTCCTTTACAGCTCGTATCAGTGAGCTGAGGCGTCACAGCCGGCGCCCTCTGCTACTTACCTAATTAGCTCTAGGAGCCCCTGCATTATTAACAGACCCCCTAAATCATTCAGAGGGGCCCTAGTGTGTGTGTGTGTGTGTGTGTGCACACGGTTGTGTCTGTGTATGCAGGGGGAACACACAGAGGGGGTACAGAGGATCACTGCGATAATGTCCCTCCCTATTCATGACATGTCAGACGTAATTATTCACCCTGGGAAGACACGGGTCCAGAACACTGGTAATGGCACTCTTCTTACCCCCCCTCCTCACTGCTTTTATGACTGACAAGGTGCTAGATGGCTCAGACACACTGTATAGATAGACAAATAGTGGAGGATGGCTGGTATTGTTTGACAAGAATGTTCATGTTACAAAGGTCATGTGTTAATGTGGGGAGATCAGAAGAAATAGATGGATTATGTTTATTTTATAGTGTACATGGATCTCATTAACATCTGCAGCTATGTCATTTGTAGGCCTCATTTGCTTATAGTACATGTAATGTACTAATCATTTTAGAAGAATGTTATGGTGATAATAGTGTAAGTGTCATTTAGCTACTGAAACCACCACATGACTCACAATTGTGGCTGTTGGGGGAAAAAGAAAGCTTAATGATAAAAACCTAATTTTGGAAGCAAAACGCAGCTGAATCATGGGCAGCAAAAATTCCGTTGTTTCCTCTGGGTTTAGCAGCTGGAAGTGGTTTGGTCGTTTTGTCAGCAGAGTCAGCAAGACACAAATGAAAAGTCAATATACATCACTTCCTCCCTCTCAGTGAATAGCTGCCGTGTAGGGGGGTGATATTGTTCTGTATGAGATAATATTTGGCTGGGCTGGTGACCAGGAGCTCTTGCCCTGGTAATTCCACATGTGTTTACTGGAATGTGACTGTTTCCTGAAGCTCTGCAGTAGCTCTGGTATGTGGGTTGAATTCCAAAACATTGCTCCCTTCTTTGTGGTCTTGTTCACTCTCCCACATACCGCAGATTTGTAGAGTATAATCAGACCTGCCAACACTCCTGTTTTTCCCGATTTTCTCTCGTATTCCAAGGCCATCTCCATCCAGCGCCCTCCTGTTTACTCGTTTCGACTGTAATTTGAATGGCCCGCCAACGTGATCATGAATAATCATCATACACGGATACGTACATTTTGTATGTTTGTCTGACATCACCTAAGTTGCCAGATCATCTATGAAACACAATCCATACACACAGTCCACACACTACAAATGATTTCAACCCATCTGTCACCACAACCTGGCAACCTACAACCTGATTTAAGGGGCGTGTGTGCAGCTGCTCTCTGTGCAGGCAGGCGGGCCAGCTAACTTATTTGTTGTCAAAATGTCAGGGCAGGACAGTGTTCAATAAGTCTGTCAAGTACACGATACCTGGAGGAGGAAGAAAGCAGATGCCTATACTGATATTGGGGAGGAAAAAAATCTGTTATGATATATCTGCCAATAACCTTACATATACAGGATATACACACACTTTCAAATGTGGTTGCCAAAAATATGTAATGGAGGTGTGATATCTTACAGTTCAAAAGTAAATATAATTTAATATGTATTAAACTTGAATTAGGATAAAGGATTAAATATACATAAAATGCAGCCTATATATCTTTAAAAAAATATCGGCACATGATCGGACAGCATAAAGATCAATACTGATATATCTATGACAGGCCAATATCGGCCGATTATTTATATATATATATTTATTTACTACCCCCCCCCCCCCCCAAATGTTGGCATGTATGAGTATAACAGCTAAAGCATTTTTATTTAAAGCAAAGGGATACATTTTGCTAGCAAGTGCACTTCACACATACGTTGGAGACCAGTTTGAAAGTGGGCTATGAGAAAGCTATGTGACAGTTTCATACTTGCAGCCTTTACCATTGATTATAGAGCATATAACAGGGCAGGTGTGATTAGGACAATGATACTGTTGTGATGATTAAACGGTGATGAAAAATTGGGCACAGCAACATTAGCGCTGAGGGTGTATAAGTGCATATTGTGTAAACAAAATATACATATTAGCTGTGTCCCACTTCAGGGGCTGCATCCTTCCAACGACACATTTGAAGGCCAATTATGTCACAACGCCGTGACAAGGCTGTCCCAATTCGCAGGCTGCTTCAAATGCACCCTACAAATGCAACCTTATTTTCCCTCTTTTTGGAAGATACAACGCTACTATCCTTTGCGGCCTCCCATATCCCTAGATTCTTTGCGCGCCGCTGCTCAGTCCCGTAAACAAATTCGGCGCCGCTTCTCCTCTGCATCCAGAACAAGGAAGATTAAAAATAAAATAAAAAATATTCACTTCCTTCATTTTGTTCTCTCTTACTTTCGCTGGCCTGGGCGGCAGAAATCGTGACGTAAGAGTAAGGGCGGGAACATCTGATGACGCAACCAGGATGTAGACCGTCCCATTTAACAACGGTTGATGCGGCCTTTGGAGATCCCTCCGAAGGAGTCACCCTTGAATCTGAATTGGGACACAGCTATTGTGTTTAAATGACTATTGAATGGTAATGGTTCAGTTAAACGGTATTGAATCCATTTTGGCAGTTCATGTTAGTGTATGTGTGTGAAAGGGCCACTGGCTTTTGGCAAAGAGGCATTTTAGAGTGCAAGCAGCAGTCAGGGAGGACAGTTCTTCAGAATTAAGTCAGCACACCACAGTCTGGATTTTTAAGATGGCTGTGAAGCTAAGTAGTACAGGGTTTTTACTGCAGTAGCAGGATGGGAAACATTATGGTGAGAATTTTGTAATGGGAAAAAGAATTAGATAAGATAAAAGTCTCAAGATGGGAGAGTGCAAGTAAGAGCGAGCCAGAGAGAAACACTCCTTTACATCGTTAATCTGGTCTGCCCCTCCCCCCTCTGTTTCAATTATGAAAATTACTTTTTAGTTCAATTAACAATAATTCACGCTTAACTGAATAAAGTTTATTACACAATCAAGGCGACAACAGAGCAAGTGAGAGGGACACACACACACGCACACACGCGCACACACGCGCACACGCACAGGAGCTCCTTGTTGTGGCGGCAGGCTTTGGTGAACTGTGGCAGAGGGAGGCAGGATGCTGGTGAGGGCCTGATGCTGAAGGTCGGGGGCGGACATTGTTGTTAAGGGATCTTACTTAGAGAGAAATGTGTCATCACATCCTTAGATGGAGGGGCCTCTCTATCCCTTATCCTTGGCCTCAGGCAGCAGCTTGCATCATAGCGATTAGCTCCTAAACACAGACAATAACACTAGCAGCCACATCGTCATAATCGCCATTATCCCCCACCACCACCACCACCACCACCACCATCACCACAAAACATGGAAGGGACTCATTTCTGGAAGCTTCCGCCCTCTTTTATGCAACTACAGATGAGCTGTCTGCCCATAAACATTTGGGAAAACAAAATAGCGCAGCATATAAATTGTCCTCTTTTACATTTTCATACCAACAAAAAGGTGTTCTTTGCTTCAGCAGTGGTTCCTTTGTTCCAACCCTCCCCCCTCCAACCCCCCCATCCCCAAAATGATTTACACTGCTACAATTATTGGGTAATCTCCACTGTCATTACTCTTAACATCTGCTCTGTCACAATGCTAAGGGCTTTTGGCTGTGCTGGGCGACAGTTACTCTATGTGCTTACAGTCCTGTGATGCAGACAGACCCCCCCCCCCCCCCCCTCCTCCTCCTCCTCCTCCACACACACACACACTGCCTTATTTCTTTATGTGCTATCTGCATTAGAGAGATGAAATTGCTTTTATATGAGTGGGAGCAGTATGGTGGAATGATTTGCTCGTGTGTGTGTGAGTGAGAGAAAAGAAGAGGATGTGCATCTGATCGGACGAGGCCACGCCGAGCTTTAGACTTCACTTAAATTTCAAGAGGTCACAGATCAGCTGATCGTCAAGTCAAACACGGGTCAGCGGAGGGGAACAGTATTGAAATCGTAAAGCTACCGATATTATTCTTTCCATTAGAAACTGACAACCCCTACCACCCACCATCTTGATTTTTCTCTTATGCATACGCAAGCTATTTCTTTCATGTGTTTCTGTCTGCCTCTCTGAATGAATAATAAGCAACCACCCAGCAGACAGGCAGTTAAGCAGGCTAACCTTTAGCGAGCAGTGAGAGGAACATTCAGAGATTTCCATCAGATTACCCTCTCCAGTTTCCATTGTGTGTGTTGGCCCCCTCCATGGTATCCCCCCCCCGACACCCCCCCCATCCAGCAAATTGGAACCATTTGGTATTCAGATAACGGCAAACAGCTCAGATCTGCTGGAACAATAAGCAGTTTCCAACCAATCGCCCACCTGGTCTGAGCTGTGCGAAGACAGTCTTGATAGTTGTCAGTTCTTTCACCACCGCTCAGTTTGCCAGTGTGGGTTTTTTTTTTTTTTTTTTTTCTTCAACAGCTAGCGTTTCTAAAGCCTCCCTTCTGATTCTAGTTGTACGTCCCTCTCTCCTCACTGCTGATTGACCTTCAGATTCTTCACAAATTAGATCTCACTCAGGAGTGCCATACAAGATAAATTCAGTCTAGTGGATGTCACAAACTGGCGACTGTTACGACTTTACTTACTGACTGTGGTGGCTCTGTACGCACTGTAGCAGTTGTCTATGAGCGTGTATACTTTATGCTTCACCCTCAACAAGAGGATCGTAATGACATGGGTCCAAAATACTGTGTGATTGAGATGGATGACCTGTTTTATTATCTGTGTTTTTGTATGTATGTGTATGTGTGCATATACTCCCCGAGCGCTGAGGGAACACATTGTGACCCTAGTTGTGTTTGGCCACCAGAGGCCATGCTGGCAAAGGCTGAAATGATGATTAAGGACAGGGGGGCTGGATGGGAAAATGTGGATTAATGAAGCTCAGATAGAATTAATAGCCATGACATCCCACAACAGCGGAGACGCTAAATGAGAATATGTCGTGGGTCCACCGGAGTCTCAACGCTTGTTTCTCTTTCAAGGTGATGGTAGGAGTAAAGAAGGGAAAAGTTGCAACTCTCGACTGAGTTACCTAACTTGTCAACATGTCTCACAGGAGGAGAAGAATATAGTGTTGTTTGTCCCAGCTGTAGTTCTATTCATTCAGTATTGATGTTTCTGCAGCACATTACTTTACTTCCAGTGTTCATTACCTGTGCAGGAGGCAGTGTGCCCTTAATGTAGAAATTCAGAAAATATGGGTGCTGAGGTTGGGCCAGAGGAAGTGTAACCATAATCTTTACTTTACTTTAAAGGTAACGGTATCATTACTTCCTCAGTGTGATGCATTTTCTATTAAAATAGGATGATGGCACAGGGCGGTGAGTTGTCAGTGGAAATTATTGCTCCGTTAATAAGATTTGAAGATTTATAGTAGACTTTGATGTCTGCCATGTGGCTGTTGATTGATAGTTCAGTTTAAAGACTAAACTAATTTTCTGCAAGAAATGCAGTCCTGCTGTGTTTGTGGTGAAGGAGTTATACTAGCAATACCAGTTATACTAACACAGTGTAGCTAAAGTGCTCCCAGTCACACCCTATGCTCCTTTTTTAGAAGGACCACGCTCCAAATGCAAAAGATGACGCCAAAAATAAGCTGCAACTCTGGGCTTCCAACTGGCGCCAGTGTAAACCAAAGGGTGACATCATACATTGTCCATCTTTATAGACAGTGTATGTTATGGACAGAGAGACAGTTGATTTAATAAGATGGACAAAAAGGTGAAATTGTTGATCAATTTGTGATGACTTTTATGGCTGGACGTGGCTGTGGCTGTGGTTACATACAGGTGTCATACAGTAGTTGCTGTGCATCGATCTTTTTAAAATGTTGCCATGAAATGTTAATTCATGGCAACATGAATGTCAATGTCAGTAAATGTAACCTGAGGCTTTGCAGGTGTGTTGACTTAAGTTCAGTCCAATGTTGTATGATGTTTTCAGATGTATTTGCAGGGTTATATTTGGACCAATATAGTAAACTTTTAGAATGTATTTATTCCTTTAGTAGTCTATTCTGTATGGCCTATTATTTAATCTATCTTTATTCCAGTGTTGTCTTTAACAGGCCGACTTTGCTGCAGGAATGAATATTGTTCTGCATTCAGCAGGCACGTCATTCTTTAGGTCAAGTCTGAGAGAATAACTAATGTCCCATCTCTTGAGCTGCTCACTCAGCAGTGAAGCAGTCATCTGCTTGACTCTGCATTGACTGTGATGTGACAGCGTTACCGTGGTAATACGGTAACTGCAGCAGTTCTACGACTGCACATGAATGTAACATTATTGCAGACTTTTGGAAAAGAAAAGCACTTTCACAGCACTTCCATACATTTCAATAAATCCAGTGAATCAGGGAAAAACTCAAAAGAGAAATATTGTTACTTTTTAGCTGCTTACACATTTGTCTCTCAGGTGCACAGATGTTTTTAGCAGCAGCTGCAAAGAGTACAGATCCAACCCCCTGAAGTTTTAGTTTGGCTGTTTGAGGATAACAGTTGCTGGACCAACATGTCTTCTCTTTGATTTCACCACCTGGTTCGTTGTTCAGTTGGTGGTCTTTCACTTCTACCTCCTGCAGGCTACAAACATCCCTGTTTGTGTGCACGTTCGCACACACACACCCACACAAACACACACAGTCATGTTTCCATCACTACAGAGGACATTACTTTGACTTGCATTCATTTCCTGGAGATGTATCTTAACATTAACCATAACCACTGCATACCTTACCCAGTGTTTCCCACAGAATTTTGAGAGATGGTGGTCGGCAGAGGTGGGAAGTAACCAAGTATTTGTACTTTGTTACTAGTAACGAAGTATTTGTACTTTGTTACTGTACAGTAGAATTTCCAGGTATCTGTACTTTACTTGAGTATTTATTTTTCTGGTGACCTTTTACTTTTACTCCCTACATTTGAACACAAATATCGGTACTTTCTACTCCTTACATTGTCAAAACATGCGCTCTGTCCCGCCCCCGGTAAGATGCCGCTTAGAAGCCCCCCCCCAAAAAAAACAAACAAACAAACAAACAAACCCACACCCACTGAACCCACACACATTTGTTTGGTTTGCCTGTCTTGTCGGAGCTCCCTAATGCTCATCCCTTAATCGCATCACGATGAAGGTGTTAACGCTGACAGCCTTAATATTTATATATTCTGTCTGAAATTTGGCTTGAAGCAAAACTAGACTGTGTCCAGTGACTTGTTTCTGTGCAAGTTGTTAACAAAAGAGGAAAACTATCCTATTTTGTGTGTCGAGAACTTTTTTTATTCTGCCGAATTATCAAAAGAGGTGTTGTGTATAATTGACGGTAAAAAAAGTTCATTTCACAGCCTGTAATTTCTTACTTGTATTTGAGTTAGAAGTTACATCAGTGTTTCTACTTTTACCAGAGTCTTTTTTTACACAAGTATCTATACTATTTTCCTTAAAGCTACCCTTACCTTTGTTACATTTTTACACATTTTTTTGTTTAGGTTAAAATGCTATTAATAAGGTAATGGCACTCTAAAATGTTAGAGAGATCCACCAGGCATAGAAACTCATTATTCCATTCTCATAATATTCAGTGAAAACAATCATATCATTCGGTCCAAATGATATGATTGGCCAAGCGACCTGCCTGTTTTTGTTACGTATTCGCACGCGCACCCCCACCCGGAAGAGAGTCTGTTGTGGATCCATGATCCACGGAGATAGCCGTAAACAGACAGTAGTGACTGACAATGACCGACAAAAGCGGGTCACGGCTTCCACCTCCAGCCGCTCCCACGGGGAAAAAGAAGACTATATCAGAAAACTATTGTAGTGCGCGTTCTTGGAGGCGAAGAGGTTATATCTAAAAGCTTTTGTATTGTAACTACTGGTTCAACTATTGCATAGAATGGTGATGACACACCACAAAAAAAGCAGAAGTGATTATCTAAGCT
The DNA here is from genome assembly GCF_027409825.1 of Scomber japonicus. Classification (NCBI taxonomy): domain Eukaryota; kingdom Metazoa; phylum Chordata; class Actinopteri; order Scombriformes; family Scombridae; genus Scomber; species Scomber japonicus. Next base: position 15,827,950 of record NC_070593.1, on the reverse strand, counting down.
CAACTAGCTAAATACTTATGAACATATAAAATACTGTTTCAGTAAATACCTTTTTCTACATTGTGTTTCTTCTAATTAACTAAACTAACTGTCTGCTTATCAATAAAAGACCTGACTTCCAGATGACTTAGAAGTGGATCAGGGTTGATGGAAATGAAGAAGATCTCTCATTAAGCCTTTGCTTTTTAGAACTGAACCAACTCTGTCCCCCCATTCAGTGTCCAGACCTTTTATACAGAACAGCGAGGCAGAATAAAGTAGTAGTATTCCGCATTGAACAGACTCTGAGAGAAGAGGAGAGCAACACGGCGAGAAGTGACAGCAAACAGCAGCAGAGGCTAAAGTTAGCTGCCTCTACCTCTCCTCTGTCTCAGAGGGGGTGGAGCTGAGCCCTCCATGCAGTAGAGTCACAGACGGTGGAAAGTTGTCACAACTTCACTCAGTAATTTAACAATATAATCCACACAAAAGAAGATAACATCTCATCCTATATCTCGTTTGATCTATCAAACTCAGTATACTGCTTAACGTTTTGTAGAGTGTACAGATATGATCAGCTCAATATGAAACACTGCCTTACCCTTACTGTAACATAACCCTAAATGTATATTAACTTGCTTTTTGTCCCCACAACTTATATATATATAAATACCTGAACACACACACACACACACACACACACACACACACACACACACACACACACACACACAGGACAACTTATTAGCTTGTCAAGTCAGGAACTGGAAAATGGTTTAGCTCCAGGTGGTGATCATTCATTAATGTCTGATCAGTTCTGCAGGTAAATGTTTACCTTAGACTGGTTAGACATTACTGGAGCCTGAGGGTTAAGGCTCATTAAGACAGCACTGAAGTTTTTTATAACAGTTTGTAACTATTTGCAACTGTGTTGACACATGATTCAGCTTATTTGTTTCTTGGAGAACTGGAAAAAGTGCAAGAAAGCCAAACCACGGTTAAGGTGTTAAAGGTAAAAGCAAAGCAGGGTCGTTTGGATATGTAGTTGTTATGTTGTCAAAAAATAATCCAGAAAATTTATAAAAGTCTTGGACACTACAAGCCTAGATTTTTTTTTTGTCATAGTAACGGGAAACATGATAGCACACCGCATAGTTTGGTGGAATAGAGAGATTTAGAGAAAACACAAAAGAGGAAAGTGGGTGGGAGTTCATGAAGTTCACTCAAGAGCATCTCGCTTTCTGTGAAAACATGGGAATGTGTTTTTTTCTTATGTAAAGTCAGAGGGGAGACCACTGAGAGTGAGAGGGAAAGTCAAAGAAGGTTTTGAAAGAATTATAGTTGAAGTGCATCACAGTCCACTAAGTCACTGTGCTTTTTCTCTGACACAGAAGATCCTGTCACACCTGGACTGATCAGTTCCTCAGCCAACAAAGCTACAAGACATCAATCAACTGAAGGTACAGTAAATATGTACAGTACCAGTCAAAAGTTTGGACACACTTTCCCATTCACTTGAATTAGAAAGTGAATGAACTCCTTATGACCCTTTCTCTGTATGTAGGTGTCACCGCTTTTTCAATCAAAGGCTTTCATCACAAATGTAGGCCAGTTAGGTGCCTCTCTTAATCCCTATAATGACATTTCCTCACTTTTCAAGTGGGCTTGAACTCTTCAAGTTAAAAAAACGATTCCCTGATGACACCACCTTACTGCTCCCTTCTCAAGTGTGTAGAGCTGTGACTGAGGTTAATACTGACCCTGGGCAGGGGGAGGAGGAAAACTCTGGGAATGAGTGTAACAAGAGAGACTGAAAGGGAAACTGAGATAGTGAGCATTGACAGGATTGAGCTCTCAGGTGGGATGTCACCCTCAGGGGAGGCAACAGTTGCTGACAAAGCTCTGTGTGTGTGTGTGTGTGTGTGTGTGTGTGTGTGTCACATGAGAAGGTCTTGGCAGGTGAATTTCCTTAGGTTCCCTCTTCATGAATGAGGATTATATGGTTATTGCTCATTAGAGACCAGTGCAGATTCAGGGATTTTAGTGGATTGTAGTAAAGACAATGTGACATATGTTAGCACCAACATGGTTAAAGCAATGAGTAAATCAAATGGGAAAAGTACAGGTATAGAAAATAAGTAAACATAAAGAAGTAGTTTATCCCTTCTTTACTTAGAAATCATATTTCCACCAAAACAATAAAAGTAGTTTTCACTCGATAATTAAATATGACATTTGCCCCTTTGACCAGCTGCTTTTTTTTTTTTTTTTTTTTTTTACAGTAGCTTTGGTCATGCGGCAAGTGTTGTTGACTTTGTCGCTACCTTCCCATTGTGAAAGGGTGACCTTCCTCTTTCTCTCACTCTCTGTTCTGCTCAGCTCCGTACATCTGTGTCTGTTTATCAGCCTGCCTGTGCCTCCCTCAATCTGAACTGAGTGCAACTCACAGCTGCTCTTCTCTTGTTTCCCGCTGGTCGGGTTGTGTGTGTGTGTGTGGGTCTTTGTGTGCGTGTGGTGTCATTGTGCTCAGTTGTGACAGCGCCAATGCTCCCAAATCAAAGATGACTGGCTTTCCATCACGACACACCTCAGTTTAATTGCAAAACAAGTAAGATTTAGATCAAGGAGTGAGCGTTGCTTTACATTCTGCATTGATTCTACCTGTTTGGCTGTACCTGTACCTGTATGGACAAGCATGTACAAAGATGTATATACACACAAACACAACTTTTTTTGACTTTTCTTTTTTCTTTATTATTATTTTTTCTTTCTTTCTGTCCTGACCTGCCGAGGGACAACGGATGAAAACTAGCTATTTTAACTAATTCCGGTGCATTTACATTTTAATTTGATATGTTCATGAATATACACTGTCCCTTTTTTAAATAAACTAAACTGAACAAGCATCCACCTGTGTCACTTGAACCTGTATTCCACTCAGAATGACACCAATCTTGTGGTTTGATCATTTGTCCGAGTGACAACAGTCTGGGCCTGTCCTATGATAAAGATGACAAAAGAAAGTAGCATGCCTTTTAGGGTATGTGTATGTGTTGGAATTTCTATGAAGATGCATTGGAGAGAGTTGATGCTCACTAGCGGTGGATGATCTAAACAGGAAGTGTTTGGTTTCAGAGAGAGCAGGGAGAGGTGAAGGCAAAGGAGGTGAAGAAGTGAATATGGCTACAGGCGAGTACGTGATACCAGTGAGAGCATGACATCATCAGGACAGGTGCTGTTTGCTGTTGTTGTCATTGTTTGGGCAAGGGGGCCTTGAGGTTGTTTGACTATCAGCCCAAACTGGTCGGACCCGTTATAGACCCTCAGGACCACTTCTCACCTCAGATGGCGGGTGAAAGTGGGAAGATGGTACATTTGAGTTTAAAACATGATGAATGAAAGTATTGAGAGTGAGTCGCACAGTAGCTACACAGCATGAATTCTCACTATTGTTTTTGCTCTTTTTTCTTGTTGATTTGGGAATTTTTCTGCATTTAATCATAGACTACACTTTTGGTGTGTCATTAGAGTTGATCAGTCAAAAGTTAATTGACTATTTTGATAACTGATTAATCATTGGTCACTTTTCACGCAACAATGGCAAACATTAACTTCTCATCAATGACAATTCACTGCTTGCTGCTGAGTTATTTTGGGCTTTAGACTGTTGAAGAAAAAGAGTCATTTAATGATGTCAAATGATGACAACAACTTGTAGACCGATTTTTAATTGAGAAAGTAATCTGCAGAATAATTAATAATGAAAATAATTGTTGGTAGCAGCCCTGGTTATCATTTTTGATTGTTCAGCAGCAACATTCATATCATATGCCCGCGTTTGGTGTCGTCATTTATCAAACACAATGACTAGACTAGATTTGAATATGAATATCATGAGTCTCAGGAAAACTTTGCCCCATTGCAACCAGATTATTAAGTGGCAGAAGTACTGTAGCACTCTGTACACAGAGTTGTTTTTCCCTCTTCAACCACAGAGTCAAAGCTTGTGTGTAAACTCCACAGTTGCTAATTTATGTACACATACATTTGAATTCCTACAGTGCATACATTCAAACAGTTGTCAGGAGATGGCTGGCTTATGTGGAAGTTTTCTAAGCCTCCTATAAATATTTTCAGGTAGAACTGGTCTCTGTGTAGTGTTGCATGTCCGTGCTGATGAAATGTTTCTTTGGTAATTCATTTGCAATAAATGTAAATCAGGCATGTGCTGCTGGCATCTATCAGAGTCTGTATTTGTTTGACCTAAGGCATCCCTTTTTAATCACACGCACATTCACATTCACACATTTGAACACTATCACACACATCCCTGCACATTAAGGTCACCTCTGTTTATCACTTAGAACAGTGGTTCTTACACTTTTTTAATGACCTCTAAACTGACACAAGCACAGACCTTTATAATCCCCTCCACAGTTACTTGTGGAGGGGATTATAATGCAAATAAAATGATTCCCTCTGGGCCTTTTTGCTGGGTACCCTTTGGAAACCCCACAGGGACCCCCACCTGGACCACACTTTGACACCTACTGACTTAGAGTCATTCTGCATGAGTCTCAGGACTTTGGAAGTACTGCACAAAATGAGAAGCAAACTTTTTTAATCAGAAGAAGGAATACAGAGTCTGCCTTGTTTCTGACTGACATATGTTCACTGTGTGTGAGAGAAGAACTGGGATCAACACTCTCTGCACATAAGGAGAGGTACAGCTGCTTGATAGCATTGCTTAGTTTGTGTGTGTGAAGTCAGGGAACGTGTGTGCGTGTGTGTGTGTGTGTGCGTATGGGGGCTGGGGGGGGGTGGGGGGGGTGGTGGCACAGGAATGCACACTTTCATCAGTGTGGTGTTGGTGTGTGTTTGTGTGCAAGAGGAGGCGAGTGACTTCACACAGGCGTAGTAGTAATGAAGCGTGCCAGTGTGGAGAGAGTGGAAGTTGAGTGTCAAACTGGTGAAGAGGAAGTAGGAATCTGCAACATTTGGTTTCCAGTATGTCACTTTTCCACCGCATTTTTAATCACCTTTATTAATGCCAAATACTGAGCATGAGAAATAAATCCTTGTTTATAAAGACTGACCAACATGACAAATGTGCAATTTTAATATTTGGACTACGGACCAGCAACTTTTTAAAAGACAGTTTTTAATATTCAGATTCCCTCCCACACACGAAAACACACGCTAGCCACATTTACACACACACACACACACACACACACACACACATGTTTGCGCTGCTATCCTTGTTAAGACATAACTTCCATTAATTGTGAACAGCCTAACCCAAATCGTAACACTAACCAATTCATGCCTTACCTTAATCTTAACATAACCTAACACATTTTTCCTCAACAGAACGAGGCTTTGGTCCCAATGAGGACTATACTGGTCCTGAGGTTGATGTTTATACCGGGAAAAAGCCCCATTGAAGTATCAAAACTGCACACGCACACACACAAACACATACATATACACACATACACACACAGTTTTACGCCACTGGCAATTGCCTTATTCCCACCAGCTGTCTGAATGCATAAAACCCAGGCTTGTTGTTAAGTCTGGGGCTTAAAAGCACTGCCAAAAAGAAAGCTGGGCAGGAATAACGGCATTAATTCTGTGATTTGAGCCACCACTCAGACTCAGCATTTAAAAGTGCTTAAAACTAGCAGCTGGTGTCAACAAGGTAATAAAAGCAGGCAACAAGGGATCACTCTGCCCGACGCGTGTTGGGCAGCAGGACGTCCATGTTAGTTTAAACGGTAGTGATGCGGGCAGAGAGGAGGCCGTGGCATGGGGCACAAGCCTGCCCACACTGCCAGAGAAAGAGAGGGCAGTTAGGGTAATGTGAGGTAGTAATTTGTAGTTTATCAGCTTGTGTCACAGAAATCTAACATACAATAGATTGATGCTGGCACGTCACATCCTCTGTGTTTAGTTTCCTGTGTTGTGTTTCCAGCTCAAGCTGTTCCTGAAATGGTGTGAGAGAAATCTGCCAGTGACATCACTCTCACTGCAAAGTCTCACTGCAAAGTCTCCCTCCCTCCCTCTCAGGTGAAAGGTATCATTTGCCACAGCTCCTGCCAAGTCAGGAGTTGGAAAACTTTAATTTCCCTGGCTCTGGAGACGGCGCCAGAGGTTTTGATGTCCATTACCCAAGGCCTGAAACAAGAGTTGACGTGGACTTGGAGTGAGCAAAGCACTCTGTGGCAACATTAGCTAACCCCAGAACCCTCTGTATCATCTTTCTTGCTGTCTCACTGACTCTTCATTTCTCCTCCCTTCCCTCTTTACTCTCACTTTCACTCACGTCGTTGTCTTTCCCCTCTGAGGGCATCCTCATCAGCAAGGTTGAGATTCTTGTTAAAAAGTCAGGGCATGGCTGGATCCGGGCCACAAAGTGCATTATGATCCACCTCCTCTCTGCTACCCATTAACTTGTCCTTCATGATGTGGCAGCGGCTTGTAAACGCCTCAGCACTTCAGCGCTCCAGCTCCTCAGCTCCTAAATCCACATGCCACAGTCTGTAAAACATTTTGACTGTCCTCACCACTTTGCACTGTTGCACATGCTGCTGAAAGTGAAACTCAGCCTGTGACTGAGCATGGGTAGCTGTGTAAAAACATAAATTACATAACGTAATCATTAGAACCACCTTTTAGGCAGGACAGGACTCAACAAGATCATTCTGAGGGTTGAGTGGATGATTAAAAGCATAAAAAAAGAGGAAACAAAAAAGACTTCATATAATATATTAATAAGACTTAATATACATTTTTAAGTTTTTTTCCTGAATCATTTTTCTTGTTGCTTTCAAGCTACTAAAAATCCTTTCAATTATTTTTTTTATATATATATTTTTTTTCTTTATAGTGAGGATGCTTTGTGAAATCTACACAGAGCTGTCAGTCAAAGTGGAGGACAAGTGCAAGGTGTCCTGAAGGTTAATGGCTGAGGAAACGCTGAGCGATTTAAACACCATATGGATAGGCTCATCATCTACAAGCTGTTCAAGGTTGAACCCATCCAGAACACTGTAGGATTGAGATAATAGCCTTCTTCGCCCAACTGTTGTTAAGCTACCAATCTCCTGTCAGCTGCAGAGGAACTGATAGGCATTAGGACCGGAGACCTCAACTTTCTCTTTCTGTTTCTTTCTCTCCTTCGCTTCAATTTTTCCTCTTTCGTCAGTCTATCAGGGACACAACAAGGATGGTGTTGATGACACACTTTTCCCTTTTTGAGACCACCATTTTTTCCTTCTTTTTCCCCATTTCCTCATCATTCCCATTTCTCTTCTCTCCTTTTTACTCCTCAGCCATACACATCCGTTGAAGAGTGGCTCGTCCTCAGAGCCATCTGTTTCCAGGCAGCCTGTGAGCGTTGCTGAAATATGTAGGGCCTAATTAATTCAACCAAATTGTTTTAGAATAGATTAATACAATAATGGCAGCGTATGAAAGGTTATTTCAAGTACACCACTCAGCTAATCTCATCAAAGGGTAGATTTCACTGCTCTGCACTGAGCGAGCACCCACTGCCATATAGACCCCTGATATACAGAAAGACAAACTGTATATAGTGGATAGCTTGGCAGTACAGGGGCTGATCTTGCAATCAAAATGGAAAGGCAATTATTAAAGAGATGGTTGATAAATACCATGGATGATGGAACTTTCATCAAATTTCTCTGGGATCAATTTGAATTCAAATATTATTGTAGATTAATATTGCATACGAATACACAGCATCCATCCTTTTTAAGACCCCCCCCCCCCAGAAAAAAACCTGTTCAATTTTGCAGTAATATCAATAAAGGGTGTTTTTCTCCTCCTGCAACAAAAAGAATGATAATACAAAATATGAACTTGAGTCTAATGAATGGCTTATTTTGGCTATAAAATGACCCTCTTCACCATCATTAGTTAAAAGTAAGTTACTCTTTCTCAGGTATGAGGACTGTGGTATTGCCCGGTCTAGAGAGGCAATCATTAAGTATATTCTAGTGCTTTTCCTCATTTTTCTGGTATATAATTTGTTGTATCCAGCATTTAAGGACACATTCTCATTATTTTGTAGAGCCGAGGGGGGTGGGGGGTGGGTCAAAGCTTGCCAGTAACCTTTTTACTTTTAGATTCAGGCTTCACTGCTCATACATTTAAGAAGATGGATCTGCGATTGTTTTTCTTTTGATTGTTGTCGAGCAGAACAGCTGGCAATGCTTTAAATCCTGTGACCTCTAGGAACAAAACAATAGTCACTCACTTGAAGGCACATAATAAATGATGACAACAAAGTCATTATAAAAAGTTTCATTCTAAAGCGCTCGGTATCAATTTTTGGGAAAGGCAATGTTTCTTAGATTGATTATTATTGTATTTGTTATTGTCTATTGATCCCTGAAGGAGAAATGTGACCTTGTAGGTGAAAAACGTCTCCCCATTCGCTACACTTCACACCCCGAGACACTATTTTTTGGATTTTTTCTGGCAGCAGGAGACTTCATTAATATTTTGTAGTTCTGTCCTCGCTGCCGTTAGGTCTCATTTTGATGAATCGAGTAGAGAAAATGGATTAATTTCCCTATCACGCAAACAATTTTAAGAGCAAGTATCACATTATTTAAACGGTGGGTGTCTCATTTTAGAATTGAACTTTTCACGTACTGTTCCTACGAGACAGAGAGGCTGTGCCATCAGTCACCTGGACTAACCTCTTAGGGGAATGATACAGACAAGAAGGAGTCACAGGGCTGTTGTTCATCAAGATTAATACCAGCTCACTGTCCTCCCCAGAGAAGCAGACTAACAGATTCCCTACTTGACTTCCAGAGCCGGCTCCTATAGACGGCTCTGGTTCATTAACATGGGTATTATGGCTGAACCTCTTGCAATTAGGAATGTGTTTAAGACATAGCCATGCACATACAAGCACACATACACCTACACCAGTGTGTGCACGTCTGGGTACGCACTTACCCTTACCCTTACACCTATACACACGCACACACACACACACACACACAGACACACACACACACACACACACATGCACACACACACACACATACACAGAGTCGCACAGTGTCGGGTGCATCTTTTAAGAGGAGGAATATGATAATGAACCTGGCTTGATAGAGTAATTAACTGGGCTAAATGGAAATCCCACGAGGTTCAGTGATAGTTAGCAGATGTTCTCTGAAATACATTAAAGACCAAACGTCTTGTGAAGGGGGAGAAAGCGAGAAAGAGCAAAAGAGAGAGGATGTTGCCACTGTAGATAAAGTTTGGGGTTTTTTCAAATAAGGAGTCGAATGTGAGGTCTGCATTTAAGTGGTGTTTATCTCTTTATATGGGAACAATTGTCTCTGTAGGGGGGGGATGAATCAGCTGATCAGAGTCATCTGTCTTACAGGAGTAACACAGCCACTAAAAGGGAACAACCTCGAGCAAACTTTGTGTTAAACAGAGAGCTTTTACGACCAGGAGAAATTTCTGGTGATGCGGTTAGTTAAATTTGTTTTTGATTATGTCAGCTAAGCAGCATGTTTAGAGTTAGGAGTGAGCCAGTAAATGTGACCCAATAAATCTGGCACTGTGCATGTTTCTGATTTAATAAAATCTGTAACACACCAATATTTTTCTCAGATAGAGGAACTGTTTCCAGGTGTGGTGGAAACAATATTTTTTCATATGGCTTCCATCTCACCATTGTATCACTTCTTTTGTGGCCAATGATTGTCCTTTTCCAAGACACTTATGTTCTATTTTAGGGTGTGATTTTGATTTATAGCCACACGCTTTTTGACTCTACTAATGCACACTGGTAGAGCTGAAATCATTAAATGAAACACTGTTTAAAGATGGTCATTTACTCTAAGTCATAGCTAAAAGTAAAAGTAAAAATCTCTTTTTAACTTCTTACCCATTTGCTTTTCCAAAGAGGATCTCAATTGGAAAAATGCTTTTAGCTTTGCAGTTGTATATTAGGACTGAGTAATTGCTTACTGTCAAATAGAATTAACTATAATTTGGGCATAGCTTCTGTGAACATAAGTAAAGGCCTGATAATGGGAAGGGAATAAATGACTTAAAATTACATTTCTCAGTCAGTATCGTTGAATTTGAGGTAGAACTAAAAAAAGAAAAATCAACACCTTACTCTGTTTTGAATCATTTTGTCATTTATTCAGTTAGAGTGAATTGCTGGTTGGCTGTTTATGACCATCTATACCTTGGCTGTTGCCTTCTATTCAGAAATATCAGTGGTGCCAGCAAGTCGCACTCCATAGTTAGCTAGCTTGCTAAGTCACACTGAGAAAAGCCATCTGCTTCCCTGTCTGAACTTTAGAACAAAGACACCAGGGTGTCAGAGTTTCTCTCAAACAGAGAAATGCATCCTGACTCAATCACAAGCAGACGCATTCAAGGCAGACCGCCATGAACACATATACATACACGGGTATGCACTCACACACACACTCCACCCACATATGCACACTTGTTTTGGGTTTCTTTCCTTCTGGTCTGGAGTCTAATGGACCATCCCATTCTTAGTTCAATGGCTCATCTGAGCGTACGGATATAATTTTGGATATTTCCTCTTTTTGCAAACTCAGAAATAGTTCCTTGGAAAAAAAACAAAATGAGACATTTGGTAAAAAAACATGTTCATGTGTTGTTATTGTGGAGAGGAACACCTGTTAATATTGAGTTTATTACTAAATTTATTCAAGTCAGTCCATGTGGTCAGTAGGTGTAAAGCAGCTGCAGGAAGTGTAATAATGACTTCCTGTTTACTCCGCCTCCTCCCTCCCACTCACCGGTTACAGCTGGCCATGTGGTCCTGCATGGACTAGCTCCATTACTAATAGACCAACACTGGGCACAAACCTAGGGTTCACTAAATCCAAATATACACTTAAAACACACACCTCACCAAGTCTCACACTCACGCACATAAACCGATGTGATCCTCATTTGCCGTTGGTGACACCCCAGATATTTTGTGGGTGTGCTTGAACTTCCAGTGACCTCACACTTTAATGTATTGATCAATCAGTGTTCCATTAACGCCACCCCCGCCTCCTTCTAATCTAATCTTTGTTTTTCTCTTTCCGACTCCCGCAGGCACATCCACATTATCACACATCAGCAAAGAGCAGAGAACCTGGAAAAGCTTTTGGTCAGCCTTATTTTGACATACATAATGTGTTCCAGAGGAGTACACTTGAATCCTCCTGCCAGTTTAATCTGTTTATGTTAAGTGTGAAGAATGCCTGAGCATGAACCCTCCAGCTCTAATACAAGATGACAGCTGATATCAAGCTATAATACTCAGTCTGTTACTGTTTTTTAACACAGATGAAGCGGAGTGAATTATTGGCCAGGGCGTAACTGTCCATAACCTGACATGAAGAAATATTACTGACACTTTGACATTTTGCTATCTGAAACACCTAAGATGAAAACCAGAAGGCCCTGAGTTACAGTTGTGGTCATATCTATCATAAACAGCGCAGTGGAAGCGTCACTGTCGATAAAACATAACAGTCCTGCGTGCAACAGCAGGCTGCAATGTAGTCTTCCTCTGTCCTGATGGGGAAATTGATATATTGCACTTCTCTCTCTGAAGGTAAATCTTATTTGGCTAGTGGTCTCTGATAACTTGTGGCACAACACAAAGAGAAGTTTTAAATCATACAGCTAGATCTGTTTTTTGTTTTTTTACTACAACCTGACAAAGATCCAATTAAGATTGAAATGCTGTCAGCTGAGAGATGTTGTATGTGGAGCATTGCAGTTTACTGAGCTTGTCATGAACAAAGGAATCTGAGTTTAAAGGGAGTTTCTTTGGCGTGTCTTACTACAGTACGGCCAGCTCATAAACATAATGTTAGAGGTTAGTGAGAAGCTAGCAGTTTGCTTTCTGTGCAGCCAGAAGTATTTTAACTACCAATGTAGCCTCAGGAGGACGGTTTCTCACTGGCCATCAGATAAGAGTGTGAATGTGTGTTTACATGTAAAGACACCTTAGGGAATCGTAAAGAAACACCACATGATACTTGCATATAAGAATGAGTGCGTATTTGTACAGTATTTATAGAATCTACGAACACAGTCCACATTTTCATGATTTTTTTTTCATGACACTTTAAATTCAAGCTAGTTTTCTATAACATGGCATACAGTGGTTAGAGCTATAATACATTTGTCAGTGTCTGACCACCCTGTGCTGCCATGGTAACCTCTTTAATAGTCCACAGAGTATGGACCTGACATCTGCCATGGTGTGCTTGGCTTGTTTGATTATTGAAAGCCTAGGCAAAGGCAAAGGCAAAGGAACATTGATAAAAGCAGAAAATGCTCCTCTCCCAAATAAATGATTGTAACCCCCAGTTCCTTTAAATATGTGGGACATACTGTATATATTTTTTAACTATTAAGTTAAAGAATTCCTCCTAGTCACTGTAACTTTGGCATAAAGGAGTTAAATTGTTTGTTAAGTTCCTGCTGTAGACATGAAAAGCTTCATGTTTCTCATCATATCCCAAATGACTGTGGTTAGTTTTGTGTTACACGCTACATCTCCACCCACGTTTATATTTCCTTTCACTGAGCACAAGGGTCAACTCAGTCAGGCGCTTCTTTTAATCTGTGCAACATTCCCAGGAACAAAACCACACTGTGCTGGTTAACCATTACCATACTCAATTAATCATTCCCTGAGCCTATATGAGAATTTCACGATGCTTGTCTTCTCTTCCTCCTCCCCTTTTCCTCATACCACTAGTCTTACTTCATCACATCCTTGTTGACACCCGCTGGCCGCATGGCGACAAAGCCTGCCTTTCATGTGCTCCCCAGCCGACTAGGAAGCACCGGTGTCTCAAGTCCCCCTGAAGCGCCATCTGCCACCGCCCCTCTGAGCAGTTGATAAAGTTAGCATCCCTGCTTTGCATCCTCCCCTTGGATACGGACAAACGGACGCACATGGAGACACACCTACACTAACCGTGTACAGCACACACACAGCGTGCTTCAACACAAGCATACCTACACTGAGCTTTGAGAGGAAATGACCACCTGAGTGATCTTTAACTCCTGTTCTCCCCAGAGGTGGACTCAGAAAACAGGGAGAGGAAGAGGGATGAGGACAAGAAGAGGGTGATGGAGGGAAGAGCATAATGGCAGCAGAGGCTGAAAGGCTGAACAATTACTTAAGGTGAAACAGGGGTTGTTTGACTCAACCCTTAAAAAAATAAATCAAAACATCACTTTGCAAAGGGAATTGTGTTCAAAGCAGTTTATAACTTGAGAAAAAGTCAGTAGACATTGTATATCTACTCTATGTATGTGTGTGTGTGTGTATATATATGTGTGTGTATGTATATATATATATATATATATATATATATATATATATATATATATATATATATATATATATGTATATACATATACATAATTTAAAAAAAAGATTTTGTTGGCGTAGACACCTTTTTATTCAGCAGTAGACTGACAGGAACCATGGGAGAGAGAGGGGGGTGTGACATGCAGCAAAGGACCTACGATCGGGATTCGAACCGGGGTCGGCTGCGTATGTCTATAATAATTATACAACATGTAAGTGCAAATTTATGAGTGATGAAAATTAGATGTAAGAAATGTAGTAGATGAGGTTTAGTGGAGATGAATGAGACAGGTGACTATGTGCTCTGCAACGGCAACTGCTTTTTTTTTTTTTTGCATAAACTTTCCCTGATTTCAGAAGCAATTAGAGCCTGACAGAAATTAAATGAAACTGACAGTGGTTCACTGAACACATCTTTTCCACTGTGTTTCTTCAGCTTGGTTTCTCTATCAAGATAGTGTGACATTTTAATTCTGTCGCAGCATGATTTTAATGTAGGGAAATTTCTTTCTGCTCTGTATTACCTGTTTCCAGATGGAAATGATAACGGTCAGTTGGAATCCAATGCTAACCTCTTACAAAGAAACCCATGGTTCTGTTTTCCTGACGAAAGGGTCAGATTTGTTCAAATAAGTGATTTAAGTCCTTGCCTGTCAGTCAACAGATTCTGCTGAAATTGGCAACTTTATCAAAGCACATCTTTCATAGATTAATTTAATCAGATTCTACTTTCTAAATGCATTTCAGCTCTGCGATAACCCCAAACAAATCTATAATGACGGCTTTAGCCCCAAACTAAAACAAGCCAAAGTGTCTAATGGAGTCATCAACCCACTCAGATTATCATCATCTGTTTAGGCTAGCTACCTCTGTGTTCCATGCTCCTGCACACACACACACACACACACACACACACACGCATATCCCTCAGATTCCCAACTACAAGGAGCAAAGAAGCGTCAGGAGATGTTTAATTAAGACAACAGATCAATTAACAGCTCAATTAGCCTGGCTAATTAGGGGCTCAGTTGGAACAAAAGCTCGCTCTCCTCTGCTCTCTCTTTCTCTCAGTGTCTCTCTTTCTCTGTCTCTCTCTTTCATGCACACATACACGTGCACACTCCTACACTCACACCCTCTCACAGGGTTTGAGCGCATGACATGGCTGTCGCTAAACCTCGCTACAGACCAAATAATCCTACTTAATCGTCAGTCCAGATTTTGGCTGAAAATTGCCTGGAAGGGAGGATAGGAGCAGGAATTCTCTCTCCTGCTCAGTTTTATCTGTGAATCCAGGACACTGGTGATTTAAGAGGACTAATTGAAGTTACAGTAGCCTGGAGGTTGGGGCACATTTTAGTTAAGCTGTTTATTTATTTATTTTGTGGCATCAGGCATTACATCATCAGCACGTGTTCAGATGTTTGAACGGATGCATGAAAACATTCATAAACTCAGTCAATTTCACTTTATTCACCTCAGTCCAGGAAGTGATTTTGTGTGTGTGTGTGTGTGTGTGTGTGTATAGAGACCATGCTGTCAGGTGTACCTGGGCTTCCTCTGTGTATTAGGTCTTTTGGGGGTGGTCTTTGGGACACTGCAGACGTACATGCCTCTGAGTCTACATGTTTTTGGCAGAAGTGCACGCTCTGGACCCCTGTGCACAATTACCCCCGTGTCAATTAGGAGAATTATGCTCACAGGTACACAGCCCCATTATTGATTTGTGTGTGTGTGTGTGTGTGTGTGTGAGAGAGAGAGAGAGAGAGAGAGACACACACACACACACACACACACACACACACACACACACACACACACACACACACACACACACACACACACACACACACACACACACACACACAGGGAGAAGAATAGTTTTTTATTTAAATGCTAAACAATTTTATGTTAATTTCCAAAAAGTCAGCAGAAAAAAATCTCTATGAAAAACAGTGTCTCCATGAAGTGGCTGTAACAAGATCACATGATTAAAATGATAAAAAATAATAAATCCATCACCCTTTATCACATCAACTTTATAATTATTTCTATTTCAGTTGGACTTTAAACTTTTCTATTGATGTTTAAATTTTCCCTCTATGTTTTTAACATTTTTACAAATATTTAAGCACAGAGTCAAACATGTGGATGGAAGCATACTTGGAGAGACGGAGAGACAAAGGGGGTGTGTTTGTTTGTGCTAGTGGAGGGTAGTGTAACCTCTGATGAGTGTGAGATAAATGTCCTCATCTGCCCTTCCCCTGCTGTCCCTGGGGTGTTTGTCTGTGTGTGTTTGTGTGTATACAAGGTAGCATGCATATGTGTTCGTGCTTGTGTGTGTGTGTGTGTGTGTGTGTGTGTGTGTGTGTGCCAGAGTGTGTGAAGCAGGGTTCAGATGCCCGGTCACCCCATATATCTCCAATGTAGCAGACAGGTCTGGGGTTCTGTTGCTGATGCACTGTCTGCTCTCATTACGGAGCAGGCCCAGGAGCAGGCCCAGACACACAAACACACACATGCACACACACACACATACACACACATACACACACACGCACGCACACACGGTCTTGCTAGGACAATTAAATATGGCTGGGAACTCTGGAAGAATCAGCCTAAAGTGAAGGAGACGGCTGAAAAACATGCTCAGGCTGATGCATGTACCTTCCCACTACAGCCAGGATTCATAGCCACCCCCAATACCACACTGACACACAAGCACACACACACGCACACACGCACGCACAAATACACATGAAACCACAATGGGACACACTGTGTAAGTCTTGTGACAGGATGACTGACAGAAGGACAGGCTGTTGCCACATGACTTCCTCTATCTCCACAGACACACACACACAGACACACACACACACACACACACACTTCCCTATGTTCCAGTGTTAATAAATTGTGTCCCAGCAGCTGTGTGCTCTGACTGCACCCTCCGTCTGCTGTGTGATCTGATCTGGTGATGACGTCCACTGGCTACTGACTCTTCTCCTTCCTGTTTCTCTTCCACTTACTGTCCATCTGAACCTGCTATCCAAGTAACACATCCTATGCTTTGAGTACACAGTTAGCTCTGTAACTTCCTACCAGTTATTGAAAAAAAAACTGTACTTCTGTTTTCTGGCAGCTTCATCAAAGTTCTTCTTCCTCTGCTGTCTGTATCAATATGTAAATTCCTTACACACATATACACACTTACCTGTCTCTCAGGATATTGACCTTTGGTCTTGGTTAAGTGTGAAGGGCGTGTAAACATATACATAATCCTAGGAGTACGTGACCCTACTTGACCAGGTCTCCCTTACAAAACAGGTTTCCAGCCTCAAATGCGACTTTCCAGGTTAAGGAAAGGTTAAATAAAACCCTAGTAGTGTAAAGGGCGCTTAGAGCCAAAGTGCTGTATGTATTGCCCCCCTCATTAAACTCTGTCCTGTGTGTGTGTGTGTGTGTGTGTGTGTGTGTGTGTGTGTGTGTGTGTGTGTGTGTGTGTGTGTGTGTGTGTGTGTGTGTGTGTGTGTGTGTGTGTGTGTGTGTGTGTGTGTGTGTGTGTGTGTGTGTGTCTGGCCCGGCCTAAGTAGACTGATATGAGGAATCTTGCTGTTACCAGAAATAGGTACCATGCAGCTCTGCTCAATCACTTCCTTATATTCTTGGCATTCTCATTCTCTCTTCTTTATATATCTATCTATATCTATATATATATAAATGTAGAGAAAAAGAGAGAGACATTGAGAGCAAAGCAGAGCAGCCAGCCAGGGGAAGATTCCAGCAGTGGGTAATTGGCCTTAAGCCATTCCTCTGGCCTGCTGCTCTCTGAATAATGCATGGTCTTTTTAATGAAGCCCCTTTTTGTTGTCTTTTTACTTCTCTAGGATGTAGGGTAAAATTAGCATACTCCTGTGTCTGCATCTTAATGAGGGTTTGGTTAGTAAGGGTTAGTCATGCTCAGAGCTACGCCCATTCTCACTGATCTTAGTTTAAAGGTAAGATAAGGATAGCCTTAAAAAGAATTCCATCCTGCCGGTTGATGTAGACAACGTGGCATCATCAAAGTCCTTTTAAAGTGATGAAGGAAATGTAGCTGCATGCTGCTTTGTCTTATGATGCTGTTATACGGGCCGTCTGAAGTTTAGGCCACAGGAGGCTATTACTTTTAACCTTTCTTTTGTAAGTATTTCACACAATTTCTCTCTTGGTTTTAATATTCCCACCACATCAAATCAGCATACAGTATGAGAACGGCCCAAAGTACTTGCACGTGAACATTTTCCCGAGGCTTACAGTAAGACCCTCTAACTGCTGTCCAGACCTGAGAATTCTGTCTTTTTGCTCCAGACATAGTGGAGTCTGGAGTTTTTGAGCCTGTCCTTGAGTGGGGCAGGAGAACATTCCTCAATCATTGGGGCATGTACAACAGTTCCCTAATCCTACTGTAGACCCCCTTTCATCTACAGGCTAATGCTTTGTGAAGCACTGAGCTGTGATCAGGCCCAACCCTGGAGAAACGGTGGAGCTGAGCAGGTCAAAGGGGGCAGAGGAGAGGGGGGAAAAAAAGGAGCGAGAAGTTGGAAACTGTAAATGGCAATTTAAAATCTGTACCCTCTCATCCTAATCTTACTATGGTTGATGGTTATGTGACATGCGGCGTAGGATGGCAATGGATGAACAATGGAGGGCTCATAGTCTGTGTGAAAATTGATTTGTGAATCATGGAACGGTAATTTCTCAGGTTTCTTTGAGTGCAGTGGCTTCTTTAGGGTGAAGATGACAAATTACATTCTCTACACAAGCAATATTTGGCTGCTGATTTGTTGGTATTTACTGTAGACTTATAAGCAGCAGCTGAATGATTTTTACAACATCTGCCTTCATTTGTCCAGGCCAAGTCACCAGCCTCGCAAATGATACTTGGTGTCTGGCATTTCTTTTTTGACTGATTTATCACGAGCCAAAAGGAGTGGTAAGTCGAGAATATCACGGATGACAACAACAATTCTGGCCTAACAAACCACACTTGGCGCAGATTCTGTTTTTCTCCAGAGTTGCCTGGATAATTAACCTGTACATTAACTTCCCAGCTGATAGGAAACTGCATGTGGATATGAGCTCAGTGAGTCATGGAGATTGATCCTGAGTGCGATGGGATGGCAGAGGCAGGAAGCCTCACGGTTTGGCAGACTCTGCCATACCTGTCAATTCTCACATTCTGTTCAGTCTACCAGGTTCAGAGAGAGTCTCATTTCCTACTTTGGCTCAGGAAGGAGTTTGGCACAGGAACAGAATAAGAAGCGAAGTTACATGCTACCTCGCTGGGACTGTGTACCAGCAAACTTTCTGACAGCTTGAGCTACTGACTGGTTTGCTGTGATGGACTGACGTCACGGCTGGGTTGTTGTTCCAGCTGACAGTATCTGCAATTATCATATCTATTGAAAAGGCAAGCTTGTCTTTACATTTTAAATCTTCTGACGCAAGATGTAAGTTTAATGATATTCAACTTTCCATCCATGATATACCTGCTGTACCTTTTCATTTTAGTTTTCCCTCTTTGTTGGAAACCAGTTTGCCGATCACTACCGACTGCTGGTACTGTGTATCACTGTTTGTTACTGTGAAGTTGGTGATCACTTCTCGCAGCTGATGGTGCACACCATTGCACATCTTTTTTGGCACAAACCTCTCCTCTGTGCTGGGTGAAAGCCTGTGGGACTTGGGGTCAACCCACTGCTGGGCACCGGGCTCCGAGTAATGGGCTAGTGGCAGCAGGCACTGGGCACCGGGTAGTGAGTTGGGACACAATAGCGGAGGGCTAGTCCAGGCCAAAATCAGGCCAAGTAGATGTAATCAGTGGTGCATGAGGAGATCTGGCACGGACTTTCAGCTGCCTCTCCTCTCCTCAGCGGTGAACTGCAGTGATCAGTACTAGGACCAGCTCCTCTCTGTCCTGTCTCAATTAGTACTATTCTCTGCTCTCTTTGTACACACAAGAGTCCTCTGTCCTTTTTTTTTTTAACTTAATGTAGCAACACATGTAATGTTATGTCTGGTAATACTTTATTATAGGGATCCCGTGAAGTTTCTTAGAAAGGGTAATGAAATTTGTCTCACAGTAGAATGTACACAGTAGCCTGGGCTAGGAGATGATACAGTAGTTACATTGTTAAGTAGAGTTAAAAGCAATTGTTGATTTACAGTGGCATTTCCTTGAAAGAATTGTATCAGAGAAATGTGTACCTGCATTGAATCAGTGCTCCTAAAAAGTTAGTTTTTAGTACAGTCACAACATTTTGACAGAATTTAACTGGAACTCTGCGTACACAGTTACACTTTCTCTGAAGAGAAAATATATAACTTTGTATATGAAATAAGTGAGATTTAAGATGAATTTCATCTTAAATTTTATTTTTCATTATATAATGATTTAATATAATATATAATATTTAGTAAAATATCCTAAATTTGTGATGGGTACTGGAAGCTGGAAGATGATTATAAAAAATGTTCAGAATGGAAGAAGGGAACCTTTTTTGTGGCACATTTTATTTTTCTAGCTTTGGGAAAGTTTTTTGTCTGACTACTGTATTTGCTTCATGAATCCCTGTTGACTGGACACTTCAGTCTACCTGAGACAATAAATAATTTTCATCCAGTAATGGGATACTTGATGACAGCAATCTGCATTTGTTCTTACAGACGTGATTCAACATTATGATGTACAACTGTGTTGTAGCCTTAAAGAAAACTACTTCAGCTGCTGTCAGTTGTCATGATTGTCATTGTCATGACAAACATTCATTTAAATGTCAGTATATGGAGTGAGTCAGTTTTTGTATAGACTTGATTATGCTACACGACTGTTACTTTGTCACTGGCTTTTTAATGGAATGAATTGTAGTTTAACCAGTTTAAAACTATCTCCATTTTCCAAATACTTTGTTGAAAGTTACATAGTATTTGGTGAAACCTTCATCAGAAATTACAGGTACATCAATGAACTTATCAGTAAGCTAAAAGGACCTGTAAAGTAAATAGTTAGTTGAATAGAGTAAGACATTAACAGAACAGCCTCCTGCTGAGTAATTTTGTCTCATGATAAACAGCTCATGAACTCTTTATGTACAACAACAAACTAACTGAGTTCTGTTTCCATATTTGATTTAATTGGTGAGCATGTAGATTGTTTCGATGCATTCTTTACTTTACAGCCACATGGCACAGCTGTGTGTTGATCTGAATTCACATGCTTTTTGGCAAATTTCACCACCAGCACATCTATTTTTAATAAGCACACCACTGTCATGGAATGGCAATGAACAGGACACCTCCAATCATCAGTGCGGCTTGGAACCCCACTAATGTTAAATTAACTATGTGAAGGCAGCTGCTCTTTGAGCTCAAACACTTTTGTTGTGTGGTGAAAACAATGAATAATTCTCTTTACACCCCATATGTGGGTGTTGGGAGCAGGGCAGCAGGCAGGAGTATCATCAACAGCTCAGATCAAAAGCCAGGCGAAGTTTAGAATGAACACACACATCGGGAGGAGGGGGCGAGGCGCGGATTCTGAGGGATTTTTGTTTGTGTGAGGAAGAGTAGCATAAGGCAAAAATGTGTGTGTGTATGTGTATTTGTTTGAGTGAAAGGTGTTCACCTTTGGAGATGACATCTGTGTAAGTGGCTCACTGTTGTTCTCAGCGTATGGTACAATACACGGTGATGGAGGAAAGATTTGCAGCAGCTCAGATGCACTAGAGATGGCACCAGATTGTCTGCTCTTATTGGAGGAGGTGGGTGTCCTACATGAAAATTCTCTGACACTTTAGGGTAAGAAGGCACCTGACCTACAGCATGTGATATACTGTTAGATATTCAGATATCTGCATGAGTGGGTCAAACACAATTAACAGCCCATTTATTACAGTCAAATGCAGCTCATTTTTTATGTAATGGAAAATAACCCACATTATTTCTATTAAAATAAGATATACAGAATTCAGAAAAGGTGTCCTTTTTAATGCATTTAAAGGGGCATTTTTGGGGCACAGTATGCACACAAACACACCCACACACACACTGTAGATATCTGTAAACCCCTTTTTGAAATAGCCGTCATAGCCCAACAGGTGACATTATTAATCCTAGTAATTGTGCTGTACATAAAACCCTCCTAAACTGTCTTAAACCAACAAGAAGAAAAAAAAAAAAAAAGATGTGGAATGTATCTCAGCAGCTCACCAAAGAGGAAATCATTCCCTAACGGTGAAAACAGCATGCAACTTTCATCTAAACAGTTGAGCGTGCAACCTTACGCAACCTCACTGTCTCCCTCAGATCCTTTTCTCTCCCTCTCACTTCAGCTGTGATACCTGTGAAGCTTCCGCCAAGGCAGAAACACCTTCAGAAAATAAAGTCAGCCTGTTTGTGTGTTGTCTGCAGGGCATTCACCTGCTTGACAGATACACTGTAGAAGG
Organism: Scomber japonicus; assembly: GCF_027409825.1. Classification (NCBI taxonomy): domain Eukaryota; kingdom Metazoa; phylum Chordata; class Actinopteri; order Scombriformes; family Scombridae; genus Scomber; species Scomber japonicus. Next base: position 15,806,053 of record NC_070593.1, on the reverse strand, counting down.
AGAGGGAAGAGGAAAAGGAGGGGAGAAAAAAAAAGAGGGAAGCAACTTGTTACAGAGCTCCTCGACATTGATCATGACAGATTTTTTTTGGTTATGCGTTGAAAGTAAACACTGGAGTGCAGCGGGTTCACTAACTCACTCAGGAACATTTCTGAGAACGGACGGAGAAGTTTATTATTAGCCAATAATTCCAGCAGCTGCAGTCAGGCAGTCAGTCTATATGAGAAAATATGGGAAAATGATGCAGTGTGTGTTTACCATGATTTGGTTTGGAGGAGGAATCCAATAAAGATGATGAAGAAGCCTCATCTCCGCACTTCGCAGGCCTGGGCTGGGTGGCACAGTAGTCAGCGTAGCAAGGGAGAGAGAGTACAGGGAGAGGGAAGTGATTATTACTGTCGTTAAATCGACAGGAAATGTTGCATCTCCTTGACGTTTAGTAATGATCGCAGCAGCTGGGAACAATAAAACTCCAACATTGCGCAATTATTGTCCTGCCTCACTTACATTGGATAAAAGTAATAATGCACATTATCCCCACATCCCCCTTTAAAGTCTCACCAGTGAGGGAGCAGAGGCAGCAAATGAGATTTGCTGCGCAGGAAGCTGAGTAGGCTGACGGGTATGATTGACTGGAGGAGGACTTCCTGCAGAGTTGTGTGATGGGACCACTCTCGCTCTCTCACTCTCACTACCCATTCATCTAGTCTCCCCCCCCCCCCCCCCCATTTTATTTCTCATGATTTGACTGTGTGCCTTTGGGACAGAGAGAGAAGATTAGAAAGTGACACCCAGAGAGTGTTGACAGTAGTTTGGATTCATGACAGACAGAAACAACAAACAGCAGCAAGTTAACAAGATATGAGAGAGAGAGGGTGAAAGAGAGAGAGACAGAGCATTCCCAATACATTCAGTTGTTAAATCATTTCTTATTTTATTGTTTTAAAAATGTTTAATTTATTTGTTGTTGCAGTGATTTGTCTTTTCTGTCATTATAGTATAATATGTAGTAATGTGTCTATTTCCAGGCATTATGAATTATTATACTTATCTTGTAAACCTTGTGGAACCTGCTCATGACCTGTCCAATAAGTCAACGTTTAAACTGAAAAAAGAAAGAGAAAGGGAAGAAAAGCAAGAGAGCTGAAAGGAACTGATCGTTAATAAGAAAGTTAAGATATTGAATTTAAAAAAAAAAGAGTTGATTATAAGGGTACCAAATTTGGAATGCAGTTGCTGAGCAGTCTAAATATATATGACTGGTGTAGATCAATTTCAGAGAGGTAAAATGTACAGAGGAGAAGGTAACAATATATATTTTTTTCTTTCTTTTACTTCTTAAATTGTGAACATATCAAACAAAAATTGTTCCTACAAGGCCTAAAAAACACCAAAATGCTTTATATTTATTGCAATTTGCATACATGCAATTACGTATGCTTTATTTTCATTTGACCTATTACTGATATTGATTATTTATTTATAATGCATTTATTTATTCATGATCATTTATTTATTATCAGTTATTATACAGTATATGGCTCAAACCCATTCATGCAAATAGAGGGTATTTGAATTTGAGAGAGAGCTCGAGGGACTGTCTAAAGTATCATCTTCCATATTTAATTGAGGCCTACAGATGTCGGATTGTTTTGACCTTTCTGTTCTGTGCACATATGTGTGTGTGTGTGTGTGTGTGTGTGTGTGTGTGTGTGTGTGTGTGTGTGTGTGTGTGTGTGCATGAGTTTCAGGGAGGGTATAACCAGTTGAATATTAATGATTGATTAGGCCTGTCGTGGCTGTGCATAAATATCAAGGGTATGTTTGTGTTAAGAAGGGCATTTAGTAGTTTTGCTCTTCTCTTCTCTTTTTAATTAAAACTGCTCATATTCCCTTTTAATGACCATTACTGCTACTGCACAGGAGATGAGGAGTAAATGATTGATAAGGTCAAGCCTCGGACCAAAAATAATTTTATTTGCTCAGATGCTTCTCATCAACAGCCTTAACATCCTCTTTTGGTTAGAGCCGCAGTGAAGCTGAGCTGTAAAACCCTGACATCTTCCAAAATTGTTTTTTTTGTGGGTTTTTTTTTTTTTTGAAGAAGGAAACAAGTTCGTTTTCATCTTGTGCCCCGGCTTCCTGTCTGGGAGTTTGTTTCAAGAACATAAGAAACATTTCGCTCTGTTGAAGAGAAGAGGTGAGTGTACCTCAGAGTGCCTTCTCAGAAACTCCTCTGACACCGGATGCCTACTTCTAGATATAGCTAGTGTGTGGTTGCGTGTGTCTTCCGGGATGCTACCTTTTCGGAGGGGCTTTGAAGGAAGTTATCAAAACCTCTGTCTTTCATCTCCTCCGGCCCCAGCGCTCCCCCTCTCCTCCGCAGGTGGTTTCCCCTCCAGTCCCTTCATTCTTTTCTCTCGCTTACTGTTGCCCACACTTTGTTCACCCTCACCTCAAGAAAAACACACATGCTACGCCGCTGTTCTCAAATAGTTTCCCAATAGCGCCAAAAAACTGGGCGTGCAGTGTGTGCATTTTTGGCATCCGCCCCACCCCCACTTCTCTCTGCTCACTCATCTCTGAAGGTAGAAGGAGGTAGATGAAAAAAACAGAAAAGGTGGGAGCGATGATTATATCATGTTTATTTCTTCAAGGGTTGTATCACTTGTTATGAGTCATGCCAGGGTGATGACTCTGTGTTTTGATAGTGGAGAAAGAGTTCATATTTAGTGGGAAGCTTCGGGAAATCACCTCTTTCTCTCATTCCCACAGATTTGAACTGTTTGCGAGTGTATTGGCCAAAACAGTATCAGCTTTCGTCTACCGGTCAGATGGTGTGATAATGCTGGCTGGAGATAGCTGTAACTGGGTTTTTTTTTATGATTCTGTGATAAACCTGTCTGTCAAAATGGCTAAATGTCACTGCCTTTCGCATGCCTGATGAAGTGAGACACAGAAAATCTCAGCTTTTGGAATTTTTATCTGTCTGTAACTGACTGATAAAAACTATGACTTGCCAATCACTTCAGGTCATTGTTTGTCGTTTGTCTTACTCGTCAGACAGTGAGACTGAGCGTGATGTGGCAAACTCTTGAAAAATCCTTCTCTCTGTTTCTGTTTCCCTCACCCCTCTCTCCCAAAGTTTTCCTCTCTCTGGCTGGGCGGCCGCAGGTTTCCAAACAAACTAGCTGAAACATGTTGTCTGTGAGTCCGTCCATCCAGCCCTCCTGCTGGGCACCAAAGCTGCCATCCACAATGTAAGCAGGTGGCGCTGGCATCCCAGGGAGAACGGGCAGAGCGCGTGGGCGTCACACAGTCGACGCCAATCCAAAATTCCCAGCTGACCTCCAAACCAAGGCTATGGCTGTGCTCGCCAATCTTCGGCAAACGCTACTTGCGGTTTTCTGTTTGCCTTCATCTATCTTTCTCTCGCTGTCGCGCTATTGTTTTGCCAGCTGCATTCACATATTCTCTTAAATAATAATCGTTACTTTGCTTGAATATCTTTTTCTTTGCCTGCATGTGTGTGTCTCTCTGTCTTTCTCTCTGTGTTTGCTTTGTGGGGGTGCTGTTTAGCCGAGTGGGACTAACAGTAGGCCCCAGGCCAGCCGCCTTCGCTTGGACGTTAATGAACGGAACAGGAGTGGGCACATCTGATGAAGCTGGCCATGCTGTCAACTGATTTTCATCTGGTGTGTGTGTGTGCGTTTGTGTGTGTGTGTGTGTGTCTGACAGCAGGTGCAGACCAGATCTCTATGCACTGACAAAATACAGACTCTGCTGTGCCAACACAGGTGATTTCCACCTAGAAAGGCACACACAAACACACATCCTTTCCACTTTCTATACTTTTTTCCACTCTAAAACGCAGAATGCCTTCATATCTAAATGACAGTTTGATTACCTAGATTATCTAGAGAGTTTGAACTTCCACTCCCACTGCTGAGTTCCTCATTGATAAATTATAAATCATTGCCTTTGAGGTGACGATGTAAAACCAGTCTGATAGACAAACAAGGAAACACCTGTCACATACAGCCCTCAGTCAAACGACTCATTCGTGAGCAACATACACACACCCAGTGGAAGGTCTGAGTGACAACATCCTGTTCCTCTCTGGTTGTCAACAGGCCTGAAGCAACAACAGTATAAGCGTCTGCGTTCATTAGAATAGTACCTGTCTGGGGCTCCCTTAGCCACCTGGCTTTTCAAACAGAAGCAACTAACACTCCTAATCTTTCTTTCTATATGCCACAGGCAGATAAGATCCAAAGCTGCGTCGTCACAACAAAACCAAACACCACAGCGTTCCCAAATGTCACATTATTGTGCATCGTACACGGACAGAAGCTAACGAGACAGGGAGACAGGAACGTGATTCTCCTTGGAGAGAGACAATTTTTCGCTGCCGCGTCCGAGTCCAAAAATAACAAAGAACAAAGGCGGATAAACGAGTGAGTTTTTGAGCACAGGCAAGTGGGCTTTGGCAGCACCGGCCAGGCAGGAGGGGAGGGAGAGACAGGGAGAGCTAGCTAGCGGCCCGTCCACACATCTGTCCACACAGCACGGGGTGGGTTCCAGCGACACCCACAGAAACAGGCTTAACCTTCTCTTCCCCCCACCACCTGTTCATTACTATGGGCCCCCCCACTGAGCCACCGCCACTCTGCTCTTCTCCTCTCACCCGCTCCCTTGTTCTCGTTTTCTCTCTGTCTGTCGCTACTCGTTCCAGTTCTCTCTTTGTTATCCTGCCGTTTTTTTTTTTCACCAAATTTCTCCTTTTCTTTTATTTTTTTGCTTTTTTTAATTTCTCAGCAGTACAGCGCTATTTCTCCTCTCGCTGTCTCTTCCCCACGCACTTTTTTTTTTGGTTGAAGTTAAAAATCTGTGTGACTAACAGAAAGATGGTCTTTCTCTAACAGGAGCAGATCATCAGACAGGTTGTTTTAACTAGTGCGAAGGAGACAGAAGTGGCCGGCCTACGTAGAGGGGGAGAAAAAGAGGCTTTTGATGAATCGTCTGTGAAAGTGCATCAGTCTACCCACATCTTCAAACCCCCTGGTGCCTCTTGTCTGCTTTCAGACCCATTTTTCTCCACATTGTTGGTAATTTGAGCATTCTCGCCCATGGCATCATTCATAGTTGGCCCATTTAAATCCCTTTAGAAATTCAATTTGGAGAAAGGAAATGACAAGATTTAGCTTAGTAAGGTATGCCAAAACATCCATGAAAATCAGACATGGGAATATGTGAGATTTTAAAACCCTCATCATTGTTCCCCCTTTTTTACTGTGTGCAAAAAGGACTGAATAATCTCTGTACTTGTTGGAGCACATTTGCATTTTTGATCATTTATTTAGCCAAGGTGAATCATGAAATGGCTTCTGCCATGACACTCTCACAGGAAAAAAAAATCAAAGCAGCCAAAAGTTTGCTATAAAACAAGAAGGTTTTGTGTTTTTCGCTGCAACTTTTTCTATACCATCATTTCTGTCCAAAACAAATCAAAAGAGGAAAAAACAGAAAAACAAATTGCACCCTCAGTCTCTCATATGGTACCACAGTGAGAGCAACTTGGCATCAGCTTATGCCATCATTGTACATAATGAGGTACATACTTCAATTCAGCCAATTGTTATTTTTAAATGCGAATGTGAAATTACATTGTGGGCTGTGCATGCAGGAAATGCAGTTATGAAAACATGCAAAAAAACCCTCCCATGTATTATTTTTAAATATTTCATACACAGACAAGAATAATGATCATCCAAACTTAATTTCATTTGTACTTTAATGAATAACTGATGGGTCTGTAATAAGCTCTTTTTTGCATTGTAATTTCAAATTAGAGACAGAAACATATCAAGAGAAACAAATAACTACAATCTGTCATTCAAATCCTCTTCTTCTGGGTCTGTTTGTGTGTGCGGGTGTGTGGGTGTGTGTGTCTATGTGCGTGTGTCTGTTAGTGTCTCTGTGTGTGTGTGTTTGTGTGTGTATGTGTGTTTGTGCACAGGGCACCTGGTTGACTTGCGTTCTGCTCTCTTGGATTCTGCATAACTCCATATATTCTTTTTGACTCTTTAATTGCTTTTGCACAGTGGCCCTGATGATGATAAGGAGGACTTGGTGACAACATCTCAATTTCTCTCCCCAACTGAACGCTCCCCGTTTCAATTATCCTCGCCGTTTCCTTGCCGCGCTCACTCTCTGCCTCCAAATAAATTTCATTTCCCTTAAGCCCGCTGGTTTCAGTATCTGATGGCGTCTCACTCAGTTATCCATGCATGGTATTATCAGGAAGACAGGCCCTCACTGCTCACTGAGAGGGAAAGGCTGCAGGCCCCTTATTACATACCAAATATCAGGCACCATATTCAAATCCAAAGTAGCTGGCTGTGGGGAATATGCCTAAACTGGTTCAGCCTGTTAAGAGCACCAGCCTACATAGATAAATGAAGTCTACATACTGTGTGAGATGAGGGAATTTGCTTTGAATGTTATAAATGTAGTCATTTTAAATGCATTTACATATTTCTTAGCAACTCCAACATATTTGTTAATTTGTTAAATCAACACAGAATCGAGGATCAGTGCGATTTCAATCTGAGAATATACTGTATGTACACAAAAGGAGACTAAATTCAATGTAATTTGATAGTGTCTTTTACCACATGTTGGGAATGTAGTCTGAACTGTCATGACATCACTGGATTCAAAGGAGACAACTTGCTTGAGCTCTCCAAACAATGAAATCATTACAAACAGCTTATCCAGGTTGCCAACCCATTAAAAACCGAGAACGAGGAGCTAAGAAGTTGGATACAGCCGTTGGGTATTGTGCAGCATTACAAAGAAAACAATGAGACAATCAAATGGTGTGATATCCTATTGTTTTATTGCCTCCCAAAACCTCAAAGTAATATTCTTTCCTAGTTTTTTAAAATGACATAAAAATCTCTCCATGGATTATGACATCCATGTGAGTTGATGCCATGGCAATTTTGCCACAGAGAAGAACCTCAGAGTCATATAATAATTACAGAGTAATGAATGCACAACAATAAACATGTAAACTATTCAAGGCGGCTGAGATAAGATAGCGGTTAAGCATGTCTTTATTGCAGGAGGTTCCCACAGTTCAGGGTGTTCAAAGGTCTCTTACACAACCACAGATGGTCATAAAAACCAGCAGTTCCTGATCAAAGCAGAGAGTGAATAAATATATGTCATTGATGAGCTTCTGGTGATTAGGTGTGTTAACAGGAGGTTTGCAGACTTTTTCATTTTCACTTCAGCCCACACAGTAAAATCCATTAAAAATTAATATTTGATTCAGATAAACGTCCATGCTTTTCACTTCCTAGTCACTAGTGGGATAAAAAGCTCCTTTTTTACATTTAATTTTTCTGTCATTCACAAATGTTAAGTATCCATCTTTGAGTTAAATGATGATTAATTAAAAGTACAACTAGTTAGAGATAAATGCAATTAAATCATGCATAATAATACGCAACAACTACGACACTGTGAATTTTGACTGTGTGGAATGATAACAGCATATAAAAGCAAAATGTAAAAAAAGTAAAAGCAAATCTATCTATCCAACAGAGTTTAATCTATTTGAAAATTGGATGATAATTAATTTGGCCCCTGTGAACCAAGTAATTTAAAAGGTTTGTGAATCTTAAAATTAATCTGAAGTCTTCAGTCATCCATGTGAACAATAAAAACATGATTCACGGTGGGTCACAAATGATACTATGAAATGAAATTAAACCATTGTTACAAGGAAGTTGTGCACCATTTTCAAACACTGTGGTCTTTTCTAAAAAAATTCTCGCAATGGGTTTTTATTGAAAAACATCTTTGGGAAAATACAACTGTAATTATGACAATAATGAGATGCAGTATAATATTATCTGGAAGATTTAGCTAAAGGAATTACATATTGTACAGAGAGAAGAGGCTAAAATATAACTTATTATTTTATTAAAGGATGAAAGCTTAAATGAAGTTTATGAAATTTTAAAGTTCAAGACAAAACCAACATAGCGACTGTATATGTTTTTAAATTGAGGTCATTTAAGTGGGCATTTAGACAGTGCATGTTCACCTGCAAACGAGCGATCTCAGAATTTTCTGTCAAATACATTTTCCTTTTTTTACCTCTACCTTTCCTCGGCTTAAACCAACATTTGGCCTTCTGCTGTCCCTCCTATATTTTCATAAGAATAGAGTCTAAGTAAGGTAACTATATAAAAACACATTTTCTTGTGTGACAAAAGCTGCTTATTATTTTTGTATTTCTAGTATACAGACTAATACAAAAAGCAGGAATTCCTTGTGACATATGGAAGAAAAATGGCTTTACTTGCAGCATAATCTTTTTCTCATAATCCAACCATTTTCAGTGGCAGAACTAATTGCTTTCTCTACATGAGATCATTACTTTAGGAGCTGTGTCTATAAAGGTGTTCCCATGAATGGTTGAAACTGTGATTTTTATTTGGTCAGGTTTATAATGTCTTTGATAAAAGCTTATACGTAGGCAGGCTTCTCTGTTGTAAAACTCAGCGGGAACTCTTTTATGTATGGACTTTAAGCAGTGGTGCAACCCTATCAATGTGTTTGTTCACTCTGTTATTGAACAGTTATCTTTGTGACAAGAAGACACTCAATACCAGAGCAGATAAAGATGAAACAGCGCATAGAATAGGGCTATTTTCTCCTTTCTGTTTCAAATTGAGACTCTCCTATTTTCAGGGTCAGTGGATTGAAGAAAGATAAAGATGGCCAGAAATGAGACAATCAGTGTTGCATGATCTGGGTCTTAATAACACAGTTCTCCACATTCATGGCCGATAGCACCGTGGAGATTTGCCAAATCATTTGAACGATCTATGATTCAATTTTCAATAGTAAGACACTTAACTGTAAATTCCAAAGTCATTAGACACATTTGAGCTTTCGTGTGACCAAAAAACCAAAATCCAATGCAGGCTTTACTCAGAAACACAACAGAAAATGAGAAATAAAGAACTGCTGTAACACCAACTCACATCCTGCTAAGATGCTGTACTGCAATGCATCAGTCCCCTAGCTCTGCCATTCCTCCTCTCCCTTATTTTGGGGCTGATTCAATTTCCCTCAGACAGACTCTCACACGCTGACGCCGTCTCCATTACAACGTGCAGCCAAACACAAGCATTCATTAATTAGTGGCATCGTTGTCTTTTAATTATGCATGTGGCTTATTAGGCACCTCACCCGTTCACCCAAGCTTTCCCGTCTACACTCCCCTCTGTTCCTCACCGTGCTCATACGGGACCTTTAAACTTCCACCTGCACATTATAGCTCTAATAAAGCTGTTATCAGCCCGTGAAGGAGATGGCAAACAGGTGAGAAAGAGAGAGAGGGAGAGAGAGAGAGAGGGAGGGATAGCAAACGGGCGACTGAGGGTTCTGATATGTCAGCAACAGAAATTAGCTAACTGCACTCCCGACTGTGACACAGGCAGGTAGAGAGTAAACCCACCAACTCCCCTCTCTCTCTCTCTTTCCTCCTTTTTCCTTTAGTTCTTTCTTACTCCCTCTCTCTCTTTCTCTGCTTCTGCATACCACACACAGAGAGGGAGAGAAAGAGAGAGAGAGCGAAATAGAGCAAGTGAGAGGGAGAGAGCGTCAGCCGGTGAATTTTTACAGCTCTCCAAAATCATTATTGGCAATTAGCGTTCGTCAGGGAAGACAGCAGCTGCTTGTAATTACAGGTAGCCCCTCATTACTTCTCAGTGTAGGGGAGAGGAGGGATGGGAGGGAGGGAGAAAACATGTTCCAGAGCCAGTGTTTATATTTATTTATATATTTCTTTACCCGTGATGTTGAGCCACATAATGTATACCAGCTTATAGCAGAGGGGCGGAGGCTTCAGCAGGTGCAGCTCGAGAGGAGAGAGGAGGAGGAGGAGAGACTAAACTCATTGTAAACAGCCGACGTTATCATACAAATATTGTGCTATTGCACCAGTGCTGCGTGTGTGTGTGTGTGTCTGTAAGAGTGGATATGATTGTATATATAAGCATTTGTGCATGCTCATTACTAGGTGGTTTAGTTACAAGTATGCACCACTACTAACTCCTCACTTTCTATTGATACTTATGAGCTAAGTTGTACTGTACTGTGTAGAGCTTACTAACTGTTTCAATAAACGAGCATATTTTTATGCACATTTTGAAGAATCGCATGAGAAAAAATTAATCGAAAAGGCAAAATAAAATAAAAAAAACATCCTCAATTTCGCAAAGAAGTTCTGATGCAGTGAAAATTGAACAGCGTCTTCCTGGATATTCCCATAATGTGAAAAAACATGTCTGGTTGTAGCAAATAAGCAACCAATACTAGCTGAATTGAAACATATTCCTGAAGACTTCTCCCCATCTTTCTCACATACATGGCCAAGACGACTGCTTTGTCTCTGGTTCACAATCTCTAGCCTACTCCTTCTATCACAATCACGTAGCTTATATCACCAACTTCTGATGAAACTGCACTTTTCTGTAGATTGTATACATAAAATGGACATAGTGAGGTGACGCCACTCACTGATTTGCATTAGAATTGCTGTTTATGGTCTTTTCCGTTTGGAGCTGTGTGTTGCTTTACTGTACGTCTTCAAATCGTATTAACACAACAATGAATTCCAAAATGACTGCCAGCACACACTTATTAGCAATAGAGACCAGAATGACTTGATGAAAAAAATGACTGACTTGACTGAGTCCGCATCTAATGGCCATCAATGGCATTGCACTTTAAGGTACTTCCCATTGGCTTCAACCTCAAGCCATGGTAGTTGCTGCTTGGTAGAGCTTCTCATCTGTGTAAAGCTGTAAGATCTCAGCCTGACATGGCGAAGAGTGAGGTTAGGGTGACCTGACATCTTAGGGCACACCTCACTGTTATCATGCCCTAGACATCAGCACTGCATGGCACAGTGGGGCGTTCAGTGGGCCTTGGATGCTGATATGGTTTGGCTTTGTAATGTACTTCACTAATGGTTAAAATAGGTTTGAATGAGGGCACCTTCACCATAATGATTGCTCAACACTCTTGGCTTACTCATTCAGGAGGAGCTGGTGCCTGATAGACCAGAAACTCCTTTGAGAAATTGTCACTCCTTGATAGAAGAAGCATTCCTACCTAATCAGCACGCTGAAGCTTAAAACTGGCACAGGTTGAACGTTGCTTAATTTCGTTCTTGTTTCTAATCTCAAGGCAAACCACCTCATTAAATGATACCTTTACTCGAGTTTAGATTCAACCATCAAAGGTTTATATTTTCATACTTTTCAAGCTATGTTCAACATCATGTCTTGTGCTGCCCACTTTTATTGTTTTATGAGGGTTTGGCAAAGTGAAATATGTCGAATTAACATACTTTCTTCTTGCTTCGCCAAAAAAATGTCATTTCGGTAAATGTTTGCAGCAAACAGTGTAAGGTACAGATTAATTTAACTGCATAGCTGAAATAGTTAAACCTTTACTTATGAAGGTGGAGAGATGTAGCTTTTGGTTACTATAAAAGGAGATATTTCTGGGGTTGATGAAGATGAGGTAAACACATACCTCAGGCCGGGCCTAGACTCCTATGAATAGTTAATTAATACCATCTGAATGCTTTATATGCCCTAGTGACTGCAAGGCTTGAAGTCTCCCACAGAAACAGCCATAGCCTAGGGCAACAATCAAACCAATTAACCCAGGGCAGAAAACAGTGGAGGTGGGGTGTGTGTGCAGCAAGGTAATACAGTATGGACCATTGCTTCTACTGATCCCTTACCTCAGACAGAGCAAGGTTAGGTTCAGGGGAGTGGACACCCTGCTCCGTGTCGGGTGTAGTTTTCAACATGGAGGTCAGGTCTGCTACATGCAAGGCCTCTCTGCAAGACTAACAAAGGGCATGCTAATAGCAGCCAAACATTAGCCTCTTAGCCTCCATGGAGAGTTTGGCTCGTTCTCAGAGGAAAGGAACGTCTGAGTTTGTTTTTTTCTTTGTTACTGAACTTACCAAGTGAGTCATTTTGGTTCATATGCTCCACAAAGGAAGAAAAAAAGTGTCACCTCTGTCAATCTTTTGCGGACTTCCATGACAAGCCATCATCCTTTATCTCCCTCCCTGTTAATCAGCATCATAACAGTATACACAACAGTCAATAAACAGCTCTTTCTGCCAACAACATAAAGCCCCAACCATGTTCTTGCTAATTCATAAAGCATTGCCATTTATGGTCGCTTTCAATAAACATATACTATAATTGTCTGTTACAAATAAAAAAAAAAATCTCTTCAGACCTTGAGGATATCTGCAAAGCTTTATTCGCTGCGAGGGTGCTAGTATTTATTTTCTGCACACACACAGGCTCCTGCTCAGTTACAGTAGAACAACCGGCATGCTGGCAGCGGAATGGCTCACATTTGCAGGGCATCTCTCGTTTCCACTGTAGACCGTCCAACGCAAATACAAAGAACAACTGTCACATTCAAACTGGAGCTGAAATGACTGGCTGGGTTTCGATTCATCTTGTCTGTCCGGGTCCCTCTTTTTTATTCGTTGCCATGAAAAGTTGGAACTGTATGAGAACCCCGCGCTAGAGGGAGAAGATCAAGTGTGTAAGGATTTAACAGATGGAATTGGGACTAAATGAAGCGCTAATGCATGGATGGTATGAATCCACTGTGCAAGCTGCAGGTTGTTTAAAATTCTCTAGCAGGGACATGATGAGATGGTTTTTGTGTTCAAGGTAGAAGTTAGTTGATTTAATTTCCACTTTAGTGTTGTAGAGTGTCTGTTTAAAATATGTAAATTCCTGTTAAAATAATATCTGTGATTTCACCTTTTGAGATACGGACAATTTGCAGAAAATCAGCAAGGATGCATGTAGTTTATACAGAATGGAGGGACTTTTTCATTTCTTGTGAAAAAATGTACCTTTGTTTAGGTGATACTACTATTTGGTTTACATACAGTACAGAATGACTAGATTTCTCTTTTATTGAAACATGCTTTATTTAATACTTCATTAAGTGGTTAACCAAAACCAAATAAAGAGCAAATAACAGTTTTACTCTGTTTAAAATGGATGTGTTTTTTTAAGTCTGAATGCATCTGCTTTAAATGTAATTTGGGAAACAGGCTTGTGGAGACACTTCACATCCTTCCCTCTATATTTGTACAGCGCTGTGACTTTGATAATGAGTACTTAATGTTGTACCACTGTTCTTAAATAGGGGAAATTACACTGTATGTTTTACACTGATGTCAATTATTGAATTACACAGAAAACATTCCTGCTCATACTGGGCTACATGCAGTGTTCACGAGAAAAGTGAGATCTTAAAACACACCCTTATTTGGATGCTCCCGCTGCTTGTTACTGTGGCAGCTTTGAGAAATATTGTCGTTTGGTTCTACTGATGCTCGCAGTGCTGCAGTGCTGCATTTTAAACTGTTGAGTCAGATTTCATTTACCAGCTCTTTCATCTGTTTTAACTCAGTGAGGCGAGGTATCGCACAGAGTGCGTCAGTGTGTCTCTGTGTGTGTGTGTTTCGCAGTGAGAATATGTGTATATAAATTTGCGTGTCTGAATTTGTGTGGGCCTGTCTGTGTTGCTTGTGCTTGTGTTGTTTGCATGTGTGTGTGCGTGCTCTGGCGTGTGTGTCTCCAAATGTGTGCATGTGGCTCCCAACCCAGAGCTATTATGTGGAGACAGCAGGTATAATATCTGCAAACCTTTGCCGCTGTGCTGGATAAGTAATGGCCTCAAGACGTCACCTTTATCTTTAGCCACACTCCTGCAGCTGGGGCTGTGTATTCCCTGCCTCACACTCCCTCCATGATACACAGGTGTGGTGTTATATGTTTGTGTGTATGCCGTTTATCCCACAACGCCTCCCCCTCCTTATGTATTTGCCACACACAAAAGTGGTCATGAGGAAAGCAGATAGGGCCAAGACTGACACATTCATTTCCTTAACGGCCGTGGATGCGATGGCAGTGCTGCCGCCTTTTGAGCAGCTTTAGCTATATATCCCCTACAGACGTCGACACTGGTGAGCGCAGAGCGAGGCGCCACTGGGAGCATCCCATTATGCCCCGCAAGCGGAGAAAGGGAGGCCATGGTGAGGACAGATAGGAGGAAGGAGGATGTAGAGGAGAAGAAGGAGGAGGGCGAAATTTAGACAGAGACAGAGAAGGCAGAGGCAGAGAGATGCGGGAGTAAAGAGACAGAATGACGTGTGAGATAGATAGGGAGAGAAAATTGAAATGAGACAGAGGGAGGGAGAGAGAGAGGTGAAACAAAGGAAGAGTTAGATGGGGAGTGAGTGAGCTTTGTGGTCTCAGGCTCCATGGGAGGTTCAGCCCAATCATTTATAAAAGGTAAATGCTGTCAGGACGCAGGGCGTTTAAAGGCGCGGCGCTGCAGGTGTGATTTATGCTCTCAGTACGGGGCTATAAATCACCCTGCCTTTGTTTCCACAGGCTGCTGCTACTGCTGCTGCCGCGTCAAGACATAACCATCCCTGCCTCATCTATAGCAGGCACACACGTCCAAACACACTCGCACACACACACACACACACATGGAGACTGGACAGCAATAAAGACAGAGCAAAGAAGCATGATGATGGAAAAGGATGGATGGATGGATGGAGAGTGAAGAGAAAAGGGGGTGGACTGGTTGGAGTCCATCAATGAGACGTGTTGAGTCGGAGAGGTGCGGATGTGCTCACACGCACAATCACACACGGCTATCAGTGCAGAGCAGGGGGAATCTGCTCTGACACAGAATTCATGTTTTTTCCATTGTTGTAATTCAAACAGTGTTGAATGAATGTGACCCGCTGCCTTCTGAAGAAGTTGGACTCCAAAAAAAGAACCAGACCACAATCTGTGAAGCCGTCAGAAAGCAATTTCCACAAGGGCACGGCTGGCCTGTAGACATGCACAATATTTCCTTCCACACCCAAACTGACCCTTTGCATCCATATTTTATTTGACTTTACTGGACGAATTGGAGTAACTTGTAGAAGAAATATTAGTTGAACATTAGTCAGTGAATTAGTTATATTAGCTATTTATATTAGTTATGCTGCTTTCAGATGGAAGTGAGAACTGGGGATAAAGCTTTATCTGCTCCATTTGTCAATTGTAACGATACTTAACTCCAGAATGGGAGTTGTTGGATGAACTGTGTACTCATTACAGCAAATATTTGTGTTCATAAACAAACATTTTGTATAATTTAGCAGTGACTTGTACATCGACAGTTGCTGACTCAGGTCTTGTGTGAGTATGACGGCTTGGTTTTTACCTTTGGTCATCAGTCTGCTCTTAATGCTCAATTATGGATTGTATGTCAAATCTTGACTGTATGATGTCAATTTGAGACATGTCAGATTGTGGAGGAAAAAAAAGTTTTCAAGTGATAATGAAATGTTGTGCTGGATAATGTATTCTTTGTCATTTGATGTTTTCTGATGAATTTGTTTATAGGCGCTTATAGTCACAGCAATCACACTGAGACTTTTGTCCTAAATAGAATAAACCCAGTTCACAATTGTACAGTGTAAAGTATTAATGTGCTCTTGTGTTCTTTGAGCCACTTCAGAAAATGTTTGTTGGAGCCGTTCTCGTGAGCTCTACATAATAGATTTCCAGTTATCCAAAGGCCTTTTTGTAGTGTGAAATACCACTCCATGTATTTAAAAGATTCTGGTTCTCCTCACCACGACAATGCAGTTATAGACAATCATTTCTTTGGTTGATAGCACAGCATTTTCTATAGTTACCAATGGTTTGCCCCAGTCAGCTTACAAGAACTTCAGTGGTGAGGACATAGGCGGTATTGATATGACGGTTGTGTGGGAGGCACTTCAGCGAGGCACTTCAGCAAGGTCACAAGTCCTGCTTATGACAGTCACATTGTCAGCATTCCCTAACTAGCTCAGATAGAGCCTTTTGTTCTCCACAAAACACCCACAAGTTTTTCGACGGGGTACGAAATGGGTTTAATTTCTGTCAATTGTGACGTGTAAATAGAAGGACTGCGGGGTTAAACTGTAAGGCTCAGGGGCCACATTGTCGAGGGTGTGAGAAAAACATCTTGGTAAGATTTGTCTTGTGATGAACAGCGAGTTTGTTACTCATTAAAGTGAGTTTGAGTGAAAACAGTATCTTCCTACTCATAATGTAAAATTCCCCTCTCTCATGTGCTGTGATATACACTGTCGTCAGTTTGAGATATTCAAAACATTTCAGGAGTTACGTTATTCCCGGGTGATGTAATCAGCTTGTTGTTGTGCCATGAGTCAGTGGCCTTTCTTCAAATTACTTGAGAAACAATGAGAACAAGCAATTGGGTTCACAAGCTGGTGAGGGCACGAGCAAGAGTAATAACAGTATATATTTCTATTGTTGAGAAAATGGAATAATCCCTTAATCAAAATGCAGCTTTTCGTTCATGTAGTATGCAAGATTGAGGTTACTGTGGGTTGATAAATTATTCCCTCTTATCTCCCTGTTTGATTGTTCTGTGTCTCTTTGTATCGATACCATCTCATAGTGTAACGTTGAATCACATTTAACTGAGTTGCATTTTCTTGACTAATGGGAAAACTGAAGTAGATACAGACATATATATATATATATATATATATATACTGAGGAATTGGTATGCAGTGGGATTTTTAAAGGTGGATTTTTTATTTTGTAGTCTACTCAAGATTAGTAGTTTAAAATTAAGGCATGAAATTTGTATTCAAAAATTTGATTCATGTTTTAAAAAAAGTTCATTCAAATAACAGAACAGCAAGAAAATCATCATATTTAAGAACTTCTAACCAGCAAATATTTGGTATTATATGACACATTAATATGTTTATAACATGCTTACTTCATGAACTGTGGATTGACCAGTTTGATTTTTCGAGTCATCATTTCAGCTCTATGTCCTTCCCTTCTAAACATCTCAGTTCAGTTTCCAGGAAACGTGCAATACTGTACTACAACAAAAATGATGTACAAACACTCCTCCACTTTCCTAAAAAAGAGAAAGCAGCACTTGGTCTTCACACATAATCAATCCTTTCACCCGAACCATATTTCATCCTTGTACGCATCATACTCAACAGAAACCCAATTGTATTCTAGAAAGCGGTCAACAATGCTCTCCACTCAATACATAATACAAGCGTATAAATCACCTCAGAGAAGGCTCTCTGTCTCTCTGGATGTGAGCGGTGGGGGAGGAAAATGGAGCTGTAACACGCAGGGAACACGTACAAGATGACCTGAATGGCTGCTGGTATTCTGATTTCCCCCAGGAGCTCCTCTCTGGCCTGTGCCGGTGTTTTAGATTCCAGAGGGAGGCCATTAATGCTCAGCCTGTCGACCTGATCCATATGTATGGCTGGCTGTTCTGTTCTGTTCAGCGCCTGCCTCCCTGCCTGCCTACCTGACTGTCTGAAGGCCTGCTGGAGCCCAAATTGGTTCCTCGTTTGCGTAGATAGAAATAGAATAGTGGACATGGCCGACACAAAGGACAAGCAGGATGGTTTTACAAGGTGATTATTCAGACCATGCGTCTGGATGTCTAGCAGCAGCTAATAGGTTCTATTTGCAGTCGGGGGAACACAAACGGGTTGCTGTCCTTTTACTTTGAGACCAGTTGGTATGGGTTATCAGTACATGACTGATTATCACGCTGTCCTGTCAACCCCTCCTGACACAGCAGACTGCACTACAAACGGGGGAATGGAAAAGCTTTTTTTTGCAGCAGCAATTATCCCAGCCCTGTGATGTGGATATAGTTTTTCATTTTATTGGTTGGCGCTCACTTGCTTTCTCTTTTCCTACCTTTCTCTTTGTCATCCCCCTCTTCACTCTCCAATAGAACACAATCTGATTTGTCTCTCATGATGGGATTGGCCTGATATCCTTTTAATGGTCACATACACTTCTGTATGCTCCACAATCTCCAATTGGCCAGCTGTACCGAGCACAGTCGAACAACGTCTAGACAGTCTAATTAACAAATCATTTCTGAAACACTATTATCCCACTTGGTGAGGGAATAAAGGAGGCCAAAAGACTAAAAGACTATATCTGCACATCATGCTATGCTCTTTGTTTTCCCTCTGATTTATATGTGCACGTCTCTTTCTTGCTCCTATTTTGCTTTTTTATTTTACAGGTTAAAAATAACTTGACTGAGTAACCGAGCTGGACTTGACATCGATTTAACTTATTGGTAGTCGAGGGGTCTCTTTGTCTTTCTAAGAGACGTTCTGGCCTGTGCTAATATTAAAAATTGATAAAGCCAGACCAGAAAATAAAGTGGATGTGAACTATGCTGTCCAGATATAGCCGGTTGCCATCCTATAGCAACTGTTCTCTCATGTTTTATATCCATTTAGCACTCAGCATGAGGTTAAATCATCCTCAGGAGTAAATAGTGAGCCAGACTTATATCACAAAACATCCCGTCACATTAAGGTGTATACGACAGGGACAGGGTTTGTGCAGAATGGAGGAAGAGGTAGTAGATAGTCTTTTTAAACCAAGCAGAATATGGAATTACAATCCTTTTCTATAGAGAGGGTACTCAGTCATTTATGGAACAAACACTTTATATTCTCTGTCACCACATGACCGAAATACAGAGATATGAGCCATTCTCTCCTCAGTGTTATTTACTAACCATATTATATCAAAATATTAAAGCAGGTTATATATTAGAATAAATGCAAAATAAACAGCACTATATGTCCATCATTGTCATCAAATCATTGACCGTATCAGTGGTCTATGTTATGTCTGTAAGAGCTGAATACTCAACTAGAAGTCAGTGGCAACTGACTGCAATGAAACTCTCCTCCTCTTCATGTTTTGGAAAAAATAAAAAAAGTTTTGAAATGGTATTAACATAATCTTTTATTTCTAATTACTAGATGATGAAGGAGTGAAATATGTAAAATATGTCAGCTCTAGGACAGAACATTGCTGCTAATGATAAAGAACATCTTAGCCCTGAGCTTTATGAAAGCTTGAGGCTAAAATGTGTCAGAATCATTTTATGTTTAAAAAAAAAAATATTTTGCTTATGGATCAGTTCTAACTGAAAGTGTCCACATCATTATTGACAAAAATGTTGAAAATGGAAACTTTAAGTAAATTGAAATCCCCAATTTACATAGAAATGGATTAATGACAGCAGACATTGTATTTTGTATTAATTTGATGCTTATAATGAGATGATTGAAAATAAAAAAATAAAAAAGGTACAATTTGCTCTGATCTTTAATATATGTTTATTTGCATAGGTTCAAATAAATATCAACCTGTTTAAAATCAAGGTCCTATTTTTCTTTCTTTCTTTTTTTTCTAGTGCAAATATTTAATAGTAGTATTACTGACATATGTGTTTACCTATTTCACTTTGATTATCGCAATTGTTGTAAATCTAAAACAATTATGATTTTCAACTCTTTAGCCAAGTGAAAAAATAAGTCTTGATGATTGGCTGAGAAAATGATCCAGGAACAGTTTGCCCATCACTTGTTGGCTAGTGATATAATCCTAATGTTGGCAGTACAGAACGCGTCTACTTCCAGTCAATACTGAGTAAAATAAATGTCCCTTTTTAAGATGCGTAGCTTCTCTTAAATTCATCTGTATCTATAGATTTGTTAGAAACTGTTAAAATGAGCATTCAAATTTGTAACCACTGCAAGTACAAATACATTTTCTTCTGGCACAATCATTCCGTATGCAGCCTTTCTCCTTACAGATATGACTGAAGAGTGATGATGCCTTGCTGGAGGTGTTGAATTTTCTTGCCTCAGAGTCTCCAGTGAATTACCCTGTCAGACTTTCATTAATGACAGCTATAAAACCAGAACATGTGAGGAACACACACAGTGAGACACAGAAACATACAGTATCTGTCTCTACTCCTGCCGCCTGATTCCTTTCTTCTTATTTCCCCTCCATCAGCTGCTCTCCACTTTGTATAAAGCTCTAGTAACACTTTACTGCTTAATGGAAGTCTCTCTTGTGCATAATGTGCTTATGAGGGTGTAACAGCAACGTGTAACAACCAGCATGCAGATGTAGCAGCTTGTTTCGACATTGTTGCTGCCTTGTGTTTTACATTAACTTAATGTAATCAAAGGAGTTTACTGATGCAGTTTTATTGCGTACCCTACTTAGACTTTTCCACACTTTCCTGCACATTGGAATAAGGCCATCCTTAAAGTAAAGTGTTATCAAGACGATCCCTAAAGCAAGAGCTTTGAGAGCTGTAATGCTTACACACTATCATCCCTGGTTAAAAACAAGGGGATTTATCAGGGATGTCTCTGCCTGGGCTGGGACTAGGGGGACCAAATTACAGCCCCAGTGTCTGGTTGAAGGCGGAGAAGGAAATAGATGGGTCTAGATATAATGGTGATGGCCCCTGGGTGGTACTCCTGTGAGGGGAGAAAGACGAGATTAGAGTGGAGGTGTGAGCTCACAGTAAGATTACATTTTCCCTCTTTTTAATGGATAAGTGCTTCTCTTTTTTTCCTATTTCACTCCCACTATTCTGCTTCTGTTTCACAGTGTTCCATTTCTCTATCTGCCCTCCGTCCCCACACACATGAAAAACACACACACGCATGCACGCACATAAAAAAGCGTACTCATGCACGTACGCACGCACATATGCACGCACACACACCAAACACTCACATCTCTCCTCTCTCCCTCTGTCACCCTCTCCCTCCGTCCTCCCTCACTTGATCCTTACACCTACGTGCTACAGATGGTTTCATTTTATAAGAGATAAAACCACATTTGGTGGAACTGATTAAACAGAGGGAACAACATCCCCATCTGCCATTTATTCCAATCTGAAATTGCTTGGGCAGATGCTGACATCTTTGGAGATGATTGATTCACCCCGTCTGGCCAGAGAGGAGTGGAGAGGAGAGCAGAGCTGGATCCTCCCCGGGGCTGCAGCTTCCTGCCGCCCTGCCATGGCTTCACCACTGTGTCACTTCACCAGCGACGGAGCCCCCAGCTCACCCCCCATCCCTCCTCTGCAGTCCCCCATCTCTTGTCTCTAGCAAGCTGCTGCAATCAGCACAGCCCCTGATTGGACTTGGGCAGGTGAGCGCAATACACTTTAATCATGAGGCCAGTACATGCCAGATCATTCCCTCTGTATTGGTGTGTGACTGTGTGGTGAAAGAGTGGGTGGGTGATCTGGGTGTTGTTTGTGAATCCATTAGAGAGTAGTAGATGCACCCAAATACAAATAACATATTTTTTCACTTACTTCTAGTATTAGCTATAGTCATGCTGATAGTTTTGGTTTCATTTGCCCAGCTTTTGATATGAGATATTTCCCTCCACTCCAGTTAAATTGTTTTTAAAGCTCTCAAAATTGAACAGCAACATGTCTTTCCAGAAACAGTGTTACGGTTTGTCAGGATAATCCACATACGTCACTTTTAACTGTTTTCATTGGAACTGAATATCCTGTGATTTACCCAGAGTAATAATGATACTAATTCTTGAAATGGGTTTATATTTTTCAGTGCTGCCATGAATTAAATTCTGTTCACTTCTGTTATCTCTATGTGGATGGAGAAATCACAGAAACTCAGAGATATACAGTATATCTCAAAACCTGAGCATATAAATACTACTTGCACAGTGAGATATTATTAGAGGTAACTGAGAAAATATGGTGAACCTAATCCAAGTGTCAAGGTAATATGCTGGCCTTTGACTGACACTGATCATTAATTGTTTAAAATAATCATCACCCTGCAGGGACTTAAACTTGTGTGATGTATTGTAAGGCTTCTCATCAGTCTATGTATGAACTTTCCTGATGGTGCAGAACATGAACTAGAGTTGTTGCTGTGCCACAGGGTATAACAGTTGTATGAAAAGAATACCAATGGGTCCCCTGATGATTAGATATTCCACTCAACCTTCATCTAATCAACATTTATAGTGTCCTGCCTGTGGAATTACACTGCCCTCCACTAAATCGACTTTGCATCATCACTTGTAAACACTCAAGCATTTTAAGATGGAAAACTCTTCCTGCGAAAGTGCCATCAAAGCCAGCGGTGTGTGAGCGTGCGAACAAACGCGCATAGTCTCGTAAAAACTGCTGAGCTGGGCTCTTCAATGCAATCAGGCTCCGGTCTCAGCTCATATACTTGTTTGATGATAACCGAAGATGGAGGGAGAGTGATGGAGCTCTCCAAGGGACCGCAGCGATAATTTAGCTCGGGGAGTGGGTGTGAATCATGGTGAAGGCGCAGGGGGGCTGGAGGTGGTGGATGAATCATTAGGGTGGGGGCAGGAGGGGATGGAGAGATGGAGAAGAGGGTACTGTCCTCTCGAGGGCTTAGATCCATCAGGCAGCACTGCTGTGGCTTCGAATGCAGCATCGACCCGCAGGACTGCAGCCCAAACCCGTCCATCTTTTTTTTTTTCTCATCTCTGTTCCTTTTGCAAACTGTTGGCCTCAGTATTTCTCTATCGCTTTGATTCATAGCATTCTCTCTCATTCTCTCTTTCTCCTCTCCCTCTATCATCAGGCATGTCATTCCACATCAGAGGCCTCATCTCTCCCTTCCCCATGTCTCCTAAGCCTCTTGAAGTATGACTGGGCCTGTGAATGGCAAATGAATTTCCAATCTGAATGCACGCTCTCACCCTCTCCACTCTCTGCTGCCCTCCATCTCTCGCCTCAGGCAACTCATTCTGCCTCTCCTCCCCTCTTTCCTCTCCTGTCCCCCCACACCCATTGCAAACTCTGATGGGATTCAGAGCAAATTGCTCACCCCTGGTAAAAAAAAAAGACACAGGGTAACATAAAAGGAAGAAAGTGAATTGTTTCAGTTAGCCGACTGCCATTTTGCATGACTGTGTGACATGATGAACAGTGTGCACTCTAAAACCTAGCCCTAGACTGCCCTACTTCTCCCAGTGCAATAATCCATTACCAACAACATCCACGCCTTTTCAAGAGTTTCAGCTCCCCAAGGCTTTGACTTTGGACAGGCGGAGGTTAGAGGAAAACAACCTGAAAACAGCCTTATCTCCCAACACACGAATGTTTGTTAAGGCTCCCCATTAAGTCTCCCCCTGAATTTGCATATTAATTGCATTTTGGCTCTACTTCCTTCCTTTAAGGCTGCTGTTTATAGGTGCTTTATTTCTTTGAGAAGACACAGATGTCCGCGGGGAGCTCACCTGCAACGGCGGACAAGAATTGAATTCCACAGGAAATTGCTTTAACTTGAGTGTAATCGAATTTGCACCCACACACACACCTTGACTTGAGGACCTGGAGGGCACGCATGTGGATATAGACGTACAGTACATAAAAACACACAAAACTACACACACCGCATACTTATCAAACAGAGAACGAAACGCCTTCTGAAACAACCTTAAAAACTAACACTACTACAATATGGTAATTCAGATGGATGTTATTTTCAAGATATCTGGATTCCGCAATACTTCTCACGTCGAACATGTTTTTCCATCCCCTCACTGCCTTTTTTTTTCTTGTGAAACGTGTTTACGGCATCAGACATCAGAGCATGGTTTGGCAGCTTTCTCAACAAATGTTTGAAAAGATGTGAAAGTTTTAATGACTGGATTGAGCAGGGGATAAAGGAACAGCTGGAGATTCTGTAATGTAGTGGCTATTCTTATATAGGAGAGGTACACTCAAGCTGTCTCATTTGAAAACCAATGCTGCACTTTTATCCATACTTAAGAATAACAGGTGATTGAGCATTCTCTCGTCCCTATCTCCAAAACAATGTGGCCATATGGAACTTATTTGAATAAAATGTACTGAATGGCACTCTATATGTGTGATATCGCATTATGCGGAGTGGGTCTATTTATTATTTTTAAGATAATAGTTTCATTTCACAGATTGTGACTCACATGGTTTTTTCCCCCCACCAGCGTAGTTGCAGTGATGGCTTACCATTTAATAGAAAATACCAGACAATGTTCTAACTGAAGTAGTCATTATTTTGATTATTATACATTGGCAGTAACAATGTTTGTGATGATCTGTATCTTGAACAATACTATTAAATTCCTGGGATACAACTAAATTCCACCACAGGAGACTTGCTTTTATGGTAATGGTCCTTTATTCAAGTGAAAATCTAATGATCTGCACTCAGCCTATTGGAGTAACTCAGTTCCGGGGCATTGATTTCCTTTGTGCTGCAGATTGATCTGTGGCCTGTTAGAGCTCAATATGTCACAGCCTCCCTGCAAAAGGGCCACAATATAAAACAGATGCATGAACACATCTATGAATATAACAGTGGAATAGAGAAGGTACAGTACAGACTAGAGTAAATCAAATATCATGAAACATAAATTGCATGTAAAGATGCCCATTAAAGGATGTGTGACAGACTAACTCATTCATATATTAACATATTCAGTGGTGGAATGTAACTAAGTATACAGATATGTGTATAGATATTTTATGCTACCTGACACTTCTACTTCACTACAGTACAGAGAGAAATACTACATTTATTTGACAGGTTTACTTACATGAAATAACATATGATGAGCTCATGAATTACTCTGCATTGTTTAAATTCAGTTTGTAGATCTGGCTCCTTGTTATGTTTCATACTGTAGGTCTATTCTTTACATTTCTACTAATGAGTTTCTTTACATTACCACTAAAAAGATAGTTCCCCTCTGACCCAAAACAAAAACAGAAAACAGATTTTTGTATCAGAACTTTGTTTCCCCCCCCCCCCCCCCCCCCCCCCACAGAGTTATCTTGTTATCCTTTAGAGCAGCCCGACCCCTAGGCTGGAAACCACTGGAGTAAACTAGTTCACTGTAAAGTAATTCTGATAAAGCTCACATATTGATGTCTACTTTATTAATTGTAAAGAGTTCTAGCAAAACAAGCATACTTTTATTACTTCTAACACTTTAAAGTTAGTTGATAATACTGCACTTTTACTCATTAGGATTTTTAAATGTTGATATTGCTACAGAAGTAAAGGATTTGCGTACTTCTTCCACCACTGCACATATTGCAAATTAACAACATCACAGAAGATGCTAATGGCGATTTCATAGATGCCACTGGATCCCCATTTGGACTCTAACATGGTCATTAATGTGCCGCTATGCCACTGGCCCTGATGCCTCTGCCCTCTCCACTCTAATGTGAATAATATGTGAGCAGTAGCCTGGGAGAACACTGAGTCTCATTACATCTCCGTTTGCAGTGGACCACTCCCCAAATCTCCCTATAGCAGCATCATCCCCCTCCACCCACTGGACCACATCCTCCTAGGGCAGATACACACGCACACACACACACACACACACACACACACACACACACACACACACACTCACACACAGACACACGCACAAATTAGACCCTTAGTCTTTCCATTAGGCCATTTACTGTAGCACACATCTTTTAACATGGTTGTCTGACTTCTCTGTCTCATCTGTGCTAATGCAGACTGGGCACAGACCCCCACCAACGTGTGTCTGAGAGAGAGAGAGAGAGAGAGAGAGAGAGAAAGAGAGAGAGAGGGAGAGAGAGATGGGGGGGGGGGGGGGGGTCAGTGTCTCGGATTTAGGAACATTTATCGACGAGCAAAGACAAACAAAGAAATGCACAGGGACCTTGCAGTTCAATACATATGGTATGCAAGAGCCCTGCAACAGCATGCATGCTTGCATGAGTGTATACGCACACGCTTGACTCTGCTCTGAGGAGGTTTCTGTGTGATATGTGTGTATAATGTGTTCTAAGGGGTTCGGTAGGCACGCAATGGGACACATAGGGCTGCTCTCCCGCAGATGCAATTAGGCTAAATGGGATTATGCCTATCACATTTCAGACAGGCCGGCCCCACAGCCACCTGGGGAAGAGGGTGATGGGTGGAGGAAGAGGAGGGGGTGATGAAGAGGGATAGAGAAAGGGGAAAGGGGGTGGAGAAGATGCGGAGAGGAGTATGTGGTCTCTAAGAGACAGCATCCAGTGTATTGTAGTAGCTGTAGTGTAGCATACTTGTGCTGTTCTGGTTTCTTCATACAGTATTGAAAATATTTTAAGTATTG
The DNA here is from genome assembly GCF_027409825.1 of Scomber japonicus. Classification (NCBI taxonomy): domain Eukaryota; kingdom Metazoa; phylum Chordata; class Actinopteri; order Scombriformes; family Scombridae; genus Scomber; species Scomber japonicus. The sequence continues at coordinate 15,779,837 of NC_070593.1, read as the reverse complement.
TGATAACACAAAATATACAAAGGTGTCCTTATCGGATGTTTCAACACATTTCTCCCCCTACATATAGTGGCATTGTAAGTTGCCTTTGATGTGATGTACTATAGCGAACCCCCTCTGGTATAAAGCTAAATGTCAGCATCTACAAAGAAAACGAGTGAGGGGAGGCTGACATTTTCACACCGGGCGATTGTGCCTATAGATTCTCCTCATAGAGGTGGTGCTCTATTGAACTGTGTGGTCACAGGGTGAAGGAGAGGAGATGGATGAAGAAGAGAGGCCGTACAAGGTGTTCAGACACAGATTTTTTTTTACAGGTAATCATTTTAGACACGCCTGTATGAAAGAAATCAAAAGACAACAAACTGTATAGTAGGAAGAAATGATGCCACTCTGCATTGTCTTAGGAGGCCTGACAAAAGCATTTATCATTTCATGTCTTCATGACTCATGCCATACAAAACTGCTGAATTATGTGTAAACTTATTATTATTCTTAGATTACTAGTCATTTAGTTCAGCTATGTCACATTGAGGATGGAGCAGTATTACAGGTAGTTTTGGTCCACATGGTGTTTTAATGGGAGAGTTCATAATAACTAAATTATCAAAGTAACCAAGGCCTCTATTTAACCTTATGCTAGCTTGAAAACCAGCTAGTTAATATATGTTATGGAACAGATCCCTGATGCTAGTTTGTCCTGGTTAAATAATCTTAAAATCTGTGCAAATTCTTGTAGCATATTCATGTTATGTATTTCTTCAGGGAGTTTTTCTTGTAATTGTGTCTAATTCACTACATTTTCTATATATAATACACTTCTTTATTCACAACATTATGGAGCGGTTCCCATCTTCAGTGTAAGCTGAAGCTGTCTGTACATCTGTCAGGAATGAAGGTCTAATTAAACATGTGTAACTCCATTCCATTGTCAACTGCATCGCAACTTGCAGACACACCAAACAGTGAGACATTTGGGCCAATGGTAGACCTTCCTCACCTACATGCACCTCCTTGGCAGGAGCAGAGCAGGGCAGGGCACAGTGCGGCCATCCTCTCAGTCTCCCACGGTCACTCTCACATTAATCAAAAGGGATGTGGTAGTTCCCAGCTCACCTCGCAGTCCCCTGGTGCCAGCTGTGTTTGGAACGGGCCATATTGGCCTTCCTGCCCCTAATCACACACTGTCATTGTTCCTCCGGCCTTGTAAACACCAAGTCTGCTACAGCTGATCAAATCCAGGGTCACATACGCTCACACTCACATACACAGATACATGCACACATACATAGATAGACCCACGCAAACATACACGTCCACATTCTATATTCTACACATTGACATTCCCAGGCGCAAAAATACATGCATATTTAATGTGTATCAAAGGTTATGTCTGGCTTATATAGTTTATTAATCAGGAAAAATTTCACAGGCTGGTTCCCGTTAGAAAGGATGCTTCATGTGAAACCCATGTGGATGTGAACAGTGAGTGTGTATATTTGTCACTGGGAGCAAATAACTGTCTGGGTACGAGTGGACATCTCTTAATGATGAGGAATTAAATGTTCATGGTAGACCACTGAGAGAGACTACAATATGCTCCTGAACATGGGGGGGCAGAGAACTGAGACTGAGGGGGGTAAACTGGAGAGCCGTGATAGGATACGGCCCATTAATTATGGAATTTGCTGACGTTATGACAAATGGCGTTGTCCTAGCCCTCACTGGTGCCCGTGACTTTTACAAGGCCAGCTGGACAGAGTCTCAGCATTTCTACTGTTAAACCACATACGCAGGTTTTAAATCTATGCGGTGTGGCTTTTCCAGGCTCAGATATTTTTCTCAGCCCACCTGCAATGTGGCAGAAGTTAGATTAAATAGCTGGAGTAAAGTCTCTCTAAGCTGGGGTCATCCACATTGAAATCCTCCTTGAGAACCTCCATGCAGATTTGCTGTTTTGGGAATGAGAGTAATTGAGTGAGGGTGCATGTAGGTGAGAGAGTAAGCAAGGTAGTGTGGGAGTCAGTTACACCTCCATGTTGGGTGTTTTTTCTATGCGAGGCCAGCAGAGGAAGAAAGGCAACAGTGTGCTGTGTTTGCACTGCGAGGGACGGCCTCCTGCTCCTGACGTGTATGTGGTCAACTGTGCCCCAAGGAGGTGTCCACGATGATTTGTGGGTTAAAATCCTGGAGGCTCTGGAGTGTATACAAACCATACATATTCTCCAATGACCCTTCCGTCCAAATACAGCACCTGGAGTAAATAATTTGTGTTTTTAATGAAAATCTTCCACTGTGTATTTGTGTCTGTTTGTATTTTTCTCCTTCTCTGTCTCTGTTTCTGCCTGCCTGCAAACGTATTATGCACAGTCTGTCATAGATGCATCATTTCATTGTTCATCTGTATCTGACTGTAGCTAACCTCCAACACCTCCAACACACCCAGAGAGAAAAATTAGGAAAAAATGTATAAAACAAAACAAGACCAGAGAGAGAAAGCAAGCAAGAGACAGCTCAGAGCAGAGTAATACAAATAGTTATTTTTTAGTTGGTCTAAAAGAAGCCCCATTATTGCTGTTAACCTTCAATAATAGTGATGCATCACCTGAAGAAGAAGAAAGAATGCCCCACTTTTCATCTTTATCACAACTTTTAATATCTTGCAAAAATGAGTCCCTGGTGAATTGCACGGGGCTAAAGTGTTGCTAATTTAAATGACTATACAACTCAACCACATTTTTAATAATGACTCTTTTTATATGACACACTTAAGATTGACCGAACGGTTGCTGGAATAATAGCACCATTTATGAGTCAAACATGTGGTGAGAAGTCACAGAGGGCATTCTTGCTGTATTTGTCTCCTGTGGTGTTTGCCTGTCTCAGAATAGAGTGACTGTCTGTGAGGGAGCCAGGGTCTGCAGGCCTCATTCTGTGCTAGCTACACCGTCGTTAATGGCTATCCCTGTAGATACAGCCTGCTGCCAGCTGCTGCTCTGGCCCTCTGGAAAAGAGGCTGGCAATTAGACCTTGCACTTAAAACAAGGTGAGTCAGGACCTTTTAATGGTGCACTATTTCTGCGCCCCCACACATGTGGCCGCTTAGATTTTCGCTGCGCCAGAGAACTCTGCGGCACTGAGGCGTGGAGGTTACTACGTCCAAATAACTGTTGGTGGGTGGCTCGGTAATGGTGCAGAATTGTTCTGCAAAAATAGCTTTTTTTTGTTAAACTGGATGTGATATGCATTTTTACCTTTCACTGGAGACCATTTGGTTATAATATTTGCTCTTTCCGCATCTTTAAACCAACTCATGATTTAGTATCTGTTCCAATTTCAACACACGTGCAATTTTTTTAGCTCCTACTTAAAGTTATGAACATAAAAGTCTGCTCCGTTGGAAGTGCTATAGCTAACATGATGGTATAGGAGCTACAGGGCTGCTGCTGCATGTTAGCTCTGTATTGGCTCCCTGGTGCTTTCTATCTGGAGGGGGTGAGGTTAGCTTTCTAATTCTGTCCTGCCTCTCATCACAGACCTTGAGAAGATGGAGAGGAACGGCTGCCTCTGTTTAGACTGCTGCACCTTGTTTCCTTGGACCTTACCCAGCTAACCTTGAGTCTATACGATGGTGAGCATGAACCAGTGAACACATTAACACGCATTCTCTCTCTCTTACTAACAGAGAGACATACACAAACATACACACAGCATAAAGAGGGCCGTATGAACATAAGCATGGAAAGAAAATTATTTACTGTAGCACAAATAGAACGGCGTAGGCTGAAATAAGAAACAGTAATATCCCTGCTATTTTCTGCTGCGTTTAATAACTATCTCATGAGTTTTAGAACTTTAGAACATATGCCTATTTTTATCTAGCTTTCATTTCCTTTTTTGTGTTTAAATTTGACCCTTTTTTATAGCAGATTGATGTGACAGCAAAATATTTTCGAATAGAGATACTTTCAACCTCTGGGGAATGGGCTTTTCAAGGAGTGGCATTGAGTGAGAAAAAAAGAAAAAAACTGCTGATTTTTGTCTCAGTTAAATCTACATGTCTGCCAGGCCCTTCCCCATTCTGTGAAATTGTATTCCTCAGACCAGACTGGAGAGATTCACAGTCATCAATACACTGTGACAGATGTAAAGGCCATTGGACTTAGATTCTGTTTGGCTGGAGCAGTCAGCCAGCCATCTGAGGAGGGTCTATATACACTCATGACAAATGACAGCCTTCAACCTGGCCAATTTAAATAGATTATCTTGGCTGCATCCTCCCCCGACCAGGTGCCAATGTTTAAAATGGACCAACTATGTAAAAACCACACAGTCACCTGCTTGATGCCGCCTATTCATTAGCAACATGAACGCTGTGCAGGAGCAATAAAAAAAGGGATTTAATTCTTAATGGTTCAGTAATTTTTGGCAACTTTTTTTTTGAGTCAGTTCAACCTGTTTTTAGGAAGACACCCCATTTTGGTGATATAGAAATGCTTCACATTTGAAACAATGTCAAATAATCATTTTTTTGTCTTTCTGCCAGGTCAGAAAAAAAATCTCTGCTTTGGCTCTGCAGTTATACTGTAGTTGATGTCTACTTTAAATTACGTGAGAGTGCATGGATGCATACGGTGCACATGTGTGTGCCTGCAAAGAGCTCTCTGCCTTTTGTTCTCCAAGAGATAAAGAGCATCCACTGCTCAGTAACAAACACATAAATATGCATTAATCTGTTCTGGTTGGGCGAATCTGAAGAACTGTCAAGCGTCAAATGTAAAGGTCATGCTTTGCTTGCTGTAAGGGGAAAATCCTGGAGACCATGGTTAGGGCACTATTTGAATAAACTATGCAAGGATTTACAAGAAGTAACCTTCAGGGGTAAACACGCCCCTTTCCCTCACAAGGGAATAGCTTCCATTCTGGATGTGTTCTATCACCAACTTCACCATACTGGAGCAGGCTATAGATGTCATGACCATGATACATAGTCAGCTGGTGAGCACCAGTTTTTTTATTTAGAGTAGATTATGTTCTTTCAGATTAATGTGTCATGTTATACCTGGATGACACAAATACATGACTAAATTCATCCTTTCTATATTTAAACATCACGCTTTTTACATAATTTGCACATTGTTTATTTATTAGATGTATTTTTGCAGTGGATAATATTGTGTATGGAAACAGTGTGCACAACAGATTACCTTTTGAATTTTGAACAAAGTGCCCCCGCTCCAACCCCCACCCCTCTTCGTGTAGCATGACAGCCGAGCAGAATGTGGCAGGTGGAGGTTTTTCAGGCAGAGCGAGGGGTGACCTTGCCACTTCCTCTGTAGAAATGGTTTGGTTGGTAACACAGCGCCAGGTCCCAGAAATGTGCTACAGCTCTATAGACAGGCCTGGTGAACACAGGGCCAATACCCAGCCCCAGACTCATGCCCAGCCCCATGGCAGCAGATGCCACATGGCGGCCCCAGAGCCTTCAGCCGGCGAGGAGACGTAGGCGAGCGCCAGCCGGGTCATCGAACCCATGTCTGTGTCACGCACAGAGAAGGCCTTCTCAGCAGGCAGGCAGGCAGCCTGCCGTCCTCTCCTGTCCCCCTTTCTTGGAGGCAGAGTGTAACAGCTCGTTTGCACGTGCTTTGTGTAGATTAAAGCAAGAGGCTGTCAGGGATAATTAAAAGTAATACAGCTTAGCGCTTTTTGGATTAGTGTCCTAGACAGTGATACTACTGTCTGGGTAAGTGTGTTTGTTTATGTTTCTTGTGTGTGACCATATATGGGTCTATACGTGTGTACATATAGTGTGAGTATATGTGTGTATGGGATGTACCCATAACATACTGATATGCGATGCATAATGTTGAGAACTAATGGTAATGTGTCTTGCTATGACCTGTGTGTGTGTGTGTGTCTGTGTGTCTGTGTGTCTGTGTGTCTGTGTGTTTGTGTGTATGTGTATGCATGTGTCAGAAAGAGAGCAAGACAACAACGTCCTCTCATCCCATTAAGTCTGTTCTTCAATCACCTAAATGGTTGCTTGGGCAAAGTTAATTGTGACTGTGCAGTAACCCACGTAAAATGCATAACAAAGGCGGAATAATTACTATACAGAGGACATGTAAAAAACATGATGCATAATTGATATGGTTTTGCTCGGTCATTTCAACCATCAATCTCTCTTCCCACAACAATCTTACTAATAACCCTCTTTAAGGAGTTGTTTTCTACAGTAGGTTATGTTGAACATTTAAGAAATAGGATTGTGGAATTCACTTTCATATTCCATACTGAAATCTTTAATGCAAAGCAACATTACTGTACAGATGTTCCTTGACATTTCAGTTTCTACAGTCAATTTTACTTTCAGTAGTATTTCAACAGTGTATTAACCGACCTTCAGCAAGAATAGTTTTTTTCAGTTGATTATCAACATCATTTTATATATATTTGCTGTAGCTTTAAGTTTATTGTCAACAGCCCACAGCTTTTATCGGAGGTCCATGAACAGTCAGTGTAGACCGTTTTGGTTCACTAAATAAAAAGGTTAAAATCAGGAATGAGGTTAGTCAAGTAAACAAAACAAGAAGAAGATGCTGCAAGTATCTCCTCGAGAGATCACTTAAAAACGAGTGTGTCAAAATAAACATTTTGTTACAGTCCCCACCAAACAGGAAGAGAGCTGTGTGCTGTGTTTTAGGAGGATATTTGTAAAGGAAAGCCCTGTGTAAATGCATCTCAAATAAAAACACAGTATAATAATATGCACACTCATACATACAAACTTTATAACAATGTGTTCTGTCCAGAAGGTTGGAGAGGTTGGAACTTTAAAATATGATTATTTTGAACAAATTAGTGTGAGTAAAAACAGATCAGGGAATATAAAGGGGAAAAAGTTACCAAAAGGTCATTTACCAGAAACACTTATAAATGCATTGCTTGGATGTGCCAGGGAAGTTGGAAATAAGCACACCGCACATTATGAATCAACTGATGTTTATCTGAAAAATGCATTTGAATGCTTCATTAGCAATACCTGCTATTAGGAGGTTACACTGGACTTAGTAAATTTAGACATTATTCAGAAAACACAACTTGGATATTTAAAATACCTTCATTCATGATAGGATCTTTGCATGACTAACACTAAATCAACATAGTTTTTAATTAAATAAACATACTCTCCATCTTTTCATTATGTATGAATGGTGTCTATATGACAATCAGGTGCGAGGCATGGTGTTTTGCGAGAGAATAGAGAGTAGTCTCTCATCCTTTGTATAAAGACTGTATGAAAATGCACTCCATAATGAAATTACAGGTGATTAAATTACTATTATACTATACTATTATATTACTACTATACTGTAATAGTTGGTTCAATATTAGTATGATGAGCTTGAAGAGTGCACCTAGTGGAGTGCAGATCTCTTCAGGTATGTCTGAGAGCATGTATATAAGTTTTCTTGAAGATGCACAGAACAGTGTAATGATTTTGTAACTGAGCGTACTCCTGGGATTGCCAACTGAATTTAATGAGGTAACAATAAACGTGACGACACTGTACAAAATATAACCCTTACCTGCCTCCCTCTCCTCTCTCAAATGAAGAGCTGAATCTCATTCAATCGCCCCTCATGCCTCCCTTACAGTCAAGATGGCGGCAAAACCAATAAAAATTGTTTTTATTCATTTCTAATAATCAAGATGAGACCAAACGTTTTTATGGTTGTCAGTTTTTGAGCCATGACAAAAGCCAAAATGTGTCCTGCAACAGATTTGTATTTAGCCCAGCCGATTGCCAGTAATGCCTTTTGCTGCTGTTGTTGATCACCTCCCTACCAGCCAGTTAAGAGGAGTGAAGAGTCAGCAGTTATTGGTGGTATGAAATGACTTATAGGTTTTTAAAAGATTGTGAATCACTGCAACTGCAAGATATCCTTGAGCATACAGTGATAAATATGCACAAAAAATATTAGGCTGATGTGTCCAGTGGTATGCGAAATTAGCTGCAGACAGATACGTGGACATACAGACACACAGACACATATGACCAAACACATAATCTCCTCCAGGCTTATGCCTGGTGGAGATAATTATGGCACCTTTCTTCAGGGGACATTGCTTGAGGAAATGTTGTAAGACGCCCATGGGAACCGGCAGTCATCAATCACACATGGTGTGGTTGGGGGTGTTGTGGTGGCCCTGAGGACTTGGGTCTGCACAGCAGCCGGTAATCTAAATGGTGACACTGAGCTCCAAGGCCCCCGTGGGGCTGCCCGCTCTGTCGCCTGCAAAGAAAACAGATCAGGGGAGAGGGATCAAGGCTTGTTTTCTCCCTTTTCTAGGTCATTATTTATTATGTGAAATATCAACGTCCTTGGCTGCTGCATGGGATCTTCTTCCCCCCAATTGACAGATCTCATTATAAGATAAACGTGACAAAGATAGCTCATAATGCTTCAGAGAAATGTAACACCATTAGCGGGTCATTGTCATCGTTCTAATGTGTCCTTTTAAGCCGCTTAGTGAACTGGTGCTGAAGTGTGATACAGGGATTAACCTATCAGAGAGTTGCTGCGGAGGAGTTGAGCCGCCATTGATGGAAATTTTTGGACGTGTGGTGATATCTTCCCAGGCGCTACGCAGTGTCATGGTGGAGCATGATTCCTAAACGTACCAAGGTTTCTGGGATACGGAGGATGATGTCTGGAGGGTATAGGCATGCACTGCTTATAGTTGCTGTATTTGATTCCTTATAGTGTTGCAGTGGAAGAAATGCTTTAAAGCATTAAAGCGATGGATCTTTTTTTTCCCTTGTATGTGTCTGGAAATGATTTTTGTCATTTATTTTTACACATTACCTACTGTGGGTTGCTTACAGTGACACTGCAACAATTATCTTCATTACAGAAACACAACAAGATCTGGTAGCTGCACACAAAGAACATAAATCTTAATACATGGGAAAACTACATCTCATTTCTAGGACAACCCTCTATTAAAGAATGCAGTTTTAATGAGTTGACAGAATTGATATACTGGGGTTGAGTGTCTGCCTGCGTGAATTAATGAGTGAATTTCACATTTGAGTTGTGGAAATGACTCGAAAATATGAATGACAGCAAATGCTTCCAGGGTTAAATGGTTATTTATGAAGCCATTGTTTAATTCTAACGTACAGTAGAACCATCTGCAGTCATAAGGACACATCGTTATCATTCAGTCATTCATTGTGCTTTTGGTGACTGTTAGCCGACACAATTTCACTGATCAGTTTCACGACCTCATCAATCATTCTATTAACTCTCAGCATCACATTAACATCGTATTAAAGTTAGTGAGCAACACAATAGATGCATGTTAATGATGATACAACACACAATGACTGGCGTATTGTTCATGACGCACACTGCTACACACACAAGTTTATTGTAGGGACTGAAATCTCTGTTCATATCAAACGATGTTAGGACGAACATTACGATAGCAATGCAAATATTTGAAAATTCGGATTCTCAGTCGCACAGTAAGTGACATGTTCAGTGTTACATGATGTGACATATTGTAGTTAAATTTAAGAGCTAAGACATTTAAGCCAAGCTTCACTATTGCAGTTTTTAATTTCATGGCTCAGCAGGAATTATCAAAGCTTTTTGATTACATTTTCATATGACCTTGATCTCAAAGGGCAGAGCAATCAATACAATAGCCATTAGCATCCTGGTAATTGTTAGTGAAATAGTAATCATTTCTCAGGCCCCAGAACCTCTTTTAACTTCTTATTTATTTATTGGGCATATGGAGGAGAACAGGGCTGCTAGCCGAGATGGATGTGATGAATAGAGCCCCGAGATGCAAATTAAAATGTTTGTAATTAAACCCACTGATCATAATGGCTTTTTTTTTTTTTTTTTTGCTGTAGTCCTGCTGGTTCTGGCTGCAACAGAAAGTGGATTTAGGTGTTGCAATTTTTTGAAATTTAAGCCACAAATGTTTCTTTTTGTGTCCTCGGTAAGTTTTTTGTGTGTTAGCATTACGGTCTGAAAGCAGGATTGGCTCATGACATACTTGAGCCATCTTGTTTACATAAGAACATCAGATATGTAAACCGGCAATGCACCAAATCACAACGTAGTAGTCAGAGTAATGGGACTATTTATACAGCTTTGTTAGGAGAAGAGGTCATGTGATAGGGGGATAGTAATTATAGCATACGCTTAATTACATTAGCAACCTCCTGTCTTTTCATATTATCTCTGACGCAAAAAAACACAGAGAGAGATTTGATTATGTTAATAAGCAGCGTTTTATACATGGTAATGGAGGCCTAGTTCAAAGCCATTAGTGCTATGAGGAATATCCATTTGAGTGTCGGAGCTCTCGAACGCAGCTCAGCTCAAAGTGCACATTGTTTAATGGTATTGATCAACGGTCTAGCGAGCTCCAGGGCTTTTGCTCATTACTGTGTCTTATTCATGCTTTCTTGGTTAATGATGCCCACACAGCAATTACTGACACAGCCATTCAGATGATCTAAGAGAGAAATCATAATCATAAAAAGATGGAAGAGAAACAGAAGCAAAAAGAATCATGTGTCATTATCTAGTTGAAAAAAAACAACTGCTTATTGAATGGAAACATGTCAGGAATTCAAGTACATTGACTTCAGAAAAATCTCCATGAACTTCCCTCAATTTCTCAGTTAGTTCTACTGTAGAGTCCTAATTTAGAGTATCTTTAGACAATTAAGAAGAACCTTCCCATAGGGTGAGATAAGTGTATATATCCAAAACAAATACGTTCATTTAGAATATGTTTTTAAAAGGCATATGTAATCTTGTGAACTATTTAGTCTTTTTCTGCCCTCTTTTTGTGCTCCTCTCAGTTGCCATCTTATTTTCCGTTGACTGCAATGAGAACTGACTGACTGAAGTTACTATAAGGACAAGTTGAAGTTTGTATTTCTATTAAATAGTGGTGTTTGCAAAGATATCTGATCGAACATTAACAAGGCAGCATTTTGTGGAAATATTTGTGGAAATCATGTTTGCACATTGCCATGGTAACATTTTAGCTGCCTTGCCAATAGGATATTGACAGACAGCTAACCTACTGAAATATGTACATAGTTAAATAGCAGAGTGGATCAGTTCATGGGTGATCCCGTATATTCCTATACACATTAGTGTTTCCTTTCTGCTTGCTTTGTTAGTCCACAGAAAAACAGAGCAAATACCCAGAAAGTTCTACATAAAATAAACCAGTTTTCAGAGTGGTCTAATTTTCCTACTCTAGTTCAGCTTCAGAAATCCACCCTGTCCTTCTCACATAGTCTTTGCCTGTCTGTCTTGCTTTCAGTGTCTGTCTCTCTTTCTCTCCCCCTCCCCTCCCCTCCCCCCGCCCTCTTCCCATCTCTCCCTATCAATGAGGCGGCAGACATCCCAGACCTGCTCAGTCAACTGCTTCAAGATTTATTCTTTGTAACAAATCTGCAACAGCTGGAGAGCTGGGGAATGCATGTAAACTTTGTGTGTGTAATTTGGTGACAAGTCAGGCTTAATCAAGCTCCCAGTGGCTGGATGAGAGGAGCGCAGGGGAGCGGCATATGGGGAGCTGAGTGGTGAACAGGCAGTGGGCAGGGAGGGAGACACAAAGCTCTGTTCATGTGCATTAACATGCTGTACAGTAGCAGTGGCAGGCACACAGACAGGCAGCATTCAGCCAACCCCATCCCTAGTGTACAGGTATCACACTGGCTATATTCTTATTGACTAATATTTTTGTGTTTTTAGCAGCTTAACATTTGACAAACACACGGACATGGTTATTCAGGGAGGGGATTTATTTTCATGTGTAAATATAATGTAAAGTTAAATTTTTCAGTACTTAACTATAACCACGGTCTTTCTCTAAAGTTACTAAAGTATTTCAGTTAGGACCCTAAACCTAGAAATACATGAGATGCAGTGCTTTGTACATTCAACACCTTCCTATGATATTAGCAGAAGGATGTCACATTCAAAGTTAGCATGTCTGGCTAACTAGCGTACTACCTACAGTAAGTAAGCATTACTTCCAAGATCACTTAGTTGATCAATATTTAGATTAGTTTGTAGAGTTACAGTTTTAGGTTCAGAAGCCCTATTCATAACCAGCACATCCACTGTGTAGTATTACTCCACTGCTGTTCAAGTTTAGGGTAATGCATCCCTTTCCTGCTCTTTATTGGATTTGGGGAAGTTTACAGTGCAACAACCGCAGCCAACCATAGCGTTAAGTTTGCCAAACCCATGTTAGTCCCCATCCTAAAGGCATTTTCTCTTGTAATGTTAAGGAAAGTGAAAACATACTATTTTAAAACACAAACAAGTATCTAAGCAAAATTGCCAGTTGTCAGCTAGAAACGATAACTCTGCCTTTGTCTACATCTGTCCAGAGATCTGTCAAGTAGATGATGAAGAAAAATGTACTAAGAATTGAGAGTGGTAAATCTACCACTGTACTGCATGACTGTAAACTGCAAATGTGCTATGTGACAGCAGTAAGCTTAAGAGGTGAAGATTGCCGCAAATAAGAGTGCCTGGTTTACCGAATGGTCAAATGTCAGTGAACAGTCGTGCAGTTATGCTTCTTCTAAAAAGTATTTGGGAGATTTAATTTAACGAGTAGCCTGTAAACATATTATTTGAAAGATGGGGTTCAGCCACCACATCATTCAGAAGAAGCTGAGCAGCACAGTTACATGACATACATGGAAGCCATTGGAGATGTCCTTGCCCCTGGTCTGTTGTATGAGTGGCACACTAACACACACACAATGACCACAAGCTCCAGCATAGGGCCACTCGGGGAGCTTAATGTTAATGACAGGGTCTGTAGCTGAACTGAACTGTACAGCTGAGCCCAGCTGCCCTGCACAGCTGCAACACATGACAGAGAAAAGAAAGAGGAAAGGGAAGAATTAGAGGAGATAGATAAATAGGAATGGAAAGAGGAGTGTAATAGATGAGAGAAAGTGACAAAAGGAAAAAATAACAGCACAAGACGAAAGCAAAGTGGAGGCGATAGAGTGGGCGGCAGATTGAAATGTTTGTGTGTTTAGAGGGACAGCAATAGGCGGGGTCTAGGACAGTCAACATGCTATTGCAAGGTCAGAGCAAAGAGAAAGAATAATAGGGAGTAAAGAATAGAGCTTCATATAGAGACCGTGGACTCTCAACTTAAAGGTGCCTATTGAAACATCCATCCACGTCATCTCTGCTGCAACTCATCAACAACCTGTTTATGTGTCTCTACAGTGAGCCGTTTGAAAAGAGTTATTGTATGCTCCTCATGGTTCAAGGCATTTCGTTAGGCACTACATTTGCTATACCCTTGAAGTTATCTTTTTTAAATAAAGGAACCCTTGGTTGTATTCTGTACTCTATGTACAAAATGGTGGTAACCATGGTTACGCAATTAAATGAAATGAGACCTTTGGTTGTGGCTGATTGTTACAAATGAAGACTGAATTAGATCCACTATTAACTTTGGAATGGCCGCCATAAAAAACGAAATTGTGAAACCTTGATACATATTGTACAAAAACAGCATTTAACTTTTCTTGAATACAAACAAGCTTTAAATAGGAGAACAGGCAGAATGGCGTGAAGAGGGGTAGATTAGGTGAATACAGTGTGTGAGGCTTGGCGGATGTGCGTGTGTTTTGTCATGATGCATTATAGTTTCTCCTCAGGAACACATGGCAAGGTATTTACCAAGCCATCTGCTAAAATCGCCTAGCTGAATTGAGCTGACGTCCAGTTGCTAAGGAAATGGATGCTTTTCAAAGGGGCCAACCAGTGTTGCACACCTGTCAGTGTAAATGGACCCAGTCTCTCTCTCTCCCTCTCTCTCTCCCTCTTTCTTCTTCTCTTTATGCGTGTGTGTCTGAAGCTAATCAGTCACACACTACAGTCAGATGTGAATAATCACTGTTATTTAATTTTTGTGATTCATGCCTGTATGTTTGCCTTGTATTTTATATGGCAAGTGCAGTCCTTTACTGTTGCTATTGCTGATTTTAAACTAAAGCTAATAAGCGAACTGACTTGGATCAACTCTGTGAGCAACACGACAAATACTGGCTCACAACTACACATAAAAAGGAGCACGATGTACTTCAGCACAGTTGGGGAACGTCAACGAGCAGGTGGTTATGATTGCTTTAGTGTCACAGTCCTACGGCCTGCGGCTAGGCACTTTTCCCAGAAGAAGTTAATGCAGTCGGAGAAGTGTGTCCAGGGCTTGTAATGAGTTTCAGAGAACGTGGCTGCAGGGCAGGGCTTGACCTTCGGAGAGAAGCTTTGTCATCTCGGCCTGAGCATGGCGTCCCTGTCTGGGTGACACCTATAAAGGTCACCAGAGGGGCAGACTTCTGGTCATAAATCAACAAGGTAACTTGGGATGTGGTGTCCTTTTGGTCCCAATTCCACTGTCCTGCTTGGGCCTTGCCCTAGATTCAAGAGGAGAAATGATATCATACAAGATGGAACGTTCCTACATAAATGAAAGCTTGAAACATGTCTCTCCCTGAAAGCTTAGATAGATGTGATCCTGTGGTAAGAGCAGAAAGCTTAATGCAGAAGCTGCTTGAGTTATTGGTACAAATGCTGTGAATATATTGCTTGTGTAAAGTACTTGGATATTTCCTTGAATTACAAGTGTTAGAAAGATATAATTATCTATTTCACAGTTCATCTCATTCAGCCTCACCTACTATGCTCTGAAATTAAAATCTAAAGCTGTAACCAGTACTGATCATTGCCTTTAAAGCTCCTCCATAGCAACAACAGTGATAACCTGGTGCACATCCTTATAACCAAGCTACATAAGGTGAATATCCGAGTGCAAGATCAAGAGATTTTGCTTCACCTTTGTATTTAAAATCAGCTTTTGTATTCTACACTCTCTACAGTATATTATTACTTTACCATAACAGGACCATCAGCCTTCCATTAGTGAAATATTAATATGCATCTCAGAGAGATAATTGCCCTCACTGCTCTCATCACCCAGACACCATGTGAACTTAGAAACAATCCCTCCTGTCTGTCCACCGCAGAACAAAAGAGCCTTGGATGGAGGAGGAACATCTTCATTTCCCTCACAGAATACATTAGGCCTGTAAGTGGGCTTGGTTATTGCCGATGCGTGTGTTTGCGTCGGGCACCTGGGATTCTCCAGACCTGTTTGATGTGGCCCTTTTCAAGCACTCTGATCATCCTGTTAAATTGCGGCTAATGGACAGGGCCTGCCACTCGGCGAGGCCCAGACAACGGGGGGACAATTTAGTGACACGCACACACCTGTCCTTTGTAGTTGAGCGAGACATTGTGTGCACAGGCGCATTAGTCTCTGCAATGCTCATACAGGCACTTTGTGAGTTGCAGTGTAGCCAGAGCTGCCATTTAGGCCTGAATAACCCCAGGTGCCATTACCTTGGGTACCTGAGTGTAACACACACACACACACACACACACATGCACACGCACTAAACAATTCACAGACAGTGGGGTTGGAGGGGTGCTTATACATATGCTTGTTGTGTGTATTATATGTTGTGTGACATTATGTGTCTGTGTGATTTCATATGTGTGTATGCACAAATTGGACTGTCCTTTTCACCAGGGGGTAGGGCTGATGCATAGCTGCACCTGTCCCTTCAATGGAATCCCCTCAATAGAGAATAATAGACAGGGGGGATGTGAGTATTGGGCTGGGGATATTACGGACACCGAGCATGTTTTTTCCACTGTAACATTTTGGTTCATGCAAAAAAAATGTTTCTTCATAATTCTTGATATTTTTGGTTAATTCTGATCATCTTAAAGGAATTAGGTACTATGCAATTTAAAGTGTTATCCTGAGTTCCTGACATGTTAAATTAGCGTAATTGTTTTGTTCTAAATGTTTGCAAAGTACCACAGCCTTGACATTTCTGCTAATTGGCAAAACCTTTAATCGAGCAGAACCTCTTCTTTGTTCCTAAGCAGTAACAATCTTTTTAAATTAAACGGGAAAAACACATTATTGTTATTCCTCATCCACATCCAAATAATGAAGATAAAGACCCAAATAAGGAAAATGACATGGCTCATACAGACGGCTCATACTTTTCTGAAGTATGCTGGAACAAATAACTGAGCAGGTAACTGAGCTGAACCTTTGAGAAATGTCCGAGGCTTGGCTCCAAACCAAGCCCATATTGAATGGCACCTAACAGTTTTAAATCAAGTCTGTGTGCCCAGCATCTGATGTGGGAGGGACTGGGAAAGGCTTTCTGTGAGCGCACCGGGAGATTTTTATATTTGAGCTTAGTATGTGTGTGTGCATGAGTGTGTGTGTGTGTTTGTGTTTGTGTGGACAATGACAGTAACTGTTGTGCCAGAGGAACTGATGAGCAGGTGGTCTGAGTGGGATTCAGCATACTCTCTCTCCCTCCTATTCACACTAGCACTCATCTCTCTCTGCTTCTGTATTTGCCCGTGTGTATCTGTCTGTCGCTCAGATGGTCTCACTCTCTGCTTTTCTTGTTTTATTCATTTTTTTATTTGTTATATGTGAATCATTGTTTAGTGTAGTGTGCTTTGGCTTAGTAGAAAGTAATGCAACTTACTTTGGAAAAAAGCTAGAAATATGATTGAGTGGTTACACATTCAATGGGAATAAATAAGGAAGAGTTCAAATATACTGTTTATTCATTTTTTATTGCTTTTTATATATTTCATTTCATTTCTGTATTAACACCTCAATTACAACCATGTACAACATATTCATTTATGTAGTTAACTTATGTGAAAAGGGACACCCTAGGGAGCTTAAAAAGCTTTTTAAGAGGGGCCCAGGCACAAAATAAATACATGTAACAATTTAAACCCCACCCCCACAAGACAAAACTGGAAAAAACATATACACATACAAATACAAATAACACTCTCAACCATATATACACATACAAGAAAAATCCCTAACCTAAGGCTAAGCTAACCTAAGCCCTACTCCTAACAAGGTCCAAGTGGTCACGTCACTGGCAGTCCAAGAAGAATTGAGCTAAAATACAGGAGAAAAAAAAAAGAAAAAAGATTACCATATCAGAATCATGACTGTAGTAGAGTAGAGTATTTCGACAACAAGTGCCTCCTTAGTCTATTTTTAAAAGCAAGTATAGTTCCATACCTGTGGATCTTTACAAGCAATACTGAGGCTGGTACATTTGAGTTTCCGTTTTTTTCCCTTAATAAAATGCTTCTTCCTAGTCTGGTATGAATGCAGAGGAAAGGAAATTGGAATCAGGTTACAAATTCTTTCATTGAGCTTATTAACAACACAAAACATAGTACAGGCATTATTAAAAAGTATTAAGTTCAAAGTTATTTGTGGTATTTCTGTAATGGAGCCTACCAGCCAAAGTATGATTGTAGTTGTGTACCCGGAGTGACAATAAACATCTTGAATAATGAAAATGAGTAAATAAATCTATAGGAAAGTTCTATAGGAAAGTGCCCTCTTTGGCCATGACATTCAATATGGGAGTTTTGACACCTGTGCTTGAATGTATCTTTGATGTTGCAATGAATAAATCATTACAGGAACTCTCCGCTTCTATTACAAAGACAGTGCAATGTTACATGACTCAGAGGACTCTGGACAATACCCCCCCACCCTCAACACACATACATGCATACTTTACATACCATCACTAACCAGATGTCTGTGTCTATTGATTGGTTCAGCGACATGCTTCAGTGATGTTCCATCTAGCTGATGTGACTACTACACGCTTACTGTCCACGCACACATGCACACGCATACACACAGCCGGGCAACTCAGGATAATACACTGTACGGTGTGCATGGCCCCACTGATGGTAAGTCTAATGTGACCCATATGTTCCTGGCGCTTTGTTGACCTGTTTTGGACAGTGACCCAGTGTTGAGTATCAGCTCCATTCAGAGGATCAGGTTGTGAGTGTGCATCTACAGCTTCAAGTGTCCCATGTCTCCCTTCCTCTCCCTCAAGGTCAAGCTTCAAATTCTGAAAAGACAAGGTTCAAATTGAATATCTAATTGTAATAGTGAAGAGGAAAAAATGGTGAATCAAACCTCAGTACTTTTTAAAATTGACAAAGTTGTTGGTTTTTAATGTCTTGTTTACCTAATCTTTGATCAGACTTGTGTACTACTACTACTACTACTACTACTATTATTATGTAGAAAAAAAGATATTCCTCAAAGCAAATGACCAAAAAAATACTGTTTAGTTATCGGGACAAAACTTAGGTATATTGGAAATGTGCAATAGGGCAAAAATACCAAAAATGTGTATTGTCAAAAGTTATCAATAAGAGATGTAAAGCTACTTTACTTCTCTTATTGATAATAAACTGGATATGTTTTCCTACATTTATAAACAAAATGATTAATCTATTAAGCCAGACAGTAATATGCAGATTTAGTAAAGGTTAAAATAATCTTTAGTTGCATTCCGAGTTCAGTATTATTCTCGTGTTTTCATATTTTATCTCTTGGCACTAGTTGTCTGATTTTCCAGTATTTGTCCGTGTTGATAATATTGGTCATGAATGATATGCAGAAAAATGAATTTACATGATATGTATGTAACACATTTTAGCTGCGCCCTGTCGGCACTGATGACTGAGCAAGATGTGAGCTGAGTAACACGGACAGTTAATGACTGACGTGTCATTAATTATAAATAATAGAGGTGAGCTTTCTGCTGGCCCATGACAAACATTCCTGCAGAAACACTGTAGTGCACGGCGCTCTACCATTGTTTCTGTTGCTGCACTTTATGGGATGTGAAAGATTACTGCAGTGTGTTCATGAGAACAACCCCTTTTTCCATTTTTCTCTGTATTACTGAGACTTGTGTCAGCCTAGGGCAAGAAAAAAGCTATCCGGTTTTAAATATGCAAATATTTTAGGAATTAAGGGGTTGATTTGAATAATGATGTGAAACGATGAATTCATTTTTGCTGGGGAGGAAGAGACATGGTTACTGTGGTCCACTGTCCTTTCTCATTAGCCACAGCACATCAAGCCTGCAGTAGCTGTGTGTGTGTGTATTTATGAGTGCGTGTTTGGATGTGTAGTACAGACCCTCAGTCTTTCTTCATGGCTCTTTAATTAAGGAGTTTTTTTTTCCTGCATTTTTTGTCAGCTCTTTATCAGTTATGGCACCACAACTGAAACCTCCAAACCAAGGAGAGAGACGGGTGAAAGGAGGAAGATAAACAGTGAAATCGTACACTGGACGGTGGATGTACAAATTCATCTGAAACATAATTTTTTTTGTTCTATCTCCTGCTTTTATCTCACATGAAAATCTTTTACTGCAGCACTGTTTCATCATTTATGCCTTTACGCTCTCCGCAAATATTTAATTGAAAGCTTCAGTCAGATGATCTTTGTAAATAATACTTTTTAATAGGACTAGAAAGTGTGAGAGAATTTATCGTTTATGTTTTGATACATGACTGTAATCTGCTGATAATTTCCATCAGGGCTCGGTGACTTGTTAATATTTATTGGCTGTTTTGTTAAGTTGTAAACTGTGGATCAATAAAGGATGCACTTAAGGAAATGAGATAAAGGATTTACTTTTATTGGTATTGATTATGAAGTCTGCCAGAGAGAGTTTGAGAGGGAGACAGGCAGAGAGACAGACAGAGAGAGAGTCTCAGCATTGTGAGAAAAGATGATTTAAGGACCAATATGACTGAAGATTTTATTTTATTGCCTTTATACAGATTCAACTATTTTGTGTGTGTAGCCAAACAGAAGAAATACAGAGCACGTTTTTGATGCCTTGTCTTATAGTGGGACTTTTATGAAAAAAAATATATTGTAGCCCACATGTAATAAGAAAGATAAACTTGGCACTCCCAGTGTGTGTGTGTGTGTGTGTGTGTGTATTTGTGATTATTGTGTGAAGTGAGCTGTGAGTAGGTTTTGTCCATTGACCAGTACATAGCAAGCCATGCCTTAGCAGGTGTGGGATGCTACGTGGGTTAACTGAAGTCCCTCAGCCAGCCTGTTAGCCAGCCAGTCAACCACTCACTCAGTCCTCCAGGCAGCCGGGCAGGCAGGCACAGAGAGAGAGGCAGAACACAGCTGTCTGAGCAGGCCTCCATTATCCAACACCATCTATTGATTCACCCTGTGGGATTTTTCCTCTTTGGCATGGGATCATCTGTGAACACACACGAGCACACTAACATGCAACCCTACATACAGACACAGGACAAATGCACACCTTCACACATGCACAGATGCAACACATTTAAAAACAGAACACACACATTTCTACCGCCATGGGCTCAGATCGATAGCCAGGGGGTGATCTGGGACCTTTTTTATGTTTCCTTTATATTTATTTTTTATTTTATGGTCCTCTGACATCGGGGAGTACCCCCCTTCATTCTGCTGGGTGCTGCTGCTGTGCTGTTGTGTTGTCTCTAATTATAGAGAATGGCAATGGGCAAGGACCCATAAAGAATATCTCTGACGCTATAATTACTTTGGCTGCTTGCAAAAGGACTCAGATAGTGTCAATAAAATTAACAAATGATTTGGGCTTTAATTTTGTCTGGTGGATTATGTTGTTTTATATTTTATTATTTCACCCCTTTTAAATCAGGCTAATTTTGCTTTCCATCTCTATTTTTTTTCTGATCATTTTAATTGTTTTTTTGATTAGAAATCCATGATTGTTAAAGGAGATATGGATTAACTGCTGTATAGTATAACATTCAACTCAAAGATGATGTTTATTAAACAATACCTCACATGTCACAGAAACGACAAAAAATGCAAACAACAGGTTTACATCTTTGTCCTCCCATATGTAATTGTATGGACAACCCCAGCAGTAATGATCAAACGAATACGCATCTTAATCAGCGAGTGTACACAAACAAACCAACAGATACAGTATGAGCAAGTGTAAACTCCAGATGATCATATGATTAATGTATTCGTCCTATGCACGCACTCTTCATTATTATTGCCAATAAATAATGCATGAGCCCCAGCCTTTGTTTATGGTAAGATGTAATGCCAACCCAGTCTCACATCAAAATGTGTAATGGCTTCATTGGTCCACAGCGCAAAATGTATTAGTTTCATAATGATGGCTCTAAAATTGTTTGATTTTTTTGGGGGCCTATTCTCTAGCTTGTGTCCATGTCATGCATGTGACAGTCAAGTTCCTGACAAACAAACTAACAATTTCTATTCTCACAATCTCACAATTTTAAAGCCACAATTGTGAAACTAATGCATGTCCCACTGTGAACCAACATAGCTGTTACACACGTGGATGTGAGAATGGTTTGGTAATGCTTAGTCCTGAATATTATGCTTTAATGCCAAGAAATGCTTGCCTCTCCATCCTCTTCTCTCGTCTCCTTTCCTCTTACTGAACCTATACAGTCTGTCTCAATGTTCTCATTTCTCTACTACTGTGCTCTTACAGTGCTGGCAGCAGGCTAAACAAGGCTTTGAGAGGTTAAAAAAAAAGTTAATGAATAATAACAGCCGTTAATCTCTGATGGAAAACATCTTTTCATATGAAAATCTCCAGGTTGATCTCACAATCCACCACATTGTCAATCTGAAATATGGAGGCCCTATACCCCGTTTACCCTGTAATCTGCTCTTAATCCCCCACCCCCCTCCCTTTGCACAATATCCTCAACAGCAGCTGTTTAGCGTGCTCCGCTTGTTTTCATCACTATGGATTGTCTTTGAATATCACTCTAATATTTAAAGTGTCTCTCTCCTGAGATTGTCTCCGGAGATGATAGGACAACCATTTAGGGCTATTGTACAGAAGGAATGTGTACTTGGCCAGCCTGTATCTAATTTGGAAATTATAGTGATTACGAGCTAAATATAAAAACCCAGGATTTTGAGGCTGTAAGAGGCCTGCAGCGAAGGCTTACTGTATTGTTTGCCAGATGCACATTCACACACACAGACACACACACAAACACACACAAGCATGCACTAACATGCACACACAATGGAGGAAAAAGCCGTCTGATGCGCTAAGTGCTGTTGTATTCTGTTGAGTGCGTGACAGCCTCCGTCTCCCGTCCTCTCTCTTCGCTCTTGTTCTTTTTCGGTCGGTCGGTCTGTCTGAGAAGAGGGAAACATTTGGAGCAGCCCCGCTAAAAGCCTGTGAGCGAGGATGCAGGGAGGAAGCCTCCTTGGGCTCTTAGTTCACTCTGGACTTTAAATGGAGCCACACACATGATGGCTAACAGATGTTAGCCAGATTACACGCAACATGGGCCTAACCTTGCCTCAACTGCCACTGTCTGTTTGCCTCTGCTCAAATGCTCCAGGTTGGAGTCCTCCCCCTTCTCTATCTACTTCTCTGTCACATCCAGTGGTTATAGGGTGATCTGCGATCATGCTGTCTAGTAGACCCCTGGTTGCCTGTTCTGAGGTCTGAGGGTACTGCATATATGTGTGTGTGTGTGTGTGTGTGTGTGTGTGTGTGTGTGTGCGCGCGTGCGTTCATGAGGGGTTGTATATTGTTGGGAAAAGGGGAGCGTGACGAGAGTCTGCTGTGGATATAATTAATAGGCCACATGCGGCTGCACCAAATGTGTCACAGTGAGGGGAAATCAATCGATGGAGTCTGCCGGAATAAAGGGTGTGTGTGTGTGTGGTGGGGGGTAGTTAATGGGAGGGTGGAGGGGGGAAGGGTTGGAGAGGAAGGTGGAGAAGGAAACAGGAGCAGGACCCAAGAAGAGAATGAAAGAAAGCTAGAGATGGAGAGAAATATGGGGAAGAGCCATGAGAAAAGGCAAAGAGAGACTCCAGAGGGGAGCAGGGACTAAGACGATATTGCAGACGTGAAGGGAAAGGAGGTCTGAATCTCCCATCTCAGCTGGATAGAAATCATAGCCTTCAGCTATATCCTGCTGAGACATTTGACATGGAAATTCATGACCATGTCAATATATGGACATAACGTAGATCTAACA
This sequence comes from Scomber japonicus, assembly GCF_027409825.1. Classification (NCBI taxonomy): domain Eukaryota; kingdom Metazoa; phylum Chordata; class Actinopteri; order Scombriformes; family Scombridae; genus Scomber; species Scomber japonicus. Next base: position 15,756,771 of record NC_070593.1, on the reverse strand, counting down.
CATACATCACACAAAATTCCCCAGATGCATATTTAGCAGCTGCTTATATCCAATCTGATTCAAATTACTGTGAACCCACACATATAGTATCGAGTTCACAAGTAAAATCAAATCATTATTGCTGTACCGATGCAGATATCGCCAATGTTATGAAACTAATCACACATACCTAAATGCGGTAGTGGCAATACTTTGGACTCCCTACCCAAGTAGCGAAATATCCTGCCTTCTCAGGGCCCAAAACTCTGCAGTTGGCCTGTTTTTAAAGAGTGCATATCTAAGGTTGAAGGCAGGAGGAAATCAATGGAGATAAGAGTTGGATAGAGAGCTGTGTGTTGAACAGGCTGGCAGCAGACTGAGAGAAGCAGCCTGTCACCAGCTGCAGGGCCCTCTTTGTGTGATAGTGTGTGTGTGTGTATTTGTGTGTATGTGTTTGTGTGTGGTTGGGTTAGGGGGGGCACAGGGACACATCTAGGCACAGTCACTGATAGTGCTGCCAGGCGCCAGACACCCATAGATGAGACAGGGGGCGTTATCGCAGTCTGCTGCTGCTGTTGCCCTTGGAACGTTAAGTCATGTGGGGGTAGTATACACACAAACACATGTGTATGCACATCCATACAGTGACATGCATATAATGTATATCACACAACCTTATATATGCACACATGAGCTGAACTCCAGTTCCTCCTTCACCTGTAAACTGTCTCTGAGCAGGGGACACATTTATCCACCAAATTATTGAGTGGAATTTGCACATTAGTCACAGTAGCTCTTGAAGGCACAACATACCATTGCAGAGTTGGAACAGATACACAGGCTGGGCTCACAGTGATGACAGAACAGAAGTCCACACACAGTCTTGCACTAACTACTCTGGTTTGATTTGAAGATAAAGAAAGGACCCTCAGAGCCCCACGGAAGGGCTTCAGAAGGGCCTCTCATCTTTATTCTTGCAATCAAATCAGAAAGTCCCCTCAAAATGTCAACACAAGATTCAAATAATAACACGCTATGTTCCTCAGAGGTTAACCTATCACCTGATGATTTGGAAAAATGTCTTGGTAAAATAAATGTGATATATTATAGATAGATTTGATGTGACACAATATTCAGAGAACTCATATGGAATAACAAGACACCTAGGATGAGTTTCAAGAATGTATGTAGGAATGTAAAGTATGTAGGTATGGTCCCTAATGTAAGAACATTGATAACCCTTTGGTTCAGTTCTTGCTCCATTGTAAAGACATTCCTGAACCTGATTGATTTTAAGGTTAATAACTCTCCCAGTGTTCAATTATGGAACAACTAAGGTTCATGTTGAATTGCAGACCACTGACAGGGAATCCAAAGACATTCAAACTTTAGATGATATGAGAAATCTACATGACAGGAAATTGAAAGCTTTGCTTAGCTTAAAGCTGCATTTGGTATTGAAAGTGGAGACTTAAAAAACAAAAAATTCAAATAAGATCACATTCACAACTGACCAAATCTTTAACAGCTGCTGTAATCATACCCAGGTTTACAGAAATTGAGCTTAAACTAGAACCAGTGGTCAGACAGAACCATGACATTTCATTGACATTATACCAATTTCATGATGATTGATGTGAATGAATGTCATTCTGAATGTTGCAAAATCACTTCAAATAGTATCTGAATTGGTGAAGAACAAAATAATCAATTATCTGATTTGTGTTGGCACTGTAAACAAGATAAATGTACTTTTTATCATACAGTATGGGCTTGCACTAAGGTAAAACACTTCTAATATGTTACACAATCCCTTGATCATTGGCTATACTGCAATCCAATGTGCCTTTTAAATGACATTGTTGAAGGATCTTGGTCCAAATGCAACAAACTCATTTTAATAACCAGATGCATTACAGCAAAATGACTAATAGGAACAGATTAGAAGGATGCAGATCAGCTGAAAGAGGGATTGTAGTTTCAAACATTCCTAGAGACAATCACCATAGTGGAAGCTGCATCTAGAATGAGCAACAGCAATTGTGTAAAATCATAAAGGACTACTTTCCCCAGAATCTTGAGACATACACCTGAAGTTACATAAATAGTCCATGTTTCCTTAGTTTATTACTCTATTGGACAGATTTTATTACGTTTATCCTCTAGACCCTTATCTCATCTTACATCACATCAGTTTTTACCCTTTTATTGTCTCGTGTTTTTCTTTCACCTCAGACAGGTATAGGTGTTTGTATGTAAGTAAAATATGCTTTTCCAATAAATAAAAAAAATCCAATAAGAATATCTAATAAAAGCCAGTCCAGTCTTTTAATTGCATATTATGGGTTTCACACCATATGTGGTTTTATCATTTACAAGCCATGCAGTTTCAAGCCACTTTATAACATTTGAATACAGAGCATCAACATACTCACATACAGTACATATTTATAAGTACAATTAAACATATTTATAAATCATATTTTGAAACCAAATATTTCCAAAAAAACAGATTATCACCACAACACACATTTTAAATGACTTCTCAGGTTTCTGTACCGTGTATGTTAAAAGTCAGAAAACCACATTGCTAAATGAAGATAGACAGGACTGTGTAGTGATGAGTCCAAAACTGGAGGGGCTTTTGCCAGAAGATGCCTCACTGTCTGCAACATTTCCATCTCTGTGGCCTTGTCACATGGTCCGAGGCAAGTTTCACATAACTCTAGCTATCAGGAGTTGTCCATGGTTAAAGGGCCTTGCGTGTTTGTCCTGGGGTGTCTGGATGCTTGAATGACAGTTTCTGGCCAACACAACACTTCTGATGTCACATGCTGCATGTTGTATGGTATGTTTTAGAATAACTTAAGATTTGACACATATGTACATGACTTGCCTTTGTTTGGACATTTATTGATTACAATAATCATTGTTTTCTATGGTAAGACTCATGAATTACCAATTTTTATGTGATAATTGATTAATCACTTGGAGAGCAGTCAAGTGTGTTTAGGGTATATGGTGTTTGTTAGCCAGGGCGACATGCTAGGTTGTTAGCATTTTGGGGGGAAACAAGTAAATATGTATACAACTCTACAATACAGATTTAGATACTACATACATTACATAATTATTAAACTTGGACAGAAGTTAGACAGTAAATGCTCCACACCTGGAAGACTGTGCACATATGGTTCAGACTTGTGTGGAGATGGTCTTCCTGTTCACTATACACAACTGTGCCAACCACTGTATATGGAAGTTAAATTAGTACTCAAAGAACCGGCTGAAGTTTCATTTGACCTCAGAGTAATCCGGTCATGTGTCTTTGCATTTCGGTCCTCCATCTGAACTCTTTATTGGTGACAGCCACTCTAGATCAGATGGTTGGTGGTTTGTTGGTTTTGGGGAAGATGGGGGGAGCAAAGGAGCTGTCACTTGGTCTGCGGAACACACACCCCAGACCCAGTGCTGCCTGGTCTCTGTAACACCCCTCGCTGCCTCCCCCTAGTAAACAGTCCATTAGCGTAGTGCTCCAAGGTAAACATATTTACTGGCTGGTGACGGCTTGCCAGTGTGGCTCCTCAGGCCCCGTGGCAGAGGGGATTTCATTAGGCAGAGGGCAGGGGGAGAACGGAGGAAATTAATGTGCCATTCAAGATGATTTCTTTGTTTCCCATCAACATGATCACAGACAGGCCGCAGGGAAGAGATGATTTACGCACACAAAGGAAAGAGACAGGGAGAGAGAGGGAGGGTAAGAGGGAGGGAGAGAAAATATCACAAAAGGCTCCCAGTGTGTGAAATGTCTCCCTTTTGGTGAAAACGCTCTTGTCATGATTTTTGTTATGGCTTGAAGTGCTGGAATTGTTTTCAATCAGAAAAGCTTTCTTGTTTGTCATTAAGGATTGGGAATGGTAGTATTTCTGAGCAAAAAGCACCAACAGGCACAACATTGTAATGCAATTTTTTCCACACTATCTCCACACAGTAATCCAACCAATACGGTGATGTCCTGCAGCCTCGTTAAGAACCTGTTTCACAATTCAGAGGTTTTTTTTTTTCATACAGTTTCCTGTGCAGCCTGGAGGATATTATTCTGTGGTCTGCCTTGTTTATTAATAACTGTGGTTCACCAATTAATTATCTGAAAAGTACATACAGCTGATGGCAGAATATTGGGTATGGTGGAAAATAATTTGCAGTGACACAACATAATGTTTGTTCACAGAAGTAAAACTGTACCTAAAACTTTTTTTTCCCCAAATAGAATAAACATGCAAAACACTACTCTGAGATAACCACTTGCTTCCTACTTCTTTAACGGAAATCATGTATGTTCGTAAATGGAGTCTTTCTGCTCTCATTTTATTTCTATGTAAAGGAGTGCAACATAATAATGGAAGGTTGTGATCAAAAGTGGGTGAGTTGGACCATAACTAAGACAGAAAGTGACTCAGAAGAACTGGATGCTCGCCTACTTTTTGTTGGAGAGAATCATTCTGCAAAATGAGGAAATTCCAGCACAAACACGTAGCAAACCTGGTATGCTAAGAAACTGAAGCATGTTTTTGGATGGTGACACCCTACTTGTGTCAGTTGCAAATGTATTCTTAGCAGACGTTTTTTAATATACAATCGTATGTGTAAATACTGACTAATATTGCATTCCATAGCTTTCACAGTTTCCAGAAAATGAAAACAAAAGTACAAAAAACAAAAAAAAAGAAGGAAATGAAAATGTTGTGGGCTTACTGCTGGTTTAAGAAGTTTCAGGGCTGCTGTTGTCATACAGTGAATCATACCTGAGTAATCACACTGAGCTCTGTCTGCATCTTCAGTACAAGTGAAGCTCTTTCTTTGTGAGTGCTGACCAAGGTTGTGCTTTGTCGCCTATTATGTGTCTGGTTTTCATGAATAGGTATTTGGTAGACCGTCAGTACTGGACAGCATTCAGTTTGGTGGCCTCTGTGAAATAGAGCACTCTGCTGTTCAAAGAATTGGAAGAAGATCAGTGCATCCTAGTTTGAGGACACAAGTCTCTTGTTGTAAAAACATGTATTGATGCTTAAAGTGGAGTATATGAGTGACAGGTATTACTGCTGTGTGTGTTTGCAAGAATGAAACAAAGTCCCCAGTTTGCCAGTTAATCTAAATCATTGTGGACTTATCTTATGGTCACAGTTCAGAAAGCATTCAAAAGCATAAAGTGGAAAGGAGATAGACATGCAGGTTAAGTTCCTTTTCTGAATATCTTTGAAAACCATTGATCTTTTTCTTTGTGAGGAACCAGATGAGACAGTAGAGGCATTTCATTAGGATGTCACCAGGACTTCTTGTAGCTTTTTGGGCAAATTGGACTAAGATGAGGGGCTACAGTACAGTATGTGAGCCAACCAGTTTATGGTTGCCTTGGAATCCTTCAGAAGGGACTCGATGACTATGTGTACTACATCATCACTTTGCCAGTGTACTGTACACCTGGATAAGTATCTGAAAATGGATGCATGAATTATAAATTTAGATGTTTGGGATTATATGACATTCACATTATCACATATTGAGATATTGTTATCATTTTGTTTACAAAACCATTTGCCCATTTTTTTTAATGACAAAGTGACAACCACTGATGCAGTGTGTGTCCCACTTTGTTTAATATTGAAAATGACTATGAATGTATGTTTTTAACACACAAATACTTATTTTCCATATAATGTTTTAAATTATGTTTTGACTTTTGCTTTACAGATGAATATCAATGGTAGCAAATGGAGAAAAAACTACAGAACAAACAGTGAAAACATACTGTAGGTTAACCTGTGTTAATATGATTCTCTCCATTATCATTACATCTAGTTCTGCTTTTCACTTTGGCCCACACTTTCTCAAAGGTCCATATTTAGCGCATATAAGCAAAGGATAATTTTTCATATTCAAATGATTCATATTTGTCATATGGAGGCACAATATCACCTGGCTGCAGTAATAACTCACTTGCTAACCACTCCCACAGTTGCTGTAGATCTTATGTATGATACCACCATGTACTCCTTGCTCCCTCTGTCCTTGCTCTCTTTGACTCACTCTGTTTCTCTGCATCCACCCTCTCCTTCCTTTCAGGTCATATTTGAGGTTGTATGATACCTGTGAGTGATGTACTGTCAGACATGAGCTGCATATAAATTACTCTAGAAGAAAAACATGCCGTTTTTTCATTTACACGAACACACACCCATGCAGGTGCACACACATGTAATGTATTTGCAGATGCCCATCTCCGGAGGCAGTTTTATGTAATTGGTGACCTTAGACTGTGGAGCAGTTGTTTAGGGTCTGATAACATCATGATAGAGTGTACAGGTGTGACTACATATAGACAGGAAGGACACACACGAACGCACACACAAATAGACATACTCACACACACTCCTATCGGATGTCATATTGGATGGCACAGTTCTTTGTTCATTGACCAACAGACAATAACGTCATAACGTAGGGGATTATTCTCACATTTGGATACAATGTGCATACAGCTGTGAATGAATAAAATCTATGTATAATAAAAACTAACAAAGACATAGATTGCCCACTTCACAATATAAGCCTTTATACAAACATGCATCTGTTCATAATAAACAATGAAAACATAATTAACTGTGATTATTTGAACACTGTGTTTACTTCTGGTGAAATCCATATACATACACTACATGTCACTTTCACACTGGCAAATTAATTTTTCATGTATATTTGTGTGTTTTACAACCATGAAAAAATTCCAAATCCTTTTTGGTGTGTAGATCTGTTGTTGATACAGTTGAAAATGATCAGATCAGAAACCATTTGTTTATGCAGGCTCTAAACAGCAGTTTTAGAGCCTGCATGTATCTGTGTGCAGTGGACATGCAAATCTGAGAACCTAAAGCTAAATGTCAGCTTTCATGCTGTCCGGGGAGGCTTGTCCTCTGCACCATCATGTGGAGAGAAGCAGTACAGCAGTGACTTCATTGACATTCCTCTCATAAAGGCAGTGGCTAACCCGGCCTCAAAAAAGTAATCCTTCTTCACTGAGATGTTGGAAGGAAGAGGACACAGTGTAAAGCTGATCGATTTGATCCTAACCAGGAAATTGTACATGTGGTTCCAGAGCTAAGAAGTTTGTCCGCTGTGCTGCTATCCAATCCCTTACTTGTACCCTCAGGATGAATACACAAACTGTTTCTGTATAGCATCAAACCGTGAAGAGATGTTTATAATTCAAACTATAACATAAAGTGCAGGGTTTTTTTTTTTCTTTTTTCTTTTGAGAAGTCCTAGCCTGTGGGGTGATGTTTTGTTGATATCCAACGAGGCCCAAGGTACAGCCTTGATAAGGACTGATATACAGACAGAGAATGTTTTGTCTCTCCAGTTCTCATTGAGCATGACAGAGAGGATTTCAGAGAGGCTGCACTGCCAGATGGGAGATTCCTTCATGGGTATTGTCTGCGAAACGCCTCGGAATATGTCAGCTTTATCTGTGTTAAAACATACCAAACATTTTTGCATGCGATACTGTGGTACCGAAGCTATAGCCTCTCCCATCTGTGCCGTTGCAAACTGTATCTCGGTCCTGCAGCATCCAGTAAACAAGGCAGAAATAACTCCACTGATCTGAGGAGGAGGCTGCCACTGCCAAATTTGTGATACGTAAATGTGTGAAATATTGTGATATTGAGACATGGTTCCAGATAGATTATGTAGTATCAGTGAGCTGTGTTTTATCCCTCTCCCCACTGCTTGTGCTCTCCCTCGTTCTGTTTCTCTATCTCATTCACACACACATACACACTGACACACATAATGCTCTATCATTTCCCTCATCCCGTGCAAGAGGTGTGAAAGGCAAATATATGCTCTCCTTCGCTGTGGACATAATACTGAGGTCATGAATGGAATGTTAATGAATGTTTTACCACATACCTCTATCAGTGGCTCGCACATACACACACAGAGAATCACACTTGCACACCAGGATTTGCCGAGTGAGTACCAACCTAGCCAAAACCATAACAATACACTATTTCAAATATGCATTCCTCTGCGAGAGAGTGGGTGTTTTTTTTTTGTTGTTTTTTTTTTTGTTTTCAGACCATGGCAGCTTTCTTTTACTTGTATGTTGTGCTGTAGACAATGCAAGAATGAGAGAAAACAACACACACACACACACACACACACAAAAAGATCAGCTACATAGAAGGAGGCAATAAATTCAACCGTATAACTGTGCAGGTCTGTTTCTGAATGCAACTCGTGAACTTCAAATCCGTGTCACGTTGGGATCTGCAATAGAGGAAACAAAGGGGACAGAGGGTGTGGGAAGGAGAGGCCGCGGCTCGCAGATCAAGAGGCTGTGTTTGAGTATCTTATCGCGGCTGTCGCCAGCTCAACCTGGCTCCATTGACTTTGTGTGGGGATTAGAAAGGCCCACAGCGGCTGATTATTTGGGTGAGTGCACGGTTCTGTGTAAACAAACATTGTGGCCGGGATTGTTCCAGTCACAACACGGCTGGTTGGCCCCTGACAAACCCCATACACACACACACACACACACATACACACACACACAGACACACAGACACACACAAACAAGCAGGGAGAGTACACACACTGCGGTGCATCATGCTCCTCCTGGGGTGTCCTGGTGGGTTGGGGTCGCTCTTTCAGTCACCTTTTTTGGACTTTTATTGACTTCACGAGATGCACGGATGCTACTTTGCTTTAGACCTTTCCCCCAGGAACATATATCTTTAGTTAAGAATATATTTTGACTATGGGAATAATTATTGTTCCTTTGCAAAATGATACTGTGCATGCTGAAAGATGGCGAACCACACTGAAGATACTGTAACCAAAAAACGGTTGGCATCTGTATACTTGTTAAAGCCAAGCAGAGTCAAGTGAAAGCATATTGGGGGTGAGGAGAGTCTAACAATTATAAAAAGAAAGTGTATTATTTTATCAACAGCATAATAACATTATGCCAAGCAGATGGGATATCGTGCAAGAGGAAAAACTTTGAGAAAAAACATTTATTTATAAACACAAATCCGCTGTGAGAATCTTGTGTTATTTTTACCGCAACCTTTCACTGTGTTTTTTTTTTGAACAAAGGTAGAGTGAGAAGCACCCGTGAAGGGGCTGTGAAGCCTGCTGCATCTTTACATATCCATTCCAGATGCTGGCTAGACTTGGTGGAGCCGGGGCCCGCTGTACTGGGGGCTGGATTTAGTTGTCTTTTCCTCCAGGTGTGATGCCTCATGCTGATTCCCCCACATGTTCCATGAGTCTCATCCAAACACACCAGGGCTGGTGACAGCGCTGGTAGGCCTGCCCTCCCTCCTTCGCTCCTTCCTGTCTCTCTGCCTATCCTGCTGGCCCACCCACCCACACTGCAACTAGACCTACCAACAAGTCCTCTTCTCCTTACCTGTCATCAGAGCCACTGCCCTGGATGTCTGTTCCATGCAAACCTGAGAAGCGTCCTTCCTTTAAGCAGTATGTCACGCTTTTCCCACTCATTCAGATCTTGTGTCTCCTCCTGGGTTTGAACCCCTTTGACAAGGGGTTATGTTCACACCGCTGCTCCACAGGATCTGCTGCAGGCTGGGACAGGCCAGTTGTTGCTCTAGTAACTCAATCGTGCTCAACGTTGATGTAGGACGTATTAAACTTGTCATATTTCAAGCCTGGTCAGTTTTAGGACGATACGCCATCAGGGAGTGTTAGGCGGTTAAAAAAAGCAAAGTAGAGTGGAAAAAGAAAACAGAAGCTCTGCTGTTTTGTGTATTTGTTCCCCAGCTGAATGTTCAGCGTCTGTTTCCATTAAAAGTGCTGGTGAGCAAAATTCAGTCTTTATCCCTCTGTAAACCAGACTGGCTAAAGGTCCCACTTTTGCAGTCGTATTTTACTTTACACCATGACTCCTTTCTTCCATGACAAAATGAATGTTTCTCTTTAATGTACATGAATTCCACCTACTCGTTAAGACTTTTCCAGGGCAGAACAGATAGATGCAGTGGGGGCAAACATTATTAGCTAGCCCACACAAAATATGTTGCCTCATGGCTCGACTTGGACGCCTTCCAGCTTTGGCATAACTCATATTTATGGGAACAAGAAACAAGCCTCCTCAGTGAAACATGTTGGCCTTCATTTTCTTGACAGAAAACTGTCTTGGTTTATTAGTATTACAACAAGTACTGAGCTGATTGATTGTTTCTGTTACGATCAATAAAGGCGGACCTAAACGCAGACACAGACAATGGAATTAAGTAATATAAAAAGGGGTTTATTGTAGGAATAAAAGGGACCTGAGGAGACAGGCAGGCAAGCAGAAGGTAGAGAGACAATGGCGGATAGCAGAGCTGTGCTGAGCAGGACAGGCGGATGAGAGAGTCAGCGTTGCTGGCTGAGGATAAGCTCAGGGGTTTAGTAAGTGGGCAGGCGGGAGGGACTAGAGGGTAGTGATCCTGGGACGACACGGAAACATGGTAAGTACAGGTAATGCAAACAATACATGGAATGACTATGCTTTTGCAGAGTGGCTGGCAGAGAGTGAGAGAGATTACCACTGTGGTTAAACAACGAAATGGCGATGAGAAGATGGAGAACTGGAGTAGATATACTGTTGGTTTGATGGGTTGATGGAAGGCAGATGTGCAGGCTGGGCAGGTGAGGTGAACGAGCCGCAATCAGAAGGGAGCCGGAGAGTGCCAAGGAAGGAAGCCACACCCACACCTCATACACACACACACACACACACACACACACACACACACACACACACACACACACACACACACACACACACACACACACACACACAGACAGGGGAAAACAGGAGACAAGGGAAAAGGGAAACACATGGAAACACAAAGGAAATATCTGGAGGCACGGTTGGGGCCGTGACAGTTTCTTTCCATTTGAATTTTTTATCACTGAAAAAATGTTTTATAACTGATTCAATACAAGTAAATTCAGGAGTTACAAAACTAATTACAAGACAGGCATATGTGTTTTTATTTTGAATAATGAAGTCAACAGATGAAATAGAAATTAATCTATTGACTGTTTTTTCTACAGAAGCTGTGAAATGAAAATAAATAGTTATTTTTCCTAAACCCATTAATCTGTTGATTTAGTTAGTGTCTTTGTGTGTGAGTAGTCTTCTGTCGATGTGATACTTTGAAACTCCTCATGAGTTGTAGCAATGCAAATGATTTCCTGATGTTTAAAGAATCATTGCTGTGATTAGACACACAGGATCAAGATTTCAGCCTAAAACTGCCTGGACTGTCACCAGAGCTCATTACAAACATACAGATGACAGTGACTCTTAACTTTTGCAAATATGCAATGATAGAAAGTAACTCTGATGTGATTGTATTGTTTTTACCGTGCTAGCAGAACAGTTCTGTCCTCAAACTGGATGACTGAGGGCAAAACGCATTAAATACAAATATGTGACATGGCGTAATGTAAATAACACAGTCATCTGTATCTTATCAAGTCATTAAGTTGTGTCCAACAATTCGTAATATTGTAATTGCCTGTTAGGGGTGATTAATATGTTGTGTCAAAGTAAATCAAATATTTGGCAAATCTAACTTAATATGATGAGACCAGCAAATGTCAGGAAGCTGTGGTTTGGTTTGGAAGATGTGGTTCAGCTTAAACTCTTCATCATTGTCATGCTTCTCCTCCCTTTCGTGAGAGTGGTTAAAGGATGTGTTGTTCTTCTGCACAGCAACATTATAATGTTTAAAATAACATTTTCCATAGTTTGAATGAAGTTTAATTAACTGGAGAAAATGCAGATTGATAATAGCATGAGATGGTGTGATCATATTTAGTTTATTTATGTTTACTGTACAGCATTTTGCTGTGCTGATATTCAAATCTCTCTCAAGTTAGCTCTCAGATTCTCAAGTTCTCATCAATAGGGAATGCTGATTTCTCGCTCTTAGTTCCAGGTAAGGTACTGCTAGAAGTGGCGCAGGGACCCCCAAGCCACCTTGTCTTGTGACATCATTGCCAGTCATCCACTTCGACTCTTTTGCTCCAGCTGGAGCTGGATGTTGGACCTCGGTGAGGCCCCAGTACTGGTATTAATTTCTTGGGCCTGTTGGCATACGTCCTCTGGCAGCCCAGCGCCAGCTCCAGCCCCAGTCTCAGCCTCAGCCCCAGCTCTGGTTCCATCTCCATGTAGGAGTGTTACTGGAAAGCTGGCCAGTGGGATCTGGCTCTTATAATCATTTCAGGCTAGACTTGACAGCATCTGTAGCAAAGCTTGCAGGAGATGGACTATTAGTATTCAGAGAGGACAGAAGTGAAGAAAAAAAAACAGGAATAAAAAAGAACAATCCATCCTGAAATCATACATCATCTTCAGAAAACGGTGAAAAAAAAAAGCTTTTTCTGTGGTCCATTTTTCTACAATATGACTTTATAGCTTAATACCGACATGGTGCATGAGTTTGCGGAATTTCAGTGTGGTTTCCAAGATTTTGAGCAATTTATATTTATAAAGGGCTGTTTCCAATTGAAAACTGAAGGAATGGCTAAATAATGAAGTGGAACCTTTTTAGGTTTTCTGCTGCAGATAAGGTACTAAAGTTCACAAGTAATTTCATGTATAATGCATTCACTACGTACATGAACAACACAGATAAATAAAAACACATTTGTTGACCCATATGGAGTATTCAGATGTTGGAGTGAAGCCTATGTACTGTACTGCAGCCACTTTGGATTATGTTACCATAAGACATGGATTCCAGGCAGACCCTGTGTGGAGGTTTATTCCTTTCAAACAAGCCAAGCTAATGAAAAACAAACTCACATTTGCATTTCTATGTGGTCAGAAACCTTCATTTTTCACTTTTACACTTAAGGGGATATTTTTTTCATTTTCAGCTTCTTTTTTTCATGAACCAGTTGAAGGCTTGTCTTCTTCTCCTGCGACCGATAAAAAGTTATGTTTCTCAACCTACTTGAAGTCCTTCAACCATAACAGCATTCTCAATACTGCGCCCACTAATTGTCATTATGACTGTGTTGGTGATAAGTCTACATTACTTTTGATTGTGTGTCTGTGTGAGAAGAGGTTGTCTGAAATTCCCACTGGATCCCGCTCAAGCAGTCCCAAGATTCCAGTGGCTTCATATGCCGCACAGTTTTGGAGGCTATTAGAGTTGTTTAACATTGAGTCAACATGAGGCAATATTGTACCTTCCATGTCTTTATGAGACCAAGATGCAGAATGATTAAACCCCATCTCTTGCAATCGTTATTACTAGGCGTACTTGGACTGGAAAAACCTTTTTTGTTACTTCATCTTTTCAAATGAACATTTCATGGGTGGCTGATTTACACTATTTTCTCAGCTAGATGTGTTGGCTCCTCCAAATATTGATGTCCACAGGGTTTTTGGTTTTGGATAGCTCAGCCTGTAACCCTTGCAATCATTTAGTCTTGAAGAGCAGGAGATGAATACAAGAGGTGTTTGGAAAACTTGAGAATCAGAATAGTAGGTGCCAGACCCTTTAGTATTGCAAGATGATAGCAAAACTCTGTTGCATTAGTGTACTATCTTCATTTTTGCACATGCTTCAGATATAAATCATGCATTTTTATTGAAGCTATCTGTGCATCAACATATCAGCACATGACTTGTTGACCTCCACAATCGTGCCCATGCATCTCCTCCTTCCTGGACTAAGAACTCCTGAGAGGTTTCTCCAACAAGCTGTTGTCCCTTCTGTAAACACAAGTAGAGTACTGCGTGTGTGTGTGTGTGTAGGTGTCTGTGTCTCTGTGTGTGTGTGTGTGTGTGTGTGTGTGGGGATAGGGTTATTCAAAAGCTGTTCCACTTGCATGGCAACGCCTCATTACCCATACTGCCTCCTTCTTTGCCCCGAAGTGGGGTGCGGCTCCCCTCGCTGGGCCCAGTCGTCAAGGTGACCCAACATGCCCCAGGATGGCAGGCAGACAGGCTGGGAGAGAGGGGGCTGTTCACTCTGTCTTTATTGTACTGGGGCCACCGTATGCTAGCTGGTGCACTAGGCCCTGGGTAGTTCCAGACTGCCACATGTACCCCGGTGAGCAAGCAGCTGATCTCATTTTTCAACACACAGCTGCCCCAACATCAGGCCCAGGTGAAGGTGACCTCCCTCGCCTGTTGGAGTGCCTCTTAAAGTGTTGAGGTCCAATTGATGCTGTGCCAAATCCACAAAACCTTAACTTCTGGTGATGTAATTGTTGCTGTTTTAATTTTGGGTCATATCAGAACATATTTTTTTTGCAGAGTAGAGTCATTAAAAGCACGATTAAAGTGCTGCTTTAACATCTACAGTATGCAGACATATGTAGACACAAATGTGACAGTTGTCGCTGAGTTGCTGTAGCAGGTTGTACGCTGTTTGAGCCTCTCTGCTCTGCAACAACAGACTGATCAGAAAGCACAAACAGGCCTTTAACTGCACATCTCAGCCTTTTATCTCTGCAGACATCCTTCTCCATCTCTTGTTTATTCTCACTCTTTCCATCCATCCATCTATCCACTCCTTCTTCTCATTTGTCTCTCTCCCTCCCTCCCTGTGTCTTCCTGTCACCTCCCTCCCTCCTCCCCCTCTAACACAGGACAGATTGGGAAGCCGTGATGGCGGCACAGAAGTTGAGGGAGAAGCTATTTATCCCAGACGGATCAGGAGGTGTGTGACGGAGGTGTGGACGGTTGCTGCAGGTCAGTGACGTTGGCAGGCGCCAGGCAGGCCGGCCCACATGGCTCGGGGACTGTGGGACTACAGACAGATGGCACCTGGTGGGTGACAAACAATTAACAAACCAACAAGAATAGCTGGATCGGCAGTATACCCACAAGCACAGGAGATAGCAAGAGAGCGGGTGCATCTGTGCTCTGAACACTTTCACTCTTTACTTTTCCTCTTCCCGAGTTTTGTTTTGTATAACAGTTGCAATTTACCCATGTGTCTTTTTCACAAAAACACTCTTGTTGTCGTGTCGCTATAGAACAGTCTAAATAAAGCAGTGTTGAGCATATGCAGTCAGCATATGTTTCTGTTTATTTCAGTGCAGTTTTGAGAGAAGCAGTGGGTTATTTAAATATACAATACAATGAAACATTACATTTGGCATCTACTTAATTGTTAAGCAAAAGTTATAAACAGTCCACCAAAAGCATTACCTGGCATCAATGTAACATGCATGTGTTCGTGAAGTGCATGTTGGAAACTCTTTCAGTGTCTGTGTTCAAAAAGTGAGCATGGTGACCGATGTTTTTTCACTGCCTAACTGCATCCAAATGTCATCGTGATACAGTGTTTCTGTACTCCACTCCCACTAACTGTACAACTGAAGACGTCCTCTGTTGGTCATAAACAAAAATCAGCAATTTTGTGAGTAATATCTCTTTCAAGAGTTGGGAGAGAAAGATTATTACCCATACCTAACTGTGTCTAAGTAAACGGCTGTCAACTGTTAGAATTATTACTTTGGACTGGCATTGGTCCTAGTGTGTGTGTGAACACATCTGGAGTCTAGACTCTGTGGCTCTGTGGGCAGGGTCCTATCTATGAGCAGCATCAGGTCCGGAGACCGGCCATGTTGACATAGGTGGCACATGCATACCGGCATCTGTTTCAACAGTCAGTACTCTCACCAAATACCCCCCCTCAAAGAAACACACACACACACACACACACACACACACACACACACACACACACACACACACACACTGTTGGATACTTTTATCCTTCACTGAGGGATGGAAGAGAGGTGGAGGGACACAGAGGGAGACAAAGTGGAGGTAGTGGTGATGGTGGGAGGGTCCTGCAGAGGTCCTTGGTAACCAAAAGCAAATGCTACTTCACAGAATCAGCACTGTAAATCCTCCAATCCCCCCCTTTTCATTGCTGTGTCAGGATATTAAGACATGGAGGGGAGGACAGTAAGTGTTTGCGTGTGTGTTTTTGTCTTTTATCTCCCTTGCTGGTTGTGTGGTAGTGTGCGTATATAGACAACATATAGTGAATTTCCTCTTGAGGAGTTATGGTTAATCATGAAAATGGCCCCATGGTAGTCTTGGGGGGAAATCTGTGTATGTTTTTGTCTGTGCGTGAATGTGTGTGTGTGTGTGTGTGATAGAGAGAGAGACAGAGAGAGAGAGACAGAGATAGAGAGAGAGAGAGATAGAGAGAGAGAGAGAGAGAGACTGCCAGCAGACTATGTTGCAGGGTGGTGTATGTGAAAGGAGCCTTTAGCACTTCCAGATCAGGGAGTTTTATTGGTCCATGTCAGAGCACTGTCACTTGTGATTTACATCTATGTGATGTTAACACACACAATCATAATATATATGCACATGCACACATACATATCTAAACTGGTACACAAACACACACACACACACACACACACACACACACATACACACACATATATATATATATAAGAAAGGAGACACTGCAGCAAATCTAACTGAAAAGGAAAATAACATGGCATAACAAACAGACAAAAGAGTAAAAGATGCATAAAACAAACCTAAGTGATAGAGAGCCAGTTAAAAGCGCCACTGCAATATTCTGTAGCCAGTTTACATAATGGCTTGACGTATTAATGGGATAAACACAACCATAAATCTTGGTCAGGGAATGACATGGAAAGAATGCCGGAGCAATAGGCTTTTCGCAGTAGGAAAATAAACACTGATAAGACTGTGGGAATAATCATGAAGAGGTATGACATTGGGTGCATGTGTTCATGTGCATGTGTGTACACACCCATACACATGCAAAACAAACACAGAGAAGCCGCAGCAGAACCCAAAGTGCAGCAGCTTAAATTTCATGTAATACAAACTACTCAAGAGAGGATGGAGATATTGAATGTCTGAGTCTATTTCAATAAATAGTAGCTAGTGCACATTGTCATGTCTTAAACCATCCAACAAATGAATTTTCTAATAGCGAACTGAGTTTGTACAAGCATTAAATCAATGAAAATGAATGAGCCTCTAGAAAGTAAGAAAAAAAAAATCAATTTTCATATACAGTGGCTATTGTTACAGAACAGCACTGACTGAGCTCGCCTCAAGTGTTTGTGTCTATAGTCAAAAAACAAGGGACCTCTCTGCAATGCACAAAGCAAATAGAGATCCGCTAATAGAATCTGGGATATAAATTTTCCTGTCACCTTCTCTACTTCCAAGGAGCTTCTTGGTCGATAAGGGAGAGATTGGGTTGAAAATTGATTTTCCAGAATAATTGCTATTCTCTTCGTCAGGGGGACTGAAGTGTCTCCAAGGCTTTTTTTCCTATTACAGCTGCTGGCTCTCCAATTTACCTGTCCTGAGAAAATACATGAGAGGGCACAGCCTTTGGCCTCTACAATCATCAAGGTTGTGGGGCTTCCCAGCAGATAAGCTTTATTGGTGAGTTCTGCGTGATTGGTTAGTAGAATTTTTTAGATTGATAATGTTTGACCTTTTTGACACAAAACCTGAAATATAAATGACATGTTAACTTTTTATTGTCCTGTTGTCCACGTTGGACATATTTATTTTGCAGGTTAAAGTTATGGTGTTGTGTCATGCAGGCTAAATGGACTCTTTTGAGCAGCGTGTATGTTATGCAGAATTATATTCTTTGCTGAAATGTGACAGCCTTCAGTCCTTGTGTTATTGTGACAGTTATTGACACAAACCTACTCCTGTTGCTGACAAGCAGCCCGTCATTATGCTGCTTCTGTGTCATCACTACTTT
Organism: Scomber japonicus; assembly: GCF_027409825.1. Taxonomy (NCBI): domain Eukaryota; kingdom Metazoa; phylum Chordata; class Actinopteri; order Scombriformes; family Scombridae; genus Scomber; species Scomber japonicus. The sequence continues at coordinate 15,738,961 of NC_070593.1, read as the reverse complement.
GATCTCCTGTGTTCCTCCAAGCAACAGCAAACAAGGCATTTGTAATGAAGGTGATTATTAGACAGATCATTGGTGAGCCAGATATAATTCTCCATAGCCGGTACCTGGTCTGGCCCTCCTGTGGCTGATCCCATCCCTTTGTACCATTTGGCTAACAATAACACCCAGCCATTTATACGCAAAGTAATAGCATGGCAAAGGAACCGGTGATGTGCACAGCCTAAAGCAGATAATGTGGGCAAAAAAAACATGGAAGCATTTCAAAGTCCAGTTGAAGACTGCCAGACACCATTAACACAAGCAAAAAAACCTTGCTTGTAAAATAGCATGAGTTTAAACTAAAAGCTGAATCACTCATGGTTTTATTTAAACATTTGACATGGACTCAACAAACACTGTATCTTGCTTGTGACTGGGGTGTATGTAGTATATGCCAGGTGAACATGGAGCTGTGCTTCATCCATTAGAGATGTGTGGTGTGCTGCATCGTTCCATATCATTGTGTGGAACAGAGGGAGTGATTCTCTTGCTTTCTGTCCTCCTGCATATCATACTCCGCTGCCACCTGAAGCCTTCTCGCTTTGCTCCACTGTACAAAACCCCATTGTGGTTTCTCTGAGATAAGCAGGGAGAGGGTGAGAGAGAAGGAGAGGGAGAGAGGGAAAGAGACTCCTCTGGAGGCGCCAGGCCTATCTCCTCTATCTCCTCCAGGGAGCATGCCGGCATTCCCAAAGACACTGGTGCTAAGAGCCTCGTCGCCCTGCTGCCCACCTCCTGCACACACAGGAGAAGGAGACGTGGAGATTTATGTCACGGTAACCCAATCTCTTCCCTTCCTCCCCGTCCCCCCTGACTGCCTGTGAGAGCGAGACAGAGTTTAAGAGTGGAGGGCTGCTGATGTTTTTGCAGCATAGAGGTAGACTGAGAGAGACACAATGTTCCCTTTCTGTTGTTTCAGTCTGAGTGCTGCAGTGATTTGTATGTGACTTTGTTGTGCTTGTGTGTGTGCATATACTGTAGGTATATGCAATAGTACCAGTAAAAGTTTGGACACATTCTCTCATTTGAGTAGATGAGGAGGTGTGCCCAAACTTTTGACTGATAGTGGATTAATGTTTGATACTGTATTTGATATCTGTGCCCCTACTTTATTTGGGACTGAATGGAATTGACTCCCACGGAAGGCTCTGAGGAGAGATGTGACACTTAGAGATAGCAAAAAGGAGGAGGTCGGGTAAACACATTCACACATAGACACACACTCATACACGTGTTAACACATTTTAAGCCAATACTCACACATTTACATTTTTAGGATGCTTTCCTCATGCTCTTTGCAAATGCTCTCTAACATTTTATCATTCACCAGATTTTCTTTTTTTTGTGTTGAAAACGATGGAAAGAAACTGAGAAAAAGCTAAACAGATGCTGGGAACAAGTTGTAAAGCCAACGTGAAGATTTCACTACTTCTTCCTATCCCATACCTATTAGAATTCAAAGAGTCAACAATGTAGTGTAGGTGTAAATATTGAATGAAACACAGAATGTGACATCTCCTTGAATTCATAGGTTTAATATTTCATGGTTCAGAGGCACACCTGAGAGCAAAACATATGACTGAATCAAAACTTAATGTGGAACACGCAATATGCTGAAATGATGAAGTCAGTGGGAGGAGGAGACTGAATAACTGCATGGAGGATGACACAGTTGTACAGTAAAACACTGAACTGCAGTCACTTTTTATTTTAAACTTTTTAAAGGATTTAATCCTTCACTGTATGAATAAGAAATAACGTGTTGATAAAATGGTATGTCCTATTTGATTCCAGATGTGACATAACTTACATCCTGTTTGTACTCAGTATTATTAATGTCAATCCAATTCTTTAGAAAGACTCGGTATGTGATGTTTCTCACCCGCACAAACTGTAAGAGAGCTTCCGTTAAATTAGGCTCCACACATTTATTCTCACCTCCACAGCATCTTCCAAACATGTGTCGAACCCACCAGGAGTCGGCCTTATGGAGATGTGTGTGTGTATTTGTGTGCGCTAGTAGGCCTTCCTGCGTGTGTGTGTTCAGCATGACGTGGCAACCCCCTGCCCTGTTCAAACACGGCGTTGGCTGTGCAGGCAGTCTCATCGTCAGGCTTGGCTTGCCAGTGGTACACGCTGTGCCTGGCACCCTGCGGAGGGGGAAGGAAGGAGCGCAGCAGGGCCAGGCCGCCTCCAACACCTCTCCCACCGAGCCAAAGGCCCCTCTGGTGGGGCTCTGAACACTAGAACAGGCCCAGGGAGAAATGATAATGAGGACCAAGACTGTGTTACACAGGATGACACGTAGGGACGGCATCACAGGTTTTAAACCACGCACGCACATACGCACGCATGCATGCACACATATACACACACACACGCACACACACACACACACACACACACACACACACACCAAGACATAAACATGGAAACATCATATGTACACAAGCACGCCTGCTCATAATCAGGCTGGCATGGATGCACAGAATCAAACATACACATGCACACACGCACGCACGCACACACACACACACACATTTTCACTCTGTCAAAATGACTAAAATTTACATTTTGTTCGGGGTGGTTGTTGTAATCTTAAGAATCATAGATGTATGTCTTTGTTTTTCCAGAGATCTCTTGGCATTCAGTCAGCATCGCCAATACTGTGACATCTTTTTCCTTTGGGTTACCAGTCTGGTAGATATCATTAATAATTCCAAACATTAGAAACAAAGCCATGCTGGCACTACTGCTACCAGAAATGCAAAATGTACCACTGTCTGTGCACCAGAACATTTCTCCTGCAAATGAAAGCTGTAACTGCTACAGGGGATTGAGTAGAACAAGTGTGACAAAGATGACAAACAGATCTTGGAATGTGGAAATGTTAAATTATGCTCAAAAACATATCTGATTTTTGATGAAGTTATATGATCTCAAAACCAATCTTATTTGTACTTGTATTGTCGGAGCTATTTGTTGACACAGGAGGAAGTGAAGTATGGTTGCAACTGCCACTGTATGCAAATGGCGGCAGGTTAAACTTAAGAATTAAACATGTCTTAATAGTTTTGTTATTGCCCCCCTCACACTCCCCTCCACCACCGCATCACCTGCTACTGTGTATCATTTAGTTCGTTTCTACAAGTTCCTCAGTTTATTTTATTTTTATAGTTTCTTTACTCTTGTCATCCATCCTATCACATCTGTCATCATCTCTTTTCTACACATTACAGCTCCATTAGGTACAATTTTTTGATAATGTGTGTGCATGAATTCATTGAGGGCATGAATGAGTTAATTTGGAGGCATTTTGAGGAAAATAATATAACTTAAGTTTGAGGTCACAATTGAATCATTTGGTGGTAGGCTATATATTAGTAATTTGAAGGCACAAGTAGTTTGCTCAAGAGAACAACTTTGAAGATTTCAATTTGAGGAAATTAATTACAAATTCATGTTTGCAGATTATCATAAAACATTCTGCTTGATAGCTGCACTCCCATAATAGACATGCAGGGAATACATGAATGAATGAAATGTCTGTTGATTGTTTGAATGATAAGTTTCACTGGAAACCTTTTTCAATGCTCTCAGGTGAAGAGACTGAACATGCCCTGATAAATAGCACTGTGTTCAGGTGGAGGTAAAAACGAAAGCAACCTCACAACAAAACCAAACCAAAAATGTCAAGTATCAGCTCATGTGTTGATAGAATTATGCAGATCCAACAGGTGATTACAGCACCATAGCATGCATGTGTGACTGCTTTGCGAAATGTTAAAGATGAGAGGGGATGAAAATTGGATTAAATTGTGTGTGGCAGCTCACTGTAGGGAGGTAATTAGGGACAAACATTGAGACGCAGAGTCTGATCTCTCCTGCTGGAGGTTAAGTGAAATAGGAGCTGTGAGTCCCAGCGTCCCGGTGGCACAGTGATTAGAATTTCCTAATGTGGGGCTAATGGGATGTCAGCCGGGAGCAGAACCCCTACACAGAACCACTCATAACAACAAGTGGTCAAAGATCAAGCCTGATTAAAGAGATAGAGAGGAGAAACAGAAACACATTGCCAGTGTTGATGAAGAGGTAGATGCTTCTGGGAGTAATGAATCCTGACTGTCGGGTATCTTCCCATGTCATTCAGGAATGTGAAGAAAAGTTGAACATTACTGTCTTGGAAATATGTTTGGGTTATGAAAAACAATACTAGTATTTTGTTTAATAACCAGCAGATTGTTTCCACAAAAATGTTGTTTTACTACCGGGTCTTTATATGCACAACTCAAACCTCAGTGAGTTGCAAATCAGCACATTTATACATCATTAAGATGAACCGCAAGATAAAAACAATTGTAGACAGATGTTTGAGTCAAAATTTCAACTGATTTGAATGGTGTGTTACTATTACTGTTGTTCTCCCTTTCCTTAAACTCACATATCTACTCTATTTCCAGTTCTGTATCTCTGGCTTGTTTGTTTCCTTCATTCACCCACTCCGACCCCAGCTTGCATATGCATATTTGATCAAATTCTGGTGAGGATTTGATAACGTCACTAGTTGCCAGTTGCAGTGGGGCCTGTGGTTGAAATAACAACAATAGCAGCACAACTTGACTGCCAGCCCCTAATGATGAAACGACAGGGGGAAACAATAGCAGCCCCCAGAGCTGCAGATGTTGACGCTGGAAGCTGTTTGTTGTGCGGAGGTGTTTGTGAGGTAGAGGTGGTACACGCTTGATTGTCATGCAAGCTGAAGATGCATTTCTAGTTTTGTGTGACAAAGGTGGGCAATAAAGTTGTTTTGATTATGATTTTGTGTGAGTATACAGTATGAGTGTCTGTTTGATTGTGTGTGGGTGTATGAACACATGTACTTGCGCGTTTTTGTGCCTGTGTACATGTGTACTGTATATCTGTTTTTGTGCATGTGTGTCAACACTGTGGCCCTTTGGCTATGAGGAACCCAGCTGGGAGGAAGAGTGAATGCATTCATCCTGGCTCTCAGGGGCCGGGGGCCACACAGGTACCCAACGAGGGGATGAAAGGCTGCTCTGCAGATGCCACCCGCTGGGGTTCAGTGGCCTAGCCAGCAAATGTCATGTTTGGCAGCTGGCACGCTGCTGCTCTCCCACCAGTTGTTGGCAGAGGCGTCTTCTAAAGGATGCTAGAGTGGGATGCAAGCACCGGGAGCGCCCTAATGGGAGCAACATTAAAGAGAGTTGCTGGCTTCTGTCTGTCATAGAACATTAACCTTGTCCTGTTTCCTGCCTGTCTCGGGCAGCTGACGCATACACTCTCCCCCTTTTTTTCTTGCACACATGTGTGCATTTTTGCCCACAATATTACTCTCCATTGAGTTCAGTACCTGCTTTAAAGATGAAAGGGTCAGCTCACCTAAATTGTTAAAATGATTTTCTTTACATTGCCATGCAGATGATTCTATCTCAATACAATCAGGGTGATTGAGATTTTGGGAGTGGTGCTTTTTTTTTTTAGACAGAGAACTTGTTACTCTGGATAATTCACACAACCCATTGTTTTCAGGACTGTTTCTTAGGTAGAAAATTATTCCAGTAAAAACAACTAGGTGAAGAAATTAGTCTTCTTTCCTGTAATTTGGGTGAACATACCCTTTAAAGAACCAGCTAAACTGTTAAATTGGTCTGTAATATATCATAATTCATCAGATGAAGGTATTTTTATGTTGACTCACACTCAAGCTGCAACTACCACAGCTTGAGGGCAAAGCAAATGTGCAAGTACCTTTAAGTGCAATTCACCGATGGCTGCTAGATGCTGGCTCAAAAATAAATCCCTGGTTGCAGCTGATTCCCATTCAGAAAGTGTCAATTTCTCTCTAGAAATACTATGGCAATCATTTTTTTCAACTAGTCATGATGGTCTAATTAATTAACTAATTTGGACCCTCTAATAAGTGTGCTGGTGGTAATTTTGAAAATAATTGCTCATTTAATAACATTTGGAGATTTATAGTATGCTTTGTGAGCATTGATTGACAGCTGTGAATGACAATTCCCTCACCTGCTGCTCTCCCCAGGCCCTGGACTTAGTCAGAATATTGTCACAATATTTTGGTAAGTTTAATATTACTCAATAACAATTCCCATATAACAATCTTGGTGGTCCCAGTAAGCGAGCATTCGCCTTGGTCCATGGTAACAGGGAGTGTTTTTCTATAGAGTGGAAGGCAACACCCTGAACTCCTTATTTGGAAGTTCTGGCTCCATACGGAAAAGTTGGTACTGGCATAAGCTGCAACTCTGGGCTTTAAAGCGGCTCCAATTCAAACCAATGGGTGAAGTTACACCTCGCTACATATATCTTTATGTACAATCTATGCTCTCACCTTTTCTTAAATAATGGGTCTGTCTGTCCCTGTTTTCCTTGACCATGTGGTGGTTCAGTGTCAAAGGTCACATAAGTGGCCAGCGGTTTGCTTCTGCTGTCCCACAGCTGAGCTCCCTGAGGTTACTTACACACAAAAACATCACCCACCATGCACCAAAACCACACGTTAACACATCCAGATGCATAAACACATGCACTCTGGAAACACAGCTTATTTATGTAACACATCTTCCAAAAGATGACTTTTTGTCAACCAAACAAGTTGTTGGCAGAGACACATAAAATAGTTGTACATATGTACACATTGTATATCTAAAGGGCCTATATGTTATGATCTGTATATGTTTATAACTCTCTTTTAGCAAATGATTTCATGCCAGTGTTTCAAGTGTGTACAGTACAATAGAATGAGACAATGGGTCAGTTGCAATCATTTTTCAAAAACACATTTTTCCTACAGTAATCATGAGTCACAGAAAAGCTTAATATTTCTTCCTAATTTTCCTTGAAAAAGAGGTCAAAAATAATTCGCTTTTTATATTGTAATGGTTTGGTCTATTGTAAAGGTCTAGCCAGCCCCTCCCTCCTTTGGGAAAATTTCAAAATGGCCAGTCCTCAAAAGACTGCTCAGAAGAAAAGAGAAAATAAGCAGAGGTGCAAGTGACTTTATGGACAGTTATTTGAAAAAAAAATACTGAACTGTAAGATAAAAATGCAGCAAATACAGCCCCAACTGCAATGTGGGTGGAGGGTATTAATCAAGAACAATTAGGGCATCCATTTAGCTAGCTTAAACATCAGGCAAACACAACCACTAATAGCTACTACCAAGCTTTAACTGTAGTTATTAGCTTGTATGAAAGCCTAACACAACATGTCCTCTGACAGAAACAGTGTGGAGATAGAAATAGCTGCGTTAAATATCAGAGACAGAGAGGAGGAGAGACCCAGACTGAGAGCGGGGTAGGAGAGGCTAGCTGTGCCGGAGAGGAGAGGGAGGGAGGCACAGTCATTTTATGCACCCACTGTATTATGGCTGGATAAAATAACTGACAAGGTGAACCTGGTACATGTCATGGCCAAGAGAACACCTTTCACAGAAATTTCAAAAGAAATACCAAAAGATACAGAGAGCAGGGCATTCCCAAGTTACTTCACATATTTTAAGTCCCCCAGTGTCTGTGAAAAAATGGACTGGGTAATAGCAGAAATTGCCAATATCAAATGTTGAAAGCTTCACAGAAAAGTTTAAGAGCAAGGAGGGAAACGGTGCACATAAACATTGTTATTGGAAATGAAAAAAACTTGCAGCATTCTGTCCTACAGTGGTCTGGAATTGACAGCCAACAACAAAAACTCATGCAGTCAGAAATTGACAAAAAAAACCCTAAAAACAAAGCACTACTAGAGACTGTTGCATGTGTTTAGCCTCCAGGCATAGAAGATGTGCAGTATTGGCAAAGTACTGAAACATCCTATATGATCATTTACAAAACATTAGAGAGTACAGGCAACAGGGAAATAGAATCTGAGTCCATTACCTTTTACCTGACAGCCAAAATGATTGTATTGATATTTGTGCTGAGTGTGTTAAGACTACCTTGAAAGACAAGAGGATGGGTGGGAAATAAATGAACGTCTCAAAGTATTTAGAGACTTTTTCTAAAGTCTGTGCAGTCCAGGTCTGCCCAGAAGCAGACAGGATTTGGCTTTGTCAATCACCTACAGTACACAAGCTATCTGTGCAAACTTTCATCAACGGGAAATCTTAAGGTTTTGGGCTGTTCGCTGCACTATTTGCCTGACACATGATGGACTGCATACAATAGAGGCAGTGTGTCGAGTGGCAAAGCATTTTCCTGATGGCACCTATGCATTAGACACCCTCGGCACAACAGGTAACCTCAACAGTGAAGCCAGATCCAAAGGACTGTGCTTAAAGACCAACTTTCAGTCCTTTAATGTTAGTAGTTCTTCTCACATTTTTTGTTAAGGAGTTACAGTCACCAGCGCTCAGCCATTTCCCTTGATGCACAGGCTGCCAATATAAAGTCTCTGGAGGAAGAGATGGCCTGCATGCGTGAATCATAGGACAGTTTTCTGACGGAAGCAACTGCTGTTGCCAGTGCCATGGGCATCGAACCCAAGTTGGAAATGAGACAAAGAAAGAGGAAGCATTTTTTGACAAGTCAGAACATGGGACAGACAAACACAGACATAGCCACCCTAATCAGAGATAATCAGAGATAAAGTGTTTTATGTTGCAATGGGCCGCTTTATCTAGTAAGTGTGCAGCTCTGGGAAGTATGTGAGTGATTTAGATTTACTTAAAGATCAAATTCACCACTTAAATAAAATATAGAGTGAAAATGACCTTGGACCTCTGGGGCTACTAAATGCCATATACAGTATGGAACTACAGAGTATTTATGGAGATCGGTGTGTCCTGCTGCATATTTTCCTGTCTCTGCTTGGGACTGTGGCTGGAAGCAAGCGGGCCTTCAATAAAATGAAACTCATAAAAAACTACTTGCACTCTACCGTGTCCCGAGGGAGCTTAAACTGTCTGGCAGTGCTCTCCATAGAGCGTCAACTTGCCCAGAAACTGGACTTTAAAGACATCATAAATGACTTTGCTATAAGGAAACTTCAGCGTTTGACATTTGAAGTTCTATACTAAAGACCAACAGTAGCCTACGACAGTAGAACTAATGAGATTATTTGGACATGTTTTTTTGTGCAGTAAAGCAAACACTGGTACAGTGGGTGTCGTTCATTCATTCATCCAATGCTTATTTTGCTCAATAATAAGACTGTGAGTAAGAAGTCTGTGGGCATATATAACACAACCAATTCCTGTTGATGAAGACTGAGTGTAGTGACTGAAAAACTATGGTCTGTTATTAGCAAGAAAGAATAGGATTGGTTTATAATGTGTGTAATGTGTATTATGTATGTAGGCCTATGTTTGGGATGTTTAAGGTCCCCATATGTATTTTTTCCATTTAAATCTAATGCAGCATAACTATTTATTATCCATTTACCATGTTTCCCATATGATTGAATTTCAATGGTGGGGCTACCCTTTTAGTTAGCCTATATTTGGATTAAATGAGGGGCGAGGGGCCTTTGGAGATCATCTTGTCCTGGGCACAAGCAAGACATGCTGCAGGCCTGATGGGGGTGATGGTGTATTTTTTCCTGCTAGTCACACAGTAATTCCATTGGCATTGACAACACTGTTCCAGTTGTTGGCCTTTGTGTTAATGCTCACCAGGGCTTGTACATGAAAATCCTATTTGTGCAAATGCTAAAGGAACACATTAAAGAAATGTCAGTTTTTCACTGTAGGATTGCTATTTAACAACACATCAATCCCATATGAGAAAACAAGTGGGGAAAGAGCTGAGGCTTTGGTGTGTGTGTGTATGTATGTGTGTATGAATAAGTGAGTGGGTGACTGAGTGAGATCACTTTCTTGATTATTTCCTGTCAAATCACTAACAAGAAACATATACACACTTATTTTCAAAGAAGGATGAATCAGTGGGTTCACTTACTCATCAAACTACATGTATTGCCTGACATTTCCATCGACGCTCTACTGCTCTTATTTTCTTCACCCAGCCAGTGTAAAAGAATTGTTATGTCCAACTGAAGTTTTGTGTTTTGCAACATCTGTAATTAATAACTTAGAATTGAACTCCCCTAAATACACGCATTGGTTAACAATGTATACAATGTCCTTATCCTTTAAAAAAGTTACATTATAGTACAACCACATATTCCTTCAGGTTGGCATGGTAATAGAGTAATTCTGTTAGAGCTTTTTTTGTTTTGACGTACTAATCAGAACAAAGGAAAAGCTTGACATTTTGGCAAATATAGGCTCACTTATTCAGTCTCAAAAGGTTAATACGACTCATATCTGATAAATATGACACTATAGCCTGTATAGTTAGCTTAGCATAGCACACACACTGGAAACAGGGTGAAAGAACTAGCCTGGCTCTGTCCAAGGATAAAAAAATCTCGCAACTAGAATCATTAAAGCTTTCTAATTAAGAAGTGTTATACATATATAAGTTTTACACTTCCACAGTGTAATTCAGGGCAGCTGTGGCTCAGGAGGTAGAGTTGGTTGTCCACTAATTGGAAGATCAGCTGTTCGATTACCATCTTCTCATGTCTGCATGTTGATGTGTCCTTGGGTGACATACTTAATCCCAACTTACTCCAGATGGCTGTGCCTACAGTGTTTGAATGTGTGTGAATGAGTGAATGTGATGCTTAGTTTAAAAGCACTTTGAGTGGTCAGAAGACTAGAAAAGCACTATATAGTGCAGTCCATTTGCCATTTAGAAGTGTTGATTTAGTTCAAGTTTTATAGAACCCTTTGTGATTACAGATCCTGGCCAAGAAAGTTAACTTTAGTGGTACTGGTCAGCAAATTCTGTTACCTGTTTCCAGTATTTGTGCTAAGCTACAGTAAGTTAAATTGTAGCTTCAGATCAATCTTCTCATACCACCCAAAATGTCAAATTTGTACCATAAACCTATAATTCAATCCACCACTGAAATTCAAAACACAGGATTGGAACTTATAATTCCCAGATTGGTTGATAGTTAAGTCACTTTTATTGTCTGATAGTCTGTAGTTTTCTGAAGGTTTGTCTACATAATCAACTGCAACTACAGAAGAAAAAGATAGGTCCACATTTTCAGCCATAATCAGCAAAGAAACACACATTATTGGCTTTCATCTATAAGTCAAACTCTTTTATAACAGTATTTATATTTAATTCAAATGTTATGTAAATATACACATAATGATAAAAAATGATTGGCTCTTAAAAAGATACATCCTTCTGTGTGTAATATAGAGAACTCATACACCTATCTTGACCTATTCTCCTTGCTGTCTGAAGAAACTATGTAGCTTAACACCGTATGCCGACACATTACCTACACACACACACGCACACACACATGCACATATGTAAGCACAGACATAAACACACATTTATACACAAACATACTCACAGACACACACACGCACGTGCCAAGTGGACAAATCACACCCAGGGGATTTGGATGCATGCAATTAAGATTATGATCAATGACAAGTCAATCATGAGAGCCTGTTCTCCTCTCCCTTCCCCAACTCAGCAATTATTCTCCAGCTGGTGGGGTCTGCCCCGAACCATTGGAGGAGACATTATACTCCTCTTTTTCCATAATTTCTTTTTCCTACTGCGTCCACCCCTTCTCCTCCTCCCTCCCTCCCTCCCTTTTTTACCCTGACTTCCAATACAGAGCAGTTTGCTTTGTCCTCCCCTGTTACACCTCCTCCTCCTCTCCGTCATCTCTGTGGAGCAGTTAGCTCTGTCAGTCACATCTGACAGCTCGGGGCTCTTCACCATTAGCCCCTGGCCTTTCAGCCTTCAGACTCCATGTTAGGTCATATATCCCCCCAACACCAAACAGACAGATGAAGGATGGGTTTAATGTTCTACTCAGTTGAATGCTAAAAAACTTTAATGTGACAGTTTTGAAGGGATGATATATGGTTCGTTACCACTAATTTGAGCTGGACAACTGCCAAATATGGCCAAACTTGTTTTAGTTACTATTATTTTAAGTGCTGTCACTTCAAAAGCGGCTCATTTTTATTGACCATTCAGTGCTGTGTGGAATGTAGACAGACAACAGCAGGAGAGGAGCTACACCTGCCCTCTTCCCTGTTTTTATTCTTTCTTTTATTGGCAGCCCAAAGATGCTGGATTTCACACTTTCTCAGGTACATTTGCTGCCATGCTACCAACTGTACTAAATAATATACTGAATAATACTGTTCTGTGTGGTAGTGTACGTTGAAGAAAGGCGTGTGCTTGGCATTGTCCATTACTCATAATAGAAAGGCTGGTGGGCCAGCCAACGGACCCATTGCTCCTGTGCTATCTGAGAGCAGATAAAGGAGGCAGGTGTGAGGAGGAAATTAACGTAAATCCATCAGTCTTCAATTAGAGCTGTGCTCACACCCAAAATAAAGACTCCATCTCAAACCAATAGGACCCCAGCTTTATTCACATCCCAACCCCACCTGCATCAACACAACAGCAGCAGCCCTACTGTGTAAACACTCAGGAGCTATATAATGCAATGTTTAATGATGAGAAAGCATGGGATGTGTGATATGTGCAGGTGCAGGGTGTTATCTAGCTTGTGAACAGCAGCTATGGTGTACACGGTTGTCCATTAGGCTCCCAGTATGTGGCCTGGCTAATTCTGTGTGCCTGAAGGTGCAGGGGCAGAGGCTCTCTGTGGACTGTGGGCTGGGGGAAGAACTGCGGTTTAACCTAATTTGGTTCTAATTACGGAGACAGGAAGTCCACCTGCCACACATACGGCTGTGTTCTCCTCCCCTGCAAGGGTAGGAGAAAGTCTGGAAGAGGGAGTAAGAGAGGGAGTGAGAGACTGCATGATTTCTCTTTTCTTTTTATCTTGTGTTGTGTCCTACATGGTACACAAAGTCCTGTCATTGCACAGCATATGCAGTACCCTCACAGCTGATACCAAACTGAATATTTTAAATATCTGCCTCAACAATAAATATTTGAAAAGCAAATAGCCCATTAGATAAGAATTTCAATGAGCTTTGGGAGTCCTATAAATGTCAAAATGAATGTTATCTGACAAGAACAAAACAGTATAATCTCAAAAGTACCATTACAACTATGCCAAATACTGAATCAGCCTTGATATGTATCTCTTGGTCATCGACTTGGGAAGATTTACATCTCATTGTTTTTAGTTTCATGGGATTGTTTTTTTTTGGTGATTATTGGAACTGCTGTTAGCCATAACTTGCCACAGATAATTTGCATAGTTTGAACGTTGTGCTGGAGTTCTCAGTTATCACATGACTAACTCTAACCCTTACCAAAAAAAGAACTAGTAAGTGAAGACCACACAATGCAGTCATTTTGGTTTTTCTTTGTTTCTGTTTGTGTTCCGATGTGTTCTTGGCTGCATGACTCATATGTGTAGGTTTTCTATTAATTTTCATCCGCACAGCACACTTCCTCTCTGCTTTTACTTTGCCTATGGGTTATATTATTGTACAAGAGATATGGTGAAAAGAAACGTTAAAAAAATATTAAAGGTCATTCCAGTGGTTTTGTATGACTTAGAGGTGGAGGTGAAAGAAATACCCCTAGGGCTAATAACAAAATATTTTATTAGCACAACCTGAGCAAGAACAATAGAAATATCACTAGATCACCCTTTAAATTAATTTGCAGATATTTTTATCATGCAAAACCACATTTGCATTGTGTGATTAAGAAAGGCTGTTTTGAAAACTTATGTTTTTATTTTCAAATCTTTCTTTAAAAGTATCATTCATATTTGTATCAGCATATTCAAATCCCATTCTCTTGAATGAGAAAGTGCATCTGAACCTTTGACTAGCAGTTTATGTTCTGCAGCTTTGCAGCCTGCTAATTCTACTGTAACTTTCATCTGTCAGGCCTTATCAACTGACCAGATCCCCCAGCAGTGTTAATGGCAGGCTCTGGTGGTGTAAAGCTCCCTAACAAGGAACCTGATTGTTCTGTTAATGTGTTACTTCCTGTTAGAGTCACTGCTCCGGAATGGAGCTAAGTGGCCAGTGCCGGAAGAAATCCCCACATCAGAGTGATCACAAGCCAGCCAGGGTTTCATTTAGCCAGCCAGCTACCCAGACAGTCAGCCAGTCAGCTTCCACAGCCCCTGTGATGGAGGAGATGGATTTCACTAAAGCATTGTGTGTAACCTGACACCTAGTCTAAGGACCCTGGTGGTCCAAATTAGGTTGGGCCAAATCACACTGAGGGTTTGATACCAAGGAGTTCACACACATTGCATGTCTATGGTACAGCAGTTATAAATATGGATCAAAGCACTTAGCATATATTTTAAATTTTTGACATTTTTAAGCAAATGGAAATATATGTCTCATGTTTTAATGCACATTTCATCTCATTTTGCGAATCAAATGTGGTTTAAGTTGCCACTGTATGTGGCATCTGAGTGTTAGCAATGGTGACTGTTACTACCATGAATTTCTCCAGCTTATTCCCCCACTTCCGGATTTACACTGTGTGCACAACTTTGATCTTAGGGTATTAAAGTCAATAGTATCCAAACAGGGTTTGAAGAGGAGCAGAAGCTTATGGGGCTTTATATCTTACTCTACATGCAGAGAGCTATCAGAGACCAAACAGATGCAGCTTGGATGGAGGTGAGGGGATGATGGGGCAGAGACAGTGAGGGTAAGAGAGTGAGAGAGACAAAACAGAGACAGAGATCGTTTGGCTGATCGTGTGAGTAGCAGGTCAACTCCTTGGCAGAGAAAGTGCTGTGTTGCTATGGCAATATGCCTTTTTACCCACCCAAGAGTCAGGGGCCAGGGTACCATCAGTGGTGTGACTGTTGTTCAAGAAGCAGTGGAGATCAGGGCCTTAATCAGTCTGCACTGATACAAGGGGTGAAGAGTGGGAATGGAGCCTGGGGCCATTTGGAACAGGAACATCAGTACACAAACAAACACACACACACACACGCACACATGCACACACGCACACACACACACACACACGCACGCACGCACACACACACGCGCACACACACACACACACGCACACACACAAAACAGCAGTAGCCACTTTATATACGTTAATTTGCTGCTCAGCTACAGGAAGACAACATCTGAAGCATGAAATAAACACTAAGTATAGTGATTTGTGTCTTTTGTGATTAGCTGAAATGCAGTGTCATTCTTAATTAACACTGAGGGGAGTTTATGAGTAGATAGCAGCAACAATAGCTCAATGCATTATTTTATAGTCTCATTTCTCATTTGAAGAAGATCAGTAAGTTGCTCATAAGGTTCAATATGTGCAACTCCTACTGGCTCCTGAAGGATATAGCTGTAAAGAAGTAAATAAGGAGAAACTTTGCGTAGCTTGCCCAGTTTGAGTCTTTTCCCTCCAAGGCTCTTAAAAGTCTAAAGAGGAAATCTATCCTGAAGTTATGAAACTTAATAACTGACCGACCATCTGATTCACACCCTATCTGTCCAAGACGTGGCACATATTTATTTCCAGCAAGTGATTGCATCAAATTTGTCCTGTTTTTAACTTTGTCAGAAAAAAAACATGCTTTGGCGGATGCACAGCACACACTGGTGGCTGCTGGGAGCCAAAAGCACTTTATTTATGTTTGGATGGCAGCGGGCACTCAGTTCTGCTTGGCACAGACAGTGTGCTGTGGTCTTTGGCACCTCTTCGCATCCCTCCTGTCCCCCTGACATACACTCTCCCCATCTCTATTGGGCCTCTGTAGCATCTTGCATATGTGTGTGTACGTATGCATTTGCATGAGTTTGGAACTATGCATGTATGCCATGTCCTCCTATTTGTATGTTCTTTGAACTACAGTTATGATATTTTCTACCCTGAATAAAAGAGTCAGACAGCAGCAATCCTTTATATCAAATTTTCATAGACTCTTTTATCTGTAGTTTTTCAGAAAGAACTATTAACTCCTTTAATTAAGCATGAGAAGTTTTTCAAAAAGTGGTTTTGAATTTGAAACTAATCTCCAGTGCACCTAAGGTCATGGGACTGTAAAGTTCCAAGTTCCAAGAAGAAAAATACTACATGAATTAAGATGAATACATATGCCAGTGGCTAATCTTCTACTTTGAGAATTTGCTACTTGAAACTTACTTAAGACGTCACATGCAGGGCATGAGTGACTCATGTAGCAATGCCAGCCAAGTGCAAATTCTAATCTTCCCTCCGCTCTGCTTATGCAGGAGAGAGCACTCTGCCAGGGCGTCCACTGAGCACAGCCATTCCAGAAATCAAAGTTACAAGGTCGGTGTACATCTGCTGCCGGCAGAACCTAAAGTAAGCAAATATCCCCAGGTCTATACCCCAACAATCTCATTTATTATTTTTCCTCCACCTTTACAGCGCTTTTTATTTTACCTCAGGGAACCGACTGACCCTCACTTCGTATATAAATATATAATTTATATCTCATATATTTATAAACCAAAGCAAGGCCAGCCGCCTTAAAAGGAAGCAGGGCCTTTTTCCTTGTGCCGGAGCTCTGCAAAGTCTGTTGAGGCTCAAACCCAGGATCCGTAGCCTGGGTTTCCTCAGTCCGGAGCAGCCAGTGTAGCAGAGGGCTGGGGAGAGAGTGATTCTGGTCAGGCAGGCAGGCCATCCATGGACAGATAACTGCTGATACTGGGACTAATTTGGTCATGTGCAGGGCTGCCGGATGACGAGGGGCTGATAAAGAAAACATGGCAGATAGACAGCTGGGCTGCTGGAGGAGGATGTGAACTCTCTCCAGATCCTGGCTGGATGATTTTAAGTGTCATGAGCCTGCCTGTTTGTCCATTCATCTGTCCACTGTCTGTCTATCTGTCTGTCTATTTATACATGAACATTCAAAGATTATATAACAAATATGTCTTAATGAAAGAATTACATGTGTTATTGTCTCATTTGACCATACAGTGGAGTTGGAAGTTGTAACATGTTGCTGACTGATGTCTCAACTGCAGCATAGAGAGCACCACAAACCAAGCAACCAAGCTGATCGATGGATAACAATCCCTAGCGAAGGAACTGATGTGCTGGAAACATGCTGTGAACATGAGCAGTCTTGGCCGGCAGACTATGATTACAGAGCAGCAGCACAGTATGAGAAGTCCTGTCGGGGTCATATGGTTCTGACAGTCCTGGTCTGCTTAGGCTAACACAGAGCCTGTTGCCTGCCCCAGAGAGGGGAAAGACAGAGTGATAGTGTGTGGTTGTGATGGCAGTGTGTGTTTGTGTGTGTGTAGATTGGCCCCCGGAAGAGCAGCAGTGGCTCAGGACTGCAAGGAGGCTGCTGGGAAATGTCTGTGTCACCGGTGTCACCCAGGCAAGACAGATACACAGAGCAGCAGTCACGGACACATTCTTGGCCCAGGCCAATCTCCAAACACACTCAGTACCACGATCCCCCTTCTCGCACTTTCAAGCTTTCACTCTGTTTCCTCTCTCTCACTCACAGATGCTCTCTGTCTCTCTCTCTCTCTCTGGCATCTACTGCTCTCTTGCTCTTTCCGACTCTATCAACAAATATATTGTCACGTGTGTTATTATCTGAACAGCTCAGCAGAAAAGGAAATTTAAAGATTGACTAATTTACAGGAAATATTTAACTCTCAGTTGTTCAAATATCATCCACCAACATTTCATTGAGGATTGATGACAAAAATTATTATTTTTAAAAATCAAAACACAACAAGACATGTTTTTAGGCTAGTTATTTCATCATGTGCGTTCTCTGTTCTCTATTGTTGTGCTCTCTCTGTCATTGAGTCTAACAAGGCATCTACCCCATTCAGTGCAGAACAAGTGAAGGAGCCAAATGAAGCTAACTAGCACCCCCTTTTGAAAGTGCACACTTGACCAGGAAAAAAAAAACAAAAAACAATTTTCTATCATTCTCTGTTCATCAGCATTAAGGCTCATGAAGCAGATGAGCTCCCTGTCACCTCTGCAAATCTAGATTTGACTGTCTCACAGAAGTGAATGGTTAGAGTGATGAGCTGAATTAGCGATTAATTGGGATTAAAATGTTTACCACAGGACATTGTTGTGGATGACCTTTTATGTACAACGTAGTGTGTGTGTGTGTGTGTGTGTGTGTGTGTGTGTGTGTGTGTGTGTGTGTGTGTGTGTGTGTGTGTGTGTGTGTGTGTGTGTGTGTGTGTGTGTGTGTGTTTGTGATGCATGCTAGAGAAAACAACAGCTCAGCTTTGATTAATATGGATTAGGAGTCTTACAACTCATAATTCACACAATGAACAAAACATGTTTGTTAAAACTATAATTCCTCTTGAATGTGAAAAAAATACTATAGCAAAATAAATACTCTCCAAAAATGTTTGGCCTTTTTTGTTGTAGCTTAAATATAATCTATGAGTTACTATCACATAAAATATTACTCATGTATTTTCCTTTAGTCTAAATCCACTTAGAAGTTGGTTAGTAATCCTCACTATGGAAAGGAGTCAGTATTACTGTAAAGCTGCCCACTAAAGTTGCCATGAGCATGTGAAGTATGAAGTATGTGATTAACCGCAGTTTTGGAAACAAAGTGCAACTCATAAAGGAGTGTAATGGAACCATTGTCTCCTACTGTAAATCTAACTCCTAAACCTATCCATGCACATTATGTGATATTAAATGACTGATCAGTCAGTTTGGACCCCTGCTGACTAATCTCCTAGCTGTACATATGTCTAGCATGCCAGTCATTGTTCAGCCATCACAATGCACTTATAAAGTCAGCCAGTCCTTCATCTGTATCCATCCATCCATACTGTACATCTATCCAGACACACTTCCAGGCAGCTAGTCAGAGCCCCAGGAGTTTGAGCCCTTACACCAGAGAGCGGTGTGGGAGAGACCCGATAAGCAGCTCAGACTGGATCAGTGGTTGCAGGAGGGGAGCATGGGAGCTCCTTACACCCCCTTCTTTCTCCATTCCTTCGCCCTTTACATGTGTTTCTATGTCTACTCTTTGATCTGTTTCTTTTGTAAATATCATGTTTTTCCTTATATCCAAATATACAGTCTTCTTTTGATTACCATGGCTCCACTTTCTCTTCCTGCAACATGCAGCTATAATCTTGCTCAATCCTCCACCCCCCACCTTTTTTGTCTTTCCCATCACTTGCATATCAACCTTTTCCCCCGCCTAAACCCCCGTCTGCTCTAAACCACCTTTTCATTTCAGCTGTGCGCCCACCTTCCTCTTTGCTTTGCGAGCACAACTAGTTTCTATACTCAGAGTTCGGAGGCGTTGGAGGTCAAAGAGGAGACGGAGGGCCGGGGAGTGGAGAGAAGGGAAGGGGAGGGCTGAGTGAGTGTTGAGCTGGTCGGTCGGTCAGGTGCAGCGCCACCAGTGATCATTAGGGTTACAGCTGCCCGGGCCAGATTGTGTGCTGCCTGCACCAGGCGAGATGTTTTGCCCAGGGAGAAGAGCGAGCATCTGTCTGTCCCTCCCCGTAGACAGCAACCTCCTACCAGCCTGTCCAACTCAACCCAACTGGTAACAAGGTCACCCAACTCTTACTTTCTCTCACTCACTCATGCACGCACACCCACTCTGAACTACTCTGTACTTCTTTTCCTGTTTCGCTCACTCCCTCCTTTACAGACAGCTCCTCTATCTCGCTCTCACTCTTCAGGACAGGTTGTGAAAGCAGCAGGGCTGTAGTGCAGTGCAGATTGCAAAAATGAGTGCATGCGATATTAAGACTGAATTCAATTTTATGCAAGCGCAATGCTAATGTGCAGAGCACCACAGAACAGCTTTTCCGTTTCAAACTGTAGAGACTGTTTATGCTTTATCTGTGCCCAATGTTAATTGCATATTTTGATCCCCGTTGATAAAGGGACACTTTTATCATAAGAAAATAATTGGCTCCAGCAACTTGAGAACTAATTTTTCCATTTTTTTTACAACCATTGTTCATTCTTATCTAATCAAACTAGTACAAAATTATAATTATGCACAAAGCCCAAAGGGGAACTTGTAGCTTTCACAGTGCTGTATGTGTTTTCACTAGACAATCCATATCTTACAACTTCTTTTTAATGACTTAGACTTGATGAGAGTGCCTGAGAAGACACAGTGTTGAACTGCCTCGACCAAAATATATTTAAATTATATGCATATTTTGAAGGTGTACTGACTAATGGCTTAAAATCAACCTCATTGTGAATACTATCAAAGTTATGATTTACTTTATAATCTCATTTTAGTCATTCAGATGGAATAATCTTGGCAATCTGAAAGTAGATTGCATAAAAGAAAGCGCATAATCTCAAGAAATTACAATAATAGTTATTAGATCGTTTTAAGGTGACTATATTGTACGTGATTATTTGGAAGGACTGGTAATCTAGAATATTCTCAAAAATATTTAAGTCAACATATTTGCTAAATTAAAATGATCAGACAGTTTTAAAAGTGGAATCCTAACAAACTATGTGCCACAACAATGTGACACACAGAGCGTGTATTTTAAGCTCTGTTTACAGAAGGTCAGCTTTTCTTGCTCAAATCATCAGCTTCCTACCAGATTATGTTGGAAAATCCTCGCATGGGTGCTTTCTTCTTTGGTTGGGTGCCAAAAGTCAGTATTGTTTGATAGGGTTAGAGGTGATTTGCTGATTGAACGCATTAGGTGATGGGTGCTAATCTCTTTGATCTAGCTTTGTTCATGGACTAACAACAGGATTGTATGAGGAGAGAAAGTCTAAGCAGGCAACAAATAACATATGGCCTCTGTTGTTAATCTAAAATGCAGTGCCCCATTGACAACAATTAACAGTAAAAAGGGTTGTTACACTTTTCCTTATTTCCTGTCATATACATAATGTTACAATGTCATGTGTACATACTGTATTAAATGTTGCCAAAGTTTCAAATAATGAGGTAAATATGTGTAAAATCAACCCCTGTGAACTAAAAGCTCAGGCTTCAGGCTATTCTTAACACTAGCTTTCCAATATTGTTGTTTTTTTTCTCTTTTGAGAATTTGTGAAAAATGTATTTATACGGTCATCTGCTCCAGGCACTGCAAGCACAGTGCAGGGAGATACTATACAGTCGTTTGGCCACAGCAGCATAACATTTTACTCGCTACACTACCTTTGTTGTTTCCTGACAGCAGACGTTTTCCACTTCATTCTGCATTTTATCACATTTCCCACATGTAATTTTTCTCTGATATTCCAGATCAGATTCAGACTCAAACATGTACAGATGTTTTGAGTAGTTGATATTTGGAGTAAAGAAGGAGAAAAGGAAGTGGGTGGGCTTATCAGGAGTTCTGGGGGGGGATGTTAAAGAGACAGGGGCTAAAATGGCCTGTTTCAGACAGAGGCTGAACTGAGGGCCTGCATAAAGGGCCAGTAAAGATACAGATCTTTTTGAACTGTGAATCATGCAAAGCTACTCTAGCAAAGTCCCAGAATAAAAACATAGAGCTGGAAATGAGCATATTAGGTCCCCTTTAATAAAAATGTACAATATTTAACAAGGTTAAACAACATTGTCTGCCCTTCGCTTTTCATGAAATCAAGTTTATAAAATAAATAGGCATGCACACACACAAACAGACACAACAAGCAAGACATTTCACACCCATCACAGCAATTATAAACATGTACATAGCACTAACTTGTAGCAGTGAGTGAAGGGTTAGAAAGCAGTGAAACCCAAAATTCATTTTGACAGCATCATCTGTACTCAGTTGTCAGCCAGGCTGAATGAACTGGCCAGGAGCTGACAGAAAGGGGCTGAAACAGGTGTGACACCAACTTTCTGCCTCACAGGAGACGATAAAGCCCTTGGTCAAGGGCACAGCACCTGGGCCATTGTTTTATCACACAAAATGGCTTTTAAGTGCAAATTTCCACTTGGTCCTAAAGGAGACCTGGCCTCTGCACTTGCTTTACTCATCTGAACCAATATGTGATCCGTCCTCATCTGCATAATGGGCAGAATGGAAATGAGGGGCCAGCTTTGTCAGCCCAAGACAAAAAGAAGAAAGAAAAAAGGAAAGGGAGACAGACTGATGCCATTCTGTTGAATTGCATCTGTACCACACAAAGGTGTGATATCTTGAGTCTCATTTGTCCACTTTAAATTATGATCAGAGGTTATATTGAGCGCTGCCACTCTCATGGTTGGACAAAAGGCCTTGTAACTGGCTGCTAAATGATGGATAATCAAACAACATGTAGATATGATGTAAGTATACACAACTGCTTATTAGCTTTCTGTACCTGTTTTGTTAGCTACTAATTCGATTTACTGAGGGTTTTTTTGTTTGTTTGTTTTTTGTTTAGGACAAAAGCATCTTCATTACATTTTAATGCTACTGTTTCACACAGAATATGAGTTATTGAGTCGCTAATAGCGTTCAGTCTTGTAGAGGGTTGGATTCTTCTGGTTATTTTATGCTGACTGCGTTGCGCTCATGTTGCATCATATGTTTTCAAGTTTCATCTCTCAGTCTGCCTAACAAGAGAACAGTGAGTTAGGACTTGGCAGTTGAACTAGAAATAAACCCCATGGCGAAACTAATTCTTTTGCACCACTCAACGATGAAAACTTTATCAGTCATCATGAATGACCAAGCGGAATATGCAAGCGTTACGGCTACTGATATGGGTTGTATTTACGCTTTAGTTTTGCTGCAGATAAGTGTTATTACATGTTCGTCAATGAGAAGTGCCCATTGAATCGCCGCTCTCCACAGAGGTCAAACTGGGTTCAGCTATGTAACAGTGACCCAGGATCTGGTGGATGCTCAAGGGCACTTCAGCAGTCTGCCTGAAGTTTTTTGGCTTAATGAAGCAGCAGTAACTATAGAGATAGTGAATCTGGGAAAATGGGGTTTGTAGTTTCAAGGCTGCTTCGCCACAATCTATGATTGGACAGTTGAAAGGGCCTCTAAGCTAGGCTAGTTAGCTTTCATAGTAATAGTTTATCTGTTGTTACATTATGATAAGATTTAGTTCCAACCTTGTTTATGCTGTATAAAAACCTCAGTTACATCACAGGAAGCAGGTTGAAAAAAACATTAGCTAGAGTTAAAGGTGGATGCACTCCAGCTAGCTTTTACTAGTTGCAGTGCCCTTTTACCTGTTTCTACAAATTTGACATGCTGTTTTTTGGGGGGGGGGGGGGGGGTTTGTTGAAAATTACACATCCATATAACACATTTTTATGTGGGATTGATGTCAAAAATCTGAATCTGTTTTCAGTTTTGACCAAATATTTAATGCTAGCATGTTGGCTTTATATGGATGTGTCTCCCCTTTCCACACAGCTGTCCTTAACTAGTTCACAGTCAATGTCAAAAACCACAGCAGAGTTTGGTTATAAGTTCAAACTAACTGATATGACTTCCTTGATCTGTGTCTGAAGCTG
This sequence comes from Scomber japonicus, assembly GCF_027409825.1. Lineage (NCBI taxonomy): Eukaryota > Metazoa > Chordata > Actinopteri > Scombriformes > Scombridae > Scomber > Scomber japonicus. The sequence goes on along the minus strand of NC_070593.1, from coordinate 15,715,483 downwards.
TTCTGCATAGTGCTCTGCAACAGCATGGCTGCTCACCACCTGCACAGTGGGCTCTGTGGCTGAGGCTCTAAACTGTCAGTGGTGGTGCACTGCAGTTAGCAAGACATCACTGCCCGCATTAAGTTATAGGCAACTTCACAATGACTCATATCACCTCTTCTGTTAACCACCAGTTTTTATTGTTATGGGGGCTTCTATGATCTGCAAACGGTATTGTGGTCAGACACTGCACCCAAGGTTGCAGTGCAGTAGGAATGCTATATCGAGGCACACACATCGCAGTGCATAAAAAACATGTGGGTCGTAAAATATTATTGTATGAGTATAACATGTAATTATGGCCATCACCTGTTTTTTAGTGATCTTGGATTATGAGGCTGGCACTCCCAGATGAAAAATTCTAAGAAGCACTGCATTTTCTTTCCTTTGGCAAAGATATAATGTTAGAGTTCATAATATTCGGGAAGCGTCATGGTTTGACTCATATAATAAGTGAATAAAGGAGGAATACACTTCTCTCACTCACATACACACACACACACACACATTCAAACACACACAGGCAGTATAAAAGTAATTGATTCCTGTTAGGAAGCAAACAAACCAAAGCCCATTGAAGATTTCTAAAAATGATTGCTTTGCTGTTTTCTATTGGGAAACATTGTTATAAGATTTGTACTAAAGTGATATTTCCAATAAGCCAGTGCTTACTTTCTCTGTCTTTTTCCCTTGCTGTGCTGGCACTTAGGCGCAAAGGTATTTACTTTACTTTAATCTTCTTGAGCTTTCTACAACCAGGCAACACGTCCACATAAATTCTTACACGGACAAATACACAAAGAGGCAAAACCCTGTCGCCTTGTTCTCTGCGAAGGTAGATTATCTGTGAATGCACGGAGAAATTTCTCGGGGGATGCTTTGGCGCCGAGTAATAAAACTCGGAGAGTGTTGCCTTTGCCAAGCTGAGACATCTGGTCACCTTATCACAGATAAGTGGGGGTTAGTCCTGGCATCTGCTAGAATTAATCCATTTTGCAAACACAGTTATCCTAATCTCCTAAATATGTCATTCCACAACTGTACAAAGCAGTAGGTATAATTTCACCATTTCTTTTTCAGTGTGACACAAGATTGATCAAGGCACACTTCAGTGCACGGTGTCACGCAACGTGAACAGCGACACAGTATAGAAGTGGAAGACAAAAAGAGGTTGGAAATCGGTGTCACAACCTGCACCTGGCCAACTATTTACTGGTGCCCAGTCTGGTCTACAGCTAGCTACCTAACATCCCTGCATGAATATTCATGTGGGCGGATTTCTCTTTTGTTGCCTGCATAGTCAGCAGTCACAGAACACATGGTGAGTGTTGGCAGTGCCCGGCCTAGGTAGAGGGGCCGCGGACGGAGGCAGTGGCAGGAACCAGGACCTGTGAGGCTGACTGACATTTCCATCTGTGGCGAGGCCTGGTAATTATCGGGGAGAGGAGCGCCCGCAGCAGCGCGCCATCTGCTAGGGGAGATGGCTCAATGAGGTATGAGCACGAGCGGCACTCCGTCGGGCCACTGCCTGCCTCTGACATGAGGGCTCGCATCTGCTACCGAGGAGCCGGGCCGCCCAACACAGCCTGCCTGCCTGGCCGAGAGAGGGGGCTGACAGGAGGGAGGAGAGCAGCCAAGAGCCCCCCTGACCCCCTCCACCCCCACCACCACCCACCACCATCACTACCACTACTGCCCTGCCAAAGGCACACTTGACAAACCGCAAAGCCCACTCACAAGTTTCCATACAGATCTCATCAAGTTGTTGGTTGGTTGTAAAGGATGCTTCTTAGTTCCAGTTTTTGATAATAAATCCATCATTGTTATGTCGGTGTCATTAACTATTGAAGCAAGCATAAGAGGTGAGATTGAGTCAAGTGTTAAACAATGTGCATTTATGGCAGTGGTTGGCCAGGCTCAGTGGATATATTCTGTATTGTTGAGCTTTTAACCACAAGATTTCCTTCTGACTCATTTGAGAAGCACGGCTCTGTGAGATTGGTTGGTTGTGGGAGCCCGACACCATATCACACAGCCTCCTCACACACCTGCCAGGTGCATGTGTGTATGTGCACCCTCTCGCCTGTGTGTATGTTGTCCTCATCTTCTCATTGTATCTCTCATTTTGAGCTCAGCATGGCTAGTCCAACTGTGCTTCTGTTATTACACACTGCCCACAGACATAGGCACACATTTTCAGATCCACACACTAACATCCCATTAACATTGAGCACAGAGAGCAGACATACTGCTCACTGAGCAGTCAAGATGGCTAACTACTGAAAAAGACAGCTGTGTGCATTATTGTGCGTTTGTAAGATGTGAAGGCAGTATCTCTCATTTTTGTTGCATTTCTTCTGCTTAAATGATCATTTAAAATATATTATATAGATGCAGATTTCTAATGATTGTTAAAGCTTAGGACAAGTCACCCAGCATTTAAAATTTCCGGCCAAAATTAACTAATTTCAAAGAATTTGCCATTGTTGGCGGATTTACAAGCAAATTGTAGTTCTTTCACACAGACTAGAGTGTGTATCAAGTGTGTTACAACATCCAATTTTATATACCCCTGCTCTGACAAGCAATGTCAATATAGATTTTGTTTTCGTATCCATTTTGTCACAAATGAAACTAGTCACAACAAAAGTGCTGCACATCCTGCAAGTAATCATTTCCAGCATCACCTATATTTAGAGGACGCATGAATGAATTTTACTCAGCCTCTTTATGGTGTTACTGGGCACTTACTATCAACAAAGAAAGACAAAAAATCCACCAGTGGTAAACTCTGTTCTTGATGTTGATACTAAAAAAGGCTCATTTTCTGTCATGCAGTAAAGCCGTGTATCTCTGGCAGTCTCTGTAACTTGCAAACTTTAATTTTACCTACTACTCTTTTAGTTCTTTAACATCTGTCAAATCCCTGACAAGTTGTTGTGGAAGTAGTTTTTACCTTTGTGTATCACTGTTTTCATACTGCCCTCATTGCTCTTGCATCACTTATTACCACTTGTGATTTACTCTAAAGGAGAGAAAGAGCAGAGGAGGCAGGAGAGGGAAAGCGAGGTAGGGAGTGAATGAGAGAGAGAGACAGGGGAAGGGAGGGGTAAACAGAGTGAGTGAGAGAGAGAGAGAGATAGAGAGAGAGAGAGAGAAGCGCATCTCTTCATCGCAGGATTTTATCTGACTGTTTGGACAGATTGGTAGAATTCAAAATGCAGCAGGGGCCTGTGATGTGGCAATAAAGCGTTTGCCTTTGATCCCGCCTCACTATTTTTTCTCCCCTGCACATGTGCACGTCAAAATCAATTAGATCAACTCTGAAGAGGCGAGGCAGCTGCGCATCCGCACAACAAACCTTTGCATCACCTTAGTTTACCAACAATCTGGTTATTATTCTCATTGTCAACTCATTGATACAAACTCCAGCACAGACATCACCTGCATACACAACAAACTTCAAGGTGTATGAAGGATGAAATGGTACACAAATAGAATATCCATCTTAACAGACAGAAACACATGCTTACATCCTAGCCGCAGCTGTCAATTACCTACAAAAAACCCCTCTTTGATAAGGAAAATTTGAATTTCCCCCCTCCCAGCACTTGGAGTGGCTTTTTCAGATGTCGTAGCACTTATGAGAAATTTGTGACAGCATCAACAGCGCCTATTCCCCATTCAGCAGCATTAACTCTGTGCCATGTGTCTAACAAACGGAGGCCATTCTGGAGCCCTTAATGACAAGGCTGCTCCGCTCCTCTCCTCTCCCCCTCGCTCTTTTCAAATTGCTCTCTAAATGAAGTACAGCTGTGTGGACCAGGTGCTGCCATCCCCCTTTCAGAAAGAACAGGAAATTATGAAATCCCCAAATCCTTCACAAATGGCGGGCAGGAGGGAAGGTTGGAGAACGTCAACACGGCTTGCCTGGTCTGTAGCTACATGTCTCTTGTCGGTGGATGATCTTTCATTCACGTTTATCGTCAAGCTCTCTCCATCCACCCCTCAGACTCAGAACCTATCACTTTCAAGTGTCGGGGCATACAACGGATGTGCTGATAGGTTCATTCAGTGGCAGCATCACTTTGACTGTTGGTATAATTTTTAGAAACATGTATTTACACTGGTGGGTACATTTTACAGACTATTATGAGCAATGCTTAATATATCAATTAATGCTTAATGTTAGGTAGGTTGCAATTACAGAAATAAGTTTTTCATATGTTTGTGTGTGTCATCTCAAGGCTTATCCTCATTGCAGATTTAACATTTGTATCTATAAACTAAACTGTGCTTAAAGGTTTATGACTAGACTTAATAAATTAAATGTTATCGGCGATATAAAAAAGAACCCCACGTCATTCTTACTCTTCCTCTCAGATTACTCAGATTAAGGTTTTACTTCTAAATTGCTGTAGCTCAGAGCATCCAGCCAGCATTCAGAGCTCTGTGTTTGTTCTCTGTGTTCTAGACAACAGAAAGAGCACAACTGCTGAAGTAGGCCTCCTGCTCAGGAGACTGTCAATGTGCAGCTGTCAATGTCTCCATAAAGCCCCATATCCATAATAGACAAAGCACTCATCAAGCCTCAGCTTCATCTGGCCTCCCAGATGCCCCATCACCAGGGGCAAATCCCATCCAGGACTGAGCGGCGCACCATGCAGCCAGATGTGAGCTGGCAACATGGCCGTGGGGTCAACACATGGCAAAGGTAGACCCAATAAATGAATTATACTCTGATTATCATAAATGTGGCATCTGAGCATGGCGCTTGCATTACTGTTGTTCAGAAGGGAAATGCTGGGACATATTGTATCAGCTGCACCGCTGCCTCTGAAGGGCACACATACAGAATTACACTAGTACAATATCATTTTTAAGTAAAAGGTTAATATTTCAGCATTTTAAAGGAAAAATGCAATATATAGGAATCAAGTATGTGTGCATGTGATTTGTAATTCATTTACGTATAACTCAACTTTCAGCAATTAAAATTACAGGGGGTAACATGTTAGAGCCAAAACATGTTTAGGATTCTCAGAATGATTCCATGCCATATGCCCTGTATTTGTACATAATTCCACAATGTTCTAGGTCGCTCCCCCAAACATATTCTGTTTCGTCACATGCCAAAAAGACCTTTTTCCCCCCATCCCTCCCTTACTCGGTTCGACACGTTTGCATGCGGTATCTGGCTGCCCTGGCTCCCTGTCTTCCCCTTTAAAATGCCATGCCAACTTCAGAGGACCCAGGTGTATGGGTCCGTTATCAATTCCACTAACAAGCGTGCTTACTGGGATCACAGGACGCGTTGTGGCTTGCTTTAAAGTCCCCGTCTGTAGCTAAGGCTGACCTGAATTGGAGACATGCGGCCCCCTGCTGATAGCAGCCAACCTCTGATGGGCAGTCCCTCTCTCCCAGACTTGGCCAGCACTCCGCCTGGGAAGGAGGAGGGGAGAGAAGAAGAACTCTTTGAAATGCTGGAGTTCCATGAAGAATTGAGAAGCAGGACAGAATCAAAGGCTTCTGATACAGGAAAGGAAGAAAAATATAGAATCAAGACTTGAGATGAGGAAAAAGGGTAGATCGGAAAAAAAAGCCTCCCCAACCCCCCAACCCACACACATACACAGGCACACACTTGATCACATATACGGTATGAACAAAGAACAAATATGAAGTTTCAAAGAAACTTCTATATCTCACTGCCACAGAGGCCTTCACATGAGGCCCACAGTGTAAAGAAAAATGAAATCATGGTATCACCAGCAGCTCCACAAAGACATAGGGTTTATATCACACATAGAAAGTAAAATCTAACCCTGCAGGACATGTACACACAGTTTTAGCATCAAACAGCTAACCTTTAGGATATCACACAGTATGCCTCATGGAAGTGTGATCCACATTGAATTCTATATATATTCTATATTGGTTTCTCTGTATACAGAATATTATTCTTTTCAAACATATTTTTCTGTACAATATGTGTGTGTGCTCAGATCTGTCTTTTACAAAAAACAACAACCTTAACCTTTACCTGTATTGTCTGTTTTTACAATTTTTAGCCTTTGGGGATGGCAATGTTGGTCAGTTGTCAGTCTGTCTGTCTTTCTTTTGGTCCGCCATTTTGGTCCAGGCTGAAATATCTCAACTATTGTATGGATTCATAAAATCTTGAACATGCAGACCTGCCAACACTCCTATTTTTCCTGGGTTTCTCCCATGTGTCAAGACCACTGCTCAGTGCCATCCTAATTTATTTTTTCATGTCGCTCAAATTTTTAATTGAATATTCATCATGCACGGATCAATACATTGGGTCAGATGCAAGAATATGTTCGTATTTTTTTCTTAAATGTGTCGTACTTTTTTCGTGAGGTGGAATTTACGAGTGTACCACGTCGGATTCACCAAACACTTCTATCACCAGGAAACAGTTGTAAATGACCTTCGTAAACATGATGAATCCCACCTGTTCTAAATGAACGCTCGTCCCGAGAACAGTAAATTAGCATGAACGACGCCCCCAAAATACCATATAAGGTCAGATGACTGGCAGTTTGTGGAGAAGTTCCATTCATGAAAATGGCACTTAAGACTAAGAATAAGTTCTCAGACTGAGGTCCAAGTCAGTTGACTCTGAAGCTCAACTGCTGATGTTACACCTGCTGTCCGACTGCTGTCAGCACAGACCTGCTAACACCCGGGATGACAACGCAGGGCAGGCCAGCAGAAGAAGGGTAACAGTTCAACAGCTCGACCTCTCTGTGTCTTTTGTGCTGATAAACTACTGTACAGTAGGTTACATCACTCTGTGGTACCGTATCGTGCTTGGCTGTATTGTATCATACAGTGTTGTTTGGTCTTGATACCTGTGTGGAGGTGTTATGTGCTCATTAAGTGATTATCATATCTTGCTTATCTAGTATATGATGTCAACCCCCCCACCCCCGGAAAAATTTGAGTTCCCCCAAAATACATGATATTGTTGGCACACTGCCATTAGACAATTAGACATTAACGGTCATGTTTTATTGCTTTGGATGACTGCAGGTTGGTTGTGCGTGACAGGTACGACAGGTCTGCATCAATCGTAAATTTTGTTCGTAGGCTACCTAAGAGAAAATCCAAATACGAGAAAATTGATGAATGAAGTCCTCGTAAATCACTCGTACGCATGGTTTAAGAACAAATCTGTGCGTACGAGTGGTTCTTGCATCTGGCCCATTGTGCGTTTTTCTATGTCTGACATTACCCAAGTTGCCAGATTGTCTGTGATACACAGTCTTAACACAATCCACACAATATATACAATTCCAACCTATCCTTCATCTCAACCTGGCAACTTACAATCAGATTCAAGGGGCCTGTGTGCAGCTGCTCTCTGTGCAGACAGGCCAGCTAACTTAGCTGTTGTCAAAATCCATTTATTTCCTTTATTGTGATCCTCGAACCTTTCTTATATGTAGCATGACCATATACTTGCAAAAGTAATGACAGTCCCATAAGCCTCAGCTGTACCATTGTTACTTACTGACCATTAGCAAATTTTAGCATGTTTGCACAACTATAGCTGCCTAGCATCCGCATCTTAGCATTGTCATTGTGAGCATGTTAGCATGATGAAAAAGCACTGCTTAAAGCATGGTTTTGCTTGACTACAGGCTCACAGAGTGGCTAGCATGGCTGTAGTCTCTAGCCCTGTTCTCTTGCAAACTGTTAAATGAACATTATTATAGGTTCGTGTGTGATAAAAAGAAAATTAGTGCATGTGTAGAAATGAGTCTCTAACTCTGCTGTTGCTGCTGCCTGTATTGGTGGTGATGGTGGCAGCTGAAGGCCATTATGTCCAGGTGGCCTAGAGGATGCAGGGGCTTTACTGAGAGCTATACACACTATACACACACACACACACACACCCACACACACACACACACACACACACACACACACGTGCATGCACAGAAAGCTTCACAGCTGCTAGGACCCGCTGCATGTCAATTAGGATGGCAGAGGATGTACAGGGACACATGGACATTCACACAGCACATGTATAATGTATGACAGGTTGGATGGAGTGTATTGAGGTCTACCAGTAGATTGGATCCAGCAGTAGTGGTGTATAAAAATATATATTTCAGACAGGATCACACACCTGAGGTTCTCACTGGCAGTTGGAATAGAAGTGAGGTGAAGCTTAGTGTTTGAGTATAATTTGTGTGTGTATACTGCACGTGCACATAAGTGTGCTTATTATGTATTTTATTTTTGTTTTTCTCTCCTTCACACAAAATGAAAGAGAGTAATGAATGTATTGCTTTGGAAGGAAGAAAAGAGGTAAAGTGAAACTATTGTGCCATTAATTCCCCACAATCATTTCAAACAATTTTCAAAGGTTTAGTGTTTCAGTCAGAAACAGGATCCTGGATTATAAAGGATAAAACAAAGACATAAAAGACAAATTAGCCATGAATATTATAGCAGATTATATTATATACATAAAAACTTTAGGACGGTGTTTGCCATACATCTTAATGCTAGGATTGTATGTTTGCATATATGATCCACCGGTACTTTTGTTCAAATCTGACATGAAGTTTTGCCCCTTAACAAAAAAGATTCCTTTTAAGGTCAAGAAAAGCAGGAAGAAGAAGCTAGCACATTATGCTGATTACTCTTATGAAAATTGCATGTAGTGGGGTGAGGGGTCACCGGAGCTTAATTCCGTTTTCATGTTTTGTTTCACACTCGCCAAGCTGTGGGTGTCTGTGTGTGAGGCACTGTTTGCTATTGGCCTTGACAGCACACAGTGTAATTGGCTCACTAAGGTGATTCAGTAATCGCCTGAGTGACACCTTCTCTGGCAAATTTTGACATTGGAGGTGGATTAGGATGCGGTGGGCTTCAAGTGCCAAGGGAGCTAACCTTGTAGGAAAACCAAATTACACAGCAGGGAAATGTAGAAGAGACCCACCTCATTCAGTGTGTTTGCATCATATAATAAAAAGTTTCAAGGAATGCTGTTTCTTCCCCTCATCCCTTTAACCTTATTGACTTCAACCATTTAGATTTGTCCTTGTTCTTGACTATGTTTAAAATGGTCATCTAATTTTATCATCTGTCCTTACCCTCTTGTCCTTTGTTTACTTCCTCTTCAACTTTCATGTCATCATCACCTACTTTTTGCTCTCTCCTCTTAGTTTGTCGCTACTTCTCTGGATTATCAGGACTGCTGCACTTCTTCTCTTCATCCCATCCTCTCCCTCACCCCTTTCCCATCATCCACCTCCTTAACTCCTCTTCTCCCTTTCTTCCGCCTCCTCCTCCCTTTTGCTCCTGGCTTAGCTCTTTGAGAGGAGGAGCAGCCAGTGCTGTTCTGTTCCTCAGGACTGTCCTCCTCGTGCAGAACACAGATGGTTATTATGGAGCTGCACATAAATTGATTATGTTGGAAATTAACTGTTGCTGTCAAAGGCAGCCGCCAACCTGTCCCAGTGTGTCCCTGTGCCCGCTGATGCATAGGATCCAGCTGATGGACCAGATGTTTGCACAGTGCGCCGCTCCTTTTAAGGTCAGCACAAAAGTGGTATGGGGGCTCTTTGATCTCCGTCTCTTTGTACTTTCAGGCTGTGCCCTCTTGCTTCTTGACATTTTGAGACACTAAAATGGGAATTTTCTAATGTGGATTAGATGATTGTGATGATGCTCTGGTTGATGTGTTTCATTTCAGATCAGATTATGTTTATTTCATTGAGTATCATTTGTAATGTGTTTTGTTAATCCATGCTTGAAATATGTTTTTTGAACATTGAAGAACATGTTTCAATCTTCTGCTCAGTAAAATGTAATCTATGGGTGGTTGAAGTAGGCCTTACATTTGTGCCAGAAGACCATGTAGTCTCTTCAACAGAACCACCATGCCAAGAGTCTCCGAACGCTGTCCCTAAGTAGGACTGTCTTCCAGCAGCTCATTACAGGTTGGTCTGGATAAGCATGATGGGTAACTCCTGGCTATGGCCTCGGGGGACAGGTAGCACAATGCCAAACTCAGCAGAAAGTCAGGTCTTAGGAGTGTTGCTACATCGTTTTCCAGGCCTGACCTTGATTCCAAGCCCACTCCTGCATGTTTCCGTATGCATGGCAGAGTTCGGAGGGCTGCCAAAATCTGAGCCAAACAGGGAAGAGAAGCCCCCTGTGATTCACACACACAGCAACACACAGACACATGAGTAAACACACATACAGACATGGGCCAAATCCCATCACGAAGGTTAACTTGCCTGGAAATGGAAATCTGAATAAGTTGTTACATATATAAAATGAAACAGGATGAAAAACTAAGAAATGCTCTTTGTGAACAACTGTCAAGCTTATTTTGATCACGGTTTTGCACATATTTGGAACTTAGTCGAATGCATAAGAATATTATGTTCATGTTTAATGTATTTCTAATTTGCACCATTCAGAAGATGAGCTTCACTTTTTGAGTAAAAACTGTTGGATGCTTCTAGCATGTTGTGCTTATAGGCAGAATAAAGCTTTACTGGTCAGTGAACTAATCGAATCCTGTTTGAGGCCAGAGAGGCATAGTGACATGAATATGAATGTCAGCAGGTGATAAACAGAGTGGATTTCTGGGACGTGTGACTGTTTGTGACACATACCCCTCACACCCCAGATGTAGGCAAGCTGGGGAGGCTGCCACTCAATTTGACAACATCTGAGCAGCTAGCAGCAGTAACTGGCTACAACAGCCTGACTGTATGGCAACCAGTCTCATAGAAAAGTTAAAAATGTAGAATTGAGACCGACAGTTACAGTATATCACATTTCTATAAGTGCTATGTTGTTCATCTTAATGCACTGTGTATATATGGTGATTTTTTCATACTGTAGAACTGCTTAAATTAAATCAATCACTCCAGTTCAGTGTAATTTGATTCTTGGAGGAGAGGTAATTAGGCTACAAAGGAGAGGACTCCAGCACATTTACATGCAACAAACAATTTAGAAATCAACATTTCTTAGAGCTTAGACTTTTATCAAGCAGCAGTGTGGAACAAAACTTTTCAACAAACTATATATAAAGTAACACGTACAGTCAATCCACAGTTATGAACTCTGGATAATGAGTTCCACAGTCTCTTTGTTATACAGTATTAGGAGACAATCTAAATATGAAATAAAATACCATAAGTAAAGTCAATAACTATACCAGTGTAGAGTTAAGAAATATAATTCAAGTACAATAAAGTAGACTAAAATGTCAAAATTTAAATCCATGTGGTGTTATGTATAGATAATGGCAACTACTGACAAACATGGCTTGATTTAACAGCAGAAAGTGATTCAGTATAGCTAATAACAAACATAATAATAATAAAAGGACTTCACTCAGTCTGTTGAGTCAAAGTATGCAATTTAAATGTCCAAAAATGTCCATATGCCATTGATAAAAGGTCACAGTTATCATATTGCAGCTCGACCCCATTGTGTATCATGAAATTGTTACAGGGGGAAAAAAGTCACTTAACAGTATTGTTACACTTCACACCATCATGAATGTTAGCTTGCATGCTACCTACAACCAAAAATGTATCCTTGTGTTTTTAATAACTAGTGCAGTGCCCGTGCAAAATCAGTTTTTGCATGTGTTTTTACTACAATGTCAACGGTTCAAGAGATATGCGAATAACAGACAGACGTTCCTGTCATTTATAGATGTCACAGAATTTGGCCCTCTACAGGCTATGAGAGTAGTAACACTATTACAGCAAAGTGTGGACATTTACAGAGTATATACATTATTTATTTCAACAACATCTGGTCTGAAAGGCTGCCATAGAGCACATAGAGCATGTAGAGAGTAAACTGAACAGAGTAGTTATATTCAAGCACTGATGAAAATGATGTTGCTTGACAGTTAGATTTTTACTTTTTAAAACTTTATTTTAAAGTTTATACAGATGGTTTATGCATTTGTTTTTTCTGCATTACCAGCCATTATAATATTTCAGAGTGGCTTCCTTCTTATTCTAGCTGGTTTAGCACATTAAGCATAAGGCATTCCAAAGGATGTGCTATATTTCTTCAGTGGATGGCCCATTGCATATTAACTATGGTTTTGAAATGTTTGAACAAGTTTATATTCCTTGACAAAATATTTGTGTATAATATCTTTCAACACACAGACAGAGTTTTTAAAAGAGGAAAGAAAACAAATTCAGGATTTCAGAGCAATGTGTGTTCATTGTCCCACAACTTAGATTATAAGAGAGAAAAGCCTGGAGGATTTCTGGTGATTTACACTCCTTTGTATAAAAAAAGGGAAGGAATCTCCTTTTCTTCTCATCTCTATCTGGCTGGAACACCTTGGGCTGATAGGAGCTCAGAGGTAGCTACAAGCTCAAATGAAAATGTCCATGTTAGTGTGTGTGCATGCATGCATGTGCATGTTCTTGCACACATCTGTGTGAATATATTGGCGTGTCTTCATATGCGTCTGTGTGGGTACGCTTATGGTAGTGGTGGGAGATATTTTCCAATCACTGCTCTGCCGGTTTCTCATTGTTCTGGGATGCTGTTTGCCACTCTGCACGATTAACAGTATTATCTGTACCTAGCCCAGTCAGCCAGCCAGTCCTTGGGCCATTGTGTTCCCGTCAGGGGTGAGTGCTCTCGGCACTGCGTGTCATGCCTGCCCCCCGACAGTAGGGACAGGCTTGGCTAGGCCCAGGTGGGACGTGCTGGCATTTGGGCAGTGTCCGCTGCAGGAGGGAAGTGGTAGACGGAGAGGGAGGTGGGGGTGGGGGTGGGGGCAGAGAATGGGTCCCTTTGCCCAGCCACATCCCCAGCCCCAGTTCAGGGGTGAGGAGGGGTGAGTGGGTGAGGATGGGAGGCCCCTGGGGGCCACCTTCGTGTGCCCTGAGCATCAAGTTCCATCTGGTCACTCTGCAGAGAGGACAGCGTCTGTGACAAGCTTGCTTTTAGAAAACAATCACCTCATAGTTTTTGGTTCTCTCTGCCCTTCTCTCCTTTGTATTCTCACTTTAATGTGTCTCAATGTTTTGCAAAAATCTAGGAAAGAACACATATTGGCCTAATTTTTGCAGCATTGGAATGTAAACTCATTACATTTACTCAAGTACAATTTTTGTTCCTTGTTTCCATTGCATGTTACTTTGTTACTTTATACTGCTTCTCCACCACACTGCTTTTCAGAAGGAAATCTTTTTACTTAATGTATTTGACATATATAGTTTAGTTACTTTGTAGACTAACTTGAAAACCAAAGCATGATTGGCTTATAAAATATGATGCATTTAATTGTTATAGATTAAACTACCCAGCCGTATAGTTAAAGGTAGCTCAAACTTCAACCGGCTGAAACATTAAAACACTGCAAACCATTATTGCCTCTATAATAAGAAGCCAACAGCTTAATAACAGAACAATGAGAGTGGGCATAGTGCCTGCATAGTGTGTAAAGGGAATGATAGTCATTCTATTTAAAGTACATTTTGCTGATTCATGTACCTTAAATATAATTTGCATGCAAATGTTTTACCTGTAAATTATTTTTTTAAGGCAGTATGGCTACTGAACATAAGTAGTCGATTACTACTACAAAATGTAGACTAAGACTTTTCAAGGTTATTCATGTAGCACAAAATCACAAATTTGTTTCAAAAAATGTAAGCATCTATTAGTAGAATTACAAGATTACAAGGGAAATATAATGCAAACATCTACTTAATAAAGTATATAACTTGTAACCACTGCTTGTTCTTTATTATGTGGCTTGTTTGCGTGTTTATTAGTTTTAGGTCATTTTAGGTAATGTGTCTTGTACTACACACTCTTGTAAGAGCCTAACATCAAGGAATATGTTACTGACTTTCATTTTGAGCTAAACCAGCTCATTTTCAGCACAGGGACTGATAATGAATCGACTCGAATCTGTGTCTTATTTGATTTTCTCCTCTGATGTAAATATCATATTAGCATACTATTGACTGGTCTGAAGCTCTCCATCTCTGTTCCTCTTTCTCTCGCTTTCTCCCTGCCTCTAGGCCTCTTTCACCACTGACCTTTGTGCCCTCTTCTTTGATGAACTCATGAATTCATTGCTCTGGTTCTTGGGCCCCTTCTCTTCCTCTCCTGCTCTTTACCCTTCTTCCCTATGCTGTATAATTGACTCAGCTGCAGCCTTTGTGATATAATAGCTAGTTTACCTGGCAGAATGACATTTCACAGGCTCTGAGCCACCATAAAGCTAATTGTTCTAGAGCGAGAGGGGGAGAGCAGTGTGTATGTGTGTGCAGCTGATGATAAGAGGAGAGCGGTTGCTCCATTTGTGCTGTATAGGCCAGCGGAGGGTTAGAAGTGACATTTATCTCCGTATTGAGCCTCAGACCCAACCATGGCCTGATGTACTCTCTCTGTCTCCCCCTTCCTGCTCTTTCTCTCTCTCAAATTTAGTCTCTATTACCTTATATAGACTTTTTGTTGTTTCATTACTTTTTAATAACTGTTGTGCATATGTGTGTATGTGTGCAACCTACACCTCAAACCTGTCACCCTGCACAAGAAAGATAGGGTCTTTAATTAAGTGACTGTTTCTCCTCTTAGTTTTCAACAGAATGTAGATTGAATAACAAAAAAATATACATTTACATGGAAAAGAAAGGCATATGGTTTCTCTGCAAGTGTTGCTTCTGGTTACGTAGTACTGTTTGCCCTGTCCATCTGTCTTCTTTAAAATTAATATATGGAAGCAGTCCATTTGTTCTAAACAATGTCAGCTACTAAATAAGGCACTGCTGTTGTACTTAAAAATATCACGGAACAGATTAAATGAAGTCCTCTGTTATCTTTGGTTTTTAATTTAAATGTCTATCAGAGTTGCTATTGAGGGTAAACATACATAAGCAATCTGACTGACAACTCTATTAGATATGCAATCTGCATATGTTATGGGATCTTCTAAGCCACAAGAAGTTTTTTGAAGTGTTTGGGCCCCAGTGGTGTTACACTAAGCATTAGGCAGGATATATTCCATTGTGAGTTGCTCTGTGATTGGTTATTGATCTTCTTTGATTCTGTCAAACTAGAAAGTAGGGTGACTGATCAATATTGGCTGATATAAATCCTATCATAAGACATCCCAAACTCTCAAAGTAGAAATCTAATTGAGCAGACCATCAGAATTAAAAATGACAGTTCCAATTGACCTTCTCTTACTCATAAAGCTTTTTGTTAATTAGTGTTCATTGTAATGTTCATTTCAAGCTTTTCTGCAAACCATACAATCATGCTGCTTATTGACCTGAGTATTTACTGTATGAGATATGGTTCCCAATCCAAAAATGTTTGACTGAATCACAGCATTCCCTGAAACTCAGTAGTTCAATTGCAAATGGATGGGCAGAAATGTAAGGCTGGAATTATGGTGCTCTGAAGATAAACAAACTGATATGATATTCAACAATGCTTTTTTCTTTCTGAATTGATTATTCTCTTCTATATCCTGTATGGTCTGTGGTCAAATTGTTGATATCTATCCAGTTACATTTCTGAAACATGTTACATGAAAATGAATGTGATTCTTCGTGCATCGCAAAATGTAGTCTATATTGTGTGGGGTCCAGGAATTGAGATATAGCAGTCTGACTGCCCATCATTCCAGTGAATCAGATTCTTTATATAGAGTCTGACAACACAGTCAGAGAGTAGAGACCTGCTGCTGACATGTTTTGTATCGATTCTGTCGGTCTGACATTCAGATAGCCCTGTCTAGAGTTTCAGCAGGGAGAAAGAGATGGAGGGACAAATATATAGAGAGAAGAGAAAGGTCCCAGAGGGAGAGCAGCTGCTCAGCAGTGCAAGAAGATACATTTCATAATGACAACATATTGCTATTGATTCCAAGTTTGAATAGGAGCATTGATTTGATTGAACAGTCATTACGTCGTGGACCTTAACAACCCTAATGTAATCAGACTAAAAGCATGTCTAATGTTATCTACTCAGAGCAGGATTATTTTGAATGTACATGCTGAATAAATACTGATTTTTAAAGTAATACTTTGATATTTTGTTAAACACACTTATTCGCTTCCTTGATGTACATCAGATGAAAAGACAGATACCACTTTCCTGTCTTTGCATGGAGCTTCTCTTAGTATAGATACTGGAAACAGCTAGCCTGGCACTGTTCAAAATAAAGACAACACCTACCAGCATTTATACCTCACTAATTAACGTGTTATCTTCTATGTTCTTGGTGAACAGCAGCTGGCTGTAGCGACTTCCTGAAGTCTTGTCATCACAGTGAGGTTGCAAGGCAAGCAACCAGAGGAGACTCCAAGAAATCACTGTGCCCAGCTGTTGCTTGCTAAGATAGCTCCCCATAAAACCACAACTTGTCATTTTTACATTTCTGTTCAATATCCATGTTAATTTGTGAAGTTTGAGGTGTTGATACTGTAGATGTTTTTGAGACTGTAGGGAGAGACAGGCTAGCTGTTTATACTTGCTTCCAGTCTTTATCCAAAACTAAGCTAATTGCCTCCTTGCCCTTGCACTATACTTAACACACAAACACGAGAATAGGAGGTTTTGAATTGATAACATTTTGGTAAAAAGCCTTTGTTAATCCTTAGGCAATCACTGCATCTGAGTTTTGTAATTGTGACAATCAAGAAAAAATATGGAATAATATGTGCAGACCATAATATGTAACGGTAAATAGTGAAACAAATGTTGACTGAGAGAAACATAATACCTACAGTAATGACAAAAATTGAATTTGCAAATTTCCAGCTGAAGTCATGCTCCAAGTAAACATCCTTTCATGTCGGTGCTGCCATATTAAATATATGGCAACACATCCATCTATGCTGGCAGGTTTTGAGGAGGCATGTCCGCCTGCCTCTGTGTTGAACAGACTGTGGGATGTCACTGTAGCGTCAATAGGTTTCTTCTGCTCTGTTCCTGTCAAAAAACCCACAGGCCCACCCATCCAAGATGGCCTCTCTGCTTCCCACTTAGAGAAATAGATGGAGTGTTTAAGTGTTTTTGTCGAGTCAAATGGCACCAGGCAGATGACTGCATACCATTACCATAATTTACCCTGATACAGGCTGTCAGGGTGTATCATCAGCAGGTCTGTTTCCTGTCCTATGGAGCTTCCAGGAGCCTATAGACAGGTGTAGCACTCTGTTGTCACTGTGTGAAACTCTATATAGGTTCAGATTGTTGGTTAGTTTGCCAAAGTTTTGTTTGTTGTCTGCCACAGCTTGTCACCAGTAAAGTAAGCTTCACTTCGTCTACTTTGGTGACAGCTGAGGGGTGCTGAGTGGCACTCGTCCTTCAGTCTGTCTGTCTGTCCATCCCCACCTGTCTCTCTCTGCCAAAGCTTTCAGTGGCTGCCCGCACAAATCTGTCAGGCAGATGGGGGGCCGGCTTTTTACATGTCACTTGAGGGACGCCCAGGCAACACAATCTGTAGCCCACAATGCAGTGTGTTTGAACCTTGTGAAACCGGAATGGAGAATCGATGCAGCGCCATACACGGCCCAGATTCTCTGAAGAATCCCTCTGTATCCTGCCTGTCTGTGTCTACCTTCTGCCGGGCTCCTTTAGAAGAACTCTGCATCTTTTATTTATCCCTTGAAATAAGGCTGGACCCTGACGAGAGCATAGGCTGCACAAACACACACACACTCTCTCTCTCTCACACACACACAAATGGGCCTCCTTCTGTTACTGAAAAGTCGGCAATTATGGAGAGAGAGGGGAGGGACAGTTGGGATTTGCATTATGTCGTTGAGAGAAGAAACTACATCTCCCACAAGGCCCGGCGGTGGAAATGAACCAGCTGTCCATGGTTTGTAGATCAGATCCCATCCTCTTGATTACGAAATCACAGAATAATAAGGACCAAAAAGTTGTGGGCCACGCTGTTTGTTCCTCCTTTGTTGTTCCCTAGAACAGAAGTTATTTTGCTTCCGCTGCCTCCGAGCTGTTTGCCATGTGCCAATGTTTGGTGCACTGTGCTCCACTTGTTCTCCTTCTCACACAGAAAATCAGACGGCTCCAGCCCTGCCCCTCCAAAGCTGTCATGTGAACTCCCGCCTTTTGTTTAATTTACATTTTGAGGCACAGCCCATCAATTCCCCCTCTTCCTGCTGCCCCCTGCCAACACCACCACCCCACCACACCAACTGGCTTCATCAAAAATGCAGAGTTCAAACTAATTAGTGACATTTGGCCATTTGTGAAACTTTTTCCTCTCCAAGCTCAGCTTCTGTCAAGCATGGACTCGTAGCTCATAGAGGACTCAAATACTTTTCATCAGTATGAAAAATTTGAATACTATACATCAATGACAAAAAGCTGTTTCTACCTCTACATCAATGCAGATCTGACTAGGGATTAATGTCAACATGTGATACAATTAACTCATGTGATGATAATCAGACTTGGATTTAAAGAAAGGAATTAAAATACAACTATGATACTAATTTTCCATTAAATATTGCATAAATGTGCTCCTTGCTCACATTCCACTTTCTATTCCTTAACATTCAACAGTAAACTGAATAAGGATTTATTTAATGTTAGCACCCACAGAGCAAATCCTTGTCTTATCCTTATTCTAATAACACAGAAATCAAATGAGTGTGTGCGTATGTACAATATGTGGGAGCTTTTCAGTTGATTTAAAGGTTTGCTTTTGTCACGAGAGACATCTGTGTCACTGATTAAAAATAGCTCTCAGTATGAAGGCAAACATCTGTAGGGACAAAAATAAATAAATGATTTGATGAAATGATGACATGAAAGCTTAATTACACAGATAAGTTTTGAGGTTCCAATAGCAGCTTGTGTGGAAGTGTAGAATCTGGGGATTGGAGATAGGATACACACACGGACACATGCAGGCCTATTCAATGTGATTTGGCCAGTGCAGTGATATTTTCAAAGGCCCATGGTAAGGTGTCTCTGTGCTGCCAGCTGTTTTTCAGTGTGGATGCAAACAGGTGCTGTTTATATAATGATTTTTCTATATGTGGCCGGTCTACCTTCCATATATGTAGATGAGGCCCTGGGTTCTTTATGCCCAATAGCTTTGGCATTGTTACTCTGATTAACTTAATGCTATTTATCTTGGGTAACTCTAGAAGCCTCATGCCTCCTAAATATAATTAAATATTACGAGACCACGGTATAGCGAATAATTGATGTACTAACCCTTTAACAATGTCCTTTAACCTCTGAAATAATAAACACGGCCAGAAAATTAATTTCTTACTTTAAGAACTTTGCGGTCAGTTCCCCAAATAAAGCAGGGTGGAACCTTTTTAGAGTTATGTGGTCCTACCACCAAGAGAACAAATCAGCATAAATGTGCTATTTCAGAAAGCACATATTTATTGAGACAAATGACTTTACCTCAACTAAAAATCTAGCCACAGTGTTTAAAAAAAAAAAATTAAAAATAGCTGATTTAGTTATATGATGTGTGGAGGGGGTAGTCTTTCAGGACTTACTCAAATAAAAGGTCCCAACATTTAAAACAAAAGTATCTGTTCAATAAACAAAAGGCTATAATGATAAACTACAGCAACACAAATTGTAGCCTCAACAGCATCTACATGGAAATTAAATAAATAATAAGTTTGCTTTATCAGCTCAAGTTCCACATGCCCTACTGTTTTGCAATCTTCAAACCGGCTATGTATCCATAACTTCATTGATCTGATTCAGTACTATTATTGACTTTTGGTATATTGATTGTAGGGCGAAACTTATCAACCAAATATGTTAATTGTCATAGATCAGTCTCTCCTCTCTTCCTCTCTCGCTCGCACACGTGCACATGCTTGTCAGCCAATTAACAAGCAAAAGCCTATGTGACTATATACTCTTCTCTAGAAAGATAACACTATCGAATTTGCAGTTTTTTTTACAAAAATAAATAAAATAAAATATTTTTTCTATGCATAATATTTTATCACTCAACAATTGTTTTACCATACTCCTTTAACCAACCCTCTTTATTTATTTATTTATTTATTTATCTTTTTATCACAGACAACTATTTATTTATGAACATTTTTGACTGGGATAGATATCAACAGCCTTGTTTTCAGCCTGACCATCCTACACTTTTGCATTGAAGCATTTGACTATAGTCTATAGTCTATAAAGAAATCACTCAATTCTTTGCAGTGAAGTTAAAACAGTATTTTTATATGAACTACTGATCACTTGACATTAATTCACTTAGATGTGAAAGCAGTCCCGCATAGCTCTATACAGCTTTATTGCGTCTTTCCGCTGTTTTTACCACCCACAACTGTTTCGGACATCCTTACTGCTCTCATCAGTATTATTTTTGGCTGTGACTGACAGGCAACTATATTCAGTGAAAAAAATCTGGCCCAACATACAACCTGCATACATAGAGAAGCATTTAGCAGGTAAAGAGCTAAATATTTGTCTCAGGAGTTAGTGTAGTGAGGGCATATTGGACTGTTATGTTGGGTGGCCAGAAACACCATTCCAAATGAATGCTAATGTTTCTCTGTGTCTGCTGGATGTATTAATAATAAGTTATTCACTGGCAAGTTCACTATATCAACTTAAAAGGTGTTG
The DNA here is from genome assembly GCF_027409825.1 of Scomber japonicus. Classification (NCBI taxonomy): domain Eukaryota; kingdom Metazoa; phylum Chordata; class Actinopteri; order Scombriformes; family Scombridae; genus Scomber; species Scomber japonicus. The sequence goes on along the minus strand of NC_070593.1, from coordinate 15,694,774 downwards.
TCTCATCTTGTTTGCACCTGAGTGGCCAATAAATCAGTTACTGCAGGTGTAACGGGAAACTCCACTTATTTTACACTTAAAAGGGGAAGTGTGCTGATTTTACACATCAAAGCCTATTTACAGGTGTTGGGGAGTACTACTGCATATTTGAAAACTGTTATATAAAGCCATTTGTGGATCCAATGGGACTTGTATGAAGTCTGATAAATTGCCTCAAGTGATGTAATTTGTCATATTAGTTGGGGTAGAAGATTACACATTTGAAAATGGAACAAAAACTAGAGGTGTGGAGTAAGAAAGAAGTGGGCTTTACAGACCTCTGTAGACCCCTCCTCATCTCTGCTTCAGGCTGGCAGCGTAAAGCTATACTGGTGTAACACACCTGAATCTCTGACCGATGTTGCACCAGGTTTTGGCAAGGAAAAAGCACATGGGGAAGAAAAACATGATATGGAAACTATGTGGTTCTGCTGCATTGGTTTTGATACCCTAAAAAATACTTGTGAGTCAGGCAGTTTTTTAGAAATGCAATTTCAAATTGATGGACTACTCTTTTAAAGCTCATCCACAGAACTATGTAGCCCGTGCAAACTGTTTTATATGTTTTGTAGCTTTAGTGGTGCTTTGCCTTGTTGTAACCCTTGATGTTGTTACCAGGTGCTAGGACAAGACAAAGCTCATCTTGAGCTTTGAGAGCACAAACACTGTGTGTGGTAGAAAGCCTCTGTTGGCTTGGTGTGGCAGCTTTAACAAAAAGATCCAAGGTTTTTGAAGTGCGACCCATAAGCATTAAAAGCCAGAATATTGTGTCCACTGCTGCTTAGATTTACAATGGTATGATCTATTAGACAATGACCATACAATACAATCTAATATTGTCTGCTTTTAGCTGCTGTGTTAAAATCTTTATTTCAGGATTAGAAAGATATCTGCTATGATGATGGAGTTGATATAAATGGGGTTTCACTCCTGTCTGTCATATCATCCCCATGAAATACAATATCTGACTCAGACCAACTTGACTCGATACAGTTGTTATAGCACACAGGTGCCTAATTATTCACAATGTCACAGCACCCCCTTCAGCTGACTCACCAGAAATGAGTGACATCTTGTTCAAAAGTGTGTGCATCTTTGACCTTTACAAACAGTAGGGTGCTGAAATGTACATTGCTGTTAAGTTTCATCTGATGTTTGACTGTTTTTTGTTTCCATCCACAGCCTCAAAAACATATCTGAAATCGAAAAAGCATGGCTCCAAGGCTGAAAGTTTCTGCCAAACTTTCTTCTACTTGGGTGAGAGGGGAGCACTTGAAAATGAGTGAACAGCAGAACATGGTGAGGAATGGAGCAGTGCAGGTGAGGAGAGAGGAGATAAAAAGCTGACAATGTTAATATGGAACCAAAAGGAGAGTGCAACCTGGCAGTCACTCAAATCCTGCACCTGCACCTTTATAAAACAAGCTCTCTGGTGTGCCTCTCTGGCTCCCTCTCTCTCTTTGTGCTCCCCCTCATTTCTCTCTCTTTCTCCCTCCCTCTACCCCTTTCCTTTCCATGTGCTGTGGCTTGGGGCGTTGTCATTTTCGGCATGTTTTCTCTACACTGTGCACTCTCTGTGTGTGTTAATTGCGGCCATCCTTGGGGAAGAGGAGAACGATGAGGAGGACCTGTTCGAGAGCAGCCGTGCCAGGTTCTGTGGTACGACTCAGCGTGGAGCTACAGACACCTGGTCTGCCTGAAGGGCAAGAGGAAGGTAGACTTGCTTTTCTCTGCTCCCTTCTTTTGCCCTCCCCCTGCTTTCTATTCGACCTCTCTCTCTTTTCTTTCTCTGAGTCTCTCTCATTTTCACACACACTCTCTCTCTCTCTCTGTCTCTGCTCTCCTCGAGCTTTGAGAAAACAGCTGCTGTACAGCCTGTGCACAGGCATCCCACCTTACCAGCCCAACCTATCCCATCAATCATGGCACACAACTCACCGCTGTTTGTATGGATGCAAGTGTGCAAGGAAGGAAGAAATATATAACTTTGTGGGTCAATGACTTTGAAACAGTTTATTCACAAGGCCTGAGGCCACCATACCAGCTGACAATACTTCATAAATTACCACAATATATCACTGACCATCCCACACAACTCATAAAGCACTTGGGAGCAGGCAAAGTTATACCTATTTTCTGAACCCAAAGGCTACATTATTTTTTACTATTTAAAGAGTAATTTTGGTTTATTACAACTTTAATGTAGTTTGGGTAGTTATGGCCACCATTTTTATCAGTTTGAATATAGGTGTACTCGCCAAAGTAATTGCTAAGATCTGGGAACATGGCCCTACCCCTGTTAGAAACTTCAATCAGCCAAGAAACATAGCTAGTGGACGTAAATCGTAAATCTTTGAACATCCTCTTTGTCCACTACATCCTTGTCCACCTATCACTTAAAATAACTTTGTGTTTCTCTCCTAAACTGGTATTTTATTGGTTTACACCTGCAAATGATCTCTTCATGCACTATGTCCCACCCCAACATCTTGTTTCAACAGGAAATACATCAAATCGGGAAGTGAAACTGTCATTTCATGGGGATTTTAACAGGGTGAGTACAGTGAAGACAATGCATTAAACTAGAATTACACTTTCAGGTGATATCAGTAAGTAAAGTTAACTATTGGTGGTACCAGTCTTGCCCTAATTGACTGCATTCACCCAACTAACAGCATTGTGTGTCCCGCATCGATGCAGAGATGATGCAGACGTAGGGTTGTCTGGCCAAAATGTTGAGTCTCGCTAAATTGTTGGCAATGCAGTGGCAGTATTGCATTGGGTAATTAAATATGTGTAAGTGCACATTCCTGATAGATAGCTTTGTAACATAAACAATGCTTACCTTGCCATTGTTGTGACGAAGGTTAAACGACTTTCACTGAAACACCCTTAAATTCCAACTGAACTGACAATACTTGTTGCACATGTTACACATTTTAATACTGTGCTTCAATACAGTCTTGTCCATTGAGATATTTTTTGTGTGAAATTACTTCATCACATTTAACATCTAAAAATGGACAGGGATCTGTGTCCATCACCACAGTGGCTTGGATTTATTGTCTCTGCAGTGCTTTGTCACTTTGTCACTGCTCCTTGGCCTTTCCACTCAACTTTGACATTCACCATCAGCTTTGTGGCCATATGTGCACATGGTGGTTGAGTGATGAAAAAGTTGCCCATTTTCATATTCAAGTCTGACATATTGAGAAATGGAAAGATGCTCGTGGAGCGCTTGTGGGCAAAGACAGTGACATACGGACACAGTCACTCTCTCTCTCTCTCTCTCTCTCTCTCTCTCTCTCTCTCTCTCTCTCTCTCTCTCTCTCTCTCTCTCTCTCTCTCTCTTTCTCTCTCTCTCTTTCTTTCTCTCTCTCTCTCTCTTTCTCTCTCAGATACACACACATACGCACACAACTCTTGGTCAGCAGCACAGATGAGTTCTGGGAAAACAAGCAGCTGCAGGAGGAGGAAAGGACCATAAGGCTGGACGGCTTGCCAAATTTCATCATCTATTATGGATTGCCTGAGATGCACACTCTACTGCAACCAGGGGCATGTCTCAGATTCACATGCAATCGCAAATCTGTGCGCATACATATGGATGCTCACATGCACACCTCTACATTTACTGGGACGCAGCATTTCAAAATCTTGAACTCTATAGGACCAGAATTTAGAAGGCTTTGTTGCCTAAACTGGGGACAAAAGCAAGAGTCTTGTCACTCCTTATTAACATAATCATTGATTTCCTATTTATTGTTTCTGTTTTACATTGTACTAACAATATACAGGAAAACTTTCTCCAGGCACACATACATTATACTTTTTTTTAAAGAGTTCATACAGTAAAAAGAAATGGAAGAACACCCACATTGAGCCAGATGTTAGGAGCCAAAAACACAGATGAAAAGTGGGGTGCATTTACACAGAAAATCTGAACTCTGAATACATGAGTATTATGGATACATAAAAGACCAGAGTCCTAGCATCGAGAGAAAATTATTAACACTTCCAAAGATTTATGGGCTATTTAGAAAATGTGAATAGCATAAAGTACTGAACATGCTCTCTGCAGATGTTTCTTGTGGGTGAAGTTATGATGTTAGATGGTTGCTAATTTCTGCAGATTTTTAAATTCAGAAAGAAATAGGTTTATATGAAAGCCTGCCTTACTATACATATACCCTCTCCTGTTTATACTGCACTCATTTAAAGGTATATCCATGCACTAATCTGCTGTGCTGCTTAGCTTTGCTACATAACCTCTCATAAGAGGGGTATGTGAGTCCAAAGCCATTCATTTAATAAAACAAATTATTATCTTCTACAAAGCTGATGTGTTTAGTTTGTCTGCTACATATCAGGGGGCTTGCTAAGCTAACATTTATCCATGTCAATCATCATCTCACCTACAGTAATATGAATCTATCAGAAGAAAGACTCTAGAGAGAGTTGACTAAGAGGAGAGAAAGAGTTGCCTTCTGCTGATAGCAAGGAACATTTTGTTGAGACTGTGATGGACAATTAATGATAATCCTCATCACTGAGGAGTTTTGGTTATTTTTTAAATTGAACAACCTGAAACCAATTCTCAGCTAAATGCATGGTTGGCAACACAAGAAGAGGAAGAGACTGTGGGAGGCTGGTTGCGCTCACCAGAGTTTGGTTTCTTGTTGGCAACCAAGGAATTCAGTATATGTTACAGCCTGTCAAGCCGAGAGACTTAGCGGTAAATTGATAATCAAATCATTTTACCATTACTACCTGTGCAATGACACAATTGACTTGATAAACCCTGAAATGATTGAGGTGTTGTTTGGGAATAGCTATGTGATAGCTGGTGCTAGGTCTTAAATAGAAGGTACACTTTAGATTTTATATCCCCTTCATGGGCAGAAGCGCCCAGCAGGCAAATGGTCAGATGGCAGCTGGTTCCCAATCCACATATAATAGATTTCATGTAACATCTGTTGTCAAGCTCTGGATCTAATGTGGTTTTGTTCTGTTTTGAGATTGGTGTATGCTTGTGGTGAGTGATGAGGTCAGAACCTATAGCTAAGTCTGTTCAGCTCAACAGCAGCCTTGCATGAGAAAATGCAGCAGCATTATTACTTTGAATGAGGTCGGTCAATCCACACAGCAGGGATGCCAACGCAGAGGGCTGCAGCGGAAATAATGCAAGGTCATTCAGCAGAACAGTTGAACCTGGTTCACCTTTTTCCATACACTAATGCAGTGTCATTCAGCAAGGTGCTGCAGAGCACAATCAGATATATACAAGCACACATTACCAACAGATTATTTGGCAACATGAATGCCGTACTGCTGTTGTTTATGATACGATAAAATAATTGCTGCTTTCCAAAGTTGTAAAATCCTGTGTTTTGGCATCTAATAAGCCTTCAAACTCATAGTATGTCACTCAAACTGGGCTTCTTGGATTGTATGACATGTCTCACCACTACCTAAAGCATCACGCCCTCACCAATGCGGTGTTGATTTGTATACAAAATCATTTGTGGTCTGAAGGCCTGCTAAATATGAACTTTGTAAATGATTCTCGTATGCTCTATATGAGTTGGCTAACTGAAAAATAGCAAAGCCTGCAAGCTAGTACAGACAGAAAACTTGCTGTGCTGCTATACTCACACAGGACACAATATAGTAACATACTGTACCTCTGAGCCTTTGCAGTGAAGTGTCCTATTTGTGGTATGCTGTCTGTGCTATACTTACTTTTTTGTTCAAGTATGCTGTTTGTGCAAACTCTGTTATATCTCTCTCTAATATTGCTGCAAACACTTCAGCTGCTGCTGCTACCTGTATAGCATTTCACAAACCACCACCATCACTTGAGATTTCAACCCCTAGTTTCTAAATTGCAGTTCTCCCAGAGGTATAGTTTGTGACTGTCATTCCCCAATCTCTGTAGTGCTGGACTTGGTGTACTGTATGCTTGTGGGGAGTGACAGGATCAGAGTCTTGAGTCTCACAATGTGTTTGTATTTGTGTTTTTCCTTCCTCAGGGATGGCCACTGTTTAATTTAGACATTCTCCCTCTCACCAACCAGTGATGAGATGTTCATGTTGGATTTTTTTTTAATTCAGTTTAGTTTTATTTGATATTGAACTCTCCAGGAAGTAGAACATTGAGGCAAGATGCCTAGAACATACAACCGATGTCTTCTGGACTAAAACAGCACAATCTCTAATTCTGTGGTTACAATTTATAAAGTGGTCTTGGCATTCTTCGTCCCATCTTCAGGAAGCGAAATGGGATAACTTGTTTTTGTGCATGTTTGTGTATCTTTTCTGAGGGAGCACTTTGGCAGGCACCATTACCGCCCAGCAGTAAATTGCCTTGTAAATTACAGTGCTGGGGTAATAAAGCCAGATTTGTATATCACCGGGAGTGGAGACTGTGTCTGTCTTGTAAATTTAATTAAACAGCAGGTGCAAAATCAGGTCATATGGCTTTGATGTGCCCCATGTGAGAATGACAACCAGACAAAGATTCTAATACGGGCAGCATTTACATATTTTTGCATGTGGCGTGCGACTTGTACTGAGGTAGGGGGAGCCTCGCCTATCACCTTGTAGTGTATTTAATTTCCCCCAAATTAAAGAGGATTCAAATTAGCTGTCACCTTTAATTTTAATAGATCTACAGCAAAATAAATGGTTAAGCTCTTCAAAAACAGCCCCTTGCTTGTTTAGAGTGTGCATAAATGCAGCCATTACCAACACCTAGTGCCAACTGAAACACTTTCAGACTAATTAGCTCTTATTGCCTGCCTACTGTACATTACACAACATCAGTAACAATAGCACTGTGAGAATGGCAGCCTGTTGAAGAGGCTTTGATACCATGCTTTATTTTTATTTGTTTTGGTACTCCAGCTGGTAACCTTTCTCATTTTTGATATAATCGCTAGGAGTTGGGTAATGAAGAGTTTATACATTTTTACTAGCCTTAGAGACATTTATATTGGCCAGTTGCAATGCAAGTTATAGCAGAGGTACCGTTTACTCATGGACTCAGCTGAATGCCCTAAACAAACCACCTGTGTTGCAGGGAACACCGGGACAATTCCCAGTGGCCTGATAATCGTTCTGGCCTGACTTCACAGTCAACTTCACCAGCGAAAATATAGCAATCAAGAAGGAATTGAAGGGCCTATCAAATCCACTTATCTTCTGTCTTAAATCTGCAGCCATGTGTTTACAAGCAAGTCGCAAGAAATGGAAGGTCTGAATAAAGGAAAGGTTGAGCAGAGAGGGAGAGGGAGAGAAAACAAAAAGCCCTTGCTATGAATAAAGCTAAATATTGCAAAATAAGCGACATGTTCGCCAGGAGGGCAGATCAGTTAAGAACGCTGTGGGTTGCTGGTAAAAAATAGTAAAACTGGGCTATGCCAGTACTCGGTCATGCCACATAGTCTAGGGAAAGTGTGTAGCCTGACAGCAAAACAAGCTACAGTAACGTAACTAACACAGTCTGTGAAACATGATGATGGATCAATAGTCCCATGTTTATTGTTGTTTTTGCCATATACAAGCGATATCAATGATACCAGATGTAGACTTGTTGATGTTATAAATATGTTTTGATTGAAATTTTAACGTTTAAATAACGTATACCATACCATACCAAACAGAACAACAACAACAAAAACCAAGAAAATTAAACTTTTCTCCATTTGGTCAGTATTGTAATATCGACTATTAATGTAGCCTTATACCACAGGCTATGTAGCCTATGGTAGTAAAATCATTTAACTTTTTTTCTGATCTTCATATTTGGCATAGGTATTTTGCATCCTCCTGGACCCCAGGAGGACAGTGACAACTAATAGGGATCCAAATAAAGAAGTATCTAGAATAGAAAAAATAGTCATTGATCAAATGTAAAAGTAGTAGGCTAAATTGAAAAATATGTCTTGCCAAGGTGGAAAAGGAAGCAGCAGTAATAGTGCTGCAGATGCTCCTGAAGAACTGGAGATGGTGGACAGTTCAGACACAGACACAGAGCAGGAACTTTCAGGTACCACTTAAGAGCACAGAGCTAAACATGTAGAGTATGCTTTTAGATTAATATGTGCTTCATTTATGAGATTATCAGCAGGACTGTAATTAGGGCTACCCAGGTACTGTTGACTGTCCAGGTGATGCATGTTTATGATCAGGCTATTTACAATATGAATCTCATTCTGCAGCACAACCAGAGGTACATAGAGAGAGAGAGAGAGAGAGGGAGAGAGAGAGAGAGGGAGAGAGAGAGAGAGAGAGAGAGAGAGAGAGAGAGAGAGAGAGAGAGAGAGGTAGAAAGCGAAAGAGAGAGAGGGGGGGGGGGGATGAAAGGGAGAGCGAAAGTACAGAAAATCAATTTCATTATATTTTGCTTTGCTGTCATCAGCCCTAGGATTATGACTTAGTTTTTCTGTACCACCAGAAGCAAACCCCTCAAAGAGTCATTCCCAATGTATTCAAATGTATGTGTAATATACATTAATTATTTGTGTGAATTTCAATGTATTCCCGTTCCAAATTATTGTGCCAGAGAGTGCGGCTGGATATTCCGAAGGAGCTGTAGAAGAGGAGCCTCAGATGCAGAGTGGGAGTGAATATGCACATGACCATTGATGGCTCTCAGGAACAGTGCAGTAACTAGGGTGAGCATAAACGGAAAGCCAGGGGGCTTGCCTTGCTTGTGAGTAATAGATGGTGTAATCCAAAACTTAAGGAATGACTCTGTACCCCAATATTGAATCTCCCCCTGCATTCTAAAGCCCTTATATCAATCAATATGCCCTCTGACAAGGTGTAGAGGCAGTTGAAGAGGCTCCAGGCAGGCAAGGCAGTAGGCCCTGATGATATCAACCAGGTGTCTTCAAGGCATGCGCAGACCAGCTGTAGGGAGTCATCCACGCACATCCTAGTGATGTGGAAGACTTCCTGCGTTTTACCTGTATACTTAAAATAGGAGCCCCAGTGTTTTGAATGACTAACCTGTGTCATTGACTTCACATATTGAATATCCTAGAAAGGTTTGTGCTGGCTCCTCTCAGACCCCTGTTGAAGGAAGGACTGGACTCCCTACAGTTTGCCTACCAGGCTAACATTGGAGTGGAGGATGCCATCATGTACCTGCTTCATGCCCACTCCTATCTGGTCACAGCAGCCAGCACATATGGATCATGTTTTTTTATTTCTCCAGTGATTTCAACACCATCCAACCCATTCAACTTGGAGATAAGCTATGGACAATGTAGGTAGATGGCCCTTTTGTGACCTGGATTATTAACTCCCTAACTGGCAGACCACAGTATGTAAAGCTGCAGGCTCTGTGTGTAAGATACAGTGGTCAGTAGTATAGGGGACCCCCTTGTGACCCCCCTTATATGTGTGTGTGTGGACTAAGATACCCCCCCCCCCAAAAAAAAAGAGAAGAAAAACCTTTCTCCCCTTATGGATAAGTAATAAGTAATTAATTACCTAACTACCCACCTATCTATCACAACCAGTGTGTTAAAATGCAATTAACAGACTTGTCACAAGCTTCATCTAAACAAGATTCAACACCAAGCTAAATGAGTGCCTGCAATATGGTATATAAGATAAATGTGATTTTCTAGCCAACTAGAATTGGGTTTTAATATAGATCTCCTTCTGGCTGATGTGCACTGAAGCCAAAAATCATCCTCTTATGGCTTTGCTTGACCTGTGACACTGTCAACGTGCTGTCTGGGCACCAGAAGGCCCTTTGCTGTATGTCGGTTTGAGCTCACTGCCAGAGTGCCTACGAATGTGTCAGCGGCATCAGTTGACCTGACGGCAACACCTTCGCTTGTTTCTATTTTTTTGTTGGGAGGAAGTGGTTGATAATTACCACCTAGGATGTAGCCATCTGTGCCGCCCTTTCACGGCCTGTTAAGCTCGCTTTTCAGAAAGTTTACTGTTGACAGAGGGCACGCGAGAGGAGTGAGCGCCAGAGTGCGTTAAAAAGACTGCACACTCAAGCAATATTAAAAGCAACGCTAAGGAGCTGATTTATAGGCAGAGAATGGAGAAGGAGGCAAAGGAGGAAGAATAGGAGGTAAAACGTGGGTGGAAAGGAGTAGGTGCTAAGGAAGGGAGAGGATTGTGTAGGAATTGTCTAAATTGGATACACTCATTAATACATTTCCATCAAGCAAGAGTCATTCTAGGAACTTGCATCTAAGTACAATAGTGTACAGCAAATCATTTAAATCAGTGTACCCATTACTGAAGCAGTAACACAATGATCTCACACAAGTTCACAATCCCTATTTTGTTTTTTTCCCATCATACACACCTTCCACTTGTTCCAGTTCTGTAAGTTTTCATCAATCCCGTCCATCACTCAGAGCTGTCTATTGTCATGAGCCATGAGGGACACCTGTGTTTCTGCAATAAGGCAGCAGTTATCATCAAGCTGTCGGATATCTGTCACTATGGCAAGATCTATGTGGAAACCTTCGCTGTCAAAACCTGTCAAATTTCACTGAGCCTTTAATGAGAAAAAGCCAAGTTGAAACCACAGGCGCAGACTTATGTGTGTGTGTGTGTGTGTGTCTGTGAGAGAGGGAGTGAAAGATAGAGCAGGCTGAGGGAACAGGTGCATGGCTGGAAGCTGTGGTGGTGGTAGGAGCAGTAGGGGCTCAGTACAGTACGTCATCTGTGATAGCTGATGGTTCCAGTCCCACTAATCAAACACACATCAACTGCTAGTGACTAAAAGACACATGACTGACATTACATAAAGAGCAGTGGGCTGGAAATGTATGCAGCTACATTTCACCTACTCACCTTAAATTGGACATGAAAATACTTTTTACTAATTGTAGCCTACGGTAAAAATCTGTTTGTGAGCTGCATAAAAAGAAAAAGTTCTTTGCTCAACCAAATGTAAACAGAACTTCAAAAAACATTTTTTGAATGATTTCCCTACAGTTCTCTTTACACTTGGCAATATCGTAATCAACTCAAGTCTATTTGTATTTGACTACATGCTCATTGCAAACCAAATCCCTTAGGTCTTAGCTGTTCTCAGGTATGTCATCATGACAGAAAACAGGGTTTGTTACTTCCCCTGCGGCCCTCAACAAACGTTATCCTCACCAGGCAGGCCTGCCATCATAACAGGCCTTCAGAGGCCAGGTGAGGAGGCTCAGGTGAATGACCCCAGGCAAACTTCTTCTACCGATAAAGTTGAGGGAAAGTAGGGACTGGGTGGAATGAGACAGGGGAAAAGTGGAGCAATAAAGCAAACACGGGGGGTTGAGAAAGAAGTATATGAGTTTTATTGCAGAGTGCAGAGTGTGGAAAGAGGGTACGTCAAACAGAATTGCAGGTAAAGGGAGGAGAGGTGATGATGACATGAATGGAAAGAGGAACGATGAATAATATGCAGTTCAGTCTGGCATAGACATTGACAAGCTCTTTTGCAGGAACCTCTTGTGTAAATCAACAAGTGGTGACAATGTTATATTTTACATTCTGAAATACAGGATTAGACCATCAAACGTTGTGCTTATAAAAGCCAGTTTACATTTTCCAACTGAAAAATTACAAAATATCAGATGAATCATTATGACTTTGGTCCTGCATGGAAAATCCTACTTACAACAACAACAACTCAGACATCTGAAATGTGACTCTGATTACACACTGCTTTTTGTAAGATATCATAAGCCAAAAAGGTTGAAAACCACTGGTGTCATCTTTAACAATGTATCGAAGGCTTGTGATATTATCCACTGTGTCAAATCTTCATCTGAAAAGTAACTAAAGCTGTCAAATAAATGTAGTGGAGTAAAACATACAATGTTTTACTCTAAAATGTAGTGGAGTAAAAATATAAAGTGGCATTTAATGGAAATAAAGTCAAGTGCAAGTCAAAATTGTGCAGGCTTCAAATGAATGACTTAGCTTAGCTGTACTTTGTGTTTAGTGGTTATTATTATGTTAAAATATTAGCACACTAAGAAGCTAAAATAAACTAAGATGATAATCATGATGAACATTATACCTGATGTTATACCATTTTAGAATACTCATGATTTAGCTCAAAGCGCTACTATGCCAACCTGATCTCACAGAAATATGTGACAGGGGCACGACCTGTTAACACTAGTTAAGTATTTCTGTGAGATCAAGCTGTACTATGCTCAAGTACAGCCTTACATAGCTGCTAGCATGGCTGTAGACTTGCAAAATGAGTTTATTTTTAATGTGATAAAATCTTAAAAGTTCCATAAATTTTCCCTGTAGAAGTGCTAGCAGCTACTGGCTAGAAGTGAACTTTTTCAAGTCACAATCCAGGCTATCAGATGTGAAAACAACAACAATAAACTCTGTACATTATGTGTTGTTGTTTTGACAGGCCAGAGCCTTTTCTTGCTGAACCACAGGAAGCTAATGAGAGCTAATAGGTGTCACAGGCTTAAGGGACAATGAACAGTACAACTACATGCTAGGATAAAATAGATCAGAGGCGGGACTCAGATCAGCCCTGTCACACTAATGTCAGTCAGTGGCTCATGTACAATGGCCCCTAGTCACAATTAGAGTTCTGTGTACTGTGTGTGCAAGTATGAGTGAATGCACATGCCTATTATTAACCCTTACCCCCATCGAGAGCTCGCAGGGAGCTCTTTGCTCTTATGTCAGCAACGTGTCTTTACTCCATTCTTTCCTCTGTGGGGGGCAAACACTGACATGTAAGGACTGAAGAAAGATTAGGCATTGATGCTCACTGCCTCAGAAAACATATAGGACTTAGCGCCTTTTCCTAACCTTAAAGATGTGAGGAAAAAAATAGGATGCTGAACTATACAGAATGAATCCCTGATCTATTTGACCATAACTGAAATTGTGACTAGCTAGCAAAAGACTGCATCTTCCAACTATGCATACAATAAGGAGAGTCAAAACATAGAAAGCTAGGAATAAATGTGGATCTTAATCTTTCTACACTAAGAATGTCTCATTTTGTATTTTTATTTGATGTATCAAATGTCAGTGTGTGTGTGTGTATCATTATGGACAAACAGGCTGTGCTGTTTTTACAGCACTCTAGTTCCCTCTTCTGGCAAGAAGATTTACCATTAACGTCAAGTGGATCTGAATATTATGTACAATCCCACTACTAACCATATTCCCATGCAAATTCACCTTCAGAAGTGCAGGTAAGATGTCTCTTACTATTGAATTATTGTCATGGAACAATCATTAAAGGAACAAGCTACATTAGGTCAAATAAAGCAGGGGGCATTTATCAAATGGTATTCTTGGACAAAATGTTGCAGATCCTCTATTTTAATCGTGAACACAGAAAAATAAATAGCACTGGTAACTCTCACTGTATCTGCATTCTGTAGGTCTTACCTGAGCTAAACCAGTGGTTCTCCAACCTGGGAATCCGGACCACTACAATGGATTGCAAGATTAATTGAAGGGATTGCCAGAGGATGAAAACAAACTAAAAATACTTATTGGTTGAACTTTCTAATCCTTCCTTTTTTCTACTCTGCTGAAATACAGTTTTATCTCTTCAGGCCTCTGCAAAAGCTATTTTTTGATTGAAGTGCACACAAGAAAGATATGCAACCTATGATGACTGTTGCAAGCCTGACCTCATATTAAAGGGTCACAAGCCAAACTATTTTTTCTTTCTTTCACTTAGCTCCTGTTTAGCTACCTTTCCCCATGAATAGCACTACTGGCAGAGTCCCATTTATAACTTACTCAAAACTACAGTACAGACATACAAGTTCATTCAAAACAAAGTATTATGATTTGTGACTGTAAACCTCACTCTTTTGCAATGAAATTACAGCGTAAAGTACAAAAGTGAGATAGTCGGTTGGTTGGAAAGTACAGAGCAGCAGAGGAGAGGATGCTGATGAGGAGCAGGAGGAGGACTTGGCAGCAGGGTGTGGAAGGTAAAGCCAGAGCAGGCCAGCCTGATCGGCCTGCAGCCAGCACATGTGTGATAGCTGAACCTTGTGTTCTATACAGAGCAGGTGCAAAGGCCTTGTCTCTTCTCTTTTCATCCATCCCTCTCTCAGCAAAGGAGCTTGGCTCTCTGTCTCTATTTCTCTTAGATTCAGCTCTTTGTCTTCTAGGCATTACACTCATCTCTGTCTTCTTTGTCCATCTCTCCATTTCTGTCCCCACACCTCCTGGCTCTGTCTCTCCCCCGCCTCTCTCTGTATCATACTTCATTTGCTCCAGATAACACATCAGCCTCAACGCCCATCCACAAACCCTGTCACCATGGTGCCCACAGATGGTAACTTCCTGTGGTCCTGCCCAGTGATTGGTGGAGAGACTTCCAAACAGAGAACAGCTGGTGAGGGATGATATATCACCAAGCGTTTGCACTTTCATTTTCAGGGTTGTCTTGTTAATGCTCCCAATCCAGCATCTGGCAGGAAATAGACACAAAGGCAGAGAGAGGGAGAGAACAACCTGTTCTTTGGCAGACCTTAACAAAAGGCTGACACATGTCTGATGAACAGACAGAGCTACAGTGGAACAGACTGAGCTGCTGTGAATATGAAGGAAAGATGCTTGACACAAGTGGAAAAAATAGATGAGAAGGTGAGAACATGCTCTACAAAAGGTCATTGTTAAGAACAAGACATGATGAATATGACTCATGAGGATCAAAACAAAGTAATTGTATGACTCATTCTATTAATCTGCCATGTAGGAGAGGAGGATTTGCATTAATATTAAAATTACATACCCTTGTGACGGCCACATAATACATTTTTCCATTTTGAATCTTGTGATTCTACATTGTTTTCCTCAGCCTGTTCCACCAATCATTTTTATGAAATAGTAAACAAAACACTCAACTAATAAACACATAAAAGGGACAATAAAAGTCTTTGTTGCATAAAGGCTAAAGATATTAAAAAACTGTAATTGTTTAGATTAACTGGCCTTATGAAAGTATGTTTGGCTTTTATGTATCATGTTTCTGTAATATCCAGTGTATCAATTTATTAATATTTGTAATATCTTTTGCAGATTAATTCAGAAATGGTAATCTCTTGTTTAACCGATGCAGATGATTTATGCACATCTTGGTCTACCCCATTAAATGGAAAAAGCAACTATACACTTCCAACACCAGAGGGAGGCATTACACAACCTAAGGGGCCTCAAGCCGGGCTGATAGTGGATAAAAATTCTGAGCCTGAACTTTTTTCTGTACCCCGGGAGATGGGGAAGGGTGGGGGTTGCTATGTATGCGGCACCATTTTAATACATAACATATATAACATTATTTGAAAATTAGCCTTTTAACTATCTCGCCACTTATCTGCCATATTGTCACATTGCTCTTAGCATACTCTGACTACAGCAGGGATTAAAGCAAAAGAAAAAAAAATCTTCTGACTGAATTTTTTTTTCCCGACCAAGTCATAAACTGTTCTAAACCATCTACCTTGTCATAGAAACCCTTTTACGGTCGCTTTTACGTCCCCTGTTGCAACTGTCCCCAGTCTCCCCTATCACATTATATATTATTATTATTATACCTTTGTAATTCTCATTGGATCTGCATTGATCTCATATATGACCTGTCGGCAGTCACGCAGGTACGCCGGAGACCCGGCACGGCCCGGAATACTATCAGCCATGGCCTCAAGACATCTTCATGATATGCTTGAGTAATTGTTTTGGTGTGAATGAATGAAGAGTACAGAATCACAAAAAACAACAACCTTTAATACCTGGTGTCACAGTGTTGGTGGAACTGTAGATATACTGAGATGCCAAGTCTATGTTGTACAGAACTGATCAGAATATGCCATTTTACAATGCTGATATTTTTGTTATCACTCAGGTCAATTAATGTTCATTTACCGACTAAACTAGAGACATTGTTTACCATCTCTAAATACAGAAGTCTTGTGTACAGACAGCATTTCCTCTGACAATAATCCACTTACTGAGGTGACTGACATTTAATTGACCAATCAGGCCTGAAAAAGCCTACCGTTTAAAACAAATGCAAATACAACAAACTATTAGGTAACACAGTTGTATAAAAAGTAAAACAAAAAAAAGGAAAAATGTAACAGACACATGAAGCCAACCTGAATGGAGGAGGGCTGAACAACTTTGTATATCATATGGCTAAACAACGTAACATGTTTTCTAAAAAAAAATAAAACCAAAACCAAAAAGCTGGGCAATGGGGTGACAGCGCTACCATTCAGAAGATCTTTAAAGGCTACAATATTGTAATATTTAACATGTAGACGTCAGAGAAAAATCATGCAGCTTCATCTCTTGACACAACAGGTTATAAAATATAAATTGCTGTTTGTAACCAAACTTGATCTTAGAATAGTTGCAAAGTAGGTCTTGAGCCTTTTGTATAATAAAAACTTTACCTTGCTTCCCATTTAAGGGCCAAATATTAGAAGCAAGCCCTTACTCAAACTATCACAATCCAACACCTGTGCCAATGTTACATCTGTGTGAAGTGGTTATATAGGCCTTTATATCAAGGTCTGATAAGCCTCTTCTAGTGGCCCCAGTGTGGAAAGCAAGTCATTATGCAATGTGACACTACAATGTTTGGCCCTTTTATGTTTGTTGCATAATACATTATCTACCTGTTTTGTGGTTTCAGCAAATATAGGTAAAGAAAAATGATGTGTTGAAAAAATAAAAAAATGTTGAATTAAAAAACAAATAAACTGGAAGTCTAGTTTGTGCCTTAAATGTGACATTTTGTGTTTGAATGAATATTATACACTATCTAAAATCATTTCTTATCAGGCCAGGCTTGAGCACTGACCGGTGATATTAACAGATATTACAGACCCCCTGACAGATAAAATTGTGAAAAGTCCTAAAAAGTACAGTTGCAATCTCTCATATGCGTTGACGTTTCTATTGAGTCGACGTAGATCTCAGCTGCTAAACTCCTCCAATAAACACGGCAGGCAGCATACCACACACGCACACACACGCACACATACATCACGGATCATATCAAGAAGTAAAACCATGAAACCCATATACAGTGCAGCGCTTACATTAAGAAGCATTCAAATATTTCCACCCTGTAAAAGCTCGTAATACAATACAAATACATGGTCAAAATGCACATACAGTAGACAACTTAAGTTTTCTTATCCCTTCTAGGAGAACTGCTTGGCACGATTGTCATAAAACAACAAAAGCTTAAGGGATTCAATCAGTTTTAGGGAATAAACTAAAAGGTAAAAAAAAAATTGGACTGGCTTTGATATCAAACAATCATGCTCATAGAGTAGGTGAGGTCAGTGAAAGCAAAACAGGCTACGGGTAAGGTACTCAAAATTTAAGGCTACTAATAACAATAACAGTTATACTGAATATCAGAGCTAAACTGGTGAGGACAGGAGCGAGGTGCAGATGTTTAGCTACTGCTGAGCTTAGACTAGCTACTGCTGAGCTTAGACTAGCTACTGCTGAGCTCAGACTAGCTACTGCTGTGTAGTACTACCTTTTTTTTTTGCTAACTGTAGCCACACCTCTCATGAAATGCTACAAGAACACTGGTGAATTACACCAGAGGGAGGGAGAAAGTCAATGGCTTATTCAACACTGGAATGCCTGTGAATGGTGGCAAATCTCAGATTTCTGTTTAATCTGAAATGATTACATACTAATCAGACAGACCTCAGGCAGATATACATAGTGAAATAATCTGTGTACATAACTAAATGGTTTCACCTTTTTCCACGTTTTTGTTAGGCAATTAAACTGTGTCCTGGTTTTCATTCTCACCATCTTTAAATATTCCTAAATGATATACAGATAACAGCAACATACATAATGAAAGTAAAATGAATAGTTTCAAAATAACTCCCTGATTAAATAAAAGCCATGATATGCACATGTATGGTGACATTCTGTATGTGACATTTCACTGTTATCTTTACTCATGACATAGAGCTGTTTATGACCAATCAATGACAGTTTAAGAATGGTAATGTACAAACTTGCATAGATAAAGTGATATAGTATAGAGCAGCTTCATAATAATGTGCCCAAAAATTGTAAATTCTTTAATATTTTACTGTAGAGGCTTTTCAGACGTCCTTGTAAGGAATAGCTGCTTGTTGTTGGAGGTCAAACTACCAACAAAACAAAACATCGACACTCGGACCACTAACATATGCAAGTTTGCAATTTGGGCCGGCGGCTATTTGTTAAGTCTCAAAGAGTGGGAGATCTGATCTGAGTTAAGCTTCTGATGGTTGGATGGATGTTTATCAGCTCTCCTGCTCAAAAAGGCTTAGGAAATATAGACCCTTGGTAACACAGAACATCAGTTTAGGACAGTTTGTTTTTTTCTTTTTTTAACTGTATGGCTATTAACAGTATGGCATATGGATGACATCATAGAATCATCTGAATATAAAGGGCTTCACTGACTGTCTGTAATGCTTTAAAAATGCCTTTGTACACGCTTTCCCTGGGATTACTTGGATTTGACCTTTTAATGCACAGGGGGAAATGCCTAATTTTGGCTATTCTCAATTTTAAGGCTATCCATTTCTATTTGGCTAAACCACCACCTGGAATCAGAGAATTACAGGAGTGACATCTCTTTTACTGTTAAAATGGGTCCACAACACGTGGACACAAAGTCCTGACAGACTTTAAATTAATGCTTAATTTAAAGGGGAGCGCCACTCAATCTAGGATTATAAAAATGTATAACATCCATGGAGATGACTAAAACATTTAATGTCTGGATGTGCTCCAAAGAGAATAACTTAGGACAGATGGTAAAATAACAATGACAAACATCTGGCTATAAAACATAAGCTGATACTTGACAAAATTTGCTTTCATAGGCTATTTATTGTCACTAAACCACAGAAAAGAATTGTACTTTAAATTTGAGTGGCAATCCCCTTTAATATATGTTTAACGGTTTGGAATACACTCAATAATACAATACACAGACACTACTCTGAGCACAGTTCTATTAAAAGCGACAGGTTATAAAACATTGACATCATCAAGAGGACGTGCTGTACATTGAACTGAGAGTGACAACAGCCTCCCATCTCTACCTCAGTCGTGAACATGACAAAGAAATCATGTTCTTTGTGCAAATCGAGTGAACACCAAACATGCGTGGTGTAACTCTGATGCTACTGACTGAATGAGTAGAGCTACATTGAGTGTGGTGGTGGGGAAAAAAGCTTTTGTTGCGTACGACAAACCGACAAAATAGAGCGATAAAGTAAATGTTCTCTCTAAGGTGGCTCCTGCATGATATTGTCCATACAAGAGAAAAGCCTTTCTTAACATTGATTTTTCCTTTGCTTGCAATAACTCTTCAAAATACCACCCCGCAGTAAACAACAACTATTGTAAGGACCACTGGAAGTGGCCCAGACCTGCTTCACATTCTCAAACCACCAATGTCTGACACGCATGGACACAGTGGTCCTTAGACAAGTCTGACCTCCTCTGACCTCTGACCCTGCATCTCTCATTGGGCCAAGTTGTCGGGTCGCTTTTCTACCATGCCTCTCTCATGCAGAGCGATGGATCCCAAAGCAGCCGGGGGCCGGTGCAGGCTCGACCCAAAAAATGAAGCACTCAAAGCGGGTGGGAGGAAAAGAATGTAAAGGGGTGAAAAGGAAAAAAAGATGGCCCATCCTCGCAGCGGCTCTCCGCTTCAGCTCTGATGGTGTGTTTTAGGTCGGTAATGGGTCGTCATCGCCTTTGCTGCACTTGCACTTGCAGCAGAGGACAATCGGAGTGGCCAGAAGAAGGAAAGGGGAGGCAACCAGCAGGAGCAGGCCAAATCCAGCAAAGATTCCCACAACCTGCAGGGCGAGGAGCACAAATTGAACACATTAATTTCAATGTAATCTGATGTATCCACTGCTCTTACATTGCAAGGTTTGTTACATCCAGGCTTGAGTAGACCGATGTAGACATCAATTGCAACTGTGACGTAAGATCTATTGTGGTTGCTTGCAAATTGTTGCTGGAGATGTCCACATTGAGTAACCTAGTGGTTTAATTGTCAAATCAATTCACACAGACTGGCTTTCCTGGTTCTCTGCCCAAACATCAATACCAGCAAAGCTGGGTGGTGAACGTAGAATGTTCAGAATATGGGAGGGTCTGAACAACTATGATCACATCCTATCCTATTCCCCCATAGATTACAAAATATTTAAAGCAATGCTAACATTGCAAAAGGCATATCCCCATGAAATTAAACTCTTATTTCCATGATTTTATGTATTTTTGGGGCGGGACATAGTTCAGAAAGGGATCATTTGCAAGAGTAAATCAATAAGGTATCAGTTTGGGAGACAATTTTATTTTAAGGCATAGGTGGACAATAGAGGATGTTCAAAGATTTATGAAGGTTTTATTTTTAAATTTTTAATTCATATCCACTAGTGCAAGATGATGTCACTATTTAAGATATTCTGTTTTACAGGAAGTATAAGTCATGTGAGGTCATCTCATGGGGACGTTGATGAAATTTTCTCTTTACCTGAGCAGTGTAAGCTAGCTAATTCACCACATGGGGGAGCCAAACACCAGTAGTCGCAGAGCCACAAAATTGGATACATAACACGCAGCTTCACTCAACAGTGACTTGTAATAGCACAAAGCCTTTCCCTCTGTTTTGAGGTCAAAGAGACATTTTGGGGGATCACTTACGGCCAGGTCTCTCCCTGTTATTAAAGACCATGTTACTATATTACCAACTGTCCTAACTATTTTTACAGTAAGAACACAGGCTGTGCTGCAGAGGAAAGCACAGTGCACTGAGCACAATGTACTTCACAGACCCCGATGATGCTTACATGATTAGGATGTGACCTTTCGTCTAGCTGATGGCACGATTTGCATGGACACATAAACCCCATGTAATCCGATACAGACAGGGAGAGAAGATGGTTTTTTTTGTGCTGGTGCATCTTATGTATTTATGAGTGACTGAGCTAGAGGCTTTTTAGATATGAAGGAGCGAGGGGGGTGAAATGAGGAGAGCAAGAGAGACACACAGGGCAGTGAAGCTATAGCTGGCCTCCACCAGCTGAACTGTAATCATATGACTCAACCTGCCCCACTGGGCAACAGCTGCTATTGTGTATGCTAATGTTGACAAAATAACAAGTATGTTGGACAAAGGGACGTGTTGCCTGTGAATATATAATTTGGCTAAGGAGAGCTATTAAGGTGAAATGTGTGAACTGAACAGAGTCGCCCTCCAACGCAGACTAAATGGGGGGAAATGACATGTTGTGTTCTATCTTTCATTATATTCATAATCTGTCATTTCATTTTTTATTAGAAGAAGAACATTTTGTAGAAGACCTTGGTTATGTCAAGCTTTCTGTGAGAAAGGTGTACATAATAGGCTTAGCTGGAAACAGCAGGACACTGACCACTAGACACTTGTCGCTGCAGATGGATCAAGCTGTCCTTTTTCTATTGTGCTGTCAAGATATTACCAGGCCATTGCTGAATGCCAGTTTGTGTGAGACACAAAGAGAAAAAGAGGCAGAACTGGAGATCACATGTAAGGCCACATGCTGCAGTGTAGTTAATATGGGGTTGGGGGCTGAACGAATGTGAGAGACAAGGGGGGGGGGGGGGTTTCTCACCTGTGTTCTGTGCCAGATAACAGACGCCCTGGAGTGCCCCAGTTTGTTTCGACAGGGCCCTTTGTCATAGTGGATCAGGAGAAAGTCATCCTGTCATACAAACACATGCAACAGAGATGAAGATTGACCATTAACAGCCTGAAAGACACAGGACAGCTGTTCTGACAAAATTGCTTTTCAAAAGACCTGTGTGTCCTGGACATCAACGCTCGTACAATTAGGATTACATAAGGTACCAATGACTCATAAGTCACCCTTATCCAAGCTCTGCTCACTGTCATTTTTACCAGTCTTGTGATGAATTAAGAAAAAAAGACGCTTCATGCAATTACATCTCATTCATTCCTCATCAAATCCAAGGTTAAGGTACAGTTTCCTGATAATGAAAGCTTATGCTGTCACAAGGAGACAAATCATCCAAGATTATCAGTGTGCAAACACAGTATTGCAATACTAGTAAAGTGATTTTTAGTGTTTGGGAAAAATTGGCATAACGTTGCTATCACAGCTACTGAAGTGAAAATAAAGTAACAATGAAATTAGTAAGGACCAACTCACGTCCAGAGATTCCAGGCAGTACCAGCAGAAGGCGTGTTTGCAGTTCTTGCACATCATCTGTGCACAGCCCTCGTCCCTCTCAATGTAAACTTTACATTTAGGACAGCGCTTGATTGGTGCATCGTCCTCTTCATTCTTATAGAAAGAGCTGGGAAGAAGAAAGACACAAGCTTCATGTTTTTGTTTCTTTTTAAATTTTACATAATGATTTAGGTTTATACATAAACCAAAATCATTTAACATTCAGTTTGCTGCAGATGAGATTGCTTTAATGCAGTGATCAATATTTATAATCTTTGGTGTAGCAGGATTGTGTGAAATGGTGGTTGGTGCCAGCAGTGTGAATAGCTTGAGTAAATGGTATTGAACTCCCTCCCTGACTCCCATTTTTTCCCCTCCTGTTGATGTATCTGTATCCATTTCTCCTGTTTCAGCAAAGTGCTGACTGTTGAAACCTGGAGGCGGGCAGGTACCTGCCATTCTGGGCGTTGTCGAAGGACAGCAAACAAGCCCATTCATTACCAAGCCAATTCTCCATGAACTGATCTCAGTGTGCCTTGAGTGAATTACGGCACACTCTGTACACCTCCATTCATCTGACACCTGGCAGCCATCGCCAAACCAGGAAGCAAAACTGCTCTAAATATCTGCCCAGCATAAAGCCAATCCTTGTTTTTCTGGAGTAACCTCGGCTAAAGCGAGTCAATCAAATCATCTACTTTGCATATCTAATGGCCAGCTTTTAACATTCTTGGGTGACTCCAGTTAAACATTATTCTGGGCTACTACAGTGGTCAGGTTAAAGTGTTGTGGGGAGAAAATGACTTTCTTTGGGATGAAGAAAAGAAATGAGTAGTTCTTAACTTTTCACTTTTAACATAAGTCTAGCTGGCTTGATCAGGTGTAGTGGACCAAAAGAGTCGGATGAGAATTTCTCAAGTCATCATCCTCAAAGGTATAATAAAATGCTTGGGATGCAAAGAAAAATCAGAATGCAGCTATCAGAGACATCCTAACATTGAACAAGTGTAGTTCAAACACCAGGGCTCTTTACAACTTAGAGTAGACCTGTTAATCCTCTCTTTCCCTCCACTGTGGCCTCTGGTCCTGAACCTGTGCTGATAGAGGAAAGCTCAGCAGAGCTAATGACATTTTCAGAGTAAGAGGATATCACAAAGAAACGGGTCAGCCGTATATGTCTCGGGGCAGCCCTCTTCTTCCAGACAGATCCCGTATCCTTAAAATGAATAATACGCCCATCTCAGACTATTTTACTGCAGTTTAATTTTAGCAGATTGTTTTCTAAATTCAATCCTGCTGTATATTGACTAGTGGTACTGAGCGGTAGTGAGCTGAGCATGACATGCTACTTCAGTTCTGAGAAACTCAATATCATTTCCAGGGATTGCATCTGCACAAGTGGCCCTATAGCAACTGATACTGTCCCGATATGTCAAAATGGAGTGAAAAATATGTCCGAATGTCTGATGAAGAAGTAAAAACATGCTGGATAAAGTATTTTATTATTACTAGAGTGGAAATTACTGAGGTATAACATTTATAACTGTTGATGTAATAAAACTGAGCACATTTATTACTCTAGTCATTAAATTTAATCACTTAGTTTATTAGGTTTTCGTCAATATATTTGTAACAGTAAAAATATCAGTTTTAAATGGGTCAATAATAACTGAAGAAAATTAATTTATACATACAATTAAATCTTGGACCAATTAAAAGGGTATTTTTTATTACATTATGACAGGTGATAACACAATCCAGTAGCTTACACTAACCTTTGTCAATTATAATATATTATTATTTTGTTATGGTCCTTAATAATGTCCAAACTGACATATTCATACTGTATGGTTTTGTCTGACCAAGGATCCAGAACCCAAAGATATTTAGTTTAATACTGAATAACTGAATATGCATGTTTGCTTAAAAATGTTTTTTAACACACAATTAGTTAATTATCAAAATAATATAATTCTCTGTTTATTAACTAAACAACCAATCATTTCAGCTGTAGCTAACACTTGACAGTTGCTGAAAGCCTATCTAAATAGGTAAAAAGCAGTACCTGTTTTCTCCTGGTAAGAAGGAGGTAATGGGCAGGTTGTTCTCCTGGCAGGCCTGCCCAGGGTGCCAGTTGGCCTTGCAGGCTGAGCAGAACTCCAGGGCACAGACAGCGCACTGAACCTGCTGGGGCAGCGTTGGAGAATCTGCTTCCTTTAGTTGGCACACAGCCTGGCAGGTCGAGGAAGGGCACCATGTCCGGCACGGGTCCAGCAACACCTCTAATGGCACAAATGAATTGCCAGCATTATGGACAGATGCTCTTTTAAAAAGATCAGTTACCCTCATCATAAAAATAGTTTGCACAACAGTTTCTTGGTAGAAAGCAGTCAAGTTGGTCTTAATGTTTTGCAAAAATGTTTTAAAGATTCGAGTGACACCTACAAAATAATTCCATCTATTGTGGTGAAAGCCACAATAGATGAGTGGATATCTTAAAAACATTGTACATAAAACCAGAACTATCTGCATGGCTGCACAGACATTTCCAAAAAGGAACGATCCAAGCTGAAATAGAAATGTGAACTTCTGTTCATGCATATTTTATGTAATGAACAATTTTCAAGAATCATATCGGTACTTGTTTATGTTGGAAAACTGCATTTGTATAGATTGTCTTTTTTTTCTTGCTTTGAGTTTGTGTGTTTTTCACTAGTTCTATTCTAAGTTCATAGCATGATGCACTTGCCCTTGCATCCTCTCCTTCCTTCCCCTTGCTTCTCTGCCAAGAACTCTGAGCACACGTTTCACATGCACTGTTGGCTCAGCCAAAGAAATATGGAAAGGTTACAGCAACTGTTCTGCCTGACTGGGTGGGACATTGATGAGACGGCTGACTACCCATATCTAGGCAGCATCAACAGCTTTTTCTGTGGATTTTTATTCATTTGCAGGATCCCCTCTGTGTCCCCATATATGTGATTATGTTTGTGCTCATGCATTTATTTATTTATTTGTGAAAGTGTGATCTGCTTGTTCTGTGTACAGTCTGTGCTTCTGTGTAGGTGGAGAACCTGCATGTTGACTACCATCAAAGAGGAATTGCTTGGTTGCTGGTTTCTATTGTAGCGAGGGATCTCCAATATTACTGATTAGCATATCTACATTGACAATGCACAGCAAAGCTACACAGACCTGCCATTATCTTTCCAGCACTGATATCCGAGCCTTTTATCAGTAGGTTAACATTTATTCTACAAACAGTGTAAACTGTAGACATTGAATATGTAGCAGCACACTGAGACAGAGATAAAAACGATTTAACTAAAACATCTTGCTGTGCTAAGAGACCAGCCTGAGTCAGAGTCAGCCAGACAGTTTACGAGACTAGTGCTGAACCAATCCAATTACAGTCTCTTTAAACAAAGTCTAGGAGGCTTTGCCCTTCATGTATATTTGATGGGAGCTGGTGTTATAATGTGATGAGGATGGCAGATTTGAGTCTGAATACAACAGTGCAAATCAGACAAACGTTAGGCCTGAGTACCTGTCACAATAATCTTCTCTGACTGCATGATGATTTGCAGTGAATGGTAGGAGTCCAGAATTATTTTATGTCAGTTGTAATTGAAATGCTCGCCGCCAAATCTGTCGACTGCTCTTCAATTTGGACGTGGAAAAAAATGGGTGGAAAGAACTCAGACAACACTTGATGTTGGTGAATATTTACTAAGCAAACAAGTACTGCTCAAATCTTTTCTATTAGCTTTCCTCAGATACCCCATTGTGTAATTCAATAGCAGAACAGTCCACAGGGGGTGATTCTTGACAGAACATGCAGCAGTCCAGCTACACGTGCCAGACTGGATTGTCATCATCCTTTTGTGTGGCAAAGTGAAATGCAGTAGCAGGGGAAGTGAGGAGAGTCCACGTGTGTCTGTGTTTGACAGCCTTTGCCCACACATCAACAAAGTATCAACTCTGGAGTCTAACACTGACGTACTGCGGCTGCTTTTGAATTGACTCACCTCTTTCAAACTGAAGCTTCTTGTATCTCTGCATCATCTCCGTGGCCACCATGCACTCAATCTACAGGGAGAGAGGAGAGGAGAAGTGGGAGGGAAATGAGCAGGTCATTGTGCATATTTATAGACAGAAGCTGCGAGGAGCGATTATACATTCAGAATGTGAATTTCATTTCCAGAACAATGTCAAATTCAAATTTCAACAAGATCAGAACTTGCTGCTTGCTTACCAATAAGCCCTTTCATCCCATTCTCAGACAAAAATGGAATACAATTGCCAGAATATATTCAAGGTGCATACACAGGCCCACTCAAGGTTAAATGTACTCATTTAATGGGTAATGAATGCGTTGAGTTTTGTAACAGAGCAGTCAGTTATAAAAAGGCTCAGGCACTGTTATGAGAGCAGACAGGGATGAGGTATATTTTGCCTGACTGGCAGCAGTAGTAGCAAAGGCCACTGACACTGAATGAATAGAAACACAAGGGCCATGGTGTGCTGAACCATGCTGTGCCTCAGAGCCTCTGAGACCAAGTGAGAGAGAAGGAAAGTCCACCAACTGCCTGGAGGATGAAGAGTGCTTTGCCCTCATATTGACCTCTACTCGGAAGGCAAACACACAGGTACACTCATTATAGTGGGATAAACACACTAATAGGTGCAGTGCAGGGGTCATCTTGTGTATGGTTAGGGCTGAACTAACTGCAAACACATTCATATTACTAACTGGTACATTTTATTACACGAGAAGGTTAAGACACCACCATTTACTTTTGCTCATTTTATGCACATGCACCTCTGGTTTAGCATGTGGTACATTTGCACGTACATAGTTACTTAGCAAATGTCTATTCACCACTATGTGCAAACTATCCTTTATGGAAACTGCTGCTCTGATAAAGTCCAGTGTCATGCTATCACAGAGCAAAGACATGTTGGACACATTTGGTAATCATTCATGAACATGATGAGCTGCAGGGAATGTGGTGTTATTTGCAACATCAGCAACAACCTAAAAGGACACACTCATCTAATGTCAATCAAAGTAAAAAAAACCAAATCACACTTGTATTTATATCAGTACCTCATTTTCCTGCAGGTGTCCTCTTTTGGGACAAGCAGAGTCTGGGCAACTAATTGCAGTTTCAAGGCCTTCTTTAATCAGGAGCTCCACATACTGCTTCAGGCACTGAAGGAGAATCAGACAGACGGACAAACATTTACCCAGTTCAATATCCAAACAGTTTAGTCAGATGAAGATAAACAAGAACAAACAGAAAGCAGATTGTTTATCATCATTCCTACTGTGCAAACACTGACCCATAGAATCTGACTGTCTGTCAATTCAGCCAGAAAATGAGGCAGGAATATGTGATAGTATGTGGCAAGAGTACTTGTTAAAAACCTTAATTCTGACAAACAGCATACAAGCTAAATTAGTGACTAACTTGTGAAAAAAGTGGAGCATTTCACAGGATTAACAGCCAGATTATTTCCTACAGGATTTAGTGGAGGCCAAAACGGAGCTAAACCAAACAGAGAATATTGGAATTATATTTGCCAGGAGTCAGAAACACGACTCCAAGTAGATTAAAATCATGCTTGGTGTCTGACTGATGTGTAAAATACGCAATTATTATGTGATAGTACGTATGTTGTTGTGTGTTTTTCCATTTTTGCTGCTTTATATGAAATTTTGAACCATGTGAACTTGAACTTCTATCAGATTCATATTAAAATGTCTCTTTTAACAGCAGCAGGTATTTAAGTATTCTACAGTTTCTTCAATGTATGGAAAACATATTAAGTATAATATCAAATATGAAAGTAGCTTGAGTGAGACATCATGCACTCTCTGTGTTGACAGTGTGGCTGACCTTTGTGGAATAAAGTGTACAGACTGAACTTTGGTAATGACTGCCACCACCCACACTGTGTTCTAGGAAGAAGTTATTTTTAGTGGTCCTTCTTGGGCATTGTTTCCTTATCTCTGGACTAGATTGTTTAGGATCTTACGGTGGGTGTTACAATTCCTCTGTCCTGGCCTTTTTCACACAGGTCCACTGTTACACAGGAGGGATGTGAGATTTGTAATAGATCCTGAGCTCATTAATGATTACAATACGGTGCAAATCCCGTGTGGCTCTTATTAAGTTCAAATCCATCTGAAAATCACATTTACTTTAAACTGCAATTTGGGCGACTTATGTTCATTGAGGTGTATCCAGATTGAACTCTAACTTCTTGCCTGCGCTAGTTCCGAGTACAGCTCAATCAATTTGTATTAACTTAATTTGTGGATCATTTATTTTCCCTTAAGTCATCCCTTCTGTTGACAGCTGCAGGAATCTGGTTTATGTGTGGAATGTCTTGCTCACCATTGTGCAGAAGATACATTGGCACTGTGTGATAGTGGTCATCTGCTCCAGAGGGAACTCTCCAAGGCACAGCTTACAGGAGACCAGGGGGTCTACGGCCAGCTCCCAGGTGGGACGGTACCGCGCCGTGGTCATCTTCACCGCCACAGAGCTGATGAAACACAGAAAAAAAGATGCAGAGTTAAAATGAGACAAAACAAATAAAAATGGATACTATTTATAATCCTGCTACTGACAAGAGGACATTCTTCAGTTTTGTGTGTGTCTGTCTACATAATATATCCAGAATCCAAGATGTGCTTTATTGGTTGTGACAAAATCAGCATGAAGATGTGAGCAAAGACAGTAAATGCATTGTGAGTTGTGTCCAGTGAGGGTGCACATACACAAACAGGTCTGCTATATGCAGAAGGACACCAGCTCTCTCCCTAAATGGCCCCTGTCAGCTGTGTTCATTTTTATTTCTGGCCTCATGCTTTATAACAGTAGAAACAAAAAGAAAATACAGTTCAGGAGCTCCTGAAACTCCCATAGCTATCAGCTATCTTGGCACCCTGTGAAATTTGCACTTGGGATGATTTTTTTTCCTCCACTGCACGTCATCACGTTTCTTTGTCAGAGTCAGAAAGGGTTATTTTAGGACGTCTCGTCTCACTCCCTCCTTCCCTCTGTAGCTGAGAGCAAAGAGCACCCACTCAGCTGTTTACAGGAAGTGGTCCCGCGCACACAACATCAAGCTCAAGCTCTCCCCGTGCTGCCTAGCAACCGACTAAAGGAGGATTTTGGAGGTGGAGGGGGCATGCATAGGAGGAAGAGAAGCATGGCAGAGTAGGAAAGATGGGGAGGGATCTGGACTGGTCACAGTACAGTCTGCCTCAATGTGCAGCTGCCTGTTCACAGACATACAAGAAAAGGTCAGTGGGTGGGGAGAGAGGGGGCCACAAGTTCACATGATCATTCCCAGGACTCTATGCTGTCTGCATGTGCTACCCAAAGAAGGGAGCTGAGAGAAAGGAGACAAACAGCGTGCTCTGGTCTAGGAGATATGATATCACTTCACGCCGCTACTCTTAACAACACATTTCATCTTTTAAGGAGGAGTAGAAGGAGGACAATGCAGGCGTATGCATCCACTGTCTATTAACTGAAAGGCACTTCAGTGGGATGAAAGGTCAGGGCAATCCTCAGACGACATGGTCAAGGAACTGGGACAGACTAATCAGTTGTTCTAATAAGGCTAAACCAAGAAATGACATATTGTGTTCAAGCCTTAGGGTCATAGTAATCTATCAAGAAGACACTGAGGATGTGTGTCCATCATATGTTTTTTATTTCTTATCCCCTAATTCATTTGTTCACCTGAAAAATATATTGGCTATCATACAAAATGTCTCAGTTTATGTAATGCTGCTTAGTGATGCAAGGGCAGAGGAAATAGGAAGGAGGAGAATTCCCAAAGGAGACTTCAGTAAGACTAAATGAGTCTATTATTGGAAAGACATTCATTGAAAATCTGTAAGTGATTTGAGACTACAGAGCTGATCTCATGAAGTGTAATCACAATCAAGGAGAGAAGAAATGGCAACATAACTATCAGAACATTTTTTTCTTTATATTGGATAAATGTTACATGAAGGTTTCTCAAGTGTCTCTTCAAAAAAAAGCGAGATGACATCTTCTTTGATGACTTGACACATTTAAAGAGACCAGGAGAACCAAATTGATTTAAGGCATTAATTGGCATTCATTCATCAATCCACCATCCATCACAGTGACAAGAAAACACTGAGGGCTGAGCCAAGGTCCTGGGGTTTGAGGGATCATTGCAAAAAATAAAATAAAATAAAAAAAAATAAGAGTGTTTATGTTTATATAAGAATATCGGCCAATATACAGATCACTGGAAAAAAACAATGAAAAAAGGCAATAGAAAAAACAGTTTGCAGCCCTGAACTCCTCAGACAAGTCATCCCAAAGTCTAGGAGCCCTAACTGCAATGTTCTTTGTCTGAACATTGAGAAAAACAAGAAAAGACACATCCAAGATTCTCAGGGAGCAGGAAGGGACATAAAACGATAGCAGGTGCAAAACATAACTTGGGGAGAAGCCTTTATGGGCTTCATCAATAATCGATTTATCTACAAAACTTTTGTAGTCAATTTGAACAGCAACAGCCAGTTTAAGAGAAGCCAGGTTCTATGAAATGTGATCATGTTGCTTTTGTCCCAGTTACAAAATCCTGGCAGCTAACTTTTGGATGAGCTCTAGGGCTGAAGACAGATTTTATTTATTTATTTATTTATTTTTATTACTGATGGCAGGGAGCAGGGGGATTACAATAGTTTGATCGACTGGAAGTGAAGGCATGCATAACAGTTTCCAGATTTTTGGCAGACACAACAGCTTTTCACAATAAAATGTTGAGAGAAAATAAATGTAGCTAATCTGCTGTCAAACATCTCCAAACCTCACCTGAGTTTACAGTTTGTTGATTTTGGCTATGAATCAAAGTTTCCTGCATCTGATAAAAGATTGGATTGATTACAGTATATCTTTATTAGATCAGCAGTTACTGACACTTTGATTCTTCTTATTTCCACTTTTCCATTTTCAACTCGAGTAATGACATTGATAAAAATTACATCTGAGCAATGATCAAATATTAAGGACAAATTCAATCAATCAATCAAATCACAACAAAAGCCATCTCAAGGCACCTTCCACATTTAATTCAAAGAGACACAACATTCCCACATGAGCAGCACTTGGTGACAGCAGCAAGGAAAAATTCCCCCCAACGGGAAGAATCCTCAGGCAGAACCGGGCTCTAGGTGGGCGGCCATCTGCCTTGACCGGTTGGGATATTATTAACTGCATATGGTTGGTAAAATAACTCCATGATGTTTGAAATGTTTAAACTACAGTCACCACCGCTCATCAGTAACTTTGATAACACATGTACAGCTTGAAGTAAGGTCACCATCCATATCCATCTATTTTAATCTTCATCATAGTACTCTCAACTCAAACAGTTAAAATGACAAGATTGTTTAAGATCAATAAAATATTGGTAGGGACAATTCGGCAACACCTTGACATGTCCCAACCATCCATACCCAAATCAACACCCATGAGTTATGAGAAAGCCCTGTTTTTAGGTGCTGGACTCATACACAGAAGCTTCAATGGCAGTTTGATATCAGGATGGAGCCAAGGACACAGAAACAGGACCCTCTGGGGAGTGTGTGGGATGGCATGTGTTTTGGTGGTCAAAATTTTAAAAAGACACATGAAAAAGGATTTTAGCACTGAAGTAATTACACCACAATTGCAAATGAAGCCACACTGGTATAAGCTGTACTCAATTGACTGCAAATAAGCCACAATAAGTGTCACAGTGATGGGCAGATCTCAGTTATATCCGCAGGCACCGCTGTTAATCCACAGGTCGTGCGGGCTGTGTCATAAAAATTAACATTGTGATTAATAGCAGATGGGTTGTGGCCGGGTGAGTGAAATAATACATCAATAATGAGGAAAATATTAATTACATTCTCTAAAATGTGAACATATTTTAAGCTTCATTTTCTGTCCAGCACAAATGATCTAACTAGACTCATTGTGGCAATTGTGGGGTCCATTTGTCTTTAGCAGCAATGGAGGAAAAGGCAGTGAGAGAGCTGCAGGCAGAGAGGCAGCATACACTCATGTTAGGCTACTATGTTTGACAAGGCTTGCATGCACACACACACACGCTTACGCTCATGCCACATACATTCAGGCTATTCAGGCTATTGTGCGAATACCTGGAATTTTCATTTTATCAAAATAGTACTTCCGTGTAATATGTTAACATATCATCATGTTAACATACAGTATATTCCCTGAGAAATAATGGTAATGTGTGATAGGGTGCAGCGGGTGGAGGTCTTTAAATTGGATTATATAATTCGTTCATGGGGGCGTGGGTGGCGGACGTTTTGTATGTACATGCAGATTCCCATGACACCAGAGTGCATCACTAATGTGTCATCTTTAAGGAGGCATATCATACTTTTTGTGATTTTCTGTAGATTTTCTATTGTTAAGATGTTGCATGTTGATGTTAAACCTAGTCCTAAATGTCCAAAACTTGAGGTGAACCTATTTAAAAATGCCCCCTGCAAGTCAAAAGCCCATCCTGCTCTGAATGCTTCCTCCTCTCCACATAAAATTATCCCAAACGACTATTCGGTTATATGGTTGTTATGAAGGTTTTTCCATGTGTTTCTGTTATCCTCTCACATATTTCTGATTTGGGCAGATGTATTTGAGAAGCTTCCATTTCGAGTAAAGAATGAGAAAAAGAAATGAAATCCTACTTTTACTGTTTGTTTATAGTAGAAAAGATACTTTCATGCAGTGTTTTTTTAAAGCGCAAATCATGTAAAGATATTCCAGTAGCATCCCAGAATAGTAGCAGTAATGCTAAATCAAAGTAGCTGAATCAATTTAACTGCAGCCTTAGTTTAAAAGCACAATGAGGAGGACTGCTTCTGATCAATTAATTCACTTCTTGTCTGTGGTTCAACACAGAAAGGTGAATGACACTTCACTTCCTGTTCTCTTATTGATACTACCCTTGGAGAAATGGTGTTCTCTCAGAATACAGATTTTACATCAAGCTGCCCTCAGTGTATTTAAATTTGAGTCTGACAAAGACCTGAGTAATAAGAGAAACAACAGCAGGTGATAGCTGGCAGTGGGCTAAAGACCATAAGACACAGTAACAACTTACAGTAGTGTGAAAGATTTTTTTTTAAAGTATATTTTCGGGGCTTTTTTTGCCTTTAATGTACAGGTTAGTAGAGAGAGAGACAGGAAATGGGAGGTAGAGAGGGGGCAATGACATGGAGGATAGGACCGCTCAGCACGGGATTCGAACCGGGGTCGCCTGCAGTGAGGACTGTAGCCTCAACATAGGAGCTAATCACCGCCACAGAAGTCAGCCTATTTGAGTTAATAATCTCTATGTTATATGATGGTTCTTCACTGAGTTTCTTTTTGTGCTCCTAATTTTTATCATCTAGGTGCACATGTACTGGGAACACGTCTGGGAAGAGCCCTGCATCTGACAGTGTTCTAAAGGGGCAAATGTTAAAAAGGTATCAGTCATAAAAACTTTTTATCAGAAGAAGAGCTTTCATGTCAAAGCTCACTCACAGAACTGATTGGACACTTAACAGGATAGGTGCTAACCACTAAAAACTTAAGCCTTAGGACCTGAATTATCATGTCTGTTGTAAACTCTCTAAACTTCACAGCAGTGAACTTGAATAACAGCAGTTCCAGGAAGATTGGAAATTGTCTGTTTATCTTCCTTCCTGTCTGCCAGTCTCTGCATGAGCCAACCCCCTAAACTCCATTAACCATGTAGCAAAAAAATACCTCAGAGTAAAAAGCTATTTACACTGTGCAAAGCAAGCCTTTCTAATACAGTGTGTACTTTTTATTTGAATCTGCCTCTCTCCTCCCAGACTTTATATTGGCTGTGCAAATGCTGACAGACTGGGTCGATGGGGACAAATGAAATAGTTTTGTAAGGATGGCCTGAGGAGGGGAGGGAGCCAGAGAGAGAGAGAGAGAGAGAGAGCGAGAGAGAGAGAGAGAAAGAGCCACAAAGGGAAAATGAGTTTTCATGAGGAAAGGTGGTGCAGTGCGATCCTTCTGCTGCATTATTAACTAGACGGTCCATTATCACACAGAAACACACAGACAAAGAAAGACACACACACAATTCTTTCAACACATGCACAAAGCTGTCCCCTCAGCTGATCTACAAGACTCTGCTTTCACTGTACACTATATACATCAGGCAATGGGATTCTGCATGTAGGCCACTCATGCTCAGTGAGCTCATTTCAAATATGGCCTTCCAGAGCACTATACATCTGAAAAGGTGAGGTCAGAGAGCTAAAAATCCATAAAGTGGGCATTCAGAAGTGAGTCAGAAGTCAAAATAAATCCTGAGTAGTGGTCACCATGTGTCATTCATCAATCTGAAAGGGCTCCGCTCATAAGTTTAAATGATAAGAGCAGCATTCATCTGATAATGGTTCCATATCCGTGAGACAAAGGCACATACACACACAAATGCATTCCATTCCATTCCATTGCATAACATGGTCATGGAGGAGCGATTGAGGAGAACTTCTCTGGGGAGCTAGAAGTGAAAGGGAATTTTTGCTGTAGAATACATGATACCATCCATTAAAGCTTGTCAGTGTTCATTTCCAACCTCCCACATGTATAGTGTTGACACATGAAGGTCAAGTAAAGTATGGAAAACACAAGACACAGATATTTATACTAAAACATGGATACACACACACAGCAGCAACAGTAACCTAACCCCCGGCTCTAAACTAAGCTCAATCTTAAACTTTGTGCCCCCGCTCCAGTCTATGTAAAGCTTTAAAGCTGCAGTTGGTAAGTAAGACTGTCACTATGTAAAGACAGCATTACATGAAACTAACTCTGCCCAGGATACCATCAGGGCATGCAGCCTTCCAGGGGTTGACCGTGTGTAGAGTCCTCCTCAACCCTGCTGTTGTCTTGCTGAATGAGGGGTCATCATCGGGTGAGAGTGCAAACCTGGAGGGCGGAGTGCTGTTAGAAGCCTCAAAGCGGGGGTAAAAGGAGTTCAGGGTGTCAGGTAGCGATGGATCCACAGGGCACTGTACATCCATTTTGTTGTAATCCGTGACGCATTCAATGCCCTTCCACATGCTCTGGGGGTCATTTGCGGAGAAATGACCATGAATTTTTTGAGTGTAGGTGGATTTGGCCCTCTTTGTACCAGTTGACAAGGTTCTTCTGGCTGCCCTTAGTGCCGATGTGTCGCCAGCCCTGTATGCTGCGTTCCGCGCTCTCAGTAGGGAACGTACTTCTGTGTTTAACCAGGGTTTCTGATGATGGTCATGGTAGTGGTAACATTCTCCACACACTTGCTGATGTAGCCCAGGACAGATGATGTATAACCCTCCAGGTTCACACAGCCCCCCTTTGTTGCAGTCTCTCTGATCATCTGCCAATCTGTTGTCTCAAAGCAGTCCTGAAGCATGGGCACAGCTTCAGTTGGCCACACATATTGTTTTTTGAATTGTTTTCCAGCTCTTTAACACAGGGCGGTACGCAGGGAACAACATGACAGAGATGTGATCCGAAGAGCCAAGATGGGGCGGGGGATGGCTCTGTATGTCCCTCGTCTGTTTGTGTAAACTCTGTCCAGTGTTTTTTCACCCCTAGTGACCATGGTGACGTGCTGATGGAACATTGGGAGTGTGTCCTGCAGATGTACATGAGTAAAGTCTCCCACTACTACATACAAAGTTTGCCTTGCAGCGAGCCAATGCTATCATGTAGCTCCTTTAGAGCAGCATTAGCGTTAGCTTGCAGGGGGGCATAGACAGCGACTACGAACACGGCCGTGAATTCTCGTAGCTAACAGCACCATTTGACAGTTAGATGTTCAACTGCTTCAGAGCAGTGCCAGCCACCTAACCGTTTGTGCACCAACCTTCATTCACATAGATGCAGATACCCCCTTCTCTTGTTTTCCCTGAGTGCTGGTTACGGTCCGAGCGGAAGAGAAGCCGCCCGTCGAGCTGGAAAACAGAGTCCGGCATGTTGCTGTTGAGCCAGGTTTCTGTCAGGATAACACAACAGTTCTGCATCTCCCGTTGGCATAGTCACAGGCGAAATAAGTCCATTTGGTTATCCAGGGCATGTACATCAGACAGGAAGTAATACCCGGAATACCCGGTCTACTAGCGCCACCATCTTGTGTGACGTGACCCTTAATTTAGGGCACATTATTCAAAAAGCATTATTCTGAACCTTAATGGTCGACAATTTTGATTTATAAGTCTGATTCTAACTTTTCAAATGTGATAACTAGCTTATTTTTGATTTTGAAATTGCTTAATTTGTTTTGGACAGTTCTCAAAAAATGATGTCATCTTAGACATTGGAAAACTGCGTGGGCATTTTCCACATTTAATTAAAAATTAAATCATAATAAAATTAATGAAAATGAAAATAATAAAAACACTATTATGCTGCCTATGATACAGACTTTACATTCATTCATTCAACTAAACTCAACAAACACGTCCCGGTGCACAAAGGCGTAGTCTACCCTGCTATTTGCTCCTATAGAGGAGAGAAAATGACAGGAATGTGAGAAAGAGGAAACAAAAGGGGGAAACTGTTTTTCAGCTCTCCATTTTCACCTGTGTGTAATTATATAAATCACATCAAAGCATTGCGTAAGACTCTATTTATATACCACACCTATGGTGATGTGAAAGAAAGCTGCAAACAACTGTTAGCTGTGCTAGGAATGATGTCAGCCCACACATTTTTCTCACTCATTTTCTCATACACACACACACACACACACACACACACACATACACACAATAACATTCTTTCAACACATGCACAAAGCTGTCCCTCAGCTGATCTACAAGACTCTGCTTTCACCCAATAAGACGAGTCAGGGAGTGCAACGAAGGACAAAAACTGAAGAAAGCTCCACTGTGTTCAGCTACAGACAGGAGCGGTACTGAAATAAGGGTTGAACAATGCAGATGATATACTACCTGAAGCCTTGAGGGACAAGCAAACACAGTAGACCGCATGTCATTATTTGCTACTGCAAAATTAATGTAGTGAGAAGCATGATATGATACCAGCTGACTTGGACAAAATTTGCTCCGATCAGCGAAACCTAATCTTGCCTCAAGTTTACTCCTGTCAACATTTCTGTCTGGGATACTGTTATAATGATTTCCTTTTGTCTCACTGGACTCATTTCTGTAATTGCATTCCGCCAACAGCTATACCATTCAAACAGTATACGATTTCATTCACCTCAAAATCAAAGTATATTGAATCACATGAATTCATAGCACAATGAACAGCAATTTGTGGTTAAGAAAAAAAAAAGAAACCTAGATTGGCCTATCTGTGTGGAGATCTCAGTGAACTCAGGTCTGTAATAAGCACTTACTGATCCTGATGTCTTCTCCTCCCTCCCCTGTTCCTTCCTGCCTTTCCTCCCTCAAGAGCTCAGCCCTACTCTTCATGGCCAATTAGCAGGGCCTTTAAGTTTCACTTATGTCATATCCTCTCTGTGTCCACTGTTGCAGAATAAAAAGGCAAGAGATGAAGTAAAATGAAAGAGGGAAAGTGGCGATGTGCCAATTAAATCAATTTTACAGACTCTTTTGGCTCACCTCAACTGCCAGCCATCTCGTCACCTTGCTGTGAAGTTCCCACAAGGCAACAGAACAAACAGCCCAACAGATCGTAGAGGAAACACACACACAAACAGTCTAAGCACGTGTGCAGACACACATGGTTAGTTAAAAACATCTTGAAGGTGGAGTAAACAGAAGAAAATGATACTATGGGTGTTGTCAATGTGGCATATAGCCTAATAAAGGCTGAGACTGTTGGCCTCCTCTCAAACAATTCCTGGACGCCTATGGGATCATGAAGATGTTATTTGATCCCATAGACACTAAACAATTGAGCCAAGATAGCCTGACTTTATTTGACACTTCACACGACACCAAATACATAAAAACATCTGTCTGAAGGCATTTATTTGTTTCTCATTCTGGGAAAGTAGGAAAACAACTACTACCCCAACTACTACTATCTTTTCATTCATTTCTTCAACAACCAAATCAAATACATTTAGGCTTCTCTATATGATCTCCTATTGATAACTAATGTAACAACTATTTCACAATAATTCATTCACTGAGCCTCTCCTGAAACTGTGTGGAGCCTCTGTGGGGAGAACCACCACTTTGAAAACCTCATCAAATATCAGGAAGGCTAAATTCAAGTCATTTACTTTACTGATCATCATGTTACTGACCAGCACAAAATTATTATTACAAATCCACTGCATCCTACAGGGAGAAATGACTGATGGGAACCAACTTTCCAACCAAAGTTCCAATACATGGTACCAGAGTCACAAACACATGTGAAAACACATCTCCTATCTCATATCAAGTCAACATTGACAGAAGTTCCATCTTGTAGTCTTGGGGCACAAATTCTGTTCGCCTCGATAGTAATTGAGATGAATTCTGCATTATTCAGACAGATAAATGATTCCTCTCAAAGAGTCATGCAAATGCAAAATCAAGAGTATATTAAAAGGTACTATTGAGTCATGCTTAGGGATTGGCATTTCAAGCAAAAATACTATTAAATGGTCGCTGAGAACTATTCAACTGAACACACAGAAAGAGAGAGAGAGAGCGAGCACCATTCTTGATTTTCACAACTGTGTTTTTATTTTGATGTTATGTTATTTAGTGATACAACACTTGTCCGAGTAAGTGAGAATCCACAAAAGAATCTAATTAGACTGTAAACCAAAAACCCTATAAAACACAGTGTGTAATGAACTGTACCACCTCCTTCCCCTTAAAACACACAGACAGGTTATTGGGAATCAGCCTGTTGTACTACAACTCAGCATGTTTAAGGCAACATGGTCCTGACTCTTCAAGCCAAACAAAAGCTAACAAAATCCCATAAGCTAACGGCACAACCAAATAAGGGAAAATGATGTACTTATTTCTGTATTTCTCACATAGTGAAGTATCAGTGTTAATACAGCACAAAAGGTGAGTTTATCGTTTCAGTCAGTGTCACAACAAACTCTTTAACCCATCAGGGAAAAATGTGCGTTGGCCTCAACTAAGCCATAATGACACTGATAATTTAATTGCCCACATCTAAATTCTCAACATACCTGAATGACAGCAGTGTTGACATGAACATTGATTTTTAAACAGGTCCATCTTCATACGGCTTATTCCATATTTTTATTTAGAAAAATGAGCCACATGATCAGGATGGGGAAGGGAGAGCAGTCTGTTTACCGTAAGTCCTGCTGTGGAAAACACCCTCTCTGATGTAATGGCACAGATGTTGCAAGGAACACACAAGTATGCCCTTGTTATAGTTTCTCCAGTTTTGAGATGGATTTTTTTGATGGGACAATAAACTCAGGCTCACCGAATGCCATCAAACTACAAAATCCCTCTTTTTCAACAAATGGGAGTCTTAGCTATCGTCTTTAAGATGAGGGCTGCTGTTTGCTCTGCAGATCTAACATCAAACTTACTTTGTCTGGTGACAAAGTCAGCCATTGATTGTTCTTCTGCTGGGTGCTTCGCCCTCAAATGACTGTGTGTAGTTGTTGTAAACTGGCGCCTGGTAGTAACACTGGTAGAAACAAGGGAAAACATATATTTTTAAGACAATAGTAGCATAATTTGATGTTTTTTAATGTAATGACCCATCTCTAGTCACAATAAATAATAAAGTATAAATAAATGATCAGAGCTCTTCATAACTTAATGCAAGGGTTCCTGTACATATTATGTAGTTTCTGTAAAAAAAAAGAAAAAAAGAAAAATATAATTTCCAGATTTTTTTAACCCTCAAAGCCTCACTACAATATAAAAAGGTCATCATCACAGTTAAGACCTCCTGATGAAAAACGATGTGCCAGCATCTATTTTGAGCACATTGGTTGTAGGCGGATTATAGGTCATGGGTCTATATATGGGCCATAGTTTGAAAGTTATACTGTGCAAAGAATATAACCTACAAACACATGTTGTCTGTCTGTGTCATCCTCTCAATCAACAACTATCAACTAATCCACATTCAGAACCAAAAACGTGCACACG
The DNA here is from genome assembly GCF_027409825.1 of Scomber japonicus. Taxonomy (NCBI): domain Eukaryota; kingdom Metazoa; phylum Chordata; class Actinopteri; order Scombriformes; family Scombridae; genus Scomber; species Scomber japonicus. Next base: position 15,654,280 of record NC_070593.1, on the reverse strand, counting down.
CACACGCACACGCACACACACACACACACACACACACACACACACACACACACACACACACACACACACAGGTACTTTATTTTTGGATAGCTCAATCTTTGAATGTGAAAGGTGACATGGAGGGACAGCGGTTGGGGACAGTCGCCGTCTGTCCTTGACGTGGGGGGCGGGGGTCTGGCGCTAAGAGGGTTGCTAAGAGTGGTGATAGGCCCTGTTTTTCCATGCCCTGAGGAGTTACAAAATCACCCAGATGTATTTTGGCATTGTGAGCGGTGTGGAGAAACTGTGTGTGTGTGTGTGTATGTGTGTGTACTCTTCATAATGCCTTGCAAGTCAAAGTCCGTTCTGCTGTTTGGTGCAGATAGACACTGACAGTGGTCATGCTTGGGTATGTAGGGCAAAAGACTGTGGTCTCATGTCTACTTGGTCTCTTGCCATTTTCTCTGCTGCAATGCAAGATAAATATCCTCTTTCTAAGCAGGGTTACTGCAAGAACAGCGAGCCGTCTGCTTGGGCTGCTTTGTGTTTGCTTTATATGCTGATTGTGTTTGTGGATAATGACAATAAACACACAATAGGCTGAAGAATGGCTAAATGGTATTTTTTTTCCCTCAGTAATGCTAAACATTTATTCTGATCTAGCAAACACCGTCTCATCCTTGTCTTCACAACCACTGCTACTACTCTCTATCAATAAATGAATGAGAAAAGAAAACACGATTACTATACCGTGTGTGATGAATGCATTCTAACAGTGCAACAACAATTAAATCAATCCTGTGCTAAACTATAAAACAACCAATACCCTTATTCTCTATAGCATAATCACTCTCAAAACTAGGACAAAGAAGTAGTTTATACCTTTTCAGCATTCAGTATGTTCGTGATGAAGGCCATACTCTACAACTTGATCTCAGGAAGGTCAAAAATGACCAGAAATCTGCTATTTTCAACAGTGTCAACAACGACAGGAAACTCCGAGCTCTGCGAAGCCTGCAGTGCTACCACATTTAAAATAAACACTGTCTGTCAGCAAAGACAACCGTCTCATAGCATTAATGCTGCCCAGTTGTACAAACCATACAGTTGCCCCGCGAGAAAGGAGAGAAGGGAATAAGAACAAAAGACATGAGAGTGACGGCACAAAAAAAGAAAAAGGGAAGGAAGGAAGATGAGGAAGTAAATACCAGACATCATGTTGTGAAAAAAAAGTGTGAAGAGTGAAATGGAACAAAAAAACAAAAAGACAAGGAATAACAAAAGATAAAAAGGACTATTTTCCATACTCCCGTAAGCCTCCTAAGTGGACTATTAGGCAAATGTACTGAGGCTTTGGCATTACTTAATGACGGAATGTAAATATTCATGAGATTCAGTAGCATTTTAAATGCTCTGTGTTTGTTCCCTTAAGTTGTAAAAGGGTTTACATTTACTAGACCCCAGTTGAGCGGCTCTCAGAGCGGTAGTAAGCTATAAAGAATGTTTTTTTTACCTGAAAGAGATAATGTCCACACCCCGAATCACTAATCAGTACCTGGAGGAAAGAGACAGTGCACAATACACCCTGCTGTTTCACAAGAACTGAAAGACTCAATGATATGTTAGTGAGTAACATGCACAGAGCATTTAGATTAGAGGATGAAGCAAGAGGCGATTCTTCCTCACAAAGTCTTATTGTCCAGGACGACATGTTCAGACGAGATACAGTTCTCTACCACACAAAGAATAATAAAGAACATAAAAAACAAGATGAGACAGCTAGAAGAATGTCCTATTGAGACCCCGTCAAAAGACATAGCCTCCCAATTCCACAAGTGCTTGCAACAAGGATCTAAGCAGCAACATTAGGCTTACTCTCCCCTCCAAAAAAGCCATCCTGGCTCACAGTAGCATCTCTGAAGCTAAGTAAAGACGACAGGCATGCCATACTGAGCCTATTTCTATTGACAGATGCAGAGAGCCCGAGCACAGGGTCGACTTTGCTGGCAATCTGTTGTCACTCACTGCTCTACAGCTTCAGTTGGTATGTGTACATGTGCACTATAACCAGATTATGCTCACAATCAGATATAACTGTCGGGTCATAATTATGGACAATACGTTTTTCTAACATTACATGAAAGCTCAGTTGGCTATTAAGATGTCTCAACTCAATTGCTTTATCATGGGAGACTACTTTCTATTTGTTATTGAAGACAGCTTCATGTATCCATCCAGTTCCCTTTGTACTCCCATCCAAAAACAGAATTTAACAAAAATAAACTGGCAAATATTGCTGTTTCAGAACTCACTTGATATAGTTACTCATGTTCTTGGCTTACCCTAATTCTGTGATATTTTATCATTTTACTGGGGATTTGCTGCCAGCTTTCACACTTTCAGTTTACCTTTTAAGAAAGCCTCATTAGAATTCTGTGTGAATTTCCATCGACAAGAAAATTCAAGATAAACACTGCAGTAAACCCCGCAGAGATGACTGTCTAGATTTACTGAATGGACTTCAGTTCATCACCAACAACACAGCAAACTCACACAAGGTCACACCATCCCAGTGCACAGGCTGAGCACCAACAAATAAGGGCTGCATTCACAGGCTGTCTGCCAGTGAGGTAATTGGCCAACACTCTTGAGTGTTTCTGAGACAAAAAGAAGATGCCTTCCTTATGACTGTCTGCTCAACAGCTACTACACAGAGACAGCTGACAACTGTGAATGTTTCTCTTTAAAAATAAAGTTTTTTTTCCTTTCAGTTGTTAAATTTGGACTTATGTATGATATATTACCACCACTAGCTATGCCGCTGTTTGTATATAGTTCCACTGGAATTAAAAGAAAATCTAATGTAATGTACCTTAATCAAACTTAGATAATAAGCTGCATAAGATATTTGAAATGTGAATATTGCATTTGCATGTGATTCTGTGTTTACACTGCCTTGTCAGTCTGACCCTAGGAGACCACTAAGCTAATAACAGAGTCTGAGTTTATATAATAAAAGGAATCTGAATCAATACAGAATCAGCAGTGTGGCTCTCTTAATTGTATATTTCTGGGATTTCTGACGACAATAGACTTGCTAAGCTATGAATTAATCATGTTAGTAAGATTAATTCATTTGATAGTTAGATTGTAATGTTGTTAAAAGTAATCATAAAAAGAAACAGTAGCATTATCCTTTAAATCATCAGGAATTTGGATGCTCTGTATCTGCCAGCTCCTTTCAGACTACATCAATTTCTCATGACACATACTGTACACACACCACCCTAGGGACAAATTCACTGTGTAATAATGCTATCCGTTGCTATGCATGTGGAGGCTAGAGGCACTGAGCAGGCCACGGCAAGTACCGCAGTAGGCTTTCATAACAGTGCGTGCCATTTCACCTCAACTTTAAAAGTGACTGTGCAGCATTGAGACACTTCAACTGAGGCATATCATAGCACCAGTCTGATCCTTTTATTGAAATTAACTGTAATGAGAACACTCCATAGCTAGTACTAAACTAACTAACGTGACTGCTGCACAGTGAGGGCTGCTGTCACTCTAGTGGACAATGCAGTTTTCATGGCCACAGGAGGAGAGAGACACTCCAACAGAGAGGCACTCAGGGCTTAATCTGTGCAGTACTGTGGCACTCTCACCAGCAGTGGGCTAAACAATTCACAAGCAATTTCAGTAATTGCTGAGTTAGGGCCACACCAAACAAAAGGGTGATTTAAGAATTTTAAAATGTTGTGTGTTCATTCTAGGATTTGATTCAACTAGCTTGGCCTCCTTACTCATTGCGGTCTCTCCATGGATAAGATACTTTGACATATCATCTCCCCTAGCAGGATTTCACACATATTATACACCTCAGCACAACAGCACATTCTGTCTCTCACTTTATTTTCTGCCTGCCAGCCCTCATTCTTGCTGTTGGCCAGCTGCTGCCTTGTAATGCAAACCTAGACTCTTAGTCCCACTGCAGAAGAATAGGGAAGGAGGAAGCCAAAAAACTACCTTAGGAAATGCGCTGACATCCTGTTGTTGGGTTTGTTGTAGAGGCACAAAGGATGTAAACCCTGTAAAGTGCAAAAGGGGAAACACTACAAAAGGCAGATGTCTCTGTGTGACTTTTCATATCAATAGAGAAGTGTGTGTGTTTGGGGGAGGTGGGGTGCAGACAACTCCTTGCTGACACATTTCAAGAGAGGGCCTTAAGCAATGATTGTCTTCAGCAATTCATCTTCTTCCTTGGTGACATTACAGTGCATGAGTGTTGCTGGTTGCATGTAGAGTGGAACCAATTAGTAGATAAATTGATTAGTTGATCGACAGAAACATAATAAGTAGCTATTTTAGTAAATGAGTAATGGCTTAGTTAATTTTCAAGCAAAAACAGAGAAACAATGCTACACATCCTCAGCTTTCAACATCTCAAAATGATATGCTGCTTCTTATAATACTAAATTGAATATTTGGTTTTGGAATTTTGGTCTGACATTTGAATATGTCAACTTAGACTCTGTGAAGTTGTAACTGGCAGTTTCACAGTTCTAATATTTAATAGACCAAACAATTAATCATTAGTTAAGACATTAAGCCTATCTGGGCTTCATGTTTTTTTAATCATCTCCAGACAGCTAGTGTTTAGGTAGGGATACACATATGAGGCACTCACTATCAGACTTGGGAAGTAGAGGAGTAGAACACTGGGATATCAGACAGTTGTTAGCAAAGGAGGAAATTGTTATCAGAATGACTGATAAACTTATTTTCAGATAACCTGGAGAAGTCTCATTATGCTATAGGGCTCTGACACAGCAGGCCAAACTGAAAAAAACCTATAACGTTGTCTCATGTTTTCTATTATAAGTTGCACTTTAACCCAACAGCCACTATTACATTGAATATACTGATGTAGGTACAGTAGGTTCATATGGGGTATCCACACACACACACACACACACACACACACACACACACCCACACACACACACAGACGTAACATTACAGCCAATTATTATTTCACACCACTTAAATCTAAAGTTATGGCTGCTCATTGAATGAGGAACACAAAGCCTGTCCAGTATGAAGAAGGGCTGTAATTGTGTTCCAAGTATTAGTCAAGCCCTTCCAAAAGTGAGATAAAGTGCTAGCAAGAAAGTTTAGATTTTAGGAGCATATGCCCAAAGAATGAGAACATGCCAAGCCTAATGTGATCAGATCTGTTGTACTTTGCATAGTCACTGTGCCGTTCATCTGTTTTCTTTCCCCAGTGGCGTTAGCTCGTGCTTTATGCCACGCCAGGATGCACCAGCTTTTGGCTCATTGCAGGCACTCCCAGATCCCATCCTACCTACTGACTCATCTGCTTCTACTTCAGTTTGTGATTTCCAACCTTCCCAAGAATTACTTTCAGCAGAGCACGAGTCTGAACGTGCTGTATTCTGCCATTGTACATGTAGGCGGAAAGCATCAGTGATATAGAGACAGACATAGTAAGAGCAAAGGGTTGGCTTATTCCCAGTTGAGTTGGAGTGTGAGTTGTACTCCTTTATGAGCATGAAATATGATTTGTTGTTGAATTGGACGACGGTCAATTGAGTCTATTGTGGGTGGGAAAATGTATATCTCCTCCTACAAAACATTTTTCTACGATTTTATTTCAAATTTCAAAAGAGTATCTGGAGCTGTGGGTGTGTGGGGTGGACACCAAAATCTAAACTTTAGCTAAAATGGAGCGGTACTGGAAATATCTTGACATAATGATGGTGAATCATCTATATTTGGCCATTATTTTTGCTGGAGTCAGTAAAAACTACAACCAAACAAAAAAAGGGGCTCCAGAATTGCAGTGACAGCTGTTTGTGCCCCTCATTAGGCAGTTCTCAATGACACTGCTGAAGTATCACTGCTTGATGACAACTCAAAACTTAGACACAGTCACAGTATATGCTTCCGATAACAGAAGAACCTGTTCTCAGTTTCATTGTTTAAAGAATAATTGTGAGCTCATAGGCAAAAATAGACTTCAAATCGGGGATCAAGTTTTTTTTTTCCTTTGTCTAAAATGACCTCTGCATGCTGCTTGCTGCTTGCTTATGCGTGGCTGATTTAAACCCCAAGGGCTTGCTGCAATTTATATGCTACTGAAAAGCTAAATCTTGGCAAGTGTCACTTTTCGAGCCCTACCTGTGTGAAAGAATGGCGCCTGCGAGAATCGTTCAAAAATACCGAGCAGCCGTCTGGAAGAAGCGAGGCACACACACGAGCATCATCACGCTCTCATCACAATCCCTATCTCACCCCTGTGCAATCCTAACTGGCTGAATGCAAGCCATAAACACACAGCTAAAACACTCATTGAACAATGAACATCATTTTCAGGGGCTATTAAGAACTCAAGTGATAGCATTGTTGACAGTCTATTGTCTACACACTACTCTAAACCGGCACCACCCTGAACATTCACTCACAACACCCTGCTGAAATGGCATTTAGGCTGTTACATAATCCTTGGCAGCCTGACTGAACAAAAGGCAGACTACAACCCCTGAAGTCAGATTATAGCTAAATGACTTTTGCTAGACGTATAAATGTTACTAGAAGAAAAGAGTGATTCAACAAAAGCATACTGCAATACTGTACTGCACACCTGTCTTAAGAAATGCCTGTTACCTAACCATGGAAGTTTTACACTCAGTGCCCTCTGTCTCCTCACGGACCCCCATTTAACAGGTAACTGGTTATGAACAGTAATTCAGTTTTAATTACTGTTAAAATGTAAATGGAGCAAGTGTCACATTTGTAGATCAGCTCAGTCTCAGCATGTCTAATCTCCTTACTGTTAGGTCCTGCTGTGTGATCTAGAGCTGACCAGAGTTATATATTGTAGGTCTTAAACAGACAGATATCCTCTTCAGGACCTGGAAATTTGCCACAAACGGAATAAGAGTTGATTTTTCGGTTATACAAGATGTTAAATGACACCCTACAACACAGAGGATTATAAAGTATGACAGTATTTACAGCAAGCAACACAACAATGTTACAGCTACTTTCATGCTGGAAAACTACAAATCTGAAAAGTGCTCGGTTTTGAAGAACACTGTTTAAAAAGGCCCAACCCAACGCTGATGCAATGTAAAACAAATCCAGTGACATACTTTCCTGTGTAATCAAAATATCTGTTAGGTCAACCAAAATGCCTTATCATCACCTTCACAATAACATATTCAACAGTGATCTTTTGAAAAACGCAGCAGTAATACCCTTACAGGATAGACAGACCCATGAAAGGCTTAGATAAACTTTACTGTTTGAGGTTAACATGGCATGCCAACAAAATCATAGCGCCTCATGAAGTGTCTCATACAAGCACACCTGTACGGTATTTTGACCGTGTGTTCTAGACTGGAATGGTACACAGAGTTCTGGGCATCATAATCTCATTCCTTCTCACTCTTTCAGTAAACTCATCTTTTTCCTTTTGGGAACGGGCCGGCAGCTGCTGGTCACTCAGAGGAATGTGAAACTGTTTTGTAAGGACTGTCTTTCTCTTGTTTTGAACAAATCTGGAGATGACGGATTGGCTTGATGCATTTATTCCCCAGTGGGAAATGGGGTACTTTCAAGAACAAATTTTTCAGAGTGGAAAAAGCTGCATGTCTGTGAAATTCACAACAGACATTCCTTTAATGTGGGTGTATTTGTGTGTGTGTGTGTGTGTGTGTGTGTGTGTGTGTGTGTGTGTGTGTGTTTGTTTCAGTATGTGTTGCTCCTGTAATATGGTGGGAAGCATGACATTGGAGAGAGAATCAATATCACACAATGAAAGGGATCTTAAAAGCCATGGTTTGTAACAGTATGGGTCATGTATGTAGAATGTATTTCATGAAGCTGGCAAAGAGACAAAACCAGGCACTTAAACACAATGTATTTACTTATTACACACATAATTATTTGCAGCAGTAGGGTATTTTTAACCAAATACCTTGATACTGATATTGCGACAATATTGTAGGGATGACTATTGATGCTTTCACAAAATATTTACACAATGAGTGGATATAATAAGTAAGTGGGTAAAGGCAAATAACAGACCAGCTAGAAAAGCCTTGTAAGCCTGGTAAAGCCTGGAAAATTACATCACTTTACTGTGTTGTAGACTTTAAAACCAGGAAACACTTATACCATATCGCAATATCACGGCATCCACAATCTAAGACGATATCTGATCTCATATCACAATACCAAAAGCTACAAATCTTTGAGAAAATATGCCTCAGATGACCACAGTATCACTAGGATACAAACATGTCAGCCTACCTCAGGCAGAGATGTGAACACAGTGTGAAGGTAGCACAGACATTAGAAATGGATTTCATGTGCGCAGCCTTGGCCAGTGCAGACTCCAGGAATGCTCTGTTTGTCTAGTACCCTGGTTTCATGCCTATAATCTGACTGCTACCCGAGGGGGACCTGCTGCTTAAAATGGAAATAGCAGGGCACTGAGTGACCTTTCAGGGCTCAGTGGAGCCATCCACTCGGAGAATGTTTTGCTTGGAGTTGCAGATGTAACACTCTGCAGCTGCTGTAAGGAAAACACAGTCTACATGTAGATATAGATATAAATATAGTTATAGATAGGCCTGTATATAGATCACACATACACACATACATACGAATACACACAGATATATGATTTAAGGCTGTTGTGAAAATCTGAAAAAATCATCCATAAACGCAGTCACTCTGAACACATAGGCTACACACATGAAAACCTCACTGATGTCATCCTGATGAAGCTGCATCCAATGCTGTGTCATCTACCACTGTAACTGTTTACCCCAATATAGGCCAGCAAAGAGTTAAAGGCTTCATAATTGGATTTAAGAAGCCTCATCTGACATCTCTAACATGCGGCTGGCAGTGGTCTAAGTACAGGATATCTTGCTGTGAAAATAAGAGGAAATGGCGAAAACGTCCGACAGCATTTTATTAATCGACACTGACAGATCATAAGCCAGAACACAGCCCCCACTGTGATACACTGAACTAAAGCACCAAATCTTACCTGGCTTTCTGAGATAACGCCGTCTTGATGGTGTAACCTCCGGAAAGGTTGAAAAGATGATCGCCTGAATTGGATTAACGAAGAGGCGGCCAACCAAGTCAGTCAGACGGAAGAAGGGGATATATCAGAAGGGATGATGGCCATGTTCATTTATGTGTCCCTCCAACGTCGGGGTGGAAACATTTGACCCACTACTGTCGCCTACAGCGCCCGTAACCAGGCCCTGGTGAGACTCTGACAGCAACAACCATCGGCGAAAAAACAAAACAGAAGAGAAAAAAAATAAGCAAACCAGAGGGAAGCATAAGCTGCAGCTGCCACTCTGCTATCTGTTGAGGGTTGTTTGTACACCGGAACAGCGGTCTACTCTCGGTTACTGAAGAGTGCGCAACGTCCAGCCGTCACCCTGTTACACAAATCCTGCGAAATGCAATAGGCTGTCTTGTTGCAAAGAAATCCGGGGGCGGTGTGTTTACCTCTTCACCGTTCCTGCTGCCGTGCTCGGTAGGAAATCAGCTGCTTCGCAATGGAGGGACGCCATTTGTCCGTGAGAGGCTTCCCGTCTGCTGTCCTGCGCTGCCGCTTAGAGGAGAGCTCTGCACGAACACCGTCTCACAAGCGAGAGCTCCCCCTGCTGGCGAAAATATGTTCTTGCTTTCCCCTAGTGGTAGCATAGTAATGCAGATAGTTTGCACTGCAGATACATTCAGGTGACAAATTAAAGGAAAAACCAACATACAGTGTCTTAGTATGGTGTGGGGCCATCATGTGCCACGAGAACAGCTTTAGAGCAGCTTGGCATTGATTCTACAAGTCTGGAGGGATGAACACCATTTTTTTCTGAAAAATATTCCCCCATTCAATTTTTTGATGATGGTGGTGAAAAGCTGGTGAAATACTCATCAAACCATTCAGTGGCCCCATGACATTTTAAAAACAAAACATAACATGGTCCTGGGATAAAAGCCTTGTTAAATTGGGTCTATATCCTCATGCGAACACATTTTGAGCTCTTTATCGAAATGTTGCTACAGTTTCCATATACACAAAGTTAAATGAAACTAATGTAGGCTACCCTGTGTTTGAAAAGCCGGGTTTCTACAACAAACTTAGCAAGTAGAGATCTGTCCTTAGCAAACACATGACAAGACAGGTCAGTCATCTCAGTTGAGTCAGGATAAATACTGAACTGAATGATGCACACACCCAACTCATAAAGGGTAGGCTATATCTCAGTTATGTTGAGAAGAGCAAGGTACAAATTCTTCTAAGTTGATAAAGTCAATTACTTTTGTTATTGTATACTTTACTAGAATTTGCATGCAAGTACAAGAGCCAGTTTTGGCCAGTCTTAGCCTTTAAATGTCCATAATGAGAGAAAGTGACCTAACTGTATTGTGGATGAAAACATAAAATAAAACACAAATTTATTAAATCTAAAATATATTTTTTATTATATTTGGCCACAAGCATCAGTCAGTGCAAAGAAACAATATACAATTAAATAAAACAGCAAACTGCATAATATTTGTATATCTGTGTTAATGTTTTAACAAATTATATAAGTAACAGACATAATTCATACTGTACAAATTATCATACTAGTGCTAACAAGGGTAGAAATCCTTGAGGTGTAAATTTTCACCACTCCAGCTTCATGTCAGCTTTGCTCCAAACATATTTCCCTCCTCTCTTGAGAAACATTTTCTCATCAAAGCCACTGAAGCTGATGGCCTCCTTCACGCCAACATCAAGGATGGACTTGGATGGGTCCTTTCTACCGTCTCGACAGTCCAGGAAACGCATCTGGGGGGAAAAAAAGAGTAAATCAAGTTCAGTTCCATTGCTTATCAGATGAGATAAGTTAAATGTGTAAATGTGTAATTTGTTATATTTCTCTTTTTCTAAACACCTGAAAAACCTGCTAATTACAATTATCAGAATAAAAGATTCAAAAAATCAACATTTTGATTACTTTTATCTGCTTTAATTGTTGAAGGAAGAACTTTCAGTTTCAATTATTAGAATAAATAATAATAACTAATAAAGTTAATGCACTAACATTTCATTAAAGAAAGACTCCTATGGCACATCAAAGAAGGACTTTTGTCACAAAGAGTGTGTTTAATGCAAAAAATACAAACTACTTACAAATTCATCCAGGATCAAGTAGGAATTCCTCATCTGTGAAGACAACCAAGACCACAAAATTCAACTTACTGTAGTATGTCAGCTTTATTCCCATGTGACATGGGTAATATTAATATCATCGCAATTACTGAAGTTTGATATCAGTATGTGAGTATGTTTAGTGAGATTTGACTTGCAATCATTTGTTTAGAGATGACATAAGTGAACAATGTTATCTTGATGTGAAAATGTTGTTAGTGTAAGCATATAGAAGATCACTTATAATAAGGCACCTATTGTAGCCCTAATCCTATGCACTGTCTTAAATTACAGAAAATCAGGAGTCCATATAGAAAGCTCTCTCAAAAATGTGTTTCTTTGGCAGAATGTGGGTATAAACATGCAGTCATACTGCTGTTTGTAATTTCATACCTTTTCATTGGACTCAGGAACAAGGCAGGGGACACTACTGTGTCTATCCAGAAACTCCTGAAACTGTGTGTCGCTGATGATAAACCTCTCAGCCTCTCTCAGGGCTTCCTCTCCTGCATTTTCACCATCAATCAACAGACACTGGAATACCTGACCACAAGAAGGACAGACAAAGAAGATGAGTATATCTGGTCACAAAGATGCACAGAAAACATATACACACTCTCCTTTTTCCATCCTTACCTTCCAGCGGACAGGATTAAGTGTGACGATATGCTCCACCATGTCTTCGTCAACATTGAAAGTATTGATAACTGAGTTTATTTTGAATGCCACTCTATACTGCTGGCACCAATTGCGAATCTTGTGGAGGTTGTCCACGTGGCTCTTCCTTCCTTGAGTTCTGCCAATCAGCTGGTTGGTTGCGTCATCAAAACTGTCGCAAGAGATGGCCAAGATATCTAGATAGTCACCTGAGAAAGAGAAAAGAGAGCGTGTTTATGAAGATTGGCACTTGGCAAAATGTCATCAACATTTTTTTCATATGTTGCCAACTGGTTGTGCACTGTCATAAAAAGCTATGACACAATTATTGAATTTAATAATGAATTTGTCCTAAAAAGCTGACACTAATTTGAGATTTTACCATATTTCTGGAACCATTTTTCTTTGATCATGCTTCCATTGCTGACGATGCTAACACTTGGGAGCTGGAGGTCCTGTTTACAGTACTGAACTAATTTCCCCAGAAATTCTCCCTTATCATGCAAGAAGGGCTCTCCTCCAGAGAAGTTGATCTTTTCCATGCCTAAAAAACAAATGCATACATTAAATTCCAAGCAAGAGATTTGACATAAAAAAAGAGAATATACCAATCTGTCAGTGTCAAATTTACCTGAATCCTTCAGAAGTTTCAGCCCCCTCTTGGCTTCCTCTAGAGGCAGGACGAAGGACGTCTTTGCAGTGTGGAAACAAAATCCACATTTATAATTACACTTACGCGTAAAATGATAGTTGACACTTGTTGGAGTCATAGCATTTTGAACTCTCTTTTGATCCAGCTTTTGTGGTGAGACGGGTGAGGGTGTTCCCCTGTAGGCTCTTATTGTCCAGTTCCAAACTTTGGAAAAGATGCTGGCAAATAAGCAGTGCAGGGTGCTGATGTAGAGCTGCAGACGCAGCACTGAAAACGCAACCATGGAAGAGACGTTCATCTTCGAGGTTCAATCCCACCTAGTGTTTGCACCAGGGATGTCGACGCTTCTTAAATACCGAAGTGCAGGGCTCACCTTAAATAGCTTAATGATGCTGCAAAACAGTCAGCTGAGCAGTTTCTGTTTACAAACAGCGAAAACGAAACCCAGCTGGTGACTGACTGATAAAACAGATCCCACTAGTTATGTAAGAATGATAAGAATTGAGGGAATGTACGAGTTAGGGTTATATGTTTAATGAGAGTTGATAACAATGTACGCACATGTATGCACATTTAAAACTTTAACAGAACTGTCAAATTTATAATGGACTGCCTTATCCATTGAATTTTAAACTGTCAGTATAGGATTGTTGGAGTTTTTGAAACTTTTCTGTGCAAGCCTTCCACCTTCCGTCTGTCTTCATAACTAATTTCACCCCAAGTTTATTTTATTTTATTCCTAGATATCCACATTTTTTATTACCCTTGTTACCTTTCTTGCCCACATTTTTATTACATCTGATGGACTCAGGGCTCTGGTCATCTGTCAGAAAGAAGAGTCTGTTTTGCATAAACATAACTTAAGCTGAAGTTTCACAGAAACAAAACACGTTGACTTGTTAAAGTTTCGTTTCTGTCTGTTTGGCTCACTTACTTTCGTTTTCCCCGCAGTCTGCGTCATAGCTTGAAGTTCATAGGACTCATTGATACAAACAGGAATGTGACCAGTAATGGCACGACGCACAATGGCTCTTCTTCCTCAGTGGTCTTCTCGCATTTTTTCAGTAGATCTGGATGGAGCACCTCTCTACTTTGCAATTCAAGAAAAACACCAGGGAACCGTGGTGCCACATATGTTCAGAAGGGTTCAACAGTATGCCAGATGTTACTCTCTCCTTGTGTGCAGCAGCGACAGAGTCCGAAAAGCCAAGTTTTACTGGGAGCTGAAAGACAAACTGTTGAGAGACTTGCCTCGGGAGTGTAATTTGTCGCCTATGTCCGCATTTCTGCCAAACGTAAAGGACTCACTCATCAAGGGGTACTTTTTAAAGGATTCATCCAAGAGTTCCTCCCGGACAGAGGGCCTTCTGCGACAATTGATCCAGCATGACCCAGTGTTAGTGTGTTCATACTTAAGAAGTGAAGATGGTCGGCAGTGGACACAGCATCTCTGGTCACATGCAGAGGGCTCAACGATGGAAACGTCCAACAATTACTATGTGGTACCATCAGAAGCGCCAGAATATCACCCATCTATTCTTAACATCATCAACTCTGATGTTTTCTACAGTTTTCAGGAGGCCTATGAAGTTTTAAAGAAGGTTTTCATATTCTCATTATTTACATTCACATACTTAAAATAAAAATATAATAACTAAATACAGTATATGTATGAATGAAAGCATGTAAGAGTTCAAAAATGGCACACCCATGTGGTAAAAAGTGGTGTTGCACTGTGTAACTATTGTCTCAAAGCAGTTAATTCTTCATTTTATCTAGCAGTGCCAGCTGGCCTACAGTGGTGTGTGTGTTCATGTGTACCACAGTCTGTGATGCCCTCCTGCCTCCTCTCACAACAGCAAACCGATGTTGTCTGTTCTGCAGTGTGGTGACATCATCCCAGAGGCAACGTCTGTACTAGAGCTCTTGTCCAGCAGATTGGAGGCCAGACGTAAACCAGACTTCCCTGTTATTGTCATAGAAGGCCTGGATGCCACAGGTTAATGCCATTACCTCATAAATAAATACATGATCAGCATGATGTATAGATGTCTTGTTAGGGTGATGGCTGGTTGTTTTCTGCTAAAGCCATTATCTGCTAGTGAGCTTTGCCTAATGGAATATCATGTATCATGACCTCAGAAAAGTTGCATCACTGTGAGAATGGTTTATTGAATAGCTCATCTAATATTGTTTGCAGACCTTATGAAAACTTAACCATAGTCATAGTAGTCATAACTGGAAGCTTTAGGTCAGACTTTTCATCAGGCACTTTAAACCCTTATTGAATTTAAAATAGACAAAAAAGAATGAATTTATGCGCTGTATCTCTTTTTTGTGTCTGTGTCTCCTCTTTGTTTGTGAGGTGTCTCTTTTCTCCCTCTCTTTCCATCACAGGTAAGACGACTCTGACAGAATCTCTGAGGGATACTCTTGGAGCCAGTCTTCTGCGGTCCCCTCCCCACTGCCTCTCCCCCTGGAGGGCCCGCTTTGATCAAGAGCCACCCCTCATCCGCAGGGCCTTCTACGCTCTGGGGAACTACATCACAGCAGAACAAATAGGCCAGGAGGCCACGAAGACACCTGTCATCATTGACAGGTAAAGGCAGCTGAGATGTCAGAGGTGGAGTGATGTTTGCCTATTTTGTGACCTTTTTCCTCTCTTTTAAAAAGTTGTAAGTGGGTAGAGGGGACTATCGAACAACATTCCACAGGGATCTAGACCTACAATTCAATATTTAACATCTCCTAGACTACCCATGACACCTTTTAATCCACCGTCCATTATCTGTCCCCAGATTCTGGCACAGCACAGCAGCATATGCCATTGCCACAGCAGTGAGTGGTTCGGTGTGCAACCTTCCAGAAGAGGGTTCAGAAGTGTACCGTTGGCCCAGTGACCTGTTCCAGCCCAGCCTGGTGGTCGTACTCAACCTGGATCCTGAGGAGAGGAAGAGGAGGCTGATGGACAGAGGTCAAGGAAAGACTGAAGAGGAGCAAGAATTGGATCAGAACCAACTTTTCAGACTCAGGTGGGATAGGTTGATTCAATGTGCATAGAATATCTATGGTATTCAGTTCATTTTAATAATATCCCATTCAAAGTGACTACTGGAGTAATCTTATTTTGGTTTGTGGAAAGACTTAGAACATTCCTGAAACAAGGGAAGTTTTCTCAAGAAAAAAAGTTTAACATGTAAAATCACTACATGATGTTTAATGAAAGCCCAAACAATTTGTTAAGATGGACATTTAGTCTTTATACACTTTCAAATTCACAATCACAAATGACTACTGTATAGTAGGTGTACATTGTAACATAACGAAAGCTTTCCTAAAATAGGTGTATTTGGGGTTGTATTATGATTACATTCTGTGAGTCTGACGAAGACAAAGAAAAAAAACCCTCAGTTGACATATTTCAATATGTGATGTTTGGGGAGAGTTTTAATGCCTGTGATGAAAAAAAAACTTGTGAAAACATGAAACCACAGATGGTAGTACAAACTGTACAGCACGTTTCACTGAGTCAGGTCAGCTTAGTCTGAGTCTGATCCATCAAACACTTAACAATCAATTACTGTCCCGTGGGGGAAGCAGCTGATGAGAAAGAACAGGTGATTAGTTGCTGAGCTGTTGTGCTCCATTAAGCTGGTCAAAACTCACAGGTACTGCTGGGCCAGTTAGTCGCTACGCAGACATGTCAATGGCTACCTTCATTCATTTTCTATCCTGACATAATGGCCTTTCCTCACGGGACAGCCAGATGTTGGGCCAGCAGAATTAGAACATGGAGGGAGTTGACTGCTGCTGAGAGAGTGAGAGATTCTGCAGACTTGGTCAATCACTATCACAAGAACTATTCTTCATTTGTCCCAGGAAATGGCTGCACTTGAGGCCATCTGTGCTTCTTTTCTCATATATATTTTTCAGATGTGCATTTTATCACTGTCCTCACTGTTCACTGTTAAAGTACTAAAATATCCAGAAACAGATTTATCAACGTAAAGTGTAATTTGCTGTGTATATATATATATGTATATCTTCTTCATTTGTTGACCAAAGCGTTTGTGCATATCTCCACAGAGTGGAGGAGGCTTACCGGAGGATCAGTGGCCCAGCTTGTGTCACTGTGGATGCTAGTCCTTCTGCAGACCAAGTGCTCCAACAAGTGCTGCTTTTAATTAGGGGCAAATGCCACTTGTAAACAGTTCTCCATCTCCCCTACTGGCAGCTAAATATCAAGTGGACGTAGTACTTCTTTTCACCACTGGGTGCCAGTAAGGTGATGTGAATGTGATAGTAGGAGGGCTGGTGGCCAGATTGGAGTGTGGAGAGGAGATCCTACTCAGAATAAGTAAAGGTTTAATGGCCAGGGGCCAGAACTGCATGCTACAATCAGTAATACATATTCATGTAGACTCACACACACACACACACACCTACACACACACACACACACACACACACACACACACACACACACACACACACACACACACACACACACACACACACACACACACACACACACAATATTGTCCAGAAGAAGTGTGCATTTAACTGCTGCTGTGAGCTCTCAGAAATCAGATACAGTGTAGCTGCATTTATTGACAGCCACTTGTATCTGGACCGACAAAGAGGGAATGAAGAGAAACACTTACAGTATAAGCACCAGTCACAGAGATTCATTTAAGTGCATTAACAAGCAAAATCCAAAATTTAAAGTATATAAGATAACAAGATTGAAAACATTTATGTCAACAGGATGGAATTTATATTGAGATAACAGTTAAGCTGTTTTAAATTAAAGAAAATGACACTAAAGGTGTGGTTGTGATCTCTCATTGATTTCTTTTGTCTTACATAAGCCTATAAGAAGTTATTCATTTATATATATCAGTATATCTGTTGCTTACTGGTGTATATGAAGTCTATGAACTTTCTGTGGACACATCTTTTTTTTTTTTTGCATTTTACTAAAAAAACAATATTTGCTGTAGTTAGCAATTCCCTTTAGTTCAACTGTGTGATATTGACACAGATGATACCACTTGCATTGATAACCTGTGTGGCTTGTAGTGGAGCTATAGAGAATACTGAGAACATATAGTGCTGTTTGTACTTGATGTTCTCATGGGCACAGACACAACTACTTGTGTAAACACACACACACAAGCATGCACATTTACCAAGAGCATATACTGTAACTCATTTATATAGGGAGGAAGTGTATATTTGGCCTATGTGATGGGAAGATTAATTGGGGGTTTTAGTAATTATGAGCTTGGCAAAGCTGCGGGCTAGAGAAGACAGAGTGACCCATCTCTTTTACTGTGATGCATCAGCAGCGCGCCAACCACTGCAGACCCCATTCATATGGCAATTAATGGAGCGCTGTATATCAATGTCATTCCAATGCTCCCCCACATAAGCACATGGATTACTCCTACTACCAATTACAGCAATCCAATGTTTTACTGAGTGGAGAGGTGCTGTGGATGCAAATCTTAGCATCACATGTAATCACATAAACTAAAATAAGGTGTCATTATGTTTATGGAGTATGGATTCCTGCATGAGGTAAGTATCTCAGAACAGTTAACTGAATTCATAAGGTCTCAGCTGCCTGGCTACATGGTAAATGTGCTGTATGACACAAAAATGATTGTAGCTCAAACCTGTGTGGAATTTTGATTGCTATTAACACAGTAGCCTCTGTCTCAAGAGGGGCCAAAATTTATGAAGTAGGAGAGCAAAGCAATTAGGCCTTATGCCATTCATCATACCTGAATGTAAAGTTGTGTGTGCCCGTGGTGTTAGCCATATTTCCATGTCAGATGTTGTTATGCTTTGTTATTCTTGGCAACAAGAAGTGAGTGGTGATATCATGCCATTACTTCACTTCAACACAACTGTAATATGACATTAATGGCCCATAATCACAGTACATTACACATGCACTGTAATAATTTTTTCTTCATTTGTTAATGTTGTTCCTTTTCGAAACATTAAGGAATTTCTCAGTTGGTTTTGTCAGATAGCCAGGATATATATGGAGGTCCTAACCATAACAACAGCTCACACATTCGTGCACTGGATGTCTGTGCTTCAAAGTTGAACTCTAGTTTGAGGAAAAGTTAATAACTAATGTCATCTGCTTCCATTCTGTGACCTTACTACTGAAGTTGCAAGATAAAAGTCCAAGAAACATTTATGGCCAAACTAAGATCTGTCTGTGAACCATAGGAGGAGCCCAGCCTCTCACACATACACACACATTTACTGTATACTTACTACACACACACAAAAAGCAAAAATAACACACATGCACACACACACACACCTCACCCTGTATGGGGCCACTTTGCACTACACTCCTCAACTTCAATATTTCATCTACACAACAGAGAAGGAGCAGCGGAGAGGAGGAAAGCCCTCCGTGAAATAATTAAAGATCCAGCAGGGATGCAGCAGCACAGCAGCCGCCGTCCCATCCTAAGTAATAGATCAAATGAAAGCTGTCCCTCAGATCATTAATAATGAGTGTGGTATGGAGACTGAGGGAGTAAGGGTGGGAGGGGAATGGGAGAGCACAGGGCTTGTACAGGTTGGGGGAGGGAGAGAGGGCATCGAGGAAGCACAAGGTGTTTTATGTGTGTTAGGAGTGTGGTTGGGTGGAGGATGAGGGGTTTGAATAGTAGTCTGGGTCCCCTGGCAAAGACCCCAGTGGGCCTCACTTGGCAGCCACATGAAGCGGCATGGCAAGAGGAGTCATGCATATGATTTGGCACCAATAAGAGTCTGCCAAACTATAAAGACCCTACAGCAATGTCTATGTGAATCCCTTGTCAAATAAACAACATTTTACACAGTGAATAGGCAGGTTAGCAGGGGCTAATAATGCTTCTTTCAATCAGTGGGGCCTGTGCAGTGGCTGGATATGACGGCACATTTTGGGAGGGCTGAGTTAGCTTGGATGCGTTGTCTGCATTGGGGGAGGGGGGCTAAAAGAGGAAAAAGGAGCCGAGGGGAAAACTGAAAAAGGAGGACAGGATAGTGGAAAGGGGGGGAAGGCGAGAGTGAAGGGAGATGCTGCTGATGCTGTCATCTGCAGGCTCAGCTCCCTCTACATTCCTCCAGCTGGCAGGTATAGCGTATTCCTCAAATACTATCCTTATCCCTAAATACAGGATGTAGCATTACCCAAGCAGATCCAAGGTCTTTCCTAAATATTCACATCCAACATCAACCTCTTAAACGTCCTTAACAACTGCCAGGTTTGGTGCGTAAAAGCATTAAACCAAATTGGATTAGAAAAATCAGATTAAAATAGAGTGCAAAAACAAAATTCCAAAGTATGTTTAAGGAGGCATTTAAAATTTAGGATTAAAAATGGCCCGCTTAGCTAGCCTCATATGTTTTTCAGACTTTTAAACAAGATTAAGGAAAAATAATCAGATTATATCATCGAGTTTGAATCATCCAGTAGACTAAATTAAAGTACATGACTACGATTACAAATTCTCAGCCTTCAATTGTCTCTTTGACCCCCCCTTTTCCCATCAAAATTTTGCCCACCCAGCCCAGTTCCCTCTAAAACCACTCCTCCAGTATCCACCTCCCCTCCTCACACACTTCCATATATGCACACATAAACACACAGTATGCATACACACCACTATCACTTCCCTCTGAACACAGCAGGTGGTGGCAGACACCCAGCACCATTCTCTGTGAATGACGGGTGGTGGGATGTAAAAACATGAAGGGAGTAGGAGTTGAACTGATCGGTGGTGAAATGTTTCTCAAAAAATACAGCAAAGCTCAAAATGAGGTGGAAAAGGCAAACGCGAGGCAGAGATGAGGGAATTACTTTGTCGGGGGAAGAAAAAAAGTTTTGAAAATATCCCATCAAAAAACAGATGTATAATTCAACAGCTTTTCATCATCATGCTCACTCTTTGTCATGGTGTTTGAATACTTATTTGCAGTGGCAAAGACAGCATCTCTGTCGATAGGTGAGGGTATTAGGCACAGCAGGCTGTGTATTCAAAATGCCATTATACATTCAGGGCTGTGCTTATTTTCTGATGTTTTCAGGGGATAGGTGCTGTATAGTCTGTGATGATTGCATGAAACCTCACCAGTTTTGCCTGTTGGGTAGGCTTCACCAGGAACGGTTAAATATTTAAACACTGCTGTGAGATTTCATTAAAAACGGCACATCAGCCCCCATGAGGCCCCTACAGCACTCCCTCACACACTCCCAAAAACACAGTTAGAACTTGGTGGAGTGTGACAAAACAGCTATTGTCTATTTACTGTGGAGTACTTGTGATAAATCATCATATCCTGTCAAATAAGGCAGCTGGCAGTGGTGTTGATGAGTGGTAAGTTGTCGTATCAGGGAAGAAAATGATTGAGATTCAGTTCTGTTTTGACAGCTGCAGACAAGCAGAAATATGACAAAAACAAAATAACATGACAACTAGACCAGACTAATATTTCCATAACACACATATGAAAACAAGACAGAGAACAAACTTTGCCTCTCTGGAGTCTTCTTGCCTTCTCACAAAATCTGGGCAATTAATTCCAACACTATTGTTTGTAGCCTCCCTATTTTTAGCCTGGCTGCCCTCTCAAATAAATTGATTTCCTGTGGCGAACTTGGAATGTTCCTTGTGTGCCATGTTTTTTTCCTTTTCCAAACACACAAATACAGCCCCTCTTCCCCCAGAGGAATAAATCAAAGGCAACAATGCCAAGTTCTACGCAGCGGTGTATGTGCATCTCTTTTTATACTTGAAAATGGTTTATTTTTGTTTCAGTTCCATTAATGCTTAGGCATGTCTCCTACTTCATCAGGCATCAGCAGACAGCTGAGGAGCTACTCGCTTGAAAGACAAGAAGCTGACTGACTCTCAAAATACCTACATTGACTGACACATACACTCTCTCTCTCTCTCTCTCTCTCTCTCTCTCTCTCTCTCTCTCTCTCTCTCTCTCTCTCTCTCCCTCTCTCTCTCTCTCTCTCTCTGTCTATCTATCTCTGGTCTTATTCTTTGATTTAATCTATCATGAGACTAAGAGGTCTGGTTTTTTGTGGTCCCTACCACAGAAATAATGGCTCGGTCAAAGCAGACTAAGCTCTCAGATCACAAGACAATATTTAAACACCCAGCACTACACATAAATAAAAGTAGAGCAACTTGATCCCGGATTCTTGTAGCGGTGTCAGGGGAGCCACTACTCTTTGATGAACACTACCAAAGACAGATGCATGGTGGTTGGGGGAAGCTGCGCTTGCAGGGAAAGAAGAAATTACAATGCACAGACTGACAAAGAAAGTGAGAATAATACTGAGGAATATGAATCATTAAGCAGAGCAAATGTTTGCTCAACTTCAGTGGGACAACTTTGTAAAAGTGCACCACATACTGTCATATATCAAATTACTTTTTAATTATAACGCTGTTAACTCAGTGTACTGAATACTTGCTTGATGAGTGCGTATTGTGAATATTGTGAGTGCATTTTCTAAAAGCAGATGACCAGGGATTTGGTGAGGCTTACGTTTCAACTTGGGTTACCCACAGCCATTGTCACAGACTGCAGTGTGAGAAGTATAGGATTGCAAATAAAGCCTTTGGGGTGTGAAAACAGATTGTGATAGAAAGAGAGAGAGAGAGAGAGAGAGAGTGAGTGAGAGAGAGAGAGAGAGAGAGAGAGAGAGAGAGAGAGAGAGAGAGAGAGAGAGAGAGAGAGATAGAGAGAGAGACAGAAAGACACACACACACACACACACAAATGAGAGAAACATACCAAGAGATCTCAGTTCCTTATCCTGACTAAGCCATCTGAATCCCTCTACGCCCATTTAGCTTGCTCACTCTATGGCTCTCCTGTGTTAGAGCAGAGGTATTTGCCTACTTTACAGTCCTCTCACTGCACCTTGGAAAATATTGAGTTTATAGCCACTCATCTCCATAATCAACACCATATACCCAGCAGCCTACAGGAGGGACTGCGAGCTAACAGGGGAGAAAAATTCACATCGGCTTTACCTCCCAACTTCCCACAAGTCACTCCATCTGCCTTCTAAACAGAGTTCAGCGAGCAGTCCTTAGGGGGCTGATATAAGAGCAGAATCATTTTCACAAGTCTCAGACTTACTCTAATTGAAGCACTCCCAATGCTGTCCATCTATAATGAGAATACTTTAATAGTCAAGCCTGTGATCAATTATGTTATGGTCAATAGACGATATTGTAAAAGAGCTACTACTTTAAAAAAACAAAAAACTTTCATACCATTAGATTCTTTCAGTGTTTAATGTTTTATGTATCATAATTTGCAGCCATTAAAACATACAAGATAAAGTCAAGTATTTGAGTCTTAGATGATGCAGTGTATTATGACAGAAAAGATAAGAAACCTGCTAACACGATTTGTGATATGAAAAATTCGATAAATGGAAGCCATGCTGTAAAGCAGTGATACCCAACCTTTTCTGTAAGACATAGCCCCGCAGCCCAGTCTGATGAACTCAAGTACCCATCATCAACAGCACTATTTATGTTACAAATGTGTTCATTTGAATGAATTTCAAACTAGATGTTATTTAACTACTAAACATATAAAGGTGGATATAACAGTGGATTTTATAATATTTTCATAGAATTGAACTGTCAATGTTAAGTTCGGTTTGGACAAGTTTGTATTCATACTACAACCACATGGAGAGGCAATAGCTGGACATTCCAACAATTCACTAAGTACTTTTAGTTATTTCATTTCCTCTGCTCGCTTGCTAACGAGTTTTCATGCACTCTTAATTGCAATAACATCCAAATTGATTGTTATAGCTGACTCAATGTGTGGATGTATTTTTTTAATCAAATCATTAATTCAATTTTTTCAAATTAGTCGAGCTACTCTACAATTTCTCCACGTTCCTTATTGCAACAGCAGAACGTCCCCCTGGGGTACAAGTACCCCTGGTTGGGATTCACTTCTGTAAAGAAGTAAACTAAAACTGCACCAGTGACAAGGAAAAAAAGAATAAAAGAAAGAAATAAAGAAAAAAAACATCTTGCCTTCCAAACACCCTCTACAGAGCCAAGTGATGATGTAGCTGGCTAGAGCCTGGCTGGAGCAGTTATCCATCTCGCCCTGTGCTGCCAGCTGTCAGAATACACAGCTCCAGCTAGCCGCCGGTGGCAGGTGTAATCAATATGGACTCCACAGAGAGTTGCACTACCAGAGGCCAGTCTCCACTCTCTAACCCATCTCTGTCTCTCCAGGGGAAACAGTAGGCAGGCGGGCAGGGAGAGTGCGTTTGATGTCTCCTCCGGGCCAAGATGGAGCAGCACACTATAGCGCTGTAGCAAGGAGATGATTAATCCTGCCTATTGGATGCAGCATCATGTTTGAGTTAGGGTAGACTGTCTTTACCAGACTGAGGAGGGTATTGTGGGGCTGCAAGAGGTTGGGTTGTTAGAGATACTGCATAGAAGAAACAACTGTCATTTAGTGCTTATGAAGACTACATTTTAAAACACTTTTTTTTATTGTCTGAGGTATCAGAAATTTAGATTTAGTGACTTAGTAACTGTGAAAATCATTACTATGCCTAAAAATGACCAGTATATAATATATGTCAGTTTTAAATATCACATTTAAAATATCAGTTTTAAATATCACATTTAAAACTGACAATATGGTTCATAATAAAATATACTCAGATTCATATTAACAATTACCATTACAAATGCTGCTTTTTCAGTCATATGTATAATGGATTTTATTTTGATGAAACAGCTGATGAAACTGGCATTTAACATATCAAGCAGGTTTTTATCCCTCTTACTGTATAGAGTCATTAGTAGTAATGGTAATATACAGTGACAGCAGTGTACAGTTATTAAAAATTCACTATGCTGTCAACTTGTGTAGGAGTTTTGACTGATGGATCATTAACACTAATTTGAGAGAGGGACAGACACACACACACACACACACACACACACACACACACACACATACATGCACACACAGATGAACAGCAGCGCCCCCCCTGAAGGTATTCACTTCTCTACCTAATTTAAAGCTCTCTCAATGCAGAGTGATGAAGAATAAACAGTGAATTTAAAATGATATTTCGTTTTAATGACTTGTTGTTGTCTTTAAAAATATTTTTTCTGAAATGTTTTCAGGGGATCTGTGGAGGAGTCAGCTAATTTAAAATAGTGTATATCTTGCCTAAAGAGAGAAATCTTATGTATTTGCATGTATGCATTTTTCAAGCGTATTCTACTTTATATGCATATATATAAGCACTTACAGGGTGAACTATTTCGGCAAGGGAACTGAGATTTCTTTTCAAACTTCTAGTGTCACAGGCATTTATGCTATTATAACGGCATTCTTGGTTTTGCTGTTTAGCAAGAAAGTAACTTTTGTTTGGTCTAGAATTTTGATTGTATTTTACCGTGTATAATGAGGCAATCACATAGTTTCATGCTAATCAGCTTTAAAGTTTATTTGAGTTGAAAATGAACCTATGCTAAGTTCCAAAACAGCACTAAAATGTCATTAGTTCAAAAGCAGAGGAGTCATCATTCACAAAAGAGTTAAAGGCAAAGGGACTGGTAAATCTCAAAACCACCTGACAAAGACTGACCTCTGGGTTACCCTGAAAGAATTGTAGCTACAAAATCCAGATATACTATTACAAGGTTAGGCCTATCTTACAGATGCGCCCCAACCCCTCTGCTCTACTCCACATCGACACAGAGTCACCAACATGAACACAGGCACACATTCATACCAGGACAGAACAACCATTATAAAGTAGGCCATTAAAGATGGAAAACAGTATGAAATAAAGGAGGAGTACTAATCTACTGGAAGACCACTGACCATCACACTTCCATTAATATGTAAGCAAAACCAATTCTGGATCAACACTCCTACACTGAAGTAGTTAATGAATATTTGCCTATAGCCAAGTAACTAGAACACTCTTAGGGTGTAATAGTCCTTTATCTTAGTGTAATTAATATGTGCACTGCAACATTTTAATTTGAGAAGTCACTGGTCCATTGGGTTTCTCTGTTACAGCCGTGTCAGCCCAGAGACACCCACACTGCTCACCGGCAGAATCTGACACCATTTTATTTGGCCAAAAACTACTCACTGTCTGTCCCTCTGACTCTTCACATGCTTTTATTTAATCTCTGGTTGTTTCTAAACCCCATTTCTGTCTCTTTCACCCTTTCTCATCTTTCCTTCTTCGTCTTTACTTGTTGTACAAGACCTCATGAAAATATCAACAGGGAGCGAAGCAGCCAAAAGGATTTATCACGTGCTTTGGTATGATTGGAGAAGGAGAAATGTGGCTAGAAAGAGAATTGAAGAGAAGTGGGTATCAAATGGTGGTAGATAAAATGAAAAACAATGTATATATGGGACAGAATATCCCACAGATGTTTGGTTTTCCCGTCTGAAGCTGTTTGTGATATGACAGGTGAGAGATGGAGGCTTTTGTGTACATTTAAGGCCAAATCAAACACAAAAACTGAGTGTGTCGGGAACCTCATTAAAAAATTAATCCATGCCATTATATCCAAGGTACTGAGGTGTGGAACAGTTGATTACAGGCACGTAGACAAATCTACAGAGGCAGGAGGACATGTATTCAGCATCTACAATGAAGACCACCATAGCTGTGTGTAAGTGGTAGGTATGTCTTTCTGTCATTTTCACTCCAATCCTCCCACATTCCCTTTCCCCTTTCCCTCTGACCTCGATTTTCTGCCCTCCTAAACGAAAGATCCTTTCCCCTGACCTCAAACTAGTGAGACTGGTCTAAGAATGATAGATTGGTGCAACATGGTGGCCCATTTAAAGTTAACTCTCCTACTTTCTAGTATGCCTGATGCAATATAGAGGTACAGCTTGCAGTATAAAAATTGTCAGCTACATGCAAGCACGAAAACTCAAAGCTGTTGAGTTTATTTAAAATTCAGACAGTATTTATAGGATGATATCCAAAAGCTGTTACTATACAGCTTTAAGAAAGCCATCATTTGGATGTACTTCAAGGAGAATGTGTTGTTGCAGCCTGTAGCAGAATCCTGAGCTTGATGTCTCCTATTACTTCTAAAAAAAATTTGAAAGCAAGGAGGCAGAGATCACACCTGTTCACATGGCATAAAAAAGGCTTACTGGAGGGCTGTTCCTGACTCTAATGTTTATACCATCCTCTGCATCGTCCCCACAGGCCACTGAAAACACTGTGGATTATTTAATAGTGCTGTATACTGATGGTAGGCTACAGTTTCACCGCCACTTTATGATCCAAAGCTGGGGAAGCCATCTTTCAGCTGAAAAGATGGGGAATGGGGTAGAGGCATCATTCATTGCTGTACAGTGTGCTTTACACGCCATCGCTAGTTCCTTATTTGGTTCTGAGGTGTACACAAGTCACGGGGCAAGACAACCTCCCTGTGCACATTAAATCTAGGTCTGCAGATAAATCGGTCAGAGCTTGGCCGGAGATTGCTTTGATTTACGGTGTAATTACAGAGTTTTGCTGCTGCATTGATATGACCGGCTGTTTGTGCCTCGGTTCTTGTGTATGGTTAATAACAATGAAGCTGTCAGGTCTCAGAGGCAAGCAGACAGGTCTGATGTTACCGGTGGTATGATGTGTGTGGTGGCATATCTCATGTAGCAACCACAAGTCATATAGAGGCATGTTATATTACACTGCAGTCTCCAGTATGTCTGCGCATCCCGGCTGAGAGAGTAATCAGATAAGATAATGTAGTCAGGAGAGAGAGAAAGGGAGAAACAGTGACAGAGAGAGAGAGAGAGAGAGAAAGAGAGAGAGAGAGAGAGCAATGACTATAACGCTCACTGTCAGGAAGGGAGTGCATCCCTGGAAGGGAGGATATATCACTCTCAGCACTCAAACTCGCATACACAGTCACGCCTAGTGCACACACTTAAACCCACACCCACACATAAAGTTGAGCTGAAAAGAAGAGGCTGTGAGCGTTAGTCGTAGACAGGGAGGATGTTTATAAAGCTGCCAGGCTCAGTGCATCTTTCAGGTTGCATTATGGGTGCTATCTAATTGGTGGTGGTGGAGGCAGAGGTGGGCCTCATTGGAGGTTCAACCAGAGGCTAGCAGTCTCATAGCATCTCAGCAGCTCGTATTTCACTGTGCTCGGTGTGCTAAGAGGGTCAGTCTGCCTGTCGCTGCTACACACACACACACACACGCGCACACACACACACACACACACACACACACACACACACACACACACACACACACACACACACACACATGCACGTTTCCACATGTGCATGCATATAAGTGAATATACCTGCATACAGACAAATACCCAAATAAAACTATATTAATGAATATTATGCAGAGAAATACACACCCGACGTCACAGCTGCATATAACCACACACAAATTCACACTCTCACAGATGTATTGTGCATGCGCCAAGATATACATGTGGAAAACGAAGACTCACACACACTGTATGGACCCATATGCAGACACAAACTCAAAATTCCTTCCACTGTAGAGCAGTGATCTAATGCCAGTAAAGTGCTTTTCGTCATCAGGACAATGAGCGAGTCAATCTCTATTTAATTGTGTTACTTTTGAAGTTAACAAACTTTAATCAGTGTTCTGTACTGCAGAAATTAAGTCCCAGTTGCAGCAAAAACATGACAAAACTGACAGAAATTTGTGTCTGTGGAGTATCACAGTGAGCAGTTTCACATCCCCACTCTCTGAGTATGTTTCAGGCATTAGTTTGTTTTAAGGCTAAATTGCTATGTTTAACCCCAGATTTACAATACGGTTAAAAAAAATCTCGATAAGCAGTAGGGAGAGTCTAACAGGGTACAGCAGTGATTTAATTTTGAATAAACAAGCTCAATGATGTATCATTTCAGCACACAAGGCTTTCACTGCCTCATACTTTTTCAATTATATTTTGAGTCTGCACCTAAATTTATTTTATCTGATGAGAGAAACCACATAGTTTGGCATCTTTTTGCTCATATTTTATTTTATTTTATGAATGAACAACACTGAATGATTTGGTTGGATCATGATGAATTAATGTTGCCCTTGTAACATATCTTGTGTTGTCACAGCTCTCTGCAGGCATTAAAATATCAAGGGAGATCATGGTTTCACTACCAAAGTCCTCGGAGGAATTTTGACTCCTCAGGCCAATCTCACATTATCGCAGATTTGAAATAATGAAAATAATGTTTAAATCCCAAACATGAGTCTACACAAGTGCTTTTATATTAGTTTTAAGAAGCTCTCTGGCAGCAATGAATAACCACAATAATTTTTGTTCTTCTTCTTACTCTTTTTGTTGCAAACATCAAACTGTACCTTACAGTCATTGTTGTCCAGCTGATACTCTGGATAGTCCTTTTGGTCAGTGATAGTTTATTTTGTATAGTTGAGATCAGTGTTTTCACTGACATTCAGTCTTTCATTGACAACGATTGTTTGATTGCAAGCCAAAATGCCATCTGCTAACCAAGACTAACAGTCAGTCCTGGACTGCTGTATTGAGATACCAAATAATTGCTCTTTAAAGTTTATTGTGAAATCATATTACAACAGATTGAGAAAAATGAGAGAGCTGTAGGCAATTCAAAAATAGGTTTCTTACTGTTACATGAAAAAGGCTATGCAACTACTGTATGTCTGTGAAGACTATAACAGTCAGTCATACACCAGAATTTTCAAATGTATCCACTTTAATGAGAGAAAAGTTCAGTTTTCAGGGGTGGAAAACGGCAGCTTGTAGTGGATAAAAGCCCAGATGAGAGAGCAAGATACAATTTCAATTTTGTTCCCTTTAGTGTGAGTTTAGCCTCTGAGCCAACAGGAACAGACTGCACATACTGCAACTTTAGACCTCTGTCTGTTTCTCTCTTGCTCTCTTTCTGTTCTCAGACTGATTCTTTCACTGTCTCTAACTTCTATCCGATGAAGTTTCTTTTTTTGCATCAAATATAATCCACATCCACTTTGCCCTTTCCACCCCCCTTTCCTCTTTCTCCATCAGCCAGTACTCTGCTTTAGTGTGAAGTGGCCAGCTCCGTCTGATCACTGGGCTGAGCAGATCCCACTGCGAGGGACTTGAGGGGCTCGACTGTGTGATTAAGCAAGCCTTGGTTCCACCAGAGGGCCACCAGAGCAGATGTTCTTATTAAAAATGCAGGCTCTGTGAGTGAAGGAGATTGCCTTGTTCCAGGCAGAACCTGGCTGGAGGTTTAAAGCTCTCATTCCTCTCACTTGTGAGGCCAGCCAAGTTTCAATGCTTATACACCCTTTAAGCAGTGTGGCAACCACAAAAAATGAATTATTCCAACAGCATTGCGCAATCTTGGTTATTCTCTTTAATTTGCCATTAAAAGGACAGAGAGGATGTGAAGTTTTCCACTGTATCTGGTGTCTTCATCTTTGCTTTACTGAACTGAGTTCAGTTGTTGAACATCTCATTGAGTGACTGCAGAAAAGAAAACATTTCAGTATTTTTTTTAGCTTAATAATAATGTTCTGCTTACATAATGAGCTGACTGAATTTTTTGAAAAGTTTTGGGGCTTCAGAAAAAAACTGCTGATGACAGTTTGGGATATACCATCCTTTCCAGCTGGCACCTTGATGGTGCCTGGTACAATTAACATGAAACAACAGAGCACTAAAGAGTGATGCAGCACTCCAGAGGGTACAGCTATACCTACAGTACACAGCTGGTTAATAGAGGGGTATCCATCAAAAGCTTGTGTAAACCTGCAGTGAGACAGCAGCAGGCTAAAATCTTTGTTGAACCCTAAGGATAATCCCTTGGCATTACATATTGTCAACACAGGCACAGTTTGGCCTATAATGTCCAAGTTGTTGGGAAGTTAAAGGGGGATTTGTGTGATCTGGTGGGACACTCTGGTTTTCATCAAACAACAAGCGCTAGCCTGGGGATTGGTGCCGGGGTTACATGTAAGTGTGTGTGTGTGTGTGTTTGTGTGTGCTAACATGTACAGATGTATACTCTGCACATGGCTGTATAGTGTGCATGTGGGAGGAAAGGTTACTGATGGATTATAGCCCTCCCCTTTGAGGCTGACCCCATTACTGCCACCTCACCCTCCCTTTACCTTCCACACCACTCTTTATCCCTCTGTTGTCCAAACTATTCTTTTCTCATCCCTCCTCTTCTCAGCCCTGTCATCCCAACAAACATTCACAGAACTGTGCTGACAGCAGTTGAAGTTTTGGAGTGCCAGGAGGCAGAGCACATATTTAATCTGACATGCATTTAACCAGAGGTGGGTAGTAATGAGTTACATTTACTCAGTTACATTTACTTGAGTAAGTTTTTGAAAAAATTAGGACTAGTTTGAAATCACTATACTTTTTACTTTTACTTGAGTAGATTTGTGAAGAAGAAACTGTACTCTTACTCCGCTACATTAGGCTACAATGAGCTTGTTACTTTTCTTTTTATCTCCCCCGCGTACGCCTCATTTTAATGTTTTATTTTGTCAGAGAGAGAGAGAGAGACTTCCGCCAAACACTCTACCACGTGACTGTGTTTCACCAATCCGTGCAGCCGTGCAGTCTCGTCACATGACCATACTCAATCTCAGCGGTGGGACGGGTTAGCTTTACAATTTACAGTCATAGCAAACAAAAGAGAGAAACGGATGAAAAATGTCAGAATCAACGGTCGGCAATGCAGACACAGACGAGGAGGAACACCCCTGGCCTCATACTGAAAGCATGCTTACCTTACAAAAAGTGCGAGACAGAAGCTACATTATGCGGTGTTTTGTCACAAACACACAGACACACACAGACACACACACACACACACACAGTTCATGAGCCTGCAGAGCCTGGTGAAAAAGTACAAAGGTTTGGAAATTTGTGTTACTTGTGCTTAATTTATTTTTTTATTTTTTATTTAAGTACTTGAATTTACCTGGATTATTTTAATTTGAGCTATTTGGTAATTAATTAATTAATTATTTTATTGATTGGATGAACTCTAATTTGCCTGAAGATGATTATTTTGTATTTTTGTCTTGAGTAGTTTTTTCACCAAGCACTTGTTTACTCTTACTCAAGTAATTATTTGGATGACTACTTTTCACTTTTACTTGAGTCATATTATTCTGAAGTAACAGTACTTTTACTTGAGTACAATTTTTGGTTACTCTACCCACCTCTGCATTTAACAGAGGTCCTTCTTTGCTGCTGTTGGTGGCTCGAACCAGAGAGGCCTCAGATTCACTGTATGTCCTAACATTATGTCCAACTGGGTGTAAAAAAGCTTACAATCATGTAGCTCTTATGTCTCTCATTTCAAAGATTTGGCTGAGAATGATGTCAACATTTCAGCTGCATGTCATTCACACTTAAGGAGATGGATAAGGCCCTTGGATATTGTAGTCTGCACAAATGATATAAAGGGTGCAGAAGAGTTTAAATGTTGTCAAGTGCTTTAGTTTAGTTTTATCTATGTTCTGCGAGTTTGCTGTCTTGTTTTATTTGTCTCTGGTTATTTCCAGAGAGTATTCTGGGAAACACTTTTATACTTCAATTCACTCTTACAAAAATATTTTTCCAGTTGTTCTTGTGAAAAGGTCACAGAATAGACTAGATTACTTCATAAACACTTGTGTTAGAACTATGTGTAACTTGTCCCAAACTGGCAGATTGTAGCCCACAATAAATACACAGCATCATTAAGGAAGTTTTCTGAGACTACAGTGTACACACACACTGGCATATGCATATACAGTATGTACACACAATTATAGACACACAGATTTATGAGTCATTCTTGTTTGTAGCAGCAATCTCTATGATGCACTCTAATGATTTACCACAGCAATATGAGGTGGAAAAGAATGCCAGACATTTTACATAATTCACTTTTTTTTCTCTTAAATATTGTGCTGATGTCACTTTGTAGATTATTGGGGAGAGAGGCAGTTCATTATGCTCCGCTATATCACTCGGTGTCTGTCTGTTGTTTGTGAGTGTAACTCTGAAATGTATATAGCCCATAAAACAAATGGCAGTTGTGTAGAACAGATTGTGTTGTTAAAGTAAACATTGTTTGTAACATTCAAAGCCAAGCAGAATTTCAACATAAAAAGAGTAATAACCTCTGTGTTACGAAGATTTATGTATCCCTGGATGGCATGCTTCCTCTATACTGAGGATTGCCAGGTAGTAAATTAGGAAATGCCTTTTGGCAAAGAGTGTACCCTCTACCCATGCCCACACCACAAACACACAGAGAAACACACACTCCCTCTATTTTGGAACACTGTATTGTATGCTTAGTATGTTTATTCACAGACTTGAGAAGCAATATCACCAATATGTACTGACATACATACATGGATAGACACACACACACACACACACACACACACACACACACACACACACACACACACACACACCAGATTTTCAACCCCACCCATAACTGCAATATGTTCTTTTTGTATGAAATGAGTTTTCAGGCTTTCAGGTTTCACTCCATTTTAAAGGTCCATGGCATCACTAAAAGGGGGCTTAGAATCACAGTCTGGAAAAAGACTTATTCCATTGTGACACACACACACACACACGCACGCACACGCACACGCACACACACACACGCACACGCACACACACAGACAGACATAACAGAGCCTGGGAAAAAAGGTCCTTATGATAGGGATGCCTGATACAGATGTAGATGCTAGTGACACTTAGTCAGGCCTTAAACAGTTAATGTGAACTGAGAGCTGTTGTCTGTCACATTCACATACTGTATGCACACACGCACTGTACATATACGAGCACACACTAATTCCCAGTATGACTATGCTTTATTGATGGAGAGACAGGGCTGCATATCTAATGGTGTTAGAGAGTGAGAGTGAAGAGGCTGCTGGGTATGATCCATTTATATGCATGCTAATAACAGAGCACATTGGGCCTGGGACGAGCAAGAAGATCTCTCTTTAATCGACCATCCATCATTAAGATGTGACTTTCCCGTCAGACACAACGCATCATTACTCTGAGCGCACACACACACACACACACACACACACACACACACACATACACACACACACACACACACGCATTTGCACGTAAAAACACTATCTGCAATTGTTCCATTCTTTCATCACCTCTCAACATACTGTGTATTTATATCAATCACAGAGAATCAGCTGCACACACCGGAACTAGTGAAAGTCAGCAAACTTTAACGATGTCACAGCTCTGTTCAATAGGGCCTTTGTTAGACAAACTCCTTTTTCAGTAATGAAGCATGTAGCAAAAGCTAGCTACCCTCTGTAAAAAACAGTGACCTGAGACAGCACACACACACATTTGTCTGCACTCATATAGGCCTACACATACAGCTTATGAGATCACTGAAGGAGCTGTGAATTCCATTGCACAGTAAATGTCATCCACGTCTTCCGAGCAAAGGTGGCCTCAGGAGTCCTGCAGTGGTTTGGGGGTCAGGGTTGAGGTTGGGGTAGCTGGTCTCCAGTGGCCTAGTGTCAAACCCCAGCTCTCACAGTCTCTTGCTTCTCTAGGAGGAGGAATCTGGGTAGCGGGGTTTGGCTTTTCGCCCAAAGAGGGAGAGCACTGAGGGGCCCTTCCATAATCTTGGAATGCCACTTTTTAAAAAATCTGCTCTGTACGCTGCGCCCACCAGAACACAGAGACACGTAACTGTGTTGGATTAAATGAGCATAGTTTGTGTGACTTCATCCTTTTTACCAACCATTTACCATTTTTACCATTGCTGGCCTGTTATCCTTGTTATTTTACACTGAAAAAGCACTATTCATAATATAATATCTTTCTTAAGGATTATTTTATCTTTTTTTTTTCTCGCAAAGCATTATTAGCATTGGATCATTCAATTAGGTAGCAGATTTTTTTTGTGTGGGATATTCTGAAAAGATAGAAGTCTGAAAAGTTGATTGGAGACAAGAATTTGTATCATATTCAGGGCATATTAACTGCTAAATTATACAATTAAGATATTTTCTAGGTCTTAGGCCAGATAGTGTTTCAAAGTGACCTGATTTTTATGCTCAAATTATTTGTTGGCAGATATTTTTGCATTGCGTAATAAAAAATTCTCTAGGTTACCCAATATTCAAGTTGTTTGTAAAGGTTTTGCATTATAAACCTGGGCTGATAAAGCACTTGTGTGCACATTTGCATCAACTCCGTACACACTCATGCATCATTAAAACATAGAAACACACATGAGCATGGTCATACAACTTGTTCATACTCATTTGCGCTAAGACCTACATATGGCAGACTGTGAGCAGGCGAGTTGGGCAGCTGGCCGGTATTAAATTGGATCCCTAGGTTCCCCACTGTTCAACGAGACTTAAAGCCATATTAAAGGCATCTCCTACAGTCCTGCACCAGTGGGAGAGCGTGGACAGTGGCCAAGGAAAGCAGCCCAGTGCCAGCCACACCCCTGGAGGACTGCATCTGCTCTTACTCTACACCGTGGCCCCTTTATGTTCAGTATGACATATCATCCCATGTGCCCATATGCCAGTGCTACTAGACTGCATGTACTTTAACACAGGGCCATGGCTCCACATGGCTCCACATGGCTAATAAACTTAAATGAATACATCTTTGATTATTTACATCTTCTTTTAGGTGACTTTCTGTAGGCCATGGACAGAGACAGATAGGGTGATAGTGTGTTAATGTTTGCAGTAGCCACCTTTTTCAATTTATTGGTGAGCATATAAATGCTCAGATCACAATATCAACGGACATTTGACTCCAAATTGGTGAACCCCTCCCTTTTTTGGAATTTATGTCCAGTCTGATTTAATCTGTTGAAGCACTAGTAGGAGGGGAGAGCGTGTTTGTGCTTCCAGTAGCTGCTCTAGACTGGCCACTCAGTGTGGTGCAGATTGCGTGGGCAGATGCTGCTTTATGCGCCAAGCTCATTTTTATCACCAGCTTGTACTATACACTAGTCACATAAAGCTAGTGATGCAGTCATGCCTGAAGAAAGTGAGAAGGTTGCTTGTGGAATCACTTCCCTCTGTATCTCTCATATAATTGAACTGGTCTCATTTCCTGCCAAAACAAATACAGAGGCTACATTTCAGAGGTAATTAAAAATGTTCTGTGAAAGAGCAAGAATACTTGGATGAGTGAGTATTATTCATTATGAACACAGTCATTTTTTTGTTAAGTGTGTGTGACAGTTTGTGCGTATTTGTGTTTCTGACCGGAATCAACATGCAAAGGTGTAAATCTATAAATGCAGCTAAAGAAAACCTGTCTGTCAAACTGTGCTGTGGCCCTGGGAGAGTAAGAAGGATAATGGGAGTAGTCTAATAAGTTTGTTTGGCTTGTTAGTGTGATTGTTTCTCACAAAGCTAATTAACTGTCTTAGCCTTAGGGACCCTCCGTCCTATATCCCACTATCACCAGCCATCCACACACACCCACACACAAATATACACATTCATCTATCCATCCCCACCTTGCTCATCCCCCCCAAGCCTCCTCCTTTCTCACCCTTACCAGCAGCAGCTCTGTGTCTTTCTGTCTTTGGTTCCTGTCATGTGTAAATTGATGGAGGGTCTAGTGATTGTCTGTATGGTCCCAAGGTGCCTTTCCCAACTACACAGGCATTCTCCAGATTCTTCCTGGTCCACAGTTGATTACGATAAATCAATGTGAGGGGTCAAACACTTGCACTGGGGCACTGTCATCTCCACTGGCAATGGGGGTAAGCTGGCCCAGGATAAGAGGGCGTTTCCTGGAACCCTGATGACCCCCTCGACCACTCTTGTTTCCGTGGTGAGACCTTCATTAAGGGACAAATCTGTTCCTGGAGTTAAAAAAAAAGAAAAAAAGTGGGGGATGCTCCTGTTTTTCATCACATCTCTCTCTCCTCTACCTCTGGTGGCCTTATTTCTGCTGGAAACTTACAGGTAACAGCAGAACAGAGCAATAACGCCATCGCCCTGGCCTGTACAGCAAATAATGCCGGAGATTTAATCAATGGCCGAGAGGAAAAGCAGGGCCAAATCAATAGAAGCCTGGCTGTTTGCTCCCCTGCTTTGAAGGTGAATCAGGGCCTTGCTACATAAATTGGACTAATTGAAGAGCATGCTAGGAAACAAGCTCTTTACAAAGCCTGTCTGTGTCAGCATGATACTTGTATGTGAAATTCATCGACCCAGAAGTGCAGAAGCTGAGATAATAAGCTGCCACAAGCCTAGAAGAAAAGTAGAAGGGATAAACCCAATATTAGTTGCATTTGAGCTGATAACATCCATCCACACTCATTTAGTGATAAGCGTGGGTGTACAACAGCACTTGCTTAGGCTTGTGGAATTAAAGCCCACATTTTATTTTCTAAGCACTATGAAGGAATGTGTTTCATGGCGCAATGTATCAAATATGTTCCTCTTCATTTATCTATTGCAGAGTAGCATCAGTGATCTATGTCAGTGATATGAGATGTATCTATGACAGTGATACATCTCATCAGTACAGACAACAAATTAAAAACACTCACCCATGAGACACAGCTGTTCAATAAATTGGCCTTATTTTCAGTAGGAAGATGGGGCATTCTCAACACAAAACAATCAATCAAAGTAAATGACCCTGCTATTCAAAAATCTGTCACAGCAGAACATTGCTGTATTATCAGCTGGTCAAGTGGATATCTTCCCTGAGACCCCCATTCCATTTCAGGTCTCTCATGGGGGTGGGGCCCTGAGGTCTTAGTCCTCTGGTTGGCCTTAATTAATAAGTTCTGTAGTAATGGTGAGAACAACAGGGGTGTTAACCCTGTTAGCAGAGTGGCATGTTATAGCATTAGGCTCCTCTGAAGAGAGCGAGGGAGGGGGAGAATTAAAAGATCTCCGCTGTGGATTGGCTCACAATGCACCAGGAAGGAGATTTGAGCCCAAATGAAATGATTGTATCAGATAGAAATCGATAGCAATCCATGCCTTCCTTAATCCTGCACTAGCTCCCAGATCACTCCCTGGTGCAGGCAATCTCTCAGCCATCATTACGACACGGAGATCGATAGTGGGCAGCAAGGCCTCTGGTTAAGTTTCTGGCTACACTGCAAAAGTATGGAAGAGGAGAGAGTAAAGGAGAAGAGAGACGAGACAAGATGATGAGAGAGGCCACAGGGTGTTAGTATGGCTTTGGCTGTCTGACAAAGTACAACCATGCTGTTGTTAGAGGTAATTAACAAGAGAAGACAGAAGAAAACAGGTAATCTACCTCGCCAAAAAAAAAAACTTTAAATCCTGCCAAAGCTCCAAAGCACAAAATCTTTTGTTGTGTTATTATCTCACAATAGGGGATTTGAGTTAAGCGCCAAGCATATTCCGCTTCAAGAGATGGATGATGAAGCTTGGAACTGTGTTTTATGGTTGTAATCAGAACAGGTGCACATCATCTATCAAGGCATAATAAAATTTTACAAAGTGCTTTCTTGTCTGCAATACTCCTGACATTCTGTTTCAGTTTATGCCACGACCAATGAAAGAGACCATCTCATATGTCTCACTGGCAAAATCTCAGGGGATGTGAGTGAAGAAAAACAGGCCTGAGTTATTACGGGGGATTTTGGTTGTATGGTGATTGCATTCATATGATGTAAAATAAGATTAAAAATAACAATGCAACAATGATAAATCAGAACCTCTGCAGACTGGGAGCAACACCTGCAGAAAAAAAGGTATCATGAAGTAAATAAAACAACTTTGATGAGATGTTTGTGCACAAAACTCAGAGGGTATTTGTCATGCATTTTTGTCTTGAAAAATTAATTGGTGTGTTTATCATTAACACTGGTGGCCTCAACAGCAGGAGGATCCATCATTAACACCAGTGGCCTGAGCAGCTGGAAGCACAAAGAAAGCGCCTTTGGGTTCAGCCTCTGCTTTCTGTATTTTGTAGTCAAGTCACACTGTCTGTTTAAAACCCCTCAATTAAAAACGGCGAGTTGGGCGCTGCTTTAATGATGGCTGTGATTTTAATCAGGAGCGCGGTATTCCTAGTAGGTCCTGAAGGTCTGGAGGCCTCACTGCACACATCAACTTATCTCTTTCTTAAAGCTCCCTTTCTAATTTCCCACCTCCGTCAAAGTCTGCGCTGCTCTCCAAGCACTCCTCTCCCCCACTACCCCCGACAGACCTTGCTGTTAGGATGTACATATTGAAAAAAAAAGAAAACACACCACAAGTAATTAATTCCATTAGCATCAATATTCTACTCATGAGTAGCAAACACAGGCAGGGGGAGCTGGTACAGGAAATCTTGGTGATGGAAGGGGATAAAAGTGGGAAGACAGATAGAAAGAGGGAGAGAGGGATTGTTTACTCTCTCTCTCTATTCTCTGTCTCTGTCTTTTTTTCTGCATCTCTCCTCCTCTCTGAAGAAGCCTGCTGGCACGAAGGAACTTCTACCAGCAATTAAGAGGGGCCGCAGACGCTCAGCGTAATTACCGGCGCACATTGCTGCTGTCACAAAACTCAGCTTGCCCTCTGGTCATAAAAAAACACACTGAAGAATATTTAGAAATGAATTATTCAAAGTGATTGTTCGCACTCAATTATTCATGGGGCCCTGGCGAAGGGAGATTTGCATCTCAACGCTGTAAATATTATTAATCTTGCCAATTACAAAATTCTCTGCCGCTCCAAATTCTTCAAATGATGTTCCAAATGTGTGCAGCATTTTATAGCCTTTAATGTTTAAGTGGCTTGAAATGAATGTGCTGCAGCTTTTACAAATCATCTGGAAAACAAATCAAGTTCTCTGGAATGAGGCATAGTTACACCACAAAACTGCCAAATGTTAACAGCTCAGCTTGGATTCTAAATTTAAACATAATAGTCAGATTATTATGTAGCATTGCAAAGAGAAAAGAAAGAAAGCCATTTTCAATGTTGGGTAAAGTGAATTTTGTAGGTTAAATGTCATCATAGTCTACACCTGTATTATGTATTTGGGGATTTTACATCTAAAATCTGCAAATGATTTGAGAAAGGAAACATTAGACTTAACAATTTCAAAAGCATTGAAATGCAACAATTCCTGGATCATGTGAAATCATAGTTATCACATTAGATGATAATTACTGCATGAGTGTGATGGAGTGAAGGACTATGAAGTCATTTTTCATGAAGTGCAAACATTTCTGTCATGATGCATGCATACATAGTATTCAAAATGTCCCCATAAACACATGAAATACCAGCATTAAGTTTCATGGCTTTCCAAATCACTTTGAACTTCTGAAGTTTAGAAATTCAAGTATCATCCCTTAATGAGCTCGAGACTGTCCTCCAGAACATTTTAGTCCATGGTCAATTAAAGTAATGTTACAAAACTGGCCTTATTACCCATTTTAAACAACTTATCAAATGACCTTAAGAAAAACCAACAACAACATACTGCTTTGGTTAATACACTGTTATGTGGTTGGCTAATGAATTGACTCTGCTTGGCTGTCCATACACATATACTCATTTCACTAGACGCAGCTGTAATATGTACAACACAAATTGAAACTC